>NC_140579.1:282497182-283779057 GCF_964204655.1 Triturus cristatus
GGCTATCCAGAAAGGCATTTATTCACGTTTAGTGGGCATTTTACCCATCACTGCGTGTAATGTTTGTGGTGTAATTTTGGTTGCAGATATTTGGACTGGTCCTGGTTATATAGCCGGTGTTGGCTGAAGTGTAGGTGTTCTCATCACGAACTGTGTCATGTTTCTGTAAAGTTTTGTCAATTCTTTATGATGTATAAGTAAGTCTCCTCCTGGCATTGTCTATCTTTTGTGAAAAGATAGACAAGATCTATTCTTCCTTCCCCAACCCCGAGGCGGGCTCCCCGATGGACCACGAGCCACCCACCTCCCAAGCCCACTGTACTAGCTTCGACCCATTCTCTGAAGAGGAAGTGGGCAAAGCAATGCTCGAAATTAAATCTGGCTCCCCCTTGGACCCTTGCCCCCATCATATTTTCCGACAACTCATTCCTTTAATTTGCCCTGCAGTAACTCAAGTGCTGAATCACTCGCTAGAAGCGGCAGAATTTCCATCCAGCTGGAAGAACGCCACAGTCACCCCCCTTCTAAAAAAAGCAGGCCTAGATATCAACAACCCGGCCAACTATAGACCCATTTCCCAACTTCCCTACTTGTCGAAAGTCCTGTAGAAACTGGTCAACAGGCAACTGGTCAGTTTTCTCGAAACGAATAACCTACTGGACATCATGCAAACAGGTTTTAGGGCCAACAACAGCACAGAAACAACTCTCCTGGCCGTGCTTGACAACATCAGAATGCATGTGGACCAGGGGAAAACAGTTGCCCTAATCCTGTTGGACCTCTCGGCGGCATTCGACACCGTCCCACACAAACTGATCCTGGAGACCTTAGCATCTAGAGGCATTAGGGACAGAGCACTGGGATGGCTGCGGTCTTTCCTATCGGAAAGATCACAATCGGTGCACCTGGGCAAGTTCTCATCCCCTCGCCGGATCATCAAATACGGGGTCCCACAGGGGGCCTCGCTAAGCCCTACTCTGTTCAACGTTTTCGTGTCTTCCCTGGCTGGAATCGGCAGAAAATGGGGTGTTGAAATCTGTTCCTATGCGGATGACACCCAACTCACTGTAATCCTGGACGAGAAGAACAACCCCAAGGACAGGCTTCTAAACTGTCTCTCTGAGTTGGCTGAATGGATGCACAAGCACTACCTTAAGCTAAATGCAGACAAATCAGAGATACTGCTGTTCGGAGGCCACACTCAACTGTGGAACGACACCTGGTGGCCCGAGGCCCTGGGTATCCCTCCTGCCCCGACATCAACAGCAAGGAATCTTGGAATAACTATTGACACCTCCCTCTCCATGAAAACTCATGTAGCCGCTATATGCGGTAAAGGCTTTGCAACTCTGAAGATGCTTAAAAGAGTATTTCCATGGATTCCAATAGAGTGCAGAAGGATCCTAGTTCAGTCTCTCCTGATGAGTAGGCTGGACTATGGAAACTCCCTGTTCGTAGGCATGGCAGAGTACCTATTCACCAAACTCCAAATGGTGCAGAACGCAGCAGCCAAGGCTATCTGCATGAAAAGAAAATTCGATTCGGCCACAAATTGTCTGCGTGATCTACACTGGTTGCCAATGAAGCAAAGAGCAACTTTTAAAATGTTGTGCATCACTCATAGAGCACTGCACAAGACAGGCCCTCTCATCCTTAGAAACAGGATTCAGTTCTACACTCCCACCAGAAACCTCCGCTCACAAATCTCGGCGCAAGCCAGCATCTCCCGGGTAAAGAGAGCCAGGATGGGTATACAAGCCTTTTCCCACGTCGCTGCAAGGAAGTGGAACGAACTTCCCGTGGCCCTCCGACTCACAGAATGCCACCTGGCATTTAGGAAACAACTAAAAACCTTCCTTTTCCCCCACTCCGACTAAACCACCCAACTATGCCCACTGCACCCACACTTTAGCAATCTCAGCGCCGTGATATCCCTTTGGGATGATTGTTAGCGCTCTATAAGAAACCTAAATAAATAAATAATGTCAGGGTGTGGTGTGTAGGCTGCTAATACTGGCCATGTTGCTCCATCTCTTCCGAGCGGACTGAGTCTTACTCTATTTCTTGTATGGCGGAGGGCGCCTTTAAAGCAGTATAAATGTTCCCGGTAAGTTAATGGAATTTTAATGTCCTCATATGGACTATACTCTTTTGGTATGTCATCTTCAACATTGTAATGAAATGTTTTAGTTCGTGCATTTGCCTGCGGGAATCTAATCCATGAATAGAATACCTCTGTTCTATATGATTCCTGTGCCTCAATCACGAAAGTTACTTGCCCACCCCTGGGTGTTAAACCGTATCCTGCTAGTTTTAGGGTGATGGCATTGCTGAGATTTTCTGAAATGTTTATTGCATTTGCATCTTCTTCTTCGGCTGAGAAGCTTAGTTCAGCTGCCAAGTCTCCCTGTACCAACACTGTTTTTAGTAAGAAGAGCTTTTCAAGGGAACTAAGATAAGGTGTTATGCACAATAGCAACAATGTATCCTTCAAGCTAGATTAAACCAACAGCCAATACAGAGAATTTTGCCTACTCAGCTGTGGCGGATTATGTTCCCTCCCAATCCTGACGTCTCTGGGGAAATGTGAGTAGGGGTCTCTGAGAATTGCACGGCTGAACTACTCAGATTTGACCGTTAAATAAGGGCCCAACCAACGTTGGCGGCGCTCTGTCATGTCTATATAAGATCTGAGCGTTCAGACAACATACACTGCGGCTTGGTATCTAAACTGATTCCAGATGCCCCCACCGAGTATGTTTGCCTGTATGCCAGCTAGCTCACAGTGCCACTAATAACTCCTCTTATCAAGGACAGAATAATTCATAGCAACTATCGAACATGACAACCCTGATCCCTCAGACTCGTGGAAACAGTGCAATACTTTTTGCTCAGTCACTAGTGCTCACTTAGGGGCATAATATCAAGACAGGCGATAAAATTATCGCTGCTTTAGCGGCAGAAAACTGCCGCTAAAACGGCGATAATGGGCTTGATAATATGCTCTATGGAATTCCAATTGAAGCCCATGTTAGATGTCCTTCACATTTAACATGGGCTTCAATTGGAATTCCATAGAGCATATTATCAAGCCCATTATCGCCATTTTAGCGGCAGTTTTCAGCCACCAAAGCGGCGATAATTTTATCGCCTGTCTTGATAATATGCCCCATAGTCTCAGAGATGTACACAGAATAAACGGTGCAGATGTTTTTAATAAGCATTTATTGAACATTCGTCATTCTAGTGTAAAATAGGTGTGCTGAGACAATCATCAGACAGCAACAGATATAAATGACTAGAAGCACGAGAAAAGTGAAAGGATGGTAAATCTCTACCATTTTGTTATATAATCATGAATACAGGCAGGTATATAAAATACAAGACAATAAGATGTGTACTCCTAATATGCAATCCTAACTAGATGTACCAAAGTGTACCTAGCATGTGTGTAGGTGGTAAAGCCAATAATCCCTCTAGGATAAATTCCACCCCATTACCTGAAGTGAGATACTGTGGGACTCCGTCTTGGTCATGAGTTGGGCACCCTGCAAGGGATGTTCAGACCACTGCAAGCTGGAATGTCTGCATGCAGGATTCTCAGCGTCTCGCGTCAGTGTGTCAGCATGGAAGTCATGATCTCCTCTGAATATTCCAGCAAGAGGTGATGTTTCTATAGCCAAAGGTATCTTCAGGGGTTCTACCTTGCTGCGCCACTGTCGGACTAAGGATGACATCGGTAATTAACCTTGTACATAGTTATTATGCAAGAGATGATAGTCCTGCTTATTTCCCTAGAATCCTGAATCCTCATGCATAATGTATGAACCTATTGTTCATGGAAAACCCCACGTTGTGTAAGGAGTACTGTAACTATGTAAAGGGTCAGTCCTAGCAGCCGTTATGTATGTAATGCAGGGACGAATATAGATGAAAGGTTGTAATGTTAGCTGAGCCTATATTGGGGTACCTTTATGGAATATAGCAGGAGGCTACTTATGTGTTTCCTCTGACAGAGTGGGATGCGTTTAAGGTTGTTATACCTGGGCACTGAATAGGAAAGATAGTGGAGGTTAGACATACTCTTGTGAAAGAAATTGATAAACATGAGAAAGAGCTGGCAGAGCTTGAGTAGACCAGGAAAACCAGAGATGAAACAGCAGCTTTTGGGTGCCAGGCATCAAGTTGCAGTAGACCCAGAGAAACTGTGTACTTTTAATTATAGAGTGTATATGAAAAGGATGCATGCAAGTTGGGTACTTTGTTGGCCTGGCTCACAAACCCTAAGAGCAGGGGCGCACAGATATTGGAATTAGAATCTGAGGAGTGTTACACGTTTCTATATACAAGAAGCAATCAATAGAAGACTTAGTAAATTCTATGCGTTTCCATATGCTATGCCATTAGAGCTTTCATCACATTTATATTAATTAATTTTTAGAGCCAGTAGAATTGCCTAAGATTACACTGGAGGAGAAAAAAAGATCTGGGTAGGGAGGTAACAATTCAAGAAGTGATGATGGCCATAAAGCAAATGGCGAGAGGGAACTTCAATGGAATGGATGGGTTCCCTGTGGAATTTTCTTTGACATACATGGTACAAAGACTATTTAATCTTTACTTGGTGGACCGTAAGTCGGGCGCTTGCCCCACACAACTGAAGAAGCAGTAGTGAGCCAATTGTTCAAGCCAGGAAGGACCTCTGAGGATGTTCAGGCTTATCGCCCACATTCCTTGCTAAATCTGGATTACAAGATATTGAGTTGAGTATTGGCAATGCACCTATCTCCATTAATGTCTAAGTCAATACATATAGACCATTCTGGGTTCATTCCGGGAAGGAATATGGCTCATAATATTATGAGGGTATTAGTGATCATGGAATCTGATTTTGCAGAAAAGGTAAAGGGGTGATTGCAGCAACTGACACTGAAAAGGCATTTAATAGTTTACATTGGGATTTTCTTTATGAGGTGGTCAATAAAATGGGATTAGGAAACCAATGTATTGCATGGGTTAGGGTTCTGTATGCAGCACCTACTGCTCGTATCAAAAGGGGTAGGCATATTTCAAAACAATATGTATTGAGAAGAGGATCTGGACAAGGGTGTCTGCTCTTGCCATTATTATTTGCGATTGCTTCAGAGCTACTTTCTAGTTGGGTGAAAACAGTATGTATTTACAGGGTCGGGAGGGACAGGGTGTGCAACATTATTCAGTATTGTATGCAGATGATATGTTGGTATTTCTCAGAGATGTTAATGTTGATTTGCAACATGCCATGAACCTCTTAGATCGGTTTGAGCAAGCCTCAGAGTTCTGCATCAACTGGAATAAATCATATTTGTTCCCATGACAGAAGGATGTGTCACAGCCTGTGGATCTGAAGGGGCTTTACTGGGAGGTAACGTGTCTAAAATATCTGGTGGTATGATTGTTGGAAAGTGGGTTATTGATAGGGGCAAATGTAGGTCTGCCACTGGCAATAAGGCTACCACATGATAGGACTCAGCATAGGTCTTAGAAAATTATTCCTATGCTCAACCCTTGGTAACGTGGCTGCGAGCAGACAGGCTTAACTTCAAAGACAGGTATGTAAAGCATGTAAAAACACAATTTCAGTAAATAATCAAGACATAACACATAATAAAACTCCAACAACAATTTATAACAATAGGAAATATTTTTATCTTTAAAATGACAACAAAATGACAAAAATCCAATGTAGGGAACCGGAGATATGAATTTTCAAAGTTTTGATCAAATATAGCACTTAGAAGATTATAGCACCATATTGTGATACCTGCTCGCGATTGACCGGGGCAAAGTCAAAGTTTCAGGACGGGCGGGATGGAGCCCTGAGCGGCTACAGCTCCTGGCAGGTCCCGGTCTCAGTTTCTACCTTCACACTTAGAAACTTTTCTGGAGCTTTATCTCGCGAGGCCCCTCGAAGCTCCCAGCCAGTCCAGATCCGGTGAGGGTTCGCCGGCTTGATTTGTGATGTGGTCCCGGTCAACTTCCCTGGAGCGGACTTAGAAAATATTTCATGTTTGCTTCAGCGAGACAACCCAGGAATCCAGGCCGTCACGCAATGGAAGACAGGCGGCTTGGCTCTCGCGGTTGCTCCCGATCACCTTTTCTTTGAGCAGACTTAAAAACTTTTCTGGAGCTTTTTGTCACGGGGTCTCTCGATGCTCCTCATGTAGCTGGATCCGGTGAGGGTTTACTGGCTTCAGATTTTCTCTAGTCCCGGTCAATCTCTGCAAGTTGATGCAATGGAGCTTTTAGCGGGACGAACCTGGATGGCTTGGCCGGCTCGCGGTTGAAGGCAGGTGGCCTGGCTGGCCAGGTTGAGTCGGTCCCTCTACGGAGCTTTTTTCTAAAGTTGCTCCAAAGTTCCCCAAACTTCTTGAACTTCTTCCTGAAGTTCCTCAAGGGGTCCCAACGTGTCTCAAACTTACTCCAGTGGTCTGGAAGCTCCAAGATTGTCCTTGAAAGTTGAGGACGTCTGTTCCCACAATCCACTGGTACAAAACCCTTACAAATCCACTGATGGGTCTCCAAGGTGTAGATTTAGTTGGTGATGTTCCAGTTGAGCTCTTTCAACCTGTAGCTTTCAGGGAGTCCACTCTTTAGTTCTTTTTAAGCAAAATAATCTACAGGGCTGTAGTTTCAGATGGTGCAGTTGTCAGAGGTCAGGCCTTAGAAATCTTTGCACAGCAAAACTTCTCAGTAGGGCACTTCTTGCTTCAGTAAGTTTCAAGCAGCAGATCTGGAGGGCTCAACCCCTCTCAGATACTTATTTCAAGTTCTCTGTGTTATGCAGGAGGTCACTTCTGACCAATGGGAGCAGGGTAACTCCTCATAGTTATGAACACATCCTGCAGATTGTGGCATTATTTTGTCCCAGAGGGCATCAAATCTTCCAAATCCATAATGGCTGATTTTCCAGCAAGGAGGTAAGAGCTGGTTAAACACCCCCCCTAGGATGGCTTATTTCCAGACTCCCCCCCTACCATCTGCACATACCTTCCCTAATCCTGGGTCTGGTGGGGGTCAAAAGTGTTAAGTGGAAACTGACACTGTGGCCATCCCTCTGCCTTTGAAGTTCATGGTTTACGACTCCTCCCCCTGGCCTGGCAGCATTCATATGGAACAGCACACTGCCCTCCCAGCAGAGCTGGTTAACCCCAGTGGCTCTTTATCACCTCTTCAAGGCAGCCCGGCTAATCCACTTAACTCTGACCAATAAGGGCAGACCACTGGAAGGCTGAATTTGGACTTACAAACAAGAAAGTCTTATAACTTCTTGTATGTACACTTTTGGAGAAATTCAACAATATGATATTGTTGGATTTATTAATACCATTCTGGGAAGTCTTTGAATGTCATGTCTAGTCCTCTCCTATCAATAGTTATTAATCAATAACTTCCTACCAAGTTAACCTATGTAACAAGGGATTTGAAATGGGAAACATAACTTGGGCCATTTTTCCAGCACCAGGACTTACAAAAACATATTTTATAAGTACTTGCCTTATATCTACAGGAACCCCACCCCATGTGCACCTAGGGGAGACTTTAGGGGTTCTGAATCTGTTGTAAAGATTGCAGATTTTCCCTTTACAGTGCTCCTAGCATCAAAGTCGAATTTGAGTAGCACTGTACCACAATGTGGGGAGTGAAATGTGAAGTTTCACTTTACCAAGGCATATAAAAACTCATTTTATAAGGGTGTACCTTATAAATACCCATCCCCCCACCCCTGGGATACCTAGGAGAGACCCTGGGGGTCACTAATATGCCAAAACATTGTAGGTTATCCATTTTTAAGTGCCCCAAACAACAAAGTCGAGTGTGTGCACAATTTACCTTTTAAAAGCAGTCCTGGCACCCAGGGCTGATTTTAAACTGACCTCAGGCCTCAGCAGTGCACACATGCAAGTGCAGAAAAAGGCTGCTGGCCTCTAAACTGCCATGCCCCAGGCTATTGGGGACGTCTAGGTAGTTTCAATTCTCTTCCCTATTATACACTAGGGGCTTATAGGGTAGGTCATGCCAATCACAGGGGTACCCCACCCTACCATTGTGTACCCTAGTGTATGTAGGTGTTTTAACTGTATTCTAATGTGTCTCTTTCAGCTTAGCACTGGCCCTGGGCCTGGTTAGGCAGAGCCCAAGGTCAGTCAAAATCAGTTACCACCAGTATAAGTCAGCAAAAAGTTGGGGGGTGCCCAGGGCACAGGATGACTTTGCAACAATGACTATACCATGCATTGATTTATTGGAGGGTAACAGTAACATTGGTGTGGGGATTAGAAGGTTATAGAAAAGTGTAGATTTCTGTAGAAGGCTGATGCTTAACATTTCTGGACGAATAGCTGTGGCACAAATGGTGGGATTGCCCCGATTACTTTACGTCTTCACAACACCACCCATGGTGATACCATGTACAGTGTTTAGGGAAATTGATTTTTTGTTGGTTTCTCTTTTAAGGGGAACAAGTAGGTGAAGAGTGCAGCATTGGCATGGTTGAAATGGCCCACTAGTCAGAGAGGACTAGCAGCCCCAGATATGGAAAGCTATTACCTAGCAGCACAGTTGCAGTGGTTACACAATGGATTTATTCTCAAAAATTTCAAAGGGAGGTGAATTTAGAGAGAAACACAGATTTGGATGTGTTGTATAGAATACTCATGGCCCCTGTCAGAGGACCAGTAAGGAGAATGTCCCTACGTGGAATGTTGTGTGGCGCTTTTGGCGTTGAACGGTTGAACTGTTCAACAAAGTCATACTCAGGAGCCCTATGTCCCGTGTAGTCTCTTGAGAAGTTTGGAAGAAATCATTCTAGGGGAAGATTGTGGGGCTCAGCGGAGTGGGCAAACCATGGCATGAATACAGTAGGAGTATTGGGTAGAAATGTTGTGATATTATAATTTGAGGAATTTTCAGCCACTTTTAAGATCCTGAGAGGGCGATTGCTAGATTGCACAACCGTTGGGGTATGGGTTTAGTGGAGCCGCAAGTACATAGTGCTTGTCAAATATTGATATATATACCACGACGGGTCGTATGAAGGCGGTGACGTGCCTTTATCAGCCAATAAGAAGTGATATGATAAGGCCTGTTGGTCTAGGACAAAAGTGGGAGGAAGATTTGGAATGGTTTAAAATTCTTGGAAATTCATACATTGCATCTAGAAATGTGAGATTTAAAATGATAATCTTTTCTAATTGCATAGAGCATATCTAACTCCAGGAAAAATAGCTTGAAAGTATCAGAAAAATGTGGCATGCCCAAGATGTGGTGACCAGGGTGCAGAAATGTTGCACATGGTATGTCATGCACATTATTAGTGGAATAGTGGAGAGAGGTAATATTCTGTGTGAATGAGGCAATAAAGAAATCAGTTGAGTGTACTCCTATGGTCTGTCTGCTGGGGAAATTTCCAAGACCTACAAAATGTAAAAATACAACAGGAGGGATTGATTTAGCTTTGATACTCTCAACATGTGAAATAACTATGAACTGGAAGGCGCCCAAGGCACCTAGGTTAGCAAAATGGAAAGAGGAGTAGGTTAGTTTGGTGGGTTATGAGAGTGTAGTATTGTATAGTGATATGAGGAAAGGAAGAGAATCAATTGAAAAGGTTTGTGCATGGAATCATTTATTAAATCCCCTTAAAGCTAAGTCTGAAAAATGGAACTCCCATTCCCCACAAATGTATCAGTAGGAGCTACCCCATAGGGCCTTCCCATCATAATGGTCAGCTGACCTCCTGGTGTCTTTGAGACAGCTTCTCAGGCTTCAATTACAACTTTGGAGGTTGTGGCTACCCGTGCATCAACTGTTTATCAAGCCTTTCTTTCCTTTCAGGAGACCTCAGTTGCACATGGCGCTTCTGTCTATCATCAAAAAGGGATTCTGTTTAGATGAGTATACCTAGTGTTGCACCTGGCCATTTTTGCATGGCTATCCCCAAACCTTCTGCCTTCTTCCTCACGTGCACGTGCTTCCTCCTCTAAACATGGTATGATTGGTTCACACATGTTTGGCATAATTGTTTTACTTGTAAGTCTCTTGTAAAGTGGTATACCATGTACCAAGGGCCCGTAAATTAAATGCAACTATTGGGTAACTCTTCAGCACTGCTTGTGTCACATACAGACATAGCCTTTCAAACTTGTCTTGGGCCTGCCAACGCAGGGCCTGTGTGTCCAGTTTGATGCCACGTTAACTTGGCATGTGAAAGTACTTGCCAAGCCCCATCTTCCCCGTTTATTACACAAAGGACACCCCTAAGGTAGGCCCTAGTTACCCTATGGGCAGGGTGCTGTGTAAGTAAAGGAAAAGACACACAATTGATAGACGGAATGCAGAACCAATCAAAACATTCACCCCCCAGTCAGGAAAACTGGCTTAAATCCATCATTCTTTTGCTCACCATGCCACCCCAGTTTAGACCTGGCCATATGCAAATCAGTCTTGGCCCTGTGCCTCATGGGAACAGTCCAGCCCGAACTGCCCAGCCATGTCCACCCTGGACCCAAAACAAGCATCCTAGGACCGGTTTCGGGGATTCACCCCTCTTCAGCCAGGATAGCTTAAATCCAGTGGCAAAGTGAGCCTGGGACCCACGTGTGGGCATACCCAGCGCAGTTAGGGCGAGAAAGCAAAAGACACACAATTGATGGACGGAATGCAGAACCAATCAAAACATCCACCCACAGTCAAGAGATTTGGGTTAAATCCATCCTTCTTTTGCTCACCATGCCACCCCAGTTTAGACCTGGCCATATGCAAATAAGTCTTGGCCCTGTGCCTCATGGGGACAGTCCAGCCCGAACTGCCAAGCAAAGTCCTCCCTGGACCAGAAACAAGCATCCTAGGACCGGTTTCAGGGTTTCACCCCTCTTCAGCCAGGATAGCTTAAATCCAGTGGCACAGTGAGCCTGGGACCCACGTCTGGGCATACCCATTGCAGTTAGCGCGAAAAAGCAAAAGACACACAATTGATGGACGGAATGCAGAACCAATCAAAACATTCACCCCCAGTCAAAAGGGCTGGGTTAAATTCATCATTCTTTTGCTCACCATGCCACCCCAGTTTAGACCTAGCCATATGCAAATCAGTCTTCGCCCTGAGCCTCATGGGAACAGTCAAGCCCAAACTGCCAAGCCAAGTCCTCCCTGGACCAGAAACAAGCATCCTAGGACCGGTTTCGGTGATTCACCCCTCTTCAGCCAGGATAGCTTAAATCCAGTGGCACAGTGAGCCCGGGACCCACGTGTGGGCATACCCAGCGCAGTTAGGGCGAGAAGGAAAAAGACACACATTTGATGGACAGAATGCAGAACCAATCAAAACATTCACCCACAGTCAAGAGATCTGGGTTAAATCCATCATTCCTTTGCTCACCATGCCACCCCAGATTAGACCTGGCCATATGCAAATCAGTCTTGGCCTTGTGCCTCATGGGAACAGTTCAGCCCGAACTGCCAAGCCAAGTCCTCCCTGGACCAGAAACAAGCATCCAAGGACCGGTTTCGGGGTTTCACCCCTCTTCAGCCAGGATAGCTTAAATCCAGTGGCACAGTGAGCCCAGGACCCACGTCTGGGCATACCCAGTGCAGTTAGGGCGAGAAAGCAAAAGACACACAATTGTTGGACGGAATGCAGAACCAATCAAAACATTCACCCCAGTCAAGAGATCTGGGTTAAATCCATCATTCATTTGCTCACCATGCCACACCAGTTTAGAACTGGCCATATGCAAATCAGTCTTAGCCCTGTGCCTCATGGGAACAGTCTAGCCCGAACTACCAAGACAAGTCCTCCCTGGAGCAGAAACAAGCATCCTAGGACCAGTTTCGGGGTTTCACCCCTCTTCAGCCTGGATAGCTTAAATCCAGTGGCACAGTGAGCCCGGGACCCACGTCTGGTCATACCCAGCACAGTTAGGGAGAGAAAGCAAAAGAGACACAATTGATGGACGGAATGCAGAACCAACCAAAACATTCACCCCCAGTCAAGAGGTCTGGGATAATTCCATCATTCTTTTGCTCAACATGCCACCCCAGTTAAGACCTGGCCATATGCAAATCAGTCTTGGCAACAGTCCAGCCCAAACTGCCAAGCCAAGTCCTCCCTGAACCAGAAACAAGCATCCTAGGACCGGTTTCGGGGTTTCACCCCTTTTCAGCCAGGATAGCTTAAATCCAGTGGCACAGTGATCCCGGGACCCATGCGTGGGCATACAAAGCGCAGTTAGGGCGAAAAAGCAAAAGACACACAATTGATGGACGGAATGCAGAACCAATCAAAACATTCACCCACAGTCAAGAGATCTAGGTTAAATCCATCATTCTTTTGTTCACCATGCCACCCCAGTTTAGACCTGGCCATATGCAAATCAGTCTTGGCCCTGTGCCTCATGGGAAGAGTCCAGCCCAAACTGCCAAGCCAAGTTCTCCCTGGACCAGAAACAAGCATCCTAGGACCGGTTTCGGCGTTTCACCCCTCTTCAGCCAGGATAGCTTAAATCCAGTGGCACAGTGAGCCCGGTACCCACGACTGGGCATTCCCAGCGCAGTTAGGGCGAGAAAGCAAAAGACACACAATTGATGGACGGAATGCAGAACCAATCAAAACATTCACCCCCAGTCAGGAGATCTGGGTTAAATCCATAATTCTTTTGCTCAAAATGCCACCCCAGTTTAGACCTGGCCATATGCAAATCAGTCTTGGCCCTGTGCCTCATGGGAAGAGTCCAGCCCAAACTGCCAAGCCAAGTCCTCCCTGGACCAGAAACAAGCATCCTAGGACCGGTTTCGGGGTTTCACCCCTCTTCAGCCAGGATAGCTTAAATCCAGTGGCACAGTGAGCCCAGGACACACGTCTGGGCATACCCAGTGCAGTTAGGGCAAGAAAGCAAAAGACACACAATTGGTGAACAGGAATGCAGAACCAATCAAAATATTCCCCCCCAGTCAAGAGATCTGGCTTAAATCCATCATTCTTTTGCTCACCATGCTACCCCAGTTTAGACCTGGCCATAGGCAAATCAGTCTTGGCCCTGTGCCTCATGGGAACAGTCCAGCCCGAACTGCCAAGCCAAGTCCTCCCTGGACCAGAAACAAGCATCCTAGGACCAGTTTCAGGGCTTCACCCCTCTTCAGCCAGGATAGCTTAAATCCAGTGGCACTCTGAGCCCGGGACCCACGTCTGGGCATACCCAGCGCAGTTAGGGAGAGAAAGCAAAAGACACAGAATTGATGGATAGAATGCAGAACCAATCAAAACATTCACCCCCAGTCAGGAGATCTGGGTTAAATCCATCATTACTTTGCTCACCATGCCAAACCAGTTTAGACCTGGCCACATGCAAATCAGTCTTGGCCCTGTGCCTCATGGAAACAGTCCAGCCCAAACTGCCAAGCCAAGTCCTCCCTAGACCAGAAACAAGCATCCTAGGACCGGTTTCGGGGTTTCACCCCTCTTCAGCCAGGATAGCTTAAATCCAGTGGCACAGTGATCCCGGGACACAAGCGTGGGCATACCCAGCGCAGTTAGGGTGAAAAAGCAAAAGACACACAATTGATGGACGGAATGCAGAACCAATCAAAACATTCACCCCAGTCAAGAGATCTGGGTTAAATCCATCATTCATTTGCTCACCATGCCACACCAGTTTAGACCTGGCCATATGCAAATCAGTCTTGGCCCTGTGCCTCATGGGAACAGTCTAGCCCGAACTACCAAGCCAAGTCCTGCCTGGACCAGAAACAAGCATCCTAGGACCAGTTTCGGGGTTTCACCCCTCTTCAGCCAGGATAGCTTATATCCAGTGGCACAGTGAGCCCGGGACCCACGTCTGGTCATACCCAGCGCAGTTAGGGAGAGAAAGCAAAAGAGACACAATTGATGGACGGAATGCAGAACCAATCAAAACATTCACCCACAGTCAAGAGATCTAGGTTAAATCCATAATTCTTTTGTTCACCATGCCACCCCAGTTTAGACCTGGCCATATGCACATCAGTCTTGGCCCTGTGCCTCATTGGAAGAGTCCAGCCCAAACTGCCAAGCCAAGTTCTCCCTGGACCAGAAACAAGCATACTAGGACCGGTTTCGGCGTTTCACCCCTCTTCAGCCAGGATAGCTTAAATCCAGTGGCACAGTGAGCCCGGTACCCACGACTGGGCATTCCCAGCGCAGTTAGGGTGAGAAAGCCAAAGACACACAATTGATGGACGGAATGCAGAACCAATCAAAACATTCACCCCCAGTCAGGAGATCTGGGTTAAATCCATAATTCTTTTGCTCAACATGCCTCCCCAGTTTAGACCTGGCCATATGCAAATCAGTCTTGGCCCTGTGCCTCATGGGAAGAGTCCAGCCCAAACTGCCAAGCCAAGTCCTCCCTGGACCAGAAACAAGCCTCCTAGGACCGGTTTCGGGGTTTCACCCCTCTTCAGCCAGGATAGCTTAAATCCAGTGGCACAGTGAGCCCAGGACCCACGTCTGGGCATACCCAGTGCAGTTAGGGCAAGAAAGCAAAAGACACACAATTGATGGACGGAATGCAGAACCAATCAAAACATTCACCCCCAGTCAAGAGATCTGGCTTAAATCCATCATTCTTTTGCTCACCATGCCACCCCAGTTTAGACCTGGCCATATGCAAATCAGTCTTGGCCCTGTGCCTCATGGGAACAGTCCAACCCGAACTGCCAAGCCAAGTCCTCCCTGGACCAGAAACAAGCATCCTAGGACCAGTTTCAGGGTTTCACCCCTCTTCAGCCTGAATAGCTTTAATCCAGTGGCACTCTGAGCCCGGGACCCACATCTGGGCATAGCCAGCGCAGTTAGGGCAAGAAAGCAAAAGACACACAATTGATGGATGGAATGCAGAACCAATCAAAACATTCACCCCCAGTCAAGAGATCTGGGTTAAATCCATTATTCTTTTGCTCATCATGCCACCCTAGTTTAGACATGGCCATATGCAAATCAGTCTTGGCCCTGTGCCTCATGGGAACAGTCCAGTCCGAACTGCCCAGCCAAGTCCTCCCTGGACTAGAAATAAGCATCCTAGGACCGTTTTCCGGGATTCACCCCTCTTCAACCAGGATAGCTTAAATTCAGTGGCACAGTGAGCCCGGGACCCACGTCTGGGCATACCCGGTGCAGTTAGGGCGAGAAAACAAAAGACACACAATTGATGGACGGAATGCAAAACCAATCAAAACATTCACCCCAGTCGAGAGATCTGGCTTAAATCCATCATTCTTTTGCTCACCATGCCACCCTAGTTTAGATCTGGCCATATGCAAATCCGTCTTGGCCCTGTGCCTCATGGGAACAGTTCAGCCCGAACTGCCAAGCCAAGTCCTCCCTGGACCAGAAACAAGCATCCTAGGACCGGTTTCGGTGAATCACCCCTCTTCAGCCAGGATAGCTTAAATCCAGTGGCACAGTGAGCCCAGGACCCACGTGTGGGCATACCCAGCGCAGTTAGGGCGAGAAGGAAAAAGACACATAATTGATGGACAGAATGCAGAACCAATCAAAACATTCACCCACAGTCAAGAGATCTGGTTAAATCCATCATTCCTTTGCTCACCATGCATGCCACCCCAGATTAGACCTGGCCATATGCAAATCAGTCTTGGCCCTGTGCCTCATGGGAACAGTCCAGCCCGAACTGCCAAGCCAAGTCCTCCGTGGACAAGAAACAAGCATCCTAGGACCGGTTTCGGGGTTTCACCCCTTTTCAGCCAGGAAAGCTTAAATCCAGTGGCACAGTGAGCCCGGGACCTACGTCTGGGCATACCCAGCGCAGTTACGGCGAGAAAGCAAAAGACACACAATCGATGGACGGAATGCAGAACCAATCAAAACATTCACCCCCAGTCAAGAGATCTGGGTTAAATCCATCATTCATTTGCTCACCATGCCACACCAGTTTAGACCTGGCCATATACAAATCAGTCTTGGCCCTGTGCCTCATGGGAGCAGTCTAGCCCGAACTACCAAGCCAAGTCCTCCCTGGACCAGAAACAAGCATCCTAGGACCAGTTTCGGGGTTTCACCCCTTTTCAGCCAGGATAGCTTAAATCCAGTGGCACAGTGAGCCCGGGACCCACGTCTGGGCATACCCAGCGCAGTTAGGGAGAGAAAGCAAAAGAGACACAATTGATGGACGGAATGCAGAACCAATCAAAACATTCACCCCCAGTCAAGAGGTCTGGGATAAATCCATCATTCTTTTGCTCACTATGCCACCCCAGTTAAGACCTGGCCATATGCAAATCAGTCTAGGCCCGGTGCCTCATGGGAACAGTCCAGTCCAAACTGCCAAGCCAAGTCCTCCCTGAACCAGAAACAAGCATCCTAGGACCGGTTTCGGGTTTTCACCCCTCTTCAGCCAGGAAAGCTTAAATCCAGTGGCACTCTGATCCCGGGACCCACGTCTGGGCATACCCAGCGAAGTTAGGGAGAGAAAGCAAAAGACACAGAATTGATGTACGGAATGCAGAACCAATCAAAACATTCACCCCCAGTCAGGAGATCTGGGTTAAATCCATCATTCCTTTGCTCACCATGCCACCCCAGTTTAGACCTGGCCACATGCAAATCAGTCTTGGCCCTGTGCCTCATGGGAACAGTCCAGCCCAAACTGCCAAGCCAAGTCCTCCCTAGACCAGAAACAAGCATCCTAGGACCGGTTTCGGGGTTTCACCCCTCTTCAGCCAGGATAGCTTAAATCCAGTGGCACTCTGATCCCGGGACCCACGTCTGGGCATACCCAGCGAAGTTAGGGAGAGAAAGCAAACGACACACAATTGATGGACGGAATGCAGAACCAATCAAAACATTCACCCCCAGTCAGGAGATCTGGGTTAAATCCATCATTCCTTTGCTCACCATGCCACCCCAGTTTATACCTGGCCACATGCAAATCAGTCTTGGCCCTGTGCCTCATGGGAACAGTCCAGCCCAAACTGCCAAGCCAAGTCCTCCCTAGACCAGAAACAAGCATCCTAGGACCTGTTTCGGGGTTTCACCCCTCTTCAGCCAGGATAGCTTAAATCCAGTGGCACTCTGAGCCCGGTACCCACGTGTGGGCATACCCAGCGCAGTTAGGGTGAGAAAGCAAAAGACACACAATTGATGGACGGAATGCAGAACCAATCAAAACATTCACCCCAGTCAGGAGATCTGGGTTATATCCATAATTCCTGTGCTCACCATGCCACCCCAGTTTAGACCTGGCCATATGCAAATCAGTCTTGGCCCTGTGCCTCATGGGAAGAGTCCAGCCCAAACTGCCAAGCCAAGTCCTCCCTGGACCAGAAACAAGCATCCTAGGACCTGTTTCGGGGTTCCACCCCTCTTCAACCACGATAGCTTAAATCCAGTGGCATAGTGAGCCCGGGACCCACGTCTGGGCATAGCCAGCGCAGTTAGGGCAAGAAAGCAAAAGACACACAATTGATGGATGGAATGCAGAACCAATCAAAACATTCACCCCCAGTCAGGAGATCTGGGTTAAATCCAGCATTCTTTTGCTCACCATGCCACCCCAGTTTAGACCTGGCCATATGCAAATCAGTCTTGGCCCTGTGCCTCATGGGAACAGTCCAGCCCGAATTGCCAAGCAAAGTCCTCCCTGGACCAGAAACAAGCATCCTAGGACCAGTTTCAGGGTTTCACCCCTCTTCAGCCAGGATAGCTTAAATCCAGTGGCACTCTGAGCCCGGGACCCACGTCTGGGCAAACCCAGCGCAGTTAGGGAGAGAAAGCAAAAGACACAGAATTGATGTACGGAATGCAGAACCAATCAAAACATTCACCCCCAGTCAGGAGATCTGGGTTAAATCCATCATTCCTTTAATCACCATGCCACCCCAGTTTAGACCTGGCCACATGCAAATCAGTCTTGGCCCTGTGCCTCATGGGAACAGTCCAGCCCAAACTGCCAAGCCAAGTCCTCCCTAGACCAGAAACAAGCATCCTAGGACCGGTTTCGGGGTTTCACCCCTCTTCAGCCAGGATAGCTTAAATCCAGTGGCACTCTGATCCCGGGACCCACGTCTGGGCATACCCAGCGAAGTTAGGGAGAGAAAGCAAACGACACACAATTGATGGACGGAATGCAGGACCAATCAAAACATTCACCCCCAGTCAGGAGATCTGGGTTAAATCCATCATTCCTTTGCTCACCATGCCACCCCAGTTTATACCTGGCCACATGCAAATCAGTCTTGGCCCTGTGCCTCATGGGAACAGTCCAGCCCAAACTGCCAAGCCAAGTCCTCCCTAGACCAGAAACAATTATCCTAGGACCTGTTTCGGGGTTTCACCCCTCTTCATCCAGGATAGCTTAAATCCAGTGGCACTCTGAGCCCGGTACCCACGTCTGGGCATACCCAGCGCAGTTAGGGTGAGAAAGCAAAAGAAACACAATTGATGGACGGAATGCAGAACCAATCAAAACATTCACCCCCAGTCAGGAGATCTGGGTTATAGCCATAATTCCTGTGCTCACCATGCCACCCCAGTTTAGACCTGGCCATATGCAAATCCGTCTTGGCCCTGTGCCTCATGGGAAGAGTCCAGCCCAAACTGCCAAGCCAAGTCCTCCCTGGACCAGAAACAAGCATCCTAGGACCGTTTTCCGGGATTCACCCCTCTTCAACCAGGATAGCTTAAATTCAGTGGCACAGTGAGCCCGTGACCCACGTCTGGGCATACCCGGCACAGTTAGGGCGAGAAAACAAAAGACACACAATTGATGGACGGAATGCAGAACCAATCAAAACATTCACCCCCAGTCGAGAGATCTGGCTTAAATCCATCATTCTTTTGCTCACCATGCCACCCTAGTTTAGACCTGGCCATATGCAAATCCGTCTTGGCCCTGTGCCTCATGGGAACAGTTCAGCCCGAACTGCCAAGCCAAGTCCTCCCTGGACCAGAAACAAGCATCCTAGGACCGGTTTCGGTGATTCACCCCTCTTCAGCCAGGATAGCTTAAATCCAGTGGCACAGTGAGCCCAGGACCCACGTCTGGGCATACCCAGTGCAGTTAGGGCGAGAAAGCAAAAGACATACAATTGATGTACGGAATGCAGAACCAATCAAAACATTCACCCCAGTCAAGAGATCTGGGTTAAATCCATCATTCATTTGCTCACCATGCCACACCAGTTTAGACCTGGCCATATGCAAATCAGTCTTGGCCCTGTGCCTCATGGGAACAGTCTAGCCCGAACTACCAAGCCAAGTCCTCCCTGGACCAGAAACAAGCATCCTAGGACCAGTTTCGGGGTTTCACCCCTCTTCAGCCAGGATAGTTTAAATCCAGTGGCACAGTGAGCCCGGGACCCACGTCTGGTCATACCCAGCGCAGTTAGGGAGAGACAGCAAAAGAGACACAATTGATGGACGGAATGGAGAACCAATCAAAACATTCACCCCCAGTCAAGAGGTCTGGGATAATTCCATCATTCTTTTGCTCAACATGCCACCCAAGTTAAGACCTGGCCATATGCAAATCAGTCTTGGCCCTGTGCCTCATGGGAACAGTCCAGCCCAAACTGCTAAGCCAAGTCCTCCCTGAACCAGAAACAAGCATCCTAGGACCGGTTTCGGGGTTTCACCCCTCTTCAGCCAGGATAGCTTAAATCCAGTGGCACAGTGATCCCGGGACCCACGCATGGGCATACCCAGCGCAGTTAGGGCGAAAAAGCAAAAGACACACAATTGATGGACAGAATGCAGAACCAATCAAAACATTCACCCACAGTCAAGAGATCTAGGTTAAATCCATCATTCTTTTGTTCACCATGCCACCCCAGTTTAGACCTGGCCATATGCAAATCAGTCTTGGCCCTGTGCCTCATGGGAAGAGTCCAGCCCAAACTGCCAAGCCAAGTCCTCCCTGGACCAGAAACAAGCATCCTAGGACCGGTTTCGGCGTTTCACCCCTCTTCAGCCAGGATAGCTTAAATCCAGGGGCACAGTGAGCCCGGTACCCACGTCTGGGCATACCCAGCGCAGTTAGGGCGAGAAAGCAAAAGACACACAATTGATGGACGGAATGCAGAACCAATCAAAACATTCACCCCCAGTCAAGAGATCTGGCTAAAATCCATCATTCTTTTGCTCACCATGCCACCCCAGTTTAGACCTGGCCATATGCAAATCAGTCTTGGCCCTGTGCCTCATGGAAACAGTCCAGGCCAAACTGCCAAGCCAAGTCCTCCCTAGACCAGAAACAAGCATCCTAGGACCGGTTTCGGTTTTCACCCCTCTTCAGCCAGGATAGCTTAAATCCAGTGGCACAGTGATCCCGGGACACAAGCGTGGGCATACCCAGCGCAGTTAGGGCGAAAAAGCAAAAGACACACAATTGATGGACGGAATGCAGAACCAATCAAAACATTCACCCCAGTCAAGAGATCTGGGTTAAATCCATCATTCATTTGCTCACCATGCCACACCAGTTTAGACCTGGCCATATGCAAATCAGTCTTGGCCCTGTGCCTCATGGGAAGAGTCCAGCCCAAACTGCCAAGCCAAGTCCTCCCTGGACCAGAAACAAGCATCCTAGGACCTGTTTCGGGGTTCCACCCCTCTTCAACCACGATAGCTTAAATCCAGTGGCATAGTGAGCCCGGGACCCACGTCTGGGCATAGCCAGCGCAGTTAGGGCAAGAAAGCAAAAGACACACAATTGATGGATGGAATGCAGAACCAATCAAAACATTCACCCCCAGTCAGGAGATCTGGGTTAAATCCAGCATTCTTTTGCTCACCATGCCACCCCAGTTTAGACCTGGCCATATGCAAATCAGTCTTGGCCCTGTGCCTCATGGGAACAGTCCAGCCCGAATTGCCAAGCAAAGTCCTCCCTGGACCAGAAACAAGCATCCTAGGACCAGTTTCAGGGTTTCACCCCTCTTCAGCCAGGATAGCTTAAATCCAGTGGCACTCTGAGCCCGGGACCCACGTCTGGGCAAACCCAGCGCAGTTAGGGAGAGAAAGCAAAAGACACAGAATTGATGTACGGAATGCAGAACCAATCAAAACATTCACCCCCAGTCAGGAGATCTGGGTTAAATCCATCATTCCTTTAATCACCATGCCACCCCAGTTTAGACCTGGCCACATGCAAATCAGTCTTGGCCCTGTGCCTCATGGGAACAGTCCAGCCCAAACTGCCAAGCCAAGTCCTCCCTAGACCAGAAACAAGCATCCTAGGACCGGTTTCGGGGTTTCACCCCTCTTCAGCCAGGATAGCTTAAATCCAGTGGCACTCTGATCCCGGGACCCACGTCTGGGCATACCCAGCGAAGTTAGGGAGAGAAAGCAAACGACACACAATTGATGGACGGAATGCAGTACCAATCAAAACATTCACCCCCAGTCAGGAGATCTGGGTTAAATCCATCATTCCTTTGCTCACCATGCCACCCCAGTTTATACCTGGCCACATGCAAATCAGTCTTGGCCCTGTGCCTCATGGGAACAGTCCAGCCCAAACTGCCAAGCCAAGTCCTCCCTAGACCAGAAACAATTATCCTAGGACCTGTTTCGGGGTTTCACCCCTCTTCATCCAGGATAGCTTAAATCCAGTGGCACTCTGAGCCCGGTACCCACGTCTGGGCATACCCAGCGCAGTTAGGGTGAGAAAGCAAAAGAAACACAATTGATGGACGGAATGCAGAACCAATCAAAACATTCACCCCCAGTCAGGAGATCTGGGTTATAGCCATAATTCCTGTGCTCACCATGCCACCCCAGTTTAGACCTGGCCATATGCAAATCCGTCTTGGCCCTGTGCCTCATGGGAAGAGTCCAGCCCAAACTGCCAAGCCAAGTCCTCCCTGGACCAGAAACAAGCATCCTAGGACCGTTTTCCGGGATTCACCCCTCTTCAACCAGGATAGCTTAAATTCAGTGGCACAGTGAGCCCGTGACCCACGTCTGGGCATACCCGGCACAGTTAGGGCGAGAAAACAAAAGACACACAATTGATGGACGGAATGCAGAACCAATCAAAACATTCACCCCCAGTCGAGAGATCTGGCTTAAATCCATCATTCTTTTGCTCACCATGCCACCCTAGTTTAGACCTGGCCATATGCAAATCCGTCTTGGCCCTGTGCCTCATGGGAACAGTTCAGCCCGAACTGCCAAGCCAAGTCCTCCCTGGACCAGAAACAAGCATCCTAGGACCGGTTTCGGTGATTCACCCCTCTTCAGCCAGGATAGCTTAAATCCAGTGGCACAGTGAGCCCAGGACCCACGTCTGGGCATACCCAGTGCAGTTAGGGCGAGAAAGCAAAAGACATACAATTGATGTACGGAATGCAGAACCAATCAAAACATTCACCCCAGTCAAGAGATCTGGGTTAAATCCATCATTCATTTGCTCACCATGCCACACCAGTTTAGACCTGGCCATATGCAAATCAGTCTTGGCCCTGTGCCTCATGGGAACAGTCTAGCCCGAACTACCAAGCCAAGTCCTCCCTGGACCAGAAACAAGCATCCTAGGACCAGTTTCGGGGTTTCACCCCTCTTCAGCCAGGATAGTTTAAATCCAGTGGCACAGTGAGCCCGGGACCCACGTCTGGTCATACCCAGCGCAGTTAGGGAGAGACAGCAAAAGAGACACAATTGATGGACGGAATGGAGAACCAATCAAAACATTCACCCCCAGTCAAGAGGTCTGGGATAATTCCATCATTCTTTTGCTCAACATGCCACCCAAGTTAAGACCTGGCCATATGCAAATCAGTCTTGGCCCTGTGCCTCATGGGAACAGTCCAGCCCAAACTGCTAAGCCAAGTCCTCCCTGAACCAGAAACAAGCATCCTAGGACCGGTTTCGGGGTTTCACCCCTCTTCAGCCAGGATAGCTTAAATCCAGTGGCACAGTGATCCCGGGACCCACGCATGGGCATACCCAGCGCAGTTAGGGCGAAAAAGCAAAAGACACACAATTGATGGACAGAATGCAGAACCAATCAAAACATTCACCCACAGTCAAGAGATCTAGGTTAAATCCATCATTCTTTTGTTCACCATGCCACCCCAGTTTAGACCTGGCCATATGCAAATCAGTCTTGGCCCTGTGCCTCATGGGAAGAGTCCAGCCCAAACTGCCAAGCCAAGTCCTCCCTGGACCAGAAACAAGCATCCTAGGACCGGTTTCGGCGTTTCACCCCTCTTCAGCCAGGATAGCTTAAATCCAGGGGCACAGTGAGCCCGGTACCCACGTCTGGGCATACCCAGCGCAGTTAGGGCGAGAAAGCAAAAGACACACAATTGATGGACGGAATGCAGAACCAATCAAAACATTCACCCCCAGTCAAGAGATCTGGCTTAAATCCATCATTCTTTTGCTCACCATGCCACCCCAGTTTAGACCTGGCCATATGCAAATCAGTCTTGGCCCTGTGCCTCATGGAAACAGTCCAGGCCAAACTGCCAAGCCAAGTCCTCCCTAGACCAGAAACAAGCATCCTAGGACCGGTTTCGGTTTTCACCCCTCTTCAGCCAGGATAGCTTAAATCCAGTGGCACAGTGATCCCGGGACACAAGCGTGGGCATACCCAGCGCAGTTAGGGCGAAAAAGCAAAAGACACACAATTGATGGACGGAATGCAGAACCAATCAAAACATTCACCCCAGTCAAGAGATCTGGGTTAAATCCATCATTCATTTGCTCACCATGCCACACCAGTTTAGACCTGGCCATATGCAAATCAGTCTTGGCCCTGTGCCTCATGGGAACAGTCTACCTCGAACTACCAAGCCAAGTCCTCCCTGGACCAGAAACAAGCATCCTAGGACCAGTTTCGGGGTTTCACCCCTCTTCAGCCAGGATAGCTTAAATCCAGTGGCACAGTGAGCCCGGGACCCACGTCTGGTCATACCCAGCGCAGTTAGGGAGAGAAAGCAAAAGAGACACAATTGATGGACGGAATGCAGAACCAATCAAAACATTCACCCACAGTCAAGAGATCTAGGTTAAATCCATCATTCTTTTGTTCACCATGCCACCACAGTTTAGACCTGGCCATATGCACATCAGTCTTGGCCCTGTGCCTCATGGGAAGAGTCCAGCCCAAACTACCTAGCCAAGTTCTCCCTGGACCAGAAACAAGCATACTAGGACCGGTTTCGGCGTTTCACCCCTCTTCAGCCAGGATAGCTTAAATCCAGTGGCACAGTGAGCCCGGTACCCACGACTGGGCATTCCCAGCGCAGTTAGGGCGAGAAAGCAAAAGACACACAATTGATGGACGGAATGCAGAACCAATCAAAACATTCACCCCCAGTCAGGAGATCTGGGTTAAATCCATAATTCTTTTGCTCAACATGCCACCCCAGTTTAGACCTGGCCATATGCAAATCAGTCTTGGCCCTGTGCCTCATGGGAAGAGTCCAGCCCAAACTGCTAAGCCAAGTCCTCCCTGAACCAGAAACAAGCATCCTAGGACCGGTTTCGGGGTTTCACCCCTCTTCAGCCAGGATAGCTTAAATCCAGTGGCACAGTGATCCCGGGACCCACGCATGGGCATACCCAGCGCAGTTAGGGCGAAAAAGCAAAAGACACACAATTGATGGACAGAATGCAGAACCAATCAAAACATTCACCCACAGTCAAGAGATCTAGGTTAAATCCATCATTCTTTTGTTCACCATGCCACCCCAGTTTAGACCTGGCCATATGCAAATCAGTCTTGGCCCTGTGCCTCATGGGAAGAGTCCAGCCCAAACTGCCAAGCCAAGTCCTCCCTGGACCAGAAACAAGCATCCTAGGACCGGTTTCGGCGTTTCACCCCTCTTCAGCCAGGATAGCTTAAATCCAGGGGCACAGTGAGCCCGGTACCCACGTCTGGGCATACCCAGCGCAGTTAGGGCGAGAAAGCAAAAGACACACAATTGATGGACGGAATGCAGAACCAATCAAAACATTCACCCCCAGTCAAGAGATCTGGCTTAAATCCATCATTCTTTTGCTCACCATGCCACCCCAGTTTAGACCTGGCCATATGCAAATCAGTCTTGGCCCTGGGCCTCATGGAAACAGTCCAGCCCAAACTGCCAAGCCAAGTCCTCCCTAGACCAGAAACAAGCATCCTAGGACCGGTTTCGGGGTTTCACCCCTCTTCAGCCAGGATAGCTTAAATCCAGTGGCACAGTGATCCCGGGACACAAGCGTGGGCATACCCAGCGCAGTTAGGGCGAAAAAGCAAAAGACACACAATTGATGGACGGAATGCAGAACCAATCAAAACATTCACCCCAGTCAAGAGATCTGGGTTAAATCCATCATTCATTTGCTCACCATGCCACACCAGTTTAGACCTGGCCATATGCAAATCAGTCTTGGCCCTGTGCCTCATGGGAACAGTCTACCTCGAACTACCAAGCCAAGTCCTCCTTGGACCAGAAACAAGCATCCTAGGACCAGTTTCGGGGTTTCACCCCTCTTCAGCCAGGATAGCTTAAATCCAGTGGCACAGTGATCCCGGGACCCACGTCTGGTCATACCCAGCGCAGTTAGGGAGAGAAAGCAAAAGAGACACAATTGATGGACGGAATGCAGAACCAATCAAAACATTCACCCACAGTCAAGAGATCTAGGTTAAATCCATCATTCTTTTGTTCACCATGACACCCCAGTTTAGACCTGGCCATATGCAAATCAGTCTTGGCCCTGTGCCTCATGGGAAGAGTCCAGCCCAAACTGCCTAGCCAAGTTCTCCCTGGACCAGAAACAAGCATACTAGGACCGGTTTCGGCGTTTCACCCCTCTTCAGCCAGGATAGCTTAAATCCAGTGGCACAGTGAGCCCGGTACGCACGACTGGGCATTCCCAGCGCAGTTAGGGCGAGAAAGCAAAAGACACACAATTGATGGACGGAATGCAGAACCAATCAAAACATTCACCCCCAGTCAAGAGATCTGGGTTAAATCCATAATTCTTTTGCTCAACATGCCACCCCAGTTTAGACCTAGCCATATGCAAATCAGTCTTGGCCCTGTGCCTCATGGGAAGATTCCAGCCCAAACTGCCAAGCCAAGTCCTCCCTGGACCAGAAACAAGCATCCTAGGACCGGTTTCGGGGTTTCACCCCTCTTCAGCCAGGATAGCTTAAATGCAGTGGCACAGTGAGCCCAGGACCCACGTCTGGGCATACCCAGTGCAGTTAGGGCAAGAAAGCAAAAGACACACAATTGATGGATGGAATGCAGAACCAATCAAAACATTCACCCCCAGTCAAGAGATCTGGCTTAAATCCATCATTCTTTTGCTCACCATGCCACCCCAGTTTAGACCTGGCCATATGCAAATCAGTCTTGGCCCTGTGCCTCATGGGAACAGTCCAACCCGAACTGCCAAGCCAAGTCCTCCCTGGACCAGAAACAAGCATCCTAGGACCAGTTTCAGGGTTTCACCCCTCTTCAGCCAGGATAGCTTAAATCCAGTGGCACTCTGAGCCCGGGACCAACGTCTGGGCATACCCAGCGCAGTTAGGGAGAGAAAGCAAAAGACACAGAATTGATGGACGGAATGCAGAACCAATCAAAACATTAACCCCCAGTCAGGAGATCTGGGTTAAATCCATCATTACTTTGCTCACCATGCCACCCCAGTTTACACCTGGCCACATGCAAATCAGTCTTGGCCCTGTGCCTCATGGGAACAGTCCAGCCCAAACTACTAAGCCAAGTCCTCCCTAGACCAGAAACAAGCATCCTAGGACCGGTTTCGGGGTTTCACCCCTCTTCAGCCAGGATAGCTTAAATCCAGTGGCACTCTGAGCCCGGGACCCACGTCTGGGCATACCCAGCGCAGTTAGGGTGAGAAAGCAAAAGACACAGAATTGATGGACGGAATGCAGAACCAATCAAAACATTCACCCCCAGTCAAGAGGTCTGGGATAAATCCATCATTCTTTTGCTCACCATGCCACCCCAGTTTAGAGCTGGTCATATGCAAATCAGTCGTGGCCCTGTGCCTCATGGGAACAGTGCAGCCCAAACTGCCAAGCCAAGTCCTCCCTAGACCAGAAACAAGCATCCTAGGACCGGTTTCAGGGTTCCACCCCTCTTCAACCAGGATAGTTTAAATCCAGTGGCACAGTGAGCCCGGGACCCACATCTGGGCATAGCCAGCGCAGTTAGGGCAAGAAAGCAAAAGACACACAATTGATGGATGGAATGCAGAACCAATCAAAACATTCACCCCCAGTCAAGAGATCTGGGTTAAATCCATTATTCTTTTGCTCATCATGCCACCCTAGTTTAGACATGGCCATATGCAAATCAGTCTTGGCCCTGTGCCTCATGGGAACAGTCCAGTCCGAACTGCCAAGCCAAGTCCTCCCTGGACCAGAAACAAGCATCCTAGGACCGTTTTCCGGGATTCACCCCTCTTCAACCAGGATAGCTTAAATTCAGTGGCACAGTGAGCCCGGGACCCACGTCTGGGCATACCCGGTGCAGTTAGGGCGAGAAAACAAAAGACACACAATTGATGGACGGAATGCAAAACCAATCAAAACATTCACCCCAGTCGAGAGATCTGGCTTAAATCCATCATTCTTTTGCTCACCATGCCACCCTAGTTTAGATCTGGCCATACGCAAATCCGTCTTGGCCCTGTGCCTCATGGGAACAGTTCAGCCCGAACTGCCAAGCCAAGTCCTCCCTAGACCAGAAACAAGCATCCTAGGACCGGTTTCGGTGAATCACCCCTCTTCAGCCAGGATAGCTTAAATCCAGTGGCACAGTGAGCCCAGGACCCACATGTGGGCATACCCAGCGCAGTTAGGGCGAGAAGGAAAAAGACACACAATTGATGGACAGAATGCAGAACCAATCAAAACATTCACCCACAGTCAAGAGATCTGGTTAAATCCATCATTCCTTTGCTCACCATGCATGCCACCCCAGATTAGACCTGGCCATATGCAAATCAGTCTTGGCCCTGTGCCTCATGGGAACAGTCCAGCCCGAACTGCCAAGCCAAGTCCTCCGTGGACAAGAAACAAGCATCCTAGGACCGGTTTCGGGGTTTCACCCCTTTTCAGCCAGGAAAGCTTAAATCCAGTGGCACAGTGAGCCCGGGACCTACGTCTGGGCATACCCAGCGCAGTTACGGCGAGAAAGCAAAAGACACACAATCGATGGACGGAATGCAGAACCAATCAAAACATTCACCCCCAGTCAAGAGATCTTGGTTAAATCCATCATTCATTTGCTCACCATGCCACACCAGTTTAGACCTGGCCATATACAAATCAGTCTTGGCCCTGTGCCTCATGGGAACAGTCTAGCCCGAACTACCAAGCCAAGTCCTCCCTGGACCAGAAACAAGCATCCTAGGACCAGTTTCGGGGTTTCAGCCCTTTTCAGCCAGGATAGCTTAAATCCAGTGGCACAGTGAGCCCGGGACCCACGTCTGGGCATACCCAGCGCAGTTAGGGAGAGAAAGCAAAAGAGACACAATTGATGGACGGAATGCAGAACCAATCAAAACATTCACCCCCAGTCAAGAGGTCTGGGATAAATTCATCATTCTTTTGCTCACTATGCCACCCCAGTTAAGACCTGGCCATATGCAAATCAGTCTAGGCCCTGTGCCTCATGGGAACAGTCCAGTCCAAACTGCCAAGCCAAGTCCTCCCTGAACCAGAAACAAGCATCCTAGGACCGGTTTCGGGTTTTCACCCCTCTTCAGCCAGGAAAGCTTAAATCCAGTGGCACTCTGATCCCGGGACCCACGTCTGGGCATACCCAGCGAAGTTAGGGAGAGAAAGCAAACGACACACAATTGATGGACGGAATGCAGAACCAATCAAAACATTCACCCCCAGTCAGGAGATCTGGGTTAAATCCATCATTCTTTTGCTCACCATGCCACCCCAGTTTAGACCTGGCCATATGCAAATCAGTCTTGGCCCTGTGCCTCATGGGAACAGTCCAGCCCGAATTGCCAAGCAAAGTCCTCCCTGGACCAGAAACAAGCATCCTAGGACCAGTTTCAGGGTTTCACCCCTCTTCAGCCAGGATAGCTTAAATCCAGTGGCACTCTGAGCCCGGGACCCACGTCTGGGCAAACCCAGCGCAGTTAGGGAGAGAAAGCAAAAGACACAGAATTGATGTACGGAATGCAGAACCAATCAAAACATTCACCCCCGGTCAGGAGATCTGGGTTAAATCCATCATTCCTTTGCTCACCATGCCACCCCAGTTTAGACCTGGCCACATGCAAATCAGTCTTGGCCCTGTGCCTCATGGGAACAGTCCAGCCCAAACTGCCAAGCCAAGTCCTCCCTAGACCAGAAACAAGCATCCTAGGACCGGTTTCGGGGTTTCACCCCTCTTCAGCCAGGATAGCTTAAATCCAGTGGCACTCTGATCCCGGGACCCACGTCTGGGCATACCCAGCGAAGTTAGGGAGAGAAAGAAAACGACACACAATTGATGGACTGAATGCAGAACCAATCAAAACATTCACCCCCAGTCAGGAGATCTGGGTTAAATCCATCATTCCTTTGCTCACCATGCCACCCCAGTTTATACCTGGCCACATGCAAATCAGTCTTGGCCCTGTGCCTCATGGGAACAGTCCAGCCCAAACTGCCAAGCCAAGTCCTCCCTAGACCAGAAACAAGCATCCTAGGACCTGTTTCGGGGTTTCACCCCTCTTCAGCCAGGATAGCTTAAATCCAGTGGCACTCTGAGCCCGGTACCCACGTCTGGGCATACCCAGCGCAGTTAGGGTGAGAAAGCAAAAGACACACAATTGATGGACGGAATGCAGAACCAATCAAAACATTCACCCCCAGTCAGGAGATCTGGGTTATATCCATCATTCCTGTGCTCACCATGCCACCCCAGTTTAGACCTGGCCATATGCAAATCAGTCTTGGCCCTGTGCCTCATGGGAAGAGTCCAGCCCAAACTGCCAAGCCAAGTCCTCCCTGGACCAGAAACAAGCATCCTAGGACCGGTTTCGGGGATTCACCCCTCTTCAACCAGGATAGCTTAAATCCAGTGGCACAGTGAGCCCGGGACCCACGTCTGGGCATACCCGGCACAGTTAGGGCGAGAAAACAAAAGACACACAATTGATGGACGGAATGCAGAACCAATCAAAACATCACCCCCAGTCGAGAGATCTGGCTTAAATCCATCATTCTTTTGCTCACCATGCCACCCTAGTTTAGACCTGGCCATATGCAAATCCGTCTTGGCACTGTGCCTCATGGGAACAGTTCAGCCCGAACTGCCAAGCCAAGTCCTCACTGGACCAGAAACAAGCATCCTAGGACCGGTTTCGGTGATTCACCCCTCTTCAGCCAGGATAGCTTAAATCCAGTGGCACAGTGAGCCCAGGACCCACGTCTGGGCATACCGAGTGCAGTTAGGGCGAGAAAGCAAAAGACATACAATTGATGTACGGAATGCAGAACCAATCAAAACATTCACCCCAGTCAAGAGATCTGGGTTAAATCCATCATTCATTTGCTCACCATGCCACACCAGTTTAGACCTGGCCATATGCAAATCAGTCTTGGCCCTGTGCCTCATTGGAACAGTCTAGCCCGAACTACCAAGCCAACTCCTCCCTGGACCAGAAACAAGCATCCTAGGACCAGTTTCGGGGTTTCACCCCTCTTCAGCCAGGATAGTTTAAATCCAGTGGCACAGTGAGCCCGGGACCCACGTCTGGTCATACCCAGCGCAGTTAGGGAGAGACAGCAAAAGAGACACAATTGATGGACGGAATGGAGAACCAATCAAAACATTCACCCCCAGTCAAGAGGTCTGGGATAATTCCATCATTCTTTTGCTCAACATGCCACCCAAGTTAAGACCTGGCCATATGCAAATCAGTCTTGGCCCTGTGCCTCATGGGAACAGTCCAGCCCAAACTGCTAAGCCAAGTCCTCCCTGAACCAGAAACAAGCATCCTAGGACCGGTTTCGGGGTTTCACCCCTCTTCAGCCAGGATAGCTTAAATCCAGTGGCACAGTGATCCCGGGACCCAGGCATGGACATACCCAGCGCAGTTAGGGCGAAAAAGCAAAAGACACACAATTGATGGACAGAATGCAGAACCAATCAAAACATTCACCCACAGTCAAGAGATCTAGGTTAAATCCATCATTCTTTTGTTCACCATGCCACCCCAGTTTAGACCTGGCCATATGCAAATCAGTCTTGGCCCTGTGCCTCATGGGAACAGTCCAGCTCAAACTGCCAAGCCAAGTCCTCCCTGGACCAGAAACAAGCATCCTAGGACCGGTTTCGGCGTTTCACCCCTCTTCAGCCAGGATAGCTTAAATCCAGGGGCACAGTGAGCCCGGTACCCACGTCTGGGCATACCCAGCGCAGTTAGGGCGAGAAAGCAAAAGACACACAATTGATGGACGGAATGCAGAACCAATCAAAACATTCACCCCCAGTCAAGAGATCTGGCTTAAATCCATCATTCTTTTGCTCACCATGCCACCCCAGTTTAGACCTGGCCATATGCAAATCAGTCTTGGCCCTGTGCCTCATGGGAACAGTCCAGCCCGAACTGCCAAGCAAAGTCCTCCCTGGACCAGAAACAAGCATCCTAGGACCAGTTTCAGGGTTTCACCCCTCTTCAGCCAGGATAGCTTAAATCCAGTGGCACTCTGAGCCCGGGACCCACGTCTGGGCATACCCAGCGCAGTTAGGGAGAGAAAGCAAAAGACACACAATTGATGGACGGAATGCAGAACCAATCAAAACATTCACCCCCAGTCAGGAGATCTGGGTTAAATCCATAATTCCTTTGCTCACCATGCCACCCCAGTTTAGACCTGGCCACATGCAAATCAGTCTTGGCCCTGTGCCTCATGGGAAGAGTCCAGCCCAAACTGCCAAGCCAAGTCCTCCCTGGACCAGAAACAAGCATCCTAGGACCAGTTTCAGGGTTTCACCCCTCTTCAGCCAGGATAGCTTAAATCCAGTGGCACTCTGAGCCCGGGACCCACGTCTGGGCAAACCCAGCGCAGTTAGGGAGAGAAAGCAAAAGACACAGAATTGATGTACGGAATGCAGAACCAATCAAAACATTCACCCCCAGTCAGGAGATCTGGGTTAAATCCATCATTCCTTTGCTCACCATGCCACCCCAGTTTAGACCTGGCCACATGCAAATCAGTCTTGGCCCTGTGCCTCATGGGAACAGTCCAGCCCAAACTGCCAAGCCAAGTCCTCCCTAGACCAGAAACAAGCATCCTAGGACCGGTTTCGGGGTTTCACCCCTCTTCAGCCAGGATAGCTTAAATCCAGTGGCACTCTGATCCCGGGACCCACGTCTGGGCATACCCAGCGAAGTTAGGGAGAGAAAGCAAACGACACACAATTGATGGACGGAATGCAGAACCAATCAAAACATTCACCCCCAGTCAGGAGATCTGGGTTAAATCCATCATTCCTTTGCTCACCATGCCACCCCAGTTTATACCTGGCCACATGCAAATCAGTCTTGGCCCTGTGCCTCATGGGAACAGTCCAGCCCAAACTGCCAAGCCAAGTCCTCCCTAGACCAGAAACAAGCATCCTAGGACCTGTTTCGGGGTTTCACCCCTCTTCAGCCAGGATAGCTTAAATCCAGTGGCACTCTGAGCCCGGTACCCACGTCTGGGCATACCCAGCGTAGTTAGGGTGAGAAAGCAAAAGACACACAATTGATGGACGGAATGCAGAACCAATCAAAACATTCACCCCCAGTCAGGAGATCTGGGTTATATCCATAATTCCTGTGCTCACCATGCCACCCCAGTTTAGACCTGGCCATATGCAAATCAGTCTTGGCCCTGTGCCTCATGGGAAGAGTCCAGCCCAAACTGCCAAGCCAAGTCCTCCCTGGACCAGAAACAAGCATCCTAGGACCTGTTTCGGGGTTCCACCCCTCTTCAACCACGATAGCTTAAATCCAGTGGCATAGTGAGCCCGGGACCCACGTCTGGGCATAGCCAGCGCAGTTAGGGCAAGAAAGCAAAAGACACACAATTGATGGATGGAATGCAGAACCAATCAAAACATTCACCCCCTGTCAAGAGATCTGGGTTAAATCCATTATTCTTTTGCTCATCATGCCACCCTAGTTTAGACTTGGCCATATGCAAATCAGTCTTGGCCCTGTGCCTCATGGGAACAGTCCAGTCCGAACTGCCAAGCCAAGTCCTCCCTGGACCAGAAACAAGCATCCTAGGACCGGTTTCGGGGATTCACCCCTCTTCAACCAGGATAGCTTAAATCCAGTGGCACAGTGAGCCCGGGACCCACGTCTGGGCATACCCGGCACAGTTAGGGCGAGAAAACAAAAGACACACAATTGATGGATGGAATGCAGAACCAATCAAAACATTCACCCCCAGTCGAGAGATCTGGCTTAAATCCATCATTCTTTTGCTCACCATGCCACCCTAGTTTAGACCTGGCCATATGCAAATCCGTCTTGGCACTGTGCCTCATGGGAACAGTTCAGCCCGAACTGCCAAGCCAAGTCCTCCCTGGACCAGAAACAAGCATCCTAGGACCGGTTTCGGTGATTCACCCCTCTTCAGCCAGGATAGCTTAAATCCAGTGGCACAGTGAGCCCAGGACCCACGTCTGGGCATACCCAGTGCAGTTAGGGCGAGAAAGCAAAAGACATACAATTGATGTACGGAATGCAGAACCAATCAAAACATTCACCCCAGTCAAGAGATCTGGGTTAAATCCATCATTCATTTGCTCACCATGCCACACCAGTTTACACCTGGCCATATGCAAATCAGTCTTGGCCCTGTGCCTCATGGGAACAGTCTAGCCCGAACTACCAAGCCAAGTCCTCCCTGGACCAGAAACAAGCATCCTAGGACCAGTTTCGGGGTTTCACCCCTCTTCAGCCAGGATAGTTTAAATCCAGTGGCACAGTGAGCCCGGGACCCACGTCTGGTCATACCCAGCGCAGTTAGGGAGAGACAGCAAAAGAGACACAATTGATGGACGGAATGGAGAACCAATCAAAACATTCACCCCCAGTCAAGAGGTCTGGGATAATTCCATCATTCTTTTGCTCAACATGCCACCCTAGTTAAGACCTGGCCATATGCAAATCAGTCTTGGCCCTGTGCCTCATGGGAACAGTCCAGCCCAAACTGCTAAGCCAAGTCCTCCCTGAACCAGAAACAAGCATCCTAGGACCGGTTTCGGGGTTTCACCCCTCTTCAGCCAGGTTAGCTTAAATCCAGTGGCACAGTGATCCCGGGAACCACGCATGGGCATACCCAGCGCAGTTAGGGCGAAAAAGCAAAAGACACACAATTGATGGACAGAATGCAGAACCAATCAAAACATTCACCCACAGTCAAGAGATCTAGGTTAAATCCATCATTCTTTTGTTCACCATGCCACCCCAGTTTAGACCTGGCCATATGCAAATCAGTCTTGGCCCTGTGCCTCATGGGAAGAGTCCAGCCCAAACTGCCAAGCCAAGTCCTCCCTGGACCAGAAACAAGCATCCTAGGACCGGTTTCGGCGTTTCACCCCTCTTCAGCCAGGATAGCTTAAATCCAGGGGCACAGTGAGCCCGGTACCCACGTCTGGGCATACCCAGCGCAGTTAGGGCGAGAAAGCAAAAGACACACAATTGATGGACGGAATGCAGAACCAATCAAAACATTCACCCCCAGTCAAGAGATCTGGCTTAAATCCATCATTCTTTTGCTCACCATGCCACCCCAGTTTAGACCTGGCCACATGCAAATCAGTCTTGGCCCTGTGCCTCATGGGAACAGTCCAGCCCAAACTGCCAAGCCAAGTCCTCCCTAGACCAGAAACAAGCATCCTAGGACCGGTTTCGGGGTTTCACCCCTCTTCAGCCAGGATAGACTAAATCCAGTGGCACTCTGAGCCCGGGACCCACGTCTGGGCATACCCAGCGCAGTTAGGGTGCGAAAGCAAAAGACACACAATTGATGGACGGAATTCAGAACCAATCAAAACATTCACCCCCAGTCAGGGTATCTGGGTTAAAGCCATTATTCTTTTGCTCATCATGCCACCCTAGTTTAGACTTGGCCATATGCAAATCAGTCTTGGCCCTGTGCCTCATGGGAACAGTCCAGTCCGAACTGCCAAGCCAAGTCCTCCCTGGACCAGAAACAAGCATCCTAGGACCGGTTTCGGGGATTCACCCCTCTTCAACCAGGATAGCTTAAATCCAGTGGCACAGTGAGCCCGGGACCCACGTCTGGGCATACCCGGCGCAGTTAGGGCGAGAAAACAAAAGACACACAATTGATGGACGGAATGCAGAACCAATCAAAACATTCACCCCCAGTCGAGAGATCTGGCTTAAATCCATCATTCTTTTGCTCACCATGCCACCCAATTTAGACCTGGCCATATGCAAATCCGTCTTGGCCCTGTGCCTCATGGGAACAGTTCAGCCCGAACTGCCAAGCCATGTCCTCCCTGGACCAGAAACAAGCATCCTAGAACCGGTTTCGGTGATTCACCCCTCTTCAGCCAGGATAGCTTACATCCAGTGGCACAGTGAGCCCAGGACCCACGTCTGGGCATACCCAGTGCAGTTAGGGCGAGAAAGCAAAAGAGACACAATTGATGGACGGAATGGAGAACCAATCAAAACATTCACCCCCAGTCAAGAGGTCTGGGATAATTCCATCATTCTTTTTCTCAACATGCCACCCAAGTTAAGACCTGGCCATATGCAAATCAGTCTTGGCCCTGTGCCTCATGGGAACAGTCCAGCCCAAACTGCCAGCCAAGCCAAGTCCTCCCTGAACCAGAAACAAGCATCCTAGGACCGGTTTCAGGGTTTCACCCCTCTTCAGCCAGGATAGCTTAAATCCAGTGGCACAGTGATCCCGGGACCCACGCATGGGCATACCCAGCGCAGTTAGGGCGAAAAAGCAAAAGACACACAATTGATGGACAGAATGCAGAACCAATCAAAACATTCACCCACAGTCAAGAGATCTAGGTTAAATCCATCATTCTTTTGTTCACCATGCCACCCCAGTTTAGACCTGGCCATATGCAAATCAGTCTTGGCCCTGTGCCTCATGGGAACAGTCCAGCCCAAACTGCCAAGCCAAGTCCTCCCTGGACCAGAAAGAAGCATCCTAGGACCGGTTTCGGGGTTTCACCCCTCTTCAGCCAGGATAGCTTAAATCCAGTGGCACAGTGATCCCGGGACCCACGCATGGGCATACCCAGCGCAGTTAGGGCGAGAAGGAAAAAGACACACAATTGATGGACAGAATGCAGAACCAATCAAAACATTCTCCCACAGTCAAGAGATCTGGGTTAAATCCATCATTCCTTAGCTCACCATGCCACCCCAGATTAGACCTGGCCATATGCAAATCAGTCTTGGCCCTGTGCCTCATGGGAACAGTCCAGCCCGAACTGCCAAGCCAAGTCCTCCGTGGACAAGAAACAAGCATCCTAGGACCGGTTTCGGGGTTTCACCCCTTTTCAGCCAGGAAAGTTTAAATCCAGTGGCACAGTGAGCCCGGGACCTACGTCTGGGCATACCCAGCGCAGTTACGGCGAGAAAGCAAAAGACACACAATTGATGGACGGAATGCAGAACCAATCAAAACATTCACCTCCAGTCAAGAGATCTGGGTTAAATCCATAATTCTTTTGCTCAACATGCCACCCCAGTTTAGACCTGGCCAATTGCAAATCAGTCTTGGCCCTGTGCCTCATGGGAAGAGTTCAGCCCAAACTGCCAAGCCAAGTCCTCCCTGGACCAGAAACAAGGATCCTAGGACCGGTTTCGGGGTTTCACCCCTCTTCAGCCAGGATAGCTTAAATCCAGTGGCACAGTGAGCCCAGGACCCACGTCTGGGCATACCCAGTGCAGTTAGGGCGAGAAAGCAAAAGACACACAATTGATGGACGGAATGCAGAACCAATCAAAACATTCACCCCCAATCAGGAGATCTGGGTTAAATCCATAATTCTTTTGCTCAACATGCCACCCCAGTTTAGACCTGGCCATATGCAAATCAGTCTTGGCCCTGTGCCTCATGGGAAGAGTCCAGCCCAAACTGCTAAGCCAAGTCCTCCCTGAACCAGAAACAAGCATCCTAGGACCGGTTTCGGGGTTTCACCCCTCTTCAGCCAGGATAGCTTAAATCCAGTGGCACAGTGATCCCGGGACCCACGCATGGGCATACCCAGCGCAGTTAGGGCGAAAAAGCAAAAGACACACAATTGATGGACAGAATGCAGAACCAATCAAAACATTCACCCACAGTCAAGAGATCTAGGTTAAATCCATCATTCTTTTGTTCACCATGCCACCCCAGTTTAGACCTGGCCATATGCAAATCAGTCTTGGCCCTGTGCCTCATGGGAAGAGTCCAGCCCAAACTGCCAAGCCAAGTCCTCCCTGGACCAGAAACAAGCATCCTAGGACCGGTTTCGGCGTTTCACCCCTCTTCAGCCAGGATAGCTTAAATCCAGGGGCACAGTGAGCCCGGTACCCACGTCTGGGCATACCCAGCACAGTTAGGGCGAGAAAGCAAAAGACACACAATTGATGAACGGAATGCAGAACCAATCAAAACATTCACCCCCAGTCAAGAGATCTGGCTTAAATCCATCATTCTTTTGCTCACCATGCCACCCCAGTTTAGACCTGGCCATATGCAAATCAGTCTTGGCCCTGTGCCTCATGGAAACAGTCCAGCCCAAACTGCCAAGCCAAGTCCTCCCTAGACCAGAAACAAGCATCCTAGGACCGGTTTCGGGGTTTCACCCCTCTTCAGCCAGGATAGCTTAAATCCAGTGGCACAGTGATCCCGGGACCCACGTCTGGGCATACCCAGTGCAGTTAGGGCAAGAAAGCAAAAGACACACAATTGATGGATGGAATGCAGAACCAATCAAAACATTCACCCCAGTCAAGAGATCTGGCTTAAATCCATCATTCTTTTGCTCACCATGCCACCCCAGTTTAGACCTGGCCATATGCAAATCAGTCTTGGCCCTGTGCCTCATGGGAACAGTCCAACCCGAACTGCCAAGCCAAGTCCTCCCTGGACCAGAAACAAGCATCCTAGGACCAGTTTCAGGGATTCACCCCTCTTCAGCCAGGATAGCTTAAATCCAGTGGCACTCTGAGCCCAGGACCATCGTCTGGGCATACCCAGCGCAGTTAGGGAGAGAAAGCAAAAGACACAGAATTGATGGACGGAATGCAGAACCAATCAAAACATTCACCCCCAGTCAGGAGATCTGGGTTAAATCCATCATTACTTTGCTCACCATGCCACCCCAGTTTACACCTGGCCACATGCAAATCAGTCTTGGCCCTGTGCCTCATGGGAACAATCCAGCCCAAACTGCTAAGCCAAGTCCTCCCTAGACCAGAAACAAGCATCCTAGGACCGGTTTCGGGGTTTCACCCCTCTTCAGCCAGGATAGCTTAAATCCAGTGGCACTCTGAGCCCGGGACCCACGTCTGGGCATACCCAGCGCAGTTAGGGTGAGAAAGCAAAAGACACAGAATTGATGGACGGAATGCAGAACCAATCAAAACATTCACCCCCAGTCAAGAGGTCTGGGATAAATCCATCATTCTTTTGCTCACCATGCCACCCCAGTTTAGAGCTGGTCATATGCAAATCAGTCTTGGCCCTGTGCCTCATGGGAACAGTGCAACCCAAACTGCCAAGCCAAGTCCTCCCTAGACCAGAAACAAGCATCCTAGGACCGGTTTCGGGGTTCCACCCCTCTTCAACCAGGATAGTTTAAATCCAGTGGCACAGAGAGCCCGGGACCTACATCTGGGCATAGCCAGCGCAGTTAGGGCAAGAAAGCAAAAGACACACAATTGATGGATGGAATGCAGAACCAATCAAAACATTCACCCCCAGTCAAGAGATCTGGGTTAAATCCATTATTCTTTTGCTCATCATGCCACCCTAGTTTAGACATGGCCATATGCAAATCAGTCTTGGCCCTGTGCCTCATGGGAACAGTCCAGTCCGAACTGCCAAGCCAAGTCCTCCCTGGACCAGAAACAAGCATCCTAGGACCGTTTTCCGGGATTCACCCCTCTTCAACCAGGATAGCTTAAATTCAGTGGCACAGTGAGCCCGGGACCCACGTCTGGGCATACCCGGTGCAGTTAGGGCGAGAAAACAAAAGACACACAATTGATGGACGGAATGCAAAACCAATCAAAACATTCACCCCAGTCGAGAGATCTGGCTTAAATCCATCATTCTTTTGCTCACCATGCCACCCTAGTTTAGATCTGGCCATATGCAAATCCGTCTTGGCCCTGTGCCTCATGGGAACAGTTCAGCCCGAACTGCCAAGCCAAGTCCTCCCTAGACCAGAAACAAGCATCCTAGGACCGGTTTCGGTGAATCACCCCTCTTCAGCCAGGATAGCTTAAATCCAGTGGCACAGTGAGCCCAGGACCCACGTGTGGGCATACCCAGCGCAGTTAGGGCGAGAAGGAAAAAGACACACAATTGATGGACAGAATGCAGAACCAATCAAAACATTCACCCACAGTCAAGAGATCTGGTTAAATCCATCATTCCTTTGCTCACCATGCATGCCACCCCAGATTAGACCTGGCCATATGCAAATCAGTCTTGGCCCTGTGCCTCATGGGAACAGTCCAGCCCGAACTGCCAAGCCAAGTCCTCCGTGGACAAGAAACAAGCATCCTAGGACCGGTTTCGGGGTTTCACCCCTTTTCAGCCAGGAAAGCTTAAATCCAGTGGCACAGTGAGCCCGGGACCTACGTCTGGGCATACCCAGCGCAATTACGGCGAGAAAGCAAAAGACACACAATCGATGGACGGAATGCAGAACCAATCAAAACATTCACCCCCAGTCAAGAGATCTGGGTTAAATCCATCATTCATTTGCTCACCATGCCACACCAGTTTAGACCTGGCCATATACAAATCAGTCTTGGCCCTGTGCCTCATGGGAACAGTCTAGCCCGAACTACCAAGCCAAGTCCTCCCTGGACCAGAAACAAGCATCCTAGGACCAGTTTCGGGGTTTCACCCCTTTTCAGCCAGGATAGCTTAAATCCAGTGGCACAGTGAGCCCGGGACCCACGTCTGGGCATACCCAGCGCAGTTAGGGAGAGAAAGCAAAAGAGACACAATTGATAGACGGAATGCAGAACCAATCAAAACATTCACCCCCAGTCAAGAGGTCTGGGATAAATCCATCATTCTTTTGCTCACTATGCCACCCCAGTTAAGACCTGGCCATCTGCAAATCAGTCTAGGCCCTGTGCCTCATGGGAACAGTCCAGTCCAAACTTCCAAGCCAAGTCCTCCCTGAACCAGAAACAAGCATCCTAGGACCGGTTTCGGGTTTTCACCCCTCTTCAGCCAGGAAAGCTTAAATCCAGTGGCACTCTGATCCCGGGACCCACGTCTGGGCATACCCAGAGAAGTTAGGGAGAGAAAGCAAACGACACACAATTGATGGACGGAATGCAGAACCAATCAAAACATTCACCCCCAGTCAGGAGATCTGGGTTAAATCCATCATTCTTTTGCTCACCATGCCACCCCAGTTTAGACCTGGCCATATGCAAATCAGTCTTGGCCCTGTGCCTCATGGGAACAGTCCAGCCCGAATTGCCAAGCAAAGTCCTCCCTGGACCAGAAACAAGCATCCTAGGACCAGTTTCAGGGTTTCACCCCTCTTCAGCGAGGATAGCTTAAATCCAGTGGCACTCTGAGCCCGGGACCCACGTCTGGGCAAACCCAGCGCAGTTAGGGAGAGAAAGCAAAAGACACAGAATTGATGTACGGAATGCAGAACCAATCAAAACATTCACCCCCAGTCAGGAGATCTGGGTTAAATCCATCATTCCTTTGCTCACCATGCCACCCCAGTTTAGACCTGGCCACATGCAAATCAGTCTTGGCCCTGTGCCTCATGGGAACAGTCCAGCCCAAACTGCCAAGACAAGTCCTCCCTAGACCAGAAAAAAGCATCCTAGGACCGGTTTCGGGGTTTCACCCCTCTTCAGCCAGGATAGCTTAAATCCAGTGGCACTCTGATCCCGGGACCCACGTCTGGGCATACCCAGCGAAGTTAGGGAGAGAAAGCAAACGACACACAATTGATGGACGGAATGCAGAACCAATCAAAACATTCACCCCCAGTCAGGAGATCTGGGTTAAATCCATCATTCCTTTGCTCACCATGCCACCCCAGTTTATACCTGGCCACAAGTAAATTGTAAATTGATACTTGTATAGCGCACTACTCACCCGCAAGGGTCTCAAGGCGCTTGTACGAATACCGCTGTGGAACCCATCCTGGCTTTCCCTGTGAGGCGTCCACTCCTGGGCACCCCCAAGGTGGAGGCCAGGCATCCTTAGCGTTGTGGGGGCCGTTGTGGAGATTAAGCAAGCTATTGCCCAGAGTTGCAGAGTGGGACTCCATGATTGGAATGGCAGCGAGGCGAGAATTATCAGGTCCGTGGAATTTTTGAGCCCAAGACCCGCCGAGGCGGGGAATTGAACCCTGGTCCCGGGCTAGACCTCTGCATCAGGGTCTGCCGCTCTAACCATTGAGCCACACTTCTCCACATGCAAATCAGTCTTGGCCCTGTGCCTCATGGGAACAGTCCAGCCCAAACTGCCAAGCCAAGTCCTCCCTAGACCAGAAACAAGCATCCTAGGACCTGTTTCGGGGTTTCACCCCTCTTCAGCCAGGATAGCTTAAATCCAGTGGCACTCTGAGCCCGGTACCCACGTCTGGGCATACCCAGCGCAGTTAGGGTGAGAAAGCAAAAGACACACAATTGATGGACGGAATGCAGAACCAATCAAAACATTCACCCCCAGTCAGGAGATCTGGGTTATATCCATAATTCCTGTGCTCACCATGCCACCCCAGTTTAGACCTGGCCATATGCAAATCAGTCTTGGCCCTGTGCCTCATGGGAAGAGTCCAGCCCAAACTGCCATGCCAAGTCCTCCCTGGACCAGAAACAAGCATCCTAGGACCTGTTTCGGGGTTCCACCCCTCTTCAACCACGATAGCTTAAATCCAGTGGCATAGTGAGCCCGGGACCCACGTCTGGGCATAGCCAGCGCAGTTAGGGCAAGAAAGCAAAAGACACACAATTGATGGATGGAATGCAGAACCAATCAAAACATTCACCCCCTGTCAAGAGATCTGGGTTAAATCCATTATTCTTTTGCTCATCATGCCACCCTAGTTTAGACTTGGCCATATGCAAATCAGTCTTGGCCCTGTGCCTCATGGGAACAGTCCAGTCCGAACTGCCAAGCCAAGTCCTCCCTGGACTAGAAACAAGCATCCTAGGACCGGTTTCGGGGATTCACCCCTCTTCAACCAGGATAGCTTAAATCCAGTGGCACAGTGAGCCCGGGACCCACGTCTGGGCATACCCGGCACAGTTAGGGCGAGAAAACAAAAGACACACAATTGATGGACGGAATGCAGAACCAATCAAAACATTCACCCCCAGTCGAGAGATCTGGCTTAAATCCATCATTCTTTTGCTCACCATGCCACCCTAGTTTAGACCTGGCCATATGCAAATCCGTCTTGGCACTGTGCCTCATGGGAACAGTTCAGCCCGAACTGCCAAGCCAAGTCCTCCCTGGACCAGAAACAAGCATCCTAGGACCGGTTTCGGTGATTCACCCCTCTTCAGCCAGGATAGCTTAAATCCAGTGGCACAGTGAGCCCAGGACCCACGTCTGGGCATACCCAGTGCAGTTAGGGCGAGAAAGCAAAAGACATACAATTGATGTACGGAATGCAGAACCAATCAAAACATTCACCCCAGTCAAGAGATCTGGGTTAAATCCATCATTCATTTGCTCACCATGCCACACCAGTTTAGACCTGGCCATATGCAAATCAGTCTTGGCCCTGTGCCTCATGGGAACAGTCTAGCCCGAACTACCAAGCCAAGTCCTCCCTGGACCAGAAACAAGCATCCTAGGACCAGTTTCGGGGTTTCACCCCTCTTCAGCCAGGATAGTTTAAATCCAGTGGCACAGTGAGCCCGGGACCCACGTCTGGTCATACCCAGCGCAGTTAGGGAGAGACAGCAAAAGAGACACAATTGATGGACGGAATGGAGAACCAATCAAAACATTCACCCCCAGTCAAGAGGTCTGGGATAATTCCATCATTCTTTTGCTCAACATGCCACCCAAGTTAAGACCTGGCCATATGCAAATCAGTCTTGGCCCTGTGCCTCATGGGAACAGTCCAGCCCAAACTGCTAAGCCAAGTCCTCCCTGAACCAGAAACAAGCATCCTAGGACCGGTTTCGGGGTTTCACCCCTCTTCAGCCAGGATAGCTTAAATCCAGTGGCACAGTGATCCCGGGACCCAGGCATGGACATACCCAGCGCAGTTAGGGCGAAAAAGCAAAAGACACACAATTGATGGACAGAATGCAGAACCAATCAAAACATTCACCCACAGTCAAGAGATCTAGGTTAAATCCATCATTCTTTTGTTCACCATGCCACCCCAGTTTAGACCTGGCCATATGCAAATCAGTCTTGGCCCTGTGCCTCATGGGAAGAGTCCAGCTCAAACTGCCAAGCCAAGTCCTCCCTGGACCAGAAACAAGCATCCTAGGACCGGTTTCGGCGTTTCACCCCTCTTCAGCCAGGATAGCTTAAATCCAGGGGCACAGTGAGCCCGGTACCCACGTCTGGGCATACCCAGCGCAGTTAGGGCGAGAAAGCAAAAGACACACAATTGATGGACGGAATGCAGAACCAATCAAAACATTCACCCCCAGTCAAGAGATCTGGCTTAAATCCATCATTCTTTTGCTCACCATGCCACCCCAGTTTAGACCTGGCCATATGCAAATCAGTCTTGGCCCTGTGCCTCATGGGAACAGTCCAGCCCGAACTGCCAAGCAAAGTCCTCCCTGGACCAGAAACAAGCATCCTAGGACCAGTTTCAGGGTTTCACCCCTCTTCAGCCAGGATAGCTTAAATCCAGTGGCACTCTGAGCCCGGGACCCACGTCTGGGCATACCCAGCGCAGTTAGGGAGAGAAAGCAAAAGACACACAATTGATGGACGGAATGCAGAACCAATCAAAACATTCACCCCCAGTCAGGAGATCTGGGTTAAATCCATAATTCCTTTGCTCACCATGCCACCCCAGTTTAGACCTGGCCACATGCAAATCAGTCTTGGCCCTGTGCCTCATGGGAAGAGTCCAGCCCAAACTGCCAAGCCAAGTCCTCCCTGGACCAGAAACAAGCATCCTAGGACCAGTTTCAGGGTTTCACCCCTCTTCAGCCAGGATAGCTTAAATCCAGTGGCACTCTGAGCCCGGGACCCACGTCTGGGCAAACCCAGCGCAGTTAGGGAGAGAAAGCAAAAGACACAGAATTGATGTACGGAATGCAGAACCAATCAAAACATTCACCCCCAGTCAGGAGATCTGGGTTAAATCCATCATTCCTTTGCTCACCATGCCACCCCAGTTTAGACCTGGCCACATGCAAATCAGTCTTGGCCCTGTGCCTCATGGGAACAGTCCAGCCCAAACTGCCAAGCCAAGTCCTCCCTAGACCAGAAACAAACATCCTAGGACCGGTTTCGGCGTTTCACCCCTCTTCAGCCAGGATAGCTTAAATCCAGTGGCACTCTGATCCTGGGACCCACGTCTGGGCATACCCAGCGAAGTTAGGGAGAGAAAGCAAACGACACACAATTGATGGACGGAATGCAGAACCAATCAAAACATTCACCCCCAGTCGTCAGGAGATCTGGGTTAAATCCATCATTCCTTTGCTCACCATGCCACCCCAGTTTATACCTGGCCACATGCAAATCAGTCTTGGCCCTGTGCCTCATGGGAACAGTCCAGCCCAAACTGCCAAGCCAAGTCCTCCCTAGACCAGAAACAAGCATCCTAGGACCTGTTTCGGGGTTTCACCCCTCTTCAGCCAGGATAGCTTAAATCCAGTGGCACTCTGAGCCCGGTACCCACGTCTGGGCATACCCAGCGTAGTTAGGGTGAGAAAGCAAAAGACACACAATTGATGGACGGAATGCAGAACCAATCAAAACATTCACCCCCAGTCAGGAGATCTGGGTTATATCCATAATTCCTGTGCTCACCATGCCACCCCAGTTTAGACCTGGCCATATGCAAATCAGTCTTGGCCCTGTGCCTCATGGGAAGAGTCCAGCCCAAACTGCCAAGCCAAGTCCTCCCTGGACCAGAAACAAGCATCCTAGGACCTGTTTCGGGGTTCCACCCCTCTTCAACCACGATAGCTTAAATCCAGTGGCATAGTGAGCCCGGGACCCACGTCTGGGCATAGCCAGCGCAGTTAGGGCAAGAAAGCAAAAGACACACAATTGATGGATGGAATGCAGAACCAATCAAAACATTCACCCCCAGTCGAGAGATCTGGCTTAAATCCATCATTCTTTTGCTCACCATGCCACCCTAGTTTAGACCTGGCCATATGCAAATCCGTCTTGGCACTGTGCCTCATGGGAACAGTTCAGCCCGAACTGCCAAGCCAAGTCCTCCCTGGACCAGAAACAAGCATCCTAGGACTGGTTTCGGTGATTCACCCCTCTTCAGCCAGGATAGCTTAAATCCAGTGGCACAGTGAGCCCAGGACCCACGTCTGGGCATACCCAGTGCAGTTAGGGCGAGAAAGCAAAAGACATACAATTGATGTACGGAATGCAGAACCAATCAAAACATTCACCCCAGTCAAGAGATCTGGGTTAAATCCATCATTCATTTGCTCACCATGCCACACCAGTTTAGACCTGGCCATATGCAAATCAGTCTTGGCCCTGTGCCTCATGGGAACAGTCTAGCCCAAACTACCAAGCCAAGTCCTCCCTGGACCAGAAACAAGCATCCTAGGACCAGTTTCGGGGTTTCACCCCTCTTCAGCCAGGATAGTTTAAATCCAGTGGCACAGTGAGCCCGGGACCCACGTCTGGTCATACCCAGCGCAGTTAGGGAGAGACAGCAAAAGAGACACAATTGATGGACGGAATGGAGAACCAATCAAAACATTCACCCCAGTCAAGAGGTCTGGGATAATTCCATCATTCTTTTGCTCAACATGCCACCCAAGTTAAGACCTGGCCATATGCAAATCAGTCTTGGCCCTGTGCCTCATGGGAACAGTCCAGCCCAAACTGCTAAGCCAAGTCCTCCCTGAACCAGAAACAAGCATCCTAGGACCGGTTTCGGGGTTTCACCCCTCTTCAGCCAGGTTAGCTTAAATCCAGTGGCACAGTGATCCCGGGAGCCACGCATGGGCATACCCAGCGCAGTTAGGGCGAAAAAGCAAAAGACACACAATTGATGGACAGAATGCAGAACCAATCAAAACATTCACCCACAGTCAAGAGATCTAGGTTAAATCCATCATTCTTTTGTTCACCATGCCACCCCAGTTTAGACCTGGCCATATGCAAATCAGTCTTGGCCCTGTGCCTCATGGGAAGAGTCCAGCCCAAACTGCCAAGCCAAGTCCTCCCTGGACCAGAAACAAGCATCCTAGGACCGGTTTCGGCGTTTCACCCCTCTTCAGCCAGGATAGCTTAAATCCAGGGGCACAGTGAGCCCGGTACCCACATCTGGGCATACCCAGCGCAGTTAGGGCGAGAAAGCAAAAGACACACAATTGATGGACGGAATGCAGAACCAATCAAAACATTCACCCCCAGTCAAGAGATCTGGCTTAAATCCATCATTCTTTTGCTCACCATGCCACCCCAGTTTAGACCTGGCCATATGCAAATCAGTCTTGGCCCTGTGCCTCATGGGAAGAGTCCAGCTCAAACTGCCAAGCCAAGTCCTCCCTGGACCAGAAACAAGCATCCTAGGACCGGTTTCGGCGTTTCACCCCTCTTCAGCCAGGATAGCTTAAATCCAGGGGCACAGTGAGCCCGGTACCCACGTCTGGGCATTCCCAGCGCAGTTAGGGCGAGAAAGCAAAAGACACACAATTGATGGACGGAATGCAGAACCAATCAAAACATTCACCCCCAGTCAAGAGATCTGGCTTAAATCCATCATTCTTTTGCTCACCATGCCACCCCAGTTTAGACCTGGCCATATGCAAATCAGTCGTGGCCCTGTGCCTCATGGGAACAGTCCAGCCCGAACTGCCAAGCAAAGTCCTCCCTGGACCAGAAACAAGCATCCTAGGACCAGTTTCAGGGTTTCACCCCTCTTCAGCCAGGATAGCTTAAATCCAGTGGCACTCTGAGCCCGGGACCCACGTCTGGGCATACCCAGCGCAGTTAGGGAGAGAAAGCAAAAGACACACAATTGATGGACGGAATGCAGAACCAATCAAAACATTCACCCCCAGTCAGGAGATCTGGGTTAAATCCATAATTCCTTTGCTCACCATGCCACCCCAGTTTAGACCTGGCCACATGCAAATCAGTCTTGGCCCTGTGCCTCATGGGAAGAGTCCAGCCCAAACTGCCAAGCCAAGTCCTCCCTGGACCAGAAACAAGCATCCTAGGACCAGTTTCAGGGTTTCACCCCTCTTCAGCCAGGATAGCTTAAATCCAGTGGCACTCTGAGCCCGGGACCCACGTCTGGGCAAACCCAGCGCAGTTAGGGAGAGAAAGCAAAAGACACAGAATTGATGTACGGAATGCAGAACCAATCAAAACATTCACCCCCAGTCAGGAGATCTGGGTTAAATCCATCATTCCTTTGCTCACCATGCCACCCCAGTTTAGACCTGGCCACATGCAAATCAGTCTTGGCCCTGTGCCTCATGGGAACAGTCCAGCCCAAACTGCCAAGCCAAGTCCTCCCTAGACCAGAAACAAGCATCCTAGGACCGGTTTCGGCGTTTCACCCCTCTTCAGCCAGGATAGCTTAAATCCAGTGGCACTCTGATCCCGGGACCCATGTCTGGGCATACCCAGCGAAGTTAGGGAGAGAAAGCAAACGACACACAATTGATGGACGGAATGCAGAACCAATCAAAACATTCACCCCCAGTCAGGAGATCTGGGTTAAATCCATCATTCCTTTGCTCACCATGCCACCCCAGTTTATACCTGGCCACATGCAAATCAGTCTTGGCCCTGTGCCTCATGGGAACAGTCCAGCCCAAACTGCCAAGCCAAGTCCTCCCTAGACCAGAAACAAGCATCCTAGGACCTGTTTCGGGGTTTCACCCCTCTTCAGCCAGGATAGCTTAAATCCAGTGGCACTCTGAGCCCGGTACCCACGTCTGGGCATACCCAGCGTAGTTAGGGTGAGAAAGCAAAAGACACACAATTGATGGACGGAATGCAGAACCAATCAAAACATTCACCCCCAGTCAGGAGATCTGGGTTATATCCATAATTCCTGTGCTCACCATGCCACCCCAGTTTAGACCTGGCCATATGCAAATCAGTCTTGGCCCTGTGCCTCATGGGAAGAGTCCAGCCCAAACTGCCAAGCCAAGTCCTCCCTGGACCAGAAACAAGCATCCTAGGACCTGTTTCGGGGTTCCACCCCTCTTCAACCACAATAGCTTAAATCCAGTGGCATAGTGAGCCCGGGACCCACGTCTGGGCATAGCCAGCGCAGTTAGGGCAAGAAAGCAAAAGACACACAATTGATGGATGGAATGCAGAACCAATCAAAACATTCACCCCCAGTCGAGAGATCTGGCTTAAATCCATCATTCTTTTGCTCACCATGCCACCCTAGTTTAGACCTGGCCATATGCAAATCCGTCTTGGCACTGTGCCTCATGGGAACAGTTCAGCCCGAACTGCCAAGCCGAGTCCTCCCTGGACCAGAAACAAGCATCCTAGGACCGGTTTCGGTGATTCACCCCTCTTCAGCCAGGATAGCTTAAATCCAGTGGCACAGTGAGCCCAGGACCCACGTCTGGGCATACCCAGTGCAGTTAGGGCGAGAAAGCAAAAGACATACAATTGATGTACGGAATGCAGAACCAATCAAAACATTCACCCCAGTCAAGAGATCTGGGTTAAATCCATCATTCATTTGCTCACCATGCCACACCAGTTTAGACCTGGCCATATGCAAATCAGTCTTGGCCCTGTGCCTCATGGGAACAGTCTAGCCCGAACTACCAAGCCAAGTCCTCCCTGGACCAGAAACAAGCATCCTAGGACCAGTTTCGGGGTTTCACCCCTCTTCAGCCAGGATAGTTTAAATCCAGTGGCACAGTGAGCCCGGGACCCACGTCTGGTCATACCCAGCGCAGTTAGGGAGAGACAGCAAAAGAGACACAATTGATGGACGGAATGGAGAACCAATCAAAACATTCACCCCCAGTCAAGAGGTCTGGGATAATTCCATCATTCTTTTGCTCAACATGCCACCCAAGTTAAGACCTGGCCATATGCAAATCAGTCTTGGCCCTGTGCCTCATGGGAACAGTCCAGCCCAAACTGCTAAGCCAAGTCCTCCCTGAACCAGAAACAAGCATCCTAGGACCGGTTTCGGGGTTTCACCCCTCTTCAGCCAGGTTAGCTTAAATCCAGTGGCACAGTGATCCCGGGAGCCACGCATGGGCATACCCAGCGCAGTTAGGGCGAAAAAGCAAAAGACACACAATTGATGGACAGAATGCAGAACCAATCAAAACATTCACCCACAGTCAAGAGATCTAGGTTAAATCCATCATTCTTTTGTTCACCATGCCACCCCAGTTTAGACCTGGCCATATGCAAATCAGTCTTGGCCCTGTGCCTCATGGGAAGAGTCCAGCCCAAACTGCCAAGCCAAGTCCTCCCTGGACCAGAAACAAGCATCCTAGGACCGGTTTCGGCGTTTCACCCCTCTTCAGCCAGGATAGCTTAAATCCAGGAGCACAGTGAGCCCGGTACCCACGTCTGGGCATACCCAGCGCAGTTAGGGCGAGAAAGCAAAAGACACACAATTGATGGACGGAATGCAGAACCAATCAAAACATTCACCCCCAGTCAAGAGATCTGGCTTAAATCCATCATTCTTTTGCTCACCATGCCACCCCAGTTTAGATCTGGCCATATGCAAATCAGTCTTGGCCCTGTGCCTCATGGGAACAGTCCAGCCCGAACTGCCAAGCAAAGTCCTCCCTGGACCATAAACAAGCATCCTAGGACCAGTTTCAGGGTTTCACCCCTCTTCAGCCAGGATAGCTTAAATCCAGTGGCACTCTGAGCCTGGGACCCACGTCTGGGCATACCCAGCGCAGTTAGGGAGAGAAAGCAAAAGACACACAATTGATGGTCGGAATGCAGAACCAATCAAAACATTCACCCCCAGTCAGGAGATCTGGGTTAAATCCATAATTCCTTTGCTCACCATGCCACCCCAGTTTAGACCTGGCCACATGCAAATCAGTCTTGGCCCTGTGCCTCATGGGAACAGTCCAGCCCAAACTGCCAAGCCAAGTCCTCCCTAGACCAGAAACAAGCATCCTAGGACCGGTTTCGGGGTTTCACCCCTCTTCAGCCAGGATAGACTAAATCCAGTGGCACTCTGAGCCCGGGACCCACGTCTGGGCATACCCAGCGCAGTTAGGGTGCGAAAGCAAAAGACACACAATTGATGGACGGAATGCAGAACCAATCAAAACATTCACCCCCAGTCAAGAGATCTGGCTTAAATCCATCATTCTTTTGCTCACCATGCCACCCCAGTTTAGACCTGGCCATATGCAAATCAGTCTTGGCCCTGTGCCTCATGGGAAGAGTCCAGCTCAAACTGCCAAGCCAAGTCCTCCCTGGACCAGAAACAAGCATCCTAGGACCGGTTTCGGCGTTTCACCCCTCTTCAGCCAGGATAGCTTAAATCCAGGGGCACAGTGAGCCCGGTACCCACGTCTGGGCATTCCCAGCGCAGTTAGGGCGAGAAAGCAAAAGACACACAATTGATGGACGGAATGCAGAACCAATCAAAACATTCACCCCCAGTCAAGAGATCTGGCTTAAATCCATCATTCTTTTGCTCACCATGCCACCCCAGTTTAGACCTGGCCATATGCAAATCAGTCTTGGCCCTGTGCCTCATGGGAACAGTCCAGCCCGAACTGCCAAGCAAAGTCCTCCCTGGACCAGAAACAAGCATCCTAGGACCAGTTTCAGGGTTTCACCCCTCTTCAGCCAGGATAGCTTAAATCCAGTGGCACTCTGAGCCCGGGACCCACGTCTGGGCATACCCAGCGCAGTTAGGGAGAGAAAGCAAAAGACACACAATTGATGGACGGAATGCAGAACCAATCAAAACATTCACCCCCAGTCAGGAGATCTGGGTTAAATCCATAATTCCTTTGCTCACCATGCCACCCCAGTTTAGACCTGGCCACATGCAAATCAGTCTTGGCCCTGTGCCTCATGGGAAGAGTCCAGCCCAAACTGCCAAGCCAAGTCCTCCCTGGACCAGAAACAAGCATCCTAGGACCAGTTTCAGGGTTTCACCCCTCTTCAGCCAGGATAGCTTAAATCCAGTGGCACTCTGAGCCCGGGACCCACGTCTGGGCAAACCCAGCGCAGTTAGGGAGAGAAAGCAAAAGACACAGAATTGATGTACGGAATGCAGAACCAATCAAAACATTCACCCCCAGTCAGGAGATCTGGGTTAAATCCATAATTCCTTTGCTCACCATGCCACCCCAGTTTAGACCTGGCCACATGCAAATCAGTCTTGGCCCTGTGCCTCATGGGAACAGTCCAGCCCAAACTGCCAAGCCAAGTCCTCCCTAGACCAGAAACAAGCATCCTAGGACCGGTTTCGGCGTTTCACCCCTCTTCAGCCAGGATAGCTTAAATCCAGTGGCACTCTGATCCCGGGACCCATGTCTGGGCATACCCAGCGAAGTTAGGGAGAGAAAGCAAACGACACACAATTGATGGACGGAATGCAGAACCAATCAAAACATTCACCCCCAGTCAGGAGATCTGGGTTAAATCCATCATTCCTTTGCTCACCATGCCACCCCAGTTTATACCTGGCCACATGCAAATCAGTCTTGGCCCTGTGCCTCATGGGAACAGTCCAGCCCAAACTGCCAAGCCAAGTCCTCCCTAGACCAGAAACAAGCATCCTAGGACCTGTTTCGGGGTTTCACCCCTCTTCAGCCAGGATAGCTTAAATCCAGTGGCACTCTGAGCCCGGTACCCACGTCTGGGCATACCCAGCGTAGTTAGGGTGAGAAAGCAAAAGATACACAATTGATGGACGGAATGCAGAACCAATCAAAACATTCACCCCCAGTCAGGAGATCTGGGTTATATCCATAATTCCTGTGCTCACCATGCCACCCCAGTTTAGACCTGGCCATATGCAAATCAGTCTTGGCCCTGTGCCTCATGGGAAGAGTCCAGCCCAAACTGCCAAGCCAAGTCCTCCCTGGACCAGAAACAAGCATCCTAGGACCTGTTTCGGGGTTCCACCCCTCTTCAACCACAATAGCTTAAATCCAGTGGCATAGTGAGCCCGGGACCCACGTCTGGGCATAGCCAGCGCAGTTAGGGCAAGAAAGCAAAAGACACACAATTGATGGATGGAATGCAGAACCAATCAAAACATTCACCCCCAGTCGAGAGATCTGGCTTAAATCCATCATTCTTTTGCTCACCATGCCACCCTAGTTTAGACCTGGCCATATGCAAATCCGTCTTGGCACTGTGCCTCATGGGAACAGTTCAGCCCGAACTGCCAAGCCGAGTCCTCCCTGGACCAGAAACAAGCATCCTAGGACCGGTTTCGGTGATTCACCCCTCTTCAGCCAGGATAGCTTAAATCCAGTGGCACAGTGAGCCCAGGACCCACGTCTGGGCATACCCAGTGCAGTTAGGGCGAGAAAGCAAAAGACATACAATTGATGTACGGAATGCAGAACCAATCAAAACATTCACCCCAGTCAAGAGATCTGGGTTAAATCCATCATTCATTTGCTCACCATGCCACACCAGTTTAGACCTGGCCATATGCAAATCAGTCTTGGCCCTGTGCCTCATGGGAACAGTCTAGCCCGAACTACCAAGCCAAGTCCTCCCTGGACCAGAAACAAGCATCCTAGGACCAGTTTCGGGGTTTCACCCCTCTTCAGCCAGGATAGTTTAAATCCAGTGGCACAGTGAGCCCGGGACCCACGTCTGGTCATACCCAGCGCAGTTAGGGAGAGACAGCAAAAGAGACACAATTGATGGACGGAATGGAGAACCAATCAAAACATTCACCCCCAGTCAAGAGGTCTGGGATAATTCCATCATTCTTTTGCTCAACATGCCACCCAAGTTAAGACCTGGCCATATGCAAATCAGTCTTGGCCCTGTGCCTCATGGGAACAGTCCAGCCCAAACTGCTAAGCCAAGTCCTCCCTGAACCAGAAACAAGCATCCTAGGACCGGTTTCGGGGTTTCACCCCTCTTCAGCCAGGTTAGCTTAAATCCAGTGGCACAGTGATCCCGGGAGCCACGCATGGGCATACCCAGCGCAGTTAGGGCGAAAAAGCAAAAGACACACAATTGATGGACAGAATGCAGAACCAATCAAAACATTCACCCACAGTCAAGAGATCTAGGTTAAATCCATCATTCTTTTGTTCACCATGCCACCCCAGTTTAGACCTGGCCATATGCAAATCAGTCTTGGCCCTGTGCCTCATGGGAAGAGTCCAGCCCAAACTGCCAAGCCAAGTCCTCCCTGGACCAGAAACAAGCATCCTAGGACCGGTTTCGGCGTTTCACCCCTCTTCAGCCAGGATAGCTTAAATCCAGGAGCACAGTGAGCCCGGTACCCACGTCTGGGCATACCCAGCGCAGTTAGGGCGAGAAAGCAAAAGACACACAATTGATGGACGGAATGCAGAACCAATCAAAACATTCACCCCCAGTCAAGAGATCTGGCTTAAATCCATCATTCTTTTGCTCACCATGCCACCCCAGTTTAGATCTGGCCATATGCAAATCAGTCTTGGCCCTGTGCCTCATGGGAACAGTCCAGCCCGAACTGCCAAGCAAAGTCCTCCCTGGACCATAAACAAGCATCCTAGGACCAGTTTCAGGGTTTCACCCCTCTTCAGCCAGGATAGCTTAAATCCAGTGGCACTCTGAGCCTGGGACCCACGTCTGGGCATACCCAGCGCAGTTAGGGAGAGAAAGCAAAAGACACACAATTGATGGACGGAATGCAGAACCAATCAAAACATTCACCCCCAGTCAGGAGATCTGGGTTAAATCCATAATTCCTTTGCTCACCATGCCACCCCAGTTTAGACCTGGCCACATGCAAATCAGTCTTGGCCCTGTGCCTCATGGGAACAGTCCAGCCCAAACTGCCAAGCCAAGTCCTCCCTAGACCAGAAACAAGCATCCTAGGACCGGTTTCGGGGTTTCACCCCTCTTCAGCCAGGATAGACTAAATCCAGTGGCACTCTGAGCCCGGGACCCACGTCTGGGCATACCCAGCGCAGTTAGGGTGCGAAAGCAAAAGACACACAATTGATGGACGGAATTCAGAACCAATCAAAACATTCACCCCCAGTCAGGAGATGTGGGTTAAAGCCATTATTCTTTTGCTCATCATGCCACCCTAGTTTAGACTTGGCCATATGCAAATCAGTCTTGGCCCTGTGCCTCATGGGAACAGTCCAGTCCGAACTGCCAAGCCAAGTCCTCCCTGGACCAGAAACAAGCATCCTAGGACCGGTTTCGGGGATTCACCCCTCTTCAACCAGGATAGCTTAAATCCAGTGGCACAGTGAGCCCGGGACCCACGTCTGGGCATACCCGGCGCAGTTAGGGCGAGAAAACAAAAGACACACAATTGATGGACGGAATGCAGAACCAATCAAAACATTCACCCCCAGTCGAGAGATCTGGCTTAAATCCATCATTCTTTTGCTCACCATGCCACCCTAGTTTAGACCTGGCCATATGCAAATCCGTCTTGGCCCTGTGCCTCATGGGAACAGTTCAGCCCGAACTGCCAAGCCATGTCCTCCCTGGACCAGAAACAAGCATCCTAGAACCGGTTTCGGTGATTGACCCCTCTTCAGCCAGAATAGCTTACATCCAGTGGCACAGTGAGCCCAGGACCCACGTCTGGGCATACCCAGTGCAGTTAGGGCGAGAAAGCAAAAGAGACACAATTGATGGACGGAATGGAGAACCAATCAAAACATTCACCCCCAGTCAAGAGGTCTGGGATAATTCCATCATTCTTTTGCTCAACATGCCACCCAAGTTAAGACCTGGCCATATGCAAATCAGTCTTGGCCCTGTGCCTCATGGGAACAGTCCAGCCCGAACTGCCAAGCAAAGTCCTCCCTGGACCAGAAACAAGCATCCTAGGACCAGTTTCAGGGTTTCACCCCTCTTCAGCCAGGATAGCTTAAATCCAGTGGCACTCTGAGCCCGGGACCCACGTCTGGGCATACCCAGCGCAGTTAGGGAGAGAAAGCAAAAGACACACAATTGATGGACGGAATGCAGAACCAATCAAAACATTCACCCCCAGTCAGGAGATCTGGGTTAAATCCATAATTCCTTTGCTCACCATGCCACCCCAGTTTAGACCTGGCCACATGCAAATCAGTCTTGGCCCTGTGCCTCATGGGAAGAGTCCAGCCCAAACTGCCAAGCCAAGTCCTCCCTGGACCAGAAACAAGCATCCTAGGACCAGTTTCAGGGTTTCACCCCTCTTCAGCCAGGATAGCTTAAATCCAGTGGCACTCTGAGCCCGGGACCCACGTCTGGGCAAACCCAGCGCAGTTAGGGAGAGAAAGCAAAAGACACAGAATTGATGTACGGAATGCAGAACCAATCAAAACATTCACCCCCAGTCAGGAGATCTGGGTTAAATCCATCATTCCTTTGCTCACCATGCCACCCCAGTTTAGACCTGGCCACATGCAAATCAGTCTTGGCCCTGTGCCTCATGGGAACAGTCCAGCCCAAACTGCCAAGCCAAGTCCTCCCTAGACCAGAAACAAGCATCCTAGGACCGGTTTCGGCGTTTCACCCCTCTTCAGCCAGGATAGCTTAAATCCAGTGGCACTCTGATCCCGGGACCCACGTCTGGGCATACCCAGCGAAGTTAGGGAGAGAAAGCAAACGACACACAATTGATGGACGGAATGCAGAACCAATCAAAACATTCACCCCCAGTCAGGAGATCTGGGTTAAATCCATCATTCCTTTGCTCACCATGCCACCCCAGTTTATACCTGGCCACATGCAAATCAGTCTTGGCCCTGTGCCTCATGGGAACAGTCCAGCCCAAACTGCCAAGCCAAGTCCTCCCTAGACCAGAAACAAGCATCCTAGGACCTGTTTCGGGGTTTCACCCCTCTTCAGCCAGGATAGCTTAAATCCAGTGGCACTCTGAGCCCGGTACCCACGTCTGGGCATACCCAGCGTAGTTAGGGTGAGAAAGCAAAAGACACACAATTGATGGACGGAATGCAGAACCAATCAAAACATTCACCCCCAGTCAGGAGATCTGGGTTATATCCATAATTCCTGTGCTCACCATGCCACCCCAGTTTAGACCTGGCCATATGCAAATCAGTCTTGGCCCTGTGCCTCATGGGAAGAGTCCAGCCCAAACTGCCAAGCCAAGTCCTCCCTGGACCAGAAACAAGCATCCTAGGACCTGTTTCGGGGTTCCACCCCTCTTCAACCACGATAGCTTAAATCCAGTGGCATAGTGAGCCCGGGACCCACGTCTGGGCATAGCCAGCGCAGTTAGGGCAAGAAAGCAAAAGACACACAATTGATGGATGGAATGCAGAACCAATCAAAACATTCACCCCCAGTCGAGAGATCTGGCTTAAATCCATCATTCTTTTGCTCACCATGCCACCCTAGTTTAGACCTGGCCATATGCAAATCCGTCTTGGCACTGTGCCTCATGGGAACAGTTCAGCCCGAACTGCCAAGCCAAGTCCTCCCTGGACCAGAAACAAGCATCCTAGGACCGGTTTCGGTGATTCACCCCTCTTCAGCCAGGATAGCTTAAATCCAGTGGCACAGTGAGCCCAGGACCCACGTCTGGGCATACCCAGTGCAGTTAGGGCGAGAAAGCAAAAGACATACAATTGATGTACGGAATGCAGAACCAATCAAAACATTCACCCCAGTCAAGAGATCTGGGTTAAATCCATCATTCATTTGCTCACCATGCCACACCAGTTTAGACCTGGCCATATGCAAATCAGTCTTGGCCCTGTGCCTCATGGGAACAGTCTAGCCCGAACTACCAAGCCAAGTCCTCCCTGGACCAGAAACTAGCATCCTAGGACCAGTTTCGGGGTTTCACCCCTCTTCAGCCAGGATAGTTTAAATCCAGTGGCACAGTGATCCCGGGACCCACGTCTGGTCATACCCAGCGCAGTTAGGGAGAGACAGCAAAAGAGACACAATTGATGGACGGAATGGAGAACCAATCAAAACATTCACCCCCAGTCAAGAGGTCTTGGATAATTCCATCATTCTTTTGCTCAACATGCCACCCAAGTTAAGACCTGGCCATATGCAAATCAGTCTTGGCCCTGTGCCTCATGGGAACAGTCCAGCCCAAACTGCTAAGCCAAGTCCTCCCTGAACCAGAAACAAGCATCCTAGGACCGGTTTCGGGGTTTCACCCCTCTTCAGCCAGGTTAGCTTAAATCCAGTGGCACAGTGATCCCGGGAGCCACGCATGGGCATACCCAGTGCAGTTAGGGCGAGAAAGCAAAAGACACACAATTGATGGACGGAATGCAGAACCAATCAAAACATTCACCCCAGTCAAGAGATCTGGGTTAAATCCATCATTCATTTGCTCACCATGCCACACCAGTTTAGACCTGGCCATATGCAAATCAGTCTTGGCCCTGTGCCTCATGGGAACAGTCTAGCCCGAACTACCAAGCCAAGTCCTCCCTGGACCAGAAACAAGCATCCTAGGACCAGTTTCGGGGTTTCACCCCTCTTCAGCCAGGATAGCTTAAATCCAGTGGCACAGTGAGCCCGGGACCCACGTCTGGTCAAACCCAGCGCAGTTAGGGAGAGACAGCAAAAGAGACACAATTGATGGACGGAATGGAGAACCAATCAAAACATTCACCCCCAGTCAAGAGGTCTGGGATAATTCCATCATTCTTTTGCTCAACATGCCACCCAAGTTAAGACCTGGCCATATGCAAATCAGTCTTGGCCCTGTGCCTCATGGGAACAGTCCAGCCCAAACTGCCAAGCCAAGTCCTCCCTGAACCAGAAACAAGCATCCTAGGACCGGTTTCAGGGTTTCACCCCTGTTCAGCCAGGATAGCTTAAATCCAGTGGCACAGTGATCCCGGGACCCACACATGGGCATACCCAGCGCAGTTAGGGCGAAAAAGCAAAAGACACACAATTGATGGACAGAATGCAGAACCAATCAAAACATTCACCCACAGTCAAGAGATCTAGGTTAAATCCATCATTCTTTTGTTCACCATGCCACCCCAGTTTAGACCTGGCCATATGCAAATCAGTCTTGGCCCTGTGCCTCATGGGAAGAGTCCAGCCCAAACTGCCAAGCCAAGTCCTCCCTGGACCAGAAAGAAGCATACTAGGACCGGTTTTGGGGTTTCACCCCTCTTCAGCCAGGATAGCTTAAATCCAGTGGCACAGTGATCCCGGGACCCACGCATGGGCATACGCAGCGCAGTTAGGGCGAGAAGGAAAAAGACACACAATTGATGGACAGAATGCAGAACCAATCAAAACATTCTCCCACAGTCAAGAGATCTGGGTTAAATCCATCATTCCTTTGCTCACCATGCCACCCCAGATTAGACCTGGCCATATGCAAATCAGTCTTGGCCCTGTGCCTCATGGGAACAGTCCAGCCCGAACTACCAAGCCAAGTCCTCCGTGGACAAGAAACAAGCATCCTAGGACCGGTTTCGGGGTTTCACCCCTTTTCAGCTAGGAAAGTTTAAATCCAGTGGCACAGTGAGCCCGAGACCTACGTCTGGGCATACCCAGCGCAGTTACGGCGAGAAAGCAAAAGACACACAATTGATGGACGGAATGCAGAACCAATCAAAACATTCACCCCCAGTCAGGAGATCTGGGTTCAATCCATAATTCTTTTGCTCAACATGCCACCCCAGTTTAGACCTGGCCAATTGCAAATCAGTCTTGGCCCTGTGCCTCATGGGAAGAGTTCAGCCCAAACTGCCAAGCCAAGTCCTCCCTGGACCAGAAACAAGGATCCTAGGACCAGTTTCAGGGTTTCATCCCTCTTCAGCCAGGATAGCTTAAATCCAGTGGCACAGTGAGCCCAGGACCCACGTCTGGGCATACCCAGTGCAGTTAGGGCGAGAAAGCAAAAGACACACAATTGATGGACGGAATGCAGAACCAATCAAAACATTCACCCCCAGTCAAGAGGTCTGGGATAATTCCATCAGTCTTTCGCTCAACATGCCACCCCAGTTAAGTCCTGGCTATGTGCAAATCAGTCTTGGCCCTGTGCCTCATGGGAACAGTCCAGCCCAGACTGCCAAGCCAAGTCCTCCCTGAACCAGAAACAAGCATCCTAGGACCTGTTTCAGGGTTTCACCCCTCTTCAGCCAGGATAGCTTAAATCCAGTGGCACAGTGATCCCGGGACCCACGCATGGGCATACCCAGAGCAGTTAGGGCGAAAAAGCAAAAGACACACAATTGATGGACGGAATGCAGAACCAATCAAAACATTCACCCCCAGTCAAGAGATCTGGCTTAAATCCATAATTCTTTTGCTCACCATGCCACCCCAGTTTAGACCTGACCATATGCAAATCAGTCTTGGCCCTGTGCCTCATGGGAACAGTCCAGCCCGAACTGCCAAGCAAAGTCCTCCCTGGACCAGAAACAAGCATCCTAGGATCAGTTTCAGGGTTTCACCCCTCTTCAGCCAGGATAGCTTAAATCCAGTGGCACTCTGAGCCCGGGACCCACGTCTGGGCATACCCAGCGCAATTAGGGAGAGAAAGCAAAAGACACAGAATTGATGGACGGAATGCAGAACCAATCAAAATATTCACCCCCAGTCAGGAGATCTGGGTTAAATCCATCATTCCTTTGCTCACCATGCCACCCTAGTTTAGACCTGGCCATATGCAAATCCGTCTTGGCCCTGTGCCTCATTGGAACAGTTCAGCCCGAACTGCCAAGCCAAGTCCTCCCTGGACCAGAAACAAGCATCCTAGGACCGGTTTCGGGGTTTCACCCCTCTTCAGCCAGGATAGCTTAAATCCAGTGGCACTCTGAGCCCGGGACCCACGTCTGGGCATACCCAGCGCAGTTAGTGCGAGAAAGCAAAAGACACACAATTGATGGACGGAATGCAGAACCAATCAAAACATTCACCCCCAGTCAGGAAATCTGGGTTAAATCCATCATTCTTTTGCTCACCATGCCATCCCAGTTTAGACCTGGCCATATGCAAACCAGTCTTGGCCCTGTGCCTCATGGGAACAGTCCCGCCCAAAATGCCAAGCCAAGTCCTCCCTGGACCAGAAACAAGCATCCTAGGACCGGTTTCGGGGACTCACCCCTCTTCAGCCAGGATAGCTTAAATCCAGTGGCACAGTGAGCCTGGGACCCATGTCTGGGCATACCCAGCGCAGTTAGGGCGAAAAAGCAAAAGACACACAATTGATGGACGGAATGCAGAACCAATCAAAACATTCACCCCCAGTCAAAAGGGCTGGGTTAAATCCATCATTCTTTTGCTCACCATGCCACCCCAGTTTAGACCTGGCCATATGCAAATCAGTCTTCGCCCTGTGCCTCATGGGAACAGTCAAGCCCAAATTGCCAAGCCAAGTCCTCCCTGGACCAGAAACAAGCATCCTAGGACCGGTTTCGGTGATTCACCCCTCTTCAGCCAGGATAGCTTAAATCCAGTGGCACAGTGAGCCTGGGACCTACGTCTGGGCATACCCAGCGCAGTTAGGGCAAGAAGGAAAAAGACACACAATTGATGGACAGAATGCAGAACCAATCAAAACATTCACCCACAGTCAAGAGATCTGGGTTAAATCCATCATTCCTTTGCTCACCATGCCACCCCAGATTAGACCTGGCCATATGCAAATCAGTCTTGGCCCTGTGCCTCATGGGAACAGTCCAGCCCGAACTGCCAAGCCAAGTCCTCCGTGGACAAGAAACAAGCATCCTAGGACCGGTTTCGGGGTTTCACACCTTTTCAGCCAGGAAAGCTTAAATCCAGTGGCACAGTGAGCCCGGGACCCACGTCTGGGCATAACCAGCGCAGTTAGGGAGAGAAAGCAAAAGAGACACAATTGATGGACGGAATGCAGAACCAATCAAAACATTCACCCCCAGTCAAGAGGTCTGGGATAAATCCATCATTTTTTTGCTCACGATGCCAACCCAGTTAAGACCTGGCCATATGCAAATCAGTCTTGGCCCTGTGCCTCATGGGAACAGTCCAGCCCAAACTGCCAAGCCAAGTCCTCCCTGAACCAGAAACAAGCATCCTAGGACCGGTTTCGGGGTTTCACCCCTCTTCAGCCAGGATAGCTTAAGTCCAGTGGCACAGTGATCCCGGGACACACGTGTGGGCATACTCAGCGCAGTTAGGGCGAAAAAGCAAAAGACACACAATTGATGGACGGAATGCAGAACCAATCAAAACATTCACCCCCAGTCAAGAGATCTGGGTTAAATCCATCATTCATTTGCTCACCATGCCACACCAGTTTAGACCTGGCCATATGCAAATCAGTCTTGGCCCTGTGCCTCATGGGAACAGTCTAGCCCGAACTACCAAGCCAAGTCCTCCCTGGACCAGAAACAAGCATCCTAGGACCAGTTTCGGGGTTTCACCCCTCTTCAGCCAGGATAGCTTAAATCCAGTGGCACAGTGAGCCCAGGACCCACGTCTGGTCATACCCAGCGCAGTTAGGGAGAGAAAGCAAAAGAGACACAATTGATGGACGGAATGCAGAACCAATCAAAACATTCACCCCCAGTCAAAAGGGCTGGGTTAAATCCATCATTCTTTTGCTCACCATGCCACCCCAGTTTATACCTGGCCATATGCAAATCAGTCTTGGCCCTGTGGCTCATGGGAACAGTCAAGCCCTAATTGCCAAGCCAAGTCCTCCCTGGACCAGAAACAAGCATCCTAGGACCGGTTTCGGTGATTCACCCCTCTTCAGCCAGGATAGCTTAAATCCAGTGGCACAGTGAGCCTGGGACCCACGTCTGGGCATACCCAGGGCAGTTAGGGCGAGAAGGAAAAAGACACACAATTGATGGACAGAATGCAGAACCAATCAAAACATTCACCCACAGTCAAGAGATCTGGGTTAAATCCATCATTCCTTTGCTCACCATGCCACCCCAGATTAGACCTGGCCATATGCAAATCAGTCTTGGCCCTGTGCCTCATGGGAACAGTCCAGCCCGAACTGCCAAGCCAAGTCCTCCGTGGACAAGAAACAAGCATCCTAGGACCGGTTTCGGGGTTTCACCCCTTTTCAGCCAGGAAAGCTTAAATCCAGTGGCACAGTGAGCCCGGGACCCACGTCTGGGCATAACCAGCGCAGTTAGGGAGAGAAAGCAAAAGAGACACAATTGATGGACGGAATGCAGAACCAATCAAAACATTCACCCCCAGTCAAGAGGTCTGGGATAAATCCATCATGTTTTTTGCTCACGATGCCAACCCAGTTAAGACCTGGCCATATGCAAATCAGTCTTGGCCCTGTGCCTCATGGGAACAGTCCAGCCCAAACTGCCAGGCCAAGTCCTCCCTGAACCAGAAACAAGCATCCTAGGACCGGTTTCGGGGTTTCTCCCCTCTTCAGCCAGGATAGCTTAAGTCCAGTGGCACAGTGATCCCGGGACACACGTCTGGGCATACCCAGCGCAGTTAGTGCGTGAAAGCAAAAGACACACAATTGATGGACGGAATGCAGAACCAATCAAAACATTCACCCCCAGTCAAGAGATCTGGGTTAAATCCATCATTCTTTTGCTCACCATGCCACCCTAGTTTAGACATCGCCATATGCAAATCAGTCTCGGCTTATGCCTCATGGGAAGAATCCAGCCCAAACTGCCAAGCCAAGTCCCCCCAGGCCCAAAAACAAGCATCCTAGGACCGGTTTTGGGGTTTTACCCCTCTTCAACCAGGATAGCTTAAATCCAGTGGCACAGTGAGTCCGGGACCCACGTCTGGGCATACCCAGCGCAGTTAGGGCAAGAAAGCAAAAGACACACAATTGATGGATGGAATGCAGAACCAATCAACACATTCACACCCAGTCAAGAGATCTGGGTTGAATCCATTATTCTTTTGCTCACTATGCCACCCCAGTTTAGACTTGGCCATATGCATATCAGTCTTGGCCCTGTGCCTCATGGGAACAGTCCAGCCCGAACTGCCAAGCCAAGTCCTCCCTGGACCAGAAACAAGCATCCTAGGACCGTTTTCGGGGTTTCAACCCTCTTCAACCAGGATAGAGTAAATCCAGTGGCACAGTGAGCCCGGGACCCACATCTGGGCATACCCAGCATAGTTAGAGTGAGAAAACAAAAGACACACAATTGATGGACGGAATGCAGAACCAATCAAAACATTCACCCCCCGTCAAGACATCTGGCTTAAATCCATCATTCTTTTGCTCACCATGCCACCCCAGTTTAGAATTGGCCATATGCAAATCAGTCTTGGCCCTGTGCCTCATGGGAATAGTTCAGCTCGAACTTCCAAGCCAAGTCCTCCCTGGACCAGAAACAAGCATCCTAGGACCGGTTTCGGGGTTTCACCCTCTTCAGCCAGGATAGCTTAAATCCAGTGGCACAGTGAGCCTGGGACCCACGTCTGGGCATACCCAGCGCAGTTAGGGCGAGAAGGAAAAAGACACACAATTGATGGACAGAATGCAGAACCAATCAAAACATTCACCCACAGTCAAGAGATCTGGGTTAAATCCATCATTCCTTTGCTCACCATGCCACCCCAGATTAGACCTGGCCATATGCAAATCAGTCTTGGCCCTGTGCCTCATGGGAACAGTCCAGCCCGAACTGCCAAGCCAAGATCTCCGTGGACAAGAAACAAGCATCCTAGGACCGGTTTCGGGGTTTCACCCCTTTTCAGCCAGGAAAGCTTAAATCCAGTGGCACAGTGAGCCCGGGACCCACGTCTGGGCTTAACCAGCGCAGTTAGGGAGAGAAAGCAAAAGAGACACAATTGATGGACGGAATGCAGAACCAATCAAAACATTCACCCCCAGTCAAGAGGTCTGGGATAAATCCATCATTTTTTTGCTCACGATGCCAACCCAGTTAAGACCTGGCCATATGCAAATCAGTCTTGGCCCTGTGCCTCATGGGAACAGTCCAGCCCAAACTGCCAAGCCAAGTCCTCCCTGAACCAGAAACAAGCATCCTAGGACCGGTTTCGGGGTTTCTCCCCTCTTCAGCCAGGATAGCTTAAGTCCAGTGGCACAGTGATCCCGGGACACACGTGTGGGCATACCCAGCGCAGTTAGGGCGAAAAAGCAAAAGACACACAATTGATGGACGGAATGCAGAACCAATCAAAACATTCACCCCCAGTCAAGAGATCTGGGTTAAATCCATCATTCATTTGCTCACCATGCCACACCAGTTTAGACCTGGCCATATGCAAATCAGTCTTGGCCCTGTGCCTCATGGGAACAGTCCAGCCCAAACTGCCAAGCCAAGTCCTCCCTGAACCAGAAACACGCATCCTAGGACCGGTTTCGGGGTTTCACCCCTCTTCAGCCAGGATAGCTTAAAAATCCAATGGCACTCTGAGCTCGGGACCCACGTCTGGGCATACCCAGCGCAGTTAGTGCGTGAAAGCAAAAGACACACAATTGATGGACGGAATGCAGAACCAATCAAAACATTCACCCCCAGTCAAGAGATCTGGGTTAAATCCATCATTCTTTTGCTCACCATGCCACCCTAGTTTAGACATGGCCATATGCAAATCAGTCTCGGCTTATGCCTCATGGGAAGAATCCAGCCCAAACTGCCAAGCCAAGTCCCCCCGGGCCCAAAAACAAGCATCCTAGGACCGGTTTTGGGGTTTTACCCCTCTTCAACCAGGATAGCTTAAATCCAGTGGCACAGTGAGTCGGGGACCCACGTCTGGGCATACCCAGCGCAGTTAGGGCAAGAAAGCAAAAGACACACAATTGATGGATGGAATGCAGAACCAATCAACACATTCACACCCAGTCAAGAGATCTGGGTTGAATCCATTATTATTTTGCTCACTATGCCACCCCAGTTTAGACTTGGCCATATGCATATCAGTCTTGGCCCTGTGCCTCATGGGAACAGTCCAGCCCGAACTGCCAAGCCAAGTCCTCCCTGGACCAGAAACAAGCATCCTAGGACCGGTTTCGGGGTTTCAACCCTCTTCAACCAGGATAGCGTAAATCCAGTGGCACAGTGAGCCCGGGACCCACGTCTGGGCATACCCAGCGTAGTTAGAGTGAGAAAACAAAAGACACACAATTGATGGACGGAATGCAGAACCAATCAAAACATTCACCCCCCGTCAAGAGATCTGGCTTAAATCCATCATTCTTTTGCTCACCATGCCACCCCAGTTTAGAATTGGCCATATGCAAATCAGTCTTGGCCCTGTGCCTCATGGGAACAGTTCAGCTCGAACTTCCAAGCCAAGTCCTCCCTGGACCAGAAACAAGCATCCTAGGACCGGTTTCGGGGTTTCACCCTCTTCAGCCAGGATAGCTTAAATCCAGTGGCACTCTGAGCCCGGGACCCGCGTCTGGGCAAACCCAACGCAGTTAGTGTGAGAAAGCAAAAGACACACAATTGATGGACGGAATGCAGAACCAATCAAAACATTCACCCCCAGTCAGGAGATCTGGGTTAAATCCATCATTCCTTTGCTCACCATGCCATCCCAGTTTAGACCTGGCCATTTGCAAATCAGTCTTTACCCTGTGCCTCATGGGAACAGACCAGCCCAATCTGCCAAGCCAAGTCCTCCCTGGACCAGAAAGAAGCATCCTAGGACCGATTTCGGGGATTCCCCCTCTTCAGCCAGGATAGCTTAAATCCAGTGTCACAGTAAGCCTGGGACCCACGTCTGGGTATACCCCAGCGCAGTTAGGGTGAGAAAGCAAAAGACACACAATTGATGGACGGAATGCAGAACCAATCAAAACATTCACCCCCAGTCAAGAGATCTGGGTTAAATCCATCATTCTTTTGCTCACCATGCCACCCCAGTTTAGACCTGGCTGTATGCAAATCAGTCTTGGTCCTGTACCTCATGGGAACAGTCCAGCCCGAAATGCCAAGCCAAGTCCTCTCTGGACAAAAAACAAGCATCCTAGGACCAGTTTCGGGGTTTCACCCCTTTGCAGCCAGGAAAGCTTGAATCAAAGTGGCACAGTGAGCCCGAGAACTACGTCTGGGCATACCCAGCGCAGTTAGTGCGAGAAAGAAAAAGACACACAATTGATAGACGGAATGCAGAACAAATCAAAACATTCACCCCCAGTCAGGAGATCTGGGTTAAATCCATCTTTCTTTTGCTCACAATGCCATCCCAGTTTCGACCTGGCCATATGCAAATCAGTCTTGGCCCTGTACCTCATGGGAACAGTCCAGCCCGAACTGCCAAGCCAAGTCCTCTCTGGACAAGAAACAAGCATCCTAGGACCAGTTTCGGGGTTTCACCCCTTTGCAGCCAGGAAAGCTTGAATCCAGTGGCACAGTGAGCCAGAGACCTACGTCTGGGCATACCCAGTGCAGTTAGTGTGAGAAAGAAAAAGACACACAATTGAGGGACGGAATGCAGAACCAATCAAAACATTCACCCAGAGTCAAGAGATCTGGGATACATCGATCATTCTTTTGCTCACCATGCCACCACAGTTTAGACCTGGCTGTCTGCAAATCAGTCTTGGCGCTGTACCTCATGGGAACAGTCCAGCCCGAACTGCCAAGCCAAGTCCTCTCTGGACAAGAAACAAGCATCCTAGGACCAGTTTCGGGGTTTCACCCCTTTGCAGCCAGGAAAGCTTGAATCCAGTGGCACAGTGAGCCCGAGACCTACGTCTGGGCATACCCAGCGCAGTTAGAGCGAGAAAGAAAAAGACACACAATTGATAGACGGAATGCAGAACCAATGAAAACATTCACCCCCAGTCAGGAGATCTGGGTTAAATCCATCTTTCTTTTGCTCACCATGCCATCCCAGTTTCGACCAGGCCATATGCAAATCAGTCTTTACCCTGTGCCTCATGGGAACAGTCCAGCCCGAACTGCCAAGCCAAGTCCTCCCTGGACCAGAAACAAGCATCCTAGGACCAGTTTCGGGGTTTCACCCCCTCTTCTGCCAGGATAGCTTAAATCCAGTGGCACAGGGAGCCCAGGACCCACGTCTGGGCATACCCAGTGCAGTTAGGGCGAGAAAGCAAAAGACACACAATTGATGGACGGAATGCAGAACCAATCAAAACATTCACCCCCTGTCAAGAGGTCTGGGATAAATCCATCATTCTTTTGCTCACCATGCCACCCCAGTTAAGACCTGGCCATATGTAAATCAGTCTTGGCCCTGTGCCTCATGGGAACAGTCCAGCCCAAACTGCCAAGCCAAGTCCTCCCTGAACCAGAAACACGCATCCTAGGACCGGTTTCGGGGTTTCACCCCTCTTCAGCCAGGATAGCTTAAAAATCCAATGGCACTCTGAGCTCGGGACCCACGTCTGGGCATACCCAGCGCAGTTAGTGCGTGAAAGCAAAAGACACACAATTGATGGACGGAATGCAGAACCAATCAAAACATTCACCCCCAGTCAAGAGATCTGGGTTAAATCCATCATTCTTTTGCTCACCATGCCACCCTAGTTTAGACATGGCCATATGCAAATCAGTCTCGGCTTGTGCCTCATGGGAAGAGTCCAGCCCAAACTGCCAAGCCAAGTCCTCCCTGGATCAAAAACAAGCATCCTAGGACCGGTTTCGGTGTTTCACCCCTCTTCAGCCAGGATAGCTTAAATCCAGTGGCACAGTGAGCCCGGGACCCACGTCTGGGCATCCCCAGCTCAGTTAGGGCGAGAAAGCAAAAGACAAACAATTGATGGACGGAATGCAGAACCAATCAAAACATTCACCCCCAGTCAAGAGATCTGGCTTAAATCCATCATTCTTTTGCTCACCATGCCACTCCAGTTTAGACCGGGCCATTTGGAAATCAGTCTTTCCCTGTGCCTCATGGGAACAGTCCAGCCCGAACTGCCAAGCCAAGTCCTCCCTGGACCAGAAACAAGCATCTTAGGACCAGTTTCGGGGTTTCACCCCTCTTCAGCCAGGATAGCTTAAATCCAGTGGCACTCTGAGCCCAGGACCCACGTCTGGGCATACCCAGCGTAGTTAGAGTGAGAAAACAAAAGACACATAATTGATGGACGGAATGCAGAACCAATAAAAACATTCACCCCCAGTCAAGAGGTCTGGGATAAATCCATCATTCTTTTGCTCACCATGCCACCCCAGTTAAGACCTGGCCATATGCAAATCAGTCTTGGCCCTGAGCCTCATGGGAACAGTCCAGCCCAAACTGCCAAGCCAAGTCCTCCCTGAACCAGAAACACGCATCCTAGGACCGGTTTCGAGGTTTCACCCCTCTTCAGCCAGGATAGCTTAAAAATCCAATGGCACTCTGAGCTCGGGACCCACGTCTGGGCATACCCAGCGCAGCTAGTGCGTGAAAGCAAAAGACACACAATTGATGGACGGAATGCAGAACCAATCAAAACATTCACCCCCAGTCAAGAGATCTGGGTTGAATCCATTATTCTTTTGCTCACTATGCCACCCCAGTTTAGACTTGGCCATATGCATATCAGTCTTGGCCCTGTGCCTCATGGGAACAGTCCAGCCCGAACTGCCAAGCCAAGTCCTCCCTGGACCAGAAACAAGCATCCTAGGACCGGTTTCGGGGTTTCAACCCTCTTCAACCAGGATAGCGTAAATCCAGTGGCACAGTGAGCCCGGGACCCACGTCTGGGCATACCCAGCGTAGTTAGAGTGAGAAAACAAAAGACACACAATTGATGGACGGAATGCAGAACCAATCAAAACATTCACCCCCCGTCAAGAGATCTGGCTTAAATCCATCATTCTTTTGCTCACCATGCCACTCCAGTTTAGAATTGGCCATATGCAAATCAGTCTTGGCCCTGTGCCTCATGGGAACAGTTCAGCTCGAACTTCCAAGCCAAGTCCTCCCTGGACCAGAAACAAGCATCCTAGGACCGGTTTCGGGGATTCCCCCTCTTCAGCCAGGATAGCTTAAATCCAGTGTCACAGTAAGCCTAAGACCCACGTCTGGGTATACCCCAGCGCAGTTAGGGTGAGAAAGCAAAAGACACACAATTGATGGATGGAATGCAGAACCAATCAAAACATTCACCCCCAGTCAAGAGATCTGGGTTAAATCCATCATTCTTTTGCTCACCATACCACCCCAGTTTAGACCTGGCTGTATGCAAATCAGTCTTGGTCCTGTACCTCATGGGAACAGTCCAGCCCGAACTGCCAAGCCAAGTCCTCTCTGGACAAAAAACAAGCATCCTAGGACCAGTTTCGGGGTTTCACCCCTTTGCAGCCAGGAAAGCTTGAATCCAGTGGCACAGTGAGCCCGAGACCTACGTCTGGGCATACCCAGCGCAGTTAGTGCGAGAAAGAAAAAGACACACAATTGAGAGACGGAATGCAGAACGAATCAAAACATTCACCCCCAGTCAGGAGATCTGGGTTAAATCCATCTTTCTTTTGCTCACAATGCCATCCCAGTTTCGACCTGGCCATATGCAAATCAGTCTTGGCCCTGTACCTCATGGGAACAGTCCAGCCCGAACTGCCAAGCCAAGTCCTCTCTGGACAAGAAACAAGCATCCTAGGACCAGTTTCGGGGTTTCACCCCTTTGCAGCCAGGAAAGCTTGAATCCAGTGGCACAGTGAGCCCGAGACCTACGTCTGGGCATACCCAGCGCAGTTAGTGCGAGAAAGAAAAAGACACACAATTGATAGACGGAATGCAGAACCAATGAAAACATTCACCCCCAGTCAGGAGATCTGGGTTAAATCCATCTTTCTTTTGCTCACCATGCCATCCCAGTTTCGACCAGGCCATATGCAAATCAGTCTTTACCCTGTGCCTCATGGGAACAGTCCAGCCCGAACTGCCAAGCCAAGTCCTCCCTGGACCAGAAACAAGCATCCTAGGACCAGTTTCGGGGTTTCACCCCTCTTCTGCCAGGATAGCTTAAATCCAGTGGCACTGGGAGCCCAGGACCCACGTCTGGGCATACCCAGTGCAGTTAGGGCGAGAAAGCAAAAGACACACAATTGATGGACGGAATGCAGAACCAATCAAAACATTCACCCCCAGTCAAGAGATCTGGCTTAAGTCCATCATTCTTTTGCTCACCATGCCACTCCAGTTTAGACCTGGCCATTTGGAAATCAGTCTTTCCCTGTGCCTCATGGGAACAGTCCAGCCCGAACTGCCAAGCCAAGTCCTCCCTGGACCAGAAACAAGCATCTTAGGACCAGTTTCGGGGTTTCACCCCTCTTCAGCCAGGATAGCTTAAATCCAGTGGCACTCTGAGCCCAGGACCCACGTCTGGGCATACCCAGCGTAGTTAGAGTGAGAAAACAAAAGACACACTATTGATGGACGGAATGCAGAACCAATCAAAACATTCACCCCCAGTCATGAGGTCTGGGATAAATCCATCATTCTTTTGCTCACCATGCCACCCCAGTTAAGACCTGGCCATATGCAAATCAGTCTTGGCCCTGTGCCTCATGGGAACAGTCCAGCCCAAACTGCCAAGCCAAGTCCTCCCTGAACCAGAAACACGCATCCTAGGACCGGTTTCGGGGTTTCACCCCTCTTCAGCCAGGATAGCTTAAAAATCCAATGGCACTCTGAGCTCGGGACCAACGTCTGGGCATACCCAGCACAGTTAGTGCGTGAAAGCAAAAGACACACAATTGATGGACGGAATGCAAAACCAATCAAAACATTCACCCCCAGTCAAGAGATCTGGGTTAAATCCATCATTCTTTTGCTCACCATGCCACCCTAGTTTAGACATGGCCATATGCAAATCAGTCTCGGCTTATGCCTCATGGGAAGAATCCAGCCCAAACTGCCAAGCCAAGTCCCCCCGGGCCCAAAAACAAGCATCCTAGGACCGGTTTTGGGGTTTTACCCCTCTTCAACCAGGATAGCTTAAATCCAGTGGCACAGTGAGTCCGGGACCCACGTCTGGGCATACCCAGCGCAGTTAGGGCAAGAAAGCAAAAGACACACAATTGATGGATGGAATGCAGAACCAATCAACACATTCACACCCAGTCAAGAGATCTGGGTTGAATCCATTATTCTTTTGCTCACCATGCCACCCCAGTTTAGACTTGGCCATATGCATATCAGTCTTGGCCCTGTGCCTCATGGGAACAGTCCAGCCCGAACTGCCAAGCCAAGTCCTCCCTGGACCAGAAACAAGCATCCTAGGACCGGTTTCGGGGTTTCAACCCTCTTCAACCAGGATAGCGTAAATCCAGTGGCACAGTGAGCCCGGGACCCACGTCTGGGCATACCCAGCGTAGTTAGAGTGAGAAAACAAAAGACACACAATTGATGGACGGAATGCAGAACCAATCAAAACATTCACCCCCCGTCAAGAGATCTGGCTTAAATCCATCATTCTTTTGCTCACCATGCCACCCCAGTTTAGAATTGGCCATATGCAAATCAGTCTTGGCCCTGTGCCTCATGGGAACAGTTCAGCTCGAACTTCCAAGCCAAGTCCTCCCTGGACCAGAAACAAGCATCCTAGGACCGGTTTCGGGGTTTCACCCTCTTCAGCCAGGATAGCTTAAATCCAGTGGCACAGTGAGCCTGGGACCCACGTCTGGGCATACCCAGCGCAGTTAGGGCGAGAAGGAAAAAGACACACAATTGATGGACGCAATGCAGAACCAATCAAAACATTCACCCCCAGTCAAGAGGTCTGGGATAAATCCATCATTTTTTTGCTCACGATGCCAACCCAGTTAAGACCTGGCCATATGCAAATCAGACTTGGCCCTGTGCCTCATGGGAACAGTCCAGCCCAAACTGCCAAGCCAAGTCCTCCCTGAACCAGAAACAAGCATCCTAGGACCGGTTTCGGGGTTTCTCCCCTCTTCAGCCAGGATAGCTTAAGTCCAGTGGCACAGTGATCCCGGGACACACGTGTGGGCATACCCAGCGCAGTTAGGGCGAAAAAGCAAAAGACACACAATTGATGGACGGAATGCAGAACCAATCAAAACATTCACCCCCAGTCAAGAAATATGGGTTAAATCCATCATTCATTTGCTCACCATGCCACACCAGTTTAGACCTGGCCATATGCAAATCAGTCTTGGCCCTGTGCCTCATGGGAACAGTCTAGCCCGAACTACCAAGCCAAGTCCTCCCTGGACCAGAAACAAGCATCCTAGGACCAGTTTCGGGGTTTCACCCCTCTTCAGCCAGGATAGCTTAAAAATCCATTGGCACTCTGAGCTCGGGACCCACGTCTGGGCATACCCAGCGCAGTTAGTGCGTGAAAGCAAAAGACACACAATTGATGGACGGAATGCAGAACCAATCAAAACATTCACCCCCAGTCAAGAGATCTGGGTTAAATCCATCATTCTTATGCTCGCCATGCCACCCTAGTTTAGACATGGCCATATGCAAATCAGTCTCGGCTTATGCCTCATGGGAAGAATCCAGCCCAAACTGCCAAGCCAAGTCCCCCCGGGCCCAAAAACAAGCATCCTAGGACCGGTTTTGGGGTTTTACCCCTCTTCAACCAGGATAGCTTAAATCCAGTGGCACAGTGAGTCCGGGACCCACGTCTGGGCATACCCAGCGCAGTTAGGGCAAGAAAGCAAAAGACACACAATTGATGGATGGAATGCAGAACCAATCAACACATTCACACCCAGTCAAGAGATCGGGGTTGAATCCATTATTCTTTTGCTCACTATGCCACCCCAGTTTAGACTTGGCCATATGCATATCAGTCTTGGCCCTGTGCTTCATGGGAACAGTCCAGCCCGAACTGCCAAGCCAAGTCCTCCCTGGACCAGAAACAAGCATCCTAGGACCGGTTTCGGGGTTTCAACCCTCTTCAACCAGGATAGCGTAAATCCAGTGGCACAGTGAGCCCGGGACCCACGTCTGGGCATACCCAGCGTAGTTAGAGTGAGAAAACAAAAGACACACAATTGATGGACGGAATGCAGAACCAATCAAAACATTCACCCCCCGTCAAGAGATCTGGCTTAAATCCATCATTCTTTTGCTCACCATGCCACCCCAGTTTAGAATTGGCCATATGCAAATCAGTCTTGGCCCTGTGCCTCATGGGAACAGTTCAGCTCGAACTTCCAAGCCAAGTCCTCCCTGGACCAGAAACAAGCATCCTAGGACCGGTTTCGGGGTTTCACCCTCTTCAGCCAGGATAGCTTAAATCCAGTGGCACTCTGAGCCCGGGACCCGCGTCTGGGCAAACCCAACGCAGTTAGTGTGAGAAAGCAAAAGACACACAATTGATGGACGGAATGCAGAACCAATCAAAACATTCACCCCCAGTCAGGAGATCTGGGTTAAATCCATCATTCCTTTGCTCACCATGCCATCCCAGTTTAGACCAGGCCATTTGCAAATCAGTCTTTACCCTGTGCCTCATGGGAACAGACCAGCCCAATCTGCCAAGCCAAGTCCTCCCTGGACCAGAAAGAAGCATCCTAGGACCGATTTCGGGGATTCCCCCTCTTCAGCCAGGATAGCTTAAATCCAGTGTCACAGTAAGCCTGGGACCCACGTCTGGGTATACCCCAGCGCAGTTAGGGTGAGAAAGCAAAAGACACACAATTGATGGACGGAATGCAGAACCAATCAAAACATTCACCCCCAGTCAAGAGATCTGGGTTAAATCCATCATTCTTTTGCTCACCATGCCACCCCAGTTTAGACCTGGCTGTATGCAAATCAGTCTTGGTCCTGTACCTGATGGGAACAGTCCAGCCTGAAATGCCAAGCCAAGTCCTCTCTGGACAAAAAACAAGCATCCTAGGACCAGTTTCGGGGTTTCACCCCTTTGCAGCCAGGAAAGCTTGAATCCAGTGGCACAGTGAGCCCGAGACCTACATCTGGGCATACCCAGCGCAGTTAGTGCGAGAAAGAAAAAGACACACAATTGATAGACGGAATGCAGAACAAATCAAAACATTCACCCCCAGTCAGGAGATCTGGGTTAAATCCATCTTTCTTTTGCTCACAATGCCATCCCAGTTTCGACCTGGCCATATGCAAATCAGTCTGGGCCCTGTACCTCATGGGAACAGTCCAGCCCGAACTGCCAAGCCAAGTCCTCTCTGGACAAGAAACAAGCATCCTAGGACCAGTTTCGGGGTTTCACCCCTTTGCAGCCAGGAAAGCTTGAATCCAGTGGCACAGTGAGCCCGAGACCTACGTCTGGGCATACCCAGTGCAGTTAGTGTGAGAAAGAAAAAGACACACAATTGAGGGACGGAATGCAGAACCAATCAAAACATTCACCCAGAGTCAAGAGATCTGGGATAAATCGATCATTCTTTTGCTCACCATGCCACCACAGTTTAGACCTGGCTGTCTGCAAATCAGTCTTGGCCCTGTACCTCATGGGAACAGTCCAGCCCGAACTGCCAAGCCAAGTCCTCTCTGGACAAGAAACAAGCATCCTAGGACCAGTTTCGGGGTTTCACCCCTTTGCAGCCAGGAAAGCTTGAATCCAGTGGCACAGTGAGCCCGAGACCTACGTCTGGGCATACCCAGCGCAGTTAGTGCGAGAAAGAAAAAGACACACAATTGATAGACGGAATGCAGAACCAATGAAAACATTCACCCCCAGTCAGGAGATCTGGGTTAAATCCATCTTTCTTTTGCTCACCATGCCATCCCAGTTTCGACCAGGCCATATGCAAATCAGTCTTTACCCTGTGCCTCATGGGAACAGTCCAGCCCGAACTGCCAAGCCAAGTCCTCCCTGGACCAGAAACAAGCATCCTAGGACCAGTTTCGGGGTTTCACCCCTCTTCTGCCAGGATAGCTTAAATCCAGTGGCACAGGGAGCCCAGGACCCACGTCTGGGCATACCCAGTGCAGTTAGGGCGAGAAAGCAAAAGACACACAATTGATGGACGGAATGCAGAACCAATCAAAACATTCACCCCCTGTCAAGAGGTCTGGGATAAATCCATCATTCTTTTGCTCACCATGCCACCCCAGTTAAGACCTGGCCATATGCAAATCAGTCTTGGCCCTGTGCCTCATGGGAACAGTCCAGCCCAAACTGCCAAGCCAAGTCCTCCCTGAACCAGAAACACGCATCCTAGGACCGGTTTCGGGGTTTCACCCCTCTTCAGCCAGGATAGCTTAAAAATCCAATGGCAATCTGAGCTCGGGACCCACGTCTGGGCATACCCAGCGCAGTTAGTGCGTGAAAGCAAAAGACACACAATTGATGGACGGAATGCAGAACCAATCAAAACATTCACCCCCAGTCAAGAGATCTGGGTTAAATCCATCATTCTTTTGCTCACCATGCCACCCTAGTTTAGACATGGCCATATGCAAATCAGTCTCGGCTTGTGCCTCATGGGAAGAGTCCAGCCCAAACTGCCAAGCCAAGTCCTCCCTGGATCAAAAACAAGCATCCTAGGACCGGTTTCGGTGTTTCACCCCTCTTCAACCAGGATAGCTTAAATCCAGTGGCACAGTGAGCCCGGGACCCACGTCTGGGCATACCCAGCTCAGTTAGGGCGAGAAAGCAAAAGACAAACAATTGATGGACGGAATGCAGAACCAATCAAAACATTCACCCCCTGTCAAGAGATCTGGCTTAAATCCATCATTCTTTTGCTCACCATGCCACTCCAGTTTAGACCTGGCCATTTGGAAATCAGTCTTTCCCTGTGCCTCATGGGAACAGTCCAGCCCGAACTGCCAAGCCAAGTCCTCCCTGGACCAGAAACAAGCATCTTAGGACCAGTTTCGGGGTTTCACCCCTCTTCAGCCAGGATAGCTTAAATCCAGTGGCACTCTGAGCCCAGGACCCACGTCTGGGCATACCCAGCGCAGTTAGGGCGATAAAGCAAAAGACACACAATTGATGGACGAAATGCAGAACCAATCAAAACAATCACCCCCAGTCAAGAGATCTGGGTTAAATCCATCATTCCTTTGCTCAACATGCCACACCAGTTTAGACCTGGTCATATGCAAATCAGTCTTGGCCCTGTGCCTCATGGTAAGAGTCCAACCCAAACTGCCAAGCCAAGTCCTCCCGGGACCAAAAACAAGCATCCTAGGACCGGTTTTGGGGTTTCACCCCTCTTCAGCCAGGATAGCTTAAAAATCCAATGGCACTCTGAGCTCGGGACCCACGTCTGGGCATACCCAGCGCAGTTAGTGCGTGAAAGCAAAAGACACACAATTGATGGACGGAATGCAGAACCAATCAAAACATTCACCCCCAGTCAAGAGATCTGGGTTAAATCCATCATTCTTTTGCTCACCATGCCACCCTAGTTTAGACATGGCCATATGCAAATCAGTCTCGGCTTATGCCTCATGGGAAGAACCCAACCCAAACTGCCAAGCCAAGTCCTCCCGGGACCAAAAACAAGCATCCTAGGACCGGTTTTGGGGTTTTACCCCTCTTCAACCAGGATAGCTTAAATCCAGTGGCACAGTGAGTCCGGGACCCACGTCTGGGCATACCCAGCGCAGTTAGGGCAAGAAAGCAAAAGACACACAATTGATGGATGGAATGCAGAACCAATCAACACATTCACACCCAGTCAAGAGATCTGGGTTGAATCCATTATTCTTTTGCTCACTATGCCACCCCAGTTTAGACTTGGCCATATGCATATCAGTCTTGGCCCTGTGCCTCATGGGAACAGTCCAGCCCGAACTGCCAAGCCAAGTCCTCCCTGGACCAGAAACAAGCATCCTAGGACCGGTTTCGGAGTTTCAACCCTCATCAACCAGGATAGCTTAAATCCAGTGGCACAGTGAGCCAGGCACCCACGTCTGGGCATACCCAGCGTAGTTAGAGTGAGAAAACAAAAGACACACAATTGATGGACGGAATGCAGAACCAATCAAAACATTCACCCCCAGTCAAGAGATCTGGCTTAAATCCATCATTCTTTTGCTCACCATGCCACCCCAGTTTAGAATTGGCCATATGCAAATCAGTCTTGGCCCTGTGCCTCATGGGAACAGTTCAGCTCGAACTTCCAAGCCAAGTCCTCCCTGGACCAGAAACAAGCATCCTAGGACCGGTTTCGGGGTTTCACCCTCTTCAGCCAGGATAGCTTAAATCCAGTGGCACTCTGAGCCCGGGACCCGCGTCTGGGCAAACCCAACGCAGTTAGTGTGAGAAAGCAAAAGACACGCAATTGATGGACGGAATGCAGAACCAATCAAAACATTCACCCCCAGTCAGGAGATCTGGGTTAAATCCATCATTCCTTTGCTCACCATGCCATCCCAGTTTAGACCTGGCCATTTGCAAATCAGTCTTTACCCTGTGCCTCATGGGAACAGACCAGCCCAATCTGCCAAGCCAAGTCCTCCCTGGACCAGAAAGAAGCATCCTAGGACCGATTTCGGGGATTCCCCCTCTTCAGCCAGGATGGCTTAAATCCAGTGTCACAGTAAGCCTGGGACCCACGTCTGGGTATACCCCAGCGCAGTTAGGGTGAGAAAGCAAAAGACACACAATTGATGGACGGAATGCAGAACCAATCAAAACATTCACCCCCAGTCAAGAGATCTGGGTTAAATCCATCATTCTTTTGCTCACCATGCCACCCCAGTTTAGACCTGGCTGTATGCAAATCAGTCTTGGTCCTGTACCTCATGGGAACAGTCCAGCCTGAACTGCCAAGCCAAGTCCTCTCTGGACAAACAACAAGCATCCTAGGACCAGTTTCGGGGTTTCACCCCTTTGCAGCCAGGAAAGCTTGAATCCAGTGGCACAGTGAGCCCGAGACCTACGTCTGGGCATACCCAGCGCAGTTAGTGCGAGAAAGAAAAAGACACACAATTGATAGACGGAATGCAGAACGAATCAAAACATTCACCCCCAGTCAGAAGATCTGGGTTAAATCCATCTTTCTTTTGCTCACCATGCCATCCCAGTTTCAACCTGGCCATATGCAAATCAGTCTTGGCCCTGTACCTCATGGGAACAGTCCAGCCCGAACTGCCAAGCCAAGTCCTCCCTGGACCAGAAACAAGCATCCTAGGACCGGTTTCGGGGTTTCACCCTCTTCAGCCAGGATAGCTTAAATCCAGTGGCACTCTGAGCCCGGGACCCGCGTCTGGGCAAACCCAACGCAGTTAGTGTGAGAAAGCAAAAGACACACAATTGATGGACGGAATGCAGAACCAATCAAAACATTCACCCCCAGTCAGGAGATCTGGGTTAAATCCATCATTCCTTTGCTCACCATGCCATCCCAGTTTAGACCTGGCCATATGCAAATCAGTCTTTACCCTGTGCCTCATGGGAACAGTCCAGCCCAAACTGCCAAGCCAAGTCCTCCCTGGACCAGAAACAAGCATCCTAGGACCAGTTTCGGGGTTTCACCCCTCTTCTGCCAGGATAGCTTAAATCCAGTGGCACAGGGAGCCCAGGACCCACGTCTGGGCATACCCAGTGCAGTTAGGGCGAGAAAGCAAAAGACACACAATTGATGGACGGAATGCAGAACCAATCAAAACATTCACCCACTGTCAAGAGGTCTGGGATAAATCCATCATTCTTTTGCTCACCATGCCACCCCAGTTAAGACCTGGCCATATGCAAATCTGTCTTGGCCCTGTGCCTCATGGGAACAGTCCAGCCCGAACTGCCAAGCCAAGTCCTCCCTGGACCAGAAACAAGCATCCTAGGACCAGTTTCGGGGTTTCACCCCTCTTCTGCCAGGATAGCTTAAATCCAGTGGCACAGGGAGCCCAGGACCCACGTCTGGGCATACCCAGCGCAGTTAGTGCGTGAAAGGAAAAGACACACAATTGATGGACGGAATGCAGAACCAATCAAAACATTCACCCCCAGTCAAGAGATCTGGGTTAAATCCATCATTCTTTTGCTTCACCATGCCACCCTAGTTTAGACATGGCCATATGCAAATCAGTCTCGGCTTGTGCCTCATGGGAAGAGTCCAGCCCAAAATGCCAAGCCAAGTCCTCCCTGGATCAAAAACAAGCATCCTAGGACCGGTTTCGGTGTTTCACCCCTCTTCAGCCAGGATAGCTTAAATCCAGTGGCACAGTGAGCCCGGGACCCACTTCTGGGCATACCCAGCTCAGTTAGGGCGAGAAAGCAAAAGACAAACAATTAATGGACGGAATGCAGAACCAATCAAAACATTCACCCCCAGTCAAGAGATCTGGCTTAAATCCATCATTCTTTTGCTCACCATGCCACTCCAGTTTAGACCTGGCCATTTGGAAATCAGTCTTTCCCTGTGCCTCATGGGAACAGTCCAGCCCGAATTGCCAAGCAAAGTCCTCCCTGGACCAGAAACAAGCATCCTAGGACCAGTTTCAGGGTTTCACCCCTCTTCAGCCAGGATAGCTTAAATCCAGTGGCACTCTGAGCCCGGGACCCACGTCTGGGCATACCCAGCGCAGTTAGGGAGAGAAAGCAAAAGACACAGAATTGATGGACGGAATGCAGAACCAATCAAAACATTCACCCCCAGTCAGGAGATCTGGGTTAAATCCATCATTCCTTTGCTCACCATGCCACCCCAGTTTAGACCTGGCCACATGCAAATCAGTCTTGGCCCTGTGCCTCATGGGAACAGTTCAGCCCAAACTGCCAAGCCAAGTCCTCCCTAGACCAGAAACAAGCATCCTAGGACCGGTTTCGGGGTTTCACCCCTCTTCAGCCAGGATAGCTTAAATCCAGTGGCACTCTGAGCCCGGGACCCACGTCTGGGCATACCCAGCGCAGTTAGGGAGAGAAAGCAAAAGACACAGAATTGATGGACGGAATGCAGAACCAATCAAAATATTCACCCCCAGTCAGGAGATCTGGGTTAAATCCATCATTCCTTTGCTCACCATGCCACCCCAGTTTAGACCTGGCCACATGCAAATCAGTCTTGGCCCTGTGCCTCATGGGAACAGTCCAGCCCAAACTGCCAAGCCAAGTCCTCCCTAGACCAGAAACAAGCATCCTAGGACCGGTTTCGGGGTTTCACCCCTCTTCAGCCAGGATAGCCTAAATCCTGTGGCACTCTGAGCCCGGGACCCACGTCTGGGCATACCCAGCGCAGTTAGGGTGCGAAAGCAAAAGACACACAATTGATGGACGGAATTCAGAACCAATCAAAACATTCACCCCCAGTCAGGAGATCTGGGTTAAAGCCATTATTCTTTTGCTCATCATGCCACCCTAGTTTAGACTTGGCCATATGCAAATCAGTCTTGGCCCTGTGCCTCATGGGAACAGTCCAGTCCGAACTGCCAAGCAAAGTCCTCCCTGGACCAGAAACAAGCATCCTAGGACCGGTTTCGGGGATTCACCCCTCTTCAACCAGGATAGCTTAAATCCAGTGGCACAGTGAGCCCGGGACCCACGTCTGGGCATACCCGGCGCAGTTAGGGCGAGAAAACAAAAGACACACAATTGATGGACGGAATGCAGAACCAATCAAAACATTCACCCCCAGTCGAGAGATCTGGCTTAAATCCATCATTCTTTTGCTCACCATGCCACCCTAGTTTAGACCTGGCCATATGCAAATCCGTCTTGGCCCTGTGCCTCATGGGAACAGTTCAGCCCGAACTGCCAAGCCATGTCCTCCCTGGACCAGAAACAAGCATCCTAGAACCGGTTTCGGTGATTCACCCCTCTTCAGCCAAGATAGCTTAAATCCAGTGGCACAGTGAGCCCAAGACCCACGTCTGGGCATACCCAGTGCAGTTAGGGCGAGAAAGCAAAAGACACACAATTGATGGACGGAATGCAGAACCAATCAAAACATTCACCCCCAGTCAAGAGGTCTGGGATAAATCCATCATTTTTTTGCTCACGATGCCAACCCAGTTAAGACCTGGCCATATGCAAATCAGTCTTGGCCCTGTGCCTCATGGGAACAGTCCAGCCCAAACTGCCAAGCCAAGTCCTCCCTGAACCAGAAACAAGCATCCTAGGACCGGTTTCGGGGTTTCTCCCCTCTTCAGCCAGGATAGCTTAAGTCCAGTGGCACAGTGATCCCGGGACACACGTGTGGGCATACCCAGCGCAGTTAGGGCGAAAAAGCAGAAGACACACAATTGATGGACGGAATGCAGAACCAATCAAAACATTCACCACCAGTCAAGAGATCTGGGTTAAATCCATCATTCATTTGCTCACCATGCCACACCAGTTTAGACCTGGCCATATGCAAATCAGTCTTGGCCCTGTGACTCATGGGAACAGTCTAGCCCGAACTACCAAGCCAAGTCCTCCCTGGACCAGAAACAAGCATCCTAGGACCAGTTTCGGGGTTTCACCCCTCTTCAGCCAGGATAGCTTAAATCCAGTGGCACAGTGAGCCCAGGACCCACGTCTGGTCATACCCAGCGCAGTTCGGGAGAGAAAGCAAAAGAGACACAATTGATGGACGGAATGCAAAACCAATCAAAACATTCACCCCCAGTCAAGAGGTCTGGGATAAATCCATCATTCTTTTGCTCACCATGCCACCCCAGTTAAGACCTGGCCATATGCAAATCAGTCTTGGCCCTGTGCCTCATGGGAATAGTCCAGCCCAAACTGCCAAGCCAAGTCCTCCCTGAACCAGAAACACGCATCCTAGGACCGGTTTCGGGGTTTCACCCCTCTTCAGCCAGGATAGCTTAAAAATCCAATGGCACTCTGAGCTCGGGACCCACGTCTGGGCATACCCAGCGCAGTTAGTGCGTGAAAGCAAAAGACACACAATTGATGGACGGAATGCAGAACCAATCAAAACATTCACCCCCAGTCAAGAGATCTGGGTTAAATCCATCATTCTTTTGCTCACCATGCCACCCTAGTTTAGACATGGCCATATGCAAATCAGTCTCGGCTTATGCCTCATGGGAAGAATCCAGCCCAAACTGCCAAGCCAAGTCCTCCCGGGACCAAAAACAAGCATACTAGGACCGGTTTTGGGGTTTTACCCCTCTTCAACCAGGATAGCTTAAATCCAGTGGCACAGTGAGTCCGGGACCCACGTCTGGGCATACCCAGCGCAGTTAGGGCAAGAAAGCAAAAGACACACAATTGATGGATGGAATGCAGAACCAATCAACACATTCACACCCAGTCAAGAGATCTGGGTTGAATCCATTATTCTTTTGCTAACTATGCCACCCCAGTTTAGACTTGGCCATATGCATATCAGTCTTGGCCCTGTGCCTCATGGGAACAGTCCAGCCCGAACTGCCAAGCCAAGTCCTCTCTGGACCAGAAACAAGCATCCTAGGACCGGTTTCGGAGTTTCAACCCTCTTCAACCAGGATAGCTTAAATCCAGTGGCACTCTGAGCCCGGGACCCGCGTCTGGGCAAACCCAACGCAGTTAGTGTGAGAAAGCAAAAGACACACAATTGATGGACGGAATGCAGAACCAATCAAAACATTCACCCCCAGTCAGGAGATCTGGGTTAAATCCATCATTCCTTTGCTCACCATGCCATCCCAGTTTAGACCTGGCCATTTGCGAATCAGTCTTTACCCTGTGCCTCATGGGAACAGACCAGCCCAATCTGCCAAGCCAAGTCCTCCCTGGACCAGAAAGAAGCATCCTAGGACCGATTTCGGGGATTCCCCCTCTTCAGCCAGGATAGCTTAAATCCAGTGTCACAGTAAGCCTGAGACCCACGTCTGGGTAAACCCCAGCGCAGTTAGGGTGAGAAAGCAAAAGACACACAATTGATGGACGGAATGCAGAACCAATCAAAACATTCACCCCCAGTCAAGAGATCTGGGTTAAATCCATCATTCTTTTGCTCACCATGCCACCCCAGTTTAGACCTGGCTGTATGCAAATCAGTCTTGGTCCTGTACCTCATGGGAACAGTCCAGCCCGAACTGCCAAGCCAAGTCCTCTCTGGACAAACAACAAGCATCCTAGGACCAGTTTCGGGGTTTCACCCCTTTGCAGCCAGGAAAGCTTGAATCCAGTGGCACAGTGAGCCCGAGACCTACGTCTGGGCATACCCAGGGCAGTTAGTGTGAGAAAGAAAAAGACACACAATTGATGGACGGAATGCAGAACCAATCAAAACATTCACCCACAGTCAAGAGATCTGGGATAAATCGATCATTCTTTTGCTCACCATGCCACCACAGTTTAGACCTGGCTGTCTGCAAATCAGTCTTGGCCCTGTACCTCATGGGAACAGTCCAGCCCGAACTGCCAAGCCAAGTCCTCTCTGGACAAGAAACAAGCATCCTAGGACCAGTTTCGGGGTTTCACCCCTTTGCAGCCAGGAAAGCTTGAATCCAGTGGCACAGTGAGCCCGAGACCTACGTCTGGGCATACCCAGCGCAGTTAGTGCGAGAAAGAAAAAGACACACAATTGATAGACGGAATGCAGAACCAATGAAAACATTCACCCCCAGTCAGGAGATCTGGGTTAAATCCATCTTTCTTTTGCTCACCATGCCATCCCAGTTTCGACCAGGCCATATGCAAATCAGTCTTTACCCTGTGCCTCATGGGAACAGTCCAGCCCGAACTGCCAAGCCAAGTCCTCCCTGGACCAGAAACAAGCATCCTAGGACCAGTTTCGGGGTTTCACCCCTCTTCTGCCAGGATAGCTTAAATCCAGTGGCACAGGGAGCCCAGGACCCACGTCTGGGCATACCCAGTGCAGTTAGGGCGAGAAAGCAAAAGACACACAATTGATGGACGGAATGCAGAACCAATCAAAACATTCACCCACTGTCAAGAGGTCTGGGATAAATCCATCATTCTTTTGCTCACCATGCCACCCCAGTTAAGACCTGGCCATATGCAAATCAGTCTTGGCCCTGTGCCTCATGGGAACAGTCCAGCCCAAACTGCCAAGCCAAGTCCTCCCTGAACCAGAAACACGCATCCTAGGTCGGGTTTCGGGGTTTCACCCCTCTTCAGCCAGGATAGCTTAAAAATCCAATGGCACTCTGAGCTCGGGACCCACGTCTGGGCATACCCAGCGCAGTTAGTGCGTGAAAGCAAAAGACACACAATTGATGGACGGAATGCAGAACCAATCAAAACATTCACCCCCAGTCAAGAGATCTGGGTTAAATCCATCATTCTTTTGCTCACCATGCCACCCTAGTTTAGACATGGCCATATGCAAATCAGTCTCGGCTTGTGCCTCATGGGAAGAGTCCAGCCCAAACTGCCAAGCCAAGTCCTCCCTGGATCAAAAACAAGCATCCTAGGACCGGTTTCGGTGTTTCACCCCTCTTCAGCCAGGATAGCTTAAATCCAGTGGCACAGTGAGCCCGGGACCCACGTCTGGGCATACCCAGCTCAGTTAGGGCGAGAAAGCAAAAGACAAACAATTAATGGACGGAATGCAGAACCAATCAAAACATTCACCCCCAGTCAAGAGATCTGGCTTAAATCCATCATTCTTTTGCTCACCATGCCACTCCAGTTTAGACCTGGCCATTTGGAAATCAGTCTTTCCCTGTGCCTCATGGGAACAGTCCAGCCCGAACTGCCAAGCCAAGTCCTCCCTGGACCAGAAACAAGCATCTTAGGACCAGTTTCGGGGTTTCACCCCTCTTCAGCCAGGATAGCTTAAATCCAGTGGCACTCTGAGCCCAGGACCCACGTCTGGGCATACCCAGCGTAGTTAGAGTGAGAAAACAAAAGACACACAATTGATGGACGGAATGCAGAACCAATCAAAACATTCACCCCCAGTCAAGAGGTCTGGGATAAATCCATCATTCTTTTGCTCACCATGCCACCCCAGTTAAGACCTGGCCATATGCAAATCAGTCTTGGCCCTGTGCCTCATGGGAACAGTCCAGCCCAAACTGCCAAGCCAAGTCCTCCCTGAACCAGAAACACGCATCCTAGGACCGGTTTCGGGGTTTCACCCCTCTTCAGCCAGGATAGCTTAAAAATCCAATGGCACTCTGAGCTCGGGACCCACGTCTGGGCATACCCAGCGCAGTTAGTGCCTGAAAGCAAAAGACACACAATTGATGGACGGAATGCAGAACCAATCAAAACATTCACCCCCAGTCAAGAGATCTGGGTTGAATCCATTATTCTTTTGCTCACTATGCCACCCCAGTTTAGACTTGGCCATATGCATATCAGTCTTGGCCCTGTGCCTCATGGGAACAGTCCAGCCCGAACTGCCAAGCCAAGTCCTCCCTGGACCAGAAACAAGCATCCTAGGACCGGTTTCGGGGTTTCAACCCTCTTCAACCAGGATAGCGTAAATCCAGTGGCACAGTGAGCCCGGGACCCACGTCTGGGCATACCCAGCGTAGTTAGAGTGAGAAAACAAAAGACACACAATTGATGGACGGAATGCAGAACCAATCAAAACATTCACCCCCCGTCAAGAGATCTGGCTTAAATCCATCATTCTTTTGCTCACCATGCCACCCCAGTTTAGAATTGGCCATATGCAAATCAGTCTTGGCCCTGTGCCTCATGGGAACAGTTCAGCTCGAACTTCCAAGCCAAGTCCTCCCTGGACCAGAAACAAGCATCCTAGGACCGGTTTCGGGGTTTCACCCTCTTCAGCCAGGATAGCTTAAATCCAGTGGCACTCTGAGCCCGGGACCCGCGTCTGGGCATACCCAGCGCAGTTAGTGCGTGAAAGCAAAAGACACACAATTGATGGACGGAATGCAGAACCAATCAAAACATTCACCCCCAGTCAAGAGATCTGGGTTAAATCCATCATTCTTTTGCTCACCATGCCACCCTAGTTTAGACATGGCCATATGCAAATCAGTCTCGGCTTGTGCCTCATGGGAAGAGTCCAGCCCAAACTGCCAAGCCAAGTCCTCCCTGGATCAAAAACAAGCATCCTAGGACCGGTTTCGGTGTTTCACCCCTCTTCAGCCAGGATAGCTTAAATCCAGTGGCACAGTGAGCCCGGGACCCACGTCTGGGCATACCCAGCTCAGTTAGGGCGAGAAAGCAAAAGACAAACAATTAATGGACGGAATGCAGAACCAATCAAAACATTCACCCCCAGTCAAGAGATCTGGCTTAAATCCATCATTCTTTTGCTCACCATGCCACTCCAGTTTAGACCTGGCCATTTGGAAATCAGTCTTTCCCTGTGCCTCATGGGAACAGTCCAGCCCGAACTGCCAAGCCAAGTCCTCCCTGGACCAGAAACAAGCATCTTAGGACCAGTTTCGGGGTTTCACCCCTCTTCAGCCAGGATAGCTTAAATCCAGTGGCACTCTGAGCCCAGGACCCACGTCTGGGCATACCCAGCGTAGTTAGAGTGAGAAAACAAAAGACACACAATTGATGGACGGAATGCAGAACCAATCAAAACATTCACCCCCAGTCAAGAGGTCTGGGATAAATCCATCATTCTTTTGCTCACCATGCCACCCCAGTTAAGACCTGGCCATATGCAAATCAGTCTTGGCCCTGTGCCTCATGGGAACAGTCCAGCCCAAACTGCCAAGCCAAGTCCTCCCTGAACCAGAAACACGCATCCTAGGACCGGTTTCGGGGTTTCACCCCTCTTCAGCCAGGATAGCTTAAAAATCCAATGGCACTCTGAGCTCGGGACCCACGTCTGGGCATACCCAGCGCAGTTAGTGCCTGAAAGCAAAAGACACACAATTGATGGACGGAATGCAGAACCAATCAAAACATTCACCCCCAGTCAAGAGATCTGGGTTGAATCCATTATTCTTTTGCTCACTATGCCACCCCAGTTTAGACTTGGCCATATGCATATCAGTCTTGGCCCTGTGCCTAATGGGAACAGTCCAGCCCGAACTGCCAAGCCAAGTCCTCCCTGGACCAGAAACAAGCATCCTAGGACCGGTTTCGGGGTTTCAACCCTCTTCAACCAGGATAGCGTAAATCCAGTGGCACAGTGAGCCCGGGACCCACGTCTGGGCATACCCAGCGTAGTTAGAGTGAGAAAACAAAAGACACACAATTGATGGACGGAATGCAGAACCAATCAAAACATTCACCCCCCGTCAAGAGATCTGGCTTAAATCCATCATTCTTTTGCTCACCATGCCACCCCAGTTTAGAATTGGCCATATGCAAATCAGTCTTGGCCCTGTGCCTCATGGGAACAGTTCAGCTCGAACTTCCAAGCCAAGTCCTCCCTGGACCAGAAACAAGCATCCTAGGACCGGTTTCGGGGTTTCACCCTCTTCAGCCAGGATAGCTTAAATCCAGTGGCACTCTGAGCCCGGGACCCGCGTCTGGGCAAACCCAACGCAGTTAGTGTGAGAAAGCAAAAGACACACAATTGATGGACGGAATGCAGAACCAATCAAAACATTCACCCCCAGTCAGGAGATCTGGGTTAAATCCATCATTCCTTTGCTCACCATGCCATCCCAGTTTAGACCAGGCCATTTGCAAATCAGTCTTTACCCTGTGCCTCATGGGAACAGACCAGCCCAATCTGCCAAGCCAAGTCCTCCCTGGACCAGAAAGAAGCATCCTAGGACCGATTTCGGGGATTCCCCCTCTTCAGCCAGGATAGCTTAAATCCAGTGTCACAGTAAGCCTGGGACCCACGTCTGGGTATACCCCAGCGCAGTTAGGGTGAGAAAGCAAAAGACACACAATTGATGGACGGAATGCAGAACCAATCAAAACATTCACCCCCAGTCAAGAGATCTGGGTTAAATCCATCATTCTTTTGCTCACCATGCCACCCCAGTTTAGACCTGGCTGTATGCAAATCAGTCTTGGTCCTGTACCTCATGGGAACAGTCCAGCCCGAAATGCCAAGCCAAGTCCTCTCTGGACAAAAAACAAGCATCCTAGGACCAGTTTCGGGGTTTCACCCCTTTGCAGCCAGGAAAGCTTGAATCCAGTGGCACAGTGAGCCCGAGACCTACGTCTGGGCATACCCAGCGCAGTTAGTGCGAGAAAGAAAAAGACACACAATTGATAGACGGAATGCAGAACAAATCAAAACATTCACCCCCAGTCAGGAGATCTGGGTTAAATCCATCTTTCTTTTGCTCACAATGCCATCCCAGTTTCGACCTGGCCATATGCAAATCAGTCTTGGCCCTGTACCTCATGGGAACAGTCCAGCCCGAACTGCCAAGCCAAGTCCTCTCTGGACAAGAAACAAGCATCCTAGGACCAGTTTCGGGGTTTCACCCCTTTGCAGCCAGGAAAGCTTGAATCCAGTGGCACAGTGAGCCCGAGACCTACGTCTGGGCATACCCAGCGCAGTTAGTGCGAGAAAGAAAAAGACACACAATTGATAGACGGAATGCAGAACCAATGAAAACATTCACCCCCAGTCAGGAGATCTGGGTTAAATCCATCTTTCTTTTGCTCACCATGCCATCCCAGTTTCGACCAGGCCATATGCAAATCAGTCTTTACCCTGTGCCTCATGGGAACAGTCCAGCCCGAACTGCCAAGCCAAGTCCTCCCTGGACCAGAAACAAGCATCCTAGGACCAGTTTCGGGTTTTCACCCCTCTTCTGCCAGGATAGCTTAAATCCAGTGGCACTGGGAGCCCAGGACCCACGTCTGGGCATACCCAGTGCAGTTAGGGCGAGAAAGCAAAAGACACACAATTGATGGACGGAATGCAGAACCAATCAAAACATTCACCCCCAGTCAAGAGATCTGGCTTAAATCCATCATTCTTTTGCTCACCATGCCACTCCAGTTTAGACCTGGCCATTTGGAAATCAGTCTTTCCCTGTGCCTCATGGGAACAGTCCAGCCCGAACTGCCAAGCCAAGTCCTCCCTGGACCAGAAACAAGCATCTTAGGACCAGTTTCGGGGTTTCACCCCTCTTCAGCCAGGATAGCTTAAATCCAGTGGCACTCTGAGCCCAGGACCCACGTCTGGGCATACCCAGCGTAGTTAGAGTGAGAAAACAAAAGACACACTATTGATGGACGGAATGCAGAACCAATCAAAACATTCACCCCCAGTCATGAGGTCTGGGATAAATCCATCATTCTTTTGCTCACCATGCCACCCCAGTTAAGACCTGGCCATATGCAAATCAGTCTTGGCCCTGTGCCTCATGGGAACAGTCCAGCCCAAACTGCCAAGCCAAGTCCTCCCTGAACCAGAAACATGCATCCTAGGACCGGTTTCGGGGTTTCACCCCTCTTCAGCCAGGATAGCTTAAAAATCCAATGGCACTCTGAGCTCGGGACCCACGTCTGGGCATACCCAGTGCAGTTAGTGTGTGAAAGCAAAAGACACACAATTGATGGACGGAATGCAAAACCAATCAAAACATTCACCCCCAGTCAAGAGATCTGGGTTAAATCCATCATTCTTTTGCTCACCATGCCACCCTAGTTTAGACATGGCCATATGCAAATCAGTCTCGGCTTATGCCTCATGGGAAGAATCCAGCCCAAACTGCCAAGCCAAGTCCCCCCGGGCCCAAAAACAAGCATCCTAGGACCGGTTTTGGGGTTTTACCCCTCTTCAACCAGGATAGCTTAAATCCAGTGGCACAGTGAGTCCGGGACCCACGTCTGGGCATACCCAGCGCAGTTAGGGCAAGAAAGCAAAAGACACACAATTGATGGATGGAATGCAGAACCAATCAACACATTCACACCCAGTCAAGAGATCTGGGTTGAATCCATTATTCTTTTGCCCACTATGCCACCCCAGTTTAGACTTGGCCATATGCATATCAGTCTTGGCCCTGTGCCTCATGGGAACAGTCCAGCCCGAACTGCCAAGCCAAGTCCTCCCTGGACCAGAAACAAGCATCCTAGGACCGGTTTCGGGGTTTCAACCCTCTTCAACCAGGATAGCGTAAATCCAGTGGCACAGTGAGCCCGGGACCCACGTCTGGGCATACCCAGCGTAGTTAGAGTGAGAAAACAAAAGACACACAATTGATGGACGGAATGCAGAACCAATCAAAACATTCACCCCCCGTCAAGAGATCTGGCTTAAATCCATCATTCTTTTGCTCACCATGCCACCCCAGTTTAGAATTGGCCATATGCAAATCAGTCTTGGCCCTGTGCCTCATGGGAACAGTTCAGCTCGAACTTCCAAGCCAAGTCCTCCCTGGACCAGAAACAAGCATCCTAGGACCGGTTTCGGGGTTTCACCCTCTTCAGCCAGGATAGCTTAAATCCAGTGGCACAGTGAGCCTGGGACCCACGTCTGGGCATACCCAGCGCAGTTAGGGCGAGAAGGAAAAAGACACACAATTGATGGACAGAATGCAGAACCAATCAAAACATTCACCCACAGTCAAGAGATCTGGGTTAAATCCATCATTCCTTTGCTCACCATGCCACCCCAGATTAGACCTGGCCATATGCAAATCAGTCTTGACCCTGTGCCTCATGGGAACAGTCCAGCCCGAACTGCCAAGCCAAGTCCTCCGTGGACAAGAAACAAGCATCCTAGGACCGGTTTCGGGGTTTCACCCCTTTTCAGCCAGGAAAGCTTAAATCCAGTGGCACAGTGAGCCCGGGACCCACGTCTGGGCATAACCAGCGCAGTTAGGGAGAGAAAGCAAAAGAGACACAATTGATGGACGCAATGCAGATCCAATCAAAACATTCACCCCCAGTCAAGAGGTCTGGGATAAATCCATCATTTTTTTGCTCACGATGCCAACCCAGTTAAGACCTGGCCATATGCAAATCAGTATTGGCCCTGTGCCTCATGGGAACAGTCCAGCCCAAACTGCCAAGCCAAGTCCTCCCTGAACCAGAAACAAGCATCCTAGGACCGGTTTCGGGGTTTCTCCCCTCTTCAGCCAGGATAGCTTAAGTCCAGTGGCACAGTGATCCCGGGACACACGTGTGGGCATACCCAGCGCAGTTAGGGCGAAAAAGCAAAAGACACACAATTGATGGACGGAATGCAGAACCAATCAAAACATTCACCCCCAGTCAAGAGATCTGGGTTAAATCCATCATTCATTTGCTCACCATGCCACACCAGTTTAGACCTGGCCATATGCAAATCAGTCTTGGCCCTGTGCCTCATGGGAACAGTCTAGCCCGAACTACCAAGCCAAGTCCTCCCTGGACCAGAAACAAGCATCCTAGGACCAGTTTCGGGGTTTCACCCCTCTTCAGCCAGGATAGCTTAAAAATCCAATGGCACTCTGAGCTCGGGACCCACGTCTGGGCATACCCAGCGCAGTTAGTGCGTGAAAGCAAAAGACACACAATTGATGGACGGAATGCAGACCCAATCAAAACATTCACCCCCAGTCAAGAGATCTGGGTTAAATCCATCATTCTTTTGCTCACCATGCCACCCTAGTTTAGACATGGCCATATGCAAATCAGTCTCGGCTTATGCCTCATGGGAAGAATCCAGCCCAAACTGCCAAGCCAAGTCCCCCCGGGCCCAAAAACAAGCATCCTAGGACCGGTTTTGGGGTTTTACCCCTCTTCAACCAGGATAGCTTAAATCCAGTGGCACAGTGAGTCCGGTACCCACGTCTGGGCATACCCAGCGCAGTTAGGGCAAGAAAGCAAAAGACATACAATTGATGGATGGAATGCAGAACCAATCAACACATTCACACCCAGTCAAGAGATCGGGGTTGAATCCATTATTCTTTTGCTCACTATGCCACCCCAGTTTAGACTTGGCCATATGCATATCAGTCTTGGCCCTGTGCTTCATGGGAACAGTCCAGCCCGAACTGCCAAGCCAAGTCCTCCCTGGACCAGAAACAAGCATCCTAGGACCGGTTTCGGGGTTTCAACCCTCTTCAACCAGGATAGCGTAAATCCAGTGGCACAGTGAGCCCGGGACCCACGTCTGGGCATACCCAGCGTAGTTAGAGTGAGAAAACAAAAGACACACAATTGATGGACGGAATGCAGAACCAATCAAAACATTCACCCCCCGTCAAGAGATCTGGCTTAAATCCATCATTCTTTTGCTCACCATGCCACCCCAGTTTAGAATTGGCCATATGCAAATCAGTCTTGGCCCTGTGCCTCATGGGAACAGTTCAGCTCGAACTTCCAAGCCAAGTCCTCCCTGGACCAGAAACAAGCATCCTAGGACCGGTTTCGGGGTTTCACCCTCTTCAGCCAGGATAGCTTAAATCCAGTGGCACTCTGAGCCCGGGACCCGCGTCTGGGCAAACCCAACGCAGTTAGTGTGAGAAAGCAAAAGACACACAATTGATGGACGGAATGCAGAACCAATCAAAACATTCACCCCCAGTCAGGAGATCTGGGTTAAATCCATCATTCCTTTGCTCACCATGCCATCCCAGTTTAGACCAGGCCATTTGCAAATCAGTCTTTACCCTGTGCCTCATGGGAACAGACCAGCCCAATCTGCCAAGCCAAGTCCTCCCTGGACCAGAAAGAAGCATCCTAGGACCGATTTCGGGGATTCCCCCTCTTCAGCCAGGATAGCTTAAATCCAGTGTCACAGTAAGCCTGGGACCCACGTCTGGGTATACCCCAGCGCAGTTAGGGTGAGAAAGCAAAAGACACACAATTGATGGACGGAATGCAGAACCAATCAAAACATTCACCCCCAGTCAAGAGATCTGGGTTAAATCCATCATTCTTTTGCTCACCATGCCACCCCAGTTTAGACCTGGCTGTATGCAAATCAGTCTTGGTCCTGTACCTCATGGGAACAGTCCAGCCCGAAATGCCAAGCCAAGTCCTCTCTGGACAAAAAACAAGCATCCTAGGACCAGTTTCGGGGTTTCACCCCTTTGCAGCCAGGAAAGCTTGAATCCAGTGGCACAGTGAGCCCGAGACCTACGTCTGGGCATACCCAGCGCAGTTAGTGCGAGAAAGAAAAAGACACACAATTGATAGACGGAATGCAGAACAAATCAAAACATTCACCCCCAGTCAGGAGATCTGGGTTAAATCCATCTTTCTTTTGCTCACAATGCCATCCCAGTTTCGAACTGGCCATATGCAAATCAGTCTTGGCCCTGTACCTCATGGGAACAGTCCAGCCCGAACTGCCAAGCCAAGTCCTCTCTGGACAAGAAACAAGCATCCTAGGACCAGTTTCGGGGTTTCACCCCTTTGCAGCCAGGAAAGCTTGAATCCAGTGGCACAGTGAGCCCGAGACCTACGTCTGGGCATACCCAGCGCAGTTAGTGCGAGAAAGAAAAAGACACACAATTGATAGACGGAATGCAGAACCAATGAAAACATTCACCCCCAGTCAGGAGATCTGGGTTAAATCCATCTTTCTTCTGCTCACCATGCCATCCCAGTTTCGACCAGGCCATATGCAAATCAGTCTTTACCCTGTGCCTCATGGGAACAGTCCAGCCCGAACTGCCAAGCCAAGTCCTCCCTGGACCAGAAACAAGCATCCTAGGACCAGTTTCGGGTTTTCACCCCTCTTCTGCCAGGATAGCTTAAATCCAGTGGCACTGGGAGCCCAGGACCCACGTCTGGGCATACCCAGTGCAGTTAGGGCGAGAAAGCAAAAGACACACAATTGATGGACGGAATGCAGAACCAATCAAAACATTCACCCCCAGTCAAGAGATCTGGCTTAAATCCATCATTCTTTTGCTCACCATGCCACTCCAGTTTAGACCTGGCCATTTGGAAATCAGTCTTTCCCTGTGCCTCATGGGAACAGTCCAGCCCGAACTGCCAAGCCAAGTCCTCCCTGGACCAGAAACAAGCATCTTAGGACCAGTTTCGGGGTTTCACCCCTCTTCAGCCAGGATAGCTTAAATCCAGTGGCACTCTGAGCCCAGGACCCACGTCTGGGCATACCCAGCGTAGTTAGAGTGAGAAAACAAAAGACACACTATTGATGGACGGAATGCAGAACCAATCAAAACATTCACCCCCAGTCATGAGGTCTGGGATAAATCCATCATTCTTTTGCTCACCATGCCACCCCAGTTAAGACCTGGCCATATGCAAATCAGTCTTGGCCCTGTGCCTCATGGGAACAGTCCAGCCCAAACTGCCAAGCCAAGTCCTCCCTGAACCAGAAACACGCATCCTAGGACCGGTTTCGGGGTTTCACCCCTCTTCAGCCAGGATAGCTTAAAAATCCAATGGCACTCTGAGCTCGGGACCCACGTCTGGGCATACCCAGCGCAGTTAGTGCGTGAAAGCAAAAGACACACAATTGATGGACGGAATGCAAAACCAATCAAAACATTCACCCCCAGTCAAGAGATCTGGGTTAAATCCATCATTCTTTTGCTCACCATGCCACCCTAGTTTAGACATGGCCATATGCAAATCAGTCTCGGCTTATGCCTCATGGGAAGAATCCAGCCCAAACTGCCAAGCCAAGTCCCCCCGGGCCCAAAAACAAGCATCCTAGGACCGGTTTTGGGGTTTTACCCCTCTTCAACCAGGATAGCTTAAATCCAGTGGCACAGTGAGTCCGGGACCCACGTCTGGGCATACCCAGCGCAGTTAGGGCAAGAAAGCAAAAGACACACAATTGATGGACGGAATGCAAAACCAATCAAAACATTCACACCCAGTCAAGAGATCTGGGTTGAATCCATTATTCTTTTGCTCACTATGCCACCCCAGTTTAGACTTGGCCATATGCATATCAGTCTTGGCCCTGTGCCTCATGGGAACAGTCCAGCCCGAACTGCCAAGCCAAGTCCTCCCTGGACCAGAAACAAGCATCCTAGGACCGGTTTCGGGGTTTCAACCCTCTTCAACCAGGATAGCGTAAATCCAGTGGCACAGTGAGCCCGGGACCCACGTCTGGGCATACCCAGCGTAGTTAGAGTGAGAAAACAAAAGACACACAATTGATGGACGGAATGCAGAACCAATCAAAACATTCACCCCCCGTCAAGAGATCTGGCTTAAATCCATCATTCTTTTGCTCACCATGCCACCCCAGTTTAGAATTGGCCATATGCAAATCAGTCTTGGCCCTGTGCCTCATGGGAACAGTTCAGCTCGAACTTCCAAGCCAAGTCCTCCCTGGACCAGAAACAAGCATCCTAGGACCGGTTTCGGGGTTTCACCCTCTTCAGCCAGGATAGCTTAAATCCAGTGGCACAGTGAGCCTGGGACCCACGTCTGGGCATACCCAGCGCAGTTAGGGCGAGAAGGAAAAAGACACACAATTGATGGACAGAATGCAGAACCAATCAAAACATTCACCCACAGTCAAGAGATCTGGGTTAAATCCATCATTCCTTTGCTCACCATGCCACCCCAGATTAGACCTGGCCATATGCAAATCAGTCTTGGCCCTGTGCCTCATGGGAACAGTCCAGCCCGAACTGCCAAGCCAAGTCCTCCGTGGACAAGAAACAAGCATCCTAGGACCGGTTTCGGGGTTTCACCCCTTTTCAGCCAGGAAAGCTTAAATCCAGTGGCACAGTGAGCCCGGGACCCACGTCTGGGCATAACCAGCGCAGTTAGGGAGAGAAAGCAAAAGAGACACAATTGATGGACGCAATGCAGATCCAATCAAAACATTCACCCCCAGTCAAGAGGTCTGGGATAAATCCATCATTTTTTTGCTCACGATGCCAACCCAGTTAAGACCTGGCCATATGCAAATCAGTCTTGGCCCTGTGCCTCATGGGAACAGTCCAGCCCAAACTGCCAAGCCAAGTCCTCCCTGAACCAGAAACAAGCATCCTAGGACCGGTTTCGGGGTTTCTCCCCTCTTCAGCCAGGATAGCTTAAGTCCAGTGGCACAGTGATCCCGGGACACACGTGTGGGCATACCCAGCGCAGTTAGGGCGAAAAAGCAAAAGACACACAATTGATGGACGGAATGCAGAACCAATCAAAACATTCACCCCCAGTCAAGAGATCTGGGTTAAATCCATCATTCATTTGCTCACCATGCCACACCAGTTTAGACCTGGCCATATGCAAATCAGTCTTGGCCCTGTGCCTCATGGGAACAGTCTAGCCCGAACTACCAAGCCAAGTCCTCCCTGGACCAGAAACAAGCATCCTAGGACCAGTTTCGGGGTTTCACCCCTCTTCAGCCAGGATAGCTTAAAAATCCAATGGCACTCTGAGCTCGGGACCCACGTCTGGGCATACCCAGCGCAGTTAGTGCGTGAAAGCAAAAGACACACAATTGATGGACGGAATGCAGAACCAATCAAAACATTCACCCCCAGTCAAGAGATCTGGGTTAAATCCATCATTCTTTTGCTCACCATGCCACCCTAGTTTAGACATGGCCATATGCAAATCAGTCTCGGCTTATGCCTCATGGGAAGAATCCAGCCCAAACTGCCAAGCCAAGTCCCCCCGGGCCCAAAAACAAGCATCCTAGGACCGGTTTTGGGGTTTTACCCCTCTTCAACCAGGATAGCTTAAATCCAGTGGCACAGTGAGTCCGGTACCCACGTCTGGGCATACCCAGCGCAGTTAGGGCAAGAAAGCAAAAGACATACAATTGATGGATGGAATGCAGAACCAATCAACACATTCACACCCAGTCAAGAGATCGGGGTTGAATCCATTATTCTTTTGCTCACTATGCCACCCCAGTTTAGACTTGGCCATATGCATATCAGTCTTGGCCCTGTGCTTCATGGGAACAGTCCAGCCCGAACTGCCAAGCCAAGTCCTCCCTGGACCAGAAACAAGCATCCTAGGACCGGTTTCGGGGTTTCAACCCTCTTCAACCAGGATAGCGTAAATCCAGTGGCACAGTGAGCCCGGGACCCACGTCTGGGCATACCCAGCGTAGTTAGAGTGAGAAAACAAAAGACACACAATTGATGGACGGAATGCAGAACCAATCAAAACATTCACCCCCCGTCAAGAGATCTGGCTTAAATCCATCATTCTTTTGCTCACCATGCCACCCCAGTTTAGAATTGGCCATATGCAAATCAGTCTTGGCCCTGTGCCTCATGGGAACAGTTCAGCTCGAACTTCCAAGCCAAGTCCTCCCTGGACCAGAAACAAGCATCCTAGGACCGGTTTCGGGGTTTCACCCTCTTCAGCCAGGATAGCTTAAATCCAGTGGCACTCTGAGCCCGGGACCCGCGTCTGGGCAAACCCAACGCAGTTAGTGTGAGAAAGCAAAAGACACACAATTGATGGACGGAATGCAGAACCAATCAAAACATTCACCCCCAGTCAGGAGATCTGGGTTAAATCCATCATTCCTTTGCTCACCATGCCATCCCAGTTTAGACCAGGCCATTTGCAAATCAGTCTTTACCCTGTGCCTCATGGGAACAGACCAGCCCAATCTGCCAAGCCAAGTCCTCCCTGGACCAGAAAGAAGCATCCTAGGACCGATTTCGGGGATTCCCCCTCTTCAGCCAGGATAGCTTAAATCCAGTGTCACAGTAAGCCTGGGACCCACGTCTGGGTATACCCCAGCGCAGTTAGGGTGAGAAAGCAAAAGACACACAATTGATGGACGGAATGCAGAACCAATCAAAACATTCACCCCCAGTCAAGAGATCTGGGTTAAATCCATCATTCTTTTGCTCACCATGCCACCCCAGTTTAGACCTGGCTGTATGCAAATCAGTCTTGGTCCTGTACCTCATGGGAACAGTCCAGCCCGAACTGCCAAGCCAAGTCCTCTCTGGACAAGAAACAAGCATCCTAGGACCAGTTTCGGGGTTTCACCCCTTTGCAGCCAGGAAAGCTTGAATCCAGTGGCACAGTGAGCCCGAGACCTACGTCTGGGCATACCCAGCGCAGTTAGTGCGAGAAAGAAAAAGACACACAATTGATAGACGGAATGCAGAACAAATCAAAACATTCACCCCCAGTCAGGAGATCTGGGTTAAATCCATCTTTCTTTTGCTCACAATGCCATCCCAGTTTCGACCTGGCCATATGCAAATCAGTCTTGGCCCTGTACCTCATGGGAACAGTCCAGCCCGAACTGCCAAGCCAAGTCCTCTCTGGACAAGAAACAAGCATCCTAGGACCAGTTTTGGGGTTTCACCCCTTTGCAGCCAGGAAAGCTTGAATCCAGTGGCACAGTGAGCCCGAGACCTACGTCTGGGCATACCCAGTGCAGTTAGTGTGAGAAAGAAAAAGACACACAATTGAGGGACGGAATGCAGAACCAATCAAAACATTCACCCAGAGTCAAGAGATCTGGGATAAATCGATCATTCTTTTGCTCACCATGCCACCACAGTTTAGACCTGGCTGTCTGCAAATCAGTCTTGGCCCTGTACCTCATGGGAACAGTCCAGCCCGAACTGCCAAGCCAAGTCCTCTCTGGACAAGAAACAAGCATCCTAGGACCAGTTTCGGGGTTTCACCCCTTTGCAGCCAGGAAAGCTTGAATCCAGTGGCACAGTGAGCCCGAGACCTACGTCTGGGCATACCCAGCGCAGTTAGTGCGAGAAAGAAAAAGACACACAATTGATAGACGGAATGCAGAACCAATGAAAACATTCACCCCCAGTCAGGAGATCTGGGTTAAATCCATCTTTCTTTTGCTCACCATGCCATCCCAGTTTCGACCAGGCCATATGCAAATCAGTCTTTACCCTGTGCCTCATGGGAACAGTCCAGCCCGAACTGCCAAGCCAAGTCCTCCCTAGACCAGAAACAAGCATCCTAGGACCAGTTTCGGGGTTTCACCCCTCTTCTGCCAGGATAGCTTAAATCCAGTGGCACAGGGAGCCCAGGACCCACGTCTGGGCATACCCAGTGCAGTTAGGGCGAGAAAGCAAAAGACACACAATTGATGGACGGAATGCAGAACCAATCAAAACATTCACCCCCTGTCAAGAGGTCTGGGATAAATCCATCATTCTTTTGCTCACCATGCCACCCCAGTTAAGACCTGGCCATTTGCAAATCAGTCTTGGCCCTGTGCCTCATGGGAACAGTCCAGCCCAAACTGCCAAGCCAAGTCCTCCCTGAACCAGAAACACGCATCCTAGGACCGGTTTCGGGGTTTCACCCCTCTTCAGCCAGGATAGTTTAAAAATCCAATGGCACTCTGAGCTCGGGACCCACGTCTGGGCGTACCCAGCGCAGTTAGTGCGTGAAAGCAAAAGACACACAATTGATGGACGGAATGCAGAACCAATCAAAACATTCACCCCCAGTCAAGAGATCTGGGTTAAATCCATCATTCTTTTGCTCACCATGCCACCCTAGTTTAGACATGGCCATATGCAAATCAGTCTCGGCTTGTGCCTCATGGGAAGAGTCCAGCCCAAACTGCCAAGCCAAGTCCTTCCTGGATCAAAAACAAGCATCCTAGGACCGGTTTCGGTGTTTCACCCCTCTTCAGCCAGGATAGCTTAAATCCAGTGGCACAGTGAGCCCGGGACCCACGTCTGGGCATACCCAGCTCAGTTAGGGCGAGAAAGCAAAAGACAAACAATTGATGGACGGAATGCAGAACCAATCAAAACATTCACCCCCAGTCAAGAGATCTGGCTTAAATCCATCATTCTTTTGCTCACCATGCCACTCCAGTTTAGACCTGGCCATTTGGAAATCAGTCTTTCCCTGTGCCTCATGGGAACAGTCCAGCCCGAACTGCCAAGCCAAGTCCTCCCTGGACCAGAAACAAGCATCTTAGGACCAGTTTCGGGGTTTCACCCCTCTTCAGCCAGGATAGCTTAAATCCAGTGGCACTCAAGCCCAGGACCCACGTCTGGGCATACCCAGCGCAGTTAGGGCGATAAAGCAAAAGACACACAATTGATGGACGAAATGCAGAACCAATCAAAACAATCACCCCCAGTCAAGAGATCTGGGTTAAATCCATCATTTCTTTGCTCAACATGCCACACCAGTTTAGACCTGGTCATATGCAAATCAGTCTTGGCCCTGTGCCTCATGGTAAGAGTCCAACCCAAACTGCCAAGCCAAGTCCTCCCGGGACCAAAAACAAGCATCCTAGGACCGGTTTTGGGGTTTCACCCCTCTTCAGCCAGGATAGCTTAAAAATCCAATGGCACTCTGAGCTCGGGACCCACGTCTGGGCATACCCAGCGCAGTTAGTGCGTGAAAGCAAAAGACACACAATTGATGGACGGAATGCAGAACCAATCAAAACATTCACCCCCAGTCAAGAGATCTGGGTTAAATCCATCATTCTTTTGCTCACCATGCCACCCTAGTTTAGACATGGCCATATGCAAATCAGTCTCGGCTTATGCCTCATGGGAAGAACCCAACCCAAACTGCCAAGCCAAGTCCTCCCGGGACCAAAAACAAGCATCCTAGGACCGGTTTTGGGGTTTTACCCCTCTTCAACCAGGATAGCTTAAATCCAGTGGCACAGTGAGTCCGGGACCCACGTCTGGGCATACCCAGCGCAGTTAGGGCAAGAAAGCAAAAGACACACAATTGATGGATGGAATGCAGAACCAATCAACACATTCACACCCAGTCAAGAGATCTGGGTTGAATCCATTATTCTTTTGCTCACTATGCCACCCCAGTTTAGACTTGGCCATATGCATATTAGTCTTGGCCCTGTGCCTCATGGGAACAGTCCAGCCCGAACTGCCAAGCCAAGTCCTCCCTGGACCAGAAACAAGCATCCTAGGACCGGTTTCGGAGTTTCAACCCTCTTCAACCAGGATAGCTTAAATCCAGTGGCACAGTGAGCCCGGCACCCACGTCTGGGCATACCCAGCGTAGTTAGAGTGAGAAAACAAAAGACACACAATTGATGGACGGAATGCAGAACCAATCAAAACATTCACCCCCAGTCAAGAGATCTGGCTTAAATCCATAATTCTTTTGCTCACCATGCCACCCCAGTTTAGAATTGGCCATATGCAAATCAGTCTTGGCCCTGTGCCTCATGGGAACAGTTCAGCTCGAACTTCCAAGTCAAGTCCTCCCTGGACCAGAAACAAGCATCCTAGGACCGGTTTTGGGGTTTCACCCTCTTCAGCCAGGATAGCTTAAATCCAGTGGCACTCTGAGCCCGGGACCCGCGTCTGGGCAAACCCAGCGCAGTTAGTGTGAGAAAGTAAAAGACACACAATTGATGGACGGAATGCAGAACCAATCAAAACATTCACCCCCAGTCAGGAGATCTGGGTTAAATCCATCATTCCTTTGCTCACCATGCCATCCCAGTTTAGACCTGGCCATTTGCAAATCAGTCTTTACCCTGTGCCTCATGGGAACAGACCAGCCCAATCTGCCAAGCCAAGTCCTCCCTGGACCAGAAAGAAGCATCCTAGGACCGATTTCGGGGTTTCCCCCTCTTCAGCCAGGATAGCTTAAATCCAGTGTCACAGTAAGCCTGGGACCCACGTCTGGGTATACCCCAGCGCAGTTAGGGTGAGAAAGCAAAAGACACACAATTGATGGACGGAATGTAGAACCAATCAAAACATTCACCCCCAGTCAAGAGATCTGGGTTAAATCCATCATTCTTTTGCTCACCATGCCACCCCAGTTTAGACCTGGCTGTATGCAAATCAGTCTTGGCCCTGTACCTCATGGGAACAGTCCAGCCCGAACTGCCAAGCCAAGTCCTCTCTGGACAAAAAACAAGCATCCTAGGACCAGTTTCGTGGTTTCACCCCTTTGCAGCCAGGAAAGCTTGAATCCAGTGGCACAGTGAGCCCGAGACCTACGTCTGGGCATACTCAGCGCAGTTAGTGCGAGAAAGAAAAAGACACACAATTGATAGACGGAATGCAGAACCAATCAAAACATTCACCCCCAGTCAGGAGATCTGGGTTAAATCCATCTTTCTTTTGCTCACCATGCCATCCCAGTTTCGACCTGGCCATATGCAAATCAGTCTTGGCCCTGTGCCTCATGGGAACAGTCCAGCCCGAACTGCCAAGCAAAGTACTCCCTGGACCAGAAACAAGCATCCTAGGACCAGTTTCAGGGTTTCACCCCTCTTCAGCCAGGATAGATTAAATCCAGTGGCACTCTGAGCCCGGGACCCACGTCTGGGCATACCCAGCGCAGTTAGGGAGAGAAAGCAAAAGACACAGAATTGATGGACGGAATGCAGATCCAATCAAAACATTCACCCCCAGTCAGGAGATCTGGGTTAAATCCATCATTCCTTTGCTCACCATGCCACCCTAGTTTAGACCTGGCCAAATGCAAATCAGTCTTGGCCCTGTGCCTCATGGGAACAGTTCAGCCCAAACTGCCAAGCCAAGTCCTCCCTAGACCAGAAACAAGCATCCTAGGACCGGTTTCGGGGTTTCACCCCTCTTCAGCCAGGATAGCTTAAATCCAGTGGCACTCTGAGCCCGGGACCCACGTCTGGGCATACCCAGCGCAGTTAGGGAGAGAAAGCAAAAGACACAGAATTGATGGACGGAATGCAGAACCAATCAAAATATTCACCCCCAGTCAGGAGATCTGGGTTAAATCCATCATTCCTTTGCTCACCATGCCACCCCAGTTTAGACCTGGCCACATGCAAATCAGTCTTGGCCCTGTGCCTCATGGGAACAGTCCAGCCCAAACTGCCAAGCCAAGTCCTCCCTAGACCAGAAACAAGCATCCTAGGACCGGTTTCGGGGTTTCACCCCTCTTCAGCCAGGATAGCCTAAATCCAGTGGCACTCTGAGCCCGGGACCCACGTCTGGGCATACCCAGCGCAGTTAGGGTGCGAAAGCAAAAGACACACAATTGATGGACGGAATTCAGAACCAATCAAAACATTCACCCCCAGTCAGGAGATCTGGGTTAAAGCCATTATTCTTTTGCTCATCATGCCACCCTAGTTTAGACTTGGCTATATGCAAATCAGTCTTGGCCCTGTGCCTCATGGGAACAGTCCAGTCCGAACTGCCAAGCCAAGTCCTCCCTGGACCAGAAACAAGCATCCTAGGACCGGTTTCGGGGATTCACCCCTCTTCAACCAGGATAGCTTAAATCCAGTGGCACAGTGAGCCCGGGACCCACGTCTGGGCATACCCGGCGCAGTTAGGGCGAGAAAACAAAAGACACACAATTGATGGACGGAATGCAGAACCAATCAAAACATTCACCCCCAGTCGAGAGATCTGGCTTAAATCCATCATTCTTTTGCTCACCATGCCACCCTTGTTTAGACCTGGCCATATGCAAATCCGTCTTGGCCCTGTGCCTCATGGGAACAGTTCAGCCCGAACTGCCAAGCCATGTCCTCCCTAGACCAGAAACAAGCATCCTAGAACCGGTTTCGGTGATTCACCCCTCTTCAGCCAGGATAGCTTAAAACAAGTGGCACAGTGAGCCCAAGACCCACGTCTGGGCATACCCAGTGCAGTTAGGGCGAGAAAGCAAAAGACACACAATTGATGGACGGAATGCAGAACCAATCAAAACATTCACCCCAGTCAAGAGATCTGGGTTAAATCCATCATTCATTTGCTCACCATGCCACACCAGTTTAGACCTGGCCATATGCAAATCAGTCTTGGCCCTGTGCCTCATGGGAACAGTCTAGCCCGAACTACCAAGCCAAGTCCTCCCTGGACCAGAAACAAGCATCCTAGGACCAGTTTCGGGGTTTCACCCCTCTTCAGCCAGGATAGCTTAAATCCAGTGGCACAGTGAGCCCGGGACCCACTTCTGGTCAAACCCAGCGCAGTTAGGGAGAGACAGCAAAAGAGACACAATTGATGGACGGAATGGAGAACCAATCAAAACATTCACCCCCAGTCAAGAGGTCTGGGATAATTCCATCATTCTTTTGCTCAACATGCCACCCAAGTTAAGACCTGGCCATATGCAAATCAGTCTTGGCCCTGTGCCTCATGGGAACAGTCCAGCCCAAACTGCCAAGCCAAGTCCTCCCTGAACCAGAAACAAGCATCCTAGGACCGGTTTCGGGGTTTCACCCCTCTTCAGCCAGGATAGCTTAAATCCAGTGGCACAGTGATCCCGGGACCCACGCATGGGCATACCCAGCGCAGTTAGGGCGAAAAAGCAAAAGACACACAATTGATGGACAGAATGCAGAACCAATCAAAACATTCACCCACAGTCAAGAGATCTAGGTTAAATCCATCATTCTTTTGTTCACCATGCCACCCCAGTTTAGACCTGGCCATATGCAAATCAGTCTTGGCCCTGTGCCTCATGGGAAGAGTCCAGCCCAAACTGCCAAGCCAAGTCCTCCCTGGACCAGAAACAAGCATCCTAGGACCGGTTTCGGGGTTTCACCCCTCTTCAGCCAGGATAGCTTAAATCCAGTGGCACAGTGATCCCGGGACCCACGCATGGGCATACCCAGTGCAGTTAGGGCGAGAAGGAAAAAGACACACAATTGATGGACAGAATGCAGAACCAATCAAAACATTCTCCCACAGTCAAGAGATCTGGGTTAAATCCATCATTCCTTTGCTCACCATGCCACCCCAGATTAGACCTGGCCATATGCAAATCAGTCTTGGCCCTGTGCCTCATGGGAAGAGTCCAGCCCGAACTGCCAAGCCAAGTCCTCCCTGGACCAGAAACAAGCATCTTAGGACCGGTTTCGGGGTTTCACCCCTCTTCAGCCAGGATACTTAAATCCAGTGGCACTCTGAGCCCGGGACCCACGCCTGGGCATACCCAGCGCAGTTAGGGCGATAAAGCAAAGGACACACAATTGATGGACGAAATGCAGAACCAATCAAAACAATCACCCCCAGTCAGGAGATCTGGGTTATATCCATCATTCCTTTGCTCAACATGCCACACCAGTTTAGACCTGGTCATATGCAAATCAGTCTTGGCCCTGTGACTCATGGTAAGAGTCCAACCCAAACTGCCAAGCCAAGGACTCCCGGGACCAAAAACAAGCATCCTAGGACCGGTTTTGGGGTTTTACCCCTCTTCAACCAGGATAGCTTAAATCCAGTGGCACAGTGAGTCCGGGACCCACGTCTGGGCATACCCAGCGCAGTTAGGGCAAGAAAGCAAAAGACACACAATTGATGGATGGAATGCAGAACCAATCAAAACATTCACACCCAGTCAAGAGATCTGGGTTGAATCCATTATTCTTTTGCTCACTATGCCACCCCAGTTTAGACTTGGCCATATGCATGATCTGGGTTAAATCCATCTTTCTTTTGCTCACCATGCCATCCCAGTTTCGACCTGGCCATATGCAAATCAGTCTTGGCCCTGTGCCTCATGGGAACAGTCCAGCCCGAACTGCCAAGCAAAGTCCTCCCTGGACCAGAAACAAGCATCCTAGGACCAGTTTCAGGGTTTCACCCCTCTTCAGCCAGGATAGATTAAATCCAGTGGCACTCTGAGCCCGGGACCCACGTCTGGGCATACCCAGCGCAGTTAGGGAGAGAAAGCAAAAGACACAGAATTGATGGATGGAATGCAGATCCAATCAAAACATTCACCCCCAGTCAGGAGATCTGGGTTAAATCCATCATTCCTTTGCTCACCATGCCACCCCAGTTTAGACCTGGCCAAATGCAAATCAGTCTTGGCCCTGTGCCTCATGGGAACAGTTAAGCCCAAACTGCCGAGCCAAGTCCTCCCTAGACCAGAAACAAGCATCCTAGGACCGGTTTCGGGGTTTCACCCCTCTTCAGCCAGGATAGCTTAAATCCAGTGGCACTCTGAGCCCGGGACCCACGTCTGGGCATACCCAGCGCAGTTAGGGAGAGAAAGCAAAAGACACAGAATTGATGGACGGAATGCAGAACCAATCAAAATATTCACCCCCAGTCAGGAGATCTGGGTTAAATCCATCATTCCTTTGCTCACCATGCCACCCCAGTTTAGACCTGGCCACATGCAAATCAGTCTTGGCCCTGTGCCTCATGGGAACAGTCCAGCCCAAACTGCCAAGCCAAGTCCTCCCTAGACCAGAAACAAGCATCCTAGGACCGGTTTCGGGGTTTCACCCCTCTTCAGCCAGGATAGCCTAAATCCAGTGGCACTCTGAGCCCGGGACCCACGTCTGGGCATACCCAGCGCAGTTAGGGTGCGAAAGCAAAAGACACACAATTGATGGACGGAATTCAGAACCAATCAAAACATTCACCCCCAGTCAGGAGATCTGGGTTAAAGCCATTATTCTTTTGCTCATCATGCCACCCTAGTTTAGACTTGGCTATATGCAAATCAGTCTTGGCCCTGTGCCTCATGGGAACAGTCCAGTCCGAACTGCCAAGCCAAGTCCTCCCTGGACCAGAAACAAGCATCCTAGGACCGGTTTCGGGGATTCACCCCTCTTCAACCAGGATAGCTTAAATCCAGTGGCACAGTGAGCCCGGGACCCACGTCTGGGAATACCCGGCGCAGTTAGGGCGAGAAAACAAAAGACACACAATTGATGGACGGAATGCAGAACCAATCAAAACATTCACCCCCAGTCGAGAGATCTGGCTTAAATCCATCATTCTTTTGCTCACCATGCCACCCTTGTTTAGACCTGGCCATATGCAAATCCGTCTTGGCCCTGTGCCTCATGGGAACAGTTCAGCTCGAACTGCCAAGCCATGTCCTCCCTAGACCAGAAACAAGCATCCTAGAACCGGTTTCGGTGATTCACCCCTCTTCAGCCAGGATAGCTTAAAACAAGTGGCACAGTGAGCCCAAGACCCACGTCTGGGCATACCCAGTGCAGTTAGGGCGAGAAAGCAAAAGACACACAATTGATGGACGGAATGCAGAACCAATCAAAACATTCACCCCAGTCAAGAGATCTGGGTTAAATCCATCATTCATTTGCTCACCATGCCACACCAGTTTAGACCTGGCCATATGCAAATCAGTCTTGGCCCTGTGCCTCATGGGAACAGTCTAGCCCGAACTACCAAGCCAAGTCCTCCCTGGACCAGAAACAAGCATCCTAGGACCAGTTTCGGGGTTTCACCCCTCTTCAGCCAGGATAGCTTAAATCCAGTGGCACAGTGAGCCTGGGACCCACTTCTGGTCAAACCCAGCGCAGTTAGGGAGAGACAGCAAAAGAGACACAATTGATGGACGGAATGGAGAACCAATCAAAACATTCACCCCCAGTCAAGAGGTCTGGGATAATTCCATCATTCTTTTGCTCAACATGCCACCCAAGTTAAGACCTGGCCATATGCAAATCAGTCTTGGCCCTGTGCCTCATGGGAACAGTCCAGCCCAAACTGCCAAGCCAAGTCCTCCCTGAACCAGAAACAAGCATCCTAGGACCGGTTTCGGGGTTTCACCCCTCTTCAGCCAGGATAGCTTAAATCCAGTGGCACAGTGATCCCGGGACCCACGCATGGGCATACCCAGCGCAGTTAGGGCGAAAAAGCAAAAGACACACAATTGATGGACAGAATGCAGAACCAATCAAAACATTCACCCACAGTCAAGAGATCTAGGTTAAATCCATCATTCTTTTGTTCACCATGCCACCCCAGTTTAGACCTGGCCATATGCAAATCAGTCTTGGCCCTGTGCCTCATGGGAAGAGTCCAGCCCAAACTGCCAAGCCAAGTCCTCCCTGGACCAGAAACAAGCATCCTAGGACCGGTTTCGGGGTTTCACCCCTCTTCAGCCAGGATAGTTTAAATCCAGTGGCACAGTGATCCCGGGACCCACGCATGGGCATACCCAGTGCAGTTAGGGCGAGAAGGAAAAAGACACACAATTGATGGACAGAATTCAGAACCAATCAAAACATTCTCCCACAGTCAAGAGATCTGGGTTAAATCCATCATTCCTTTGCTCACCATGCCACCCCAGATTAGACCTGGCCATATGCAAATCAGTCTTGGCCCTGTGCCTCATGGGAAGAGTCCAGCCCGAACTGCCAAGCCAAGTCCTCCCTGGACCAGAAACAAGCATCTTAGGACCGGTTTCGGGGTTTCACCCCTCTTCAGCCAGGATACTTAAATCCAGTGGCACTCTGAGCCCGGGACCCACGTCTGGGCATACCCAGCGCAGTTAGGGCGATAAAGCAAAGGACACACAATTGATGGACGAAATGCAGAACCAATCAAAACAATCACCCCCAGTCAGGAGATCTGGGTTATATCCATCATTCCTTTGCTCAACATGCCACACCAGTTTAGACCTGGTCATATGCAAATCAGTCTTGGCCCTGTGACTCATGGTAAGAGTCCAACCCAAACTGCCAAGCCAAGGACTCCCGGGACCAAAAACAAGCATCCTAGGACCGGTTTTGGGGTTTTACCCCTCTTCAACCAGGATAGCTTAAATCCAGTGGCACAGTGAGTCCGGGACCCACGTCTGGGCATACCCAGCGCAGTTAGGGCAAGAAAGCAAAAGACACACAATTGATGGATGGAATGCAGAACCAATCAAAACATTCACACCCAGTCAAGAGATCTGGGTTGAATCCATTATTCTTTTGCTCACTATGCCACCCCAGTTTAGACTTGGCCATATGCATATCAGTCTTGGCCCTGTGCCTCATGGGAACAGTCCAGCCCGAACTGCCAAGCCAAGTCCTCCCTGGACCAGAAACAAGCATCCTAGGACCGGTTTCGGGGTTTCAACACTCTTCAACCAGGATAGCTTAAATCCAGTGGCACAGTGAGCCCGGGACCCACGTCTGGGCATACCCAGCGTAGTTAGAGTGAGAAAACAAAAGACACACAATTGATGGACGGAATGCAGAACCAATCAAAACATTCACCCCCAGTCAAGAGATCTGGCTTAAATCCATCATTCTTTTGCTCACCATGCCACCCCAGTTTAGAATTGGCCATATGCAAATCAGTCTTGGCCCTGTGCCTCATGGGAACAGTTCAGCTCGAACTTCCAAGCCAAGTCCTCCCTGGACCAGAAACAAGCATCCTAGGACCGGTTTCGGGGTTTCACCCTCTTCAGCCAGGATAGCTTAAATCCAGTGGCACTCTGAGCCCGGGACCGGCGTCTGGGCAAACCCAGCGCAGTTAGTGTGAGAAAGCAAAAGACACACAATTGATGGACGGAATGCAGAACCAATCAAAACATTCATCCCCAGTCAGGAGATCTGGGTAAATCCATCATTCCTTTGCTCACCATGCCATCCCAGTTTAGACCTGGCCATTTGCAAATCAGTCTTTACCCTGTGCCTCATGGGAACAGACCAGCCCAATCTGCCAAGCCAAGTCCTCCCTGGACCAGAAAGAAGCATCCTAGGACCGATTTCGGGGTTTCCCCCTCTTCAGCCAGGATAGCTTAAATCCAGTGTCACAGTAAGCCTGGGACCCACGTCTGGGTATACCCCAGCGCAGTTAGGGTGAGAAAGCAAAAGACACACAATTGATGGACGGAATGCAGAACCAATCAAAACATTCACCCCCAGTCAAGAGATCTGGGTTAAATCCATCATTCTTTTGCTCACCATGCCACCCCAGTTTAGACCTGGCTGTATGCAAATCAGTGTTGGCCCTGTACCTCATGGGAACAGTCCAGCCTGAACTGCCAAGCCAAGTCCTCTCTGGACAAAAAACAAGCATCCTTGGACCAGTTTCGAGGTTTCACCCCTTTGCAGCCAGGAAAGCTTGAATCCAGTGGCACAGTGAGCCCGAGACCTACGTCTGTGCATACCCAGCGCAGTTAGTGCGAGAAAGAAAAAGACACACAATTGATAGACGGAATGCAGAACCAATCAAAACATTCACCCCAGTCAGGAGATCTGGGTTAAATCCATCTTTCTTTTGCTCACCATGCCATCCCAGTTTCGACCTGGCCATATGCAAATCAGTCTTGGCCCTGTACCTCATGGGAACAGTCCAGCCCGAACTGCCAAGCCAAGTCCTCTCTGGACAAGAAACAAGCATCCTAGGACCAGTTTCGGGGTTTCACCCCTTTGCAGCCAGGAAAGCTTGAATCCAGTGGCACAGTGAGCCCGAGACCTACGTATGGGCATACCCAGCGCAGTTAGTGTGAGAAAGAAAAAGACACACAATTGATGGATGGAATGCAGAACCAATCAAAACATTCACCCAGAGTCAAGAGATCTGGGATAAATCGATCATTCTTTTGCTCACCATGCCACCCCAGTTTAGACCTGGCTGTCTGCAAATCAGTCTTGGCCCTGTACCTCATGGGAACAGTCCAGCCCGAACTGCCAAGCCAAGTCCTCTCTGGACAAGAAACAAGCATCCTAGGACCAGTTTCGGGGTTTCACCCCTTTGCAGCCAGGAAAGCTTGAATCCAGTGACACAGTGAGCCCGAGACCTACGTCTGGGCATACCCAGCGCAGTTAGTGCGAGAAAGAAAAAGACACACAATTGATAGACGGAATGCAGAACCAATGAAAACATTCACCCCCAGTCAGGAGATCTGGGTTAAATCCATCTTTCTTTTGCTCACCATGCCATCCCAGTTTCGACCAGGCCATATGCAAATCAGTCTTTACCCTGTGCCTCATGGGAACAGTCCAGCCCGAACTGCCAAGCCAAGTCCTCCCTGGACCAGAAACAAGCATCCTAGGACCGGTTTCGGGGTTTCACCCCTCTTCTGCCAGGATAGCTTAAATCCAGTGGCACAGGGAGCCCAGGACCCACGTCTGGGCATACCCAGTGCAGTTAGGGCGAGAAGGCAAAAGACACACAATTGATAGACGGAATGCAGAACCAATGAAAACATTCACCCCCAGTCAGGAGATCTGGGTTAAATCCATCTTTCTTTTGCTCACCATGCCACACCAGTTTATACCTGGCCATATGCAGATCAGTCTTGGCCCTGTGCCTCATGGGAACAGTCTAGCCCGAACTACCAAGCCAAGTCCTCCCTGGACCAGAAACAAGCATCCTAGGACCAGTTTCGGGGTTTCACCCCTCTTCAGCCAGGATAGCTTAAATCCAGTGGCACTCTGAGCCCGGGACCCACGTCTGGGCATACCCAGCGCAGTTAGGGAGAGAAAGCAAAAGACACAGAATTGATGGACGGAATGCAGAACCAATCAAAATATTCACCCCCAGTCAGGAGATCTGGGTTAAATCCATCATTCCTTTGCTCACCATGCCACCCCAGTTTAGACCTGGCCACATGCAAATCAGTCTTGGCCCTGTGCCTCATGGGAACAGTCCAGCCCAAACTGCCAAGCCAAGTCCTCCCTAGACCAGAAACAAGCATCCTAGGACCGGTTTCGGGGTTTCACCCCTCTTCAGCCAGGATAGCCTAAATCCAGTGGCACTCTGAGCCCGGGACCCACGTCTGGGCATACCCAGTGCAGTTAGGGTGCGAAAGCAAAAGACACACAATTGATGGACGGAATTCAGAACCAATCAAAACATTCACCCCCAGTCGAGAGATCTGGCTTAAATCCATCATTCTTTTGCTCACCATGCCACCCTAGTTTAGACCTGGCCATATGCAAATCCGTCTTGGCCCTGTGCCTCATGGGAACAGTTCAGCCCGAACTGCCAAGCCATGTCCTCCCTGGACCAGAAACAAGCATCCTAGAACCGGTTTCGGTGATTCACCCCTCGTCAGCCAGGATAGCTTAAAACAAGTGGCACAGTGAGCCCAAGACCCACGTCTGGGCATACCCAGTGCAGTTAGGGCGAGAAAGCAAAAGACACAGAATTGATGGACGGAATGCAGAACTAATCAAAACATTCACCCCAGTCAAGAGATCTGGGTTAAATCCATCATTCATTTGCTCACCATGCCACACCAGTTTAGACCTGGCCATATGCAAATCAGTCTTGGCCCTGTGCCTCATGGGAACAGTCTAGCCCGAACTACCAAGCCAAGTCCTCCCTAGACCAGAAACAAGCATCCTAGGACCAGTTTCGGGGTTTCACCCCTCTTCAGCCAGGATAGCTTAAATCCAGTGGCACAGTGAACCCGGGACCCACGTCTGGTCAAACCCAGCGCAGTTAGGGAGAGACAGCAAAAGAGACACAATTGATGGACGGAATGGAGAACCAATCAAAACATTCACCCCCAGTCAAGAGGTCTGGGATAATTCCATCATTCTTTTGCTCAACATGCCACCCAAGTTAAGACCTGGCCATATGCAAATCAGTCTTGGCCCTGTGCCTCATGGGAACAGTCCAGCCCAAACTGCCAAGCCAAGTCCTCCCTGAACCAGAAACAAGCATCCTAGGACCGGTTTCGGGGTTTCACCCCTCTTCAGCCAGGATAGCTTAAATCCAGTGGCACAGTGATCCCGGGACCCACGCATGGGCATACCCAGCGCAGTTAGGGCGAAAAAGCAAAAGACACACAATTGATGGACAGAATGCAGAACCAATCAAAACATTCACCCACAGTCAAGAGATCTAGGTTAAATCCATCATTCTTTTGTTCACCATGCCACCCCAGTTTAGACCTGGCCATATGCAAATCAGTCTTGGCCCTGTGCCTCATGGGAAGAGTCCAGCCCAAACTGCCAAGCCAAGTCCTCCCTGGACCAGAAACAAGCATCCTAGGACCGGTTTCGGGGTTTCACCCCTCTTCAGCCAGGATAGCTTAAATCCAGTGGCACAGTGATCCGGGGACCCACGCATGGGCATACCCAGCGCAGTTAGGGCGAGAAGGAAAAAGACACACAATTGATGGACAGAATGCAGAACCAATCAAAACATTCACCCCCAGTCAGGAGATCTGGGTTAAATCCATAATTGATTGCTCAACATGCCACCCCAGTTTAGACCTGGCCAATTGCAAATCAGTCTTGGCCCTGTGCCTCATGGGAAGAGTTCAGCCCAAACTGCCAAGCCAAGTCCTCCCTGGACCAGAAACAAGGATCCTAGGACCGGTTTCGGGGTTTCACCCCTCTTCAGCCAGGATAGTTTAAATCCAGTGGCACAGTGAGCCCAGGACCCACGTCTGGGCATACCCAGTGCAGTTAGGGCGAGAAAGCAAAAGACACAAAATTGATGGACGGAATGCAGAACCAATCAAAACATTCACCCCAGTCAAGAGATCTGGGTTAAATCCATCATTCATTTGCTCACCATGCCACACCAGTTTAGACCTGGCCATATGCAAATCAGTCTAGGCCCTGTGCCTCATGGGAACAGTCTAGCCCGAACTACCAAGCCAAGTCCTCCCTGGACCAGAAACAAGCATCCTAGAACCAGTTTCGGGGTTTGACCCCTCTTCAGCCAGGATAGCTTAAATCCAGTGGCACAGTGAGCCCGGGACCCACGTCTGGTCATACCCAGCGCAGTTAGGGAGAGACAGCAAAAGAGACACAATTGATGGACGGAATGCAGAACCAATCAAAACATTCACCCCCAGTCAAGAGGTCTGGGATAATTCCATCAGTCTTTTGCTCAACATGCCACCCCAGTTAAGTCCTGGCTATATGCAAATCAGTCTTGGCCCTGTGCCTCATGGGAACAGTCCAGCCCAGACTGCCAAGCCAATTCCTCCCTGAACCAGAAACAAGCATCCTAGGACCTGTTTCGGGGTTTCACCCCTCTTCAGCCAGGATAGCTTAAATCCAGTGGCACAGTGATCCCGGGACCCACGCATGGGCATACCCAGAGCAGTTATGGCGAAAAAGCAAAAGACACACAATTGATGGACGGAATGCAGAACCAATCAAAATATTCACCCTCAGTCAGGAGATCTGGGTTAAATCCATCATTCCTTTGCTCACCATGCCACCCCAGTTTAGACCTGGCCACATGCAAATCAGTCTTGGCTCTGTGCCTCATGGGAACAGTCCAGCCCAAACTGCCAAGCCAAGTCCTCCCTAGACCAGAAACAAGCATCCTAGAACCGGTTTCGGGGTTTCACCCCTCTTCAGCCAGGATAGCTTAAATCCAGTGGCACTCTGAGCCCGGGACCCACGTCTGGGCATAGCCAGCGCAGTTAGGGCAAGAAAGCAAAAGACACACAATTGATGGATGGAATGCAGAACCAATCAAAACATTCACCCCCAGTCAAGAGATCTGGGTTAAGTCCATTCTTCTTTTGCTCATCATGCCACCCTAGTTTAGACTTGGCCATATGCAAATTAGTCTTGGCCCTGTGCCTCATGAGAACAGTCCAGTTCGAACTGCCAAGACAAGTCCTCCCTGGACCAGAAACAAGCATCCCAGGACCGGTTTCGGGGTTTCACCCCTCTTCAGCCAGGATAGCTTATATCCAGTGGCACAGTGAGCCCGGGACCCAGGTCTGGGCATACCCAGCGCAGTTAGGGCGAGAAAACAAAAGACACACAATTGATGGACGGAATGCAGAACCAATCAAAACATTCACCCCCAGTCAGGAGATCTGGGTTAAATCCATCATTCTTTTGCTCACCATGCCATCCCAGTTTAGACCTGGCCATATGCAAACCAGTCTTTACCCTGTGCCTCATGGGAACAGTCCAGCCCAAAATGCCAAGCCAAGTCCTCCCTGGACCAGAAACAAGCATCCTAGGACCGGTTTCGGGGACTCACCCCTCTTCAGCCAGGATAGCTTAAATCCAGTGGCACAGTGAGCCTGGGACCCACGTCTGGGCATACCCAGCGCAGTTAGGGCGAAAAAGCAAAAGACACACAATTGATGGACAGAATGCAGAACCAATCAAAACATTCACCCCCAGTCAAAAGGGCTGAGTTAAATCCATCATTCTTTTGCTCACCATGCCACCCCAGTTTAGACCTGGCCATATGCAAATCAGTCTTGGCCCTGTGCCTCATGGGAACAGTCCAGCCCGAACTGCCAAGCCAAGTCCTCCGTGGACAAGAAACAAGCATCCTAGGACCGGTTTCGGGGTTTCACCCCTTTTCAGCCAGGAAAGCTTAAATCCAGTGGCACAGTGAGCCCGGGACCCACGTCTGGGCATAACCAGCGCAGTTAGGGAGAGAAAGCAAAAGAGACACAATTGATGGACGGAATGCAGAACCAATCAAAACATTCACCCCCAGTCAAGAGGTCTGGGATAAATCCATCATTTTTTGGCTCACGATGCCAACCCAGTTAAGACCTGGCCATATGCAAATCAGTCTTGGCCCTGTGCCTCATGGGAACAGTCCAGCCCAAACTGCCAAGCCAAGTCCTCCCTGAACCAGAAACAAGCATCCTAGGACCGGTTTCGGGGTTTCACCCCTCTTCAGCCAGGATAGCTTAAGTCCAGTGGCACAGTGATCCCGGGACACACGTGTGGGCATACCCAGCGCAGTTAGGGCGAGAAAGCAAAAGACAAACAATTGATGGACGGAATGCAGAACCAATCAAAACATTCACCCCCAGTCAAGAGATCTGGCTTAAATCCACCATTCTTTTGCTCACCATGCCACCCTAGTTTAGATATGGCCATATGCAAATCAGTCTCGGCTTGTGCCTCATGGGAAGAGTCCAGCCCAAACTGCCAAGCCAAGTCCTCCCTGGATCAAAAACAAGCATCCTAGGACCGGTTTCGGTGTTTCACCCCTCTTCAGCCAGGATAGCTTAAATCCAGTGGCACAGTGAGCCCGGGACCCACGTCTGGGCATACCCAGCTCAGTTAGGGCGAGAAAGCAAAAGACAAACAATTAATGGACGGAATGCAGAACCAATCAAAACATTCACCCCCAGTCAAGAGATCTGGCTTAAATCCATCATTCTTTTGCTCACCATGCCACCCCAGTTTAGAATTGGCCATATGCAAATCAGTCATGGCCCTGTGCCTCATGGGAACAGTTCAGCTCGAACTTCCAAGCCAAGTCCTCCCTGGACCAGAAACAAGCATCCTAGGACCGGTTTCGGGGTTTCACCCTCTTCAGCCAGGATAGCTTAAATCCAGTGGCACTCTGAGCCCGGGACCCGCGTCTGGGCAAACCCAGCGCAGTTAGTGTGAGAAAGCAAAAGACACACAATTGATGGACGGAATGCAGAACCAATCAAAACATTCACCCAGAGTCAAGAGATCTGGGATAAATCGATCATTCTTTTGCTCACCATGCCACCCCAGTTTAGACCTGGCTGTCTGCAAATCAGTCTTGGCCCTGTATCTCATGGGAACAGTCCAGCCCGAACTGCCAAGCCAAGTCCTCTCTGGACAAGAAACAAGCATCCTAGGACCAGTTTCGGGGTTTCACCCCTTTGCAGCCAGGAAAGCTTGAATCCAGTAGCACAGTGAGCCCGAGACCTACGTCTGGGCATACCCAGCGCAGTTAGTGCGAGAAAGAAAAAGACACACAATTGATAGACGGAATGCAGAACCAATGAAAACATTCACCCCCAGTCAGGAGATCTGGGTTAAATCCATCTTTCTTTTGCTCACCATGCCATCCCAGTTTCGACCAGGCCATATGCAAATCAGTCTTTACCCTGTGCCTCATGGGAACAGTCCAGCCCGAACTGCCAAGCCAAGTCCTCCCTGGACCAGAAACAAGCATCCTAGGACCGGTTTCGGGGTTTCACCCCTCTTCTGCCAGGATAGCTTAAATCCAGTGGCACAGGGAGCCCAGGACCCACGTCTGGGCATACCCAGTGCAGTTAGGGCGAGAAGGCAAAAGACACACAATTGATAGACGGAATGCAGAACCAATGAAAACATTCACCCCCAGTCAGGAGATCTGGGTTAAATCCATCTTTCTTATGCTCACCATGCCACACCAGTTTAGACCTGGCCATATGCAGATCAGTCTTGGCCCTGTGCCTCATGGGAACAGTCTAGCCCGAACTACCAAGCCAAGTCCTCCCTGGACCATAAACAAGCATCCTAGGACCAATTTCGGGGTTTCACCCCTCTTCAGCCAGGATAGCTTAAATCCAGTGGCACAGTGAGCCCAGGACCTACGTCTGGTCATACCCAGCGCAGTTAGGGAGAGAAAGCAAAAGAGACACAATTGATGGACGGAATACAGAACCAATCAAAACATTCACCCCCAGTCAAGAGATCTGGGTTAAATCCATCATTCTTTTGCTCACCATGCCACCCTAGTTTAGACATGGCCATATGCAAATCAGTCTCGGCTTGTGCCTCATGGGAAGAGTCCAGCCCAAACTGCCAAGCAAAGTCCTCCCTGGATCAAAAACAAGCATCCCAGGACCGGTTTCGGTGTTTCACCCCTCTTCAGCCAGGATAGCTTAAATCCAGTGGCACAGTGATCCCGGGACCCACGCATGGGCATACCCAGCGCAGTTAGGGCGAAAAAGCAAAAGACACACAATTGATGGACAGAATGCAGAACCGATCAAAACATTCACCCACAGTCAAGAGATCTAGGTTAAATCCATCATTCTTTTGTTCACCATGCCACCCCAGTTTAGACCTGGCCATATGCAAATCAGTCTTGGCCCTGTGCCTCATGGGAAGAGTCCAGCCCAAACTGCCAAGCCAAGTCCTCCCTGGACCAGAAACAAGCATCCTAGGACCGGTTTCGGGGTTTCACCCCTCTTCAGCCAGGATAGCTTAAATCCAGTGGCACAGTGATCCCGGGACCCACGCATGGGCATACCCAGCGCAGTTAGGGCGAAAAAGCAAAAGACACACAATTGATGGACAGAATGCAGAACCAATCAAAACATTCACCCACAGTCAAGAGATCTGGGTTAAATCCATCATTCCTTTGCTCACCATGCCACCCCAGATTAGACCTGGCCATATGCAAATCAGTCTTGGCCCTGTGCCTCATGGGAACAGTCCAGCCCGAACTGCCAAGCCAAGTCCTCCCTGGACCAGAAACAAGCATCCTAGGACCGGTTTCGGGGTTTCACCCCTCTTCAACCAGGATAGCTTAAATCCAGTGGCACAGTGAGCCCGGGACCCACGTCTGGGCATACCCAGCGTAGTTAGAGTGAGAAAACAAAAGACACACAGTTGATGGATGGAATGCAGAACCAATCAAAACATTCACCCCCAGTCAAGAGATCTGGCTTAAATCCATCATTCTTTTGCTCACCATGCCACCCCAGTTTAGAATTGGCCATGTGCAAATCAGTCTTGGCCCTGTGCCTCATGGGAACAGTTCAGCTCGAACTTCCAAGCCAAGTCCTCCCTGGACCAGAAACAAGCATCCTAGGACCGGTTTCGGGGTTTCACCCCGTGCAGCCAGGAAAGCTTGAATCCAGTGGCACAGTGAGCCCGAGACCTACGTCTGGGCATACCCAGCGCAGTTAGTGCGAGAAAGAAAAAGACACACAATTGATAGACGGAATGCAGAACCAATGAAAACATTCACCCCCAGTCAGGAGATCTGGGTTAAATCCATCTTTCTTTTGCTCACCATGCCATCCCAGTTTCGACCAGGCCATATGCAAATCAGTCTTTACCCTGTGCCTCATGGGAACAGTCCAGCCCGAACTGCCAAGCCAAGTCCTCCCTGGACCAGAAACAAGCATCCTAGGACCGGTTTCGGGGATTCACCCCGTGCAGCCAGGAAAGCTTGAATCCAGTGGCACAGTGAGCCCGAGACCTACGTCTGGGCATACCCAGCGCAGTTAGTGCGAGAAAGAAAAAGACACACAATTGATAGACGGAATGCAGAACCAATCAAAACATTCACCCCCAGTCAAGAGATCTGGCTTAAATCCACCATTCTTTTGCTCACCATGCCATCCTAGTTTAGACATGGCCATATGCAAATCAGTCTCGGCTTGTGCCTCATGGGAAGAGTCCAGCCCAAACTGCCAAGCCAAGTCCTCTCTGGATCAAAAACAAGCATCCTAGGACCGGTTTCGGTGTTTCACCCCTCTTCAGCCAGGATAGCTTAAATCCAGTGGCACAGTGAGCCCGGGACCCACGTCTGGGCATACCCAGCTCAGTTAGGGCGAGAAAGCAAAAGACAAACAATTGATGGACGGAATGCAGAACCAATCAAAACATTCACCCCCAGTCAAGAGATCTGGCTTAAATCCACCATTCTTTTGCTCACCATGCCACTCCAGTTTAGACCTGGCCATTTGGAAATCAGTCTTTCCCTGTGCCTCATGGGAACAGTCCAGCCCGAACTGCCAAGCCAAGTCCTCCCTGGACCAGAAACAAGCATCTTAGGACCGGTTTTGGGGTTTTACCCCTCTTCAACCAGGATAGCTTAAATCCAGTGGCACAGTGAGTCCGGGACCCACGTCTGGGCATACCCAGCGCAGTTAGGAAAAGAAAGCAAAAGACACACAATTGATGGATGGAATGCAGAACCAATCAAAACATTCACACCCAGTCAAGAGATCTGGGTTGAATCCATTATTCTTTTGCTCACTATGCCACCCCAGTTTAGACTTGGCCATATGCATATCAGTCTTGGCCCTGTGCCTCATGGGAACAGTCCAGCCCGAACTGCCAAGCCAAGTCCTCCCTGGACCAGAAACAAGCATCCTAGGACCGGTTTCGGGGTTTCAACCCTCTTCAACCAGGATAGCTTAAATCCAGTGGCACAGTGAGCCCGGGACCCACGTCTGGGCATACCCAGCGTAGTTAGAGTGAGAAAACAAAAGACACACAATTGATGGACGGAATGCAGAACCAATCAAAACATTCACCCCCAGTCAAGAGATCTGGCTTAAATCCATCATTCTTTTGCTCACCATGCCACCCCAGTTTAGAATTGGCCATATGCAAATCAGTCTTGGCCCTGTGCCTCATGGGAACAGTTCAGCTCGAACTTCCAAGCCAAGTCCTCCCTGGACCAGAAACAAGCATCCTAGGACCGGTTTCGGGGTTTCACCCTCTTCAGCCAGGATAGCTTAAATCCAGTGGCACTCTGAGCCCGGGACCCGCGTCTGGGCAAACCCAGCGCAGTTAGTGTGAGAAAGCAAAAGACACACAATTGATGGACGGAATGCAGAACCAATCAAAACATTCACCCCCAGTCAGGAGATCTGGGTTAAATCCATCATTCCTTTGCTCACCATGCCATCCCAGTTTAGACCTGGCCATTTGCAAATCAGTCTTTACCCTGTGCCTCATGGGAACAGACCAGCCCAATCTGCCAAGCCAAGTCCTCCCTGGACCAGAAAGAAGCATCCTAGGACCGATTTCGGGGTTTCCCCCTCTTCAGCCAGGATAGCTTAAATCCAGTGTCACAGTAAGCCTGGGACCCACGTCTGGGTATACCCCAGCGCAGTTAGGGTGAGAAAGCAAAAGACACACAATTGATGGACGGAATGCAGAACCAATCAAAACATTCACCCCCAGTCAAGAGATCTGGGTTAAATCCATCATTCTTTTGCTCACCATGCCACCCCAGTTTAGACCTGGCTGTATGCAAATCAGTGTTGGCCCTGTACCTCATGGGAACAGTCCAGCCTGAACTGCCAAGCCAAGTCCTCTCTGAACAAAAAACAAGCATCCTTGGACCAGTTTCGGGGTTTCACCCCTTTGCAGCCAGGAAAGCTTGAATCCAGTGGCACAGTGAGCCCGAGACCTACGTCTGTGCATACCCAGCGCAGTTAGTGCGAGAAAGAAAAAGACACACAATTGATAGACGGAATGCAGAACCAATCAAAACATTCACCCCAGTCAGGAGATCTGGGTTAAATCCATCTTTCTTTTGCTCACCATGCCATCCCAGTTTCGACCTGGCCATATGCAAATCAGTCTTGGCCCTGTACCTCATGGGAACAGTCCAGCCCGAACTGCCAAGCCAAGTCCTCTCTGGACAAGAAACAAGCACCCTAGGACCAGTTTCGGGGTTTCACCCCTTTGCAGCCAGGAAAGCTTGAATCCAGTGGCACAGTGAGCCCGAGACCTACGTATGGGCATACCCAGTGCAGTTAGTGTGAGAAAGAAAAAGACACACAATTGATGGATGGAATGCAGAACCAATCAAAACATTCACCCAGAGTCAAGAGATCTGGGATAAATCGATCATTCTTTTGCTCACCATGCCACCCCAGTTTAGACCTGGCTGTCTGCAAATCAGTCTTGGCCCTGTATCTCATGGGAACAGTCCAGCCCGAACTGCCAAGCCAAGTCCTCTCTGGACAAGAAACAAGCATCCTAGGACCAGTTTCGGGGTTTCACCCCTTTGCAGCCAGGAAAGCTTGAATCCAGTGGCACAGTGAGCCCGAGACCTACGTCTGGGCATACCCAGCGCAGTTAGTGCGAGAAAGAAAAAGACACACAATTGATAGACGGAATGCAGAACCAATGAAAACATTCACCCCCAGTCAGGAGATCTGGGTTAAATCCATCTTTCTTTTGCTCACCATGCCATCCCAGTTTCGACCAGGCCATATGCAAATCAGTCTTTACCCTGTGCCTCATGGGAACAGTCCAGCCCGAACTGCCAAGCCAAGTCCTCCCTGGACCAGAAACAAGCATCCTAGGACCGGTTTCGGGGTTTCACCCCTCTTCTGCCAGGATAGCTTAAATCCAGTGGCACAGGGAGCCCAGGACCCACGTCTGGGCATACCCAGTGCAGTTAGGGCGAGAAGGCAAAAGACACACAATTGATAGACGGAATGCAGAACCAATGAAAACATTCACCCCCAGTCAGGAGATCTGGGTTAAATCCATCTTTCTTATGCTCACCATGCCACACCAGTTTAGACCTGGCCATATGCAGATCAGTCTTGGCCCTGTGCCTCATGGGAACAGTCTAGCCCGAACTACCAAGCCAAGTCCTCCCTGGACCAGAAACAAGCATCCTAGGACCAGTTTCGGGGTTTCACCCCTCTTCAGCCAGGATAGCTTAAATCCAGTGGCACAGTGAGCCCAGGACCCACGTCTGGTCATACCCAGCGCAGTTAGGGAGAGAAAGCAAAAGAGACACAATTGATGGACGGAATACAGAACCAATCAAAACATTCACCCCCAGTCAAGAGATCTGGGTTAAATCCATCATTCTTTTGCTCACCATGCCACCCTAGTTTAGACATGGCCATATGCAAATCAGTCTCGGCTTGTGCCTCATGGGAAGAGTCCAGCCCAAACTGCCAAGCCAAGTCCTCCCTGGATCAAAAACAAGCATCCTAGGACCGGTTTCGGTGTTTCACCCCACTTCAGCCAGGATAGCTTAAATCCAGTGGCACAGTGAGCCTGGGACCCACGTCTGGGCATACCCAGCTCAGTTAGGGCGAGAAAGCAAAAGACAAACAATTGATGGACGGAATGCAGAACCAATCAAAACATTCACCCCCAGTCAAGAGATTAGGCTTAAATCCATCATTCTTTTGCTCACCATGCCACTCCAGTTTAGACCTGGCCATTTGGAAATCAGTCTTTCCCTGTGCCTCATGGGAACAGTCCAGCCCAAACTGCCAAGCCAAGTCCTCCCTGGACCAGAAACAAGCATCCTAGGACCGGTTTCGGTGTTTCACCCCTCTTCAGCCAGGATAGCTTAAATCCAGTGGCACAGTGATCCCGGGACCCACGCATGGGCATACCCAGCGCAGTTAGGGCGAAAAAGCAAAAGACACACAATTGATGGACAGAATGCAGAACCAATCAAAACATTCACCCACAGTCAAGAGATCTGGGTTAAATCCATCATTCCTTTGCTCACCATGCCACCCCAGATTAGACCTGGCCATATGCAAATCAGTCTTGGCCCTGTGCCTCATGGGAACAGTCCAGCCCGAACTGCCAAGCCAAGTCCTCCCTGGACCAGAAACAAGCATCCTAGGACCGGTTTCGGGGTTTCACCCCTCTTCAACCAGGATAGCTTAAATCCAGTGGCACAGTGAGCCCGGGACCCACGTCTGGGCATACCCAGCGTAGTTAGAGTGAGAAAACAAAAGACACACAATTGATGGATGGAATGCAGAACCAATCAAAACATTCACCCCCAGTCAAGAGATCTGGCTTAAATCCATCATTCTTTTGCTCACCATGCCACCCCAGTTTAGAATTGGCCATATGCAAATCAGTCTTGGCCCTGTGCCTCATGGAAACAGCTCAGCTCGAACTTCCAAGCCAAGTCCTCCCTGGACCAGAAACAAGCATCCTAGGACCGGTTTCGGGGTTTCACCCCGTGCAGCCAGGAAAGCTTGAATCCAGTGGCACAGTGAGCCCGAGACCTACGTCTGGGCATACCCAGCGCAGTTAGTGCATGAAAGAAAAAGACACACAATTGATAGACGGAATGCAGAACCAATGAAAACATTCACCCCCAGTCAGGAGATCTGGGTTAAATCCATCTTTCTTTTGCTCACCATGCCATCCCAGTTTCGACCAGGCCATATGCAAATCAGTCTTTACCCTGTGCCTCATGGGAACAGTCCAGCCCGAACTGCCAAGCCAAGTCCTCCCTGGACCAGAAACAAGCATCCTAGGACCGGTTTCGGGGATACACCCCTCTTCTGCCAGGATAGCTTAAATCCAGTGGCACAGGGAGCCCAGGACCCACGTCTGGGCATACCCAGAGCAGTTAGGGCGAGAAAGCAAAAGACACACAATTGATAGACGGAATGCAGAACCAATCAAAACATTCACCCCCAGTCAAGAGATCTGGCTTAAATCCACCATTCTTTTGCTCACCATGCCACCCTAGTTTAGACATGGCCATACGCAAATCAGTCTCGGCTTGTGCCTCATGGGAAGAGTCCAGCCCAAACTGCCAAGCCAAGTCCTCCCTGGATCAAAAACAAGCATCCTTGGACCGGTTTCGGTGTTTCATCCCTCTTCAGCCAGGATAGCTTAAATCCAGTGGCACAGTGAGCCCGGGACCCACGTCTGGGCATACCCAGCTCAGTTAGGGCGAGAAAGCAAAAGACAAACAATTGATGGACGGAATGCAGAACCAATCAAAACATTCACCCCCAGTCAAGAGATCTGGCTTAAATCCACCATTCTTTTGCTCACCATGCCACTCCAGTTTAGACCTGGCCATTTGGAAATCAGTCTTTCCCTGTGCCTCATGGGAAGAGTCCAGCCCGAACTGCCAAGCCAAGTCCTCCCTGGACCAGAAACAAGCATCTTAGGACCAGTTTCGGGGTTTCACCCCTCTTCAGCCAGGATAGCTTAAATCCAGTGGCACTCTGAGCCCGGGACCCACGTCTGGGCATACCCAGCGCAGTTAGGGCAATAAAGCAAAGGACACACAATTGATGGACGAAATGCAGAACCAATCAAAACAATCACCCCCAGTCAGGAGATCTGGGTTAAATCCATCATTCCTTTGCTCAACATGCCACACCAGTTTAGACCTGGTCATATGCAAATCAGTCTTGGCCCTGTGACTCATGGTAAGAGTCCAACCCAAACTGCCAAGCCAAGGACTCCCGGGACCAAAAACAAGCATCCTAGGACCGGTTTTGGGGTTTTACCCCTCTTCAACCAGGATAGCTTAAATCCAGTGGCACAGTGAGTCCGGGACCCACGTCTGGGCATACCCAGCGCAGTTAGGACAAGAAAGCAAAAGACACACAATTGATGGATGGAATGCAGAACCAATCAAAACATTCACACCCAGTCAAGAGATCTGGGTTGAATCCATTATTCTTTTGCTCACTATGCCACCCCAGTTTAGACTTGGCCATATGCATATCAGTCTTGGCCCTGTGCCTCATGGGAACAGTCCAGCCCGAACTGCCAAGCCAAGTCCTCCCTGGACCAGAAACAAGCATCCTAGGACCGGTTTCGGGGTTTCAACCCTCTTCAACCAGGATAGCTTAAATCCAGTGGCACAGTGAGCCCGGGACCCACGTCTGGGCATACCCAGCGTAGTTAGAGTGAGAAAACAAAAGTCACACAATTGATGGACGGAATGCAGAACCAATCAAAACATTCACCCCCAGTCAAGAGATCTGGCTTAAATCCATCATTCTTTTGCTCACCATGCCACCCCAGTTTAGAATTGGCCATATGCAAATCAGTCTTGGCCCTCTGCCTCATGGGAACAGTTCAGCTCGAACTTCCAAGCCAAGTCCTCCCTGGACCAGAAACAAGCATCCTAGGACCGGTTTCGGGGTTTCACCCTCTTCAGCCAGGATAGCTTAAATCCAGTGGCACTCTGAGCCCGGGACCCGCGTCTGGGCAAACCCAGCGCAGTTAGTGTGAGAAAGCAAAAGACACACAATTGATGGACGGAATGCAGAACCAATCAAAACATTCACCCCCAGTCAGGAGATCTGGGTTAAATCCATCATTCCTTTGCTCACCATGCCATCCCAGTTTAGACCTGGCCATTTGCAAATCAGTCTTTACCCTGTGCCTCATGGGAACAGACCAGCCCAATCTGCCAAGCCAAGTCCTCCCTGGACCAGAAAGAAGCATCCTAGGACCGATTTCGGGGTTTCCCCCTCTTCAGCCAGGATAGCTTAAATCCAGTGTCACAGTAAGCCTGGGACCCACGTCTGGGTATACCCCAGCGCAGTTAGGGTGAGAAAGCAAAAGACACACAATTGATGGACGGAATGCAGAACCAATCAAAACATTCACCCCCAGTCAAGAGATCTGGGTTAAATCCATCATTCTTTTGCTCACCATGCCACCCCAGTTTAGACCTGGCTGTATGCAAATCAGTGTTGGCCCTGTACCTCATGGGAACAGTCCAGCCTGAACTGCCAAGCCAAGTCCTCTCTGGACAAAAAACAAGCATCCTTGGACCAGTTTCGGGGTTTCACCCCTTTGCAGCCAGGAAAGCTTGAATCCAGTGGCACAGTGAGCCCGAGACCTACGTCTGTGCATACCCAGCGCAGTTAGTGCGAGAAAGAAAAAGACACACAATTGATAGACGGAATGCAGAACCAATCAAAACATTCACCCCAGTCAGGAGATCTGGGTTAAATCCATCTTTCTTTTGCTCACCATGCCATCCGAGTTTCGACCTGGCCATATGCAAATCAGTCTTGGCCCTGTACCTCATGGGAACAGTCCAGCCCGAACTGCCAAGCCAAGTCCTCTCTGGACAAGAAACAAGCACCCTAGGACCAGTTTCGGGGTTTCACCCCTTTGCAGCCAGGAAAGCTTGAATCCAGTGGCACAGTGAGCCCGAGACCTACGTATGGGCATACCCAGCGCAGTTAGTGTGAGAAAGAAAAAGACACACAATTGATGGATGGAATGCAGAACCAATCAAAACATTCACCCAGAGTCAAGAGATCTGGGATAAATCGATCATTCTTTTGCTCACCATGCCACCCCAGTTTAGACCTGGCTGTCTGCAAATCAGTCTTGGCCCTGTATCTCATGGGAACAGTCCAGCCCGAACTGCCAAGCCAAGTCCTCTCTGGACAAGAAACAAGCATCCTAGGACCAGTTTCGGTTTTTCACCCCTTTGCAGCCAGGAAAGCTTAAATCCAGTGGCACAGTGAGCCCGAGACCTACGTCTGGGCATACCCAGCACAGTTCGTGCGAGAAAGAAAAAGACACACAATTGATAGACGGAATGCAGAACCAATGAAAACATTCACCCCCAGTCAGGAGATCTGGGTTAAATCCATCTTTCTTTTGCTCACCATGCCATCCCAGTTTCGACCAGGCCATATGCAAATCAGTCTTTACCCTGTGCCTCATGGGAACAGTCCAGCCCGAACTGCCAAGCCAAGTCCTCCCTGGACCAGAAACAAGCATCCTAGGACCGGTTTCGGGGTTTCACCCCTCTTCTGCCAGGATAGCTTAAATCCAGTGGCACAGGGAGCCCAGGACCCACGTCTGGGCATACCCAGTGCAGTTAGGGCGAGAAGGCAGAAGACACACAATTGATAGACGGAATGCAGAACCAATGAAAACATTCACCCCCAGTCAGGAGATCTGGGTTAAATCCATCTTTCTTATGCTCACCATGCCACACCAGTTTAGACCTGGCCATATGCAGATCAGTCTTGGCCCTGTGCCTCATGGGAACAGTCTAGCCCGAACTACCAAGCCAAGTCCTCCCTGGACCAGAAACAAGCATCCTAGGACCAGTTTCGGGGTTTCACCCCTCTTCAGCCAGGATAGCTTAAATCCAGTGGCACAGTGAGCCCAGGACCCACGTCTGGTCATACCCAGCGCAGTTAGGGAGAGAAAGCAAAAGAGACACAATTGATGGACGGAATACAGAACCAATCAAAACATTCACCCCCAGTCAAGAGATCTGGGTTAAATCCATCATTCTTTTGCTCACCATGCCACCCTAGTTTAGACATGGCCATATGCAAATCAGTCTCGGCTTGTGCCTCATGGGAAGAGTCCAGCCCAAACTGCCAAGCCAAGTCCTCCCTGGATCAAAAACAAGCATCCTAGGACCGGTTTCGGTGTTTCACCCCTCTTCAGCCAGGATAGCTTAAATCCAGTGGCACAGTGAGCCCGGGACCCACGTCTGGGCATACCCAGCTCAGTTAGGGCGAGAAAGCAAAAGACAAACAATTGATGGACGGAATGCAGAACCAATCAAAACATTCACCCCCAGTCAAGAGATCTGGCTTAAATCCATCATTCTTTTGCTCACCATGCCACTCCAGTTTAGACCTGGCCATTTGGAAATCAGTCTTTCCCTGTGCCTCATGGGAACAGTCCAGCCCAAACTGCCAAGCCAAGTCCTCCCTGAACCAGAAACAAGCATCCTAGGACCAGTTTCGGGGTTTCACCCCTCTTCAGCCAGGATAGCTTAAATCCAGTGGCACAGTGATCCCGGGACCCACGCATGGGCATACCCAGCGCAGTTAGGGCGAAAAAGCAAAAGACACACAATTGATGGACAGAATGCAGAACCAATCAAAACATTCACCCACAGTCAAGAGATCTAGGTTAAATCCATCATTCTTTTGTTCACCATGCCACCCCAGTTTAGACCTGGCCATATGCAAATCAGTCTTGGCCCTGTGCCTCATGGGAAGAGTCCAGCCCAAACTGCCAAGCCAAGTCCTCCCTGGACCAGAAACAAGCATCCTAGGACCGGTTTCGGGGTTTCACCCCTCTTCAGCCAGGATAGCTTAAATCCAGTGGCCCAGTGATCCCGGGACCCACGCATGGGCATACCCAGCGCAGTTAGGGCGAAAAAGCAAAAGACACACAATTGATGGACAGAATGCAGAACCAATCAAAACATTCACCCACAGTCAAGAGATCTGGGTTAAATCCATCATTCCTTTGCTCACCATGCCACCCCAGATTAGACCTGGCCATATGCAAATCAGTCTTGGCCCTGTGCCTCATGGGAACAGTCCAGCCCGAACTGCCAAGCCAAGTCCTCCCTGGACCAGAAACAATCATCCTAGGACCGGTTTCGGGGTTTCACCCCTCTTCAACCAGGATAGCTTAAATCCAGTGGCACAGTGAGCCCGGGACCCACGTCTGGGCATACCCAGCGTAGTTAGAGTGAGAAAACAAAAGACACACAATTGATGGATGGAATGCAGAACCAATCAAAACATTCACCCCCCAGTCAAGAGATCTGGCTTAAATCCATCATTCTTTTGCTCACCATGCCACCCCAGTTTAGAATTGGCCATATGCAAATCAGTCTTGGCCCTGTGCCTCATGGGAACAGTTCAGCTCGAACTTCCAAGCCAAGTCCTCCCTGGACCAGAAACAAGCATCCTAGGACCGGTTTCGGGGTTTCACCCCGTGCAGCCAGGAAAGCTTGAATCCAGTGGCACAGTGAGCCCGAGACCTACGTCTCGGCATACCCAGCGCAGTTAGTGCGAGAAAGAAAAAGACACACAATTGATAGACGGAATGCAGAACCAATGAAAACATTCACCCCCAGTCAAGAGATCTGGGTTAAATCCATCTTTCTTTTGCTCACCATGCCATCCCAGTTTCGACCAGGCCATATGCAAATCAGTCTTTACCCTGTGCCTCATGGGAACAGTCCAGCCCGAACTGCCAAGCCAAGTCCTCCCTGGACCAGAAACAAGGATCCTAGGACCGGTTTCGGGGATTCACCCCTCTTCTGCCAGGATAGCTTAAATCCAGTGGGACAGGGAGCCCAGGACCCACGTCTGGGCATACCCAGAGCAGTTAGGGCGAGAAAGCAAAAGACACACAATTGATAGACGGAATGCAGAACCAATGAAAACATTCACCCCCAGTCAGGAGATCTGGGTTAAATCCATCTTTCTTTTGCTCACCATGCCACACAAGTTTAGACCTGGCCATATGCAGATCAGTCTTGGCCCTGTGCCTCATGGGAACAGTCTAGCCCGAACTACCAAGCCAAGTCCTCCCTGGACCAGAAACAAGCATCCTAGGACCAGTTTCGGGGTTTCACCCCTCTTAAGCCAGGATAGCTTAAATCCAGTGGCACTCTGAGCCCGGGACCCACGTCTGGGCATAGCCAGCGCAGTTAGGGCAAGAAAGCAAAACACACACAATTGATGGATGGAATGCAGAACCAATCAAAACATTCACCCCCAGTCAAGAGATCTGGGTTAAGTCCATTCTTCTTTTGCTCATCATGCCACCCTAGTTTAGACTTGGCCATATGCAAATTAGTCTTGGCCCTGTGGCTCATGGGAACAGTCCAGTTCGAACTGCCAAGACAAGTCCTCCCTGGACCAGAAACAAGCATCCTAGGACCGGTTTCGGGGATTCACCCCTCTTCAACCAGGATAGCTTATATCCAGTGGCACAGTGAGCCCGGGACCCACGTCTGGGCATACCCAGCGCAGTTAGGTCGAGAAAACAAAAGACACACAATTGATGGACGGAATGCAGAACCAATCAAAACATTCACCCCCAGTCAGGAGATCTGGGTTAAATCCATCATTCTTTTGCTCACCATGCCATCCCAGTTTAGACCTGGCCATATGCAAACCAGTCTTTACCCTGTGCCTCATGGGAACAGTCCAGCCTAAAATGCCAAGCCAAGTCCTCCCTGGACCAGAAACAAGCATCCTAGGACCGGTTTCGGGGACTCACCCCTCTTCAGCCAGGATAGCTTAAATCCAGTGGCACAGTGAGCCTGGGACCCACGTCTGGGCATACCCAGCGCAGTTAGGGCGAAAAAGCAAAAGACACACAATTGATGGACGGAATGCAGAACCAATCAAAACATTCACCCCCAGTCAAAAGGGCTGGGTTAAATCCATCATTCTTTTGCTCACCATGCCACCCCAGTTTAGACCTGGCCATATGCAAATCAGTCTTCGCCCTGTGCCTCATGGGAACAGTCATGCCCAAATTGCCAAGCCAAGTCCTCCCTGGACCAGAAACAAGCATCCTAGGACCGGTTTCGGTGATTCACCCCTCTTCAGCCAGGATAGCTTAAATCCAGTGGCACAGTGAGCCTGGGACCCACGTCTGGGCATACCCAGCGCAGTTAGGGCGAGAAGGAAAAAGACACACAATTGATAGACAGAATGCAGAACCAATCCAAACATTCACCCACAGTCAAGAGATCTGGGTTAAATCCATCATTCCTTTGCTCACCATGCCACCCCAGATTAGACCTGGCCATATGCAAATCAGTCTTGGCCCTGTGCCTCATGGGAACAGTCCAGCCCGAACTGCCAAGCCAAGTCCTCCGTGGACAAGAAACAAGCATCCTAGGACCGGTTTCGGGGTTTTACCCCTTTTCAGCCAGGAAAGCTTAAATCCAGTGGCACAGTGAGCCCGGGACCCACGTCTGGTCATACCCAGCGCAGTTAGGGAGAGAAAGCAAAAGAGACACAATTGATGGACGGAATGCAGAACCAATCAAAACATTCACCCCCAGTCAAGAGGTCTGGGATAAATCCATCATTTTTTGGCTCACGATGCCAACCCAGTTAAGACCTGGCCATATGCAAATCAGTCTTGGCCCTGTGCCTCATGGGAACAGTCCAGCCCAAACTGCCAAGCCAAGTCCTCCCTGAACCAGAAACAAGCATCCTAGGACCGGTTTCGGGGTTTCACCCCTCTTCAGCCAGGATAGCTTAAATCCAGTGGCACAGTGAGCCCAGGACCCACGTCTGGGCTTACCCAGTGCAGTTAGGGCGCGAAAGCAAAAGACACACAATTGATGGACAGAATGCAGAACCAATCAAAACATTCACCCCCAGTCAAGAGGTCTGGGATAAATCCATTATTCTTTTGCTCACCATGCCACCCCAGTTAAGACCTGGCCATATGCAAATCAGTCTTGGCCCTGTGCCTCATGGGAACAGTCCAGCCCAAACTGCCAAGCCAAGTCCTCCCTGAACCAGAAACACGCATCCTGGGACCGGTTTCGGGGTTTCACCCCTCTTCAGCCAGGATAGCTTAAAAATCCAATGGCACTCTGAGCTCGGGACACACGTCTGGGCATACCCACCGCAGTTAGTGCTTGAAAGCAAAAGACACACAATTGATGGACGGAATGCAGAACCAATCAAAACATTCACCCCCAGTCAAGAGATCTGGGTTAAATCCATCATTCTTTTGCTCACCATGCCACCCTAGTTTAGACATGGCCATATGCAAATCAGTCTCGGCTTGTGCCTCATGGGAAGAGTCCAGCCCAAACTGCCAAGCCAAGTCCTCCCTGGATCAAAAACAAGCATCCTAGGACCGGTTTTGGTGTTTCACCCCTCTTCAGCCAGGATAGCTTAAATCCAGTGGCACAGTGAGCCCGGGACCCACGTCTGGGCATACCCAGCTCAGTTAGGGCGAGAAAGCAAAAGACAAACAATTGATGGACGGAATGCAGAACCAATCAAAACATTCACCCCCAGTCAAGAGATGTGGCTTAAATCCACCATTCTTTTGCTCACCATGCCACTCCAGTTTAGACCTGGCCATTTGGAAATCAGTCTTTCCCTGTGCCTCATGGGAACAGTCCAGCCCGAACTGCCAAGCCAAGTCCTCCCTGGACCAGAAACAAGCATCTTAGGACCGGTTTCGGGGTTTCACCCCTCTTCAGCCAGGATAGCTTAAATCCAGTGGCACTCTGAGCCCGGGACCCACGTCTGGGCATACCCAGCGCAGTTAGGGCAATAAAGCAAAGGACACACAATTGATGGACGAAATGCAGAACCAATCAAAACATTCACACCCAGTCAAGAGATCTGGGTTGAATCCATTATTCTTTTGCTCACTATGCCACCCCACTTTAGACTTGGCCATATGCATATCAGTCTTGGCCCTGTGCCTCATGGGAACAGTCCAGCCCGAACTGCCAAGCCAAGTCCTCCCTGGACCAGAAACAAGCATCCTAGGACCGGTTTCGGGGTTTCAACCCTCTTCAACCAGGATAGCTTAAATCCAGTGGCACAGTGAGCCCGGGACCCACGTCTGGGCATACCCAGCGTAGTTAGAGTGAGAAAACAAAAGACACACAATTGATGGACGGAATGCAGAACCAATCAAAACATTCACCACCAGTCAAGAGATCTGGCTTAAATCCATCATTCTTTTGCTCACCATGCCACCCCAGTTTAGAATTGGCCATATGCAAATCAGTCTTGGCCCTGTGCCTCATGGGAACAGTTCAGCTCGAACTTCCAAGCCAAGTCCTCCCTGGACCAGAAACAAGCATCCTAGGACCGGTTTCGGGGTTTCACCCTCTTCAGCCAGGATAGCTTAAATCCAGTGGCACTCTGAGCCCGGGACCCGCGTCTGGGCAAACCCAGCGCAGTTAGTGTGAGAAAGCAAAAGACACACAATTGATGGACGGAATGCAGAACCAATCAAAACATTCACCCCCAGTCAGGATATCTGGGTTAAATCCATCATTCCTTTGCTCACCATGCCATCCCAGTTTAGACCTGGCAATTTGCAAATCAGTCTTTACCCTGTGCCTCATGGGAACAGACCAGCCCAATCTGCCAAGCCAAGTCCTCCCTGGACCAGAAAGAAGCATCCTAGGACCGATTTCGGGGTTTCCCCCTCTTCAGCCAGGATAGCTTAAATCCAGTGTCACAGTAAGCCTGGGACCCACGTCTGGGTATACCCCAGCGCAGTTAGGGTGAGAAAGCAAAAGACACACAATGATGGACGGAATGCAGAATTAATCAAAACATTCACCCCCAGTCAAGAGATCTGGGTTAAATCCATCATTCTTTTGCTAACCATGCCACCCCAGTTTAGACCTGGCTGTATGCAAATCAGTGTTGGCCCTGTACCTCATGGGAACAGTCCAGCCTGAACTGCCAAGCCAAGTCCTCTCTGGACAAAAAACAAGCATCCTTGGACCAGTTTCGGGGTTTCACCCCTTTGCAGCCAGGAAAGCTTGAATCCAGTGGCACAGTGAGCCCGAGACCTACGTCTGTGCATACCCAGCGCAGTTAGTGCGAGAAAGAAAAAGACACACAATTGATAGACGGAATGCAGAACCAATCAAAACATTCACCCCAGTCAGGAGATCTGGGTTAAATCCACCTTTCTTTTGCTCACCATGCCATCCCAGTTTCGACCTGGCCATATGCAAATCAGTCTTGGCCCTGTACCTCATGGGAACAGTCCAGCCCGAACTGCCAAGCCAAGTCCTCTCTGGACAAGAAACAAGCACCCTAGGACCAGTTTCGGGGTTTCACCCCTTTGCAGCCAGGAAAGCTTGAATCCAGTGGCACAGTGAGCCCGAGACCTACGTATGGGCATACCCAGCGCAGTTAGTGTGAGAAAGAAAAAGACACACAATTAATGGATGGAATGCAGAACCAATCAAAACATTCACCCAGAGTCAAGAGATCTGGGATAAATCGATCATTCTTTTGCTCACCATGCCACCCCAGTTTAGACCTGGCTGTCTGCAAATCAGTCTTGGCCCTGTACCTCATGGGAACAGTCCAGCCCGAACTGCCAAGCCAAGTCCTCTCTGGACAAGAAACAAGCATCCTAGGACCAGTTTCGGGGTTTCACCCCTTTGCAGCCAGGAAAGCTTGAATCCAGTGGCACAGTGAGCCCGAGACCTACGTCTGGGCATACCCAGCGCAGTTAGTGCGAGAAAGAAAAAGACACACAATTGATAGACGGAATGCAGAACCAATGAAAACATTCACCCCCAGTCAGGAGATCTGGGTTAAATCCATCTTTCTTTTGCTCACCATGCCATCCCAGTTTCGACCAGGCCATATGCAAATCAGTCTTTACCCTGTGCCTCATGGGAACAGTCCAGCCCGAACTGCCAAGCCAAGTCCTCCCTGGACCAGAAACAAGCATCCTAGGACCGGTTTCGGGGTTTCACCCCTCTTCTGCCAGGATAGCTTAAATCCAGTGGCACAGGGAGCCCAGGACCCACGTCTGGGCATACCCAGTGCAGTTAGGGCGAGAAGGCAAAAGACACACAATTGATAGACGGAATGCAGAACCAATGAAAACATTCACCCCCAGTCAGGAGATCTGAGTTAAATCCATCTTTCTTTTGCTCACCATGCCACACCAGTTTAGACCTGGCCATATGCAGATCAGTCTTGGCCCTGTGCCTCATGGGAACAGTCTAGCCCGAACTACCAAGCCAAGTCCTCCCTGGACCAGAAACAAGCATCCTAGGACCAGTTTTGGGGTTTCACCCCTCTTCAGCCAGGATAGCTTAAATCCAGTGGCACAGTGAGCCCAGGACCCACGTCTGGTCATACCCAGCGCAGTTAGGGAGAGAAAGCAAAAGAGACACAATTGATGGACGGAATACAGAACGAATCAAAACATTCACCCCCAGTCAAGAGATCTGGGTTAAATCCATCATTATTTTGCTCACCATGCCACCCTAGTTTAGACATGGCCATATGCAAATCAGTCTCGGCTTGTGCCTCATGGGAAGAGTCCAGCCCAAACTGCCAAGCCAAGTCCTCCCTGGATCAAAAACAAGCATCCTAGGACCGGTTTCGGTGTTTCACTACTCTTCAGCCAGGATAGCTTAAATCCAGTGGCACAGTGAGCCCGGGACCCACGTCTGGGCATACCCAGCTCAGTTAGGGCGAGAAAGCAAAAGACAAACAATTGATGGACGGAATGCAGAACCAATCAAAACATTCACCCCCAGTCAAGAGATCTGGGTTAAATCCATCATTCTTTTGCTCACCATGCCACTCCAGTTTAGACCTGGCCATTTGGAAATCAGTCTTTCCCTGTGCCTCATGGGAACAGTCCAGCCCGAACTGCCAAGCCAAGTCCTCCCTGGACCAGAAACAAGCATCTTAGGACCAGTTTCGGGGTTTCACCCCTCTTCAGCCAGGATAGCTTAAATCCAGTGGCACTCTGAGCCCAGGACCCACGTCTGGGCATACCCAGCGCAGTTAGGGCCATAAAGCAAAAGACACACAATTGATGGACGAAATGCAGAACCAATCAAAACAATCACCCCCAGTCAGGAGATCTGGGTTAAATCCATCATTCCTTTGCTCAACATGCCACACCAGTTTAGACCTGGTCATATGCAAATCAGTCTTGGCCCTGTGCCTCATGGTAAGAGTCCAACCCAAACTGCCAAGCCAAGTCCTCCCGGGACCAAAAACAAGCCTCCTAGGACCGGTTTTGGGGTTTTACCCCTCTTCAACCAGGATAGCTTAAATCCAGTGGCACAGTGAGTCCGGGACCCACGTCTGGGCATACCCAGCGCAGTTAGGGCAAGAAAGCAAAAGACACACAATTGATGGATGGAATGCAGAACCAATCAAAACATTCACACCCAGTCAAGAGATCTGGGTTGAATCCATTATTCTTTTGCTCACTATGCCACCCCAGTTTAGACTTGGCCATATCCATATCAGTCTTGGCCCTGTGCCTCATGGGAACAGTCCAGCCGAACTGCCAAGCCAAGTCCTCCCTGGACCAGATACAAGCATCCTAGGACCGGTTTCGGGGTTTCACCCCTCTTCAACCAGGATAGCTTAAATCCAGTGGCACAGTGAGCCCGGGACCCACGTCTGGGCATACCCAGCGTAGTTAGAGTGAGAAAACAAAAGACACACAATTGATGGATGGAATGCAGAACCAATCAAAACATTCACCCCCAGTCAAGAGATCTGGCTTAAATCCATCATTCTTTTGCTCACCATGCCACCCCAGTTTAGAATTGGCCATATGCAAATCAGTCTTGGCCCTGTGCCTCATGGGAACAGTTCAGCTCGAACTTCCAAGCCAAGTCCTCCCTGGACCAGAAACAAGCATCCTAGGACCGGTTTCGGGGTTTCACCCCTTTGCAGCCAGGAAAGCTTGAATCCAGTGGCACAGTGAGCCCGAGACCTACGTCTGGGCATACCCAGCGCAGTTAGTGCGAGAAAGAAAAAGACACACAATTGATAGACGGAATGCAGAACCAATGAAAACATTCACCCCCAGTCAGGAGATCTGGGTTAAATCCATCTTTCTTTTGCTCACCATGCCATCCCAGTTTCGACCAGGCCATATGCAAATCAGTCTTTACCCTGTGCCTCATGGGAACAGTCCAGCCCGAACTGCCAAGCCAAGTCCTCCCTGGACCAGAAACAAGCATCCTAGGACCGGTTTCGGGGATTCACCCCTCTTCTGCCAGGATAGCTTAAATCCAGTGGCACAGGGAGCCCAGGACCCACGTCTGGGCATACCCAGTGCAGTTAGGGCGGGAAAGCAAAAGACACACAATTGATAGACGGAATGCAGAACCAATGAAAACATTCACCCCCAGTCAGGAGATCTGGGTTAAATCCATCTTTCTTTTGCTCACCATGCCACACCAGTTTAGACCTGGCCATATGCAGATCAGTCTTGGCCCTGTGCCTCATGGGAACAGTCTAGCCCGAACTACCAAGCCAAGTCCTCCCTGGACCAGAAACAAGCATCCTAGGACCAGTTTCGGGGTTTCACCCCTCTTCAGCCAGGATAGCTTAAATCCAGTGGCACAGTGAGCCCAGGACCCACGTCTGGTCATACCCAGCGCAGTTAGGGAGAGAAAGCAAAAGAGACACAATTGATGGACGGAATACAGAACCAATCAAAACATTCACCCCCAGTCAAGAGATCTGGGTTAAATCCATCATTCTTTTGCTCACCATGCCACCCTAGTTTAGACATGGCCATATGCAAATCAGTCTCGGCTTGTGCCTCATGGGAAGAGTCCAGCCCAAACTGCCAAGCCAAGTCCTCCCTGGATCAAAAACAAGCATCCTAGGACCGGTTTCGGTGTTTCACCCCTCTTCAGCCAGGATAGCTTAAATCCAGTGGCACAGTGAGCCCGGGGCCCACGTCTGGGCATACCCAGCTCAGTTAGGGCGATAAAGCAAAAGACACACAATTGATGGACGAAATGCAGAACCAATCAAAACAATCACCCCCAGTCAGGAGATCTGGGTTAAATCCATCATTCCTTTGCTCAACATGCCACACCAGTTTAGACCTGGTCATATGCAAATCAGTCTTGGCCCTGTGCCTCATGGGAACAGTCCAGCCCGAACTGCCAAGCCAAGTCCTCCCTGGACCAGAAACAAGCATCCTAGGACCGGTTTCGGGGTTTCACCCCTCTTCAACCAGGATAGCTTAAATCCAGTGGCACAGTGAGCCCGGGACCCACGTCTGGGCATACCCAGCGTAGTTAGAGTGAGAAAACAAAAGACACACAATTGATGGACGGAATGCAGAACCAATCAAAACATTCACCCCCAGTCAAGAGATCTGGCTTAAATCCATCATTCTTTTGCTCACCATGCCCCCCCAGTTTAGAATTGGCCATATGCAAATCAGTCTTGGCCCTGTGCCTCATGGGAACAGTTCAGCTCGAACTTCCAAGCCAAGTCCTCCCTGGACCAGAAACAAGCATCCTAGGACCGGTTTCGGGGTTTCACCCTCTTCAGCCAGGATAGCTTAAATCCAGTGGCACTCTGAGCCCGGGACCCGCGTCTGGGCAAACCCAGCGCAGTTAGTGTGAGAAAGCAAAAGACACACAATTGATGGACGGAATGCAGAACCAATCAAAACATTCACCTCCAGTCAGGAGATCTGGGTTAAATCCATCATTCCTTTGCTCACCATGCCATCCCTGTTTAGACCTGGCCATTTGCAAATCAGTCTTTACCCTGTGCCTCATGGGAACAGACCAGCCCAATCTGCCAAGCCAAGTCCTCCCTGGACCAGAAAGAAGCATCCTAGGACCGATTTCGGGGTTTCCCCCTCTTCAGCCAGGATAGCTTAAATCCAGTGTCACAGCAAGCCTGGGACCCACGTCTGGCCATACCCCAGCGCAGTTAGGGTGAGAAAGCAAAAGACACACAATTGATGGACGGAATGCAGAACCAATCAAAACATTCACCCCCAGTCAAGAGATCTGGGTTAAATCCATCATTCTTTTGCTCACCATGCCACCCCAGTTTAGACCTGGCTGTATGCAAATCAGTCTTGGCCCTGTACCTCATGGGAACAGTCCAGCCCGAACTGCCAAGCCAAGTCCTCTCTGGACAAAAAACAAGCATCCTAGGACCAGTTTCGGGGTTTCACCCCTTTGCAGCCAGGAAAGCTTGAATCCAGTGGCACAGTGAGCCCGAGACCTACGTCTGGGCATACCCAGCGCAGTTAGTGCGAGAAAGAAAAAGACACACAATTGATAGACGGAATGCAGAACCAATGAAAACATTCACCCCCAGTCAGGAGATCTGGGTTAAATCCATCTTTCTTTTGCTCACCATGCCATCCCAGTTTCGACCAGGCCATATGCAAATCAGTCTTTACCCTGTGCCTCATGGGAACAGTCCAGCCCGAACTGCCAAGCCAAGTCCTCCCTGGACCAGAAACAAGCATCCTAGGACCGGTTTCGGGGTTTCACCCCTCTTCAGCCAGGATAGCTTAAATCCAGTGGCCAAGGGAGCCCAGGACCCACGTCTGGGCATACCCAGTGCAGTTAGGGCGAGAAAGCAAAAGACACACAATTGATGGACGGAATGCAGAACCAATCAAAACATTCACCCCAGTCAAGAGGTCTGGGATAAATCCATCATTCTTTTTCTCACCATGCCACCCCAGTTAAGACCTGGCCATATGCAAATCAGTCTTAGCCCTGTGCCTCATGGGAACAGTCCAGCCCAAACTGCCAAGCCAAGTCCTCCCTGAACCAGAAACACGCATCATAGGACCGGTTTCGGGGTTTCACCCCTCTTCAGCCAGGATAGCTTAAAAATCCACTGGCACTCTGAGCTCGGGACCCACGTCTGGGCATACCCAGCGCAGTTAGTGCGTGAAAGCAAAAGACACACAATTGATGGACGGAATGCAGAACCAATCAAAACATTCACCCCCAGTCAAGAGATCTGGGTTAAATCCATCATTCTTTTGCTCACCATGCCACCCTAGTTTAGACATGGCCATATGCAAATCAGTCTCGGCTTGTGCCTCATGGGAAGAGTCCAGCCCAAACTGCCAAGCCAAGTCCTCCCTGGATCAAAAACAAGCATCCTAGGACCGGTTTCGGGGTTTCAACCCTCTTCAACAAGGATAGCTTAAATCCAGTGGCACAGTGAGCCCGGGACCCACGTCTGGGCATACCCAGCATAGTTAGAGTGAGAAAACAAAAGACACACAATTGATGGACGGAATGCAGAACCAATCAAAACATTCACCCCCAGTCAAGAGATCTGGCTTAAATCCATCATTCTTTTGCTCACCATGCCACCCCAGTTTAGAATTGGCCATATGCAAATCAGTCTTGGCCCTGTGCCTCATGGGAACAGTTCAGCTCGAACTTCCAAGCCAAGTCCTCCCTGTGCCAGAAACAAGCATCCTAGGACCGGTTTCGGGGTTTCACCCTCTTCAGCCAGGATAGCTTAAATCCAGTGGCACTCTGAGCCCGGGACCCGCGTCTGGGCAAACCCAGCGCAGTTAGTGTGAGAAAGCAAAAGACACACAATTGATGGACGGAATGCAGAACCAATCAAAACATTCACCCCCAGTCAGGAGATCTGGGTTAAATCCATCATTCCTTTGCTCACCATGCCATCCCAGTTTAGACCTGGCCGTTTGCAAATCAGTCTTTACACTGTGCCTCATGGGAACAGACCAGCCCAATCTGCCAAGCCAAGTCCTCCCTGGACCAGAAAGAAGCATCCTAGGACCGATTTCGGGGTTTCCCCCTCTTCAGCCAGGATAGCTTAAATCCAGTGTCACAGTAAGACTGGGACCCACGTCTGGGTATACCCCAGCGCAGTTAGGGTGAGAAAGCAAAAGACACACAATTGATGGACGGAATGCAGAACCAATCAAAACATTCACCCCCAGTTAAGAGATCTGGGTTAAATCCATCATTCTTTTGCTCACCATGCCACCCCAGTTTAGGCCTGGCTGTATGCAAATCAGTGTTGGCCCTGTACCTCATGGGAACAGTCCAGCCTGAACTGCCAAGCCAGGTCCTCTCTGGACAAAAAACAAGCATCCTATGACCAGTTTCGGGGTTTCACCCCTTTGCAGCCAGGAAAGTTTGAATCCAGTGGCACAGTGAGCCCAGGACCCACGTCTGGTCATACCCAGCGCAGTTAGGGCGAGAAGGAAAAAGGCACACAATTGATGGACGGAATGCAGAACCAATCAAAACATTCACCCAGAGTCAAGAGATCTGGGATAAATCGATCATTCTTTTGCTCACCATGCCACCACAGTTTAGACCTGGCTGTCTGCAAATCAGTCTTGGCCCTGTACCTCATGGGAACAGTCCAGCCCGAACTGCCAAGCCAAGTCCTCTCTGGACAAGAAACAAGCATCCTAGGACCAGTTTCGGGGTTTCACCCCTTTGCAGCCAGGAAAGCTTGAATCCAGTGGCACAGTGAGCCCGAGACCTACGTCTGGGCATACCCAGCGCAGTTAGTGCGAGAAAGAAAAAGACACACAATTGATAGACGGAATGCAGAACCAATGAAAACATTCACCCCCAGTCAGGAGATCTGGGTTAAATCCATCTTTCTTTTGCTCACCATGCCATCCCAGTTTCGACCAGGCCATATGCAAATCAGTCTTTACCCTGTGCCTCATGGGAACAGTCCAGCCCGAACTGCCAAGCCAAGTCCTCCCTGGACCAGAAACAAGCATCCTAGGACCGGTTTCGGGGTTTCACCCCTCTTCTGACAGGATAGCTTAAATCCAGTGGCACAGGGAGCCCAGGACCAACGTCTGGGCATACCCAGTGCAGTTAGGGCGAGAAAGCAAAAGACACACAATTTATGGACGGAATGCAGAACCAATCAAAACATTCACCCCCAGTCAGTAGATCTGGGTTAAATCCATCATTCTTTTGCTCACCATGCCATCCCAGTTTAGACCTGGCCATATGCAAACCAGTCTTGGCCCTGTGCCTCATGGGAACAGTCCAGCCCAAAATGCCAAGCCAAGTCCTCCCTGGACCAGAAACAAGCATCCTAGGTCGGTTTCGGGGACTCACCCCTCTTCAGCCAGGATAGCTTAAATCCAGTGGCACAGGGAGCCCAGGACCCACGTCTGGGCATACCCAGTGCAGTTAGGGCGAGAAAACAAAAGACACACAATTGATGGACGGAATGCAGAACCAATCAAAACATTCACCCCCAGTCAAGAGATCTGGCTTAAATCCATCATTCTTTTGCTCACCATGCCACCCCAGTTTACTATTGGCCATATGCAAATCAGTCTTGGCCCTGTGCCTCATGGGAACAGTTCAGCTCGAACTTCCAAGCCAAGTCCTCCCTGGACCAGAAACAAGCATCCTAGGACCGGTTTCGGGGTTTCAACCCTCTTCAACCAGGATAGCTTAAATCCTGTGGCACAGTGAGCCCGGGACCCACGTCTGGGCATACCCAGCATAGTTAGAGTGAGAAAACAAAAGACACACAATTGATGGACGGAATGCAGAACCAATCAAAACATTCACCCCCAGTCAAGAGATCTGGCTTAAATCCATCATTCTTTTGCTCACCATGCCACCCCAGTTTAGAATTGGCCATATGCAAATCAGTCTTGGCCCTGTGCCTCATGGGAACAGTTCAGCTCGAACTTCCAAGCCAAGTCCTCCCTGGACCAGAAACAAGCATCCTAGGACCGGTTTCGGGGTTTCACCCTCTTCAGCCAGGATAGCTTAAATCCAGTGGCACTCTGAGTCCGGGATCCGCGTATGGGCAAACCCAGCGCAGTTAGTGTGAGAAAGCAAAAGACACACAATTGATGGACGGAATGCAGAACCAATCAAAACATTCACCCCCAGTCAGGAGATCTGGGTTAAATCCATCATTCCTTTGCTCACCATGCCATCCCAGTTTAGACCTGGCCATTTGCAAATCAGTCTTTACCCTGTGCCTCATGGGAACAGACCAGCCCAATCTGCCAAGCCAAGTCCTCCCTGGACCAGAAAGAAGCATCCTAGGACCGATTTCGGGGTTTCCCCCTCTTCAGCCAGGATAGCTTAAATCCAGTGTCACAGTAAGCCTGGGACCCACGTCTGGGTATACCCCAGCGCAGTTAGGGTGAGAAAGCAAAAGACACACAATTGATGGACGGAATGCAGAACCAATCAAAACATTCACCCCCTGTCAAGAGATCTGGGTTAAATCCATCATTCATTTGCTTACCATGCCACACCAGTTTAGACCTGGCCATATGCAAATCAGTCTTGGCCCTGTGCCTCATGGGAACAGTCTAGCCCGAACTACCAAGCCAAGTCCTCCCTGGACTAGAAACAAGCATCCTAGGACCAGTTTCGGGGTTTCACCCCTCTTCAGCCAGGATAGCTTAAATCCAGTGGCACAGTGAGCCCAGGACCCACGTCTGGTCATACCCAGCGCAGTTAGGGAGATAAAGCAAAAGAGACACAATTGATGGACGGAATGCAGAACCAATCAAAACATTCACCCCCAGTCAAGAGGTCTGGGATAAATCCATCATTCTTTTGCTCACCATGCCACCCCAGTTAAGACCTGGCCATATGCAAATCAGTCTTGGCCCTGTGCCTCATGGGAACAGTCCAGCCCAAACTGCCAAGCCAAGTCCTCCCTGAACCAGAAACACACATCCTAGGAACGGTTTCAGGGTTTCACCCCTCTTCAGCCAGGATAGCTTAAAAATCCAATGGCACTCTGAGCTCGGGACCCACGTCTGGGCATACCCAGCGCAGTTAGTGCGTGAAAGCAAAAGACACACAATTGATGGACGGAATGCAGAACCAATCAAAACATTCACCCCCAGTCAAGAGATCTGGGTTTAATCCATCATTCTTTTGCTCACCATGCCACCCTAGTTTAGACATGGCCATATGCAAATCAGTCTCGGCTTGTGCCTCATGGGAAGAGTCCAGCCCAAACTGCCAAGCCAAGTCCTCCCTGAATCAAAAACAAGCATCCTAGGACCGGTTTCGGGGTTTCAACCCTCTTCAACCAGGATAGCTTAAATCCAGTGGCACAGTGAGCCCGGGACCCACGTCTGGGCATACCCAGCATAGTTAGAGTGAGAAAACAAAAGACACACAATTGATGGACGGAATGCAGAACCAATCAAAAAATTCACCCCCAGTCAAGAGATCTGGCTTAAATCCATCATTCTTTTGCTCACCATGCCACCCCAGTTTAGAATTGGCCATATGCAAATCAGTCTTGGCCCTGTGCCTCATGGGAACAGTTCAGCTCGAACTTCCAAGCCAAGTCCTCCCTGGACCAGAAACAAGCATCCTAGGACCGGTTTCGGGGTTTCACCCTCTTCAGCCAGGATAGCTTAAATCCAGTGGCAGTCTGAGCCCGGGACCTGCGTCTGGGCAAACCCAGCGCAGTTAGTGTGAGAAAGCAAAAGACACACAATTGATGGACGGAATGCAGAACCAATCAAAATATTCACCCCCAGTCAGGAGATCTGGGTTAAATCCATCATTCCTTTGCTCACCATGCCATCCCAGTTTAGACCTGGCCGTTTGCAAATCAGTCTTTACCCTGTGCCTCATGGGAACAGACCAGCCCAAAATGCCAAGCCAAGTCCTCCCTGGACCAGAAACAAGCATCCTAGGACCGATTTCGGGGTTTCCCCCTCTTCAGCCAGGATAGCTTAAATCCAGTGTCACAGTAAGCCTGGGACCCACGTCTGGGTATACCCCAGCGCAGTTAGGGTGAGAAAGCAAAAGACATACAATTGATGGACGGAATGCAGAACCAATCAAAACATTCACCCCCAGTCAAGAGATCTGGGTTAAATCCATCATTCTTTTGCTCACCATGCCACCCCAGTTTAGACCTGGCTGTATGCAAATCAGTCTTGGCCCTGTACCTCATGGGAACAGTCCAGCCCGAACTGCCAAGCCAAGTCCTCTCTGGACAAAAAACAAGCATCCTAGGACCAGTTTCGGGGTTTCACCCCTTTGCAGCCAGGAAAGCTTGAATCCAGTGGCACAGTGAGCCCGAGACCTACGTCTGAGCATACCCAGCGCAGTTAGTGCGAGAAAGAAAAAGACACACAATTGATAGACGGAATGCAGAACCAATCAAAACATTCACCCCCAGTCAGGAGATCTGGGTTAAATCCATCTTTCTTTTGCTCACCATGCCATCCCAGTTTCGACCTGGCCATATGCAAATCAGTCTTGGCCCTGTACCTCATGGGAACAGTCCAGCCCGAACTGCCAAGACAAGTCCTCTCTGGACAAGAAACAAGCATCCTAGGACCAGTTTCGGGGTTTCACCCCTTTGCAGCCAGGAAAGCTTGAATCCAGTGGCACAGTGAGCCCGAGACCTACGTCTGGGCATACCCAGCGCAGTTAGTGTGAGAAAGAAAAAGACACACAATTGATGGACGGAATGCAGAACCAATCAAAACATTCACCCAGAGTCAAGAGATCTGGGATAAATCGATCATTCTTTTGCTCACCATGCCACCACAGTTTAGACCTGGCTGTCTGCAAATCAGTCTTGGCCCTGTACCTCATGGGAACAGTCCAGCCCGAACTGCCAAGCCAAGTCCTCTCTGGACAAGAAACAAGCATCCTAGGACCAGTTTCGGGGTTTCACCCCTTTGCAGCCAGGAAAGCTTGAATCCAGTGGCACAGTGAGCCCGAGACCTACGTCTGGGCATACCCAGCGCTGTTAGTGAGAGAAAGAAAAAGACACACAATTGATAGACGGAATGCAGAACCAATGAAAACATTCACCCCCAGTCAGGAGATCTGGGTTAAATCCATCTTTCTTTTGCTCACCATGCCATCCCAGTTTCGACCAGGCCATATGCAAATCAGTCTTTACCCTGTGCCTCATGGGAACAGTCCAGCCCGAACTGCCAAGCCAAGTCCTCCCTGGACCAGAAACAAGCATCCTAGGACCGGTTTCGGGGTTTCACCCCTCTTCTGCCAGGATAGCTTAAATCCAGTGGCACAGGGAGCCCAGGACCAACGTCTGGGCATACCCAGTGCAGTTAGGGCGAGAAAGCAAAAGACACACAATTGATGGACGGAATGCAGAACAAATCAAAACATTCACCCCCAGTCAGGAGATCTGGGTTAAATCCATCATTCTTTTGCTCACCATGCCATCCCAGTTTAGACCTGGCCATATGCAAACCAGTCTTGGCCCTGTGCCTCATGGGAACAGTCCAGCCCAAAATGCCAAGCCAAGTCCTGCCTGGACCAGAAACAAGCATCCTAGGACCGGTTTCGGGGACTCACCCCTCTTCAGCCAGGATAGCTTAAATCCAGTGGCACAGGGAGCCCAGGACCCACGTCTGGGCATACCCAGTGCAGTTAGGGCGAGAAAACAAAAGACACACAATTGATGGACGGAATGCAGAACCAATCAAAACATTCACCCCCAGTCAAGAGATCTGGCTTAAATCCATCATTCTTTTGCTCACCATGCCACCCCAGTTTAGAATTGGCCATATGCAAATCAGTCTTGGCCCTGTGCCTCATGGGAACAGTTCAGCTCGAACTTCCAAGCCAAGTCCTCCCTGGACCAGAAACAAGCATCCTAGGACCGGTTTCGGGGTTTCACCCTCTTCAGCCAGGATAGCTTAAATCCAGTGGCACTCTGAGCCCGGGACCCGCGTCTGGGCAAACCCAGCGCAGTTAGTGTGAGAAAGCAAAAGACACACAATTGATGGACGGAATGCAGAACCAATCAAAACATTCACCCCCAGTCAGAAGATCTGGGTTAAATCCATCATTCCTTTGCTCACCATGCCATCCCAGTTTAGACCTGGCCGTTTGCAAATCAGTCTTTACCCTGTGCCTCATGGGAACAGACCAGCCCAATCTGCCAAGCCAAGTCCTCCCTGGACCAGAAAGAAGCATCCTAGGACCGATTTCGGGGTTTCCCCCTCTTCAGCCAGGATAGCTTAAATCCAGTGTCACAGTAAGCCTGGGACCCACGTCTGGGTATACCCCAGCGCAGTTAGGGTGAGAAAGCAAAAGACACACAATTGATGGACGGAATGCAGAACAAATCAAAACATTCACCCCCAGTCAAGAGATCTGGGTTAAATCCATCATTCTTTTGCTCACCATGCCACCCCAGTTTAGACCTGGCTGTATGCAAATCAGTCTTGGCCCTGTACCTCATGGGAACAGTCCAGCCCGAACTGCCAAGCCAAGTCCTCTCTGGACAAAAAACAAGCATCCTAGGACCAGTTTCGGGGTTTCACCCCTTTGCAGCCAGGAAAGCTTAAAACCAGTGGCACAGTGAGCCCGAGACCTACGTCTGGGCATACCCAGCGCAGTTAGTGCGAGAAAGAAAAAGACACACAATTGATAGACGGAATGCAGAACCAATCAAAACATTCACCCCCAGTCAGGAGATCTGGGTTAAATCCATCATTCTTTTGCTCACCATGCCATCCCAGTTTAGACCTGGCCATATGCAAAACAGTCTTGGCCCTGTGCCTCATGGGAACAGTCCAGCCCAAAATGCCAAGCCAAGTCCTCCCTGGACCAGAAACAATCATCCTAGGACCGGTTTCGGGGACTCACCCCTCTTCAGCCAGGATAGCTTAAATCCAGTGGCACAGGGAGCCCAGGACCCACGTCTGGGCATACCCAGTGCAGTTAGGGCGAGAAAACAAAAGACACACAATTGATGGACGGAATGCAGAACCAATCAAAACATTCACCCCCAGTCAAGAGATCTGGCTTAAATCCATCATTCTTTTGCTCACCATGCCACCCCAGTTTAAAATTGGCCATATGCAAATCAGTCTTGGCCCTGTGCCTCATGGGAACAGTTCAGCTCGAACTTCCAAGCCAAGTCCTCCCTGGACCAGAAACAAGCAACCTAGGACCGGTTTCGGGGTTTCAACCCTCTTCAACCAGGATGGCTTAAATCCAGTGGCACAGTGAGCCCGGGACCCACGTCTGGGCATACCCAGCATAGTTAGAGTGAGAAAACAAAAGACACACAATTGATGGACGGAATGCAGAACCAATCAAAACATTCACCCCCAGTCAAGAGATCTGGCTTAAATCCATCATTCTTTTGCTCACCATGCCACCCCAGTTTAGAATTGGCCATATGCAAATCAGTCTTGGCCCTGTGCCTCATGGGAACAGTTCAGCTCGAACTTCCAAGCCAAGTCCTCCCTGTACCAGAAACGAGCATCCTAGGACCGGTTTCGGGGTTTCACCCTCTTCAGCCAGGATAGCTTAAATCCAGTGGCACTCTGAGCCCGGGACCCGCGTCTGGGCAAACCCAGCGCAGTTAGTGTGAGAAAGCAAAAGACACACAATTGATGGACGGAATGCAGAACCAATCAAAACATTCACCCCCAGTCAGGAGATCTGGGTTAAATCCATCATTCCTTTGCTCACCATGCCATCCCAGTTTAGACCTGGCCGTTTGCAAATCAGTCTTTACCCTGTGCCTCATGGGAACAGACCAGCCCAATCTGCCAAGCCAAGTCCTCCCTGGACCAGAAAGAAGCATCCTAGGACCGATTTCGGGGTTTCCCCCTCTTCAGCCAGGATAGCTTAAATCCAGTGTCACAGTAAGCCTGGGACCCACGTCTGGGTATACCCCAGCGCAGTTAGGGTGAGAAAGCAAAAGACACACAATTGATGGACGGAATGCAGAACCAATCAAAACATTCACCCCCTGTCAAGAGATCTGGGTTAAATCCATCATTCATTTGCTTACCATGCCACACCAGTTTAGACCTGGCCATATGCAAATCAGTCTTGGCCCTGTGCCTCATGGGAACAGTCTAGCCCGAACTACCAAGCCAAGTCCTCCCTGGACTAGAAACAAGCATCCTAGGACCAGTTTCGGGGTTTCAACCCTCTTCAACCAGGATAGCTTAAATCCAGTGGCACAGTGAGCCCGGGACCCACGTCTGGGCATACCCAGCATAGTTAGAGTGAGAAAACAAAAGACACACAATTGATGGACGGAATGCAGAACCAATCAAAAAATTCACCCCCAGTCAAGAGATCTGGCTTAAATCCATCATTCTTTTGCTCACCATGCCACCCCAGTTTAGAATTGGCCATATGCAAATCAGTCTTTACCCTGTGCCTCATGGGAACAGACCAGCCCAAAATGCCAAGCCAAGTCCTCCCTGGACCAGAAACAAGCATCCTAGGACCGATTTCGGGGTTTCCCCCTCTTCAGCCAGGATAGCTTAAATCCAGTGTCACAGTAAGCCTGAGACCCACGTCTGGGTATACCCCAGCGCAGTTAGTGTGAGAAAGCAAAAGACACACAATTGATGGACGGAATGCAGAACCAATCAAAACATTCACCCCCAGTCAAGAGATCTGGGTTAAATCCATCATTCTTTTGCTCACCATGCCACCCCAGTTTAGACCTGGCTGTATGCAAATCAGTCTTGGCCCTGTACCTCATGGGAACAGTCCAGCCCGAACTGCCAAGCCAAGTCCTCTCTGGACAAAAAACAAGCATCCTAGGACCAGTTTCAGGGTTTCACCCCTTTGCAGCCAGGAAAGCTTGAATCCAGTGGCACAGTGAGCCCGAGACCTACGTCTGAGCATACCCAGCGCAGTTAGTGCGAGAAAGAAAAAGACACACAATTGATAGACGGAATGCAGAACGAATCAAAACATTCACCCCCAGTCAGGAGATCTGGGTTAAATCCATCTTTCTTTTGCTCACCATGCCATGCCAGTTTCGACCTGGCCATATGCAAATCAGTCTTGGCCCTGTACCTCATGGGAACAGTCCAGCCCGAACTGCCAAGCCAAGTCCTCTCTGGACAAGAAACAAGCATCCTAGGACCAGTTTCGGGGTTTCACCCCTTTGCAGCCAGGAAAGCTTGAATCCAGTGGCACAGTGAGCCCGAGACCTACGTCTGGGCATACCCAGCGCAGTTAGTGTGAGAAAGAAAAAGACACACAATTGATGGACGGAATGCAGAACCAATCAAAACATTCACCCAGAGTCAAGAGATCTGGGATAAATCGATCATTCTTTTGCTCACCATGCCACCACAGTTTAGACCTGGCTGTCTGCAAATCAGTCTTGGCCCTGTACCTCATGGGAACAGTCCAGCCCGAACTGCCAAGCCAAGTCCTCTCTGGACAAGAAACAAGCATCCTAGGACCAGTTTCGGGGTTTCACCCCTTTGCAGCCAGGAAAGCTTGAATCCAGTGGCACAGTGAGCCCGAGACCTACGTCTGGGCATACCCAGCGCAGTTAGTGAGAGAAAGAAAAAGACACACAATTGATAGACGGAATGCAGAACCAATGAAAACATTCACCCCCAGTCAGGAGATCTGGGTTAAATCCATCTTTCTTTTGCTCACCATGCCATCCCAGTTTCGACCAGGCCATATGCAAATCAGTCTTTACCCTGTGCCTCATGGGAACAGTCCAGCCCGAACTGCCAAGCCAAGTCCTCCCTGGACCAGAAACAAGCATCCTAGGACCGGTTTCGGGGTTTCACCCCTCTTCTGCCAGGATAGCTTAAATCCAGTGGCACAGGGAGCCCAGGACCAACGTCTGGGCATACCCAGTGCAGTTAGGGCGAGAAAGCAAAAGACACACAATTGATGGACGGAATGCAGAACAAATCAAAACATTCACCCCCAGTCAGGAGATCTGGGTTAAATCCATCATTCTTTTGCTCACCATGCCATCCCAGTTTAGACCTGGCCATATGCAAACCAGTCTTGGCCCTGTGCCTCATGGGAACAGTCCAGCCCAAAATGCCAAGCCAAGTCCTGCCTGGACCAGAAACAAGCATCCTAGGACCGGTTTCGGGGACTCACCCCTCTTCAGCCAGGATAGCTTAAATCCAGTGGCACAGGGAGCCCAGGACCCACGTCTGGGCATACCCAGTGCAGTTAGGGCGAGAAAACAAAAGACACACAATTGATGGACGGAATGCAGAACCAATCAAAACATTCACCCCCAGTCAAGAGATCTGGCTTAAATCCATCATTCTTTTGCTCACCATGCCACCCCAGTTTAGAATTGGCCATATGCAAATCAGTCTTGGCCCTGTGCCTCATGGGAACAGTTCAGCTCGAACTTCCAAGCCAAGTCCTCCCTGGACCAGAAACAAGCATCCTAGGACCGGTTTCGGGGTTTCACCCTCTTCAGCCAGGATAGCTTAAATCCAGTGGCACTCTGAGCCCGGGACCCGCGTCTGGGCAAACCCAGCGCAGTTAGTGTGAGAAAGCAAAAGACACACAATTGATGGACGGAATGCAGAACCAATCAAAACATTCACCCCCAGTCAGGAGATCTGGGTTAAATCCATCATTCCTTTGCTCACCATGCCATCCCAGTTTAGACCTGGCCGTTTGCAAATCAGTCTTTACCCTGTGCCTCATGGGAACAGACCAGCCCAATCTGCCAAGCCAAGTCCTCCCTGGACCAGAAAGAAGCATCCTAGGACCGATTTCGGGGTTTCCCCCTCTTCAGCCAGGATAGCTTAAATCCAGTGTCACAGTAAGCCTGGGACCCACGTCTGGGTATACCCCAGCGCAGTTAGGGTGAGAAAGCAAAAGACACACAATTGATGGACGGAATGCAGAACAAATCAAAACATTCACCCCCAGTCAAGAGATCTGGGTTAAATCCATCATTCTTTTGCTCACCATGCCACCCCAGTTTAGACCTGGCTGTATGCAAATCAGTCTTGGCCCTGTACCTCATGGGAACAGTCCAGCCCGAACTGCCAAGCCAAGTCCTCTCTGGACAAAAAACAAGCATCCTAGGACCAGTTTCGGGGTTTCACCCCTTTGCAGCCAGGAAAGCTTGAAACCAGTGGCACAGTGAGCCCGAGACCTACGTCTGGGCATACCCAGCGCAGTTAGTGCGAGAAAGAAAAAGACACACAATTGATAGACGGAATGCAGAACCAATCAAAACATTCACCCCCAGTCAGGAGATCTGGGTTAAATCCATCATTCTTTTGCTCACCATGCCATCCCAGTTTAGACCTGGCCATATGCAAAACAGTCTTGGCCCTGTGCCTCATGGGAACAGTCCAGCCCAAAATGCCAAGCCAAGTCCTCCCTGGACCAGAAACAATCATCCTAGGACCGGTTTCGGGGACTCACCCCTCTTCAGCCAGGATAGCTTAAATCCAGTGGCACAGGGAGCCCAGGACCCACGTCTGGGCATACCCAGTGCAGTTAGGGCGAGAAAACAAAAGACACACAATTGATGGACGGAATGCAGAACCAATCAAAACATTCACCCCCAGTCAAGAGATCTGGCTTAAATCCATCATTCTTTTGCTCACCATGCCACCCCAGTTTAGAATTGGCCATATGCAAATCAGTCTTGGCCCTGTGCCTCATGGGAACAGTTCAGCTCGAACTTCCAAGCCAAGTCCTCCCTGGACCAGAAACAAGCAACCTAGGACCGGTTTCGGGGTTTCAACCCTCTTCAACCAGGATAGCTTAAATCCAGTGGCACAGTGAGCCCAGGACCCACGTCTGGGCATACCCAGCATAGTTAGAGTGAGAAAACAAAAGACACACAATTGATGGACGGAATGCAGAACCAATCAAAACATTCATCCCCAGTCAGGAGATCTGGGTTAAATCCATCATTCCTTTGCTCACCATGCCATCCCAGTTTAGACCTGGCCGTTTGCAAATCAGTCTTTACCCTGTGCCTCATGGGACCAGACCAGCCCAATCTGCCAAGCCAAGTCCTCCCTGGACCAGAAAGAAGCATCCTAGGACCGATTTCGGGGTTTCCCCCTCTTCAGCCAGGATAGCTTAAATCCAGTGTCACAGTAAGCCTGGGACCCACGTCTGGGTATACCCCAGCGCAGTTAGGGTGAGAAAGCAAAAGACACACAATTGATGGACGGAATGCAGAACCAATCAAAACATTCACCCCCTGTCAAGAGATCTGGGTTAAATCCATCATTCATTTGCTCACCATGCCACACCAGTTTAGACCTGGCCATATGCAAATCAGTCTTGGCCCTGTGCCTCATGGGAACAGACTAGCCCGAACTACCAAGCCAAGTCCTCCCTGGACCAGAAACAAGCATCCTAGGACCAGTTTCGGGGTTTCACCCCTCTTCAGCCAGGATAGCTTAAATCCAGTGGCACAGTGAGCCCAGGACCCACGTCTGGTCATACCCAGCGCAGTTAGGGAGAGAAAGCAAAAGAGACACAATTGATGGACGGAATGCAGAACCAATCAAAACATTCACCCCCAGTCAAGAGGTCTGGGATAAATCCATCATTCTTTTGCTCACCATGCCACCCCAGTTAAGACCTGGCCATATGCAAATCAGTCTTGGCCCTGTGCCTCATGGGAACAGTCCAGCCCAAACTGCCAAGCCAAGTCCTCCCTGAACCAGAAACACGCATCCTAGGACCGGTTTCGGGGTTTCACCCCTCTTCAGCCAGGATAGCTTAAAAATCCAATGGCACTCTGAGCTCGGGACCCACGTCTGGGCATACCCAGCGCAGTTAGTGCGTGAAAGCAAAAGACACACAATTGATGGACGGAATGCAGAACCAATCAAAACATTCACCCCCAGTCAGGAGATCTGGGTTAAATCCATCATTCCTTTGCTCACCATGCCATCCCAGTTTAGACCTGGCCGTTTGCAAATCAGTCTTTACCCTGTGCCTCATGGGAACAGACCAGCCCAAAATGCCAAGCCAAGTCCTCCCTGGACCAGAAACAAGCATCCTAGGACCGATTTCAGGGTTTCCCCCTCTTCAGCCAGGATAGCTTAAATCCAGTGTCACAGTAAGCCTGGGACCCACGTCTGGGTATACCCCAGCGCAGTTAGGGTGAGAAAGCAAAAGACACACAATTGATGGACGGAATGCAGAACCAATCAAAACATTCACCCCCAGTCAAGAGATCTGGGTTAAATCCATCATTCTTTTGCTCACCATGCCACCCCAGTTTAGACCTGGCTGTATGCAAATCAGTCTTGGCCCTGTACCTCATGGGAACAGTCCAGCCCGAACTGCCAAGCCAAGTCCTCTCTGGACAAAAAACAAGCATCCTAGGACCAGTTTCGGGGTTCCACCCCTTTGCAGCCAGGAAAGCTTGAATCCAGTGGCACAGTGAGCCCGAGACCTACGTCTGGGCATACCCAGCGCAGTTAGTGCGAGAAAGAAAAAGACACACAATTGATAGACGGAATGCAGAACCAATCAAAACATTCACCCCCAGTCAGGAGATCTGGGTTAAATCCATCTTTCTTTTGCTCACCATGCCATCCCAGTTTCGACCTGGCCATATGCAAATCAGTCTTGGCCCTGTACCTCATGGGAACAGTCCAGCCCGAACTGCCAAGCCAAGTCCTCTCTGGACAAGAAACAAGCATCCTAGGACCAGTTTCGGGGTTTCACCCCTTTGCAGCCAGGAAAGCTTGAATCCAGTGGCACAGTGAGCCCGAGACCTACGTCTGGGCATACCCAGCGCAGTTAGTGTGAGAAAGAAAAAGACACACAATTGATGGACGGAATGCACAACCAATCAAAACATTCACCCAGAGTCAAGAGATCTGGGATAAATCGATCATTCTTTTGCTCACCATGCCACCACAGTTTAGACCTGGCTGTCTGCAAATCAGTCTTGGCCCTGTACCTCATGGGAACAGTCCAGCCCGAACTGCCAAGCCAAGTCCTCTCTGGACAAGAAACAAGCATCCTAGGACCAGTTATGGGGTTTTACCCCTTTGCAGCCAAGAAAGCTTGAATCCAGTGGCACAGTGAGCCCGAGACCTACGTCTGGGCATACCCAGCGCAGTTAGTGCGAGAAAGAAAAAGACACACAATTGATAGACGGAATGCAGAACCAATGAAAACATTCACCCCCAGTCAGGAGATCTGGGTTAATTCCATCTTTCTTTTGCTCACCATGCCATCCCAGTTTCGACCAGGCCATATGCAAATCAGTCTTTACCCTGTGCCTCATGGGAACAGTCCAGCCCGAACTGACAAGCCAAGTCCTCCCTGGACCAGAAACAAGCATCCTAGGACCGGTTTCGGGGTTTCACCCCTCTTCTGCCAGGATAGCTTAAATCCAGTGGCACAGGGAGCCCAGGACCAACGTCTGGGCATACCCTGTGCAGTTAGGGCAAGAAAGCAAAAGACACACAATTGATGGACGGAATGCAGAACCAATCAAAACATTCAACCCCAGTCAGGAGATCTGGGTTAAATCCATCATTCTTTTGCTCACCATGCCATCCCAGTTTAGACCTGGCCATATGCAAACCAGTCTTGGCCCTGTGCCTCATGGGAACAGTCCAGCCCAAAATGCCAAGCCAAGTCCTCCCTGGACCAGAAACAAGCATCCTAGGACCGGTTTCGGGGACTCACCCCTCTTCAGCCAGGATAGCTTAAATCCAGTGGGCACAGGGAGCCCAGGACCCACGTCTGGGCATACCCAGTGCAGTTAGGGCGAGAAAACAAAAGACACACAATTGATGGACGGAATGCAGAACCAATCAAAACATTCACCCCCAGTCAAGAGATCTGGCTTAAATCCATCATTCTTTTGCTCACCATGCCACCCCAGTTTAGAATTGGCCATATGCAAATCAGTCTTGGCCCTGTGCCTCATGGGAACAGTTCAGCTCGAACTTCCAAGCCAAGTCCTCCCTGGACCAGAAACAAGCATCCTAGGACCGGTTTCGGGGTTTCACCCTCTTCAGCCAGGATAGCTTAAATCCAGTGGCACTCTGAGCCCGGGACCCGCGTCTGGGCAAACCCAGCGCAGTTAGTGTGAGAAAGCAAAAGACACACAATTGATGGACGGAATGCAGAACCAATCAAAACATTCACCCCCAGTCAGGAGATCTGGGTTAAATCCATCATTCCTTTGCTCACCATGCCATCCCAGTTTAGACCTGGCCGTTTGCAAATCAGTCTTTACCCTGTGCCTCATGGGAACAGACCAGCCCAATCTGCCAAGCCAAGTCCTCCCTGGACCAGAAAGAAGCATCCTAGGACCGATTTCGGGGTTTCCCCCTCTTCAGCCAGGATAGCTTAAATCCAGTGTCACAGTAAGCCTGGGACCCACGTCTGGGTATACCCCAGCGCAGTTAGGGTGAGAAAGCAAAAGACACACAATTGATGGACGGAATGCAGAACAAATCAAAACATTCACCCCCAGTCAAGAGATCTGGGTTAAATCCATCATTCTTTTGCTCACCATGCCACCCCAGTTTAGACCTGGCTGTATGCAAATCAGTCTTGGCCCTGTACCTCATGGGAACAGTCCAGCCCGAACTGCCAAGCCAAGTCCTCCCTGGACAAAAAACAAGCATCCTAGGACCAGTTTCGGGGTTTCACCCCTTTGCAGCCAGGAAAGCTTGAATCCAGTGGCACAGTGAGCCCGAGACCTACGTCTGGGCATACCCAGCGCAGTTAGTGCGAGAAAGAAAAAGACACACAATTGATAGACGGAATGCAGAACCAATCAAAACATTCACCCCCAGTCAGGAGATCTGGGTTAAATCCATCTTTCTTTTGCTCACCATGCCATCCCAGTTTCGACCTGGCCATATGCAAATCAGTCTTGGCCCTGTACCTCATGGGAACAGTCCAGCCCGAAATGCCAAGCCAAGTCCTCCCTGGACCAGAAACAAGCATCCTAGGACCGGTTTCGGGGACTCACCCCTCTTCAGCCAGGATAGCTTAAATCCAGTGGCACAGGGAGCCCAGGACCCACGTCTGGGCATACCCAGTGCAGTTAGGGCGAGAAAACAAAAGACACACAATTGATGGACGGAATGCAGAACCAATCAAAACATTCACCCCCAGTCAAGAGATCTGGCTTAAATCCATCATTCTTTTGCTCACCATGCCACCCCAGTTTAGAATTGGCCATATGCAAATCAGTCTTGGCCCTGTACCTCATGGGAACAGTCCAGCCCGAACTGCCAAGCCAAGTCCTCCCTGGACCAGAAACAAGCATCCTAGGACCGGTTTCGGGGTTTCACCCTCTTCAGCCAGGATAGCTTAAATCCAGTGGCACTCTGAGCCCGGGACCCACGTCTGGGCAAACCCAGCGCAGTTAGTGTGAGAAAGCAAAAGACACACAATTGATAGACGGAATGCAGAACCAATCAAAACATTCACCCCCAGTCAGGAGATCTGGGTTAAATCCATCTTTCTTTTGCTCACCATGCCATCCCAGTTTCGACCTGGCCATATGCAAATCAGTCTTGGCCCTGTACCTCATGGGAACAGTCCAGCCCGAACTGCCAAGCCAAGTCCTCTCTGGACAAGAAACAAGCATCCTAGGACCAGTTTCGGGGTTTAACCCCTTTGCAGCCAGGAAAGCTTGAATCCAGTGGCACAGTGAGCCCGAGACCTACGTCTGGGCATACCCAGCGCAGTTAGTGTGAGAAAGAAAAAGACACACAATTGATGGACGGAATGCAGAACCAATCAAAACATTCACCCAGAGTCAAGAGATCTGGGATAAATCGATCATTCTTTTGCTCACCATGCCACCACAGTTTAGACCTGGCTGTCTGCAAATCAGTCTTGGCCCTGTACCTCATGGGAACAGTCCAGCCCGAACTGCCAAGCCAAGTCCTCTCTGGACAAGAAACAAGCATCCTAGGACCAGTTTCGGGGTTTCACCCCTTTGCAGCCAGGAAACCTTGAATCCAGTGGCACAGTGAGCCCGAGACCTACGTCTGGGCATACCCAGCGCAGTTAGTGCGAGAAAGAAAAAGACACACAATTGATAGACGGAATGCAGAACCAATGAAAACATTCACCCCCAGTCAGGAGATCTGGGTTAAATCCATCTTTCTTTTGCTCACCATGCCATCCCAGTTTCGACCAGGCCATATGCAAATCAGTCTTTACCCTGTGCCTCATGGAAACAGTCCAGCCCGAACTGCCAAGCCAAGTCCTCCCTGGACCAGAAACAAGCATCCTAGGACCGGTTTCGGGGTTTCACCCCTCTTCTGCCAGGATAGCTTAAATCCAGTGGCACAGGGAGCCCAGGACCCACGTCTGGGCATACCCAGTGCAGTTAGGGCGAGAAAGCAAAAGACACACAATTGATGGACGGAATGCAGAACCAATCAAAACATTCACCCCCTGTCAAGAGATCTGGGTTAAATCCATCATTCATTTGCTCACCATGCCACACCAGTTTAGACCTGGCCATATGCAAATCAGTCTTGGCCCTGTGCCTCATGGGAACAGTCTAGCCCGAACTACCAAGCCAAGTCCTCCCTGGACCAGAAACAAGCATCCTAGGACCAGTTTCGGGGTTTCACCCCTCTTCAGCCAGGATAGCTTAAATCCAGTGGCACAGTGAGCCCAGGACCCACGTCTGGTCATACCCAGCGCAGTTAGGGAGAGAAAGCAAAAGAGACACAATTGATGGACGGAATGCAGAACCAATCAAAACATTCACCCCCAGTCAAGAGGTCTGGGATAAATCCATCATTCTTTTGCTCACCATGCCACCCCAGTTAAGACCTGGCCATATGCAAATCAGTCTTGGCCCTGTGCCTCATGGGAACAGTCCAGCCCAAACTGCAAAGCCAAGTCCTCCCTGAACCAGAAACACGCATCCTAGGACCGGTTTCGGGGTTTCACCCCTCTTCAGCCAGGATAGCTTAAAAATCCAATGGCACTCTGAGCTCGGGACCCACTTCTGGGCATACCCAGCGCAGTTAGTGTGAGAAAGCAAAAGACACACAATTGATAGACGGAATGCAGAACCAATCAAAACATTCACCCCCAGTCAGGAGATCTGGGTTAAATCCATCTTTCTTTTGCTCACCATGCCATCCCAGTTTCGACCTGGCCATATGCAAATCAGTCTTGGCCCTGTACCTCATGGGAACAGTCCAGCCCGAACTGCCAAGCCAAGTCCTCTCTGGACAAGAAACAAGCATCCTAGGACCAGTTTCGGGGTTTCACCCCTTTGCAGCCAGGAAAGCTTGAATCCAGTGGCACAGTGAGCCCGAGACCTACGTCTGGGCATACCCAGCGCAGTTAGTGTGAGAAAGAAAAAGACACACAATTGATGGACGGAATGCAGAACCAATCAAAACATTCACCCAGAGTCAAGAGATCTGGGATAAATCGATCATTCTTTTGCTCACCATGCCACCACAGTTTAGACCTGGCTGTCTGCAAATCAGTCTTGGCCCTGTACCTCATGGGAACAGTCCAGCCCGAACTGCCAAGCCAAGTCCTCTCTGGACAAGAAACAAGCATCCTAGGACCAGTTTCGGGGTTTCACCCCTTTGCAGCCAGGAAACCTTGAATCCAGTGGCACAGTGAGCCCGAGACCTACGTCTGGGCATACCCAGCGCAGTTAGTGCGAGAAAGAAAAAGACACACAATTGATAGACGGAATGCAGAACCAATGAAAACATTCACCCCCAGTCAGGAGATCTGGGTTAAATCCATCTTTCTTTTGCTCACCATGCCATCCCAGTTTCGACCAGGCCATATGCAAATCAGTCTTTACCCTGTGCCTCATGGAAACAGTCCAGCCCGAACTGCCAAGCCAAGTCCTCCCTGGACCAGAAACAAGCATCCTAGGACCGGTTTCGGGGTTTCACCCCTCTTCTGCCAGGATAGCTTAAATCCAGTGGCACAGGGAGCCCAGGACCCACGTCTGGGCATACCCAGTGCAGTTAGGGCGAGAAAGCAAAAGACACACAATTGATGGACGGAATGCAGAACCAATCAAAACATTCACCCCCTGTCAAGAGATCTGGGTTAAATCCATCATTCATTTGCTCACCATGCCACACCAGTTTAGACCTGGCCATATGCAAATCAGTCTTGGCTCTGTGCCTCATGGGAACAGTCTAGCCCGAACTACCAAGCCAAGTCCTCCCTGGACCAGAAACAAGCATCCTAGGACCAGTTTCGGGGTTTCACCCCTCTTCAGCCAGGATAGCTTAAATCCAGTGGCACAGTGAGCCCAGGACCCACGTCTGGTCATACCCAGCGCAGTTAGGGAGAGAAAGCAAAAGAGACACAATTGATGGACGGAATGCAGAACCAATCAAAACATTCACCCCCAGTGAAGAGGTCTGGGATAAATCCATCATTCTTTTGCTCACCATGTCACCCCAGTTAAGACCTGGCCATATGCAAATCAGTCTTGGCCCTGTGCCTCATGGGAACAGTCCTGCCCAAACTGCAAAGCCAAGTCCTCCCTGAACCAGAAACACGCATCCTAGGACCGGTTTCGGGGTTTCACCCCTCTTCAGCCAGGATAGCTTAAAAATCCAATGGCACTCTGAGCTCGGGACCCACGTCTGGGCATACCCAGCGCAGTTAGCGCGTGAAAGCAAAAGACACACAATTGATGGACGGAATACAGAACCAATCAAAACATTCACCCCCAGTCAAGAGATCTGGGTTAAATCCATCATTCTTTTGCTCACCATGCCACCCTAGTTTAGACATGGCCATATGCAAATCAGTCTCGACTTGTGCCTCATGGGAAGAGTCCAGCCCAAACTGCCAAGCCAAGTCCTCCCTGGATCAAAAACAAGCATCCTAGGACCGGTTTCGGTGTTTCACCCCTCTTCAGCCAGGATAGCTTAAATCCAGTGGCACAGTGAGCCCGGGACCCACGTCTGGGCATACCCAGCTCAGTTAGGGCGAGAAAGCAAAAGACAAACAATTGATGGACGGAATGCAGAACCAATCAAAACATTCACCCCCAGTCAAGAGATCTGGCTTAAATCCACCATTCTTTTGCTCACCATGCCATCGCAGTTTAGACCTGGCCATATGCAAACCAGTCTTGGCCCTGTGCCTCATGGGTACAGTCCAGCCCAAAATGCGAAGCAAAGTCCTCCCTGGACCAGAAACAAGCATCCTAGGACCGGTTTCGGGGACTCATCCCTCTTCAGCCAGGATAGCTTAAATCCAGTGGCACAGGGAGCCCAGGACCCACGTCTGGGCATACCCAGTGCAGTTAGGGCGAGAAAACAAAAGACACACAATTGATGGACGGAATGCAGAACCAATCAAAACATTCACCCCCAGTCAAGAGATCTGGCTTAAATCCATCATTTTTTTGCTCACCATGCCACCCCAATTTAGAATTGGCCATTTGCAAATCAGTCTTGGCCCTGTGCCTCATGGGAACAGTTCAGCTCGAACTTCCAAGCCAAGTCCTCCCTGGACCAGAAACAAGCATCCTAGGACCGGTTTCGGGGTTTCACCCTCTTCAGCCAGGATAGCTTAAATCCAGTGGCACTCTGAGCCCGGGACCCGCGTCTGGGCAAACCCAGCGCAGTTAGTGTGAGAAAGCAAAAGACACACAATTGATGGACGGAATGCAGAACTAATCAAAACATTCACCCCCAGTCAGGAGATGTGGGTTAAACTCAACATTCCTTTGCTCACCATGCCATCCCAGTTTAGACCTGGCCGTTTGCAAATCAGTCTTTACCCTGTGCCTCATGGGAACAGACCAGCCCAATCTGCCAAGCCAAGTCCTCCCTGGACCAGAAAGAAGCATCCTAGGACCGATTTCGGGGTTTCCCCCTCTTCAGCCAGGATAGCTTAAATCCAGTGTCACAGTAAGCCTGGGACCCACGTCTGGGTATACCCCAGCGCAGTTAGGGTGAGAAAGCAAAAGACACACAATTGATGGACGGAATGCAGAACCAATCAAAACATTCACCCCCAGTCAAGAGATCTGGGTTAAATCCATCATTCTTTTGCTCACCATGCCACCCCAGTTTAGACCTGGCTGTATGCAAATCAGTCTTGGCCCTGTACCTCATGGGAACAGTCCAGCCCGAACTGCCAAGCCAAGTCCTCTCTGGACAAAAAACAAGCATCCTAGGACCAGTTTCGGGGTTTCACCCCTTTGCAGCCAGGAAAGCTTGAATCCAGTGGCACAGTGAGCCCGAGACCTACGTCTGGGCATACCCAGCGCAGTTAGTGCGAGAAAGAAAAAGACACACAATTGATAGACGGAATGCAGAACCAATCAAAACATTCACCCCAGTCAGGAGATCTGGGTTAAATCCATCTTTCTTTTGCTCACCATGCCATCCCAGTTTCGACCAGGGCATATGCAAATCAGTCTTTACCCTGTGCCTCATGGGAACAGTCCAGCCCGAACTGCCAAGCCAAGTCCTCCCTGGACCAGAAACAAGCATCCTAGGACCGGTTTCGGGGTTTCACCCCTCTTCTGCCAGGATAGCTTAAATCCAGTGGCACAGGGAGCCCAGGACCAACGTCTGGGCATACCCAGTGCAGTTAGGGCAAGAAAGAAAAAGACACACAATTGATGGACGAAATGCAGAACCAATCAAAACATTCACCCCTAGTCAGGAGATCTGGGTTAAATCCATCATTCTTTTGCTCACCATGCCATCCCAGTTTAGACCTGGCCATATGCAAACCAGTCTTGGCCCTGTGCCTCATGGGAAGAGTCCAGCCCAAACTGCCAAGCCAAGTCCTCCCTGGATCAAAAACAAGCATCCTAGGACCGGTTTCGGGGTTTCAACCCTCTTCAACCAGGATAGCTTAAATCTAGTGGCACAGTGAGCCCGGGACCCACGTCTGGGCATACCCAGCGTAGTTAGAGTGAGAAAACAAAAGACACACAATTGATGGACGGAATGCAGAACCAATCAAAACATTCACCCCCAGTCAAGAGATCTGGCTTAAATCCATCATTCTTTTGCTCACCATGCCACCCCAGTTTAGAATTGGCCATATGCAAATCAGTCTTGGCCCTGTGCCTCATGGGAACAGTTCAGCTCGAACTTCCAAGCCAAGTCCTCCCTGGACCAGAAACAAGCATCCTAGGACCGGTTTCGGGGTTTCACCCTCTTCAGCCAGGATAGCTTAAATCCAGTGGCACTCTGTGCCCGGGACCCGCGTCTGGGCAAACCCAGCGCAGTTAGTGTGAGAAAGCAAAAGACACACAATTGATGGACGGAATGCAGAACCAATCAAAACATTCACCCCCAGTCAGGAGATCTGGGTTAAATCCATCATTCCTTTGCGCACCATGCCATCCCAGTTTAGACCTGGCCGTTTGCAAATCAGTCTTTACCCTGTGCCTCATGGGAACAGACCAGCCCAATCTGCCAAGACAAGTCCTCCCTGGACCAGAAAGAAGCATCCTAGGACCGATTTCCGGGGTTCCCCCTCTTCAGCCAGGATAGCTTAAATCCAGTGTCAAAGTAAGCCTGGGACCCACGTCTGGGTATACCCCAGCGCAGTTAGGGTGAGAAAGCAAAAGACACACAATTGATGGACGGAATGCAGAACCAATCAAAACATTCACCCCCAGTCAAGAGATCTGGGTTAAATCCATCATTCTTTTGCTCACCATGCCACCCCAGTTTAGACCTGGCTGTATGCAAATCAGTCTTGGCCCTGTACCTCATGGGAACAGTCCAGCCCGAACTGCCAAGCCAAGTCCTCTCTGGACAAAAAACAAGCATCCTAGGACCAGTTTCGGGGGTTCACCCCTTTGCAGCCAGGAAAGCTTGAATCCAGTGGCACAGTGAGCCCGAGACCTACGTCTGGGCATACCCAGCGCAGTTAGTGCGAGAAAGAAAAAGACACACAATTGATAGACAGAATGCAGAACCAATCAAAACATTCACCCCCAGTCAGGAGATCTGGGTTAAATCCATCTTTCTTTTGCTCACCATGCCATCCCAGTTTCGACCTGGCCATATGCAAATCAGTCTTGGCCCTGTACCTCATGGGAACAGTCCAGCCCGAACTGCCAAGCCAAGTCCTCTCTGGACAAGAAACAAGCATCCTAGGACCAGTTTCAGGGTTTCAACCCTTTGCAGCCAGGAAAGCTTGAATCCAGTGGCACCGTGAGCCCGAGACCTACGTCTGGGCATACCCAGCGCAGTTAGTGCGAGAAAGAAAAAGACACACAATTGATAGACGGAATGCAGAACCAATGAAAACATTCACCCCCAGTCAGGAGATCTGGGTTAAATCCATCTTTCTTTTGCTCACCATGCCATCCCAGTTTCGACCAGGCCAAATGCAAATCAGTCTTTACCCTGTGCCTCATGGGAACAGTCCAGCCCGAACTGCCAAGCCAAGTCCTCCCTGGACCAGAAACAAGCATCCTAGGACCGGTTTCGGGGTTTCTCCCCTCTTCTGCCAGGATAGTTTAAATCCAGTGGCACAGTGAGCCCAGGACCCACGTCTGGTCATACCCAGCGCAGTTAGGGAGAGAAAGCAAAAGAGACACAATTGATGGACGGAATGCAGAACCAATCAAAACATTCACCCCCAGTCAAGAGGTCTGGGATAAATCCATCATTCTTTTGCTCACCATGCCACCCCAGTTAAGACCTGGCCATATGCAAATCAGTCTTGGCCCTGTGCCTCATGGGAACAGTCCAGCCCAAACTGCCAAGCCAAGTCCTCCCTGAACCAGAAACACGCATCCTAGGACCGGTTTCGGGGTTTCACCCCTCTTCAGCCAGGATAGCTTAAAAATCCGATGGCACTCTGAGCTCGGGACCCACGTCTGGGCATACCCAGCGCAGTTAGTGCGTGAAAGCAAAAGACACACAATTGATGGACGGAATGCAGAACCAATCAAAACATTCACCCCCAGTCAAGAGATCTGGGTTAAATCCATCATTCTTTTGCTCACCATGCCACCCTAGTTTAGACATGGCCATATGCAAATCAGTCTCGGCATGTGCCTCATGGGAAGAGTCCAGACCAAACTGCCAAGCCAAGTCCTCCCTGGATCAAAAACAAACATCCTAGGACCGGTTTCGGTGTTTCACCCCTCTTCAGCCAGGATAGCTTAAATCCAGTGGCACAGTGAGCCCGGGACCCACGTCAGGGCATACCCAGCTCAGTTAGGGCGAGAAAGCAAAAGACAAACAATTAATGGACGGAATGCAGAACCAATCAAAACATTCACCCCCAGTCAAGAGATCTGGCTTAAATCCATCATTCTTTTGCGCACCATGCCAACCCAGTTTAGACCTGGCCATTTGGAAATCAGTCTTTCCCTGTGCCTCATGGGAACAGTCCAGCCCGAACTGCCAAGCCAAGTCCTCCCTGGACCAGAAACAAGCATCTTAGGACCAGTTTCGGGGTTTCACCCCTCTTCAGCCAGGATAGCTTAAATCCAGTGGCACTCTGAGCCCGGGACCCACGTCTGGGCATACCCAGCGCAGTTAGGGCGATAAAGCAAAAGACACACAATTGATGGACGAAATGCAGATCCAATCAAAACAATCACCCCCAGTCAGGAGATCTGGGTTAAATCCATCATTCCTTTGTTCAACATGCCACACCAGTTTAGACCTGGTCATATGCAAATCAGTCTTGGCCCTGTGCCTCATGGTAAGAGTCCAACCCAAACTGCCAAGCCAAGTCCTCCCGGGACCAAAAACAAGCATCCTAGGACTGGTTTTTGGGTTTTACCCCTCTTCAACCAGGATAGCTTAAATCCAGTGGCACAGTGAGTCCGGGACCCACGTCTGGGCATACCCAGCGCAGTTAGGGCAAGAAAGCAAAAGACACACAATTGATGGATGGAATGCAGAACCAATGAAAACATTCACCCCCAGTCAAGAGATCTGGCTTAAATCCATCATTCTTTTGCTCACCATGCCACCCCAGTTTAGAATTGGCCATATGCAAATCAGTCTTGGCCCTGTGCCTCATGGGAACAGTTCAGCCCGAACTGCCAAGCCAAGTCCTCCCTGGACCAGAAACAAGCATCCTAGGACCGGTTTCGGGGTTTCACCCCTCTTCAACCAGGATAGCTTAAATCCAGTGGCACAGTGAGCCCGGGACCCACGTGTGGGCATACCCAGCGTAGTTAGAGTGAGAAAACAAAAGACACACAATTGATGGACGGAATGCAGAACCAATCAAAACATTCACCCCCAGTCAAGAGATCTGGCTTAAATCCATCATTCTTTTGCTCACCATGCCACCCCAGTTTAGAATTAGCCATATGCAAATCAGTCTTGGCCCTGTGCCTCATGGGAACAGTTCAGCTCGAACTTCCAAGCCAAGTCCTCCCTGGACCAGAAACAAGCATCCTAGGACCGGTTTCGGGGTTTCACCCTGTTCAGCCAGGATAGCTTAAATCCAGTGGCACTCTGAGCCCGGGACCCGCGTCTGGGCAAACCCAGCGCAGTTAGTGTGAGAAAGCAAAAGACACACAATTGATGGACGGAATGCAGAACCAATCAAAACATTCACCCCCAGTCAAGAGATCTGGGTTAAATCCATCATTCTTTTGCTCACCATGCCACCCCAGTTTAGACCTGGCTGTATGCAAATCAGTCTTGGCCCTGTACCTCATGGGAACAGTCCAGCCCGAACTGCCAAGCCAAGTCCTCTCTGGACAAAAAACAAGCATCCTAGGACCAGTTTCGGGGTTTCACCCCTTTGAAGCCAGGAAAGCTTGAATCCAGTGGCACAGTGAGCCCGAGACCTACGTCTGGGCATACCCAGCGCAGTTAGTGCGAGAAAGAAAAAGACACACAATTGATAGACGGAATGCAGAACCAATGAAAACATTCACCCCCAGTCAGGAGATCTGGGTTAAATCCATCTTTCTTTTGCTCACCATGCCATCCCAGTTTCGACCAGGCCATATGCAAATCAGTCTTTACCCTGTGCCTCATGGGAACAGTCCAGCCCGAACTGCCATGCCAAGTCCTCCCTGGACCAGAAACAAGCATCCTAGGACCGGTTTCGGGGTTTCACCCCTCTTCTGCCAGGATAGCTTAAATCCAGTGGCACAGAGAGCCCAGGACCCACGTCTGGGCATACCCAGTGCAGTTAGGGCGAGAAAGCAAAAGACATACAATTGATGGACGGAATGCAGAACCAATCAATACATTCACTCCCTGTCAAGAGATCTGGGTTAAATCCATCATTCATTTGCTCACCATGCCACACCAGTTTAGACCTGGCCATATGCAAATCAGTCTTGGCCCTGTGCCTCATGGGAACAGTCTAGCCCGAACTACCAAGCCAAGTCCTCCCTGGACCAGAAACAAGCATCCTAGGACCAGTTTCGGGGTTTCACCCCTCTTCAGCCAGGATAGCTTAAATCCAGTGGCACAGTGAGCCCAGGACCCACGTCTGGTCATACCCAGCGCAGTTAGGGAGAGAAAGCAAAAGAGACACAATTGATGGACGGAATGCAGAACCAATCAAAACATTCACCCCCAGTCAAGAGGTCTGGGATAAATCCATCATTCTTTTGCTCACCATGCCACCCCAGTTAAGACCTGGCCATATGCAAATCAGTCTTGGCCCTGTGCCTCATGGGAACAGTCCTGCCCAAACTGCAAAGCCAAGTCCTCCCTGAACCAGAAACACGCATCCTAGGACCGGTTTCGGGGTTTCACCCCTCTTCAGCCAGGATAGCTTAAAAATCCAATGGCACTCTGAGCTCGGGACCCTCGTCTGGGCATACCCAGCGCAGTTAGTGCGTGAAAGCAAAAGACACACAATTGATGGACGGAATGCAGAACCAATCACAATATTCACCCCCAGTCAAGAGATCTGGGTTAAATCGATTATTCTTTTGCTCACCATGCCCCCCCTGTTTAGACCTGGCTGTATGCAAATCAGTCTTGGCCCTGTACCTCATGGGAACAGACCAGCCCGAACTGCCAAGCCAAGTCCTCCCTGGACCAGAAAGAAGCAACCTAGGACCGGGTTTAGGGTTTCACCCCTCTTTAGCTATGATAGCTTAAATCCAGTGGAACAATGAGTCCGGGACCCACGTCTGGGCATACCCAGGGCAGTTAAGGCAAGAAACCAAAAGATACACAATTGATGGACAGAATGCAGAACCAATCAAAACATTCACCCCTAGTCAGGAGATCTGGCTTAAATCCATCAATCTTTTGCTCACCATTCCACCCCAGTTTAGACCTGGCCATATGCTAATCAGTCTTGGCCTTGTGCCTCATGGGAACAGTTCAGCCCGAACTGCCAAGCCAAGTCCTCCCTGGACCAGAAACAAGCATCCAAGGACAGGTTTCGGGGTTTCACCCCTCTTCAGCCAGGATAGCTTAAATCCAGTGGCACTCTGAGCCCGAGACCCACGTCTGGGCAAACGCAGCGCAGTTAGTGCGAGAAAGCGAAAGAAACACAATTGATGGACGGAATGCAGAACCAATCAAAACATTCACCCCCAGTCAGGAGATCTGGGTTAAATCTATCATTCTTTTGCTCACCATGCCATCCCATTTTAGACCTGGCCATATGCAAATCAGTCTTTACCCTGTGCCTCATGGGAACAGACCAGCCAAACTGCCAAGCCAAGTCCTCCCTGGACCAGAAACAAGCATCCTAGGACCGCTTTCGGGGTTTCCCCCTCTTCAGCCAGGATAGCTTAAATCCAGTGTCACAGTGAGCCCGGGACCCACGTCTGGGCATACCCAGCGCAATTAGGGCGAGAAAGCAAAAGATACACAATAATGGACGGAATGCAGAACCAATGAAAACATTCACCCACAGTCAAGAGATCTGGCTTAAATCCATAATTCTTTTGCTCACCATGCCACCCCAGTTTAGACCTGGCCATTTGCAAATCAGTCTTGGCCCTGTGCCTCATGGGAACAGTCCAAGTTCTCCTTGGACCAAAAACAAGCATCCTAGGACCGGTTTCGGTGTTTCACCCCTCTTCAGCCAGGATAGCTTAAATCCAATGGCACTCTGAGCCCGGGACCCACGTCTGGGCATACCCAGCGCAGTTAGTGCGAGAAAGCAAAAGACACACAATTGATGGACGGAATGGAGAACCAATCAAAACATTCACTCCCCAGTCAAGAGATCTGGGTTAAATCCATCATTCTTTTGCTCACCATGCCACCCTAGTTTAGACCTTGCAATATGCAAATCAGTCTTGGCCCTGTGCCTCATGGGAAGAGTCCAGCCAAAACTGCCAAGCCAAGTCCTCCCTCGACCAAAAACAAGCATCCTAGGACCGGTTTCGGTGTTTCACCCCTCTTCAACCAGGATAGCCTAAATCCAGTGGCACAGTGAGCCCGGGACCCACATCTGGGCATATCCAGCGCAGTTAGGGCGAGAAAACAAAAACAAACAATTGATGGACGGAATGCAGAACCAATCAAAACATTCAACCCCAGTCAAGATATCTGGCTTAAATCCATCATTCTTTTGCTCACCATGCCACCCCAGTTTAGACCTGGCCATATGGAAATCAGTCTTGGCCCTGTGCCTCATGGGAAGAGTCCAGCCCAAACTGCCAAGCCAAGTCCTCCCTGGACCAGAAACAAGCATCCTAGGACCGGTTTCGGGGTTTCACCCCTCTTCATCCAGGATAGCTTAAATCCAGTGGCACTCTGAGCCCGGGACCCACATCTGGGCATACCCAGCGGAGTTAGGGAGAGAAAGCAAAAGACATACAATTGATGGATGGAATGCAGAACCAATCAAAACATTCACCCCCAGTCAAAAGGGCTGGGTTAAATCCATCATTCTTTTGCTCACCATGCCACCCCAGTTTAGAGCTGGTCATATGCAAATCAGTCTTGGCCCTGTGCCTCTTGGGAACAGTGCAGCCCAAACTGCCAAGCCAAGTCCTCCCTGGACCAGAAACAAGCATCCTAGGACTGGTTTAGGTGTTTCACCCCTCTTCAGCCAGGATGGCTTAAATCCAGTGGCACAGTGAGCCTGGGACCCACGGGTGAGCATACCCAGCGCAGTTAGGGCGAGAAATCAAAAGACACACAATTGATGGATGGAATGCAGAACCAATGAAAACATTCACCCCCATTCAGGAGATCTGGGTTAAATACATCATTCTTTTGCTCAACATGCCACACCAGTTTAGACCTGGCCATATGCAAATCAGTCTTGGCCCTGTGCCTCATGGGAACAGTCCAGCCCGAACTGCCAAGCCAAGTCCTCCCTGGACCAGAAACAAGCATCCTAGGACCGGTTTCGGGGTTTCACCCCTCTTCAACCAGGATAGCTTAAATCCAGTGGCACAGTGAGCCCGGGACCCACGTCTGGGCATACCCAGCGTAGTTAGAGTGAGAAAACAAAAGACACACAATTGATGGACGGAATGCAGAACCAATCAAAACATTCACCCCCAGTCAAGAGATCTGGCTTAAATCCATCATTCTTTTGCTCACCATGCCACCCCAGTTTAGAATTGGCCATATGCAAATCAGTCTTGGCCATGTGCCTCATGGGAACAGTTCAGCTCGAACTTCCAAGCCAAGTCCTCCCTGGACCAGAAACAAGCATCCTAGGACCGGTTTCGGGGTTTCACCCTGTTCAGCCAGGATATCTTAAATCCAGTGGCACTCTGAGCCAGGGACCCGCGTCTGGGCAATCCCAGCGCAGTTAGTGTGAGAAAGCAAAAGACACACAATTGATGGACGGAATGCAGAACCAATCAAAACATTCACCCCCAGTCAGGAGATCTGGGTTAAATCCATCATTCCTTTGCTCACCATGCCATTCCAGTTTAGACCTGGCCATTTGCAAATCAGTCTTTACCCTGTGCCTCATGGGAACAGACCAGCCCAATCTGCCAAGCCAAGTCCTCCCTGGACCAGAAAGAAGCATCCTAGGACCGATTTCGGGGTTTCCCCCTCTTCAGCCAGGATAGCTTAAATCCAGTGTCACAGTAAGCCTGGGACCCACGTCTGGGAATACCCAAGCGCAGTTAGGGTGAGAAAGCAAAAGACACACAATTGATGGACGGAATGCAGAACCAATCAAAACATTCACCCCCAGTCAAGAGATCTGGGTTAAATCCATCATTCTTTTGCTCACCATGCCACCCCAGTTTAGACCTGGCTGTATGCAAATCAGTCTTGGCCCTGTACCTCATGGGAACAGTCCAGCCCGATCTGCCAAGCCAAGTCCTCTCTGGACAAAAAACAAGCATCCTAGGACCAGTTTCGGGGTTTCACCCCTTTGCAGACAGGAAAGCTTGAATCCAGTGGCACAGTGAGCCCGAGACCTACGACTGGGCATACCCAGCGCAGTTAGTGCGAGAAAGAAAAAGACACACAATTGATGGACGGAATGCAGAACCAATCAAAACATTCACCCCCAGTCAGGAGATCTGGGTTAAATCCATCATTCTTTTGCTCACCATGCCATCCCAGTTTCGACCAGGCCATATGCAAATCAGTCTTTACCCTGTGCCTCATGGGAACAGTCCAGCCCGAACTGCCAAGCCAAGTCCTCCCTGGACCAGAAACAAGCATCCTAGGACCGGTTTCTGGGTTTCACCCCTCTTCTGCCAGGATAGCTTAAATCCAGTGGCACAGGGAGCCCAGGACCCACGTCTGGGCATACCCAGTGCAGTTAGGGCGAGAAAGCAAAAGACACACAATTGATGGACGGAATGCAGAACCAATCAAAACATTCACCCCCTGTCAAGAGATCTGGTTTAAATCCATCATTCATTTGCTCACCATGCCACACCAGTTTAGACCTGGCCATATGCAAATCAATCTTGGCCCTGTGCCTCATGGGAACAGTCTAGCCCGAACTACCAAGCCAAGTCCTCCCTGGACCAGAAACAAGCATCCTAGGACCAGTTTCGGGGTTTCACCCCTCTTCAGCCAGGATAGCTTAAATCCAGTGGCACAGTGAGCCCAGGACCCACGTCTGGTCATACCCAGCGCAGTTAGGGAGAGAAAGCAAAAGAGACACAATTGATGGACGGAATGCAGAACCAATCAAAACATTCACCCCCAGTCAAGAGGTCTGGGATAAATCCATCATTCTTTTGCTCACCATGCCACCCCAGTTAAGACCTGGCCATATGCAAATCAGTCTTTGCCCTGTGCCTCATGGGAACAGTCCAGCCCAAACTGCCAAGCCAAGTCCTCCCTGAACCAGAAACACGCATCCTAGGACCGGTTTCGGGGTTTCACCCCTCTTCAGCCAGGATAGCTTAAAAATCCAATGGCACTCTGAGCTCGGGACCCACGTCTGGGCATACCCAGCGCAGTTAGTGCGTGAAAGCAAAAGACACACAATTGATGGACGGAATGCAGAACCAATCAAAACATTCACCCCCAGTCAAGAGATCTGGGTTAAATCATTCATTCTTTTGCTCACCATGCCACCCTAGTTGAGACATGGCCATATGCAAATCAGTCTCGGCTTGTGCCTCATGGGAAGAGTCCAGCCCAAACTGCCAAGCCAAGTCCTCCCTGGATCAAAAACAAGCATCCTAGGACCGGTTTCGGTGTTTCACCCCTCTTCAGCCAGGATAGCTTAAATCCAGTGGCACAGTGAGCCCGGGACCCACGTCTGGGCATACCCAGCTCAGTTAGGGCGAGAAAGCAAAAGACAAACAATTGATGGACGGAATGCAGAACCAATCAAAACATTCACCCCCAGTCAAGAGATCTGGCTTAAATCCACCATTCTTTTGCTCACCATGCCACTCCAGTTTAGACCTGGCCATTTGGAAATCAGTCTTTCCCTGTGCCTCATGGGAACAGTCCAGCCCGAACTGCCAAGCCAAGTCCTCCCTGGACCAGAAACAAGCATCTTAGGACCAGTTTCGGGGTTTCACCCCTCTTCAGCCAGGATAGCTTAAATCCAGTGGCACTCTGAGCCCGGGACCCACGTCTGGGCATACCCAGCGCAGTTAGGGCGATAAAGCAAAAGACACACAATTGATGGACGAAATGCAGAACCAATCAAAACAATCACCCCCAGTCAGGAGATCTGGGTTAAATCCATCATTCCTTTGCTCATCATGCCACACCAGTTTAGACCTGGTCATATGCAAATCAGTCTTGGCCCTGTGCCTCATGGTAAGAGTCCAACCCAAACTGCCAAGCCAAGTCCTGCCGGGACCAGAAACAAGCATCTTAGGACCAGTTTCGGGGTTTCACCCCTCTTCAGCCAGGATAGCTTAAATCCAGTGGCACTCTGAGCCCGGGACCCACGTCTGGGCATACCCAGCGCAGTTAGGGCGAGAAAGCAAAAGACAAACAATTGATGGACGGAATGCAGAACCAATCAAAACATTCACCCCCAGTCAAGAGATCTGGCTTAAATCCACCATTCTTTTGCTCACCATGCCACTCCAGTTTAGACCTGGCCATTTGGAAATCAGTCTTTCCCTGTGCCTCATGGGAACATTCCAGCCCGAACTGCCAAGCCAAGTCCTCCCTGGACCAGAAACAAGCATCTTAGGACCAGTTTCGGGGTTTCACCCCTCTTCAGCCAGGATAGCTTAAATCCAGTGGCACTCTGAGCCCGGGACCCACGTCTGGGCATACCCAGCGCAGTTAGGGAGAGAAAGCAAAAGAGACACAATTGATGGACGGAATGCAGAACCAATCAAAACATTCACCCCCAGTCAAGAGGTCTGGGATAAATCCATCATTCTTTTGCTCACCATGCCACCCCAGTTAAGACCTAGCCATATGCAAATCAGTCTTGGCCCTGTGCCTCATGGGAACAGTCCTGCCCAAACTGCAAAGCCAAGTCCTCCCTGAACCAGAAACACGCATCCTAGGACCGGTTTCGGGGTTTCACCCCTCTTCAGCCAGGATAGCTTAAAAATCCAATGGCACTCTGAGCTCGGGACCCACGTCTGGGCATACCCAGCGCAGTTAGTGCGTGAAAGCAAAAGACACACAATTGATGGACGGAATGCAGAACCAATCACAACATTCACCCCCAGTCAAGAGATCTGGGTTAAATCGATTATTCTTTTGCTCACCATGCCCCCCCTGTTTAGACCTGGCTGTATGCAAATCAGTCTTGGCCCTGTACCTCATGGGAACAGACCAGCCCGAACTGCCAAGCCAAGTCCTCCCTGGACCAGAAAGAAGCAACCTAGGACCGGGTTTCACCCCTCTTTAGCTATGATAGCTTAAATCCAGTGGCACTCTGAGCCCGAGACCCACGTCTGGGCAAACGCAGCGCAGTTAGTGCGAGAAAGCGAAAGAAACACAATTGATGGACGGAATGCAGAACCAATCAAAACATTCACCCCCAGTCAGGAGATCTGGGTTAAATCTATCATTCTTTTGCTCACCATGCCATCCCATTTTAGACCTGGCCATATGCAAATCAGTCTTTACCCTGTGCCTCATGGGAACAGACCAGCCAAACTGCCAAGCCAAGTCCTCCCTGGACCAGAAACAAGCATCCTAGGACCGCTTTCGGGGTTTCCCCCTCTTCAGCCAGGATAGCTTAAATCCAGTGTCACAGTGAGCCCGGGACCCACGTCTGGGCATACCCAGCGCAATTAGGGCGAGAAAGCAAAAGATACACAATAATGGACGGAATGCAGAACCAATGAAAACATTCACCCACAGTCAAGAGATCTGGCTTAAATCCATAATTCTTTTTCCTCACCATGCCACCCCAGTTTAGACCTGGCCATTTGCAAATCAGTCTTGGCCCTGTGCCTCATGGGAACAGTCCAAGTTCTCCTTGGACCAAAAAAAAGCATCCTAGGACCGGTTTCGGTGTTTCACCCCTCTTCAGCCAGGATAGCTTAAATCCAATGGCACTCTGAGCCCGGGACCCACGTCTGGGCATACCCAGCGCAGTTAGTGCGAGAAAGCAAAAGACACACAATTGATGGACGGAGTGCAGAACCAATCAAAACATTCACTCCCCAGTCAAGAGATCTGGGTTAAATCCACCATTCTTTTGCTCACCATGCCACTCCAGTTTAGACCTGGCCATTTGGAAATCAGTCTTTCCCTGTGCCTCATGGGAACAGTCCAGCCCGAACTGCCAAGCCAAGTCCTCCCTGGACCAAAAACAAGCATCTTAGGACCAGTTTCGGGGTTTCACCCCTCTTCAGCCAGGATAGCTTAAATCCAGTGGCACTCTGAGCCCGGGACCCACGTCTGGGCATACCCAGCGCAGTTAGGGCGATAAAGCAAAAGACACACAATTGATGGACGAAATGCAGAACCAATCAAAACAATCACCCCCAGTCAGGAGATCTGGGTTAAATCCATCATTCCTTTGCTCATCATGCCACACCAGTTTAGACCTGGTCATATGCAAATCAGTCTTGGCCCTGTGCCTCATGGTAAGAGTCCAACCCAAACTGCCAAGCCAAGTCCTGCCGGGACCAGAAACAAGCATCTTAGGACCAGTTTCGGGGTTTCACCCCTCTTCAGCCAGGATAGCTTAAATCCAGTGGCACTCTGAGCCCGGGACCCACGTCTGGGCATACCCAGCGCAGTTAGGGCGAGAAAGCAAAAGACAAACAATTGATGGACGGAATGCAGAACCAATCAAAACATTCACCCCCAGTCAAGAGATCTGGCTTAAATCCACCATTCTTTTGCTCACCATGCCACTCCAGTTTAGACCTGGCCATTTGGAAATCAGTCTTTCCCTGTGCCTCATGGGAACATTCCAGCCCGAACTGCCAAGCCAAGTCCTCCCTGGACCAGAAACAAGCATCTTAGGACCAGTTTCGGGGTTTCACCCCTCTTCAGCCAGGATAGCTTAAATCCAGTGGCACTCTGAGCCCGGGACCCACGTCTGGGCATACCCAGCGCAGTTAGGGAGAGAAAGCAAAAGAGACACAATTGATGGACGGAATGCAGAACCAATCAAAACATTCACCCCCAGTCAAGAGGTCTGGGATAAATCCATCATTCTTTTGCTCACCATGCCACCCCAGTTAAGACCTGGCAATATGCAAATCAGTCTTGGCCCTGTGCCTCATGGGAACAGTCCTGCCCAAACTGCAAAGCCAAGTCCTCCCTGAACCAGAAACACGCATCCTAGGACCGGTTTCGGGGTTTCACCCCTCTTCAGCCAGGATAGCTTAAAAATCCAATGGCACTCTGAGCTCGGGACCCACGTCTGGGCATACCCAGCGCAGTTAGTGCGTGAAAGCAAAAGACACACAATTGATGGACGGAATGCAGAACCAATCACAACATTCACCCCCAGTCAAGAGATCTGGGTTAAATCGATTATTCTTTTGCTCACCATGCCCCCCCTGTTTAGACCTGGCTGTATGCAAATCAGTCTTGGCCCTGTACCTCATGGGAACAGACCAGCCCGAACTGCCAAGCCAAGTCCTCCCTGGACCAGAAAGAAGCAACCTAGGACCGGGTTTCACCCCTCTTTAGCTATGATAGCTTAAATCCAGTGGCACTCTGAGCCCGAGACCCACGTCTGGGCAAACGCAGCGCAGTTAGTGCGAGAAAGCGAAAGAAACACAATTGATGGACGGAATGCAGAACCAATCAAAACATTCACCCCCAGTCAGGAGATCTGGGTTAAATCTATCATTCTTTTGCTCACCATGCCATCCCATTTTAGACCTGGCCATATGCAAATCAGTCTTTACCCTGTGCCTCATGGGAACAGACCAGCCAAACTGCCAAGCCAAGTCCTCCCTGGACCAGAAACAAGCATCCTAGGACCGCTTTCGGGGTTTCCCCCTCTTCAGCCAGGATAGCTTAAATCCAGTGTCACAGTGAGCCCGGGACCCACGTCTGGGCATACCCAGCGCAATTAGGGCGAGAAAGCAAAAGATACACAATAATGGACGGAATGCAGAACCAATGAAAACATTCACCCACAGTCAAGAGATCTGGCTTAAATCCATAATTCTTTTTCCTCACCATGCCACCCCAGTTTAGACCTGGCCATTTGCAAATCAGTCTTGGCCCTGTGCCTCATGGGAACAGTCCAAGTTCTCCTTGGACCAAAAAAAAGCATCCTAGGACCGGTTTCGGTGTTTCACCCCTCTTCAGCCAGGATAGCTTAAATCCAATGGCACTCTGAGCCCGGGACCCACGTCTGGGCATACCCAGCGCAGTTAGTGCGAGAAAGCAAAAGACACACAATTGATGGACGGAATGCAGAACCAATCAAAACATTCACTCCCCAGTCAAGAGATCTGGGTTAAATCCATCATTCTTTTGCTCACCATGCCACCCTAGTTTAGACCTTGCAATATGCAAATCAGTCTTGGCCCTGTGCCTCATGGGAAGAGTCCAGCCAAAACTGCCAAGCCAAGTCCTCCCTCGACCAAAAACAAGCATCCTAGGACCGGTTTCGGTGTTTCACCCCTCTTCAACCAGGATAGCCTAAATCCAGTGGCACAGTGAGCCCGGGACCCACATCTGGGCATATCCAGCGCAGTTAGGGCGAGAAAACAAAAAACAAACAATTGATGGACGGAATGCAGAACCAATCAAAACATTCAACCCCAGTCAAGATATCTGGCTTAAATCCATCATTCTTTTGCTCACCATGCCACCCCAGTTTAGACCTGGCCATATGGAAATCAGTCTTGGCCCTGTGCCTCATGGGAAGAGTCCAGCCCAAACTGCCAAGCCAAGTCCTCCCTGGACCAGAAACAAGCATCCTAGGACCGGTTTCGGGGTTTCACCCCTCTTCATCCAGGATAGCTTAAATCCAGTGGCACTCTGAGCCCGGGACCCACATCTGGGCATACCCAGCGGAGTTAGGGAGAGAAAGCAAAAGACATACAATTGATGGATGGAATGCAGAACCAATCAAAACATTCACCCCCAGTCAAAAGGGCTGGGTTAAATCCATCATTCTTTTGCTCACCATGCCACCCCAGTTTAGGGCTGGTCATATGCAAATCAGTCTTGGCCCTGTGCCTCTTGGGAACAGTGCAGCCCAAACTGCCAAGCCAAGTCCTCCCTGGACCAGAAACAAGCATCCTAGGACTGGTTTAGGTGTTTCACCCCTCTTCAGCCAGGATGGCTTAAATCCAGTGGCACAGTGAGCCTGGGACCCACGGGTGAGCATACCCAGCGCAGTTAGGGCGAGAAAGCAAAAGACACACAATTGATGGATGGAATGCAGAACCAATGAAAACATTCACCCCCATTCAGGAGATCTGGGTTAAATACATCATTCTTTTGCTCAACATGCCACACCAGTTTAGACCTGGCCATATGCAAATCAGTCTTGGCCCTGTGCCTCATGGGAACAGTCCAGCCCGAACTGCCAAGCCAAGTCCTCCCTGGACCAGAAACAAGCATCCTAGGACCGGTTTCGGGGTTTCACCCCTCTTCAACCAGGATAGCTTAAATCCAGTGGCACAGTGAGCCCGGGACCCACGTCTGGGCATACCCAGCGTAGTTAGAATGAGAAAACAAAAGACACACAATTGATGGACGGAATGCAGAACCAATCAAAACATTCACCCCCAGTCAAGAGATCTGGCTTAAATCCATCATTCTTTTGCTCACCATGCCACCCCAGTTTAGAATTGGCCATATCCAAATCAGTCTTGGCCCTGTGCCTCATGGGAACAGTTCAGCTCGAACTTCCAAGCCAAGTCCTCCCTGGACCAGAAACAAGCATCCTAGGACCGGTTTCGGGGTTTCACCCTGTTCAGCCAGGATATCTTAAATCCAGTGGCACTCTGAGCCAGGGACCCGCGTCTGGGCAAACCCAGCGCAGTTAGTGTGAGAAAGCAAAAGACACACAATTGATGGACGGAATGCAGAACCAATCAAAACATTCACCCCCAGTCAGGAGATCTGGGTTAAATCCATCATTCCTTTGCTCACCATGCCATTCCAGTTTAGACCTGGCCATTTGCAAATCGGTCTTTACCCTGTGCCTCATGGGAACAGACCAGCCCAATCTGCCAAGCCAAGTCCTCCCTGGACCAGAAAGAAGCATCCTAGGACCGATTTCGGGGTTTCCCCCTCTTCAGCCAGGATAGCTTAAATCCAGTGTCACAGTAAGCCTGGGACCCACGTCTGGGCATACCCAAGCGCAGTTAGGGTGAGAAAGCAAAAGACACACAATTGATGGACGGAATGCAGAACCAATCAAAACATTCACCCCCAGTCAAGAGATCTGGGTTAAATCCATCATTCTTTTGCTCACCATGCCACCCCAGTTTAGACCTGGCTGTATGCAAATCAGTCTTGGCCCTGTACCTCATGGGAACAGTCCAGCCCGATCTGCCAAGCCAAGTCCTCTCTGGACAAAAAACAAGCATCCTAGGACCAGTTTCGGGGTTTCACCCCTTTGCAGCCAGAAAAGCTTGAATCCAGTGGCACAGTGAGCCCGAGACCTACGTCTGGGCATACCCAGCGCAGTTAGTGCGAGAAAGAAAAAGACACACAATTGATAGACGGAATGCAGAACCAATGAAAACATTCACCCCCAGTCAGGAGATCTGGGTTAAATCCATCTTTCTTTTGCTCACCATGCCATCCCATTTTCGACCAGGCCATATGCAAATCAGTCTTTACCCTGTGCCTCATGGGAACAGTCCAGCCCGAACTGCCAAGCCAAGTCCTCCCTGGACCAGAAACAAGCATCCTAGGACCGGTTTCGGGGTTTCTCCCCTCTTCTGCCAGGATAGCTTAAATCCAGTGGCACAGGGAGCCCAGGACCCACGTCTGGGCATACCCAGTGCAGTTAGCGCGAGAAAGCAAAAGACACACAATTGATGGACGGAATGCAGAACCAATCAAAACATTCAACCCCTGTCAAGAGATCTGGGTTAAATCCATCATTCATTTGTTCACCATGCCACACCAGTTTAGACCTGGCCATATGCAAATCAGTCTTGGCCCTGTGCCTCATGGGAACAGTCTAGCCCGAACTACCAAGCCAAGTCCTCCCTGGACCAGAAACAAGCATCCTAGGACCAGTTTCGGGGTTTCACCCCTCTTCAGCCAGGATAGCTTAAATCCAGTGGAACAGTGAGCCCAGGACCCACGTCTGTCATACCCAGCGCAGTTAGGGAGAGAAAGCAAAAGAGACACAATTGATGGACGGAATGCAGAACCAATCAAAACATTCACCCCCAGTCAAGAGGTCTGGGATAAATCCATCATTCTTTTGCTCACCATCCCACCCCAGTTAAGACCTGGCCATATGCAAATCAGTCTTGGCCCTGTGCCTCATGGGAACAGTCAAGACCAAACTGCCAAGCCAAGTCCTCCCTGAACCAGAAACACGCATCCTAGAACCGGTTTCGGGGTTTCACCCCTCTTCAGCCAGGATAGCTTAAAAATCCGATGGCACTCTGAGCTCGGGACCCACGTCTGGGCATACCCAGCGCAGTTAGTGCGTGAAAGCAAAAGACACACAATTGATGGACGGAATGCAGAACCAATCAAAACATTCACCCCCAGTCAAGAGATCTGGGTTAAATCCATCATTCTTTTGCTCACCATGCCACCATAGTTTAGACATGGCCATATGCAAATCAGTCTCGGCTTGTGCCTCATGGGAAGAGTCCAGCCCAAACTGCCAAGCCAAGTCCTCCCTGGATCAAAAACAAGCATCCTAGGACCGGTTTCGGTGTTTTACCCCTCTTCAGCCAGGATAGCTTAAATCCAGTGGCACAGTGAGCCCGGGACCCACGTCTGGGCATACCCAGCTCAGTTAGGGCGAGAAAGCAAAAGACAAACAATTGATGGACGGAATGCAGAACCAATCAAAACATTCACCCCCAGTCAAGAGATCTGGCTTAAATCCATCATTCTTTTGCTCACCATGCCACTCCAGTTTAGACCTGGCCATTTGGAAATCAGTCTTTCCCTGTGCCTCATGGGAACAGTCCAGCCCGAACTGCCAAGCCAAGTCCTCCCTGGACCAGAAACAAGCATCTTAGGACCAGTTTCGGGGTTTCACTCCTCTTCAGCCAGGATAGCTTAAATCCAGTGGCACTCTGAGCCCGGGACCCACGTCTGGGCATACCCAGCGCAGTTAGGGCGATAAAGCAAAAGACACACAATTGATGGACGAAATGCAGAACCAATCAAAACAATCACCCCCAGTCAGGAGATCTGGGTTAAATCCATCATTCCTTTGCTCACCATGCCACCCCAGTTTAGAATTGGCCATATGCAAGTCAGTCTTGGCCCTGTGCCTCTTGGGAACTGTTCAGCCCGAACTGCCAAGCCAAGTCCTCCCTGGACCAGAAACAAGCATCCTAGGACTGGTTTTGGGGTTTTACCCCTCTTCAACCAGGATAGCTTAAATCCAGTGGCACAGTGAGTCCGGGGCCCACGTCTGGGCATACCCAGCGCAGTTAGGGCAAGAAAGCAAAAGACACACAATTGATGGATGGAATGCAGAACCAATCAAAACATTCACCCCCAGTCAAGAGATCTGGGTTAAATCCATCATTCTTTTGCTCACCATGCCACCCCAGTTTAGACCTGGCTGTATGCAAATCAGTCTTGGCCCTGTACCTCATGGGAACAGTCCAGCCCGAACTGCCAAGCCAAGTCCTCTCTGGACAAAAAACAAGCATCCTAGGACCAGTTTCGGGGTTTCACCCCTTTGCAGCCAGAAAAGCTTGAATCCAGTGGCACAGTGAGCCCGAGACCTACGACTGGGCATACCCGGCGCAGTTAGTGCGAGAAAGAAAAAGACACACAATTGATGGACGAAATGCAGAACCAATCAAAACATTCACCCCCAGTCAGGAGATCTGGGTTAAATCCATCATTCTTTTGCTCACCATGCCATCCCAGTTTCGACCAGGCCATATGCAAATCAGTCTTTACCCTGTGCCTCATGGGAACAGTCCAGCCCGAACTGCCAAGCCAAGTCCTCCCTGGACCAGAAACAAGCATCCTAGGACCGGTTTCTGGGTTTCACCCCTCTTCTGCCAGGATAGCTTAAATCCAGTGGCACAGGGAGCCCAGGACCCACGTCTGGGCATACCCAGTGCAGTTAGGGCGAGAAAGCAAAAGACACACAATTGATGGACGGAATGCAGAACCAATCAAAACATTCACCCCCTGTCAAGAGATCTGGTTTAAATCCATCATTCATTTGCTCACCATGCCACACCAGTTTAGACCTGGCCATATGCAAATCAATCTTGGCCCTGTGCCTCATGGGAACAGTCTAGCCCGAACTACCAAGCCAAGTCCTCCCTGGACCAGAAACAAGCATCCTAGGACCAGTTTCGGGGTTTCACCCCTCTTCAGCCAGGATAGCTTAAATCCAGTGGCACAGTGAGCCCAGGACCCACGTCTGGTCATACCCAGCGCAGTTAGGGAGAGAAAGCAAAAGAGACACAATTGATGGACGGAATGCAGAACCAATCAAAACATTCACCCCCAGTCAAGAGGTCTGGGATAAATCCATCATTCTTTTGCTCACCATGCCACCCCAGTTAAGACCTGGCCATATGCAAATCAGTCTTGGCCCTGTGCCTCATGGGAACAGTCCAGCCCAAACTGCCAAGCCAAGTCCTCCCTGAACCAGAAACACGCATCCTAGGACCGGTTTCGGGGTTTCTCCCCTCTTCAGCCAGGATAGCTTAAAAATCCAATGGCACTCTGAGCTCGGGACCCACGTCTGGGCATACCCAGCGCAGTTAGTGCGTGAAAGCAAAAGACACACAATTGATGGACGGAATGCAGAACCAATCAAAACATTCACCCCCTGTCAAGAGATCTGGTTTAAATCCATCATTCATTTGCTCACCATGCCACACCAGTTTAGACCTGGCCATATGCAAATCAATCTTGGCCCTGTGCCTCATGGGAACAGTCTAGCCCGAACTACCAAGCCAAGTCCTCCCTGGACCAGAAACAAGCATCCTAGGACCAGTTTCGGGGTTTCACCCCTCTTCAGCCAGGATAGCTTAAATCCAGTGGCACAGTGAGCCCAGGACCCACGTCTGGTCATACCCAGCGCAGTTAGGGAGAGAAAGCAAAAGAGACACAATTGATGGACGGAATGCAGAACCAATCAAAACATTCACCCCCAGTCAAGAGGTCTGGGATAAATCCATCATTCTTTTGCTCACCATGCCACCCCAGTTAAGACCTGGCCATATGCAAATCAGTCTTGGCCCTGTGCCTCATGGGAACAGTCCAGCCCAAACTGCCAAGCCAAGTCCTCCCTGAACCAGAAACACGCATCCTAGGACCGGTTTCGGGGTTTCTCCCCTCTTCAGCCAGGATAGCTTAAAAATCCAATGGCACTCTGAGCTCGGGACCCACGTCTGGGCATACCCAGCGCAGTTAGTGCGTGAAAGCAAAAGACACACAATTGATGGACGGAATGCAGAACCAATCAAAACATTCACCCCCAGTCAAGAGATCTGGGTTAAATCATTCATTCTTTTGCTCACCATGCCACCCTAGTTTAGACATGGCCATATGCAAATCAGTCTCGGCTTGTGCCTCATGGGAAGAGTCCAGCCCAAACTGCCAAGCCAAGTCCTCCCTGGATCAAAAACAAGCATCCTAGGACCGGTTTCGGTGTTTCACCCCTCTTCAGCCAGGATAGCTTAAATCCAGTGGCACAGTGAGCCCGGGACCCACGTCTGGGCATACCCAGCTCAGTTAGGGCGAGAAAGCAAAAGACAAACAATTGATGGACGGAATGTAGAACCAATCAAAACATTCACCCCCAGTCAAGAGATCTGGCTTAAATCCACCATTCTTTTGCTCACCATGCCACTCCAGTTTAGACCTGGCCATTTGGAAATCAGTCTTTCCCTGTGCCTCATGGGAACAGTCCAGCCCGAACTGCCAAGCCAAGTCCTCCCTGGACCAGAAACAAGCATCTTAGGACCAGTTTCGGGGTTTCACCTCTCTTCAGCCAGGATAGCTTAAATCCAGTGGCACTCTGAGCCCGGGACCCACGTCTGGGCATACCCAGCGCAGTTAGGGAGAGAAAGCAAAAGAGACACAATTGATGGACGGAATGCAGAACCAATCAAAACATTCACCCCCAGTCAAGAGGTCTGGGATAAATCCATCATTCTTTTGCTCACCATGCCACCCCAGTTAAGACCTGGCCATATGCAAATCAGTCTTGGCCCTGTGCCTCATGGGAACAGTCCTGCCCAAACTGCAAAGCCAAGTCCTCCCTGAACCAGAAACACGCATCCTAGGACCGGTTTCGGGGTTTCACCCCTCTTCAGCCAGGATAGCTTAAAAATCCAATGGCACTCTGAGCTCGGGACCCACGTCTGGGCATACCCAGCGCAGTTAGTGCGTGAAAGCAAAAGACACACAATTGATGGACGGAATACAGAACCAATCAAAACATTCACCCCCAGTCAAGAGATCTGGGTTAAATCCATCATTCTTTTGCTCACCATGCCACCCTAGTTTAGACATGGCCATATGCAAATCAGTCTCGACTTGTGCCTCATGGGAAGAGTCCAGCCCAAACTGCCAAGCCAAGTCCTCCCTGGATCAAAAACAAGCATCCTAGGACCGGTTTCGGTGTTTCACCCCTCTTCAGCCAGGATAGCTTAAATCCAGTGGCACAGTGAGCCCGGGACCCACGTCTGGGCATACCCAGCGCAGTTAGGGCGATAAAGCAAAAGACACACAATTGATGGACGAAATGCAGAACCAATCAAAACAATCACCCCCAGTCAGGAGATCTGGGTTAAATCCATCATTCCTTTGCTCATCATGCCACACCAGTTTAGACCTGGTCATATGCAAATCAGTCTTGGCCCTGTGCCTCATGGTAAGAGTCCAACCCAAACTGCCAAGCCAAGTCCTGCCGGGACCAAAAACAAGCATCCTAGGACCGGTTTTGGGGTTTTACCCCTCTTCAACCAGGATAGCTTAAATCCAGTGGCACAGTGAGTCCGGGACCCACGTCTGGGCAAACCCAGCGTAGTTAGAGTGAGAAAACAAAAGACACACAATTGATGGACGGAATGCAGAACCAATCAAAACATTCACCTCCAGTCAAGAGATCTGGCTTAAATCCATCATTCTTTTGCTCACCATGCCACCCCAGTTTAGAATTGGCCATATGCAAATCAGTCTTGGCCCTGTGCCTCATGGGAACAGTTCAGCTCGAACTTCCAAGCTAAGTGCTCCCTGGACCAGAAACAAGCATCCTAGGACCGGTTTCGGGGTTTCACCCTCTTCAGCCAGTATAGCTTAAATCCAGTGGCACTCTGGGCAAACCCAGCGCAGTTAGTGTGAGAAAGCAAAAGACACACAATTGATGGACGGAATGCAGAACCAATCAAAACATTCACCCCCAGTCAGGAGATCTGGGTTAAATCCATCATTCCTTTGCTCACCATGCCATCCCAGTTTAGACCTGGCCATTTGCAAATCAGTCTTTACCCTGTGCCTCATGGGAACAGACCAGCCCAATCTGCCAAGCCAAGTCCTCCCTGGACCAGAAAGAAGCATCCTAGGACCGATTTCGGGGTTTCCCCCTCTTCAGCCAGGATAGCTTAAATCCAGTGTCACAGTAAGCCTGGGACCCACGTCTGGGCATACCCCAGCGCAGTTAGGGTGAGAAAGCAAAAGACACACAATTGATGGACGGAATGCAGAACCAATCAAAACATTCACCCCCAGTCAAGAGATCTGGGTTAAATCCATCATTCTTTTGCTCACCATGCCACCCCAGTTTAGACCTGGCTGTATGCAAATCAGTCTTGGCCCTGTACCTCATGGGAACAGTCCAGCCCGAACTGCAAAGCCAAGTCCTCTCTGGACAAAAAACAAGCATCCTAGGACCAGTTTCGGGGTTTCACCCCTTTGCAGCCAGGAAAGCTCGAATCCAGTGGCACAGTGAGCCCGAGACCTACGTCTGGGCATACCCAGCGCAGTTAGTGCGAGAAAGAAAAAGACACACAATTGATAAACGGAATGCAGAACCAATGAAAACATTCACCCCCAGTCAGGAGATCTGGGTTAAATCCATCTTTCTTTTGCTCACCATGCCATCCCAGTTTCGACCTGGCCATATGCAAATCAGTCTTGGCCCTGTACCTCATGGGAACAGTCCAGCCCGAACTGCCAAGCCAAGTCCACTCTGGACAAGAAACAAGCATCCTAGGACCAGTTTCGGGGTTTCACCCCTTTGCAGCCAGGAAAGCTTGAATCCAGTGGCACAGTGAGCCCGAGACCTACGTCTGGGCATACCCAGCGCAGTTAGTGTGAGAAAGAAAAAGACACACAATTGATGGACGGAATGCAGAACCAATCAAAACATTCACCCAGAGTCAAGAGATTTGGGATAAATCGATCATTCTTTTGCTCACCATGCCACCCCAGTTTAGACCTGGCTGTCTGCAAATCAGTCTTGGCCCTGTACCTCATGGGAACAGTCCAGCCCGAACTGCCAAGCCAAGTCCTCTCTGGACAAGAAACAAGCATCCTCAGACCAGTTTCGGGGTTTCACTCCTTTGCAGCCAGGAAAGCTTGAATCCAGTGGCACAGTGAGCCCGAGACCTACGTCTGGGCATACCCAGCGCAGTTAGTGCTAGAAAGAAAAAGACACACAATTGATAGACGGAATGCAGAACCAATGAAAACATTCACCCCCAGTCAGGAGATCTGGGTTAAATCCATCTTTCTTTTGCTCACCATGCCATCCCAGTTTCGACCTGGCCATATGCAAATCAGTCTTTACCCTGTGCCTCATGGGAACAGTCCAGCCCGAACTGCCAAGCCAAGTCCTCCCTGGACCAGAAACAAGCATCCTAGGACCGGTTTCGGGGTTTCACCCCTCTTCAGCCAGGATAGCTTAAATCCAGTGGCACAATGAGCCCGGGACCCACGTCTGGGCATACCCAGCGCAGCTAGGGCGAGAAAGCAAAAGACACACAATTGATGGACGGAATGCAGAACCAATCAAAACATTCACCCCCAGTCAAGAGATCTGGGTTAAATCGATTATTCTTTTGCTCACCATGCCCCCCCTGTTTAGACCTGGCTGTATGCAAATCAGTCTTGGCCCTGTACCTCATGGGAACAGACCAGCCCGAACTGCCAAGCCAAGTACTCCCTGGACCAGAAAGAAGCAACCTAGGACCGGATGTAGGGTTTCACCCCTCTTTAGCCATGATAGCTTAAATCCAGTGGAACAATGAGTCCGAGACCCACGTCTGGGCATACCCAGGGCAGTTAAGGCAAGAAACCAAAAGATACACAATTGATGGACAGAATGCAGAACCAATCAAAACATTCACCCCTAGTCAGGAGATCTGGCTTAAATCCATCAATCTTTTGTTCACCATTCCACCCCAGTTTAGACCTGGCCATATGCAAATCAGTCTTGGCCTTGTGCCTCATGGGAACAGTTCAGCCCGAACTGCCAAGCCAAGTCCTCCCTGGACCAGAAACAAGCATCCAAGGACAGGTTTCGGGGTTTCACCCCTCTTCAGCCAGGATAGCTTAAATCCAGTGGCACTCTGAGCCCGGGACCCACGTCTGGGCAAACCCAGCGCAGTTAGTGCGAGAAAGCAAAAGAAACACAATTGATGGACGGAATGCAGAACCAATCAAAACATTCACCCCCAGTCAGGAGATCTGGGTTAAATCTATCATTCTTTTGTTCACCATGCCATCCCATTTTAGACCTTGCCATATGCAAATCAGTCTTTACCCTGTGCCTCATGGGAACAGTCCAGCCCGAATTGCCAAGCCAAGTCCTCCCTGGACCAGAAACAAGCATCTTAGGACCAGTTTCGGGGTTTCACCCCTCTTCAGCCAGGATAGCTTAAATCCAGTGGCACTCTGAGCCCGGGACCCACGTCTGGGCATACCCAGCGCAGTTAGGGAGAGAAAGCAAAAGAGACACAATTGATGGACGGAATGCAGAACCAATCAAAACATTCACCCCCAGTCAAGAGGTCTGGGATAAATCCATCATTCTTTTGCTCACCATGCCACCCCAGTTAAGACCTGGCCATATGCAAATCAGTCTTGGCCCTGTGCCTCATGGGAACAGTCCTGCCCAAACTGCAAAGCCAAGTCCTCCCTGAACCAGAAACACGCATCCTAGGACCGGTTTCGGGGTTTCACCCCTCTTCAGCCAGGATAGCTTAAAAATCCAATGGCACTCTGAGCTCGGGACCCACGTCTGGGCATACCCAGCGCAGTTAGTGCGTGAAAGCAAAAGACACACAATTGATGGACGGAATACAGAACCAATCAAAACATTCACCCCCAGTCAAGAGATCTGGGTTAAATCCATCATTCTTTTGCTCACCATGCCACCCTAGTTTAGACATGGCCATATGCAAATCAGTCTCGACTTGTGCCTCATGGGAAGAGTCCAGCCCAAACTGCCAAGCCAAGTCCTCCCTGGATCAAAAACAAGCATCCTAGGACCGGTTTCGGTGTTTCACCCCTCTTCAGCCAGGATAGCTTAAATCCAGTGGCACAGTGAGCCCGGGACCCACGTCTGGGCATACCCAGCGCAGTTAGGGCGATAAAGCAAAAGACACACAATTGATGGACGAAATGCAGAACCAATCAAAACAATCACCCCCAGTCAGGAGATCTGGGTTAAATCCATCATTCCTTTGCTCATCATGCCACACCAGTTTAGACCTGGTCATATGCAAATCAGTCTTGGCCCTGTGCCTCATGGTAAGAGTCCAACCCAAACTGCCAAGCCAAGTCCTGCCGGGACCAAAAACAAGCATCCTAGGACCGGTTTTGGGGTTTTACCCCTCTTCAACCAGGATAGCTTAAATCCAGTGGCACAGTGAGTCCGGGACCCACGTCTGGGCAAACCCAGCGTAGTTAGAGTGAGAAAACAAAAGACACACAATTGATGGACGGAATGCAGAACCAATCAAAACATTCACCTCCAGTCAAGAGATCTGGCTTAAATCCATCATTCTTTTGCTCACCATGCCACCCCAGTTTAGAATTGGCCATATGCAAATCAGTCTTGGCCCTGTGCCTCATGGGAACAGTTCAGCTCGAACTTCCAAGCTAAGTGCTCCCTGGACCAGAAACAAGCATCCTAGGACCGGTTTCGGGGTTTCACCCTCTTCAGCCAGTATAGCTTAAATCCAGTGGCACTCTGGGCAAACCCAGCGCAGTTAGTGTGAGAAAGCAAAAGACACACAATTGATGGACGGAATGCAGAACCAATCAAAACATTCACCCCCAGTCAGGAGATCTGGGTTAAATCCATCATTCCTTTGCTCACCATGCCATCCCAGTTTAGACCTGGCCATTTGCAAATCAGTCTTTACCCTGTGCCTCATGGGAACAGACCAGCCCAATCTGCCAAGCCAAGTCCTCCCTGGACCAGAAAGAAGCATCCTAGGACCGATTTCGGGGTTTCCCCCTCTTCAGCCAGGATAGCTTAAATCCAGTGTCACAGTAAGCCTGGGACCCACGTCTGGGCATACCCCAGCGCAGTTAGGGTGAGAAAGCAAAAGACACACAATTGATGGACGGAATGCAGAACCAATCAAAACATTCACCCCCAGTCAAGAGATCTGGGTTAAATCCATCATTCTTTTGCTCACCATGCCACCCCAGTTTAGACCTGGCTGTATGCAAATCAGTCTTGGCCCTGTACCTCATGGGAACAGTCCAGCCCGAACTGCAAAGCCAAGTCCTCTCTGGACAAAAAACAAGCATCCTAGGACCAGTTTCGGGGTTTCACCCCTTTGCAGCCAGGAAAGCTTGAATCCAGTGGCACAGTGAGCCCGAGACCTACGTCTGGGCATACCCAGCGCAGTTAGTGCGAGAAAGAAAAAGACACACAATTGATAAACGGAATGCAGAACCAATGAAAACATTCACCCCCAGTCAGGAGATCTGGGTTAAATCCATCTTTCTTTTGCTCACCATGCCATCCCAGTTTCGACCTGGCCATATGCAAATCAGTCTTGGCCCTGTACCTCATGGGAACAGTCCAGCCCGAACTGCCAAGCCAAGTCCACTCTGGACAAGAAACAAGCATCCTAGGACCAGTTTCGGGGTTTCACCCCTTTGCAGCCAGGAAAGCTTGAATCCAGTGGCACAGTGAGCCCGAGACCTACGTCTGGGCATACCCAGCGCAGTTAGTGTGAGAAAGAAAAAGACACACAATTGATGGACGGAATGCAGAACCAATCAAAACATTCACCCAGAGTCAAGAGATCTGGGATAAATCGATCATTCTTTTGCTCACCATGCCACCCCAGTTTAGACCTGGCTGTCTGCAAATCAGTCTTGGCCCTGTACCTCATGGGAACAGTCCAGCCCGAACTGCCAAGCCAAGTCCTCTCTGGACAAGAAACAAGCATCCTCAGACCAGTTTCGGGGTTTCACTCCTTTGCAGCCAGGAAAGCTTGAATCCAGTGGCACAGTGAGCCCGAGACCTACGTCTGGGCATACCCAGCGCAGTTAGTGCGAGAAAGAAAAAGACACACAATTGATAGACGGAATGCAGAACCAATGAAAACATTCACCCCCAGTCAGGAGATCTGGGTTAAATCCATCTTTCTTTTGCTCACCATGCCATCCCAGTTTCGACCTGGCCATATGCAAATCAGTCTTTACCCTGTGCCTCATGGGAACAGTCCAGCCCGAACTGCCAAGCCAAGTCCTCCCTGGACCAGAAACAAGCATCCTAGGACCGGTTTCGGGGTTTCACCCCTCTTCAGCCAGGATAGCTTAAATCCAGTGGCACAGTGAGCCCGGGACCCACGTCTGGGCATACCCAGCGCAGCTAGGGCGAGAAAGCAAAAGACACACAATTGATGGACGGAATGCAGAACCAATCAAAACATTCACCCCCAGTCAAGAGATCTGGGTTAAATCGATTATTCTTTTGCTCACCATGCCCCCCCTGTTTAGACCTGGCTGTATGCAAATCAGTCTTGGCCCTGTACCTCATGGGAACAGACCAGCCCGAACTGCCAAGCCAAGTACTCCCTGGACCAGAAAGAAGCAACCTAGGACCGGATGTAGGGTTTCACCCCTCTTTAGCCATGATAGCTTAAATCCAGTGGAACAATGAGTCCGGGACCCACGTCTGGGCATACCCAGGGCAGTTAAGGCAAGAAACCAAAAGATACACAATTGATGGACATAATGCAGAACCAATCAAAACATTCACCCCTAGTCAGGAGATCTGGCTTAAATCCATCAATCTTTTGCTCACCATTCCACCCCAGTTTAGACCTGGCCATATGCAAATCAGTCTTGGCCTTGTGCCTCATGGGAACAGTTCAGCCCGAACTGCCAAGCCAAGTCCTCCCTGGACCAGAAACAAGCATCCAAGGACAGGTTTCGGGGTTTCACCCCTCTTCAGCCAGGATAGCTTAAATCCAGTGGCACTCTGAGCCCGGGACCCACGTCTGGGCAAACCCAGCGCAGTTAGTGCGAGAAAGCAAAAGAAACACAATTGATGGACGGAATGCAGAACCAATCAAAACATTCACCCCCAGTCAGGAGAGCTGGGTTAAATCTATCATTCTTTTGTTCACCATGCCATCCCATTTTAGACCTGGCCATATGCAAATCAGTCTTTACCCTGTGCCTCATGGGAACAGACCAGCCAAACTGCCAAGCCAAGTCCTCCCTGGACCAGAAACAAGCATCCTAGGACCGCTTTCGGGGTTTCCCCCTATTCAGCCAGGATAGCTTAAATCCAGTGTCACAGTGAGCCCGGGACCCACGTCTGGGCATACCCAGCGCAATTAGGGCGAGAAAGCAAAAGATACACAATAATGGACGGAATGCAGAACCAATGAAAACATTCACCCACAGTCAAGAGATCTGGCTTAAATCCATCATTCTTTTGCGCACCATGCCAACCCAGTTTAGACCTGGCCATATGGAAATCAGTCTTTCCCTGTGCCTCATGGGAACAGTCCAGCCCGAACTGCCAAGCCAAGTCCTCCATGGACCAAAAAAAAAGCATCCTGGGACCGGTTTCGGAGTCTAACCCCTCCTTAGCCAGGATAGCTTAAATCCAGTGGCACTCTGAGCCCGGGACCCACGTCTGGGCATACCCAGCGCAGTTAGGGCAAGAAAGCAAAATACACACAATTGATCGACGGAATGCAGACCCAATCAAAACTTTCACCCCTAGTCAAGAGATCTGGCTTAAATCCATAATTCTTTTGCTCACCATGCCACCCCAGTTTAGACCTGGCCATATGCAAATCAGTCTTGGCCCTGTGCCTCATGGGAACAGTCCAAGTTCTCCTTGGACCAAAAACAAGCATCCTAGGACCGGTTTCGGTGTTTCACCCCTCTTCAGCCAGGATAGCTTAAATCCAATGGCACTCTGAGCCCGGGACCCACGTCTGGGCATACCCAGCGCAGTTAGTGCGAGAAAGCAAAAGACACACAATTGATGGACGGAATGCAGAACCAATCAAAACATTCACTCCCCAGTCAAGAGATCTGGGTTAAATCCATCATTCTTTTGCTCACCATGCCACCCTAGTTTGGACCTTGCAATATGCAAATCAGTCTTGGCCCTGTGCCTCATGGGAAGAGTCCAGCCCAAACTGCCAAGCCAAGTCCTCCCTCGACCAAAAACAAGCATCCTAGGACCGGTTTCGGTGTTTCACCCCTCTTCAACCAGGATAGCCTAAATCCAGTGGCACAGTGAGCCCGGGACCCACATCTGGGCATATCCAGCGCAGTTAGGGCGAGAAAACAAAAAACAAACAATTGATGGACCGAATGCAGAACCAATCAAAACATTCAACCCCAGTCAAGATATCTGGCTTAAATCCATCATTCTTTTGCTCAACATGCCACCCCAGTTTAGACCTGGCCATATGGAAATCAGTCTTGGCCCTGTGCCTCATGGGAAGAGTCCAGCCCAAACTGTCAAGCCAAGTCCTCCCTGGACGAGAAACAAACATCCTAGGACCGGTTTCGGGGTTTCACTCCTCTTTATCCAGGATAGCTTAAATCCAGTGGCACTCTGAGCCCGGGACCCACATCTGGGCATACCCAGCGGAGTTAGGGAGAGAAAGCAAAAGACATACAATTGATGGATGGAATGCAGAACCAATCAAAACATTCACCCCCAGTCAAAAGGGCTGGGTTAAATCCATCATTCTTTTGCTCACCATGCCACCCCAGTTTAGAGCTGGTCATATGCAAATCAGTTTTGGCCCTGTGCCTCATGGGAACAGTGCAGCCCAAACTGCCAAGCCAGGTCCTCCCTGGACCAGAAACAAGCATCCTAGGACTGGTTTAGGTGTTTCACCCCTCTTCAGCCAGGATGGCTTAAATCCAGTGGCACAGTGAGCCTGGGACCCACGGGTGAGCATACCCAGCGCAGTTAGGGCGAGAAAGCAAAAGACACACAATTTATGGATGGAATGCAGAACCAATGAAAACATTCACCCCCATTCAGGAGATCTGGGTAAAATACATCATTCTTTTGCTCACCATGCCACACCAGTTTACACCTGGCCATATGCAATTCAGTCTTGGCCCTGTGCCTCATGGTAACAGTCCAGCCCGAACTACCAAGCCAAGTCCTCCCTGGACCCGAAACAAGCATGCTAGGACCGGTTTCGGGGATTCACCCCTCTTCAGCCAAGATAGCTTAAATCCAGTGGCACAGTGAGCCCGGGACCCACGTCTGGAAATACCCAGCGCAGTTACGGCTAGAAAGCAAAAGACACACAATCGATGGATGGAATGCAGAACCAATGAAAACATTCACCCCCAGTCAAAAGGGCTGGGTTAAATCCATCATTCTTTTTCTCACCATGCTACCCCAGTTTAGACCTGGCCATATGGAAATCAGTCTTGGCCCTGTGCCTCATGGGAAGAGTCCAGCCCGAACTGCCAAGCCAAGTCCTCCCTGGACCAGAAACAAGCATCCTGGGACCGGTTTCGGGGTTTCACCCCTATTCATCCAGGATAGCTTAAATCCAGTGGCACTCTGAGCCCGGGACCTACATCTGGGCATACCCAGCGGAGTTAGGGAGAGAAAGCAAAAGACACACAATTGATGGATGGAATGCAGAACCAATCAAAACATTCACCCCCAGTCAAGAGGGCTGGGTTAAATCCATCATTCTTTTTCTCACCATGCCACCCCAGTTTAGAGCTGGTCATATGCAAATCAGTCTTGGCCCTGTGCCTCATGGGAACAGTCCTGCCCAAACTGCCAAGCCAAGTCCTCCCTGGACCAGAAACAAGCATCCCAGGACTGGTTTAGGTGTTTCACCCCTCTTCAGCCAGGATGGCTTAAATCCAGTGGCACGGTGAGCCTGGGACCCACAGGTGGGCATACCCAGGGCAGTTAGGGTGAGAAAGCAAAAGACACACAATTGATGGATGGAATGCAGAACCAATGAAAACATTCACCCCCATTCAGGAGATCTGGGTTAAATACATCATTCTTTTGCTCACCATGCCACACCAGTTTAGACCTGGCCATATGCAAATCAGTCTTGGACTGGTGCCTCATGGGAACAGTTCAGCCCGAACTGCCAAGCCAAGTCCTCCCTGGACCAGAAACAACCATCCAAGGACCAGTTTCAGGGTTTCACCCCTCTTCAGCCAGGATAGCTTAAATCCAGTGGCACTCTGAGCCCGGGACCCACGTCTGGGCAAACCCAGCACAGTTAGTGCGAGAAAGCAAAAGACACACAATTGATGGACGGAATGCAGAACCAATCAAAACATTCACCCCCAGTCAGGAGATCTGGGTTAAATCTATCATTCTTTTGCTCACCATGCCATCCCATTTTAGACCTGGCCATATGCAAATCAGTCTTTACCCTGTGCCTCATGGGAACAGACCTGCCCAAACTGCCAAGCCAAGTCCTCCCTGGACCAGAAACAAGCATCCTAGGCCCGCTTTCGGGGTTTACCCCTCTTCAGCCAGGATAGCTTAAATCCAGTGGCACAGTGAGCCCGGGACCCACGTCTGGGCATACCCAGCTCAGTTAGGGTGAGAAAGCAAAAGACACACAATTGATGGACGGAATGCAGATCCAATCAAAACATTCACCCACAGTCAAGAGATCTGGCTTAAATCCATCATTCGTTTGCGCACCATGCCACCCCAGTTTAGACCTGGCCATATGGAAATCAGTCTTTAAATGTGCCTCATGGGAACAGTCCAGCCCGAACTGCCAAGCCAAGTCCTCCATGGACCAAAAAAAAAGCATCCTAGGACCGCTTTCGGAGTCTCACCCCTCTTCAGCCAGGATAGCTTAAATCCAGAGGCACTCTGAGCCCGGGACCCACGTCTGGGCATACCCAGCGCAGTTAGGGCAAGAAAGCAAATGACACACAATTGATCGACGGAATGCAGACCCAATCAAAACTTTCACCCCTAGTCAAGAGATCTGGCTTAAATCCATAATTCTTTTGCTCACCATGCCACCCCAGTTTAGACCTGGCCATTTGCAAATCAGTCTTGGCCCTGTGCCTCATGGGAACAGTCCAAGTTCTCCTTGGACCAAAAACAAGCATCCTAGGACCGGTTTCGGTGTTTCACCCCTCTTCAGCCAGGATAGCTTAAATCCAATGGCACTCTGAGCCCGGGACCCACGTCTGGGCATACCCAGCGCAGTTAGTGCGAGAAAGCAAAAGACACACAATTGATGGACGGAATGCAGAACCAATCAAAACATTCACTCCCCAGTCAAGAGATCTGGGTTAAATCCATCATTCTTTTGCTCACCATGCCACCCTAGTTTAGACCTTGCAATATGCAAATCAGTCTTGGCCCTGTGCCTCATGGGAAGAGTCCAGCCAAAACTGCCAAGCCAAGTCCTCCCCCGACCAAAAACAAGCATCCTAGGACCGGTTTCGGTATTTCACCCCTCTTCAACCAGGATAGCCTAAATCCAGTGGCACAGTGAGCCCGGGACCCACATCTGGGCATATCCAGCGCAGTTAGGGCGAGAAAACAAAAAACAAACAATTGATGGACGGAATGCAGAACCAATCAAAACATTCAACCCCAGTCAAGATATCTGGCTTAAATCCATCATTCTTTTGCTCACCATGCCACTCCAGTTTAGACCTGGCCATATGGAAATCAGTCTTGGTCCTGTGCCTCATGGGAAGAGTCCAGCCCAAACTGCCAAGCCAAGTCCTCCCTGGACCAGACACAAGCATCCTAGGACCGGTTTCGGGGTTTCACCCCTCTTCATCCAGGATAGCTTAAATCCAGTGGCACTCTGAGCCCGGGACCCACATCTGGGCATACCCAGCAGAGTTAGGGAGAGAAAGCAAAAGACATACAATTGATGGATGGAATGCAGAACCAATCAAAACATTCACCCCCAGTCAAAAGGGCTGGGTTAAATCCATCATTCTTTTGCTCACCATGCCACCCCAGTTTAGAGCTGGTCATATGCAAATCAGTCTTGGCCCTGTGCCTCATGGGAACAGTGCAGCCCAAACTGCCATGCCAAGCCAAGTCCTCCCTGGACCAGAAACAAGCATCCTAGGACTGGTTTAGGTGTTTCACCCCTCTTCAGCCAGGATGGCTTAAATCCAGTGGCACAGTGAGCCTGGGACCCACGGGTGAGCATACCAAGCGCAGTTAGGGCGAGAAAGCAAAAGACACGCAATTGATGGATGGAATGCAGAACCAATGAAAACATTCACCCCCATTCAGGAGATCTGGGTTAAATACATCATTCTTTTGCTCACCATGCCACACCAGTTTAGACCTGGCCATATGCAAATCCGTCTTGGCCCTGTGCCTCATGGGAACAGTCCAGCCCGAACTGCCAAGCCAAGTCCTCCCTGGACCAGAAACAATCATCCTAGGACCGGTTTCGGGGTTTCACCCCTCTTCAACCAGGATAGCTTAAATCCAGTGGCACAGTGAGCCCGGGACCCACGTCTGGGCATACCCAGCGTAGTTAGGGTGAGAAAACAAAAGACACACAATTGATGGACGGAATGCAGAACCAATCAAAACATTCACCCCCAGTCAAGAGATCTGGCTTAAATCCATCATTCTTTTTCTCACCATGCCACCCCAGTTTAGAATTGGCCATATGCAAATCAGTCTTGGCCCTGTGCCTCATGGGAACAGTTCAGCTCGAACTTCCAAGCCAAGTCCTCCCTGGACCAGAAACAAGCATCCTAGGACCGGTTTCGGGGTTTCACCCTGTTCAGCCAGGATAGCTTAAATCCAGTGGCACTCTGAGCCCGGGACCCGCGTCTGGGCAAACCCAGCGCAGTTAGTGTGAGAAAGCAAAAGACACACAATTGATGGACGGAATGCAGAACCAATCAAAACATTCACCCCCAGTCAGGAGATCTGGGTTAAATCCATCATTCCTTTGCTCACCATGCCATCCCAGTTTAGACCTGGCCATTTGCAAATCAGTCTTTACCCTGTGCCTCATGGGAACAGACCAGCCCAATCTGCCAAGCCAAGTCCTCCCTGGACCAGAAAGAAGCATCCTAGGACCGATTTCGGGGTTTCCCCCTCTTCAGCCAGGATAGCTTAAATCCAGTGTCACAGTAAGCCTGGGACCCACGTCTGGGCATACCCCAGCGCAGTTAGGGTGAGAAAGCAAAAGACACACAATTGATGGACAGAATGCAGAACCAATCAAAACATTCACCCCCAGTCAAGAGATCTGGGTTAAATCCATCATTCTTTTGCTCATTATGCCACCCCAGTTTAGACCTGGCTGTATGCAAATCAGTCTTGGCCCCGTACCTCATGGGAACAGTCCAGCCCGAACAGCCAAGCCAAGTCCTCTCTGGACAAAAAACAAGCATCCTAGGACCAGTTTCGGGGTTTCACCCCTTTGCAGCCAGAAAAGCTTGAATCCAGTGGCACAGTGAGCCCGAGACCTACGTCTGGGCATACCCAGCGCAGTTAGTGCGAGAAAGAAAAAGACACACAATTGAAAGACGGAATGCAGAACCAATGAAAACATTCACCCCCAGTCAGGAGATCTGGGTTAAATCCATCTTTCTTTTGCTCACCATGCCATCCCAGTTTCGACCAGGCCATATGCAAATCAGTCTTTACCCTGTGCCTCATGGGAACAGTCCAGCCCGAACTGCCAAGCCAAGTCCTCCCTGGACCAGAAACAAGCATCCTAGGACCGGTTTCGGGGTTTCTCCCCTCTTCTGCCAGGATAGCTTAAATCCAGTGGCACAGGGAGCCCAGGACCCACGTCTGGGCATACCCAGTGCAGTTAGGGCGAGAAAGCAAAAGACACATAATTGATGGACGGAATGCAGAACCAATCAAAACATTCACCCCCTGTCAAGAGATCTGGGTTAAATCCATCATTCATTTGCTCACCATGCCACACCAGTTTAGACCTGGCCATATGCAAATCAGTCTTGGCCCTGTGCCTCATGGGAACAGTCTAGCCCGAACTACCAAGCCAAGTCCTCCCTGGACCAGAAACAAGCATCCTAGGACCAGTTTCGGGGTTTCACACCTCTTCAGCCAGGATAGCTTAAATCCAGTGGCACAGTGAGCCCAAGACCCACGTCTGGTCATACCCAGCGCAGTTAGGGAGAGAAAGCAAAAGAGACACAATTGATGGACGGAATGCAGAACCAATCAAAACATTCACCCCCAGTCAAGAGGTCTGGGATAAATCCATCATTCTTTTGCTTACCATGCCACCCCAGTTAAGACCTAGCCATATGCAAATCAGTCTTGGCCCTGTGCCTCATGGGAACAGTCCAGCCCAAACTGCCAAGCCAAGTCCTCCCTGAACCAGAAACACGCATCCTAGGACCGGTTTCGGGGTTTCACCCTCTTCAGCCAGGATAGCTTAAATCCAGTGGCACTCTGAGCCCGGGACCCGCGTCTGGGCAAACCCAGCGCAGTTAGTGTGAGAAAGCAAAAGACACACAATTGATGGACGGAATGCCGAACCAATCAAAACATTAACCCCCAGTCAGGAGACCTGGGTTAAATCCATCATTCCTTTGCTCACCATGCCATCCCAGTTTAGACCTGGCCGTTTGCAAATCAGTCTTTACCCTGTGCCTCATGGGAACAGACCAGCCCAATCTGCCAAGCCAAGTCCTCCCTGGACCAGAAAGACGCATCCTAGGACCGATTTCGGGGTTTCCCCCTCTTCAGCCAGGATAGCTTAAATCCAGTGTCACAGTAAGCCTGGGACCCACGTCTGGGTATACCCCAGCGCAGTTAGGGTGAGAAAGCAAAAAACACACAATTGATGGACGGAATGCAGAACCAATCAAAACATTCACCCCCAGTCAAGAGATCTGGGTTAAATCCATCATTCTTTTGCTCACCATGCCACCCCAGTTTAGACCTGGCTGTATGCAAATCAGTCTTGGCCCTGTACCGCATGGGAACAGTCCAGCCCGAACTGCCAAGCCAAGTCCTCTCTGGACAAAAAACAAGCATCCTAGGACCAGTTTCGGGGTTTCACCCCTTTGCAGCCAGGAAAGCTTGAATCCAGTGGCACAGTGAGCCCGAGACCTACGTCTGGGCATACCCAGCGCAGTTAGTGCGAGAAAGAAAAAGACACACAATTGATAGACGGAATGCAGAACCAATCAAAACATTCACCCCCAGTCAGGAGATCTGGGTTAAATCCATCTTTCTTTTGCTCACCATGCCATCCCAGTTTCGACCTGGCCATATGCAAATCAGTCTTGGCCCTGTACCTCATGGGAACAGTCCAGCCCGAACTGCCAAGCCAAGTCCTCTCTGGACAAGAAACAAGCATCCTAGGACCAGTTTCAGGGTTTCACCCCTTTGCAGCCAGGAAAGCTTGAATCCAGTGGCACAGTGAGCCCGAGACCTACGTCTGGGCATACCCAGCGCAGTTAGTGTGAGAAAGAAAAAGACACACAATTGATGGACGGAATGCAGAACCAATCAAAACATTCACCCAGAGTCAAGAGATCTGGGATAAATCGATCATTTTTTTGCTCACCATGCCACCACAGTTTAGACCTGGCTGTCTGCAAATCAGTCTTGGCCCTGTACCTCATGGGAACAGTCCAGCCCGAACTGCCAAGCCAAGTCCTCTCTGGAGAAGAAACAAGCATCCTAGGACCAGTTTCGGGGTTTCACCCCTTTGCAGCCAGGAAAGCTTGAATCCAGTGGCACAGTGAGCCCGAGACCTACGTCTGGGCATACCCAGCGCAGTTAGTGCGAGAAAGAAAAAGACACACAATTGATAGACGGAATGCAGAACCAATGAAAATATTCACCCCCAGTCAGGAGATCTGGGTTAAATCCATCTTTCTTTTGCTCACCATGCCATCCCAGTTTCGACCAGGCCATATGCAAATCAGTCTTTACCCTGTGCCTCATGGGAACAGTCCAGCCCGAACTGCCAAGCCAAGTCCTCCCTGGACCAGAAACAAGCATCCTAGGACCGGTTTCGGGGTTTCACCCCTCTTCTGCCAGGATAGCTTAAATCCAGTGGCACAGTGAGCCCAGGACCCACGTCTGGTCATACCCAGCGCAGTTAGGGAGAGAAAGCAAAAGAGACACAATTGATGGACGGAATGCAGAACCAATCAAAACATTCACCCCCAGTCAAGAGGTCTGTGATAAATCCATCATTCTTTTGCTCACCATGCCACCCCAGTTAAGACCTGGCCATATGCAAATCAGTCTTGGCCCTGTGCCTCTTGGGAACAGTCCAGCCCAAACTGCCAAGCCAAGTTCTCCCTGAACCAGAAACACGCATCCTAGGACCTGTTTCGGGGTTTCACCCCTCTTCAGCCAGGATAGCTTAAAAATCCAATAGCACTCTGAGCTCGGGACCCACGTCTGGGCATACCCAGCGCAGTTAGTGCGTGAAAGCAAAAGACACACAATTGATGGACGGAATGCAGAACCAATCAAAACATTCACCCCCAGTCAAGAGATCTGGGTTAACTCCATCATTCTTTTGCTCACCATGCCACCCTAGTTTAGACATGGCCTTATGCAAATCAGTCTCGGCTTGTGCCTCATGGGAAGAGTCCAGCCCAAACTGCCAAGCCAAGTCCTCCCTGGATCAAAAACAAGCATCCTAGGACCGGTTACGGTGTTTCACCCCTCTTCAGCCAGGATAGCTTAAATCCAGTGGCACAGTGAGCCCCGGACCCACGTCTGGGCATACCCAGCTCAGTTAGGGCGAGAAAGCAAAAGACAAACAATTGATGGACGGAATGCAGAACCAATCAAAACATTCACCCCCAGTCAAGAGATCTGGCTTAAATCCACCATTCTTTTGCTCACCATGCCACTCCAGTTTAGACCTGGCCATTTGGAAATCAGTCTTTCCCTGTGCCTCATGGGAACAGTCCAGCCCGAACTGCCAAGCCAAGATCTCTCTGGACCAGAAACAAGCTTCTTAGGACCAGTTTCGGGGTTTCACCCCTCTTCAGCCAGGATAGCTTAAATCCAGTGGCACTCTGAGCCCGGGACCCACGTCTGGGCATACCCAGCGCAGTTGGGGCGATAAAGCAAAAGACACACAATTGATGGACGAAATGCAGAACCAATCAAAACAATCACCCCAAGTCAAGAGATCTGGGTTAAATCCATCATTCCTTTGCTCAACATGCCACACCAGTTTAGACCTGGTCATATGCAAATCAGTCTTGGCCCTGTGCCTCATGGTAAGAGTCCTACCCAAACTGCCAAGCCAAGTCCTCCAGGGACCAAAAACAAGCATCCTAGGACCGGTTTTGGGGTTTTACCCCTCTTCAACCAGGATAGCTTAAATCCAGTGGCACAGTGAGTCCGGGACCCACGTCTGGGCATACCCAGCGCAGTTAGGGCAAGAAAGCAAAAGACACACAATTGATGGATGGAATGCAGAACAAATCAAAACATTCACACCCAGTCAAGAGATCTGGGTTGAATCCATTATTCTTTTGCTCACTATGCCATCCCAGTTTAGACTTGGCCATATGCATATCAGTCTTGGCCCTGTGCCTCATGGGAACAGTCCAGCCCGAACTGCCAAGCCAAGTCCTCCCTGGACCAGAAACAAGCATCCTAGGACCGGTTTCGGGGTTTCACCCCTCTTCAACCAGGATAGCTTAAATCCAGTGGCACAGTGAGCCCGGGACCCACGTCTGGGTATACCCAGCGTAGTTAGAGTGAGAAAACAAAAGACACACAATTGATGGACGAAATGCAGAACCAATCAAAACTTTCACCCCCAGTCAAGAGATCTGGCTTAAATCCATCATTCTTTTGCTCACCATGCCACCCCAGTTTAGAATTGGCCATATGCAAATCAGTCTTGGCCCTGTGCCTCATGGGAACAGTTCAGCTCGAACTTCCAAGCCAAGTCCTCCCTGGACCAGAAACAAGCATCCTAGGACCGGTTTCGGGGTTTCACCCTCTTCAGCCAGGATAGCTTAAATCCAGTGGCACTCTGAGCCTGGGACCCGCGTCTGGGCAAACCCAGCGCAGTTAGTGTGAGAAAGCAAAAGACACACAATTGATGGACGGAATGCAGAACCAATCAAAACATTCACCCCCAGTCAGGAGATCTGGGTTAAATCCATCATTCTTTTGCTCACCATGCCACCCCAGTTTAGACCTGGCTGTATGCAAATCAGTCTTGGCCCTGTACCTCATGGGAACAGTCCAGCCCAAACTGCCAAGCCAAGTCCTCTCTGGACAAAAAACAAGCATCCTAGGACCAGTTTCGGGGTTTCACCCCTTTGCAGCCAGGAAAGCTTGAATCCAGTAGCACAGTGAGCCCGAGACCTACGTCTGGGCATACCCAGCGCAGTTAGTGCGAGAAAGCAAAAGACACACAATTGATGGACGGAATGCAGAACCAATCAAAACATTCACCCCCAGTCAAGAGATCTGGGTTAAATCGATTATTCTTTTGCTCACCATGCCCCGCCTGTTTAGACCTGGCTGTATGCAAATCAGTCTTGGCCCTGTACCTCATGGGAACAGACCAGCCCGAACTGCCAAGCCAAGTACTCCCTGGACCAGAAAGAAGCAACCTAGGACCGGGTGTAGGGTTTCACCCCTCTTTAGCCATGATAGCTTAAATCCAGTGGAACAATGAGTCCGGGACCCACGTCTGGGCATACCCAGGGCAGTTAAGGCAAGAAACCAAAAGATACACAATTGATGGACAGAATGCAGAACCAATCAAAACATTCACCCCTAGTCAGGAGATCTGGTTTAAATCCATCAATCTTTTGCTCACCATTCCACCCCAGTTTAGACCTGGCCATATGCAAATCAGTCTTGGCCTTGTGCCTTATGGGAACAGTTCAGCCCGAACTGCCAAGCCAAGTCCTCCCTGGACCAGAAACAAGCATCCAAGGACAGGTTTCGGGGTTTCACCCCTCTTCAGCCAGGATAGCTTAAATCCAGTGGCACTCTGAGCCCGGGACCCACGTCTGGGCAAACCCAGCGCAGTTAGTGCGAGAAAGCAAAAGAAACACAATTGATGGACGGAATGCAGAACCAATCAAAACATTCACCCCCAGTCAGGAGATCTGGGTTAAATCTATCATTCTTTTGCTCACCATGCCATCCCATTTTAGACCTGGCCATATGCAAATCAGTCTTTACCCTGTGCCTCATGGGAACAGACCAGCCAAACTGCCAAGCCAAGTCCTCCCTGGACCAGAAACAAGCATCCTAGGACCGCTTTCGGGGTTTCCCCCTCTTCAGCCAGGATAGCTTAAATCCAGTGTCACAGTGAGCCTGGGACCCACGTGTGGGCATACCCAGCACAGTTAGGGCGAGAAAGCAAAAGACACACAATCGATGGACAGAATGCAGAACCAATCAAAACGTTCACCCACAGTCAAGAGATGTGGGTTAAAGCCATCGTTCCTTTGCTCACCATGCCACCCCAGATTAGACCAGGCCATATGCAAATCAGTCTTGGCCCTGTGCCTCATGGGAACAGTCCAGCCCGAACTGCCAAGCCAAGTCCTCCCTGGACAAGAAACAAGCATCCTAGGACCAGTTTCGGGGTTTCACCCCTTTTCAGCCAGGAAAGCTTAAATCCAGTGGCACAGTGAGCCCGAAATCTACGTCTGGGCATACCCAGCGGAGTTAGGGAGAGAAAGCAAAAGACACACAATTGATGGACGGAATGCAGAACCAATCAAAACATTCACCCCCAGTCAAGAGGGCTGGGTTAAATCCATCATTCTTTTGCTCACCATGCCACCCCAGTTTAGAGCTGGTCATATGCAAATCAGTCTTGGCCCTGTGCCTCATGGGAACAGTCCAGCCCAAACTGCCAAGCCAAGTCCTCCCTGGTTCAAAAACAAGCATCCTAGGACTGGTTTCGGTGTTTCACCCCTCTTCAGCCAGGATAGCTTAAATCCTGTGGCACAGTGAGCCCGGGACCCACGTCTGGGCATGCCCAGCTCAGTTAGGGCAAGAAAGCAAAAGACACACAATAAATGGATGGAATGCAGAACCAATCAAAACATTCACACCCCAGTCAAGAGATCTGGGTTAAATCCATTATTCTTTTGCTCATCATGCCACCCTAGTTTAGACTTGGCCATATGCAAATCAGTCTTGGCCCTGTGCCTCATGGGAACAGTCCAGCCCGAACTGCCAAGCCAAGTCCTCCCTGGACCAGAAACAAGCATCCTAGGACCGGTTTCGGGATTTCACCCCTCTTCAACCAGGATAGCTTAAATCCAGTGGCACAGTGAGCCCGGGACCCACGTCTGGGTATACCCAGCGCAGTTAGGGCGAGAAAACAAAAGAGACACAATTGATGGACGGAATGCAGAACCAATCAAAACATTCACCCCCAGTCAAGAGATCTGGCTTAAATCCATCATTCTTTTGCTCACCATGCCACCCCAGTTTAGACCTGGCCATATGCAAATCAGTCTTGGCCCTGTGCCTCGTGGGAACAGTTCAGCCCGAACTTCCAAGCCAAGTCATCCCTGGACCAGAAACAAGCATCCTAGGACCGGTTTCGGGGTTTCACCCCTCTTCAGCCAGGATAGCTTAAATCCAGTGGCACTCTGAGCCCGGGACCCACGTCTGGGCATACCCAGCGCAGTTAGTGCGAGAAAGCAAAAGACACACAATTGATGGATGGAATGCAGAACCAATCAAAACATTCACCCCCAGTCAAGAGATCAGGGTTAAATCCATTATTCTTTTGCTCATCATGCCACCCTAGTTTAGACTTGGCCATATGCAAATCAGTCTTGGCCCTGTGCCTCATGGGAACAGTCCAGCCCGAACTGCCAAGCCAAGATCTCTCTGGACCAGAAACAAGCTTCTTAGGACCAGTTTCGGGGTTTCACCCCTCTTCAGCCAGGATAGCTTAAATCCAGTGGCACTCTGAGCCCGGGACCCACGTCTGGGCATACCCAGCGCAGTTGGGGCGATAAAGCAAAAGACACACAATTGATGGACGAAATGCAGAACCAATCAAAACAATCACCCCAAGTCAAGAGATCTGGGTTAAATCCATCATTCCTTTGCTCAACATGCCACACCAGTTTAGACCTGGTCATATGCAAATCAGTCTTGGCCCTGTGCCTCATGGTAAGAGTCCTACCCAAACTGCCAAGCCAAGTCCTCCAGGGACCAAAAACAAGCATCCTAGGACCGGTTTTGGGGTTTTACCCCTCTTCAACCAGGATAGCTTAAATCCAGTGGCACAGTGAGTCCGGGACCCACGTCTGGGCATACCCAGCGCAGTTAGGGCAAGAAAGCAAAAGACACACAATTGATGGATGGAATGCAGAACAAATCAAAACATTCACACCCAGTCAAGAGATCTGGGTTGAATCCATTATTCTTTTGCTCACTATGCCATCCCAGTTTAGACTTGGCCATATGCATATCAGTCTTGGCCCTGTGCCTCATGGGAACAGTCCAGCCCGAACTGCCAAGCCAAGTCCTCCCTGGACCAGAAACAAGCATCCTAGGACCGGTTTCGGGGTTTCACCCCTCTTCAACCAGGATAGCTTAAATCCAGTGGCACAGTGAGCCCGGGACCCACGTCTGGGTATACCCAGCGTAGTTAGAGTGAGAAAACAAAAGACACACAATTGATGGACGAAATGCAGAACCAATCAAAACTTTCACCCCCAGTCAAGAGATCTGGCTTAAATCCATCATTCTTTTGCTCACCATGCCACCCCAGTTTAGAATTGGCCATATGCAAATCAGTCTTGGCCCTGTGCCTCATGGGAACAGTTCAGCTCGAACTTCCAAGCCAAGTCCTCCCTGGACCAGAAACAAGCATCCTAGGACCGGTTTCGGGGTTTCACCCTCTTCAGCCAGGATAGCTTAAATCCAGTGGCACTCTGAGCCTGGGACCCGCGTCTGGGCAAACCCAGCGCAGTTAGTGTGAGAAAGCAAAAGACACACAATTGATGGACGGAATGCAGAACCAATCAAAACATTCACCCCCAGTCAGGAGATCTGGGTTAAATCCATCATTCTTTTGCTCACCATGCCACCCCAGTTTAGACCTGGCTGTATGCAAATCAGTCTTGGCCCTGTACCTCATGGGAACAGTCCAGCCCAAACTGCCAAGCCAAGTCCTCTCTGGACAAAAAACAAGCATCCTAGGACCAGTTTCGGGGTTTCACCCCTTTGCAGCCAGGAAAGCTTGAATCCAGTAGCACAGTGAGCCCGAGACCTACGTCTGGGCATACCCAGCGCAGTTAGTGCGAGAAAGCAAAAGACACACAATTGATGGACGGAATGCAGAACCAATCAAAACATTCACCCCCAGTCAAGAGATCTGGGTTAAATCGATTATTCTTTTGCTCACCATGCCCCGCCTGTTTAGACCTGGCTGTATGCAAATCAGTCTTGGCCCTGTACCTCATGGGAACAGACCAGCCCGAACTGCCAAGCCAAGTACTCCCTGGACCAGAAAGAAGCAACCTAGGACCGGGTGTAGGGTTTCACCCCTCTTTAGCCATGATAGCTTAAATCCAGTGGAACAATGAGTCCGGGACCCACGTCTGGGCATACCCAGGGCAGTTAAGGCAAGAAACCAAAAGATACACAATTGATGGACAGAATGCAGAACCAATCAAAACATTCACCCCTAGTCAGGAGATCTGGTTTAAATCCATCAATCTTTTGCTCACCATTCCACCCCAGTTTAGACCTGGCCATATGCAAATCAGTCTTGGCCTTGTGCCTCATGGGAACAGTTCAGCCCGAACTGCCAAGCCAAGTCCTCCCTGGACCAGAAACAAGCATCCAAGGACAGGTTTCGGGGTTTCACCCCTCTTCAGCCAGGATAGCTTAAATCCAGTGGCACTCTGAGCCCGGGACCCACGTCTGGGCAAACCCAGCGCAGTTAGTGCGAGAAAGCAAAAGAAACACAATTGATGGACGGAATGCAGAACCAATCAAAACATTCACCCCCAGTCAGGAGATCTGGGTTAAATCTATCATTCTTTTGCTCACCATGCCATCCCATTTTAGACCTGGCCATATGCAAATCAGTCTTTACCCTGTGCCTCATGGGAACAGACCAGCCAAACTGCCAAGCCAAGTCCTCCCTGGACCAGAAACAAGCATCCTAGGACCGCTTTCGGGGTTTCCCCCTCTTCAGCCAGGATAGCTTAAATCCAGTGTCACAGTGAGCCTGGGACCCACGTGTGGGCATACCCAGCACAGTTAGGGCGAGAAAGCAAAAGACACACAATCGATGGACAGAATGCAGAACCAATCAAAACGTTCACCCACAGTCAAGAGATGTGGGTTAAATCCATCGTTCCTTTGCTCACCATGCCACCCCAGATTAGACCAGGCCATATGCAAATCAGTCTTGGCCCTGTGCCTCATGGGAACAGTCCAGCCCGAACTGCCAAGCCAAGTCCTCCCTGGACAAGAAACAAGCATCCTAGGACCAGTTTCGGGGTTTCACCCCTTTTCAGCCAGGAAAGCTTAAATCCAGTGGCACAGTGAGCCCGAAATCTACGTCTGGGCATACCCAGCGGAGTTAGGGAGAGAAAGCAAAAGACACACAATCGATGGACGGAATGCAGAACCAATCAAAACATTCACCCCCAGTCAAGAGGGCTGGGTTAAATCCATCATTCTTTTGCTCACCATGCCACCCCAGTTTAGAGCTGGTCATATGCAAATCAGTCTTGGCCCTGTGCCTCATGGGAACAGTCCAGCCCAAACTGCCAAGCCAAGTCCTCCCTGGACCAGAAACAAGCATCCTAGGACTGGTTTAGGTGTTTCACCCCTCTTCAGCCAGGATGGCTTAAATCCAGTGGGACAGTGAGCCTGGGACCCACGGGTGGGCATACCCAGCGCAGTTAGGGCGAGAAAGCAAAAGACACACAATTGATGGATGGAATGCAGAACCAATGAAAACATTAACCCCCATTCAGGAGATCTGGGTTAAATCCATCATTCTTTTGCTCACCATGCCACACCAGTTTAGAGATGGCCATATGCAAATCAGTCTTGGCCCTGTGCCTCATGGGAACAGTCCAGCCCGAACTACCGAGCCAAGTTCTCCCTGGACCCGAAACAAGCATGCTAGGACCGGTTTCGGGGATTCACCCCTCTACAGCCAAGATAGCTTAAATCCAGTGGCACAGTGAGTCCGGGACCCACGTCTGGAAATACTCAGCGCAGTTAGGGCGAGAAAGCAAAAGACACACAATCGATGGATGGAATGCAGATCCAATGAAAACATTCACCCCCATTCAGGAGATCTGGGTTAAATCCATCATTCTTTTGCTCACCATGCCACACCAGTTTAGACCTGGCCATATGCAAATCAGTCTTGGCCCTGTGCCTCATGGGAACAGTCCAGCCCGAACTACCAATCCAAGTCCTCCCTGGACCCGAAACAAGCATGCTAGGACCGGTTTCAGGGATTCACCCCTCTTCAGCCAGGATAGCTTAAATCCAGTGGCACAATGAGTCCGGGCCACACGTCTGGGTATACCCAGCGCAGTTAGGGCGAAAAAGCAAAAGACACACAATTGATGGACGGAATGCAGAACCAATCAAAACATTCACCCCAGTCAAAAGGGCTGGGTTAAATCCATCATTCTTTTGCTCACCATGCCACCCCAGTTTAGACCTGGCCATATGCAAATCAGTCTTGGCCCTGTGCCTCATGGCAACAGTCCAGCCCGAACTGCCAAGCCAAGTCCTCGCTGGACAAGAAACAAGCATCCTAGGACCAGTTTCGGGGTTTCACTCCTTTTCAGCCAGGAAAGCTTGAATCCAGTGGCACAGTGAGCCCGAGACCTACGTCTGGGCATACCCAGCGCAGCTAGGACGAGAAAGCAAAAGACAAAAAATTGATGGACGGAATGCAGAACCAATCAAAACATTCACCCCCAGTCAAGAGATCTGGGTTAAATCGATTATTCTTTTGCTCACCATGCCCCCCCTGTTTAGACCTGGCTATATGCAAATCAGTCTTGGCCCTGTACCTCATGGGAACAGACCAGCCCGAAATGCCAAGCCAAGTCCTCCCTGGACCAGAAACAAGCAACCTAGGAGTCGGGCCGAGTTCGGGGTTTCACCCATCTTTAGCCAGGATAGCTTATATCCAGTGGCACAGTGATCCCGGGACCCACGTGTGGGCATACCCAGCGCAGTTAGGGCGAGAATGCAAAAGACACACAATTGATGGACGGAATGCAGAACCAATCAAAACATTCACCCCCAGTCAAGAGATCAGGGTTAAATCCATTATTCTTTTGCTCATCATGCCACCCTAGTTTAGACTTGGCCATATGCAAATCAGTCTTGGCCCTGTGCCTCATGGGAACAGTCCAGCCCAACCTGCCAAGCCAAGTCCTCCCTGGTTCAAAAACAAGCATCCTAGGACCGGTTTCGGTGTTTCACCCCTCTTCAGCCAGGATAGCTTAAATCCTGTGGCACAGTGAGCCCGGGACCCACGTCTGGGCATGCCCAGCTCAGTTAGGGCAAGAAAGCAAAAGACACACAATAAATGGATGGAATGCAGAACCAATCAAAACATTCACACCCCAGTCAAGAGATCTGGGTTAAATCCATTATTCTTTTGCTCATCATGCCACCCTAGTTTAGACTTGGCCATATGCAAATCAGTCTTGGCCCTGTGCCTCATGGGAACAGTCCAGCCCGAACTGCCAAGCCAAGTCCTCCCTGGACCAGAAACAAGCATCCTAGGACCGGTTTCGGGATTTCACCCCTCTTCAACCAGGATAGCTTAAATCCAGTGGCACAGTGAGCCCGGGACCCACGTCTGGGTATACCCAGCGCAGTTAGGGCGAGAAAACAAAAGAGACACAATTGATGGACGGAATGCAGAACCAATCAAAACATTCACCCCCAGTCAAGAGATCTGGCTTAAATCCATCATTCTTTTGCTCACCATGCCACCCCAGTTTAGACCTGGCCATATGCAAATCAGTCTTGGCCCTGTGCCTCGTGGGAACAGTTCAGCCCGAACTTCCAAGCCAAGTCATCCCTGGACCAGAAACAAGCATCCTAGGACCGGTTTCGGGGTTTCACCCCTCTTCAGCCAGGATAGCTTAAATCCAGTGGCACTCTGAGCCCGGGACCCACGTCTGGGCATACCCAGCGCAGTTAGTGCGAGAAAGCAAAAGACACACAATTGATGGATGGAATGCAGAACCAATCAAAACATTCACCCCCAGTCAAGAGATCAGGGTTAAATCCATTATTCTTTTGCTCATCATGCCACCCTAGTTTAGACTTGGCCATATGCAAATCAGTCTTGGCCCTGTGCCTCATGGGAACAGTCCAGCCCAACCTGCCAAGCCAAGTCCTCCCTGGTTCAAAAACAAGCATCCTAGGACCGGTTTCGGTGTTTCACCCCTCTTCAGCCAGGATAGCTTAAATCCTGTGGCACAGTGAGCCCGGGACCCACGTCTGGGCATGCCCAGCTCAGTTAGGGCAAGAAAGCAAAAGACACACAATAAATGGATGGAATGCAGAACCAATCAAAACATTCACACCCCAGTCAAGAGATCTGGGTTAAATCCATTATTCTTTTGCTCATCATGCCACCCTAGTTTAGACTTGGCCATATGCAAATCAGTCTTGGCCCTGTGCCTCATGGGAACAGTCCAGCCCGAACTGCCAAGCCAAGTCCTCCCTGGACCAGAAACAAGCATCCTAGGACCGGTTTCGGGATTTCACCCCTCTTCAACCAGGATAGCTTAAATCCAGTGGCACAGTGAGCCCGGGACCCACGTCTGGGTATACCCAGCGCAGTTAGGGCGAGAAAACAAAAGAGACACAATTGATGGACGGAATGCAGAACCAATCAAAACATTCACCCCCAGTCAAGAGATCTGGCTTAAATCCATCATTCTTTTGCTCACCATGCCACCCCAGTTTAGACCTGGCCATATGCAAATCAGTCTTGGCCCTGTGCCTCGTGGGAACAGTTCAGCCCGAACTTCCAAGCCAAGTCATCCCTGGACCAGAAACAAGCATCCTAGGACCGGTTTCGGGGTTTCACCCCTCTTCAGCCAGGATAGCTTAAATCCAGTGGCACTCTGAGCCCGGGACCCACGTCTGGGCATACCCAGCGCAGTTAGTGCGAGAAAGCAAAAGACACACAATTGATGGATGGAATGCAGAACCAATCAAAACATTCACCCCCAGTCAAGAGATATGGGTTAAATCCATCATTCTTTTGCTCACCATGCCATCCCAGTTTAGACCTGGCCATATGCAAATCAGTCTTGGCCCTGTGCCTCATGGGAACAGTCCAGCCCGAACTGCCAAGCCAAGTCCTCCCTGGACCAGAAACAAGCATACTAGGACCGGTTTCGGGATTTCACCCCTCTTCAGCCAGGATAGCTTAAATCCAGTGGCACAGCGAGCCTGGGACCCACGTCTGGGCATACCCAGCGCAGTTAGTGCGAGAAAGCAAAAGACACACAATTGATGGACGGAATGCAGAATCAATCAAAACATTCACCCCCAGTCAAGAGATCTCGGTTAAATCCATCATTCTTTTGCTCACCATGCCACCCTAGTTTAGACCTGGCCATATGCAAATCAGTCTTGGCCCCGTGCCTCATGGGAAGAGTCCAGCCCAAACTGCCAAGCCAAGTCCTCCCTGGATCAAAAACAAGCATCCTAAGACCGGTTTCGGTGTTTCACCCCTCTTCAGCCAGGATAGCTTAAATCCAGTGGCACAGTGAGCCCCAGACCCACGTCTGGGCATTCCCAGCCCAGTTAGGGCGAGAAAGCAAAAGACAAACAATTGATGGACGGAATGCAGAACCAAACAAAACATTCACCCCCAGTCAAGAGATCTGGCTTGAATCCATCATTCTTTTGCTCACCATGCCACCCCAGTTTAGACCTGGCCATATGGAAATCAGTCTTTCCCTGTGCCTCATGGGAACAGTCCAGCCCGAACTGACAAGCCAAGTCCTCCCTGGACCAAAAACAAGCATCCTAGGACCGGTTTCGGGGTTTCACCCCTCTTCAACCAGGATAGCTTAAATCCAGTGGCACAGTGAGCACGGGACCCACGTCTGGGCATACCCAGCATAGTTAGGACGAGAAAACAAAAGACACACAATTGATGGACGGAATGCAGAACCAATCAAAACATTCACCCCCAGTCAGAAGATCTGGGTTAAATCCATCATTCCTTTGCTCAACATGCCACACCAGTTTAGACCTGGCCATATGCAAATCAGTGTTGGCCCTGTGCCTCATGGGAACAGTCCAGCCCGAACTGCCAAGCCAAGTCCTCCCTGGACCAGAAACAATCATCCTAGGACCGGTTTCGGGGTTTCACCCCTCTTCAACCAGGATAGCTTAAATCCAGTGGCACAGTGAGCACGGGACCCACGTCTGGGCATACCCAGCGTAGTTAGGACAAGAAAACAAATGACACACAATTGATGGACGGAATGCAGAACCAATCAAAACATTCACCCCCAGTCAAGAGATCTGGCTTAAATCCATCATTCCTTTGCTCACCATGCCACCCCAGTTTAGACCTGGCCATATGCAAATCAGTCTTGGCCCTGTGCCTCATGGGAACAGTCCAGCCCAAGCTCCCAAGCCAAGTCCTCCCTTGACCAGAAACAAGCATCCTAGGACCGGTTTCGGGGTTTCACCCCTCTTCAGCCAGGATAGCTTAAATCCAGTGGCACTCCGAGCCCGGGACCTACGGCTGGGCATACCCAGCGCAGTTAGTGCGAGAAAGCAAAAGACACACAATTGATGGACGGAATGCAGAACCAATCAAAACATTCACCCCCAGTCAGGAGATCTGGGTTAAATCCATCATTCTTTTGCTCACCATGCCATCCCAGTTTAGACCTGGCCATATGCAAGTCAGTCTTTACCCTGTGCCTCATGGGAACAGTCCAGCCCGAACTGCCAAGCCAAGTCCTCCCTGCACCAGAAACAAGCATCCTAGGACCGGTTTCGTGGTTTCACCCCTCTTCAGCCATGATAGCTTAAATCCAGAGGCACAGTGAGCCCGGGACCCACGTCTGGGCATACCCAGCGCAGTTAGGGCGAGAAAGCAAAAGACACACAATTGATGGACGGAATGCAGAACCAATCAAAACATTCACCCAGAGTCAAGAGATCTGGGATAAATCGATCATTCCTTGGCTTACCATGCAACCCCAGTTTAGACATGGCTGTATGCAAATCAGTCTTGGCCCTGTACCTCATGGGAACAGACCAGCCCGAACTGCCAAGCCAAGTCTTCCCTGGACCAGAAACAAGCAACGTAGGACCGGTTTCGGGGTTTCACCCCTTTTTAGCCAGGATAGCTTCAATCCAGTGGCACAGTGAGTCCGGGACCCATGTCTGGGCATACCCAGCGAAGTTAAGGCAAGAAAGCAAAAGACACACAATTGATGGACGGAATGCAGAGCCAATCAAAACATTCACCCCTAGTCAAGAGATCTGGCTTAAATCCATAATTCTTTTGCTCACCATGCCACCCTGGTTTAGACCTGGCCATATGCAAATCAGCCTCGCCCTGTGCCTCATGGGAACAGTCCAAGTTCTCCCTGGACCAAAAACAAGCATCCTAGGACCGGTTTCGGTGTTTCACCCCTTTTCAGCCAGGATAGCTTAAATCCAATGGCACTCTGTGCCCGGGACCCACGTCTGGGCATACCCAGCGCAGTTAGTGCGAGAAAGCAAAAGACACACAATTGATGGACGGAATGCAGAACCAATCAAAACATTCACCCCCCGTGAAGAGATCTGGGTTAAATCCATCATTCTTTTGCTCACCATGCCACCCTAGTTTAGACCTTGCAATATGCAAATCAGTCTTGGCCCTGTGCCTCATGGGAAGAGTCCAGCCCAAACTGCCAAGCCAAGTCCTCCCTGGACCAAAAACAAGCATCCTAGGACCGGTTTCGGTGTTTCACCCCTCTTCAACCAGGATAGCTTAAATCCAGTGGCACAGTGAGCCCGGGACCCATGTCTGGGCTTACCCAGCGCAGTTAGGGCGAGAAAGCAAAAGACAAACAATTGATGGACGGAATGTAGAACCAATCAAAACATTCAACCCCAGTCAAGATATCTGGCTTAAATCCATCATTCTTTTGCTCACCATGCCACCCCAGTTTAGACCTGGCCATATGGAAATCAGTCTTTCCCTGTGCCTCATGGGAACAGTCCAGCCCGAACTGCCAAGCCAAGTCCTCCCTGGACCAGAAACAAGCATCCTAGGACTGGTTTCGGGGTTTCACCCCTCTTCATCCAGGATAGCTTAAATCCAGTGGCACTCTGAGCCCGGGACCCACATCTGGGCATACCCAGCGGAGTTAGGGAGAGAAAGCAAAAGACACACAATTGATGGATGAAATGCAGAACCAATCAAAACATTCACCCCCAGTCAAGAGGACTGGGTTAAATCCATCATTCTTTTGTTCACCATGCCATCCCAGTTTAGACCTGGCCATATGCAAGTCAGTCTTTACCCTGTGCCTCATGGGAACAGTCCAGCCCGAACTGCCAAGCCAAGTCCTCCCTGCACCAGAAACAAGCATCCTAGGACCGGTTTCGTGGTTTCACCCCTCTTCAGCCATGATAGCTTAAATCCAGAGGCACAGTGAGCCTGGGACCCACGTCTGGGCATACCCAGCGCAGTTAGGGCGAGAAAGCAAAAGACACACAATTGATGGACGGAATGCAGAACCAATCAAAACATTCACCCAGAGTCAAGAGATCTGGGATAAATCGATCATTCTTTTGCTTACCATGCCACCCCAGTTTAGACATGGCTGTATGCAAATCAGTCTTGGCCCTGTACCTCATGGGAACAGACCAGCCCGAACTGCCAAGCCAAGTCTTCCCTGGACCAGAAACAAGCAACGTAGGACCGGTTTCGGGGTTTCACCCCTTTTTAGCCAGGATAGCTTCAATCCAGTGGCACAGTGAGTCCGGGACCCATGTCTGGGCATACCCAGCGAAGTTAAGGCAAGAAAGCAAAAGACACACAATTGATGGACGGAATGCAGAGCCAATCAAAACATTCACCCCTAGTCATGAGATCTGGCTTAAATCCATAATTCTTTTGCTCACCATGCCACCCTGGTTTAGACCTGGCCATATGCAAATCAGTCTTGGCCCTGTGCCTCATGGGAACAGTCCAAGTTCTCCCTGGACCAAAAACAAGCATCCTAGGACCGGTTTCGGTGTTTCACCCCTTTTCAGCCAGGATAGCTTAAATCCAATGGCACTCTACCCGGGACCCACGTCTGGGCATACCCAGCGCAGTTAGTGCGAGAAAGCAAAAGACACACAATTGATGGACGGAATGCAGAACCAATCAAAACATTCACCCCCCGTCAAGAGATCTGGGTTAAATCCATCATTCTTTTGCTCACCATGCCACCCTAGTTTAGACCTTGCAATATGCAAATCAGTCTTGGCCCTGTGCCTCATGGGAAGAGTCCAGCCCAAACTGCCAAGCCAAGTCCTCCCTGGACCAAAAACAAGCATCCTAGGGCCGGTTTCGGTGTTTCACCCCTCTTCAACCAGGATAGCTTAAATCCAGTGGCACAGTGAGCCCGGGACCCATGTCTGGGCTTACCCAGCGCAGTTAGGGCGAGAAAGCAAAAGACAAACAATTGATGGACGGAATGTAGAACCAATCAAAACATTCAACCCCAGTCAAGATATCTGGCTTAAATCCATCATTCTTTTGCTCACCTTGCCACCCCAGTTTAGACCTGGCCATATGGAAATCAGTCTTTCCCTGTGCCTCATGGGAACAGTCCAGCCCGAACTGCCAAGCCAAGTCCTCCCTGGACCAGAAACAAGCATCCTAGGACTGGTTTCGGGGTTTCACCCCTCTTCATCCAGGATAGCTTAAATCCAGTGGCACTCTGAGCCCGGGACCCACATCTGGGCATACCCAGCGGAGTTAGGGAGAGAAAGCAAAAGACACACAATTGATGGATGAAATGCAGAACCAATCAAAACATTCACCCCCAGTCAAGAGGACTGGGTTAAATCCATCATTCTTTTGCTCACCATGCCACCCCAGTTTAGAGCTGGTCATATGCCAATCAGTCTTGGCCCTGTGCCTCATGGGAACAGTCCAGCCCGAACTGCCAAGCCAAGTCCTCCCTGGACCAGAAACAAGCATCCTAGGACTGGTTTCGGGGTTTCACCCCTCTTCATCCAGGATAGCTTAAATCCAGTGGCACTCTGAGCCCGGGACCCACATCTGGGCATACCCAGCGGAGTTAGGGAGAGAAAGCAAAAGACACACAATTGATGGATGAAATGCAGAACCAATCAAAACATTCACCCCCAGTCAAGAGGACTGGGTTAAATCCATCATTTTTTGCTCACCATGCCATCCCAGTTTAGACCTGGCCATATGCAAGTCAGTCTTTACCCTGTGCCTCATGGGAACAGTCCAGCCCGAACTGCCAAGCCAAGTCCTCCCTGCACCAGAAACAAGCATCCTAGGACCGGTTTCGTGGTTTCACCCCTCTTCAGCCATGATAGCTTAAATCCAGAGGCACAGTGAGCCCGGGACCCACGTCTGGGCATACCCAGCGCAGTTAGGGCGAGAAAGCAAAAGACACACAATTGATGGACGGAATGCAGAACCAATCAAAATATTCACCCAGAGTCAAGAGATCTGGGATAAATCGATCATTCTTTTGCTTACCATGCCACCCCAGTTTAGACATGGCTGTATGCAAATCAGTCTTGGCACTGTACCTCATGGGAACAGACCAGCCCGAACTGCCAAGCCAAGTCTTCCCTGGACCAGAAACAAGCAACGTAGGACCGGTTTCGGGGTTTCACCCCTTTTTAGCCAGGATAGCTTCAATCCAGTGGCACAGTGAGTCCGGGACCCATGTCTGGGCATACCCAGCGAAGTTAAGGCAAGAAAGCAAAAGACACACAATTGATGGACGGAATGCAGAGCCAATCAAAACATTCACCCCTAGTCAAGAGATCTGGCTTAAATCCATAATTCTTTTGCTCACCATGCCACCCTGGTTTAGACCTGGCCATATGCAAATCAGTCTTGGCCCTGTGCCTCATGGGAACAGTCCAAGTTCTCCCTGGACCAAAAACAAGCATCCTAGGACCGGTTTCGGTGTTTCACCCCTTTTCAGCCAGGATAGCTTAAATCCAATGGCACTCTGTGCCCGGGACCCACGTGTGGGCATACCCAGCGCAGTTAGTGCGAGAAAGCAAAAGACACACAATTGATGGACGGAATGCAGAACCAATCAAAACATTCACCCCCGTCAAGAGATCTGGGTTAAATCCATCATTCTTTTGCTCACCATGCCACCCTAGTTTAGACCTTGCAATATGCAAATCAGTCTTGGCCCTGTGCCTCATGGGAAGAGTCCAGCCCAAACTGCCAAGCCAAGTCCTCCCTGGACCAAAAACAAGCATCCTAGGACCGGTTTCGGTGTTTCACCCCTCTTCAACCATGATAGCTTAAATCCAGTGGCACAGTGAGCCCGGGACCCATGTCTGGGCTTACCCAGCGCAGTTAGGGCGAGAAAGCAAAAGACAAACAACTGATGGACGGAATGTAGAACCAATCAAAACATTCAACCCCAGTCAAGATATCTGGCTTAAATCCATCATTCTTTTGCTCACCATGCCACCCCAGTTTAGACCTGGCCATATGGAAATCAGTCTTTCCCTGTGCCTCATGGGAACAGTCCAGCCCGAACTGCCAAGCCAAGTCCTCCCTGGACCAGAAACAAGCATCCTAGGACTGGTTTCGGGGTTTCACCCCTCTTCATCCAGGATAGCTTAAATCCAGTGGCACTCTGAGCCCGGGACCCACATCTGGGCATACCCAGCGGAGTTAGGGAGAGAAAGCAAAAGACACACAATTGATGGATGAAATGCAGAACCAATCAAAACATTCACCCCCAGTCAAGAGGACTGGGTTAAATCCATCATTCTTTTGCTCACCATGCCACCCCAGTTTAGAGCTGGTCATATGCAAATCAGTCTTGGCCCTGTGCCTCATGGGAACAGTCCAGCCCAAACTGCCAAGCCAAGTCCTCCCTGGACCAGAAACAAGCATCCTAGGACTGGTTTAGGTCTTTCACCCCTCTAAAGCAAGGGTGACTTAAATCCAGTGGCACAGTGAGCCTGGGACCCACGGGTGGGCATACCCAGCGAAGTTAGGGCGAGAAAGCAAAAGACACACAATCGATGGATGGAATGCAGAACCAATGAAAACATTCACCCCCATTCAGGAGATCTGGGTTAAATCCATCATTCTTTTGCTCACCATTCCACACCAGTTTAGACCTGGCCATATGCAAATCAGTTTTGGCCCTGTGCCTCATGGGAACAGTCCAGCCCGAACTACCAAGCCAAGTCCTCCCTGGACCCGAAACAAGCATGCTAGGACCGGTTTTGGGGATTCACTCGTCTTCAGCCAGGATAGCTTAAATCCAGTGGCACATTGAGCCCGGGACACACGTCTGGGCATACCCAGCGCAGTTAGGGCGAAAAAGCAAAAGACACACAATTGATGGATGGAATGCAGAACCAACCAAAACATTCACCTCCAGTAAAAAGGGCTGGGTTAAATCCATCATTCTTTTGCTCACCATGCCACCCCAGTTTAGACCTGGCCATATGCAAATCAGTCTTGGCAATGTGCCTCAAGGGAACAGTTCAGCCCAAACTGCCAAGCCAAGTCCTCCCTGGACCAGAAACAAGCATCCTAGGACCGGTTTCGGTGTTTCACCCCTCTTCAGCCAGGATAGCTTAAATCCAGTGGCACAGTGACCCCGGGACCCACGTGTGGGAATACCCAGCGCAGTTAGGGCGAGAAAGCAAAAGACACACAATTGATGGACAGAATGTAGAAGAAATCAAAACATTCACACACAGTCAAGAGATCTGGGTTAAATCCATCATTCTTTTGCTCACCATGCCACACCAGTTTAGACCTGGCCATATGCAAATCAGTCTTGGCCCTGTGCCTCATGGGAACAGTCCAGCCCGAACTGCCAAGCCAAGTCCTCCCTGGACCAGAAACAAGCATCCTAGGACCGGTTTCGGGGTTTCACCCCTCTTCATCCAGGATAGCTTAAATCCAGTCGCACTCTGAGCCCGGGACCCACATCTGGGCATACCCAGCGGAGTTAGGGAGAGAAAGCAAAAGACACACAATTGATGGATGGAATGCAGAACCAATCAAAACATTCACCCCCAGTCAAGAGGACTGGGTTAAATCCATCATTCTTTTGCTCACCATGCCACCCCAGTTTAGAGCTGGTCATATGCAAATCAGTCTTGGCCCTGTGCCTCATGGGAACAGTCCAGCCCAAACTGCCAAGCCAAGTCCTCCCTGGACCAGAAACAAGCATCCTAGGACTGGTTTAGGTCTTTCACCCCTCTTCAGCAAGGGTGATTTAAATCCAGTGGCACAGTGAGCCTGGGACCCACGGGTGGGCATACCCAGCGAAGTTAGGGCGAGAAAGCAAAAGACACACAATCGATGGATGGAATGCAGAACCAATGAAAACATTCACCCCCATTCAGGAGATCTGGGTTAAATCCATCATTCTTTTGCTCACCATTCCACACCAGTTTAGACCTGGCCCTATGCAAATCAGTTTTGGCCCAGTGCCTCATGGGAACAGTCCAGCCCGAACTACCAAGCCAAGTCCTCCCTGGACCCGAAACAAGCATGCTAGGACCGGTTTTGGGGATTCACTCGTCTTCAGCCAGGATAGCTTAAATCCAGTGGCACATTGAGCCCGGGACACACGTCTGGGCATACCCAGCGCAGTTAGGGCGAAAAAGCAAAAGACACACAATTGATGGACGGAATGCAGAACCAATCAAAACATTCACCTCCAGTAAAAAGGGCTGGGTTAAATCCATCATTCTTTTGCTCACCATGCCACCCCAGTTTAGACCTGGCCATATGCAAATCAGTCTTGGCAATGTGCCTCAAGGGAACAGTTCAGCCCAAACTGCCAAGCCAAGTCCTCCCTGGACCAGAAACAAGCATCCTAGGACCGGTTTCGGTGTTTCACCGCTCTTCAGCCAGGATAGCTTAAATCCAGTGGCACAGTGACCCCGGGACCCACGTCTGGGCATACCCAGCGCAGTTAGGGCGAGAAAACAAAAGACACACGATTGATGGACGGAATGCAGAACCAATCAAAACATTCACCCCTAAGTCAAGAGATCTGGCTTAAATCCATCATTCTTTTGCTCACCATGCCACCCCAGTTTAGACCTGGCCATATGCAAATCAGTCTTCGCCTTGTGCCTCATGGGAACAGTTCAGCCCGAACTGCCAAGCCAAGTCCTCCCTGAACCAGAAACAAGCATCCTAGGACCGGTTTCGGGGTTTCACCCCTCTTCAGCCAGGATAGCTTAAATCCAGTGGCACTCTGAGCCCGGGACCGACGTCTGGGCAAACCCAGCGCAGTTAGTGCGAGAAAGCAAAAGACACACAATTGATGGACGGAATGCAGAACAAATCAAAACATTCACCCCCAGTCAGCAGATCTGGGTTAAATCCATCATTTTTTTGCTCACCATGCCATCCCAGTTTAGACCTGGCCATATGCAAATCAGTCTTTACCCTGTGCCTCATGGGATCAGACCAGCCCAAACTGCCAAGCCAACTGATGGACGGAATGCATAACCAATCAAAACATTCACCCCCAGTCAAGAGATGTGGGTTAAATCGATTATTCTTTTGCTCACCATGCCCCCCCTGTTTAGACCTGGCTGTATGCAAATCAGTCTTGGCCCTGTACCTCATGGGAACAGACCAGCCGGAACTGCCAAGCCAAGTCCTCCCTGGACCAGAAACAAGCAACCTAGGACCGGGTTCGGGGTTTCACCCCTCTTTAGCCAGGATAGCTTAAATCCAGTGGCACAATGAGTCCGGGACCCACGTCTGGGCATACCCAGGGCAGTTAAGGCAAGAAACCTAAAGATACACAATTGATGGATGGAATGCAGAACCAATCAAAACATTCACCCCTAGTCAAGAGATCCGGCTTAAATCCATCATTCTTTTCCTCACCATGCCACCCCAGTTTAGACCTGGCCATATGCAAATCTGTCTTGGCCCTGTGCCTCATGGGAACAGTCCAGCCCAAACTGTCAAGCCTAGTCCTCCCTGGACCAAAAACAAGCATCCTAGGACCGGTTTCGGTGTTTCACCCCACTTCAGCAGGGATAGCTTAAATCCAGTGGCACAGTGAGCCCGGGACCCACGTCTGGGCATACCCAGCGCAGTTAGGGCGAGAAAACAAAAGACACACGATTGATGGACGGAATGCAGAACCAATCAAAACATTCACCCCTAAGTCAAGAGATCTGGCTTAAATCCATCATTCTTTTGCTCACCATGCCACCCCAGTTTAGACCTGGCCATATGCAAATCAGTCTTCGCCTTGTGCCTCATGGGAACAGTTCAGCCCGAACTGCCAAGCCAAGTCCTCCCTGAACCAGAAACAAGCATCCTAGGACCGGTTTCGGGGTTTCACCCCTCTTCAGCCAGGATAGCTTAAATCCAGTGGCACTCTGAGCCCGGGACCGACGTCTGGGCAAACCCAGCGCAGTTAGTGCGAGAAAGCAAAAGACACACAATTGATGGACGGAATGCAGAACAAATCAAAACATTCACCCCCAGTCAGCAGATCTGGGTTAAATCCATCATTTTTTTGCTCACCATGCCATCCCAGTTTAGACCTGGCCATATGCAAATCAGTCTTTACCCTGTGCCTCATGGGATCAGACCAGCCCAAACTGCCAAGCCAAGTCCTCCCTGGACCAGAAACAAGCATCCTAGGACCGGTTTCGGGGTTTCCCCCTCTTCAGCCAGGATAGCTTAAATCCAGTGTCACAGTGAGCCCGGGACCCACGTCTGGGCATACCCAGTGCAGTTAGGGTGAGAAAGCAAAAGACACACAATTGATGGACGGAATGCAGAACCAATGAAAACATTCACCCCCAGTCAGGAGACCTGGGTTAAATCCATCATTCTTTTGCTCACCATGCCACACCAGTTTAGACCTGGCCATATGCAAATCAGTCTTGGCCCTGTGCCTCATGGGAACAGTCCAGCCCGAACTGCCAAGCCAAGTCCTCCCTGGACCAGAAACAAGCATCCTAGGACCGGTTTCGGGGTTTCACCCCTTTTCATCCAGGATAGCTTAAATCCAGTCGCACTCTGAGCCCGGGACCCACATCTGGGCATACCCAGCGGAGTTAGGGAGAGAAAGCAAAAGACACACAATTGATGGATGGAATGCAGAACCAATCAAAACATTCACCCCCAGTCAAGAGGACTGGGTTAAATCCATCATTCTTTTGCTCACCATGCCACCCCAGTTTAGAGCTGGTCATATGCAAATCAGTCTTGGCCCTGTGCCTCATGGGAACAGTCCAGCCCAAACTGCCAAGCCAAGTCCTCCCTGGACCAGAAACAAGCATCCTAGGACTGGTTTCGGGGTTTCACCCCTCTTCATCCAGGATAGCTTAAATCCAGTGGCACTCTGAGCCCGGGACCCACATCTGGGCATACCCAGCGGAGTTAGGGAGAGAAAGCAAAAGACACACAATTGATGGATGAAATGCAGAACCAATCAAAACATTCACCCCCAGTCAAGAGGACTGGGTTAAATCCATCATTCTTTTGCTCACCATGCCACCCCAGTTTAGAGCTGGTCATATGCAAATCAGTCTTGGCCCTGTGCCTCATGGGAACAGTCCAGCCCAAACTGCCAAGCCAAGTCCTCCCTGGACCAGAAACAAGCATCCTAGGACTGGTTTAGGTCTTTCACCCCTCTTCAGCAAGGGTGATTTAAATCCAGTGGCACAGTGAGCCTAAGACCCACGGGTGGGCATACCCAGCGAAGTTAGGGCGAGAAAGCAAAAGACACACAATCGATGGATGGAATGCAGAACCAATGAAAACATTCACCCCCATTCAGGAGATCTGGGTTAAATCCATCATTCTTTTGCTCACCATTCCACACCAGTTTAGACCTGGCCATATGCAAATCAGTTTTGGCCCTGTGCCTCATGGGAACAGTCCAGCCCGAACTACCAAGCCAAGTCCTCCCTGGACCCGAAACAAGCATGCTAGGACCGGTTTTGGGGATTCACTCGTCTTCAGCCAGGATAGCTTAAATCCAGTGGCACATTGAGCCCGGGACACACGTCTGGGCATACCCAGCGCAGTTAGGGCGAAAAAGCAAAAGACACACAATTGATGGACGGAATGCAGAACCAATCAAAACATTCACCTCCAGTAAAAAGGGCTGGGTTAAATCCATCATTCTTTTGCTCACCATGCCACCCCAGTTTAGACCTGGCCATATGCAAATCAGTCTTGGCAATGTGCCTCAAGGGAACAGTTCAGCCCAAACTGCCAAGCCAAGTCCTCCCTGGACCAGAAACAAGCATCCTAGGACCGGTTTCGGTGTTTCACCGCTCTTCAGCCAGGATAGCTTAAATCCAGTGGCACAGTGACCCCGGGACCCACGTGTGGGAATACCCAGCGCAGTTAGGGCGAGAAAGCAAAAGACACACAATTGATGGACAGAATGTAGAAGAAATCAAAACATTCACACACAGTCAAGAGATCTGGGTTAAATCCATCTTTCTTTTGCTCACCATGCCATCCCAGTTTAGACCTGGCCATATGCAAATCAGTCTTTACCCTGTGCTTCATGGGAACAGTCCAGCCCGAACTGCCAAGCCAAATCCTCCCTGGACCAGAAACAAGCATCCTAGGACCGGTTTCGGGGTTTCACCCCTCTTCAGCCAGGATAACTTAAATTCAGTGGCACAGTGAGCCCGGTACCCATGTCTGGGCATACCCAGCGCAGCTAGGGCGAGAAAGCAAAAGACACACAACTGATGGACGGAATGCATAACCAATCAAAACATTCACCCCCAGTCAAGAGATGTGGGTTAAATCGATTATTCTTTTGCTCACCATGCCCCCCCTGTTTAGACCTGGCTGTATGCAAATCAGTCTTGGCCCTGTACCTCATGGGAACAGACCAGCCGGAACTGCCAAGCCAAGTCCTCCCTGGACCAGAAACAAGCAACCTAGGACCGGGTTCGGGGTTTCACCCCTCTTTAGCCAGGATAGCTTAAATCCAGTGGCACAATGAGTCCGGGACCCACGTCTGGGCATACCCAGGGCAGTTAAGGCAAGAAACCTAAAGATACACAATTGATGGATGGAATGCAGAACCAATCAAAACATTCACCCCTAGTCAAGAGATCCGGCTTAAATCCATCATTCTTTTCCTCACCATGCCACCCCAGTTTAGACCTGGCCATATGCAAATCTGTCTTGGCCCTGTGCCTCATGGGAACAGTCCAGCCCAAACTGCTAAGCCTAGTCCTCCCTGGACCAAAAACAAGCATCCTAGGACCGGTTTTGGTGTTTCACCCCTCTTCAGTAGGGATAGCTTAAATCCAGTGGCACAGTGAGCCCGGGACCCACGTCTGGGCATACCCAGCGCAGTTAGGGCGAGAAAACAAAAGACACACGATTGATGGACGGAATGCAGAACCAATCAAAACATTCACCCCTAAGTCAAGAGATCTGGCTTAAATCCATCATTCTTTTGCTCACCATGCCACCCCAGTTTAGACCTGGCCATATGCAAATCAGTCTTCGCCTTGTGCCTCATGGGAACAGTTCAGCCCGAACTGCCAAGCCAAGTCCTCCCTGAACCAGAAACAAGCATCCTAGGACCGGTTTCGGGGTTTCACCCCTCTTCAGCCAGGATAGCTTAAATCCAGTGGCACTCTGAGCCCGGGACCGACGTCTGGGCAAACCCAGCGCAGTTAGTGCGAGAAAGCAAAAGACACACAATTGATGGACGGAATGCAGAACAAATCAAAACATTCACCCCCAGTCAGCAGATCTGGGTTAAATCCATCATTTTTTTGCTCACCATGCCATCCCAGTTTAGACCTGGCCATATGCAAATCAGTCTTTACCCTGTGCCTCATGGGAACAGACCAGCCCAAACTGCCAAGCCAAGTCCTCCCTGGACCAGAAACAAGCATCCTAGGACCGGTTTCGGGGTTTCCCCCTCTTCAGCCAGGATAGCTTAAATCCAGTGTCACAGTGAGCCCGGGACCCACGTCTGGGCATACCCAGTGCAGTTAGGGTGAGAAAGCAAAAGACACACAATTGATGGACGGAATGCAGAACCAATAAAAACATTCACCCACAGTCAAGAGATCTGGCTTAAATCCATCATTCTTTTGCTCACCATGCCACCCCAGTTTAGACCTGGCCATATGGAAATCAGTCTTTCCCTGTGCCTCATGGGAACAGTCCAGCCCGAACTGCCAAGCCAAGTCCTCCCTGGACCAGAAACAAGCATCCTAGGACCGGTTTCGGGGTTTCACCCCTCTTCAGCCAGGATAGCTTAAATCCAGTGGCACAGTGAGCCCGGGACCCACGTCTGGACTAACCCAGCACAGTTAGGGCGAGAAAGAAAAAGACACACAATCGATGGATGGAATGCAGAACCAATGAAAACATTCACCCCCAGTCAGGAGACCTGGGTTAAATCCATCATTCTTTTGCTCACCATGCCACACCAGTTTAGACCTGGCCATATGCAAATCAGTCTTGGCCCTGTGCCTCATGGGAACAGTCCAGCCCGAACTGCCAAGCCAAGTCCTCCCTGGACCAGAAACAAGCATCCTAGGACCGGTTTCGGGGTTTCACCCCTCTTCATCCAGGATAGCTTAAATTCAGTCGCACTCTGAGCCCGGGACCCACATCTGGGCATACCCAGCGGAGTTAGGGAGAGAAAGCAAAAGACACACAATTGATGGATGGAATGCAGAACCAATCAAAACATTCACCCCCAGTCAAGAGGACTGGGTTAAATCCATCATTCTTTTGCTCACCATGCCACCCCAGTTTAGAGCTGGTCATATGCAAATCAGTCTTGGCCCTGTGCCTCATGGGAACAGTCCAGCCCAAACTGCCAAGCCAAGTCCTCCCTGGACCAGAAACAAGCAACCCTAGGACTGGTTTAGGTCGTTCACCCCTCTTCAGCAAGGGTGGATTAAATCCAGTGGCACAGTGAGCCTGGGACCCACGGGTGGGCATACCCAGCGAAGTTAGGGCGAGAAAGCAAAAGACACACAATCGATGGATGGAATGCAGAACCAATGAAAACATTCACCCCCATTCAGGAGATCTGGGTTAAATCCATCATTCTTTTGCTCACCATTCCACACCAGTTTAGACCTGGCCATATGCAAATCAGTTTTGGCCCTGTGCCTCATGGGAACAGTCCAGCCCGAACTACCAAGCCAAGTCCTCCCTGGACCCGAAACAAGCATGCTAGGACCGGTTTTGGGGATTCACTCGTCTTCAGCCAGGATAGCCTAAATCCAGTGGCACATTGAGCCCGGGACACACGTCTGGGCATTCCCAGCGCAGTTAGGGCGAAAAAGCAAAAGACACACAATTGATGGACGGAATGCAGAACCAATCAAAACATTCACCTCCAGTAAAAAGGGCTGGGTTAAATCCATCATTCTTTTGCTCACCATGCCACCCCAGTTTAGACCTGGCCATATGCAAATCAGTCTTGGCCCTGTGCCTCAAGGGAACAGTTCAGCCCAAACTGCCAAGCCAAGTCCTCCCTGGACCAGAAACAAGCATCCTAGGACCGGTTTCGGTGTTTCACCCCTCTTCAGCCAGGATAGCTTAAATCCAGTGGCACAGTTACCCCGGGACCCACGTGTGGGAATACCCAGCGCAGTTAGGGCGAGAAAGCAAAAGACACACAATTGATGGACAGAATGTAGAACCAATCAAAACATTCACACACAGTCAAGAGATCTGGGTTAAATCCATCTTTCTTTTGCTCACCATGCCATCCCAGTTTAGACCTGGCCATATGCAAATCAGTCTTTACCCTGTGCTTCATGGGAACAGTCCAGCCCGAACTGCCAAGCCAAGTCTTCCCTGGACCAGAAACAAGCATCCTAGGACCGGTTTCGGGGTTTCACCCCTCTTCAGCCAGGATAGCTTAAATCCAGTGGCACAGTGAGCCCGGTACCCACGTCTGGGCATACCCAGCGCAGCTAGGGCGAGAAAGCAAAAGACACACAACTGATGGACGGAATGCATAACCAATCAAAACATTCACCCCCAGTCAAGAGATGTGGGTTAAATCGATTATTCTTTTGCTCACCATGCCCCCCCTGTTTAGACCTGGCTGTATGCAAATCAGTCTTGGCCCTGTACCTCATGGGAACAGACCAGCCGGAACTGCCAAGCCAAGTCCTCCCTGGACCAGAAACAAGCAACCTAGGACCGGGTTCGGGGTTTCACCCCTCTTTAGCCAGGATAGCTTAAATCCAGTGGCACAATGAGTCCGGGACCCACGTCTGGGCATACCCAGGGCAGTTAAGGCAAGAAACCTAAAGATACACAATTGATGGACGGAATGCAGAACCAATCAAAACATTCACCCCTAGTCAAGAGATCCGGCTTAAATCCATCATTCTTTTCCTCACCATGCCACCCCAGTTTAGACCTGGCCATATGCAAATCTGTCTTGGCCCTGTGCCTCATGGGAACAGTCCAGCCCAAACTGCCAAGCCTAGTCCTCCCTGGGCCAAAACAAGCATCCTAGGACCGGTTTCGGTGTTTCACCCCTCTTCAGCAGGGATAGCTTAAATCCAGTGGCACAGTGAGCCCGGGACCCACGTCTGGGCATACCCAGCGCAGTTAGGGCGAGAAAACAAAAGACACACGATTGATGGACGGAATGCAGAACCAATCAAAACATTCACCCCTCAGTCAAGAGATCTGGCTTAAATCCATCATTCTTTTGCTCACCATGCCACTCCAGTTTAGCACTGGCCATATGCAAATCAGTCTTCGCCTTGTGCCTCATGGGAACAGTTCAGCCCGAACTGCCAAGCCAAGTCCTCCCTGAACCAGAAACAAGGATCCTAGGACCGGTTTCGGGGTTTCACCCCTCTTCAGCCAGGATAGCTTAAATCCAGTGGCACTCTGAGCCCGGGACCGACGTCTGGGCAAACCCAGCGCAGTTAGTGCGAGAAAGCAAAAGACACACAATTGATGGACGGAATGCAGAACAAATCAAAACATTCACCCCCAGTCAGGAGATCTGGGTTAAATCCATCATTCTTTTGCTCACCATGCCATCCCAGTTTAGACCTGGCCATATGCAAATCAGTCTTTACCCTGTGCCTCATGGGAACAGACCAGCCCAAACTGCCAAGCCAAGTCCTCCCTGGACCAGAAACAAGCATCCTAGGAACGCTTTCGGGGTTTCCCCCTCTTCAGCCAGGATAGCTTAAATCCAGTGTCACAGTGAGCCCGGGACCCACGGCTGGGCATACCCAGTGCAGTTAGGGTGAGAAAGCAAAAGACACACAATTGATGGACGGAATGCAGAACCAATAAAAACATTCATCCACAGTCAAGAGATCTGGCTTAAATCCATCATTCTTTTGCTCACCATGCCACCCCAGTTTAGACCTGGCCATATGGAAATCAGTCTTTCCCTGTGCCTCATGGGAACAGTCCAGCCCGAACTGCCAAGCCAAGTCCTCCCTGGACCAGAAACAAGCATCCTAGGACCGGTTTCGGGGTTTCACCCCTCTTCAGCCAGGATAGCTTAAATCCAGTGGCACAGTGAGCCCGGGACCCACGTCTGAACATACCCAGCGCAGTTAGGGCGAGAAAGAAAAAGACACACAATCGATGGATGGAATGCAGAACCAATGAAAACATTCACCCCCAGTCAGGAGACCTGGGTTAAATCCATCATTCTTTTGCTCACCATGCCACACCAGTTTAGACCTGGCCATATGCAAATCAGTATTGGCCCTGTGCCTCATGGGAACAGTCCAGCCCGAACTGCCAAGCCAAGTCCTCCCTGGACCCGAAACAAGCATGCTAGGACCGGTTTCGGGGATTCACCCCTCTTCAGCCAGAAAAGCTTAAATCCAGTGGCACATTGAGCCCGGGACCCACGTCTTGGCATACATAGCGCAGTTAGGTCGAAAAAGCAAAAGACACACAATTGATGGACGGAATGCAGAACCAATCAAAACATTCACCCACAGTCAAGAGATCTGGGTTAAATCCATCATTCCTTTGCTCACCATGCCACCCCAGATTAGACCAGGCCATATGCAAATCAGTCTTGGCCCTGTGCCTCATGGGAACATTCCAGCCCAAACTGCGATGCCAAGTTCTCCCTGAACCAGAAACAAGCAACCTAGGACCGGTTTCGGGGTTTCACCCCTTTTTAGCTAGGATAGCTTAAATCCAGTGGCACAGTGAGTCCGGGACCCACGTCTGGGCATACCCAGCGCAGTTAGGGCAAGAAACCAAAAGACACACAATTGATGGATGGAATGCAGAGCCAATCAAAACATTCACCCCTAGTCAAGAGATCTGGCTTAAATCCATCATTCTTTTGCTCACCATGCCACCCCAGTTTAGACCTGGCCATATGCAAATCAGTCTTGGCCCTGTGCCTCATGGGAACAGTCCAGCCCAAGCTCCCAAGCCAAGTCCTCCCTTGACCAGAAACAAGCATCCTAGGACCGGTTTCGGGGTTTCACCCCTCTTCAGCCAGGATAGCTTAAATCCAGTGGCACTCCGAGCCCGGGACCTACGGCTGGGCATACCCAGCGCAGTTAGTGCGAGAAAGCAAAAGACACACAATTGATGGACGGAATGCAGAACCAATCAAAACATTCACCCCCAGTCAGGAGATCTGGGTTAAATCCATCATTCTTTTGCTCACCATGCCATCCCAGTTTAGACCTGGCCATATGCAAGTCAGTCTTTACCCTGTGCCTCATGGGAACAGTCCAGCCCGAACTGCCAAGCCAAGTCCTCCCTGCACCAGAAACAAGCATCCTAGGACCGGTTTCGTGGTTTCACCCCTCTTCAGCCATGATAGCTTAAATCCAGAGGCACAGTGAGCCCGGGACCCACGTCTGGGCATACCCAGCGCAGTTAGGGCGAGAAAGCAAAAGACACACAATTGATGGACGGAATGCAGAACCAATCAAAACATTCACCCAGAGTAAAGAGATCTGGGATAAATCGATCATTCTTTTGCTTACCATGCCACCCCAGTTTAGACATGGCTGTATGCAAATCAGTCTTGGCCCTGTACCTCATGGGAACAGACCAGCCCAAACTGCCAAGCCAAGTCTTCCCTGGACCAGAAACAAGCAACGTAGGACCGGTTTCGGGGTTTCACCCCTTTTTAGCCAGGATAGCTTCAATCCAGTGGCACAGTGAGTCCGGGACCCATGTCTGGGCATACCCAGCGAAGTTAAGGCAAGAAAGCAAAAGACACACAATTGATGGACGGAATGCAGAGCCAATCAAAACATTCACCCCTAGTCAAGAGATCTGGCTTAAATCCATAATTCTTTTGCTCACCATGCCACCCTGGTTTAGACCTGGCCATATGCAAATCAGTCTTGGCCCTGTGCCTCATGGGAACAGTCCAAGTTCTCCCTGGACCAAAAACAAGCATCCTAGGACCGGTTTTGGTGTTTCACCCCTTTTCAGCCAGGATAGCTTAAATCCAATGGCACTCTGTGCCCGGGACCCACGTCTGGGCATACCCAGCGCAGTTAGTGCGAGAAAGCAAAAGACACACAATTGATGGACGAAATGCAGAACCAATCAAAACATTCACCCCCCGTCAAGAGATCTGGGTTAAATCCATCATTCTTTTGCTCACCATGCCACCCTAGTTTAGACCTTGCAATATGCAAATCAGTCTTGGCCCTGTGCCTCATGGGAAGAGTCCAGCCCAAACTGCCAAGTCAAGTCCTCCCTGGACCAAAAACAAGCATCCTAGGACCGGTTTCGGTGTTTCACCCCTCTTCAACCAGGATAGCTTAAATCCAGTGGCACAGTGAGCCCGGGACCCATGTCTGGGCTTACCCAGTGCAGTTAGGGCGAGAAAGCAAAAGACAAACAATTGATGGACGGAATGTAGAACCAATCAAAACATTCAACCCCAGTCAAGATATCTGGCTTAAATCCATCATTCTTTTGCTCACCATGCCACCCCAGTTTAGACCTGGCCATATGGAAATCAGTCTTTCCCTGTGCCTCATGGGAACAGTCCAGCCCGAACTGCCAAGCCAAGTCCTCCCTGGACCAGAAACAAGCATCCTAGGACTGGTTTCGGGGTTTCACCCCTCTTCATCCAGGATAGCTTAAATCCAGTGGCACTCTGAGCCCGGGACCCACATCTGGGCATACCCAGCGGAGTTAGGGAGAGAAAGCAAAAGACACACAATTGATGGATGAAATGCAGAACCAATCAAAACATTCACCCCCAGTCAAGAGGACTGGGTTAAATCCATCATTCTTTTGCTCACCATGCCACCCCAGTTTAGAGCTGGTCATATGCAAATCAGTCTTGGCCCTGTGCCTCATGGGAACAGTCCAGCCCAAACTGCCAAGCCAAGTCCTCCCTGGACCAGAAACAAGCATCCTAGGACTGGTTTAGGTCTTTCACCCCTCTTCAGCAAGGGTGACTTAAATCCAGTGGCACAGTGAGCCTGGGAACACCGGTGGGCATACCCAGCGAAGTTAGGGCGAGAAAGCAAAAGACACACAATCGATGGATGGAATGCAGAACCAATGAAAACATTCACCCCCATTCAGGAGATCTGGGTTAAATCCATCATTCTTTTGCTCACCATTCCACACCAGTTTAGACCTGGCCATATGCAAATCAGTTTTGGCCCTGTGCCTCATGGGAACAGTCCAGCCCGAACTACCAAGCCAAGTCCTCCCTGGACCCGAAACAAGCATGCTAGGACCGGTTTTGGGGATTCACTCGTCTTCAGCCAGGATAGCTTAAATCCAGTGGCACATTGAGCCCGGGACACACGTCTGGGCATACCCAGCGCAGTTAGGGCGAAAAAGCAAAAGACACACAATTGATGGACGGAATGCAGAACCAATCAAAACATTCACCTCCAGTAAAAAGGGCTGGGTTAAATCCATCATTCTTTTGCTCACCATGCCACCCCAGTTTAGACCTGGCCATATGCAAATCAGTCTTGGCCCTGTGCCTCAAGGGAACAGTTCAGCCCAAACTGCCAAGCCAAGTCCTCCCTGGACCAGAAACAAGCATCCTAGGACCGGTTTCGGTGTTTCACCCCTCTTCAGCCAGGATAGCTTAAATCCAGTGGCACAGTGACCCCGGGACCCACGTGTGGGAATACCCAGCGCAGTTAGGGCGAGAAAGCAAAAGACACACAATTGATGGACAGAATGTAGAAGAAATCAAAACATTCACACACAGTCAAGAGATCTGGGTTAAATCCATCTTTCTTTTGCTCACCATGCCATCCCAGTTTAGACCTGGCCATATGCAAATCAGTCTTTACCCTGTGCTTCATGGGAACAGTCCAGCCCGAACTGCCAAGCCAAATCCTCCCTGGACCAGAAACAAGCATCCTAGGACCGGTTTCGGGGTTTCACCCCTCTTCAGCCAGGATAACTTAAATCCAGTGGCACAGTGAGCCCGGTACCCATGTCTGGGCATACCCAGCGCAGCTAGGGCGAGAAAGCAAAAGACACACAACTGATGGACGGAATGCATAACCAATCAAAACATTCACCCCCAGTCAAGAGATGTGGGTTAAATCGATTATTCTTTTGCTCACCATGCCCCCCCTGTTTAGACCTGGCTGTATGCAAATCAGTCTTGGCCCTGTACCTCATGGGAACAGACCAGCCGGAACTGCCAAGCCAAGTCCTCCCTGGACCAGAAACAAGCAACCTAGGACCGGGTTCGGGGTTTCACCCCTCTTTAGCCAGGATAGCTTAAATACAGTGGCACAATGAGTCCGGGACCCACGTCTGGGCATACCCAGGGCAGTTAAGGCAAGAAACCTAAAGATACACAATTGATGGACGGAATGCAGAACCAATCAAAACATTCACCCCTAGTCAAGAGATCCGGCTTAAATCCATCATTCTTTTCCTCACCATGCCACCCCAGTTTAGACCTGGCCATATGCAAATCTGTCTTGGCCCTGTGCCTCATGGGAACAGTCCAGCCCAAACTGCCAAGCCTAGTCCTCCCTGGACCAAAAACAAGCATCCTAGGACCGGTTTCGGTGTTTCACCCCTCTTCAGCAGGGATAGCTTAAATCCAGTGGCACAGTGAGCCCGGGACCCACGTCTGGGCATACCCAGCGCAGTTAGGGCGAGAAAACAAAAGACACACGATTGATGGACGGAATGCAGAACCAATCAAAACATTCACCCCTAAGTCAAGAGATCTGGCTTAAATCCATCATTCTTTTGCTCACCATGCCACCCCAGTTTAGACCTGGCCATATGCAAATCAGTCTTCGCCTTGTGCCTCATGGGAACAGTTCAGCCCGAACTGCCAAGCCAAGTCCTCCCTGAACCAGAAACAAGCATCCTAGGACCGGTTTCGGGGTTTCACCCCTCTTCAGCCAGGATAGCTTAAATCCAGTGGCACTCTGAGCCCGGGACCGACGTCTGGGCAAACCCAGCGCAGTTAGTGCGAGAAAGCAAAAGACACACAATTGATGGACGGAATGCAGAACAAATCAAAACATTCACCCCCAGTCAGCAGATCTGGGTTAAATCCATCATTTTTTTGCTCACCATGCCATCCCAGTTTAGACCTGGCCATATGCAAATCAGTCTTTACCCTGTGCCTCATGGGAACAGACCAGCCCAAACTGCCAAGCCAAGTCCTCCCTGGACCAGAAACAAGCATCCTAGGAACGCTTTCGGGGTTTCCCCCTCTTCAGCCAGGATAGCTTAAATCCAGTGTCACAGTGAGCCCGGGACCCACGTCTGGGCATACCCAGTGCAGTTAGGGTGAGAAAGCAAAAGACACACAATTGATGGACGGAATGCAGAACCAATAAAAACATTCACCCACAGTCAAGAGATCTGGCTTAAATCCATCATTCTTTTGCTCACCATGCCACCCCAGTTTAGACCTGGCCATATGGAAATCAGTCTTTCCCTGTGCCTCATGGGAACAGTCCAGCCCGAACTGCCAAGCCAAGTCCTCCCTGGACCAGAAACAAGCATCCTAGGACCGGTTTCGGGGTTTCACCCCTCTTCATCCAGGATAGCTTAAATCCAGTCGCACTCTGAGCCCGGGACCCACATCTGGGCATACCCAGCGGAGTTAGGGAGAGAAAGCAAAAGACACACAATTGATGGATGGAATGCAGAACCAATCAAAACATTCACCCCCAGTCAAGAGGACTGGGTTAAATCCATCATTCTTTTGCTCACCATGCCACCCCAGTTTAGAGCTGGTCATATGCAAATCAGTCTTGGCCCTGTGCCTCATGGGAACAGTCCAGCCCAAACTGCCAAGCCAAGTCCTCCCTGGACCAGAAACAAGCAACCCAAGGACTGGTTTAGGTCGTTCACCCCTCTTCAGCAAGGGTGGCTTAAATCCAGTGGCACAGTGAGCCTGGGACCCACGGGTGGGCATACCCAGCGAAGTTAGGGCGAGAAAGCAAAAGACACACAATCGATGGATGGAATGCAGAACCAATGAAAACATTCACCCCCATTCAGGAGATCTGGGTTAAATCCATCATTCTTTTGCTCACCATTCCACACCAGTTTAGACCTGGCCATATGCAAATCAGTTTTGGCCCTGTGCCTCATGGGAACAGTCCAGCCCGAACTACCAAGCCAAGTCCTCCCTGGACCCGAAACAAGCATGCTAGGACCGGTTTTGGGGATTCACTCGTCTTCAGCCAGGATAGCCTAAATCCAGTGGCACATTGAGCCCGGGACACACGTCTGGGCATACCCAGCGCAGTTAGGGCGAAAAAGCAAAAGACACACAATTGATGGACGGAATGCAGAACCAATCAAAACATTCACCTCCAGTAAAAAGGGCTGGGTTAAATCCATCATTCTTTTGCTCACCATGCCACCCCAGTTTAGACCTGGCCATATGCAAATCAGTCTTGGCCCTGTGCCTCAAGGGAACAGTTCAACACAAACTGCCAAGCCAAGTCCTCCCTGGACCAGAAACAAGCATCCTAGGACCGGTTTCGGTGTTTCACCTCTCTTCAGCCAGGATAGCTTAAATCCAGTGGCACAGTTACCCCGGGACCCACGTGTGGGAATACCTAGCGCAGTTAGGGCGAGAAAGCAAAAGACACACAATTGATGGACAGAATGTAGAACCAATCAAAACATTCACACACAGTCAAGAGATCTGGGTTAAATCCATCTTTCTTTTGCTCACCATGCCATCCCAGTTTAGACCTTGCAATATGCAAATCAGTCTTGGCCCTGTGCCTCATGGGAAGAGTCCAGCCCAAACTGCCAAGCCAAGTCCTCCCTGGACCAAAAACAAGCATCCTAGGAGCGGTTTCGGTGTTTCACCCCTCTTCAACCAGGATAGCTTAAATCCAGTGGCACAGTGAGCCCGGGACCCACGTCTGGGCTTACCCAGCACAGTTAGGGCGAGAAAGCAAAAGACACACAATCGATGGATGGAATGCAGAACCAATGAAAACATTCACCCCCAGTCAGGAGACCTGGGTTAAATCCATCATTCTTTTGCTCACCATGCCACACCAGTTTAGACCTGGCCATATGCAAATCAGTTTTGGCCCTGTGCCTCATGGGAACAGTCCAGCCCGAACTGCCAAGCCAAGTCCTCCCTGGACCCGAAACAAGCATGCTAGGACCGGTTTCGGGGATTCACCCCTCTTCAGCCAGAACAGCTTAAATCCAGTGGCACATTGAGCCCGGGACCCACGTCTTGGCATACATAGCGCAGTTAGGTCGAAAAAGCAAAAGACACACAATTGATGGACGGAATGCAGAACCAATCAAAACATTCACCCACAGTCAAGAGATCTGGGTTAAATCCATCATTCCTTTGCTCACCATGCCACCCCAGATTAGACCAGGCCATATGCAAATCAGTCTTGGCCCTGTGCCTCATGGGAACATTCCAGCCCAAACTGCGATGCCAAGTTCTCCCTGAACCAGAAACAAGCAACCTAGGACCGGTTTCGGGGTTTCACCCCTTTTTAGCTAGGATAGCTTAAATCCAGTGGCACAGTGAGTCCGGGACCCACGTCTGGGCATACCCAGCGCAGTTAGGGCAAGAAACCAAAAGACACACAATTGATGGATGGAATGCAGAGCCAATCAAAACATTCACCCCTAGTCAAGAGATCTGGCTTAAATCCATCATTCTTTTGCTCACCATGCCACCCCAGTTTAGACCTGGCCATATGCAAATCAGTCTTGGCCCTGTGCCTCATGGGAACAGTTCAGCCCAAGCTCCCAAGCCAAGTCCTCCCTTGACCAGAAACAAGCATCCTAGGACCGGTTTCGGGGTTTCACCCCTCTTCAGCCAGGATAGCTTAAATCCAGTGGCACTCCGAGCCCGGGACCTACGGCTGGGCATACCCAGCGCAGTTAGTGCGAGAAAGCAAAAGACACACAATTGATGGACGGAATGCAGAACCAATCAAAACATTCACCCCCAGTCAGGAGATCTGGGTTAAATCCATCATTCTTTTGCTCACCATGCCATCCCAGTTTAGACCTGGCCATATGCAAGTCAGTCTTTACCCTGTGCCTCATGGGAACAGTCCAGCCCGAACTGCCAAGCCAAGTCCTCCCTGCACCAGAAACAAGCATCCTAGGACCGGTTTCGTGGTTTCACCCCTCTTCAGCCATGATAGCTTAAATCCAGAGGCACAGTGAGCCCGGGACCCACGTCTGGGCATACCCAGCGCAGTTAGGGCGAGAAAGCAAAAGACACACAATTGATGGACGGAATGCAGAACCAATCAAAACATTCACCCAGAGTAAAGAGATCTGGGATAAATCGATCATTCTTTTGCTTACCATGCCACCCCAGTTTAGACATGGCTATATGCAAATCAGTCTTGGCCCTGTACCTCATGGGAACAGACCAGCCCAAACTGCCAAGCCAAGTCTTCCCTGGACCAGAAACAAGCAACGTAGGACCGGTTTCGGGGTTTCACCCCTTTTTAGCCAGGATAGCTTCAATCCAGTGGCACAGTGAGTCCGGGACCCATGTCTGGGCATACCCAGCGAAGTTAAGGCAAGAAAGCAAAAGACACACAATTGATGGACGGAATGCAGAGCCAATCAAAACATTCACCCCTAGTCAAGAGATCTGGCTTAAATCCATAATTCTTTTGCTCACCATGCCACCCTGGTTTAGACCTGGCCATATGCAAATCAGTCTTGGCCCTGTGCCTCATGGGAACAGTCCAAGTTCTCCCTGGACCAAAAACAAGCATCCTAGGACCGGTTTTGGTGTTTCACCCCTTTTCAGCCAGGATAGCTTAAATCCAATGGCACTCTGTGCCCGGGACCCACGTCTGGGCATACCCAGCGCAGTTAGTGCGAGAAAGCAAAAGACACACAATTGATGGACGGAATGCAGAACCAATCAAAACATTCACCCCCCGTCAAGAGATCTGGGTTAAATCCATCATTCTTTTGCTCACCATGCCATCCCAGTTTAGACCTTGCAATATGCAAATCAGTCTTGGCCCTGTGCCTCATGGGAAGAGTCCAGCCCAAACTGCCAAGTCAAGTCCTCCCTGGACCAAAAACAAGCATCCTAGGACCGGTTTCGGTGTTTCACCCCTCTTCAACCAGGATAGCTTAAATCCAGTGGCACAGTGAGCCCGGGACCCATGTCTGGGCTTACCCAGTGCAGTTAGGGCGAGAAAGCAAAAGACAAACAATTGATGGACGGAATGTAGAACCAATCAAAACATTCAACCCCAGTCAAGATATCTGGCTTAAATCCATCATTCTTTTGCTCACCATGCCACCCCAGTTTAGACCTGGCCATATGGAAATCAGTCTTTCCCTGTGCCTCATGGGAACAGTCCAGCCCGAACTGCCAAGCCAAGTCCTCCCTGGACCAGAAACAAGCATCCTAGGACTGGTTTCGGGGTTTCACCCCTCTTCATCCAGGATAGCTTAAATCCAGTGGCACTCTGAGCCCGGGACCCACATCTGGGCATACCCAGCGGAGTTAGGGAGAGAAAGCAAAAGACACACAATTGATGGATGAAATGCAGAACCAATCAAAACATTCACCCCAGTCAAGAGGACTGGGTTAAATCCATCATTCTTTTGCTCACCATGCCACCCCAGTTTAGAGCTGGTCATATGCAAATCAGTCTTGGCCCTGTGCCTCATGGGAACAGTCCAGCCCAAACTGCCAAGCCAAGTCCTCCCTGGACCAGAAACAAGCATCCTAGGACTGGTTTAGGTCTTTCACCCCTCTTCAGCAAGGGTGACTTAAATCCAGTGGCACAGTGAGCCTGGGAACACCGGTGGGCATACCCAGCGAAGTTAGGGCGAGAAAGCAAAAGACACACAATCGATGGATGGAATGCAGAACCAATGAAAACATTCACCCCCATTCAGGAGATCTGGGTTAAATCCATCATTCTTTTGCTCACCATTCCACACCAGTTTAGACCTGGCCATATGCAAATCAGTTTTGGCCCTGTGCCTCATGGGAACAGTCCAGCCCGAACTACCAAGCCAAGTCCTCCCTGGACCCGAAACAAGCATGCTAGGACCGGTTTTGGGGATTCACTCGTCTTCAGCCAGGATAGCTTAAATCCAGTGGCACATTGAGCCCGGGACACACGTCTGGGCATACCCAGCGCAGTTAGGGCGAAAAAGCAAAAGACACACAATTGATGGACGGAATGCAGAACCAATCAAAACATTCACCTCCAGTAAAAAGGGCTGGGTTAAATCCATCATTCTTTTGCTCACCATGCCACCCCAGTTTAGACCTGGCCATATGCAAATCAGTCTTGGCCCTGTGCCTCAAGGGAACAGTTCAGCCCAAACTGCCAAGCCAAGTCCTCCCTGGACCAGAAACAAGCATCCTAGGACCGGTTTCGGTGTTTCACCCCTCTTCAGCCAGGATAGCTTAAATCCAGTGGCACAGTGACCCCGGGACCCACGTGTGGGAATACCCAGCGCAGTTAGGGCGAGAAAACAAAAGACACACAATTGATGGACAGAATGTAACAGAAATCAAAACATTCACACACAGTCAAGAGATCTGGGTTAAATCCATCTTTCTTTTGCTCACCATGCCATCCCAGTTTAGACCTGGCCATATGCAAATCAGTCTTTACCCTGTGCTTCATGGGAACAGTCCAGCCCGAACTGCCAAGCCAAATCCTCCCTGGACCAGAAACAAGCATCCTAGGACCGGTTTCGGGGTTTCACCCCTCTTCAGCCAGGATAACTTAAATCCAGTGGCACAGTGATCCCGGTACCCATGTCTGGGCATACCCAGCGCAGCTAGGGCGAGAAAGCAAAAGACACACAACTGATGGACGGAATGCATAACCAATCAAAACATTCACCCCCAGTCAAGAGATGTGGGTTAAATCGATTATTCTTTTGCTCACCATGCCCCCCCTGTTTAGACCTGGCTGTATGCAAATCAGTCTTGGCCCTGTACCTCATGGGAACAGACCAGCCGGAACTGCCAAGCCAAGTCCTCCCTGGACCAGAAACAAGCAACCTAGGACCGGGTTCGGGGTTTCACCCCTCTTTAGCCAGGATAGCTTAAATACAGTGGCACAATGAGTCCGGGACCCACGTCTGGGCATACCCAGGGCAGTTAAGGCAAGAAACCTAAAGATACACAATTGATGGACGGAATGCAGAACCAATCAAAACATTCACCCCTAGTCAAGAGATCCGGCTTAAATCCATCATTCTTTTCCTCACCATGCCACCCCAGTTTAGACCTGGCCATATGCAAATCTGTCTTGGCCCTGTGCCTCATGGGAACAGTCCAGCCCAAACTGCCAAGCCTAGTCCTCCCTGGACCAAAAACAAGCATCCTAGGACCGGTTTCGGTGTTTCACCCCTCTTCAGCAGGGATAGCTTAAATCCAGTGGCACAGTGAGCCCGGGACCCACGTCTGGGCATACCCAGCGCAGTTAGGGCGAGAAAACAAAAGACACACGATTGATGGACGGAATGCAGAACCAATCAAAACATTCACCCCTAAGTCAAGAGATCTGGCTTAAATCCATCATTCTTTTGCTCACCATGCCACCCCAGTTTAGACCTGGCCATATGCAAATCAGTCTTCGCCTTGTGCCTCATGGGAACAGTTCAGCCCGAACTGCCAAGCCAAGTCCTCCCTGAACCAGAAACAAGCATCCTAGGACCGGTTTCGGGGTTTCACCCCTCTTCAGCCAGGATAGCTTAAATCCAGTGGCACTCTGAGCCCGGGACCGACGTCTGGGCAAACCCAGCGCAGTTAGTGCGAGAAAGCAAAAGACACACAATTGATGGACGGAATGCAGAACAAATCAAAACATTCACCCCCAGTCAGCAGATCTGGGTTAAATCCATCATTTTTTTGCTCACCATGCCATCCCAGTTTAGACCTGGCCATATGCAAATCAGTCTTTACCCTGTGCCTCATGGGAACAGACCAGCCCAAACTGCCAAGCCAAGTCCTCCCTGGACCAGAAACAAGCATCCTAGGAACGCTTTCGGGGTTTCCCCCTCTTCAGCCAGGATAGCTTAAATCCAGTGTCACAGTGAGCCCGGGACCCACGTCTGGGCATACCCAGTGCAGTTAGGGTGAGAAAGCAAAAGACACACAATTGATGGACGGAATGCAGAACCAATAAAAACATTCACCCACAGTCAAGAGATCTGGCTTAAATCCATCATTCTTTTGCTCACCATGCCACCCCAGTTTAGACCTGGCCATATGGAAATCAGTCTTTCCCTGTGCCTCATGGGAACAGTCCAGCCCGAACTGCCAAGCCAAGTCCTCCCTGGACCAGAAACAAGCATCCTAGGACCGGTTTCGGGGTTTCACCCCTCTTCAGCCAGGATAGCTTAAATCCAGTGGCACAGTGAGCCCGGGACCCACGTCTGGACATACCCAGCGCAGTTAGGGCGAGAAAGAAAAAGACACACAATCGATGGATGGAATGCAGAACCAATGAAAACATTCACCCCCAGTCAGGAGACCTGGGTTAAATCCATCATTCTTTTGCTCACCATGCCACACCAGTTTAGACCTGGCCATATGCAAATCAGTCTTGGCCCTGTGCCTCATGGGAACAGTCCAGCCCGAACTGCCAAGCCAAGTCCTCCCTGGACCAGAAACAAGCATCCTAGGACCGGTTTCGGGGTTTCACCCCTCTTCATCCAGGATAGCTTAAATCCAGTCGCACTCTGAGCCCGGGACCCACATCTGGGCATACCCAGCGGAGTTAGGGAGAGAAAGCAAAAGACACACAATTGATGGATGGAATGCAGAACCAATCAAAACATTCACCCCCAGTCAAGAGGACTGGGTTAAATCCATCATTCTTTTGCTCACCATGCCACCCCAGTTTAGAGCTGGTCATATGCAAATCAGTCTTGGCCCTGTGCCTCATGGGAACAGTCCAGCCCAAACTGCCAAGCCAAGTCCTCCCTGGACCAGAAACAAGCAACCCAAGGACTGGTTTAGGTCGTTCACCCCTCTTCAGCAAGGGTGGCTTAAATCCAGTGGCACAGTGAGCCTGGGACCCACGGGTGGGCATACCCAGCGAAGTTAGGGCGAGAAAGCAAAAGACACACAATCGATGGATGGAATGCAGAACCAATGAAAACATTCACCCCCATTCAGGAGATCTGGGTTAAATCCATCATTCTTTTGCTCACCATTCCACACCAGTTTAGACCTGGCCATATGCAAATCAGTTTTGGCCCTGTGCCTCATGGGAACAGTCCAGCCCGAACTACCAAGCCAAGTCCTCCCTGGACCCGAAACAAGCATGCTAGGACCGGTTTTGGGGATTCACTCGTCTTCAGCCAGGATAGCCTAAATCCAGTGGCACATTGAGCCCGGGACACACGTCTGGGCATACCCAGCGCAGTTAGGGCGAAAAAGCAAAAGACACACAATTGATGGACGGAATGCAGAACCAATCAAAACATTCACCTCCAGTAAAAAGGGCTGGGTTAAATCCATCATTCTTTTGCTCACCATGCCACCCCAGTTTAGACCTGGCCATATGCAAATCAGTCTTGGCCCTGTGCCTCAAGGGAACAGTTCAGCCCAAACTGCCAAGCCAAGTCCTCCCTGGACCAGAAACAAGCATCCTAGGACCGGTTTCGGTGTTTCACCCCTCTTCAGCCAGGATAGCTTAAATCCAGTGGCACAGTTACCCCGGGACCCACGTGTGGGAATACCTAGCGCAGTTAGGGCGAGAAAGCAAAAGACACACAATTGATGGACAGAATGTAGAACCAATCAAAACATTCACACACAGTCAAGAGATCTGGGTTAAATCCATCTTTCTTTTGCTCACCATGCCATCCCAGTTTAGACCTGGCCATATGCAAATCAGTCTTTACCCTGTGCTTCATGGGAACAGTCCAGCCCGAACTGCCAAGCCAAGTCCTCCCTGGACCAGAAACAAGCATCCTAGGACCGGTTTCGGGGTTTCACCCCTCTTCAGCCAGGATAGCTTAAATCCAGTGGCACAGTGAGCCCGGTACCCACGTCTGGGCATACCCAGCGCAGCTAGGGCGAGAAAGCAAAAGACACACAACTGATGGACGGAATGCATAACCAATCAAAACATTCACCCCCAGTCAAGAGATGTGGGTTAAATCGATTATTCTTTTGCTCACCATGCCCCCCCTGTTTAGACCTGGCTGTATGCAAATCAGTCTTGGCCCTGTACCTCATGGGAACAGACCAGCCGGAACTGCCAAGCCAAGTCCTCCCTGGACCAGAAACAAGCAACCTAGGACCGGGTTCGGGGTTTCACCCCTCTTTAGCCAGGATAGCTTAAATCCAGTGGCACAATGAGTCCGGGACCCACGTCTGGGCATACCCAGGGCAGTTAAGGCAAGAAACCTAAAGATACACAATTGATGGACGGAATGCAGAACCAATCAAAACATTCACCCCTAGTCAAGAGATCCGGCTTAAATCCATCATTCTTTTCCTCACCATGCCACCCCAGTTTAGACCTGGCCATATGCAAATCTGTCTTGGCCCTGTGCCTCATGGGAACAGTCCAGCCCAAACTGCCAAGCCTAGTCCTCCCTGGGCCAAAAACAAGCATCCTAGGACCGGTTTCGGTGTTTCACCCCTCTTCAGCAGGGATAGCTTAAATCCAGTGGCACAGTGAGCCCGGGACCCACGTCTGGGCATACCCAGCGCAGTTAGGGCGAGAAAACAAAAGACACACGATTGATGGACGGAATGCAGAACCAATCAAAACATTCACCCCTCAGTCAAGAGATCTGGCTTAAATCCATCATTCTTTTGCTCACCATGCCACTCCAGTTTAGCACTGGCCATATGCAAATCAGTCTTCGCCTTGTGCCTCATGGGAACAGTTCAGCCAGAACTGCCAAGCCAAGTCCTCCCTGAACCAGAAACAAGCATCCTAGGACCGGTTTCGGGGTTTCACCCCTCTTCAGCCAGGATAGCTTAAATCCAGTGGCACTCTGAGCCCGGGACCGACGTCTGGGCAAACCCAGCGCAGTTAGTGCGAGAAAGCAAAAGACACACAATTGATGGACGGAATGCAGAACAAATCAAAACATTCACCCCCAGTCAGGAGATCTGGGTTAAATCCATCATTCTTTTGCTCACCATGCCATCCCAGTTTAGACCTGGCCATATGCAAATCAGTCTTTACCCTGTGCCTCATGGGAACAGACCAGCCCAAACTGCCAAGCCAAGTCCTCCCTGGACCAGAAACAAGCATCCTAGGAACGCTTTCGGGGTTTCCCCCTCTTCAGCCAGGATAGCTTAAATCCAGTGTCACAGTGAGCCCGGGACCCACGTCTGGGCATACCCAGTGCAGTTAGGGTGAGAAAGCAAAAGACACACAATTGATGGACGGAATGCAGAACCAATAAAAACATTCATCCACAGTCAAGAGATCTGGCTTAAATCCATTATTCTTTTGCTCACCATGCCACCCCAGTTTAGACCTGGCCATATGGAAATCAGACTTTCCCTGTGCCTCATGGGAACAGTCCAGCCCGAACTGCCAAGCCAAGTCCTCCCTGGACCAGAAACAAGCATCCTAGGACCGGTTTCGGGGTTTCACCCCTCTTCAGCCAGGATAGCTTAAATCCAGTGGCACAGTGAGCCCGGGACCCACGTCTGAACATACCCAGCGCAGTTAGGGCGAGAAAGAAAAAGACACACAATCGATGGATGGAATGCAGAACCAATGAAAACATTCACCCCCAGTCAGGAGACCTGGGTTAAATCCATCATTCTTTTGCTCACCATGCCACACCAGTTTAGACCTGGCCATATGCAAATCAGTTTTGGCCCTGTGCCTCATGGGAACAGTCCAGCCCGAACTGCCAAGCCAAGTCCTCCCTGGACCCGAAACAAGCATGCTAGGACCGGTTTCGGGGATTCACCCCTCTTCAGCCAGAACAGCTTAAATCCAGTGGCACATTGAGCCCGGGACCCACGTCTTGGCATACATAGCGCAGTTAGGTCGAAAAAGCAAAAGACACACAATTGATGGACGGAATGCAGAACCAATCAAAACATTCACCCACAGTCAAGAGATCTGGGTTAAATCCATCATTCCTTTGCTCACCATGCCATCCCAGATTAGACCAGGCCATATGCAAATCAGTCTTGGCCCTGTGCCTCATGGGAACATTCCAGCCCAAACTGCGATGCCAAGTTCTCCCTGAACCAGAAACAAGCAACCTAGGACCGGTTTCGGGGTTTCACCCCTTTTTAGCTAGGATAGCTTAAATCCAGTGGCACAGTGAGTCCGGGACCCACGTCTGGGCATACCCAGCGCAGTTAGGGCAAGAAACCAAAAGACACACAATTGATGGATGGAATGCAGAGCCAATCAAAACATTCACCCCTAGTCAAGAGATCTGGCTTAAATCCATCATTCTTTTGCTCACCCTGCCACCTCAGTTTAGACCTGGCCATATGCAAATCAGTCTTGGCCCTGTGCCTCATGGGAACAGTCCAGCCCGAACTGCCAAGCCAAGTTCTCCCTGGACCAAAAAAAAGCATCCTAGGACCGGTTTCGGTGTTTCATCCCTCTTCAGCCAGGATAGCTTCAATCCAGTGGCACAGTGAGCCAGGGACCCACGTCTGGGCATACCCAGCTCAGTTAGGGCGAGAAAGCAAAAGACAAACAATTGATGGACGGAATGCAAAACCAATCAAAACATTCACCCCCAGTCAAGAGATATGGCTTAAATCCATCATTCTTTTGCTCACCATGCCAACCCAGTTTAGACCTGGCCATATGGAAATCAGTCTTTCCCTGTGCCTCATGGGAACAGTCCAGCCCGAACTGCCAAGCCGTGTCCTCCCTGGACCAGAAACAAGCATCTTAGGACCGGTTTCGGGGTTTCACCCCTCTTCAGCCAGGATAGTTTAAATCCAGTGGCACTCTGAGCCCGGGACCCACGTCTGGGCATACCCAGCGCAGATAGGGCGAGAAAGCAAAAGACACACAATTGATGGACGAAATGCAGAACCAATCAAAACATTCACCCCCAGTCAGGAGATCTGGGTTAAATCCATCATTCCTTTGCTCACCATGCCATCCCAGATTAGACCAGGCCATATGCAAATCAGTCTTGGCCCTGTGCCTCATGGGAACATTCCAGCCCAAACTGCGATGCCAAGTTCTCCCTGAACCAGAAACAAGCAACCTAGGACCGGTTTCGGGGTTTCACCCCTTTTTAGCTAGGATAGCTTAAATCCAGTGGCACAGTGAGTCCGGGACCCACGTCTGGGCATACCCAGCGCAGTTAGGGCAAGAAACCAAAAGACACACAATTGATGGATGGAATGCAGAGCCAATCAAAACATTCACCCCTAGTCAAGAGATCTGGCTTAAATCCATCATTCTTTTGCTCACCATGCCACCTCAGTTTAGACCTGGCCATATGCAAATCAGTCTTGGCCCTGTGCCTCATGGGAACAGTCCAGCCCGAACTGCCAAGCCAAGTTCTCCCTGGACCAAAAAAAAGCATCCTAGGACCGGTTTCGGTGTTTCATCCCTCTTCAGCCAGGATAGCTTCAATCCAGTGGCACAGTGAGCCCGGGACCCACGTCTGGGCATACCCAGATCAGTTAGGGCGAGAAAGCAAAAGACAAACAATTGATGGACGGAATGCAAAACCAATCAAAACATTCACCCCCAGTCAAGAGATATGGCTTAAATCCATCATTCTTTTGCTCACCATGCCAACCCAGTTTAGACCTGGCCATATGGAAATCAGTCTTTCCCTGTGCCTCATGGGAACAGTCCAGCCCGAACTGCCAAGCCGTGTCCTCCCTGGACCAGAAACAAGCATCTTAGGACCGGTTTCGGGGTTTCACCCCTCTTCAGCCAGGATAGTTTAAATCCAGTGGCACTCTGAGCCCGGGACCCACGTCTGGGCATACCCAGCGCAGTTAGGGCGAGAAAGCAAAAGACACACAATTGATGGACGAAATGCAGAACCAATCAAAACATTCACCCCCAGTCAGGAGATCTGGGTTTAATCCATCATTCCTTTGCTCAACATGCCACACCAGTTTAGACCTGGCCATATGCAAATCAGTCTTGGCCCTGTGCCTCATGGTAAGAGTCCAGCTCAAACTGCCAAGCCAAGTCCTCCCGGGACCAGAAACAAGCATCCTAGGACCGGTTTTGGGGTTTCACCCCTCTTCAACCAGGATAGCTTAAATCCAGTGGCACAGTGAGCCCGGGACCCATGTCTGGGCATACCCAGCGCAGTTAGGGCAAGAAAGCAAAAGACACACAATTGATGGATGGAATGCAGAACCAATCAAAACATTCACCCCCAGTCAAGAGATCTGGGTTGAATCCATTATTCTTTTGCTCACCATGCCACCCCAGTTTAGACATGGCCATATGCAAACCAGTCTTGGCCCTGTGCCTCATGGGAACAGTCCCGCCCAAAATGCCAAGCCAAGTCCTCCCTGGACCACAAACAAGCATCCTAGGACCGGTTTCGGGGACTCACCCCTCTTCAGCCAGGATAGCTTAAATCCAGTGGCACAGTGAGCCTGGGACCCATGTCTGGGCATACCCAGCGCAGCTAGGGCGAGAAAGCAAAAGACACACAACTGATGGACGGAATGCATAACCAATCAAAACATTCACCCCCAGTCAAGAGATGTGGGTTAAATCGATTATTCTTTTGCTCACCATGCCCCCCCTGTTTAGACCTGGCTGTATGCAAATCAGTCTTGGCCCTGTACCTCATGGGAACAGACCAGCCGGAACTGCCAAGCCAAGTCCTCCCTGGACCAGAAACAAGCAACCTAGGACCGGGTTCGGGGTTTCACCCCTCTTTAGCCAGGATAGCTTAAATCCAGTGGCACAATGAGTCCGGGACCCACGTCTGGGCATACCCAGGGCAGTTAAGGCAAGAAACCTAAAGATACACAATTGATGGACGGAATGCAGAACCAATCAAAACATTCACCCCTAGTCAAGAGATCCGGCTTAAATCCATCATTCTTTTCCTCACCATGCCACCCCAGTTTAGACCTGGCCATATGCAAATCTGTCTTGGCCCTGTGCCTCATGGGAACAGTCCAGCCCAAACTGCCAAGCCTAGTCCTCCCTGGGCCAAAAACAAGCATCCTAGGACCGGTTTCGGTGTTTCACCCCTCTTCAGCAGGGATAGCTTAAATCCAGTGGCACAGTGAGCCCGGGACCCACGTCTGGGCATACCCAGCGCAGTTAGGGCGAGAAAACAAAAGACACACGATTGATGGACGGAATGCAGAACCAATCAAAACATTCACCCCTCAGTCAAGAGATCTGGCTTAAATCCATCATTCTTTTGCTCACCATGCCACTCCAGTTTAGCACTGGCCATATGCAAATCAGTCTTCGCCTTGTGCCTCATGGGAACAGTTCAGCCCGAACTGCCAAGCCAAGTCCTCCCTGAACCAGAAACAAGCATCCTAGGACCGGTTTCGGGGTTTCACCCCTCTTCAGCCAGGATAGCTTAAATCCAGTGGCACTCTGAGCCCGGGACCGACGTCTGGGCAAACCCAGCGCAGGTAGTGCGAGAAAGCAAAAGACACACAATTGATGGACGGAATGCAGAACAAATCAAAACATTCACCCCCAGTCAGGAGATCTGGGTTAAATCCATCATTCTTTTGCTCACCATGCCATCCCAGTTTAGACCTGGCCATATGCAAATCAGTCTTTACCCTGTGCCTCATGGGAACAGACCAGCCCAAACTGCCAAGCCAAGTCCTCCCTGGACCAGAAACAAGCATCCTAGGAACGCTTTCGGGGTTTCCCCCTCTTCAGCCAGGATAGCTTAAATCCAGTGTCACAGTGAGCCCGGGACCCACGTCTGGGCATACCCAGTGCAGTTAGGGTGAGAAAGCAAAAGACACACAATTGATGGACGGAATGCAGAACCAATAAAAACATTCATCCACAGTCAAGAGATCTGGCTTAAATCCATCATTCTTTTGCTCACCATGCCACCCCAGTTTAGACCTGGCGATATGGAAATCAGTCTTTCCCTGTGCCTCATGGGAACAGTCCAGCCCGAACTGCCAAGCCAAGTCCTCCCTGGACCAGAAACAAGCATCCTAGGACCGGTTTCGGGGTTTCACCCCTCTTCAGCCAGGATAGCTTAAATCCAGTGGCACAGTGAGCCCGGGACCCACGTCTGAACATACCCAGCGCAGTTAGGGCGAGAAAGAAAAAGACACACAATCGATGGATGGAATGCAGAACCAATGAAAACATTCACCCCCAGTCAGGAGACCTGGGTTAAATCCATCATTCTTTTGCTCACCATGCCACACCAGTTTAGACCTGGCCATATGCAAATCAGTATTGGCCCTGTGCCTCATGGGAACAGTCCAGCCCGAACTGCCAAGCCAAGTCCTCCCTGGACCCGAAACAAGCATGCTAGGACCGGTTTCGGGGATTCACCCCTCTTCAGCCAGAACAGCTTAAATCCAGTGGCACATTGAGCCCGGGACCCACGTCTTGGCATACATAGCGCAGTTAGGTCGAAAAAGCAAAAGACACACAATTGATGGACGGAATGCAGAACCAATCAAAACATTCACCCACAGTCAAGAGATCTGGGTTAAATCCATCATTCCTTTGCTCACCATGCCATCCCAGATTAGACCAGGCCATATGCAAATCAGTCTTGGCCCTGTGCCTCATGGGAACATTCCAGCCCAAACTGCGATGCCAAGTTCTCCCTGAACCAGAAACAAGCAACCTAGGACCGGTTTCGGGGTTTCACCCCTTTTTAGCTAGGATAGCTTAAATCCAGTGGCACAGTGAGTCCGGGACCCACGTCTGGGCATACCCAGCGCAGTTAGGGCAAGAAACCAAAAGACACACAATTGATGGATGGAATGCAGAGCCAATCAAAACATTCACCCCTAGTCAAGAGATCTGGCTTAAATCCATCATTCTTTTGCTCACCATGCCACCTCAGTTTAGACCTGGCCATATGCAAATCAGTCTTGGCCCTGTGCCTCATGGGAACAGTCCTGCCCGAACTGCCAAGCCAAGTTCTCCCTGGACCAAAAAAAAGCATCCTAGGACCGGTTTCGGTGTTTCATCCCTCTTCAGCCAGGATAGCTTCAATCCAGTGGCACAGTGAGCCGGGGACCCACGTCTGGGCATACCCAGCTCAGTTAGGGCGAGAAAGCAAAAGACAAACAATTGATGGACGGAATGCAAAACCAATCAAAACATTCACCCCCAGTCAAGAGATATGGCTTAAATCCATCATTCTTTTGCTCACCATGCCAACCCAATTTAGACCTGGCCATATGGAAATCAGTCTTTCCCTGTGCCTCATGGGAACAGTCCAGCCCGAACTGCCAAGCCGTGTCCTCCCTGGACCAGAAACAAGCATCTTAGGACCGGTTTCGGGGTTTCACCCCTCTTCAGCCAGGATAGCTTAAATCCAGTGGCACTCTGAGCCCGGGACCCACGTCTGGGCATACCCAGCGCAGTTAGGGCGAGAAAGCAAAAGACACACAATTGATGGACGAAATGCGGAACCAATCAAAACATTCACCCCCAGTCAGGAGATCTGGGTTTAATCCATCATTCCTTTGCTCAACATGCCACACCAGTTTAGACCTGGCCATATGCAAATCAGTCTTGGCCCTGTGCCTCATGGTAAGAGTCCAGCTCAAACTGCCAAGCCAAGTCCTCCCGGGACCAGAAACAAGCATCCTAGGACCGGTTTTGGGGTTTCACCCCTCTTCAACCAGGATAGCTTAAATCCAGTGGCACAGTGAGCCCGGGACCCACGTCTGGGCATACCCAGCGCAGTTAGGGCAAGAAAGCAAAAGACACACAATTGATGGATGGAATGCAGAACCAATCAAAACATTCACCCCCAGTCAAGAGATCTGGGTTGAATCCATTATTCTTTTGCTCACCATGCCACCCCAGTTTAGACTTGGCCATATGCAAATCAGTCTTGGCCCTGTGCCTCATGGGAACAGTTCAACCCGAACTTCCAAGCCAAGCCCTCCCTGGACCAGAAACAAGCATCCTAGGACCGGTTGCGGGGTTTCACCCCTCTTCAGCCAGGATAGCTTAAATCCAGTGGCACTCTGAGCCCGGGACACGCGTGTGGGCAAACCCAGCGCAGTTAGGGCAAGAAAGCAAAAGACACACAATTGATGGATAGAATGCAGAACCAATCAAAACATTCACCCCCAGTCAAGAGATCTGGGTTGAATCCATTATTCTTTTGCTCACTATGCCACCCCAGTTTAGACTTGGCCATATGCAAATCAGTCTTGGCCCTGTGCCTCATGGGAACAGTTCAACCCGAACTTCCAAGCCAAGCCCTCACTGGACCAGAAACAAGCATCCTAGGACCGGTTGCGGGGTTTCACCCCTCTTCAGCCAGGATAGCTTAAATCCAGTGGCACTCTGAGCCCGGGACACGCGTGTGGGCAAACCCAGCGCAGTTAGTGCGAGAAAGCAAAAGACACACAATTGATGGACGGAATCCAGAACCAATCAAAACATTCACCCCCAGTCAAGAGATCTTGGTTAAATCCATCATTCTTTTGCTCACCATGCCATCCCAGTTTAGACCTGGCCAGATGCAAATCAGTCTTTACCCTGTGTCTCATGTGAACAGTCCAGCCCGAACTGCCAAGCCAAGTCCTCCCTGCATCAGAAACAAGCATCCTAGGACCGGTTTCGGGGTTTCACTCCTCTTCAGCCAGGATAGCTTAAATCCAGAGGCACAGTGAGCCCGAGACCCATGTCTGGGCATACCCAGCGCAGTTAGGGCGAGAAAGCAAAAGACACACAATTGATGGACGGAATGCAGAACCAATCAAAACATTCACCCAGAGTCAAGAGATCTGGGATAAATCGATCATTCTTTTGCTTACCATGCCACCCCAGTTTAGACATGGCTGTATGCAAATCAGTCTTGGCCCTGTACCTCATGGGAACAGACCAGCCCGAACTGCCAAGCCAAGTCCTCCCTGGACCAGAAACAAGCAACCTAGGACCGGTTTCGGGGTTTCACCCCTTTTTAACCAGGATAGCTTAAATCCAGTGGCACAGTGAGTCCGGGACCCACGTCTGGGCATACCCAGCGAAGTTAGGGCAAGAAAGCAAAAGACACACAATTGATAGACGGAATGCAGAGCCAATCAAAACATTCACCCCTAGTCAAGAGATCTGGCTTAAATCCATAATGCTTTGCTCACCATGCTACCCCAGTTTAGACCTGGCCATATGCAAATCAGTCTTGGCCCTGTGCCTCATGGGAACAGTCCAAGTTCTCCCTGGACCAAAAACAAGCATCCTAGGACCGGTTTCGGTGTTTTACCCCTCTTCAGCCAGGATAGCTTAAATCCAATGGCACTCTGTGCCCGGGACCCACGTCTGGGCATACCCAGCGCAGTTAGTGCGAGAAAGTAAAAGACACACAATTGATGGACGGAATGCAGAACCAATCAAAACATTCACCCCCCGTCAAGAGATCTGGGTTAAATCCATCATTCTTTTGCTCACCATGCCACCCTAGTTTAGACCTTGCAATATGCGAATCAGTCTTGGCCCTGTGCCTCATGGGAAGAGTTCAGCCCAAACTGCCAAGCCAAGTCCTCCCTGGACCACAAACAAGCATCCTAGGACCGGTTTCGGGGTTTCACCCCTCTTCATCCAGGATAGCTTAAATCCAGTGGCACTCTGAACCCGGGACCCGCATCTGGGCATACCCAGTGGAGTTAGGGAGAGAAAGCAAAAGACACACAATTGATGGATGGAATGCAGAACCAATCAAAACATTCACCCCCAGTCAAGAGGACTGGGTTAAATCCATCATTCTTTTGCTCACCATGCCACTCCAGTTTAGAGCTGGTCATATGCAAATCAGTCTTGGCCCTGTGCCTCATGGGAACAGTCCAGCCCAAACTGCCAAGCCAAGTCCTCCGTGGACCAGAAACAAGCATCCTAGGACTGGTTTAGGTGTTTCACCCCTCTTCAGCCAGGATGGCTTAAATCCAGTGGCACAGTGAGCCTGGGACCCACGGGTGGGCATTTCCAGCGCAGTTAGGGCGAGAAAGCAAAAGACACACAATCGATGGATGGAATGCAGAACCAATGAAAACATTCACCCCCATTCAGGAGATCTGGGTTACATCCATCATTCTTTTGCTCACCATGCCACACAAGTTTAGACCTGGCCATATGCAAATCAGTCTTGGCCCTGTGCCTCATGGGAACAGTCCAGCCCGAACTACCAAGCCAAGTCCTCCCTGGACCCGAAACAAGCATGCTAGGACCGGTTTCGGGGATTCACTCCTCTTCAGCCTGGATAGCTTAAATCCAGTGGCACATTGAGCCCGGGACACACGTCTGGGCATACCCAGCGCAGTTAGGGCGAAAAAGCAAAAGTCACACAATTGATGGACGGAATGCAGAACCAATCAAAACATTCACCTCCAGTAAAAAGGGCTGGGTTAAATCCATCATTCTTTTGCTCACCATGCCACCCCAGTTTAGACCTGGCCATATGCAAATCAGTCTTGGCCCTGTGCCTCAAGGGAACAGTCCAGCCCAAACTGCAAAGCCAAGTCCTCCCTGGACCAGAAACAAGCATCCTAGGACCGGTTTCGGTGATTCACCCCTCTTCAGCCAGGATAGCTTAAATCCAGTGGCACAGTGACCCCGGGACCCACGTGTGGGAATACCCAGCGCAGTTAGGGCGAGAAAGCAAAAGACACACAATTGATGGACAGAATGCAGAACCAATCAAAACATTCACCCACAGTCAAGAGATCTGGGTTAAATCCATCATTCCTATGTGCACCATGCCACCCCAGATTAGACCAGGCCATATGCAAATCAGTCTTCGCCCTGTGCCTCATGGGAACAGTCCAGCCCGAACTGCCAAGCCAAGTCCTCGCTTGATAAGAAACAAGTATCCTAGGACCAGTTTCGGGGTTTCACCCCTTTTCAGCCAGGAAAGCTTGAATCCAGTGGCACAGTGAGCCCGAGACTTACGTCTGGGCATACCCAGCGCAGTTAGTGCGAGAAAGCAAAAGACACACAATTGATAGACGGAATGCAGAACCAATCAAAACATTCACCTCAGTCAGGAGATCTGGATTAAATCCATCTTTCTTTTGCGCACCATGCCATCCCAGTTTAGACCTGGCCATATGCAAATCAGTCTTTACCCTGTGCTTCATGGGAACAGTCCAGCCCGAACTGCCAAGCCAAGTCCTCCCTGGACCAGAAACAAGCATCCTAGGACCTGTTTCGGGGTTTTACCCCTCTTCAGCCAGGATAGCTTAAATCCAGTGGCACAGCGAGCCCGGGACCCACGTCTGGGCTTACCCAGCACAGTAAGGGTGAGAAAGCAAAAGACACACAATTGATGGACGGAATGCAGAACCAATCAAAACATTCACCCCCAGTCAAGAGATCTGGGTTAAATCGATTATTCTTTTGCTCACCATGCCCCCCCTGTTTAGACCTGGCCATATGCAAATCAGTCTTGGCCCTTTGCCTCATGGGAACAGTCCAGCCGAGCTGCCAAGCCAAGTCCTCCCTGGACCAGAAACAAGCAACCTAGGACCGGTTTCGGGGTTTCACCCCTCTTTAGCCAGGATAGCTTAAATCCAGTGGCACAGTGAGTCCGGGACCCACGTCTGGGCATACCCAGTGCAGTTAGGGCAAGAAACCAAAAGACACACAATTGATGGACAGAATGCAGAGCCAATCAAAACATTCACCCCTAGTCAAGAGATCTGGCTTAAATCCATCATTCTTTTGCTCACCATGCCACCTCAGTTTAGACCTGGCCATATGCAAATCAGTCTTGGCCCTGTGCCTCATGGGAACAGTCCAGCCCGAACTGCCAAGCCAAGTTCTCCCTGGACCAAAAACAAGCATCCTAGGACCAGTTTCAGGGTTTCACCCCTCTTCAGCCAGGATAGCTTAAAATCCAATGGCACTCTGAGCCCGGGACCAACGTCTGGGCATACCCAGCGCAGTTAGTGCGTGAAAGCAAAAGACACACAATTGATGGACGGAATGCAGAGCCAATCAAAACATTCACCCCAAGTCAAGAGATCTGGCTTAAATCCATCATTCTTTTGCTCACCATGCCACCCTAGTTTAGACATGGCCATATGCAAATCAGTCTTGGCCCTGTGCCTCATGGGAAGAGTCCAGCCCAAACTGCCAAGCCAAGTCCTCCCTGGATCAAAAACAAGCATCCTAGGACCGGTTTCAGTATTTCATCCCTCTTCACCCAGGATAGCTTAAATCCAGTGGCACAGTGAGCCCGGGACCCACGTCTGGGCATATTCAGCTCAGTTAGGGCGAGAAAGCAAAAGACAAACAATTGATGGACGGAATGCAGAACCAATCAAAACATTCACCCCCAGTCAAGAGATCTGGCTTAAATCCATCATTCTTTTGCTCACCATGCCACCCCAGTTTAGACCTGGCCATATGCAAATCAGTCTTTCCCTGTGCCTCATGGGAACAGTCCAGCCCGACCTGCCAAGCCATGTCCTCCCTAGACGAGAAACAAGCATCTTAGGACCAGTTACGGGGTTTCACCCCTCTTCAGCCAGGATAGCTTAAATCCAGTGGCACTCTGAGCCCGGGACCCACGTCTGGGCATACCCAGTGCAGTTACGGCGAGAAAGCAAAAGACACACAATTGATGGACGGAATGCAGAACCAATAAAAACATTCACCCCCAGTCAGGAGATCTGGGTTAAATCCATCATTTCTGTGCTAAACATGCCACACCAGTTTAGACCTGGCCATATGCAAATCAGTCTTGGCCCTGTGCCTCATGGTAAGAGTCCAGCCCAAACTGCCAAGCCAAGTCCTCCCGGGACCAGAAACAAGCATCCTTGGACCGGTTTTGGGGTTTCACCCCTCTTCAACCAGGATAGCTTAAATCCAGTGGCACAGTGAGCCCGGGACCCACGTCTGGGCATACCCAGCGCAGTTAGGGCGAGAAAGCAAAAGACACACAATTGATGGACGGAATGCAGAACCAATCAAAACATTCACCCAGAGTCAAGAGATCTGGGATAAATCGATCATTCTTTTGCTTACCATGCCACCCCAGTTTAGACATGGCTTTATGCAAATCAGTCTTGGCCCTGTACCTCATGGGAACAGACCAGCCCGAACTGCCAAGCCAAGTCCTCCCTGGACCAGAAACAAGCAACCTAGGACCAGTTTCGGGGTTTCACCCCTTTTTAGCCAGGATAGCTTAAATCCAGGGGCACAGTGATTCTGGGACCCACGTCTGGGCATACCCAGCGTAGTTAGGGCAAGAAAGCAAAAGACACACAATTGATGGACGGAATGCAGAGCCAATCAAAACATTCACCCCTAGTCAAGAGATCTGGCTTAAATCCATAATTCTTTTGCTCACCATGCCACCCCAGTTTAGACCTGGCCATATGCAAATCAGTCTTGGCCCTGTGCCTCATGGGAACAGTCCAAGTTCTCCCTGGACCAAAAACAAGCATCCTAGGACCGGTTTCGGTGTTTCACCCCTCTTCAGCCAGGATAGCTTAAATCCAATGGCACTCTGTGCCCGGGACCCACGTCTGGGCATACCCAGCGCAGCTAGTGCGAGAAAGTAAAAGACACACAATTGATGGACGGAATGCAGAACCAATTAAAACATTCACCCCCCGTCAAGAGATCTGGGTTAAATCCATCATTCTTTTGCTCACCATGCCACCCTAGTTTAGACCTTGCAATATGCAAATCAGTCTTGGCCCTGTGCCTCATGGGAAGAGTCCAGCCCAAACTGCCAAGCCAAGTCCTCCCTGGACCAAAAACAAGCATCCTAGGAGCGGTTTCGGTGTTTCACCCCTCTTCAACCAGGATAGCTTAAATCCAGTGGCACAGTGAGCCCGGGACCCACGTCTGGGCTTACCCAGCACAGTTAGGGCGAGAAAGCAAAAGACAAACAATTGATGGATGGAATGCAGAACCAATCAAAACATTCACCCCTAGTCAAGAGATCTGGCTTAAATCCATCATTCTTTTGCTCACCATGCCACCTCAGTTTAGACCTGGCCATATGCAAATCAGTCTTGGCCCTGTGCCTCATGGGAACAGTTCAACCCGAACTTCCAAGCCAAGCCCTCCCTGGACCAGAAACAAGCATCCTAGGACCGGTTGCGGGGTTTCACCCCTCTTCAGCCAGGATAGCTTAAATCCAGTGGCACTCTGAGCCCGGGACACGCGTGTGGGCAAACCCAGCGCAGTTAGTGCGAGAAAGCAAAAGACACACAATTGATGGACGGAATGCAGAACCAATCAAAACATTTACCCCCAGTGAAGAGATCTGGGTTAAATCCATCATTCTTTTGCACACCATGACATCCCAGTTTAGACCTGGCCATATGCAAATCAGTCTTGGCCCTGTGCCTCATGGGAACAGTCCAGCCCGAACTGCCAAGCCAAGTCCTCCCTGCATCAGAAACAAGCATCCTAGGACCGGTTTCGGGGGTTCACTCCTCTTCAGCCAGGATAGCTTAAATCCAGAGGCACAGTGAGCCCGAGACCCACGTCTGGGCATACCCAGCGCAGTTAGGGCGAGAAAGCAAAAGACACACAATTGATGGACGGAATGCAGAACCAATCAAAACATTCACCCAGAGTCAAGAGATCTGGGATAAATCGATCATTCTTTTGCTTACCATGCCACCCCAGTTTAGACATGGCTGTATGCAAATCAGTCTTGGCCCTGTACCTCATGGGAACAGACCAGCCCGAACTGCCAAGCCAAGTCCTCCCTGGACCAGAAACAAGCAACCTAGGACCGGTTTCGGGGTTTCACCCCTTTTTAACCAGGATAGCTTAAATCCAGTGGCACAGTGAGTCCGGGACCCACGTCTGGGCATACTCAGCGAAGTTAGGGCAAGAAAGCAAAAGACACACAATTGATGGACGGAATGCAGAGCCAATCAAAACATTCACCCCTAGTCAAGAGATCTGGCTTAAATCCATAATTCTTTTGCTCACCATGCCACCCCAGTTTAGACCTGGCCATATGCAAATCAGTCTTGGCCCTGTACCTCATGGGAACAGACCAGCCCGAACTGCCAAGCCAAGTCCTCCCTGGACCAGAAACAAGCAACCTAGGACCGGTTTCGGGGTTTCACCCCTTTTTAGCCAGGATAGCTTAAATCCAGGGGCACAGTGAGTCTGGGACCCACGTCTGGGCATACCCAGCGTAGTTAGGGCGAGAAAGCAAAAGACACACAATTGATGGACGGAATGCAGAACCAATCAAAACATTCACCCAGAGTCAAGAGATCTGGGATAAATCGATCATTCTTTTGCTTACCATGCCACCCCAGTTTAGACATGGCTTTATGCAAATCAGTCTTTCCCTGTGCCTCATGGGAACAGTCCAGCCCGAACTGCCAAGCCGTGTCCTCCCTGGACCAGAAACAAGCATCTTAGGACCGGTTTCGGGGTTTCACCCCTCTTCAGCCAGGATAGTTTAAATCCAGTGGCACTCTGAGCCCGGGACCCACGTCTGGGCATACCCAGCGCAGTTAGGGCGAGAAAGCAAAAGACACACAATTGATGGACGAAATGCAGAACCAATCAAAACATTCACCCCCAGTCAGGAGATCTGGGTTTAATCCATCATTCCTTTGCTCAACATGCCACACCAGTTTAGACCTGGCCATATGCAAATCAGTCTTGGCCCTGTGCCTCATGGTAAGAGTCCAGCTCAAACTGCCAAGCCAAGTCCTCCCGGGACCAGAAACAAGCATCCTAGGACCGGTTTTGGGGTTTCACCCCTCTTCAACCAGGATAGCTTAAATCCAGTGGCACAGTGAGCCCGGGACCCATGTCTGGGCATACCCAGCGCAGTTAGGGCAAGAAAGCAAAAGACACACAATTGATGGATGGAATGCAGAACCAATCAAAACATTCACCCCCAGTCAAGAGATCTGGGTTGAATCCATTATTCTTTTGCTCACCATGCCACCCCAGTTTAGACATGGCCATATGCAAACCAGTCTTGGCCCTGTGCCTCATGGGAACAGTCCCGCCCAAAATGCCAAGCCAAGTCCTCCCTGGACCACAAACAAGCATCCTAGGACCGGTTTCGGGGACTCACCCCTCTTCAGCCAGGATAGCTTAAATCCAGTGGCACAGTGAGCCTGGGACCCATGTCTGGGCATACCCAGCGCAGCTAGGGCGAGAAAGCAAAAGACACACAACTGATGGACGGAATGCATAACCAATCAAAACATTCACCCCCAGTCAAGAGATGTGGGTTAAATCGATTATTCTTTTGCTCACCATGCCCCCCCTGTTTAGACCTGGCTGTATGCAAATCAGTCTTGGCCCTGTACCTCATGGGAACAGACCAGCCGGAACTGCCAAGCCAAGTCCTCCCTGGACCAGAAACAAGCAACCTAGGACCGGGTTCGGGGTTTCACCCCTCTTTAGCCAGGATAGCTTAAATCCAGTGGCACAATGAGTCCGGGACCCACGTCTGGGCATACCCAGGGCAGTTAAGGCAAGAAACCTAAAGATACACAATTGATGGACGGAATGCAGAACCAATCAAAACATTCACCCCTAGTCAAGAGATCCGGCTTAAATCCATCATTCTTTTCCTCACCATGCCACCCCAGTTTAGACCTGGCCATATGCAAATCTGTCTTGGCCCTGTGCCTCATGGGAACAGTCCAGCCCAAACTGCCAAGCCTAGTCCTCCCTGGGCCAAAAACAAGCATCCTAGGACCGGTTTCGGTGTTTCACCCCTCTTCAGCAGGGATAGCTTAAATCCAGTGGCACAGTGAGCCCGGGACCCACGTCTGGGCATACCCAGCGCAGTTAGGGCGAGAAAACAAAAGACACACGATTGATGGACGGAATGCAGAACCAATCAAAACATTCACCCCTCAGTCAAGAGATCTGGCTTAAATCCATCATTCTTTTGCTCACCATGCCACTCCAGTTTAGCACTGGCCATATGCAAATCAGTCTTCGCCTTGTGCCTCATGGGAACAGTTCAGCCCGAACTGCCAAGCCAAGTCCTCCCTGAACCAGAAACAAGCATCCTTGGACCGGTTTCGGGGTTTCACCCCTCTTCAGCCAGGATAGCTTAAATCCAGTGGCACTCTGAGCCCGGGACCGACGTCTGGGCAAACCCAGCGCAGGTAGTGCGAGAAAGCAAAAGACACACAATTGATGGACGGAATGCAGAACAAATCAAAACATTCACCCCAGTCAGGAGATCTGGGTTAAATCCATCATTCTTTTGCTCACCATGCCATCCCAGTTTAGACCTGGCCATATGCAAATCAGTCTTTACCCTGTGCCTCATGGGAACAGACCAGCCCAAACTGCCAAGCCAAGTCCTCCCTGGACCAGAAACAAGCATCCTAGGAACGCTTTCGGGGTTTCCCCCTCTTCAGCCAGGATAGCTTAAATCCAGTGTCACAGTGAGCCCGGGACCCACGTCTGGGCATACCCAGTGCAGTTAGGGTGAGAAAGCAAAAGACACACAATTGATGGACGGAATGCAGAACCAATAAAAACATTCATCCACAGTCAAGAGATCTGGCTTAAATCCATCATTCTTTTGCTCACCATGCCACCCCAGTTTAGACCTGGCGATATGGAAATCAGTCTTTCCCTGTGCCTCATGGGAACAGTCCAGCCCGAACTGCCAAGCCAAGTCCTCCCTGGACCAGAAACAAGCATCCTAGGACCGGTTTCGGGGTTTCACCCCTCTTCAGCCAGGATAGCTTAAATCCAGTGGCACAGTGAGCCCGGGACCCACGTCTGAACATACCCAGCGCAGTTAGGGCGAGAAAGAAAAAGACACACAATCGATGGATGGAATGCAGAACCAATGAAAACATTCACCCCCAGTCAGGAGACCTGGGTTAAATCCATCATTCTTTTGCTCACCATGCCACACCAGTTTAGACCTGGCCATATGCAAATCAGTATTGGCCCTGTGCCTCATGGGAACAGTCCAGCCCGAACTGCCAAGCCAAGTCCTCCCTGGACCCGAAACAAGCATGCTAGGACCGGTTTCGGGGATTCACCCCTCTTCAGCCAGAACAGCTTAAATCCAGTGGCACATTGAGCCCGGGACCCACGTCTTGGCATACATAGCGCAGTTAGGTCGAAAAAGCAAAAGACACACAATTGATGGACGGAATGCAGAACCAATCAAAACATTCACCCACAGTCAAGAGATCTGGGTTAAATCCATCATTCCTTTGCTCACCATGCCATCCCAGATTAGACCAGGCCATATGCAAATCAGTCTTGGCCCTGTGCCTCATGGGAACATTCCAGCCCAAACTGCGATGCCAAGTTCTCCCTGAACCAGAAACAAGCAACCTAGGACCGGTTTCGGGGTTTCACCCCTTTTTAGCTAGGATAGCTTAAATCCAGTGGCACAGTGAGTCCGGGACCCACGTCTGGGCATACCCAGCGCAGTTAGGGCAAGAAACCAATAGACACACAATTGATGGATGGAATGCAGAGCCAATCAAAACATTCACCCCTAGTCAAGAGATCTGGCTTAAATCCATCATTCTTTTGCTCACCATGCCACCTCAGTTTAGACCTGGCCATATGCAAATCAGTCTTGGCCCTGTGCCTCATGGGAACAGTCCAGCCCGAACTGCCAAGCCAAGTTCTCCCTGGACCAAAAAAAAGCATCCTAGGACCGGTTTCGGTGTTTCATCCCTCTTCAGCCAGGATAGCTTCAATCCAGTGGCACAGTGAGCCGGGGACCCACGTCTGGGCATACCCAGCTCAGTTAGGGCGAGAAAGCAAAAGACAAACAATTGATGGACGGAATGCAAAACCAATCAAAACATTCACCCCCAGTCAAGAGATATGGCTTAAATCCATCATTCTTTTGCTCACCATGCCAACCCAGTTTAGACCTGGCCATATGGAAATCAGTCTTTCCCTGTGCCTCATGGGAACAGTCCAGCCCGAACTGCCAAGCCGTGTCCTCCCTGGACCAGAAACAAGCATCTTAGGACCGGTTTCGGGGTTTCACCCCTCTTCAGCCAGGATAGCTTAAATCCAGTGGCACTCTGAGCCCGGGACCCACGTCTGGGCATACCCAGCGCAGTTAGGGCGAGAAAGCAAAAGACACACAATTGATGGACGAAATGCGGAACCAATCAAAACATTCACCCCCAGTCAGGAGATCTGGGTTTAATCCATCATTCCTTTGCTCAACATGCCACACCAGTTTAGACCTGGCCATATGCAAATCAGTCTTGGCCCTGTGCCTCATGGTAAGAGTCCAGCTCAAACTGCCAAGCCAAGTCCTCCCGGGACCAGAAACAAGCATCCTAGGACCGGTTTTGGGGTTTCACCCCTCTTCAACCAGGATAGCTTAAATCCAGTGGCACAGTGAGCCCGGGACCCACGTCTGGGCATACCCAGCGCAGTTAGGGCAAGAAAGCAAAAGACACACAATTGATGGATGGAATGCAGAACCAATCAAAACATTCACCCCCAGTCAAGAGATCTGGGTTGAATCCATTATTCTTTTGCTCACCATGCCACCCCAGTTTAGACTTGGCCATATGCAAATCAGTCTTGGCCCTGTGCCTCATGGGAACAGTTCAACCCGAACTTCCAAGCCAAGCCCTCCCTGGACCAGAAACAAGCATCCTAGGACCGGTTGCGGGGTTTCACCCCTCTTCAGCCAGGATAGCTTAAATCCAGTGGCACTCTGAGCCCGGGACACGCGTGTGGGCAAACCCAGCGCAGTTAGGGCAAGAAAGCAAAAGACACACAATTGATGGATAGAATGCAGAACCAATCAAAACATTCACCCCCAGTCAAGAGATCTGGGTTGAATCCATTATTCTTTTGCTCACTATGCCACCCCAGTTTAGACTTGGCCATATGCAAATCAGTCTTGGCCCTGTGCCTCATGGGAACAGTTCAACCCGAACTTCCAAGCCAAGCCCTCACTGGACCAGAAACAAGCATCCTAGGACCGGTTGCGGGGTTTCACCCCTCTTCAGCCAGGATAGCTTAAATCCAGTGGCACTCTGAGCCCGGGACACGCGTGTGGGCAAACCCAGCGCAGTTAGTGCGAGAAAGCAAAAGACACACAATTGATGGACGGAATGCAGAACCAATCAAAACATTCACCCCCAGTCAAGAGATCTTGGTTAAATCCATCATTCTTTTGCTCACCATGCCATCCCAGTTTAGACCTGGCCAGATGCAAATCAGTCTTTACCCTGTGTCTCATGTGAACAGTCCAGCCCGAACTGCCAAGCCAAGTCCTCCCTGCATCAGAAACAAGCATCCTAGGACCGGTTTCGGGGTTTCACTCCTCTTCAGCCAGGATAGCTTAAATCCAGAGGCACAGTGAGCCCGAGACCCATGTCTGGGCATACCCAGCGCAGTTAGGGCGAGAAAGCAAAAGACACACAATTGATGGACGGAATGCAGAACCAATCAAAACATTCACCCAGAGTCAAGAGATCTGGGATAAATCGATCATTCTTTTGCTTACCATGCCACCCCAGTTTAGACATGGCTGTATGCAAATCAGTCTTGGCCCTGTACCTCATGGGAACAGACCAGCCCGAACTGCCAAGCCAAGTCCTCCCTGGACCAGAAACAAGCAACCTAGGACCGGTTTCGGGGTTTCACCCCTTTTTAACCAGGATAGCTTAAATCCAGTGGCACAGTGAGTCCGGGACCCATGTCTGGGCATACCCAGCGAAGTTAGGGCAAGAAAGCAAAAGACACACAATTGATAGACGGAATGCAGAGCCAATCAAAACATTCACCCCTAGTCAAGAGATCTGGCTTAAATCCATAATGCTTTGCTCACCATGCCACCCCAGTTTAGACCTGGCCATATGCAAATCAGTCTTGGCCCTGTGCCTCATGGGAACAGTCCAAGTTCTCCCTGGACCAAAAACAAGCATCCTAGGACCGGTTTCGGTGTTTTACCCCTCTTCAGCCAGGATAGCTTAAATCCAATGGCACTCTGTGCCCGGGACCCACGTCTGGGCATACCCAGCGCAGTTAGTGCGAGAAAGTAAAAGACACACAATTGATGGACGGAATGCAGAACCAATCAAAACATTCACCCCCCGTCAAGAGATCTGGGTTAAATCCATCATTCTTTTGCTCACCATGCCACCCTAGTTTAGACCTTGCAATATGCGAATCAGTCTTGGCCCTGTGCCTCATGGGAAGAGTTCAGCCCAAACTGCCAAGCCAAGTCCTCCCTGGACCACAAACAAGCATCCTAGGACCGGTTTCGGGGTTTCACCCCTCTTCATCCAGGATAGCTTAAATCCAGTGGCACTCTGAACCCGGGACCCGCATCTGGGCATACCCAGTGGAGTTAGGGAGAGAAAGCAAAAGACACACAATTGATGGATGGAATGCAGAACCAATCAAAACATTCACCCCCAGTCAAGAGGACTGGGTTAAATCCATCATTCTTTTGCTCACCATGCCACTCCAGTTTAGAGCTGGTCATATGCAAATCAGTCTTGGCCCTGTGCCTCATGGGAACAGTCCAGCCCAAACTGCCAAGCCAAGTCCTCCGTGGACCAGAAACAAGCATCCTAGGACTGGTTTAGGTGTTTCACCCCTCTTCAGCCAGGATGGCTTAAATCCAGTGGCACAGTGAGCCTGGGACCCACGGGTGGGCATTTCCAGCGCAGTTAGGGCGAGAAAGCAAAAGACACACAATCGATGGATGGAATGCAGAACCAATGAAAACATTCACCCCCATTCAGGAGATCTGGGTTACATCCATCATTCTTTTGCTCACCATGCCACACAAGTTTAGACCTGGCCATATGCAAATCAGTCTTGGCCCTGTGCCTCATGGGAACAGTCCAGCCCGAACTACCAAGCCAAGTCCTCCCTGGACCCGAAACAAGCATGCTAGGACCGGTTTCGGGGATTCACTCCTCTTCAGCCTGGATAGCTTAAATCCAGTGGCACATTGAGCCCGGGACACACGTCTGGGCATACCCAGCGCAGTTAGGGCGAAAAAGCAAAAGTCACACAATTGATGGACGGAATGCAGAACCAATCAAAACATTCACCTCCAGTAAAAAGGGCTGGGTTAAATCCATCATTCTTTTGCTCACCATGCCACCCCAGTTTAGACCTGGCCATATGCAAATCAGTCTTGGCCCTGTGCCTCAAGGGAACAGTCCAGCCCAAACTGCCAAGCCAAGTCCTCCCTGGACCAGAAACAAGCATCCTAGGACCGGTTTCGGTGATTCACCCCTCTTCAGCCAGGATAGCTTAAATCCAGTGGCACAGTGACCCCGGGACCCACGTGTGGGAATACCCAGCGCAGTTAGGGCGAGAAAGCAAAAGACACACAATTGATGGACAGAATGCAGAACCAATCAAAACATTCACCCACAGTCAAGAGATCTGGGTTAAATCCATCATTCCTATGTGCACCATGCCACCCCAGATTAGACCAGGCCATATGCAAATCAGTCTTCGCCCTGTGCCTCATGGGAACAGTCCAGCCCGAACTGCCAAGCCAAGTCCTCGCTTGATAAGAAACAAGTATCCTAGGACCAGTTTCGGGGTTTCACCCCTTTTCAGCCAGGAAAGCTTGAATCCAGTGGCACAGTGAGCCCGAGACTTACGTCTGGGCATACCCAGCGCAGTTAGTGCGAGAAAGCAAAAGACACACAATTGATAGACGGAATGCAGAACCAATCAAAACATTCACCCCAGTCAGGAGATCTGGATTAAATCCATCTTTCTTTTGCGCACCATGCCATCCCAGTTTAGACCTGGCCATATGCAAATCAGTCTTTACCCTGTGCTTCATGGGAACAGTCCAGCCCGAACTGCCAAGCCAAGTCCTCCCTGGACCAGAAACAAGCATCCTAGGACCTGTTTCGGGGTTTTACCCCTCTTCAGCTAGGATAGCTTAAATCCAGTGGCACAGCGAGCCCGGGACCCACGTCTGGGCTTACCCAGCACAGTAAGGGTGAGAAAGCAAAAGACACACAATTGATGGACGGAATGCAGAACCAATCAAAACATTCACCCCCAGTCAAGAGATCTGGGTTAAATCGATTATTCTTTTGCTCACCATGCCCCCCCTGTTTAGACCTGGCCATATGCAAATCAGTCTTGGCCCTTTGCCTCATGGGAACAGTCCAGCCGAGCTGCCAAGCCAAGTCCTCCCTGGACCAGAAACAAGCAACCTAGGACCGGTTTCGGGGTTTCACCCCTCTTTAGCCAGGATAGCTTAAATCCAGTGGCACAGTGAGTCCGGGACCCACGTCTGGGCATACCCAGTGCAGTTAGGGCAAGAAACCAAAAGACACACAATTGATGGACAGAATGCAGAGCCAATCAAAACATTCACCCCTAGTCAAGAGATCTGGCTTAAATCCATCATTCTTTTGCTCACCATGCCACCTCAGTTTAGACCTGGCCATATGCAAATCAGTCTTGGCCCTGTGCCTCATGGGAACAGTCCAGCCCGAACTGCCAAGCCAAGTTCTCCCTGGACCAAAAACAAGCATCCTAGGACCAGTTTCAGGGTTTCACCCCTCTTCAGCCAGGATAGCTTAAAATCCAATGGCACTCTGAGCCCGGGACCAACGTCTGGGCATACCCAGCGCAGTTAGTGCGTGAAAGCAAAAGACACACAATTGATGGACGGAATGCAGAGCCAATCAAAACATTCACCCCAAGTCAAGAGATCTGGCTTAAATCCATCATTCTTTTGCTCACCATGCCACCCTAGTTTAGACATGGCCATATGCAAATCAGTCTTGGCCCTGTGCCTCATGGGAAGAGTCCAGCCCAAACTGCCAAGCCAAGTCCTCCCTGGATCAAAAACAAGCATCCTAGGACCGGTTTCGGTATTTCATCCCTCTTCACCCAGGATAGCTTAAATCCAGTGGCACAGTGAGCCCGGGACCCACGTCTGGGCATATTCAGCTCAGTTAGGGCGAGAAAGCAAAAGACAAACAATTGATGGACGGAATGCAGAACCAATCAAAACATTCACCCCCAGTCAAGAGATCTGGCTTAAATCCATCATTCTTTTGCTCACCATGCCACCCCAGTTTAGACCTGGCCATATGGAAATCAGTCTTTCCCTGTGCCTCATGGGAACAGTCCAGCCCGACCTGCCAAGCCATGTCCTCCCTAGACGAGAAACAAGCATCTTAGGACCAGTTACGGGGTTTCACCCCTCTTCAGCCAGGATAGCTTAAATCCAGTGGCACTCTGAGCCCGGGACCCACGTCTGGGCATACCCAGTGCAGTTACGGCGAGAAAGCAAAAGACACACAATTGATGGACGGAATGCAGAACCAATCAAAACATTCACCCCCAGTCAGGAGATCTGGGTTAAATCCATCATTTCTTTGCTAAACATGCCACACCAGTTTAGACCTGGCCATATGCAAATCAGTCTTGGCCCTGTGCCTCATGGTAAGAGTCCAGCCCAAACTGCCAAGCCAAGTCCTCCCGGGACCAGAAACAAGCATCCTTGGACCGGTTTTGGGGTTTCACCCCTCTTCAACCAGGATAGCTTAAATCCAGTGGCACAGTGAGCCCGGGACCCACGTCTGGGCATACCCAGCGCAGTTAGGGCGAGAAAGCAAAAGACACACAATTGATGGACGGAATGCAGAACCAATCAAAACATTCACCCAGAGTCAAGAGATCTGGGATAAATCGATCATTCTTTTGCTTACCATGCCACCCCAGTTTAGACATGGCTTTATGCAAATCAGTCTTGGCCCTGTACCTCATGGGAACAGACCAGCCCGAACTGCCAAGCCAAGTCCTCCCTGGACCAGAAACAAGCAACCTAGGACCAGTTTCGGGGTTTCACCCCTTTTTAGCCAGGATAGCTTAAATCCAGGGGCACAGTGAGTCTGGGACCCACGTCTGGGCATACCCAGCGTAGTTAGGGCAAGAAAGCAAAAGACACACAATTGATGGACGGAATGCAGAGCCAATCAAAACATTCACCCCTAGTCAAGAGATCTGGCTTAAATCCATAATTCTTTTGCTCACCATGCCACCCCAGTTTAGACCTGGCCATATGCAAATCAGTCTTGGCCCTGTGCCTCATGGGAACAGTCCAAGTTCTCCCTGGACCAAAAACAAGCATCCTAGGACCGGTTTCGGTGTTTCACCCCTCTTCAGCCAGGATAGCTTAAATCCAATGGCACTCTGTGCCCGGGACCCACGTCTGGGCATACCCAGCGCAGCTAGTGCGAGAAAGTAAAAGACACACAATTGATGGACGGAATGCAGAACCAATTAAAACATTCACCCCCCGTCAAGAGATCTGGGTTAAATCCATCATTCTTTTGCTCACCATGCCACCCTAGTTTAGACCTTGCAATATGCAAATCAGTCTTGGCCCTGTGCCTCATGGGAAGAGTCCAGCCCAAACTGCCAAGCCAAGTCCTCCCTGGACCAAAAACAAGCATCCTAGGAGCGGTTTCGGTGTTTCACCCCTCTTCAACCAGGATAGCTTAAATCCAGTGGCACAGTGAGCCCGGGACCCACGTCTGGGCTTACCCAGCACAGTTAGGGCGAGAAAGCAAAAGACAAACAATTGATGGATGGAATGCAGAACCAATCAAAACATTCACCCCTAGTCAAGAGATCTGGCTTAAATCCATCATTCTTTTGCTCACCATGCCACCTCAGTTTAGACCTGGCCATATGCAAATCAGTCTTGGCCCTGTGCCTCATGGGAACAGTTCAACCCGAACTTCCAAGCCAAGCCCTCCCTGGACCAGAAACAAGCATCCTAGGACCGGTTGCGGGGTTTCACCCCTCTTCAGCCAGGATAGCTTAAATCCAGTGGCACTCTGAGCCCGGGACACGCGTGTGGGCAAACCCAGCGCAGTTAGTGCGAGAAAGCAAAAGACACACAATTGATGGACGGAATGCAGAACCAATCAAAACATTTACCCCCAGTGAAGAGATCTGGGTTAAATCCATCATTCTTTTGCACACCATGACATCCCAGTTTAGACCTGGCCATATGCAAATCAGTCTTGGCCCTGTGCCTCATGGGAACAGTCCAGCCCGAACTGCCAAGCCAAGTCCTCCCTGCATCAGAAACAAGCATCCTAGGACCGGTTTCGGGGGTTCACTCCTCTTCAGCCAGGATAGCTTAAATCCAGAGGCACAGTGAGCCCGAGACCCACGTCTGGGCATACCCAGCGCAGTTAGGGCGAGAAAGCAAAAGACACACAATTGATGGACGGAATGCAGAACCAATCAAAACATTCACCCAGAGTCAAGAGATCTGGGATAAATCGATCATTCTTTTGCTTACCATGCCACCCCAGTTTAGACATGGCTGTATGCAAATCAGTCTTGGCCCTGTACCTCATGGGAACAGACCAGCCCGAACTGCCAAGCCAAGCCCTCCCTGGACCAGAAACAAGCAACCTAGGACCGGTTTCGGGGTTTCACCCCTTTTTAACCAGGATAGCTTAAATCCAGTGGCACAGTGAGTCCGGGACCCACGTCTGGGCATACTCAGCGAAGTTAGGGCAAGAAAGCAAAAGACACACAATTGATGGACGGAATGCAGAGCCAATCAAAACATTCACCCCTAGTCAAGAGATCTGGCTTAAATCCATCATTCTTTTGCTCACCATGCCACCCCAGTTTAGACCTGGCCATATGCAAATCAGTCTTGGCCCTGTGCCTCATGGGAACAGTCCAAGTTCTCCCTGGACCAAAAACAAGCATCCTAGGACCGGTTTCGGTGTTTCACCCCTCTTCAGCCAGGATAGCTTAAATCCAATGGCACTCTGTGCCCGGGACCCACATCTGGGCATAACCAGCGCAGTTAGTGCGAGAAAGTAAAAGACACACAATTGATGGACGGAATGCAGAGCAATCAAAACATTCACCCCCCGTCAAGAGATCTGGGTTAAATCCATCATTCTTTTGCTCACCATGCCACCCTAGTTTAGACCTTGCAATATGCGAATCAGTCTTGGCCCTGTGCCTCATGGGAAGAGTCCAGCCCAAACTGCCAAGCCAAGTCCTCCCTGGCCGAAAAACAAGCATCCTAGGACCGGTTTCGGGGTTTCACCCCTCTTCATCCAGGATAGCTTAAATCCAGTGGCACTCTGAACCCGGGACCCACATCTGGGCATACCCAGTGGAGTTAGGGAGAGAAAGCAAAAGACACACAATTGATGGATGGAATGCAGAACCAATCAAAACATTCACCCCCAGTCAAGAGGACTGGGTTAAATCCATCATTCTTTTGCTCACTATGCCACCCCAGTTTAGAGCTGGTCATATGCAAATCAGTCTTGGCCCTGTGCCTCATGGGAACAGTCCAGCCCAAACTGCCAGGCCAAGTCCTCCCTGGACCAGAAACAAGCATCCTAGGACTGGTTTAGGTGTTTCACCCCTCTTCAGCCAGGATGGCTTAAATCCAGTGGCACAGTGAGCCTGGGACCCACGGGTGGGCATTTCCAGCGCAGTTAGGGCGAGAAAGCAAAAGAAACACAATCGATGGATGGAATGCAGAACCAATGAAAACATTCACCCCCATTCAGGAGATCTGGGTTACATCCATCATTCTTTTGCTCACCATGCCAAACAAGTTTAGACCTGGCCATATGCAAATCAGTCTTGGCCCCGTGCCTCATGGGAACAGTCCAGCCCGAACTACCAAGCCAAGTCCTCCCTGGACCAAAAACAAGCATCCTAGGACCGGTTTCGGTGTTTCACCCCTCTTCAGCCAGGATAGCTTAAATCCAATGGCACTCTGTGCCCGGGACCCACGTCTGGGCATACCCAGCGCAGCTAGTGCGAGAAAGTAAAAGACACACAATTGATGGACGGAATGCAGAACCAATTAAAACATTCACCCCCCGTCAAGAGATCTGGGTTAAATCCATCATTCTTTTGCTCACCATGCCACCCTAGTTTAGACCTTGCAATATGCAAATCAGTCTTGGCCCTGTGCCTCATGGGAAGAGTCCAGCCCAAACTGCCAAGCCAAGTCCTCCCTGGACCAAAAACAAGCATCCTAGGAGCGGTTTCGGTGTTTCACCCCTCTTCAACCAGGATAGCTTAAATCCAGTGGCACAGTGAGCCCGGGACCCACGTCTGGGCTTACCCAGCACAGTTAGGGCGAGAAAGCATAAGACAAACAATTGATGGATGGAATGCAGAACCAATCAAAACATTCACCCCTAGTCAAGAGATCTGGCTTAAATCCATCATTCTTTTGCTCACCATGCCACCTCAGTTTAGACCTGGCCATATGCAAATCAGTCTTGGCCCTGTGCCTCATGGGAACAGTTCAACCCGAACTTCCAAGCCAAGCCCTCCCTGGACCAGAAACAAGCATCCTAGGACCGGTTGCGGGGTTTCACCCCTCTTCAGCCAGGATAGCTTAAATCCAGTGGCACTCTGAGCCCGGGACACGCGTGTGGGCAAACCCAGCGCAGTTAGTGCGAGAAAGCAAAAGACACACAATTGATGGACGGAATGCAGAACCAATCAAAACATTTACCCCCAGTGAAGAGATCTGGGTTAAATCCATCATTCTTTTGCACACCATGACATCCCAGTTTAGACCTGGCCATATGCAAATCAGTCTTGGCCCTGTGCCTCATGGGAACAGTCCAGCCCGAACTGCCAAGCCAAGTCCTCCCTGCATCAGAAACAAGCATCCTAGGACCGGTTTCGGGGGTTCACTCCTCTTCAGCCAGGATAGCTTAAATCCAGAGGCACAGTGAGCCCGAGACCCACGTCTGGGCATACCCAGCGCAGTTAGGGCGAGAAAGCAAGACACACAATTGATGGACGGAATGCAGAACCAATCAAAACATTCACCCAGAGTCAAGAGATCTGGGATAAATCGATCATTCTTTTGCTTACCATGCCACCCCAGTTTAGACATGGCTGTATGCAAATCAGTCTTGGCCCTGTACCTCATGGGAACAGACCAGCCCGAACTGCCAAGCCAAGCCCTCCCTGGACCAGAAACAAGCAACCTAGGACCGGTTTCGGGGTTTCACCCCTTTTTAACCAGGATAGCTTAAATCCAGTGGCACAGTGAGTCCGGGACCCACGTCTGGGCATACTCAGCGAAGTTAGGGCAAGAAAGCAAAAGACACACAATTGATGGACGGAATGCAGAGCCAATCAAAACATTCACCCCTAGTCAAGAGATCTGGCTTAAATCCATAATTCTTTTGCTCACCATGCCACCCCAGTTTAGACCTGGCCATATGCAAATCAGTCTTGGCCCTGTGCCTCATGGGAACAGTCCAAGTTCTCCCTGGACCAAAAACAAGCATCCTAGGACCGGTTTCGGTGTTTCACCCCTCTTCAGCCAGGATAGCTTAAATCCAATGGCACTCTGTGCCCGGGACCCACGTCTGGGCATAACCAGCGCAGTTAGTGCGAGAAAGTAAAAGACACACAATTGATGGACGGAATGCAGAACCAATCAAAACATTCACCCCCCGTCAAGAGATCTGGGTTAAATCCATCATTCTTTTGCTCACCATGCCACCCTAGTTTAGACCTTGCAATATGCGAATCAGTCTTGGCCCTGTGCCTCATGGGAAGAGTCCAGCCCAAACTGCCAAGCCAAGTCCTCCCTGGCCGAAAAACAAGCATCCTAGGACCGGTTTCGGGGTTTCACCCCTCTTCATCCAGGATAGCTTAAATCCAGTGGCACTCTGAACCCGGGACCCACATCTGGGCATACCCAGTGGAGTTAGGGAGAGAAAGCAAAAGACACACAATTGATGGATGGAATGCAGAACCAATCAAAACATTCACCCCCAGTCAAGAGGACTGGGTTAAATCCATCATTCTTTTGCTCACTATGCCACCCCAGTTTAGAGCTGGTCATATGCAAATCAGTCTTGGCCCTGTGCCTCATGGGAACAGTCCAGCCCAAACTGCCAGGCCAAGTCCTCCCTGGACCAGAAACAAGCATCCTAGGACTGGTTTAGGTGTTTCACCCCTCTTCAGCCAGGATGGCTTAAATCCAGTGGCACAGTGAGCCTGGGACCCACGGGTGGGCATTTCCAGCGCAGTTAGGGCGAGAAAGCAAAAGAAACACAATCGATGGATGGAATGCAGAACCAATGAAAACATTCACCCCCATTCAGGAGATCTGGGTTACATCCATCATTCTTTTGCTCACCATGCCAAACAAGTTTAGACCTGGCCATATGCAAATCAGTCTTGGCCCCGTGCCTCATGGGAACAGTCCAGCCCGAACTACCAAGCCAAGTCCTCCCTGGACCCGAAACAAGCATGCTAGGACCGGTTTCGGGGATTCACTCCTCTTCAGCCTGGATAGCTTAAATCCAGTGGCACATTGAGCCCGAGACACACGTCTGGGCATACCCAGCGCAGTTAGGGCAAAAAAGCAAAAGTCACACAATTGATGGACGGAAAACAGAACCAATCAAAACATTCACCTCCAGTAAAAAGGGCTGGGTTAAATCCATCATTCTTTTGCTCACCATGCCACCCCAGTTTAGACCTGGCCATATGCAAATCAGTCTTGGCCCTGTGCCTCAAGGGAACAGTCCAGCCCAAACTGCCAAGCCAAGTCCTCCCTGGACCAGAAACAAGCATCCTAGGACCGGTTTCGGTGATTCACCCCTCTTCAGCCAGGATAGCTTAAATCCAGTGGCACAGTGACCCCGGGACCCACGTGTGGGAATACCCAGCGCAGTTAGGGCGAGAAAGCAAAAGACACACAATTGATAGACGGAATGCAGAACCAATCAAAACATTCACCCCAGTCAGGAGATCTGGGTTAAATCCATCTTTCTTTTGCTCACCATGCCATCCCAGTTTAGACCTGGCCATATGCAAATCAGTCTTGGCCCTGTGCCTCATGGGAACAGTCCAGCCCGAACTGCCAAGCCAAGTCCTCCCTGGACCAGAAACAAACATCCTAGGACCAGTTTCAGGGTTTCACCCCTCTTCATCCAGGATAGCTTAAATCCAGTCGCACTCTGAGCCCGGGACCCACATCTGGGCATACCCAGTGGAGTTAGGGAGAGAAAGCAAAAGACACACAATTGATGGATGGAATGCAGAACCAATCAAAACATTCACCCCCAGTCAAGAGGACTGGGTTAAATCCATCATTCTTTTGCTCACCATGCCACCCCAGTTTAGAGCTGGTCATATGCAAATCAGTCTTGGCCCTGTGCCTCATGGGAACAGTCCAGCCCAAACTGCCAAGCCAAGTCCTCCCTGGACCAGAAACAAGCATCCTAGGACTGGTTTAGGTCGTTCACCCCTCTTCAGCAAGGGTGGCTTAAATCCAGTGGCACAGTGAGCCTGGGACCCACGGGTGGGCATACCCAGCGAAGTTAGGGCGAGAAAGCAAAAGACACACAATCGATGGATGGAATGCAGAACCAATGAAAACATTCACCCCCATTCAGGAGATCTGGGTTAAATCCATCATTCTTTTGCTCACCATTCCACACCAGTTTAGACCTGGCCATATGCAAATCAGTTTTGGCCCTGTGCCTCATGGGAACAGTCCAGCCCGAACTACCAAGCCAAGTCCTCCCTGGACCCGAAACAAGCATGCTAGGACCGGTTTTGGGGATTCACTCGTCTTCAGCCAGGATAGCCTAAATCCAGTGGCACATTGAGCCCGGGACACACGTCTGGGCATACCCAGCGCAGTTAGGGCGAAAAAGCAAAAGACACACAATTGATGGACGGAATGCAGAACCAATCAAAACATTCACCTCCAGTAAAAAGGGCTGGGTTAAATCCATCATTCTTTTGCTCACCATGCCACCCCAGTTTAGACCTGGCCATATGCAAATCAGTCTTGGCCCTGTGCCTCAAGGGAACAGTTCAGCCCAAACTGCCAAGCCAAGTCCTCCCTGGACCAGAAACAAGCATCCTAGGACCGGTTTCGGTGTTTCACCCCTCTTCAGCCAGGATAGCTTAAATCCAGTGGCACAGTGACCCCGGGACCCACGTGTGGGAATACCCAGCGCAGTTAGGGCGAGAAAGCAAAAGACACACAATTGATGGACAGAATGTAGAACCAATCAAAACATTCACACACAGTCAAGAGATCTGGGTTAAATCCATCTTTCTTTTGCTCACCATGCCATCCCAGTTTAGACCTGGCCATATGCAAATCACTCTTTACCCTGTGCTTCATGGGAACAGTCCAGCCCGAACTGCCAAGCCAAGTCCTCCCTGGACCAGAAACAAGCATCCTAGGACCGGTTTCGGGGTTTCACCCCTCTTCAGCCAGGATAGCTTAAATCCAGTGGCACAGTGAGCCCGGTACCCACGTCTGGGCATACCCAGCGCAGCTAGGGCGAGAAAGCAAAAGACACACAACTGATGGACGGAATGCATAACCAATCAAAACATTCACCCCCAGTCAAGAGATGTGGGTTAAATCGATTATTCTTTTGCTCACCATGCCCCCCCTGTTTAGACCTGGCTGTATGCAAATCAGTCTTGGCCCTGTACCTCATGGGAACAGACCAGCCGGAACTGCCAAGCCAAGTCCTCCCTGGACCAGAAACAAGCAACCTAGGACCGGGTTCGGGGTTTCACCCCTCTTTAGCCAGGATAGCTTAAATCCAGTGGCACAATGAGTCCGGGACCCACGTCTGGGCATACCCAGGGCAGTTAAGGCAAGAAACCTAAAGATACACAATTGATGGACGGAATGCAGAACCAATCAAAACATTCACCCCTAGTCAAGAGATCCGGCTTAAATCCATCATTCTTTTCCTCACCATGCCACCCCAGTTTAGACCTGGCCATATGCAAATCTGTCTTGGCCCTGTGCCTCATGGGAACAGTCCAGCCCAAACTGCCAAGCCTAGTCCTCCCTGGACCAAAAACAAGCATCCTAGGACCGGTTTCGGTGTTTCACCCCTCTTCAGCAGGGATAGCTTAAATCCAGTGGCACAGTGAGCCCGGGACCCACGTCTGGGCATACCCAGCGCAGTTAGGGCGAGAAAACAAAAGACACACGATTGATGGACGGAATGCAGAACCAATCAAAACATTCACCCCTCAGTCAAGAGATCTGGCTTAAATCCATCATTCTTTTGCTCACCATGCCACTCCAGTTTAGCACTGGCCATATGCAAATCAGTCTTCGCCTTGTGCCTCATGGGAACAGTTCAGCCCGAACTGCCAAGCCAAGTCCTCCCTGAACCAGAAACAAGCATCCTAGGACCGGTTTTGGGGTTTCACCCCTCTTCAGCCAGGATAGCTTAAATCCAGTGACACTCTGAGCCCGGGACCGACGTCTGGGCAAACCCAGCTCAGTTAGTGCGAGAAAGCAAAAGACACACAATTGATGGACGGAATGCAAAACAAATCAAAACATTCACCCCCAGTCAGGAGATCTGGGTTAAATCCATCATTCTTTTGCTCACCATGCCAATCCAGTTTAGACCTGGGCATATGCAAATCAGTCTTTACCCTGTGCCTCATGGGAACAGACCAGCCCAAACTGCCAAGCCAAGTCCTCCCTGGACCAGAAACAAGCATCCTAGGAACGCTTTCGGGGTTTCCCCCTCTTCAGCCAGGATAGCTTAAATCCAGTGTCACAGTGAGCCCGGGACCCACGTCTGGGCATACCCAGTGCAGTTAGGGTGAGAAAGCAAAAGACACACAATTGATGGACGGAATGCAGAACCAATAAAAACATTCATCCACAGTCAAGAGATCTGGCTTAAATCCATCATTCTTTTGCTCACCATGCCACCCCAGTTTAGACCTGGCGATATGGAAATCAGTCTTTCCCTGTGCCTCATGGGAACAGTCCAGCCCGAACTGCCAAGCCAAGTCCTCCCTGGACCAGAAACAAGCATCCTAGGACCGGTTTCGGGGTTTCACCCCTCTTCAGCCAGGATAGCTTAAATCCAGTGGCACAGTGAGCCCGGGACCCACGTCTGAACATACCCAGCGCAGTTAGGGCGAGAAAGAAAAAGACACACAATCGATGGATGGAATGCAGAACCAATGAAAACATTCACCCCCAGTCAGGAGACCTGGGTTAAATCCATCATTCTTTTGCTCACCATGCCACACCAGTTTAGACCTGGCCATATGCAAATCAGTATTGGCCCTGTGCCTCATGGGAACAGTCCAGCCCGAACTGCCAAGCCAAGTACTCCCTGGACCCGAAACAAGCATGCTAGGACCGGTTTCGGGGATTCACCCCTCTTCAGCCAGAACAGCTTAAATCCAGTGGCACATTGAGCCCGGGACCCACGTCTTGGCATACATAGCGCAGTTAGGTCGAAAAAGCAAAAGACACACAATTGATGGACGGAATGCAGAACCAATCAAAACATTCACCCACAGTCAAGAGATCTGGGTTAAATCCATCATTCCTTTGCTCACCATGCCATCCCAGATTAGACCAGGCCATATGCAAATCAGTCTTGGCCCTGTGCCTCATGGGAACATTCCAGCCCAAACTGCGATGCCAAGTTCTCCCTGAACCAGAAACAAGCAACCTAGGACCGGTTTCGGGGTTTCACCCCTTTTTAGCTAGGATAGCTTAAATCCAGTGGCACAGTGAGTCCGGGACCCACGTCTGGGCATACCCAGCGCAGTTAGGGCAAGAAACCAAAAGACACACAATTGATGGATGGAATGCAGAGCCAATCAAAACATTCACCCCTAGTCAAGAGATCTGGCTTAAATCCATCATTCTTTTGCTCACCATGCCACCTCAGTTTAGACCTGGCCATATGCAAATCAGTCTTGGCCCTGTGCCTCATGGGAACAGTCCAGCCCGAACTGCCAAGCCAAGTTCTCCCTGGACCAAAAAAAAGCATCCTAGGACCGGTTTCGGTGTTTCATCCCTCTTCAGCCAGGATAGCTTCAATCCAGTGGCACAGTGAGCCGGGGACCCACGTCTGGGCATACCCAGCTCAGTTAGGGCGAGAAAGCAAAAGACAAACAATTGATGGACGGAATGCAAAACCAATCAAAACATTCACCCCCAGTCAAGAGATATGGCTTAAATCCATCATTCTTTTGCTCACCATGCCAACCCAGTTTAGACCTGGCCATATGGAAATCAGTCTTTCCCTGTGCCTCATGTGAACAGTCCAGCCCGAACTGCCAAGCCGTGTCCTCCCTGGACCAGAAACAAGCATCTTAGGACCGGTTTCGGGGTTTCACCCCTCTTCAGCCAGGATAGCTTAAATCCAGTGGCACTCTGAGCCCGGGACCCACGTCTGGGCATACCCAGCGCAGTTAGGGCGAGAAAGCAAAAGACACACAATTGATGGACGAAATGCGGAACCAATCAAAACATTCACCCCCAGTCAGGAGATCTGGGTTTAATCCATCATTCCTTTGCTCAACATGCCACACCAGTTTAGACCTTGCCATATGCAAATCAGTCTTGGCCCTGTGCCTCATGGTAAGAGTCCAGCTCAAACTGCCAAGCCAAGTCCTCCCGGGACCAGAAACAAGCATCCTAGGACCGGTTTTGGGGTTTCACCCCTCTTCAACCAGGATAGCTTAAATCCAGTGGCACAGTGAGCCCGGGACCCACGTCTGGGCATACCCAGCGCAGTTAGGGCAAGAAAGCAAAAGACACACAATTGATGGATGGAATGCAGAACCAATCAAAACATTCACCCCCAGTCAAGAGATCTGGGTTGAATCCATTATTCTTTTGCTCACCATGCCACCCCAGTTTAGACTTGGCCATATGCAAATCAGTCTTGGCCCTGTGCCTCATGGGAACAGTTCAACCCGAACTTCCAAGCCAAGCCCTCCCTGGACCAGAAACAAGCATCCTAGGACCGGTTGCGGGGTTTCACCCCTCTTCAGCCAGGATAGCTTAAATCCAGTGGCACTCTGAGCCCGGGACACGCGTGTGGGCAAACCCAGCGCAGTTAGGGCAAGAAAGCAAAAGACACACAATTGATGGATAGAATGCAGAACCAATCAAAACATTCACCCCCAGTCAAGAGATCTGGGTTGAATCCATTATTCTTTTGCTCACTATGCCACCCCAGTTTAGACTTGGCCATATGCAAATCAGTCTTGGCCCTGTGCCTCATGGGAACAGTTCAACCCGAACTTCCAAGCCAAGCCCTCACTGGACCAGAAACAAGCATCCTAGGACCGGTTGCGGGGTTTCACCCCTCTTCAGCCAGGATAGCTTAAATCCAGTGGCACTCTGAGCCCGGGACACGCGTGTGGGCAAACCCAGCGCAGTTAGTGCGAGAAAGCAAAAGACACACAATTGATGGACGGAATGCAGAACCAATCAAAACATTCACCCCCAGTCAAGAGATCTTGGTTAAATCCATCATTCTTTTGCTCACCATGCCATCCCAGTTTAGACCTGGCCAGATGCAAATCAGTCTTTACCCTGTGTCTCATGTGAACAGTCCAGCCCGAACTGCCAAGCCAAGTCCTCCCTGCATCAGAAACAAGCATCCTAGGACCGGTTTCGGGGTTTCACTCCTCTTCAGCCAGGATAGCTTAAATCCAGAGGCACAGTGAGCCCGAGACCCATGTCTGGGCATACCCAGCGCAGTTAGGGCGAGAAAGCAAAAGACACACAACTGATGGACGGAATGCAGAACCAATCAAAACATTCACCCAGAGTCAAGAGATCTGGGATAAATCGATCATTCTTTTGCTTACCATGCCACCCCAGTTTAGACATGGTTGTATGCAAATCAGTCTTGGCCCTGTACCTCATGGGAACAGACCAGCCCGAACTGCCAAGCCAAGTCCTCCCTGGACCAGAAACAAGCAACCTAGGACCGGTTTCGGGGTTTCACCCCTTTTTAACCAGGATAGCTTAAATCCAGTGGCACAGTGAGTCCGGGACCCACGTCTGGGCATACCCAGCGAAGTTAGGGCAAGAAAGCAAAAGACACACAATTGATAGACGGAATGCAGAGCCAATCAAAACATTCACCCCTAGTCAAGAGATCTGGCTTAAATCCATAATGCTTTGCTCACCATGCCACCCCAGTTTAGACCTGGCCATATGCAAATCAGTCTTGGCCCTGTGCCTCATGGGAACAGTCCAAGTTCTCCCTGGACCAAAAACAAGCATCCTAGGACCGGTTTCGGTGTTTTACCCCTCTTCAGCCAGGATAGCTTAAATCCAATGGCACTCTGTGCCCGGGACCCACGTCTGGGCATACCCAGCGCAGTTAGTGCGAGAAAGTAAAAGACACACAATTGATGGACGGAATGCAGAACCAATCAAAACATTCACCCCCCGTCAAGAGATCTGGGTTAAATCCATCATTCTTTTGCTCACCATGCCACCCTAGTTTAGACCTTGCAATATGCGAATCAGTCTTGGCCCTGTGCCTCATGGGAAGAGTTCAGCCCAAACTGCCAAGCCAAGTCCTCCCTGGACCACAAACAAGCATCCTAGGACCGGTTTCGGGGTTTCACCCCTCTTCATCCAGGATAGCTTAAATCCAGTGGCACTCTGAACCCGGGACCCGCATCTGGGCATACCCAGTGGAGTTAGGGAGAGAAAGCAAAAGACACACAATTGATGGATGGAATGCAGAACCAATCAAAACATTCACCCCCAGTCAAGAGGACTGGGTTAAATCCATCATTCTTTTGCTCACCATGCCACCCCAGTTTAGAGCTGGTCATATGCAAATCAGTCTTGGCCCTGTGCCTCATGGGAACAGTCCAGCCCAAACTGCCAAGCCAAGTCCTCCGTGGACCAGAAACAAGCATCCTAGGACTGGTTTAGGTGTTTCACCCCTCTTCAGCCAGGATGGCTTAAATCCAGTGGCACAGTGAGCCTGGGACCCACGGGTGGGCATTTCCAGCGCAGTTAGGGCGAGAAAGCAAAAGACACACAATCGATGGATGGAATGCAGAACCAATGAAAACATTCACCCCCATTCAGGAGATCTGGGTTACATCCATCATTCTTTTGCTCACCATGCCACACAAGTTTAGACCTGGCCATATGCAAATCAGTCTTGGCCCTGTGCCTCATGGGAACAGTCCAGCCCGAACTACCAAGCCAAGTCCTCCCTGGACCCGAAACAAGCATGCTAGGACCGGTTTCGGGGATTCACTCCTTTTCAGCCTGGATAGCTTAAATCCAGTGGCACATTGAGCCCGGGACACACGTCTGGGCATACCCAGCGCAGTTAGGGCGAAAAAGCAAAAGTCACACAATTGATGGACGGAATGCAGAACCAATCAAAACATTCACCTCCAGTAAAAAGGGCTGGGTTAAATCCATCATTCTTTTGCTCACCATGCCACCCCAGTTTAGACCTGGCCATATGCAAATCAGTCTTGGCCCTGTGCCTCAAGGGAACAGTCCAGCCCAAACTGCCAAGCCAAGTCCTCCCTGGACCAGAAACAAGCATCCTAGGACCGGTTTCGGTGATTCACCCCTCTTCAGCCAGGATAGCTTAAATCCAGTGGCACAGTGACCCCGGGACCCACGTGTGGGAATACCCAGCGCAGTTAGGGCGAGAAAGCAAAAGACACACAATTGATCGACAGAATGCAGAACCAATCAAAACATTCACCCACAGTCAAGAGATCTGGGTTAAATCCATCATTCCTATGTGCACCATGCCACCCCAGATTAGACCAGGCCATATGCAAATCAGTCTTCGCCCTGTGCCTCATGGGAACAGTCCAGCCCGAACTGCCAAGCCAAGTCCTCGCTTGATAAGAAACAAGCATCCTAGGACCAGTTTCGGGGTTTCACCCCTTTTCAGCCAGGAAAGCTTGAATCCAGTGGCACAGTGAGCCCGAGACTTACGTCTGGGCATACCCAGCGCAGTTAGTGCGAGAAAGCAAAAGACACACAATTGATAGACGGAATGCAGAACCAATCAAAACATTCACCCCAGTCAGGAGATCTGGATTAAATCCATCTTTCTTTTGCGCACCATGCCATCCCAGTTTAGACCTGGCCATATGCAAATCAGTCTTTACCCTGTGCTTCATGGGAACAGTCCAGCCCGAACTGCCAAGCCAAGTCCTCCCTGGACCAGAAACAAGCATCCTAGGACCTGTTTCGGGGTTTTACCCCTCTTCAGCCAGGATAGCTTAAATCCAGTGGCACAGCGAGCCCGGGACCCACGTCTGGGCTTACCCAGCACAGTAAGGGTGAGAAAGCAAAAGACACACAATTGATGGACGGAATGCAGAACCAATCAAAACATTCACCCCCAGTCAAGAGATCTGGGTTAAATCGATTATTCTTTTGCTCACCATGCCCCCCCTGTTTAGACCTGGCCATATGCAAATCAGTCTTGGCCCTTTGCCTCATGGGAACAGTCCAGCCGAGCTGCCAAGCCAAGTCCTCCCTGGACCAGAAACAAGCAACCTAGGACCGGTTTCGGGGTTTCACCCCTCTTTAGCCAGGATAGCTTAAATCCAGTGGCACAGTGAGTCCGGGACCCACGTCTGGGCATACCCAGTGCAGTTAGGGCAAGAAACCAAAAGACACACAATTGATGGACAGAATGCAGAGCCAATCAAAACATTCACCCCTAGTCAAGAGATCTGGCTTAAATCCATCATTCTTTTGCTCACCATGCCACCTCAGTTTAGACCTGGCCATATGCAAATCAGTCTTGGCCCTGTGCCTCATGGGAACAGTCCAGCCCGAACTGCCAAGCCAAGTTCTCCCTGGACCAAAAACAAGCATCCTAGGACCAGTTTCAGGGTTTCACCCCTCTTCAGCCAGGATAGCTTAAAATCCAATGGCACTCTGAGCCCGGGACCAACGTCTGGGCATACCCAGCGCAGTTAGTGCGTGAAAGCAAAAGACACACAATTGATGGACGGAATGCAGAGCCAATCAAAACATTCACCCCAAGTCAAGAGATCTGGCTTAAATCCATCATTCTTTTGCTCACCATGCCACCCTAGTTTAGACATGGCCATATGCAAATCAGTCTTGGCCCTGTGCCTCATGGGAAGAGTCCAGCCCAAACTGCCAAGCCAAGTCCTCCCTGGATCAAAAACAAGCATCCTAGGACCGGTTTCGGTATTTCATCCCTCTTCACCCAGGATAGCTTAAATCCAGTGGCACAGTGAGCCCGGGACCCACGTCTGGGCATATTCAGCTCAGTTAGGGCGAGAAAGCAAAAGACAAACAATTGATGGACGGAATGCAGAACCAATCAAAACATTCACCCCCAGTCAAGAGATCTGGCTTAAATCCATCATTCTTTTGCTCACCATGCCACCCCAGTTTAGACCTGGCCATATGGAAATCAGTCTTTCCCTGTGCCTCATGGGAACAGTCCAGCCCGACCTGCCAAGCCATGTCCTCCCTAGACCAGAAACAAGCATCTTAGGACCAGTTACGGGGTTTCACCCCTCTTCAGCCAGGATAGCTTAAATCCAGTGGCACTCTGAGCCCGGGACCCACGTCTAGGCATACCCAGTGCAGTTAGGGCGAGAAAGCAAAAGACACACAATTGATGGACGGAATGCAGAACCAATCAAAACATTCACCCCCAGTCAGGAGATCTGGGTTAAATCCATCATTTCTTTGCTAAACATGCCACACCAGTTTAGACCTGGCCATATGCAAATCAGTCTTGGCCCTGTGCCTCATGGTAAGAGTCCAGCCCAAACTGCCAAGCCAAGTCCTCCCGGGACCAGAAACAAGCATCCTTGGACCGGTTTTGGGGTTTCACCCCTCTTCAACCAGGATAGCTTAAATCCAGTGGCACAGTGAGCCCGGGACCCACGTCTGGGCATACCCAGCGCAGTTAGGGCGAGAAAGCAAAAGACACACAATTGATGGACGGAATGCAGAACCAATCAAAACATTCACCCAGAGTCAAGAGATCTGGGATAAATCGATCATTCTTTTGCTTACCATGCCACCCCAGTTTAGACATGGCTTTATGCAAATCAGTCTTGGCCCTGTACCTCATGGGAACAGACCAGCCCGAACTGCCAAGCCAAGTCCTCCCTGGACCAGAAACAAGCAACCTAGGACCAGTTTCGGGGTTTCACCCCTTTTTAGCCAGGATAGCTTAAATCCAGGGGCACAGTGAGTCTGGGACCCACGTCTGGGCATACCCAGCGTAGTTAGGGCAAGAAAGCAAAAGACACACAATTGATGGACGGAATGCAGAGCCAATCAAAACATTCACCCCTAGTCAAGAGATCTGGCTTAAATCCATCATTCTTTTGCTCACCATGCCACACCAGTTTAGACCTTGCCATATGCAAATCAGTCTTGGCCCTGTGCCTCATGGTAAGAGTCCAGCTCAAACTGCCAAGCCAAGTCCTCCCGGGACCAGAAACAAGCATCCTAGGACCGGTTTTGGGGTTTCACCCCTCTTCAACCAGGATAGCTTAAATCCAGTGGCACAGTGAGCCCGGGACCCACGTCTGGGCATACCCAGCGCAGTTAGGGCAAGAAAGCAAAAGACACACAATTGATGGATGGAATGCAGAACCAATCAAAACATTCACCCCCAGTCAAGAGATCTGGGTTGAATCCATTATTCTTTTGCTCACCATGCCACCCCAGTTTAGACTTGGCCATATGCAAATCAGTCTTGGCCCTGTGCCTCATGGGAACAGTTCAACCCGAACTTCCAAGCCAAGCCCTCCCTGGACCAGAAACAAGCATCCTAGGACCGGTTGCGGGGTTTCACCCCTCTTCAGCCAGGATAGCTTAAATCCAGTGGCACTCTGAGCCCGGGACACGCGTGTGGGCAAACCCAGCGCAGTTAGGGCAAGAAAGCAAAAGACACACAATTGATGGATAGAATGCAGAACCAATCAAAACATTCACCCCCAGTCAAGAGATCTGGGTTGAATCCATTATTCTTTTGCTCACTATGCCACCCCAGTTTAGACTTGGCCATATGCAAATCAGTCTTGGCCCTGTGCCTCATGGGAACAGTTCAACCCGAACTTCCAAGCCAAGCCCTCACTGGACCAGAAACAAGCATCCTAGGACCGGTTGCGGGGTTTCACCCCTCTTCAGCCAGGATAGCTTAAATCCAGTGGCACTCTGAGCCCGGGACACGCGTGTGGGCAAACCCAGCGCAGTTAGTGCGAGAAAGCAAAAGACACACAATTGATGGACGGAATGCAGAACCAATCAAAACATTCACCCCCAGTCAAGAGATCTTGGTTAAATCCATCATTCTTTTGCTCACCATGCCATCCCAGTTTAGACCTGGCCAGATGCAAATCAGTCTTTACCCTGTGTCTCATGTGAACAGTCCAGCCCGAACTGCCAAGGCAAGTCCTCCCTGCATCAGAAACAAGCATCCTAGGACCGGTTTCGGGGTTTCACTCCTCTTCAGCCAGGATAGCTTAAATCCAGAGGCACAGTGAGCCCGAGACCCATGTCTGGGCATACCCAGCGCAGTTAGGGCGAGAAAGCAAAAGACACACAACTGATGGACGGAATGCAGAACCAATCAAAACATTCACCCAGAGTCAAGAGATCTGGGATAAATCGATCATTCTTTTGCTTACCATGCCACCCCAGTTTAGACATGGTTGTATGCAAATCAGTCTTGGCCCTGTACCTCATGGGAACAGACCAGCCCGAACTGCCAAGCCAAGTCCTCCCTGGACCAGAAACAAGCAACCTAGGACCGGTTTCGGGGTTTCACCCCTTTTTAACCAGGATAGCTTAAATCCAGTGGCACAGTGAGTCCGGGACCCACGTCTGGGCATACCCAGCGAAGTTAGGGCAAGAAAGCAAAAGACACACAATTGATAGACGGAATGCAGAGCCAATCAAAACATTCACCCCTAGTCAAGAGATCTGGCTTAAATCCATAATGCTTTGCTCACCATGCCACCCCAGTTTAGACCTGGCCATATGCAAATCAGTCTTGGCCCTGTGCCTCATGGGAACAGTCCAAGTTCTCCCTGGACCAAAAACAAGCATCCTAGGACCGGTTTCGGTGTTTTACCCCTCTTCAGCCAGGATAGCTTAAATCCAATGGCACTCTGTGCCCGGGACCCACGTCTGGGCATACCCAGCGCAGTTAGTGCGAGAAAGTAAAAGACACACAATTGATGGACGGAATGCAGAACCAATCAAAACATTCACCCCCCCGTCAAGAGATCTGGGTTAAATCCATCATTCTTTTGCTCACCATGCCACCCTAGTTTAGACCTTGCAATATGCGAATCAGTCTTGGCCCTGTGCCTCATGGGAAGAGTTCAGCCCAAACTGCCAAGCCAAGTCCTCCCTGGACCACAAACAAGCATCCTAGGACCGGTTTCGGGGTTTCACCCCTCTTCATCCAGGATAGCTTAAATCCAGTGGCACTCTGAACCCGGGACCCGCATCTGGGCATACCCAGTGGAGTTAGGGAGAGAAAGCAAAAGACACACAATTGATGGATGGAATGCAGAACCAATCAAAACATTCACCCCCAGTCAAGAGGACTGGGTTAAATCCATCATTCTTTTGCTCACCATGCCACCCCAGTTTAGAGCTGGTCATATGCAAATCAGTCTTGGCCCTGTGCCTCATGGGAACAGTCCAGCCCAAACTGCCAAGCCAAGTCCTCCGTGGACCAGAAACAAGCATCCTAGGACTGGTTTAGGTGTTTCACCCCTCTTCAGCCAGGATGGCTTAAATCCAGTGGCACAGTGAGCCTGGGACCCACGGGTGGGCATTTCCAGCGCAGTTAGGGCGAGAAAGCAAAAGACACACAATCGATGGATGGAATGCAGAACCAATGAAAACATTCACCCCCATTCAGGAGATCTGGGTTACATCCATCATTCTTTTGCTCACCATGCCACACAAGTTTAGACCTGGCCATATGCAAATCAGTCTTGGCCCTGTGCCTCATGGGAACAGTCCAGCCCGAACTACCAAGCCAAGTCCTCCCTGGACCCGAAACAAGCATGCTAGGACCGGTTTCGGGGATTCACTCCTCTTCAGCCTGGATAGCTTAAATCCAGTGGCACATTGAGCCCGGGACACACGTCTGGGCATACCCAGCGCAGTTAGGGCGAAAAAGCAAAAGTCACACAATTGATGGACGGAATGCAGAACCAATCAAAACATTCACCTCCAGTAAAAAGGGCTGGGTTAAATCCATCATTCTTTTGCTCACCATGCCACCCCAGTTTAGACCTGGCCATATGCAAATCAGTCTTGGCCCTGTGCCTCAAGGGAACAGTCCAGCCCAAACTGCCAAGCCAAGTCCTCCCTGGACCAGAAACAAGCATCCTAGGACCGGTTTCGGTGATTCACCCCTCTTCAGCCAGGATAGCTTAAATCCAGTGGCACAGTGACCCCGGGACCCACGTGTGGGAATACCCAGCGCAGTTAGGGCGAGAAAGCAAAAGACACACAATTGATGGACAGAATGCAGAACCAATCAAAACATTCACCCACAGTCAAGAGATCTGGGTTAAATCCATCATTCCTATGTGCACCATGCCACCCCAGATTAGACCAGGCCATATGCAAATCAGTCTTCGCCCTGTGCCTCATGGGAACAGTCCAGCCCGAACTGCCAAGCCAAGTCCTCGCTTGATAAGAAACAAGCATCCTAGGACCAGTTTCGGGGTTTCACCCCTTTTCAGCCAGGAAAGCTTGAATCCAGTGGCACAGTGAGCCCGAGACTTACGTCTGGGCATACCCAGCGCAGTTAGTGCGAGAAAGCAAAAGACACACAATTGATAGACGGAATGCAGAACCAATCAAAACATTCACCCCAGTCAGGAGATCTGGATTAAATCCATCTTTCTTTTGCGCACCATGCCATCCCAGTTTAGACCTGGCCATATGCAAATCAGTCTTTACCCTGTGCTTCATGGGAACAGTCCAGCCCGAACTGCCAAGCCAAGTCCTCCCTGGACCAGAAACAAGCATCCTAGGACCTGTTTCGGGGTTTTACCCCTCTTCAGCCAGGATAGCTTAAATCCAGTGGCACAGCGAGCCCGGGACCCACGTCTGGGCTTACCCAGCACAGTAAGGGTGAGAAAGCAAAAGACACACAATTGATGGACGGAATGCAGAACCAATCAAAACATTCACCCCCAGTCAAGAGATCTGGGTTAAATCGATTATTCTTTTGCTCACCATGCCCCCCCTGTTTAGACCTGGCCATATGCAAATCAGTCTTGGCCCTTTGCCTCATGGGAACAGTCCAGCCGAGCTGCCAAGCCAAGTCCTCCCTGGACCAGAAACAAGCAACCTAGGACCGGTTTCGGGGTTTCACCCCTCTTTAGCCAGGATAGCTTAAATCCAGTGGCACAGTGAGTCCGGGACCCACGTCTGGGCATACCCAGTGCAGTTAGGGCAAGAAACCAAAAGACACACAATTGATGGACAGAATGCAGAGCCAATCAAAACATTCACCCCTAGTCAAGAGATCTGGCTTAAATCCATCATTCTTTTGCTCACCATGCCACCTCAGTTTAGACCTGGCCATATGCAAATCAGTCTTGGCCCTGTGCCTCATGGGAACAGTCCAGCCCGAACTGCCAAGCCAAGTTCTCCCTGGACCAAAAACAAGCATCCTAGGACCAGTTTCAGGGTTTCACCCCTCTTCAGCCAGGATAGCTTAAAATCCAATGGCACTCTGAGCCCGGGACCAACGTCTGGGCATACCCAGCGCAGTTAGTGCGTGAAAGCAAAAGACACACAATTGATGGACGGAATGCAGAGCCAATCAAAACATTCACCCCAAGTCAAGAGATCTGGCTTAAATCCATCATTCTTTTGCTCACCATGCCACCCTAGTTTAGACATGGCCATATGCAAATCAGTCTTGGCCCTGTGCCTCATGGGAAGAGTCCAGCCCAAACTGCCAAGCCAAGTCCTCCCTGGATCAAAAACAAGCATCCTAGGACCGGTTTCGGTATTTCATCCCTCTTCACCCAGGATAGCTTAAATCCAGTGGCACAGTGAGCCCAGGACCCACGTCTGGGCATATTCAGCTCAGTTAGGGCGAGAAAGCAAAAGACAAACAATTGATGGACGGAATGCAGAACCAATCAAAACATTCACCCCCAGTCAAGAGATCTGGCTTAAATCCATCATTCTTTTGCTCACCATGCCACCCCAGTTTAGACCTGGCCATATGGAAATCAGTCTTTCCCTGTGCCTCATGGGAACAGTCCAGCCCGACCTGCCAAGCCATGTCCTCCCTAGACCAGAAACAAGCATCTTAGGACCAGTTACGGGGTTTCACCCCTCTTCAGCCAGGATAGCTTAAATCCAGTGGCACTCTGAGCCCGGGACCCACGTCTAGGCATACCCAGTGCAGTTAGGGCGAGAAAGCAAAAGACACACAATTGATGGACGGAATGCAGAACCAATCAAAACATTCACCCCCAGTCAGGAGATCTGGGTTAAATCCATCATTTCTTTGCTAAACATGCCACACCAGTTTAGACCTGGCCATATGCAAATCAGTCTTGGCCCTGTGCCTCATGGTAAGAGTCCAGCCCAAACTGCCAAGCCAAGTCCTCCCGGGACCAGAAACAAGCATCCTTGGACCGGTTTTGGGGTTTCACCCCTCTTCAACCAGGATAGCTTAAATCCAGTGGCACAGTGAGCCCGGGACCCACGTCTGGGCATACCCAGCGCAGTTAGGGCGAGAAAGCAAAAGACACACAATTGATGGACGGAATGCAGAACCAATCAAAACATTCACCCAGAGTCAAGAGATCTGGGATAAATCGATCATTCTTTTGCTTACCATGCCACCCCAGTTTAGACATGGCTTTATGCAAATCAGTCTTGGCCCTGTACCTCATGGGAACAGACCAGCCCGAACTGCCAAGCCAAGTCCTCCCTGGACCAGAAACAAGCAACCTAGGACCAGTTTCGGGGTTTCACCCCTTTTTAGCCAGGATAGCTTAAATCCAGGGGCACAGTGAGTCTGGGACCCACGTCTGGGCATACCCAGCGTAGTTAGGGCAAGAAAGCAAAAGACACACAATTGATGGACGGAATGCAGAGCCAATCAAAACATTCACCCCTAGTCAAGAGATCTGGCTTAAATCCATAATTCTTTTGCTCACCATGCCACCCCAGTTTAGACCTGGCCATATGCAAATCAGTCTTGGCCCTGTGCCTCATGGGAACAGTCCAAGTTCTCCCTGGACCAAAAACAAGCATCCTAGGACCGGTTTCGGTGTTTCACCCCTCTTCAGCCAGGATAGCTTAAATCCAATGGCACTCTGTGCCCGGGACCCACGTCTGGGCATACCCAGAGCAGCTAGTGCGAGAAAGTAAAAGACACACAATTGATGGACGGAATGCAGAACCAATTAAAACATTCACCCCCCGTCAAGAGATCTGGGTTAAATCCATCATTCTTTTGCTCACCATGCCACCCTAGTTTAGACCTTGCAATATGCAAATCAGTCTTGGCCCTGTGCCTCATGGGAAGAGTCCAGCCCAAACTGCCAAGCCAAGTCCTCCCTGGACCAAAAACAAGCATCCTAGGAGCGGTTTCGGTGTTTCACCCCTCTTCAACCAGGATAGCTTAAATCCAGTGGCACAGTGAGCCCGGGACCCACGTCTGGGCTTACCCAGCACAGTTAGGGCGAGAAAGCAAAAGACAAACAATTGATGGATGGAATGCAGAACCAATCAAAACATTCACCCCTAGTCAAGAGATCTGGCTTAAATCCATCATTCTTTTGCTCACCATGCCACCTCAGTTTAGACCTGGCCATATGCAAATCAGTCTTGGCCCTGTGCCTCATGGGAACAGTCCAGCCCGAACTGCCAATCCAAGTTCTCCCTGGACCAAAAAAAAGCATCCTAGGACCGGTTTCGGTGTTTCATCCCTCTTCAGCCAGGATAGCTTCAATCCAGTGGCACAGTGAGCCCGGGACCCACGTCTGGGCATACCCAGCTCAGTTAGGGCGAGAAAGCAAAAGACAAACAATTGATGGACGGAATGCAGAACCAATCAAAACATTCACCCCCAGTCAAGAGATATGGCTTAAATCCATCATTCTTTTGCTCACCATGCCACCCCAGTTTAGACCTGGCCATATGGAAATCAGTCTTTCCCTGTGCCTCATGGGAACAGTCCAGCCCGAACTGCCAAGCCGTGTCCTCCCTGGACCAGAAACAAGCATCTTAGGACCGGTTTCGGGGTTTCACCCCTCTTCAGCCAGGATAGCTTAAATCCAGTGGCACTCTGAGCCCGGGACCCACGTCTGGGCATACCCAGCACAGTTAGGGCGAGAAAGCAAAAGACACACAATTGATGGACGAAATGCAGAACCAATCAATACATTCACCCCCAGTCAGGAGATCTGGGTTAAATCCATCATTCCTTTGCTCAACATGCCACACCAGTTTAGACCTGGCCATATGCAAATCAGTCTTGGCCCTGTGCCTCATGGTAAGAGTCCAGCTCAAACTGCCAAGCCAAGTCCTCCCGGGACCAGAAACAAGCATCCTAGGACCGGTTTTGGGGTTTCACCCCTCTTCAACCAGGATAGCTTAAATCCAGTGGCACAGTGAGGCCGGGACCCACGTCTGGGCATACCCAGCGCAGTTAGGGCAAGAAAGCAAAAGACACAAAATTGATGGATGGAATGCAGAACCAATCAAAACATTCACCCCCAGTCAAGAGATCTGGGTTAAATCCATTATTCTTTTGCTCACCATGCCACCCCAGTTTAGACTTGGCCATATGCAAATCAGTCTTGGCCCTGTGCCTCATGGGAACAGTTCAACCCGAACTTCCAAGCCAAGCCCTCCCTGGACCAGAAACAAGCATCCTAGGACCGGTTGCGGGGTTTCACCCCTCTTCAGCCAGGATAGCTTAAATCCAGTGGCACTCTGAGCCCGGGACACGCGTGTGGGCAAACCCAGCGCAGTTAGTGCGAGAAAGCAAAAGACACACAATTGATGGACGGAATGCAGAACCAATCAAAACATTTACCCCCAGTGAAGAGATCTGGGTTAAATCCATCATTCTTTTGCACACCATGACATCCCAGTTTAGACCTGGCCATATGCAAATCAGTCTTGGCCCTGTGCCTCATGGGAACAGTCCAGCCCGAACTGCCAAGCCAAGTCCTCCCTGCATCAGAAACAAGCATCCTAGGACCGGTTTCGGGGGTTCACTCCTCTTCAGCCAGGATAGCTTAAATCCAGAGGCACAGTGAGCCCGAGACCCACGTCTGGGCATACCCAGCGCAGTTAGGGCGAGAAAGCAAAAGACACACAATTGATGGACGGAATGCAGAACCAATCAAAACATTCACCCAGAGTCAAGAGATCTGGGATAAATCGATCATTCTTTTGCTTACCATGCCACCCCAGTTTAGACATGGCTGTATGCAAATCAGTCTTGGCCCTGTACCTCATGGGAACAGACCAGCCCGAACTGCCAAGCCAAGTCCTCCCTGACCAGAAACAAGCAACCTAGGACCGGTTTCGGGGTTTCACCCCTTTTTAACCAGGAGAGCTTAAATCCAGTGGCACAGTGAGTCCGGGACCCACGTCTAGGCATACTCAGCGAAGTTAGGGCAAGAAAGCAAAAGACACACAATTGATGGACGGAATGCAGAGCCAATCAAAACATTCACCCCTAGTCAAGAGATCTGGCTTAAATCCATAATTCTTTTGCTCACCATGCCACCCCAGTTTAGACCTGGCCATATGCAAATCAGTCTTGGCCCTGTGCCTCATGGGAACAGTCCAAGTTCTCCCTGGACCAAAAACAAGCATCCTAGGACCGGTTTCGGTGTTTCACCCCTCTTCAGCCAGGATAGCTTAAATCCAATGGCACTCTGTGCCCGGGACCCACGTCTGGGCATAACCAGCGCAGTAAGTGCGAGAAAGTAAAAGACACACAATTGATGGACGGAATGCAGAACCAATCAAAACATTCACCCCCCGTCAAGAGATCTGGGTTAAATCCATCATTCTTTTGCTCACCATGCCACCCTAGTTTAGACCTTGCAATATGCGAATCAGTCTTGGCCCTGTGCCTCATGGGAAGAGTCCAGCCCAAACTGCCAAGCCAAGTCCTCCCTGGCCGAAAAACAAGCATCCTAGGACCGGTTTCGGGGTTTCACCCCTCTTCATCCAGGATAGCTTAAATCCAGTGGCACTCTGAACCCGGGACCCACATCTGGGCATACCCAGTGGAGTTAGGGAGAGAAAGCAAAAGACACACAATTGATGGATGGAATGCAGAACCAATCAAAACATTCACCCCCAGTCAAGAGGACTGGGTTAAATCCATCATTCTTTTGCTCACTATGCCACCCCAGTTTAGAGCTGGTCATATGCAAATCAGTCTTGGCCCTGTGCCTCATGGGAACAGTCCAGCCCAAACTGCCAGGCCAAGTCCTCCCTGGACCAGAAACAAGCATCCTAGGACTGGTTTAGGTGTTTCACCCCTCTTCAGCCAGGATGGCTTAAATCCAGTGGCACAGTGAGCCTGGGACCCACGGGTGGGCATTTCCAGCGCAGTTAGGGCGAGAAAGCAAAAGAAACACAATCGATGGATGGAATGCAGAACCAATGAAAACATTCACCCCCATTCAGGAGATCTGGGTTACATCCATCATTCTTTTTCTCACCATGCCAAACAAGTTTAGACCTGGCCATATGCAAATCAGTCTTGGCCCCGTGCCTCATGGGAACAGTCCAGCCCGAACTACCAAGCCAAGTCCTCCCTGGACCCGAAACAAGCATGCTAGGACCGGTTTCGGGGATTCACTCCTCTTCAGCCTGGATAGCTTAAATCCAGTGGCACATTGAGCCCGGGACACACGTCTGGGCATACCCAGCGCAGTTAGGGCAAAAAAGCAAAAGTCACACAATTGATGGACGGAAAACAGAACCAATCAAAACATTCACCTCCAGTAAAAAGGGCTGGGTTAAATCCATCATTCTTTTGCTCACCATGCCACCCCAGTTTAGACCTGGCCATATGCAAATCAGTCTTGGCCCTGTGCCTCAAGGGAACAGTCCAGCCCAAACTGCCAAGCCAAGTCCTCCCTGGACCAGAAACAAGCATCCTAGGACCGGTTTCGGTGATTCACCCCTCTTCAGCCAGGATAGCTTAAATCCAGTGGCACAGTGACCCCGGGACCCACGTGTGGGAATACCCAGCGCAGTTAGGGCGAGAAAGCAAAAGACACACAATTGATGGATAGAATGCCGAACCAATCAAAACATTCACCCACAGTCAAGAGATCTGGGTTAAATCCATCATTCCTATGTGCACCATGCCACCCCAGATTAGACCAGGCCATATGCAAATCAGTCTTCACCCTGTGCCTCATGGGAACAGTCCAGCCCGAACTGCCAAGCCAAGTCCTCGCTTGACAAGAAACAAGCATCCTAGGACCAGTTTCGGGGTTTCACCCCTTTTCAGCCAGGAAAGCTTGAATCCAGTGGCACAGTGAGCCCGAGACTTACGTCTGGGCATACCCAGCGCAGTTAGTGCGAGAAAGCAAAAGACACACAATTGATAGACGGAATGCAGAACCAATCAAAACATTCACCCCAGTCAGGAGATCTGGGTTAAATCCATCTTTCTTTTGCTCACCATGCCATCCCAGTTTAGACCTGGCCATATGCAAATCAGTCTTGGCCCTGTGCCTCATGGGAACAGTCCAGCCCGAACTGCCAAGCCAAGTCCTCCCTGGACCAGAAACAAACATCCTAGGACCAGTTTCAGGGTTTCACCCCTCTTCATCCAGGATAGCTTAAATCCAGTCGCACTCTGAGCCCGGGACCCACATCTGGGCATACCCAGTGGAGTTAGGGAGAGAAAGCAAAAGACACACAATTGATGGATGGAATGCAGAACCAATCAAAACATTCACCCCCAGTCAAGAGGACTGGGTTAAATCCATCATTCTTTTGCTCACCATGCCACCCCAGTTTAGAGCTGGTCATATGCAAATCAGTCTTGGCCCTGTGCCTCATGGGAACAGTCCAGCCCAAACTGCCAAGCCAAGTCCTCCCTGGACCAGAAACAAGCATCCTAGGACTGGTTTAGGTCGTTCACCCCTCTTCAGCAAGGGTGGCTTAAATCCAGTGGCACAGTGAGCCTGGGACCCACGGGTGGGCATACCCAGCGAAGTTAGGGCGAGAAAGCAAAAGACACACAATCGATGGATGGAATGCAGAACCAATGAAAACATTCACCCCCATTCAGGAGATCTGGGTTAAATCCATCATTCTTTTGCTCACCATTCCACACCAGTTTAGACCTGGCCATATGCAAATCAGTTTTGGCCCTGTGCCTCATGGGAACAGTCCAGCCCGAACTACCAAGCCAAGTCCTCCCTGGACCCGAAACAAGCATGCTAGGACCGGTTTTGGGGATTCACTCGTCTTCAGCCAGGATAGCCTAAATCCAGTGGCACATTGAGCCCGGGACACACGTCTGGGCATACCCAGCGCAGTTAGGGCGAAAAAGCAAAAGACACACAATTGATGGACGGAATGCAGAACCAATCAAAACATTCACCTCCAGTAAAAAGGGCTGGGTTAAATCCATCATTCTTTTGCTCACCATGCCACCCCAGTTTAGACCTGGCCATATGCAAATCAGTCTTGGCCCTGTGCCTCAAGGGAACAGTTCAGCCCAAACTGCCAAGCCAAGTCCTCCCTGGACCAGAAACAAGCATCCTAGGACCGGTTTCGGTGTTTCACCCCTCTTCAGCCAGGATAGCTTAAATCCAGTGGCACAGTGACCCCGGGACCCACGTGTGGGAATACCCAGCGCAGTTAGGGCGAGAAAGCAAAAGACACACAATTGATGGACAGAATGTAGAACCAATCAAAACATTCACACACAGTCAAGAGATCTGGGTTAAATCCATCTTTCTTTTGCTCACCATGCCATCCCAGTTTAGACCTGGCCATATGCAAATCACTCTTTACCCTGTGCTTCATGGGAACAGTCCAGCCCGAACTGCCAAGCCAAGTCCTCCCTGGACCAGAAACAAGCATCCTAGGACCGGTTTCGGGGTTTCACCCCTCTTCAGCCAGGATAGCTTAAATCCAGTGGCACAGTGAGCCCGGTACCCACGTCTGGGCATACCCAGCGCAGCTAGGGCGAGAAAGCAAAAGACACACAACTGATGGACGGAATGCATAACCAATCAAAACATTCACCCCCAGTCAAGAGATGTGGGTTAAATCGATTATTCTTTTGCTCACCATGCCCCCCCTGTTTAGACCTGGCTGTATGCAAATCAGTCTTGGCCCTGTACCTCATGGGAACAGACCAGCCGGAACTGCCAAGCCAAGTCCTCCCTGGACCAGAAACAAGCAACCTAGGACCGGGTTCGGGGTTTCACCCCTCTTTAGCCAGGATAGCTTAAATCCAGTGGCACAATGAGTCCGGGACCCACGTCTGGGCATACCCAGGGCAGTTAAGGCAAGAAACCTAAAGATACACAATTGATGGACGGAATGCAGAACCAATCAAAACATTCACCCCTAGTCAAGAGATCCGGCTTAAATCCATCATTCTTTTCCTCACCATGCCACCCCAGTTTAGACCTGGCCATATGCAAATCTGTCTTGGCCCTGTGCCTCATGGGAACAGTCCAGCCCAAACTGCCAAGCCTAGTCCTCCCTGGACCAAAAACAAGCATCCTAGGACCGGTTTCGGTGTTTCACCCCTCTTCAGCAGGGATAGCTTAAATCCAGTGGCACAGTGAGCCCAGGACCCACGTCTGGGCATACCCAGCGCAGTTAGGGCGAGAAAACAAAAGACACACGATTGATGGACGGAATGCAGAACCAATCAAAACATTCACCCCTCAGTCAAGAGATCTGGCTTAAATCCATCATTCTTTTGCTCACCATGCCACTCCAGTTTAGCACTGGCCATATGCAAATCAGTCTTCGCCTTGTGCCTCATGGGAACAGTTCAGCCCGAACTGCCAAGCCAAGTCCTCCCTGAACCAGAAACAAGCATCCTAGGACCGGTTTTGGGGTTTCACCCCTCTTCAGCCAGGATAGCTTAAATCCAGTGACACTCTGAGCCCGGGACCGACGTCTGGGCAAACCCAGCTCAGTTAGTGCGAGAAAGCAAAAGACACACAATTGATGGACGGAATGCAGAACCAATAAAAACATTCATCCACAGTCAAGAGATCTGGCTTAAATCCATCATTCTTTTGCTCACCATGCCACCCCAGTTTAGACCTGGCCATATGGAAATCAGTCTTTCCCTGTGCCTCATGGGAACAGTCCAGCCCGAACTGCCAATCCAAGTCCTCCCTGGACCAGAAACAAGCATCCTAGGACCGGTTTCGGGATTTCACCCCTCTTCAGCCAGGATAGCTGAAATCCAGTGGCACAGTGAGCCCGGGACCCACGTCTGAACATACCCAGCGCAGTTAGGGCGAGAAAGAAAAAGACACACAATCGATGGATGGAATGCAGAACCAATGAAAACATTCACCCCCAGTCAGTAGACCTGGGTTAAATCCATCATTCTTTTGCTCACCATGACACACCAGTTTAGACCTGGCCATATGCAAATCAGTATTGGCCCTGTGCCTCATGGGAACAGTCCAGCCCGAACTGCCAAGCCAAGTCCTCCCTGGACCCGAAACAAGCATGCTAGGACCGGTTTCGGGGATTCACCCCTCTTCAGCCAGAACAGCTTAAATCCAGTGGCACATTGAGCCCGGGACCCACGTCTTGGCATACATAGCGCAGTTAGGGCGAAAAAGCAAAAGACACACAATTGATGGACGGAATGCAGAACCAATCAAAACATTCACCCACAGTCAAGAGATCTGGGTTAAATCCATCATTCCTTTGCTCACCATGCCACCCCAGATTAGACCAGGCCATATGCAAATCAGTCTTGGCCCTGTGCCTCATGGGAACATTCCAGCCCAAACTGCGATGCCAAGTTCTCCCTGAACCAGAAACAAGCAACCTAGGACCGGTTTCGGGGTTTCACCCCTTTTTAGCTAGGATAGCTTAAATCCAGTGGCACAGTGAGTCCGGGACCCACGTCTGGGCATACCCAGCGCAGTTAGGGCAAGAAACCAAAAGACACACAATTGATGGATGGAATGCAGAGCCAATCAAAACATTCACCCCTAGTCAAGAGATCTGGTTTAAATCCATCATTCTTTTGCTCACCATGCCACCTCAGTTTAGACCTGGCCATATGCAAATCAGTCTTGGCCCTGTGCCTCATGGGAACAGTCCAGCCCGAACTGCCAAGCCAAGTTCTCCCTGGACCAAAAAAAAGCATCCTAGGACCGGTTTCGGTGTTTCATCCCTCTTCAGCCAGGATAGCTTCAATCCAGTCGCACAGTGAGCCCGGGACCCACGTCTGGGCATACCCAGCTCAGTTAGGGCGAGAAAGCAAAAGACAAACAATCGATGGACGGAATGCAGAACCAATCAAAACATTCACCCCCAGTCAAGAGATATGGCTTAAATCCATCATTCTTTTGCTCACCATGCCACCCCAGGTTAGACCTGGCCATATGGAAATCAGTCTTTCCCTGTGCCTCATGGGAACAGTCCAGCCCGAACTGCCAAGCCGTGTCCTCCCTGGACCAGAAACAAGCATCTTAGGACCGGTTTCGGGGTTTCACCCCTCTTCAGCCAGGATAGCTTAAATCCAGTGGCACTCTGAGCCCGGGAGCCACGTCTGGGCATACCCAGCGCAGTTAGGGCGAGAAAGCAAAAGACACACAATTGATGGACAGAATGTAGAACCAATCAAAACATTCACACACAGTCAAGAGATCTGGGTTAAATCCATCTTTCTTTTGCTCACCATGCCATCCCAGTTTAGACCTGGCCATATGCAAATCACTCTTTACCCTGTGCTTCATGGGAACAGTCCAGCCCGAACTGCCAAGCCAAGTCCTCCCTGGACCAGAAACAAGCATCCTAGGACCGGTTTCGGGGTTTCACCCCTCTTCAGCCAGGATAGCTTAAATCCAGTGGCACAGTGAGCCCGGTACCCACGTCTGGGCATACCCAGCGCAGCTAGGGCGAGAAAGCAAAAGACACACAACTGATGGACGGAATGCATAACCAATCAAAACATTCACCCCCAGTCAAGAGATGTGGGTTAAATCGATTATTCTTTTGCTCACCATGCCCCCCCTGTTTAGACCTGGCTGTATGCAAATCAGTCTTGGCCCTGTACCTCATGGGAACAGACCAGCCGGAACTGCCAAGCCAAGTCCTCCCTGGACCAGAAACAAGCAACCTAGGACCGGGTTCGGGGTTTCACCCCTCTTTAGCCAGGATAGCTTAAATCCAGTGGCACAATGAGTCCGGGACCCACGTCTGGGCATACCCAGGGCAGTTAAGGCAAGAAACCTAAAGATACACAATTGATGGACGGAATGCAGAACCAATCAAAACATTCACCCCTAGTCAAGAGATCCGGCTTAAATCCATCATTCTTTTCCTCACCATGCCACCCCAGTTTAGACCTGGCCATATGCAAATCTGTCTTGGCCCTGTGCCTCATGGGAACAGTCCAGCCCAAACTGCCAAGCCTAGTCCTCCCTGGACCAAAAACAAGCATCCTAGGACCGGTTTCGGTGTTTCACCCCTCTTCAGCAGGGATAGCTTAAATCCAGTGGCACAGTGAGCCCGGGACCCACGTCTGGGCATACCCAGCGCAGTTAGGGCGAGAAAACAAAAGACACACGATTGATGGACGGAATGCAGAACCAATCAAAACATTCACCCCTCAGTCAAGAGATCTGGCTTAAATCCATCATTCTTTTGCTCACCATGCCACTCCAGTTTAGCACTGGCCATATGCAAATCAGTCTTCGCCTTGTGCCTCATGGGAACAGTTCAGCCCGAACTGCCAAGCCAAGTCCTCCCTGAACCAGAAACAAGCATCCTAGGACCGGTTTTGGGGTTTCACCCCTCTTCAGCCAGGATAGCTTAAATCCAGTGACACTCTGAGCCCGGGACCGACGTCTGGGCAAACCCAGCTCAGTTAGTGCGAGAAAGCAAAAGACACACAATTGATGGACGGAATGCAGAACCAATAAAAACATTCATCCACAGTCAAGAGATCTGGCTTAAATCCATCATTCTTTTGCTCACCATGCCACCCCAGTTTAGACCTGGCCATATGGAAATCAGTCTTTCCCTGTGCCTCATGGGAACAGTCCAGCCCGAACTGCCAAGCCAAGTCCTCCCTGGACCAGAAACAAGCATCCTAGGACCGGTTTCGGGATTTCACCCCTCTTCAGCCAGGATAGCTGAAATCCAGTGGCACAGTGAGCCCGGGACCCACGTCTGAACATACCCAGCGCAGTTAGGGCGAGAAAGAAAAAGACACACAATCGATGGATGGAATGCAGAACCAATGAAAACATTCACCCCCAGTCAGGAGACCTGGGTTAAATCCATCATTCTTTTGCTCACCATGACACACCAGTTTAGACCTGGCCATATGCAAATCACTCTTTACCCTGTGCTTCATGGGAACAGTCCAGCCCGAACTGCCAAGCCAAGTCCTCCCTGGACCAGAAACAAGCATCCTAGGACCGGTTTCGGGGTTTCACCCCTCTTCAGCCAGGATAGCTTAAATCCAGTGACACAGTGAGCCCGGTACCCACGTCTGGGCATACCCAGCGCAGCTAGGGCGAGAAAGCAAAAGACACACAACTGATGGACGGAATGCATAACCAATCAAAACATTCACCCCCAGTCAAGAGATGTGGGTTAAATCGATTATTCTTTTGCTCACCATGCCCCCCCTGTTTAGACCTGGCTGTATGCAAATCAGTCTTGGCCCTGTACCTCATGGGAACAGACCAGCCGGAACTGCCAAGCCAAGTCCTCCCTGGACCAGAAACAAGCAACCTAGGACCGGGTTCGGGGTTTCACCCCTCTTTAGCCAGGATAGCTTAAATCCAGTGGCACAATGAGTCCGGGACCCACGTCTGGGCATACCCAGGGCAGTTAAGGCAAGAAACCTAAAGATACACAATTGATGGACGGAATGCAGAACCAATCAAAACATTCACCCCTAGTCAAGAGATCCGGCTTAAATCCATCATTCTTTTCCTCACCATGCCACCCCAGTTTAGACCTGGCCATATGCAAATCTGTCTTGGCCCTGTGCCTCATGGGAACAGTCCAGCCCAAACTGCCAAGCCTAGTCCTCCCTGGACCAAAAACAAGCATCCTAGGACCGGTTTCGGTGTTTCACCCCTCTTCAGCAGGGATAGCTTAAATCCAGTGGCATAGTGAGCCCAGGACCCACGTCTGGGCATACCCAGCGCAGTTAGGGCGAGAAAACAAAAGACACACGATTGATGGACGGAATGCAGAACCAATCAAAACATTCACCCCTCAGTCAAGAGATCTGGCTTAAATCCATCATTCTTTTGCTCACCATGCCACTCCAGTTTAGCACTGGCCATATGCAAATCAGTCTTCGCCTTGTGCCTCATGGGAACAGTTCAGCCCGAACTGCCAAGCCAAGTCCTCCCTGAACCAGAAACAAGCATCCTAGGACCGGTTTTGGGGTTTCACCCCTCTTCAGCCAGGATAGCTTAAATCCAGTGACACTCTGAGCCCGGGACCGACGTCTGGGCAAACCCAGCTCAGTTAGTGCGAGAAAGCAAAAGACACACAATTGATGGACGGAATGCAGAACCAATAAAAACATTCATCCACAGTCAAGAGATCTGGCTTAAATCCATCATTCTTTTGCTCACCATGCCACCCCAGTTTAGACCTGGCCATATGGAAATCAGTCTTTCCCTGTGCCTCATGGGAACAGTCCAGCCCGAACTGCCAAGCCAAGTCCTCCCTGGACCAGAAACAAGCATCCTAGGACCGGTTTCGGGATTTCACCCCTCTTCAGCCAGGATAGCTGAAATCCAGTGGCACAGTGAGCCCGGGACCCACGTCTGAACATACCCAGCGCAGTTAGGGCGAGAAAGAAAAAGACACACAATCGATGGATGGAATGCAGAACCAATGAAAACATTCACCCCCAGTCAGTAGACCTGGGTTAAATCCATCATTCTTTTGCTCACCATGACACACCAGTTTAGACCTGGCCATATGCAAATCAGTATTGGCCCTGTGCCTCATGGGAACAGTCCAGCCCGAACTGCCAAGCCAAGTCCTCCCTGGACCCGAAACAAGCATGCTAGGACCGGTTTCGGGGATTCACCCCTCTTCAGCCAGAACAGCTTAAATCCAGTGGCACATTGAGCCCGGGACCCACGTCTTGGCATACATAGCGCAGTTAGGGCGAAAAAGCAAAAGACACACAATTGATGGACGGAATGCAGAACCAATCAAAACATTCACCCACAGTCAAGAGATCTGGGTTAAATCCATCATTCCTTTGCTCACCATGCCACCCCAGATTAGACCAGGCCATATGCAAATCAGTCTTGGCCCTGTGCCTCATGGGAACATTCCAGCCCAAACTGCGATGCCAAGTTCTCCCTGAACCAGAAACAAGCAACCTAGGACCGGTTTCGGGGTTTCACCCCTTTTTAGCTAGGATAGCTTAAATCCAGTGGCACAGTGAGTCCGGGACCCACGTCTGGGCATACCCAGCGCAGTTAGGGCAAGAAACCAAAAGACACACAATTGATGGATGGAATGCAGAGCCAATCAAAACATTCACCCCTAGTCAAGAGATCTGGTTTAAATCCATCATTCTTTTGCTCACCATGCCACCTCAGTTTAGACCTGGCCATATGCAAATCAGTCTTGGCCCTGTGCCTCATGGGAACAGTCCAGCCCGAACTGCCAAGCCAAGTTCTCCCTGGACCAAAAAAAAGCATCCTAGGACCGGTTTCGGTGTTTCATCCCTCTTCAGCCAGGATAGCTTCAATCCAGTCGCACAGTGAGCCCGGGACCCACGTCTGGGCATACCCAGCTCAGTTAGGGCGAGAAAGCAAAAGACAAACAATCGATGGACGGAATGCAGAACCAATCAAAACATTCACCCCCAGTCAAGAGATATGGCTTAAATCCATCATTCTTTTGCTCACCATGCCACCCCAGGTTAGACCTGGCCATATGGAAATCAGTCTTTCCCTGTGCCTCATGGGAACAGTCCAGCCCGAACTGCCAAGCCGTGTCCTCCCTGGACCAGAAACAAGCATCTTAGGACCGGTTTCGGGGTTTCACCCCTCTTCAGCCAGGATAGCTTAAATCCAGTGGCACTCTGAGCCCGGGAGCCACGTCTGGGCATACCCAGCGCAGTTAGGGCGAGAAAGCAAAAGACACACAATTGATGGACAGAATGTAGAACCAATCAAAACATTCACACACAGTCAAGAGATCTGGGTTAAATCCATCTTTCTTTTGCTCACCATGCCATCCCAGTTTAGACCTGGCCATATGCAAATCACTCTTTACCCTGTGCTTCATGGGAACAGTCCAGCCCGAACTGCCAAGCCAAGTCCTCCCTGGACCAGAAACAAGCATCCTAGGACCGGTTTCGGGGTTTCACCCCTCTTCAGCCAGGATAGCTTAAATCCAGTGGCACAGTGAGCCCGGTACCCACGTCTGGGCATACCCAGCGCAGCTAGGGCGAGAAAGCAAAAGACACACAACTGATGGACGGAATGCATAACCAATCAAAACATTCACCCCCAGTCAAGAGATGTGGGTTAAATCGATTATTCTTTTGCTCACCATGCCCCCCCTGTTTAGACCTGGCTGTATGCAAATCAGTCTTGGCCCTGTACCTCATGGGAACAGACCAGCCGGAACTGCCAAGCCAAGTCCTCCCTGGACCAGAAACAAGCAACCTAGGACCGGGTTCGGGGTTTCACCCCTCTTTAGCCAGGATAGCTTAAATCCAGTGGCACAATGAGTCCGGGACCCACGTCTGGGCATACCCAGGGCAGTTAAGGCAAGAAACCTAAAGATACACAATTGATGGACGGAATGCAGAACCAATCAAAACATTCACCCCTAGTCAAGAGATCCGGCTTAAATCCATCATTCTTTTCCTCACCATGCCACCCCAGTTTAGACCTGGCCATATGCAAATCTGTCTTGGCCCTGTGCCTCATGGGAACAGTCCAGCCCAAACTGCCAAGCCTAGTCCTCCCTGGACCAAAAACAAGCATCCTAGGACCGGTTTCGGTGTTTCACCCCTCTTCAGCAGGGATAGCTTAAATCCAGTGGCACAGTGAGCCCGGGACCCACGTCTGGGCATACCCAGCGCAGTTAGGGCGAGAAAACAAAAGACACACGATTGATGGACGGAATGCAGAACCAATCAAAACATTCACCCCTCAGTCAAGAGATCTGGCTTAAATCCATCATTCTTTTGCTCACCATGCCACTCCAGTTTAGCACTGGCCATATGCAAATCAGTCTTCGCCTTGTGCCTCATGGGAACAGTTCAGCCCGAACTGCCAAGCCAAGTCCTCCCTGAACCAGAAACAAGCATCCTAGGACCGGTTTTGGGGTTTCACCCCTCTTCAGCCAGGATAGCTTAAATCCAGTGACACTCTGAGCCCGGGACCGACGTCTGGGCAAACCCAGCTCAGTTAGTGCGAGAAAGCAAAAGACACACAATTGATGGACGGAATGCAGAACCAATCAAAACATTCACCCACAGTCAAGAGATCTGGGTTAAATCCATCATTCCTTTGCTCACCATGCCACCCCAGATTAGACCAGGCCATATGCAAATCAGTCTTGGCCCTGTGCCTCATGGGAACATTCCAGCCCAAACTGCGATGCCAAGTTCTCCCTGAACCAGAAACAAGCAACCTAGGACCGGTTTCGGGGTTTCACCCCTTTTTAGCTAGGATAGCTTAAATCCAGTGGCACAGTGAGTCCGGGACCCACGTCTGGGCATACCCAGCGCAGTTAGGGCAAGAAACCAAAAGACACACAATTGATGGATGGAATGCAGAGCCAATCAAAACATTCACCCCTAGTCAAGAGATCTGGTTTAAATCCATCATTCTTTTGCTCACCATGCCACCTCAGTTTAGACCTGGCCATATGCAAATCAGTCTTGGCCCTGTGCCTCATGGGAACAGTCCAGCCCGAACTGCCAAGCCAAGTTCTCCCTGGACCAAAAAAAAGCATCCTAGGACCGGTTTCGGTGTTTCATCCCTCTTCAGCCAGGATAGCTTCAATCCAGTCGCACAGTGAGCCCGGGACCCACGTCTGGGCATACCCAGCTCAGTTAGGGCGAGAAAGCAAAAGACAAACAATCGATGGACGGAATGCAGAACCAATCAAAACATTCACCCCCAGTCAAGAGATATGGCTTAAATCCATCATTCTTTTGCTCACCATGCCACCCCAGGTTAGACCTGGCCATATGGAAATCAGTCTTTCCCTGTGCCTCATGGGAACAGTCCAGCCCGAACTGCCAAGCCGTGTCCTCCCTGGACCAGAAACAAGCATCTTAGGACCGGTTTCGGGGTTTCATCCCTCTTCAGCCAGGATAGCTTAAATCCAGTGGCACTCTGAGCCCGGGAGCCACGTCTGGGCATACCCAGCGCAGTTAGGGCGAGAAAGCAAAAGACACACAATTGATGGACAGAATGTAGAACCAATCAAAACATTCACACACAGTCAAGAGATCTGGGTTAAATCCATCTTTCTTTTGCTCACCATGCCATCCCAGTTTAGACCTGGCCATATGCAAATCACTCTTTACCCTGTGCTTCATGGGAACAGTCCAGCCCGAACTGCCAAGCCAAGTCCTCCCTGGACCAGAAACAAGCATCCTAGGACCGGTTTCGGGGTTTCACCCCTCTTCAGCCAGGATAGCTTAAATCCAGTGGCACAGTGAGCCCGGTACCCACGTCTGGGCATACCCAGCGCAGCTAGGGCGAGAAAGCAAAAGACACACAACTGATGGACGGAATGCATAACCAATCAAAACATTCACCCCCAGTCAAGAGATGTGGGTTAAATCGATTATTCTTTTGCTCACCATGCCCCCCCTGTTTAGACCTGGCTGTATGCAAATCAGTCTTGGCCCTGTACCTCATGGGAACAGACCAGCCGGAACTGCCAAGCCAAGTCCTCCCTGGACCAGAAACAAGCAACCTAGGACCGGGTTCGGGGTTTCACCCCTCTTTAGCCAGGATAGCTTAAATCCAGTGGCACAATGAGTCCGGGACCCACGTCTGGGCATACCCAGGGCAGTTAAGGCAAGAAACCTAAAGATACACAATTGATGGACGGAATGCAGAACCAATCAAAACATTCACCCCTAGTCAAGAGATCCGGCTTAAATCCATCATTCTTTTCCTCACCATGCCACCCCAGTTTAGACCTGGCCATATGCAAATCTGTCTTGGCCCTGTGCCTCATGGGAACAGTCCAGCCCAAACTGCCAAGCCTAGTCCTCCCTGGACCAAAAACAAGCATCCTAGGACCGGTTTCGGTGTTTCACCCCTCTTCAGCAGGGATAGCTTAAATCCAGTGGCACAGTGAGCCCGGGACCCACGTCTGGGCATACCCAGCGCAGTTAGGGCGAGAAAACAAAAGACACACGATTGATGGACGGAATGCAGAACCAATCAAAACATTCACCCCTCAGTCAAGAGATCTGGCTTAAATCCATCATTCTTTTGCTCACCATGCCACTCCAGTTTAGCACTGGCCATATGCAAATCAGTCTTCGCCTTGTGCCTCATGGGAACAGTTCAGCCCGAACTGCCAAGCCAAGTCCTCCCTGAACCAGAAACAAGCATCCTAGGACCGGTTTTGGGGTTTCACCCCTCTTCAGCCAGGATAGCTTAAATCCAGTGACACTCTGAGCCCGGGACCGACGTCTGGGCAAACCCAGCTCAGTTAGTGCGAGAAAGCAAAAGACACACAATTGATGGACGGAATGCAGAACCAATAAAAACATTCATCCACAGTCAAGAGATCTGGCTTAAATCCATCATTCTTTTGCTCACCATGCCACCCCAGTTTAGACCTGGCCATATGGAAATCAGTCTTTCCCTGTGCCTCATGGGAACAGTCCAGCCCGAACTGCCAAGCCAAGTCCTCCCTGGACCAGAAACAAGCATCCTAGGACCGGTTTCGGGATTTCACCCCTCTTCAGCCAGGATAGCTGAAATCCAGTGGCACAGTGAGCCCGGGACCCACGTCTGAACATACCCAGCGCAGTTAGGGCGAGAAAGAAAAAGACACACAATCGATGGATGGAATGCAGAACCAATGAAAACATTCACCCCCAGTCAGGAGACCTGGGTTAAATCCATCATTCTTTTGCTCACCATGACACACCAGTTTAGACCTGGCCATATGCAAATCAGTATTGGCCCTGTGCCTCATGGGAACAGTCCAGCCCGAACTGCCAAGCCAAGTCCTCCCTGGACCCGAAACAAGCATGCTAGGACCGGTTTCGGGGATTCACCCCTCTTCAGCCAGAACAGCTTAAATCCAGTGGCACATTGAGCCCGGGACCCACGTCTTGGCATACATAGCGCAGTTAGGGCGAAAAAGCAAAAGACACACACTTGATGGACGGAATGCAGAACCAATCAAAACATTCACCCACAGTCAAGAGATCTGGGTTAAATCCATCATTCCTTTGCTCACCATGCCACCCCAGATTAGACCAGGCCATATGCAAATCAGTCTTGGCCCTGTGCCTCATGGGAACATTCCAGCCCAAACTGCGATGCCAAGTTCTCCCTGAACCAGAAACAAGCAACCTAGGACCGGTTTCGGGGTTTCACCCCTTTTTAGCTAGGATAGCTTAAATCCAGTGGCACAGTGAGTCCGGGACCCACGTCTGGGCATACCCAGCGCAGTTAGGGCAAGAAACCAAAAGACACACAATTGATGGATGGAATGCAGAGCCAATCAAAACATTCACCCCTAGTCAAGAGATCTGGTTTAAATCCATCATTCTTTTGCTCACCATGCCACCTCAGTTTAGACCTGGCCATATGCAAATCAGTCTTGGCCCTGTGCCTCATGGGAACAGTCCAGCCCGAACTGCCAAGCCAAGTTCTCCCTGGACCAAAAAAAAGCATTCTAGGACCGGTTTCGGTGTTTCATCCCTCTTCAGCCAGGATAGCTTCAATCCAGTCGCACAGTGAGCCCGGGACCCACGTCTGGGCATACCCAGCTCAGTTAGGGCGAGAAAGCAAAAGACAAACAATCGATGGACGGAATGCAGAACCAATCAAAACATTCACCCCCAGTCAAGAGATATGGCTTAAATCCATCATTCTTTTGCTCACCATGCCACCCCAGGTTAGACCTGGCCATATGGAAATCAGTCTTTCCCTGTGCCTCATGGGAACAGTCCAGCCCGAACTGCCAAGCCGTGTCCTCCCTGGACCAGAAACAAGCATCTTAGGACCGGTTTCGGGGTTTCACCCCTCTTCAGCCAGGATAGCTTAAATCCAGTGGCACTCTGAGCCCGGGAGCCACGTCTGGGCATACCCAGCGCAGTTAGGGCGAGAAAGCAAAAGACACACAATTGATGGACGAAATGCAGAACCAATCAAAACATTCACCCCCAGTCAGGAGATCTGTGTTTAATCCATCATTCCTTTGCTCAACATGCCACACCAGTTTAGACCTGGCCATATGCAAATCAGTCTTGGCCCTGTGCCTCATGGTAAGAGTCCAGCTCAAACTGCCAAGCCAAGTCCTCCCGGGACCAGAAACAAGCATCCTAGGACCGGTTTTGGGGTTTCACCCCTCTTCAACCAGGATAGCTTAAATCCAGTGGCACAGTGAGCCCGGGACCCACGTCTGGGCATACCCAGCGCAGTTAGGGCAAGAAAGCAAAAGACACACAATTGATGGATGGAATGCAGAACCAATCAAAACATTTACCCCCAGTCAAGAGATCTGGGTTGAATCCATTATACTTTTGCTCACCATGCCACCCCAGTTTAGACTTGGCCATATGCAAATCAGTCTTGGCCCTGTGCCTCATGGGAACAGTTCAACCCGAACTTCCAAGCCAAGCCCTCCCTGGACCAGAAACAAGCATCCTAGGACCGGTTGCGGGGTTTCACCCCTCTTCAGCCAGGATAGCTTAAATCCAGTGGCACTCTGAGCCCGGGACACGCGTGTGGGCAAACCCAGCGCAGTTAGGGCAAGAAAGCAAAAGACACACAATTGATGGATGGAATGCAAAACCAATCAAAACATTCACCCCCAGTCAAGAGATCTGGGTCTAATCCATTATTCTTTTGCTTACCATGCCACCCCAGTTTAGACTTGGCCATATGCAAATCAGTCTTGGCCCTGTGCCTCATGGGAACAGTTCAACCCAAACTTCCAAGCCAAGCCCTCCCTGGACCAGAAACAAGCATCCTAGGACCGGTTGCGGGGTTTCACCCCTCTTCAGCCAGGATAGCTTAAATCCAGTGGCACTCTGAGCCCGGGACACGCGTGTGGGCAAACCCAGCGCAGTTAGTGCGAGAAAGCAAAAGACACACAATTGATGGACGGAATGCAGAACCAATCAAAACATTCACCCCCAGTCAAGAGATGTGGGTTAAATCGATTATTCTTTTGCTCACCATGCCCCCCCTGGTTGAGACCTGGCTGTATGCAAATCAGTCTTGGCCCTGTACCTCATGGGAACAGACCAGCCGGAACTGCCAAGCCAAGTCCTTCCTGGACCAGAAACAAGCAACCTAGGACCGGGTTCGGGGTTTCACCCCTCTTTAGCCAGGATAGCTTAAATCCAGTGGCACAATGAGTCCGGGACCCACGTCTGGGCATACCCAGGGCAGTTAAGGCAAGAAACCTAAAGATACACAATTGATGGACGGAATGCAGAACCAATCAAAACATTCACCCCTAGTCAAGAGATCCGGCTTAAATCCATCATTCTTTTCCTCACCATGCCACCCCAGTTTAGACCTGGCCATATGCAAATCTGTCTTGGCCCTGTGCCTCATGGGAACAGTCCAGCCCAAACTGCCAAGCCTAGTCCTCCCTGGGCCAAAAACAAGCATCCTAGGACCGGTTTCGGTGTTTCACCCCTCTTCAGCAGGGATAGCTTAAATCCAGTGGCACAGTGAGCCCGGGACCCACGTCTGGGCATACCCAGCGCAGTTAGGGCGAGAAAACAAAAGACACACGATTGATGGACGGAATGCAGAACCAATCAAAACATTCACCCCTCAGTCAAGAGATCTGGCTTAAATCCATCATTCTTTTGCTCACCATGCCACTCCAGTTTAGCACTGGCCATATGCAAATCAGTCTTCGCCTTGTGCCTCATGGGAACAGTTCAGCCCGAACTGCCAAGCCAAGTCCTCCCTGAACCAGAAACAAGCATCCTAGGACCGGTTTCGGGGTTTCACCCCTCTTCAGCCAGGATAGCTTAAATCCAGTGGCACTCTGAGCCCGGGACCGACGTCTGGGCAAACCCAGCGCAGTTAGTGCGAGAAAGCAAAAGACACACAATTGATGGACGGAATGCAGAACAAATCAAAACATTCACCCCCAGTCAGGAGATCTGGGTTAAATCCATCATTCTTTTGCTCACCATGCCATCCCAGTTTAGACCTGGCCATATGCAAATCAGTCTTTACCCTGTGCCTCATGGGAACAGACCAGCCCAAACTGCCAAGCCAAGTCCTCCCTGGACCAGAAACAAGCATCCTAGGAACGCTTTCGGGGTTTCCCCCTCTTCAGCCAGGATAGCTTAAATCCAGTGTCACAGTGAGCCCGGGACCCACGGCTGGACATACCCAGTGCAGTTAGGGTGAGAAAGCAAAAGACACACAATTGATGGACGGAATGCAGAACCAATAAAAACATTCATCCACAGTCAAGAGATCTGGCTTAAATCCATCATTCTTTTGCTCACCATGCCACCCCAGTTTAGACCTGGCCATATGGAAATCAGTCTTTCCCTGTGCCTCATGGGAACAGTCCAGCCCGAACTGCCAAGCCAAGTCCTCCCTGGACCAGAAACAAGCATCCTAGGACCGGTTTCGGGGTTTCACCCCTCTTCAGCCAGGATAGCTTAAATCCAGTGGCACAGTGAGCCCGGGACCCACGTCTGAACATACCCAGCGCAGTTAGGGCGAGAAAGAAAAAGACACACAATCGATGGATGGAATGCAGAACCAATGAAAACATTCACCCCCAGTCAGGAGACCTGGGTTAAATCCATCATTCTTTTGCTCACCATGCCACACCAGTTTAGACCTGGCCATATGCAAATCAGTATCGGCCCTGTGCCTCATGGGAACAGTCCAGCCCGAACTGCCAAGCCAAGTCCTCCCTGGACCCGAAACAAGCATGCTAGGACCGGTTTCGGGGATTCACCCCTCTTCAGCCAGAAAAGCTTAAATCCAGTGGCACATTGAGCCCGGGACCCACGTCTTGGCATACATAGCGCAGTTAGGTCGAAAAAGCAAAAGACACACAATTGATGGACGGAATGCAGAACCAATCAAAACATTCACCCACAGTCAAGAGATCTGGGTTAAATCCATCATTCCTTTGCTCACCATGCCACCCCAGATTAGACCAGGCCATATGCAAATCAGTCTTGGCCCTGTGCCTCATGGGAACATTCCAGCCCAAACTGCGATGCCAAGTTCTCCCTGAACCAGAAACAAGCAACCTAGGACCGGTTTCGGGGTTTCACCCCTTTTTAGCTAGGATAGCTTAAATCCAGTGGCACAGTGAGTCCGGGACCCACGTCTGGGCATACCCAGCGCAGTTAGGGCAAGAAACCAAAAGACACACAATTGATGGATGGAATGCAGAGCCAATCAAAACATTCACCCCTAGTCAAGAGATCTGGCTTAAATCCATCATTCTTTTGCTCACCATGCCACCCCAGTTTAGACCTGGCCATATGCAAATCAGTCTTGGCCCTGTGCCTCATGGGAACAGTCCAGCCCAAGCTCCCAAGCCAAGTCCTCCCTTGACCAGAAACAAGCATCCTAGGACCGGTTTCGGGGTTTCACCCCTCTTCAGCCAGGATAGCTTAAATCCAGTGGCACTCCGAGCCCGGGACCTACGGCTGGGCATACCCAGCGCAGTTAGTGTGAGAAAGCAAAAGACACACAATTGATGGACGGAATGCAGAACCAATCAAAACATTCACCCCCAGTCAGGAGATCTGGTTTAAATCCATCATTCTTTTGCTCACCATGCCATCCCAGTTTAGACCTGGCCATATGCAAGTCAGTCTTTACCCTGTGCCTCATGGGAACAGTTCAGCCCGAACTGCCAAGCCAAGTCCTCCCTGAACCAGAAACAAGCATCCTAGGACCGGTTTCGGGGTTTCACCCCTCTTCAGCCAGGATAGCTTAAATCCAGTGGCACTCTGAGCCCGGGATCGACGTCTGGGCAAACCCAGCGCAGTTAGTGCGAGAAAGCAAAAGACACACAATTGATGGACGGAATGCAGAACAAATCAAAACATTCACCCCCAGTCAGGAGATCTGGGTTAAATCCATCATTCTTTTGCTCACCATGCCATCCCAGTTTAGACCTGGCCATATGCAAATCAGTCTTTACCCTGTGCCTCATGGGAACAGACCAGCCCAAACTGCCAAGCCAAGTCCTCCCTGGACCAGAAACAAGCATCCTAGGAACGCTTTCGGGGTTTCCCCCTCTTCAGCCAGGATAGCTTAAATCCAGTGTCACAGTGAGCCCGGGACCCACGGCTGGGCATACCCAGTGCAGTTAGGGTGAGAAAGCAAAAGACACACAATTGATGGACGGAATGCAGAACCAATAAAAACATTCATCCACAGTCAAGAGATCTGGCTTAAATCCATCATTCTTTTGCTCACCATGCCACCCCAGTTTAGACCTGGCCATATGGAAATCAGTCTTTCCCTGTGCCTCATGGGAACAGTCCAGCCCGAACTGCCAAGCCAAGTCCTCCCTGGACCAGAAACAAGCATCCTAGGACCGGTTTCGGGGTTTCACCCCTCTTCAGCCAGGATAGCTTAAATCCAGTGGCACAGTGAGCCCGGGACCCACGTCTGAACATACCCAGCGCAGTTAGGGCGAGAAAGAAAAAGACACACAATCGATGGATGGAATGCAGAACCAATGAAAACATTCACCCCCAGTCAGGAGACCTGGGTTAAATCCATCATACTTTTGCTCACCATGCCACACCAGTTTAGACCTGGCCATATGCAAATCAGTATTGGCCCTGTGCCTCATGGGAACAGTCCAGCCCGAACTGCCAAGCCAAGTCCTCCCTGGACCCGAAACAAGCATGCTAGGACCGGTTTCGGGGATTCACCCCTCTTCAGCCAGAAAAGCTTAAATCCAGTGGCACATTGAGCCCGGGACCCACGTCTTGGCATACATAGCGCAGTTAGGTCGAAAAAGCAAAAGACACACAATTGATGGACGGAATGCAGAACCAATCAAAACATTCACCCACAGTCAAGAGATCTGGGTTAAATCCATCATTCCTTTGCTCACCATGCCACCCCAGATTAGACCAGGCCATATGCAAATCAGTCTTGGCCCTGTGCCTCATGGGAACATTCCAGCCCAAACTGCGATGCCAAGTTCTCCCTGAACCAGAAACAAGCAACCTAGGACCGGTTTCGGGGTTTCACCCCTTTTTAGCTAGGATAGCTTAAATCCAGTGGCACAGTGAGTCCGGGGCCCACGTCTGGGCATACCCAGCGCAGTTAGGGCAAGAAACCAAAAGACACACAATTGATGGATGGAATGCAGAGCCAATCAAAACATTCACCCCTAGTCAAGAGATCTGGCTTAAATCCATCATTCTTTTGCTCACCATGCCACCCCAGTTTAGACCTGGCCATATGCATATCAGTCTTGGCCCTGTGCCTCATGGGAACAGTCCAGCCCAAGCTCCCAAGCCAAGTCCTCCCTTGACCAGAAACAAGCATCCTAGGACCGGTTTCGGGGTTTCACCCCTCTTCAGCCAGGATAGCTTAAATCCAGTGGCACTCCGAGCCCGGGACCTACGGCTGGGCATACCCAGCGCAGTTAGTGCGAGAAAGCAAAAGACACACAATTGATGGACGGAATGCAGAACCAATCAAAACATTCACCCCCAGTCAGGAGATCTGGGTTAAATCCATCATTCTTTTGCTCACCATGCCATCCCAGTTTAGACCTGGCCATATGCAAGTCAGTCTTTACCCTGTGCCTCATGGGAACAGTCCAGCCCGAACTGCCAAGCCAAGTCCTCCCTGCACCAGAAACAAGCATCCTAGGACCGGTTTCGTGGTTTCACCCCTCTTCAGCCATGATAGCTTAAATCCAGAGGCACAGTGAGCCCGGGACCCACGTCTGGGCATACCCAGCGCAGTTAGGGCGAGAAAGCAAAAGACACACAATTGATGGACGGAATGCAGAACCAATCAAAACATTCACCCAGAGTAAAGAGATCTGGGATAAATCGATCATTCTTTTGCTTACCATGCCACCCCAGTTTAGACATGGCTGTATGCAAATCAGTCTTGGCCCTGTACCTCATGGGAACAGACCAGCCCAAACTGCCAAGCCAAGTCTTCCCTGGACCAGAAACAAGCAACGTAGGACCGGTTTCGGGGTTTCACCCCTTTTTAGCCAGGATAGCTTCAATCCAGTGGCACAGTGAGTCCGGGACCCATGTCTGGGCATACCCAGCGAAGTTAAGGCAAGAAAGCAAAAGACACACAATTGATGGACGGAATGCAGAGCCAATCAAAACATTCACCCCTAGTCAAGAGATCTGGCTTAAATCCATAATTCTTTTGCTCACCATGCCACCCTGGTTTAGACCTGGCCATATGCAAATCAGTCTTGGCCCTGTGCCTCATGGGAACAGTCCAAGTTCTCCCTGAACCAAAAACAAGCATCCTAGGACCGGTTTTGGTGTTTCACCCCTTTTCAGCCAGGATAGCTTAAATCCAATGGCACTCTGTGCCCGGGACCCACGTCTGGGCATACCCAGCGCAGTTAGTGCGAGAAAGCAAAAGACACACAATTGATGGACGGAATGCAGAACCAATCAAAACATTCACCCCCCGTCAAGAGATCTGGGTTAAATCCATCATTCTTTTGCTCACCATGCCACCCTAGTTTAGACCTTGCAATATGCAAATCAGTCTTGGCCCTGTGCCTCATGGGAAGAGTCCAGCCCAAACTGCCAAGTCAAGTCCTCCCTGGACCAAAAACAAGCATCCTAGGACCGGTTTCGGTGTTTCACCCCTCTTCAACCAGGATAGCTTAAATCCAGTGGCACAGTGAGCCCGGGACCCATGTCTGGGCTTACCCAGTGCAGTTAGGGCGAGAAAGCAAAAGACAAACAATTGATGGACGGAATGTAGAACCAATCAAAACATTCAACCCCAGTCAAGATATCTGGCTTAAATCCATCATTCTTTTGCTCACCATGCCACCCCAGTTTAGACCTGGCCATATGGAAATCAGTCTTTCCCTGTGCCTCATGGGAACAGTCCAGCCCGAACTGCCAAGCCAAGTCCTCCCTGGACCAGAAACAAGCATCCTAGGACTGGTTTCGGGGTTTCACCCCTCTTCATCCAGGATAGCTTAAATCCAGTGGCACTCTGAGCCCGGGACCCACATCTGGGCATACCCAGCGGAGTTAGGGAGAGAAAGCAAAAGACACACAATTGATGGATGAAATGCAGAACCAATCAAAACATTCACCCCCAGTCAAGAGGACTGGGTTAAATCCATCATTCTTTTGCTCACCATGCCACCCCAGTTTAGAGCTGGTCATATGCAAATCAGTCTTGGCCCTGTGCCTCATGGGAACAGTCCAGCCCAAACTGCCAAGCCAAGTCCTCCCTGGACCAGAAACAAGCATCCTAGGACTGGTTTAGGTCTTTCACCCCTCTTCAGCAAGGGTGACTTAAATCCAGTGGCACAGTGAGCCTGGGAACACCGGTGGGCATACCCAGCGAAGTTAGGGCGAGAAAGCAAAAGACACACAATCGATGGATGGAATGCAGAACCAATGAAAACATTCACCCCCATTCAGGAGATCTGGGTTAAATCCATCATTCTTTTGCTCACCATTCCACACCAGTTTAGACCTGGCCATATGCAAATCAGTTTTGGCCCTGTGCCTCATGGGAACAGTCCAGCCCGAACTACCAAGCCAAGTCCTCCCTGGACCCGAAACAAGCATGCTAGGACCGGTTTTGGGGATTCACTCGTCTTCAGCCAGGATAGCTTAAATCCAGTGGCACAGTGAGCCCGGGACACACGTCTGGGCATACCCAGCGCAGTTAGGGCGAAAAAGCAAAAGACACACAATTGATGGACGGAATGCAGAACCAATCAAAACATTCACCTCCAGTAAAAAGGGCTGGGTTAAATCCATCATTCTTTTGCTCACCATGCCACCCCAGTTTAGACCTGGCCATATGCAAATCAGTCTTGGCCCTGTGCCTCAAGGGAACAGTTCAGCCCAAACTGCCAAGCCAAGTCCTCCCTGGACCAGAAACAAGCATCCTAGGACCGGTTTCGGTGTTTCACCCCTCTTCAGCCAGGATAGCTTTAATCCAGTGGCACAGTGACCCCGGGACCCACGTGTGGGAATACCCAGCGCAGTTAGGGCGAGAAAGCAAAAGACACACAATTGATGGACAGAATGTAGAAGAAATCAAAACATTCACACACAGTCAAGAGATCTGGGTTAAATCCATCTTTCTTTTGCTCACCATGCCATCCCAGTTTAGACCTGGCCATATGCAAATCAGTCTTTACCCTGTGCTTCATGGGAACAGTCCAGCCCGAACTGCCAAGCCAAATCCTCCCTGGACCAGAAACAAGCATCCTAGGACCGGTTTCGGGGTTTCACCCCTCTTCAGCCAGGATAACTTAAATCCAGTGGCACAGTGAGCCCGGTACCCATGTCTGGGCATACCCAGCGCAGCTAGGGCGAGAAAGCAAAAGACACACAACTGATGGACGGAATGCATAACCAATCAAAACATTCACCCCCAGTCAAGAGATGTGGGTTAAATCGATTATTCTTTTGCTCACCATGCCCCCCCTGTTTAGACCTGGCTGTATGCAAATCAGTCTTGGCCCTGTACCTCATGGGAACAGACCAGCCGGAACTGCCAAGCCAAGTCCTCCCTGGACCAGAAACAAGCAACCTAGGACCGGGTTCGGGGTTTCACCCCTCTTTAGCCAGGATAGCTTAAATCCAGTGGCACAATGAGTCCGGGACCCACGTCTGGGCATACCCAGGGCAGTTAAGGCAAGAAACCTAAAGATACACAATTGATGGACGGAATGCAGAACCAATCAAAACATTCACCCCTAGTCAAGAGATCCGGCTTAAATCCATCATTCTTTTCCTCACCATGCCACCCCAGTTTAGACCTGGCCATATGCAAATCTGTCTTGGCCCTGTGCCTCATGGGAACAGTCCAGCCCAAACTGCCAAGCCTAGTCCTCCCTGGACCAAAAACAAGCATCCTAGGACCGGTTTCGGTGTTTCACCCCTCTTCAGCAGGGATAGCTTAAATCCAGTGGCACAGTGAGCCCGGGACCCACGTCTGGGCATACCCAGCGCAGTTAGGGCGAGAAAACAAAAGACACACGATTGATGGACGGAATGCAGAACCAATCAAAACATTCACCCCTAAGTCAAGAGATCTGGCTTAAATCCATCATTCTTTTGCTCACCATGCCACCCCAGTTTAGACCTGGCCATATGCAAATCAGTCTTCGCCTTGTGCCTCATGGGAACAGTTCAGCCCGAACTGCCAAGCCAAGTCCTCCCTGAACCAGAAACAAGCATCCTAGGACCGGTTTCGGGGTTTCACCCCTCTTCAGCCAGGATAGCTTAAATCCAGTGGCACTCTGAGCCCGGGACCGACGTCTGGGCAAACCCAGCGCAGTTAGTGCGAGAAAGCAAAAGACACACAATTGATGGACGGAATGCAGAACAAATCAAAACATTCACCCTCAGTCAGCAGATCTGGGTTAAATCCATCATTTTTTTGCTCACCATGCCATCCCAGTTTAGACCTGGCCATATGCAAATCAGTCTTTACCCTGTGCCTCATGGGAACAGACCAGCCCAAACTGCCAAGCCAAGTCCTCCCTGGACCAGAAACAAGCATCCTAGGAACGCTTTCGGGGTTTCCCCCTCTTCAGCCAGGATAGCTTAAATCCAGTGTCACAGTGAGCCCGGGACCCACGTCTGGGCATACCCAGTGCAGTTAGGGTGAGAAAGCAAAAGACACACAATTGATGGACGGAATGCAGAACCAATAAAAACATTCACCCACAGTCAAGAGATCTGGCTTAAATCCATCATTCTTTTGCTCACCATGCCACCCCAGTTTAGACCTGGCCATATGGAAATCAGTCTTTCCCTGTGCCTCATGGGAAAAGTCCAGCCCGAACTGCCAAGCCAAGTCCTCCCTGGACCAGAAACAAGCATCCTAGGACCGGTTTCGGGGTTTCACCCCTCTTCAGCCAGGATAGCTTAAATCCAGTGGCACAGTGAGCCCGGGACCCACGTCTGGACATACCCAGCGCAGTTAGGGCGAGAAAGAAAAAGACACACAATCGATGGATGGAATGCAGAACCAATGAAAACATTCACCCCCATTCAGGAGACCTGGGTTAAATCCATCATTCTTTTGCTCACCATGCCACACCAGTTTAGACCTGGCCATATGCAAATCAGTCTTGGCCCTGTGCCTCATGGGAACAGTCCAGCCCGAACTGCCAAGCCAAGTCCTCCCTGGACCAGAAACAAGCATCCTAGGACCGGTTTCGGGGTTTCACCCCTCTTCATCCAGGATAGCTTAAATCCAGTCGCACTCTGAGCCCGGGACCCACATCTGGGCATACCCAGCGGAGTTAGGGAGAGAAAGCAAAAGACACACAATTGATGGATGGAATGCAGAACCAATCAAAACATTCACCCCCAGTCAAGAGGACTGGGTTAAATCCATCATTCTTTTGCTCACCATGCCACCCCAGTTTAGAGCTGGTCATATGCAAATCAGTCTTGGCCCTGTGCCTCATGGGAACAGTCCAGCCCAAACTGCCAAGCCAAGTCCTCCCTGGACCAGAAACAAGCAACCCAAGGACTGGTTTAGGTCGTTCACCCCTCTTCAGCAAGGGTGGCTTAAATCCAGTGGCACAGTGAGCCTGGGACCCACGGGTGGGCATACCCAGCGAAGTTAGGGCGAGAAAGCAAAAGACACACAATCGATGGATGGAATGCAGAACCAATGAAAACATTCACCCCCATTCAGGAGATCTGGGTTAAATCCATCATTCTTTTGCTCACCATTCCACACCAGTTTAGACCTGGCCATATACAAATCAGTTTTGGCCCTGTGCCTCATGGGAACAGTCCAGCCCGAACTACCAAGCCAAGTCCTCCCTGGACCCGAAACAAGCATGCTAGGACCGGTTTTGGGGATTCACTCGTCTTCAGCCAGGATAGCCTAAATCCAGTGGCACATTGAGCCCGGGACACACGTCTGGGCATACCCAGCGCAGTTAGGGCGAAAAAGCAAAAGACACACAATTGATGGACGGAATGCAGAACCAATCAAAACATTCACCTCCAGTTTAAAGGGCTGGGTTAAATCCATCATTCTTTTGCTCACCATGCCACCCCAGTTTAGACCTGGCCATATGCAAATCAGTCTTGGCCCTGTGCCTCAAGGGAACAGTTCAGCCCAAACTGCCAAGCCAAGTCCTCCCTGGACCAGAAACAAGCATCCTAGGACCGGTTTCGGTGTTTCACCCCTCTTCAGCCAGGATAGCTTAAATCCAGTGGCACAGTTACCCCGGGACCCACGTGTGGGAATACCTAGCGCAGTTAGGGCGAGAAAGCAAAAGACACACAATTGATGGACAGAATGTAGAACCAATCAAAACATTCACACACAGTCAAGAGATCTGGGTTAAATCCATCTTTCTTTTGCTCACCATGCCATCCCAGTTTAGACCTGGCCATATGCAAATCAGTCTTTACCCTGTGCTTCATGGGAACAGTCCAGCCCGAACTGCCAAGCCAAGTCCTCCCTGGACCAGAAACAAGCATCCTAGGACCGGTTTCGGGGTTTCACCCCTCTTCAGCCAGGATAGCTTAAATCCAGTGGCACAGTGAGCCCGGTACCCACGTCTGGGCATACCCAGCGCAGCTAGGGCGAGAAAGCAAAAGACACACAACTGATGGACGGAATGCATAACCAATCAAAACATTCACCCCCAGTCAAGAGATGTGGGTTAAATCGATTATTCTTTTGCTCACCATGCGCCCCCTGTTTAGACCTGGCTGTATGCAAATCAGTCTTGGCCCTGTACCTCATGGGAACAGACCAGCCGGAACTGCCAAGCCAAGTCCTCCCTGGACCAGAAACAAGCAACCTAGGACCGGGTTCGGGGTTTCACCCCTCTTTAGCCAGGATAGCTTAAATCCAGTGGCACAATGAGTCCGGGACCCACGTCTGGGCATACCCAGGGCAGTTAAGGCAAGAAACCTAAAGATACACAATTGATGGACGGAATGCAGAACCAATCAAAACATTCACCCCTAGTCAAGAGATCCGGCTTAAATCCATCATTCTTTTCCTCACCATGCCACCCCAGTTTAGACCTGGCCATATGCAAATCTGTCTTGGCCCTGTGCCTCATGGGAACAGTCCAGCCCAAACTGCCAAGCCTAGTCCTCCCTGGGCCAAAAACAAGCATCCTAGGACCGGTTTCGGTGTTTCACCCCTCTTCAGCAGGGATAGCTTAAATCCAGTGGCACAGTGAGCCCGGGACCCACGTCTGGGCATACCCAGCGCAGTTAGGGCGAGAAAACAAAAGACACACGATTGATGGACGGAATGCAGAACCAATCAAAACATTCACCCCTCAGTCAAGAGATCTGGCTTAAATCCATCATTCTTTTGCTCACCATGCCACTCCAGTTTAGCACTGGCCATATGCAAATCAGTCTTCGCCTTGTGCCTCATGGGAACAGTTCAGCCAGAACTGCCAAGCCAAGTCCTCCCTGAACCAGAAACAAGCATCCTAGGACCGGTTTCGGGGTTTCACCCCTCTTCAGCCAGGATAGCTTAAATCCAGTGGCACTCTGAGCCCGGGACCGACGTCTGGGCAAACCCAGCGCAGTTAGTGCGAGAAAGCAAAAGACACACAATTGATGGACGGAATGCAGAACAAATCAAAACATTCACCCCCAGTCAGGAGATCTGGGTTAAATCCATCATTCTTTTGCTCACCATGCCATCCCAGTTTAGACCTGGCCATATGCAAATCAGTCTTTACCCTGTGCCTCATGGGAACAGACCAGCCCAAACTGCCAAGCCAAGTCCTCCCTGGACCAGAAACAAGCATCCTAGGAACGCTTTCGGGGTTTCCCCCTCTTCAGCCAGGATAGCTTAAATCCAGTGTCACAGTGAGCCCGGGACCCACGTCTGGGCATACCCAGTGCAGTTAGGGTGAGAAAGCAAAAGACACACAATTGATGGACGGAATGCAGAACCAATAAAAACATTCATCCACAGTCAAGAGATCTGGCTTAAATCCATCATTCTTTTGCTCACCATGCCACCCCAGTTTAGACCTGGCCATATGGAAATCAGTCTTTCCCTGTGCCTCATGGGAACAGTCCAGCCCGAACTGCCAAGCCAAGTCCTCCCTGGACCAGAAACAAGCATCCTAGGACCGGTTTCGGGGTTTCACCCCTCTTCAGCCAGGATAGCTTAAATCCAGTGGCACAGTGAGCCCGGGACCCACGTCTGAACATACCCAGCGCAGTTAGGGCGAGAAAGAAAAAGACACACAATCGATGGATGGAATGCAGAACCAATGAAAACATTCACCCCCAGTCAGGAGACCTGGGTTAAATCCATCATTCTTTTGCTCACCATGCCACACCAGTTTAGACCTGGCCATATGCAAATCAGTTTTGGCCCTGTGCCTCATGGGAACAGTCCAGCCCGAACTGCCAAGCCAAGTCCTCCCTGGACCCGAAACAAGCATGCTAGGACCGGTTTCGGGGATTCACCCCTCTTCAGCCAGAACAGCTTAAATCCAGTGGCACATTGAGCCCGGGACCCACGTCTTGGCATACATAGCGCAGTTAGGTCGAAAAAGCAAAAGACACACAATTGATGGACGGAATGCAGAACCAATCAAAACATTCACCCACAGTCAAGAGATCTGGGTTAAATCCATCATTCCTTTGCTCACCATGCCATCCCAGATTAGACCAGGCCATATGCAAATCAGTCTTGGCCCTGTGCCTCATGGGAACATTCCAGCCCAAACTGCGATGCCAAGTTCTCCCTGAACCAGAAACAAGCAACCTAGGACCGGTTTCGGGGTTTCACCCCTTTTTAGCTAGGATAGCTTAAATCCAGTGGCACAGTGAGTCCGGGACCCACGTCTGGGCATACCCAGCGCAGTTAGGGCAAGAAACCAAAAGACACACAATTAATGGATGGAATGCAGAGCCAATCAAAACATTCACCCCTAGTCAAGAGATCTGGCTTAAATCCATCATTCTTTTGCTCACCCTGCCACCTCAGTTTAGACCTGGCCATATGCAAATCAGTCTTGGCCCTGTGCCTCATGGGAACAGTCCAGCCCGAACTGCCAAGCCAAGTTCTCCCTGGACCAAAAAAAAGCATCCTAGGACCGGTTTCGGTGTTTCATCCCTCTTCAGCCAGGATAGCTTCAATCCAGTGGCACAGTGAGCCAGGGACCCACGTCTGGGCATACCCAGCTCAGTTAGGGCGAGAAAGCAAAAGACAAACAATTGATGGACGGAATGCAAAACCAATCAAAACATTCACCCCCAGTCAAGGGATATGGCTTAAATCCATCATTCTTTTGCTCACCATGCCAACCCAGTTTAGACCTGGCCATATGGAAATCAGTCTTTCCCTGTGCCTCATGGGAACAGTCCAGCCCGAACTGCCAAGCCGTGTCCTCCCTGGACCAGAAACAAGCATCTTAGGACCGGTTTCGGGGTTTCACCCCTCTTCAGCCAGGATAGTTTAAATCCAGTGGCACTCTGAGCCCGGGACCCACGTCTGGGCATACCCAGCGCAGTTAGGGCGAGAAAGCAAAAGACACACAATTGATGGACGAAATGCAGAACCAATCAAAACATTCACCCCCAGTCAGGAGATCTGGGTTAAATCCATCATTCCTTTGCTCACCATGCCATCCCAGATTAGACCAGGCCATATGCAAATCAGTCTTGGCCCTGTGCCTCATGGGAACATTCCAGCCCAAACTGCGATGCCAAGTTCTCCCTGAACCAGAAACAAGCAACCTAGGACCGGTTTCGGGGTTTCACCCCTTTTTAGCTAGGATAGCTTAAATCCAGTGGCACAGTGAGTCCGGGACCCACGTCTGGGCATACCCAGCGCAGTTAGGGCAAGAAACCAAAAGACACACAATTGATGGATGGAATGCAGAGCCAATCAAAACATTCACCCCAAGTCAAGAGATCTGGCTTAAATCCATCATTCTTTTGCTCACCATGCCACCTCAGTTTAGACCTGGCCATATGCAAATCAGTCTTGGCCCTGTGCCTCATGGGAACAGTCCAGCCCGAACTGCCAAGCCAAGTTCTCCCTGGACCAAAAAAAAGCATCCTAGGACCGGTTTCGGTGTTTCATCCCTCTTCAGCCAGGATAGCTTCAATCCAGTGGCACAGTGAGCCCGGGACCCACGTCTGGGCATACCCAGATCAGTTAGGGCGAGAAAGCAAAAGACAAACAATTGATGGACGGAATGCAAAACATTCACCCCCAGTCAAGAGATATGGCTTAAATCCATCATTCTTTTGCTCACCATGCCAACCCAGTTTAGACCTGGCCATATGGAAATCAGTCTTTCCCTGTGCCTCATGGGAACAGTCCAGCCCGAACTGCCAAGCCGTGTCCTCCCTGGACCAGAAACAAGCATCTTAGGACCGGTTTCGGGGTTTCACCCCTCTTCAGCCAGGATAGTTTAAATCCAGTGGCACTCTGAGCCCGGGACCCACGTCTGGGCATACCCAGCGCAGTTAGGGCGAGAAAGCAAAAGACACACAATTGATGGACGAAATGCAGAACCAATCAAAACATTCACCCCCAGTCAGGAGATCTGGGTTTAATCCATCATTCCTTTGCTCAACATGCCACACCAGTTTAGACCTGGCCATATGCAAATCAGTCTTGGCCCTGTGCCTCATGGTAAGAGTCCAGCTCAAACTGCCAAGCCAAGTCCTCCCGGGACCAGAAACAAGCATCCTAGGACCGGTTTTGGGGTTTCACCCCTCTTCAACCAGGATAGCTTAAATCCAGTGGCACAGTGAGCCCGGGACCCACGTCTGGGCATACCCAGCGCAGTTAGGGCAAGAAAGCAAAAGACACACAATTGATGGATGGAATACAGAACCAATCAAAACATTCACCCCCAGTCAAGAGATCTGGGTTGAATCCATTATTCTTTTGCTCACCATGCCACCCCAGTTTAGTCATGGCCATATGCAAACCAGTCTTGGCCCTGTGCCTCATGGGAACAGTCCCGCCCAAAATGCCAAGCCAAGTCCTCCCTGGACCAGAAACAAGCATCCTAGGACCGGTTTCGGGGACTCACCCCTCTTCAGCCAGGATAGCTTAAATCCAGTGGCACAGTGAGCCTGGGACCCATGTCTGGGCATACCCAGCGCAGCTAGGGCGAGAAAGCAAAAGACACACAACTGATGGACGGAATGCATAACCAATCAAAACATTCACCCCCAGTCAAGAGATGTGGGTTAAATCGATTATTCTTTTGCTCACCATGCCCCCCCTGTTTAGACCTGGCTGTATGCAAATCAGTCTTGGCCCTGTACCTCATGGGAACAGACCAGCCGGAACTGCCAAGCCAAGTCCTCCCTGGACCAGAAACAAGCAACCTAGGACCGGGTTCGGGGTTTCACCCCTCTTTAGCCAGGATAGCTTAAATCCAGTGGCACAATGAGTCCGGGACCCACATCTGGGCATACCCAGGGCAGTTAAGGCAAGAAACCTAAAGATACACAATTGATGGACGGAATGCAGAACCAATCAAAACATTCACCCCTAGTCAAGAGATCCGGCTTAAATCCATCATTCTTTTCCTCACCATGCCACCCCAGTTTAGACCTTGCCATATGCAAATCTGTCTTGGCCCTGTGCCTCATGGGAACAGTCCAGCCCAAACTGCCAAGCCTAGTCCTCCCTGGGCCAAAAACAAGCATCCTAGGACCGGTTTCGGTGTTTCACCCCTCTTCAGCAGGGATAGCTTAAATCCAGTGGCACAGTGAGCCCGGGACCCACGTCTGGGCATACCCAGCGCAGTTAGGGCGAGAAAACAAAAGACACACGATTGATGGACGGAATGCAGAACCAATCAAAACATTCACCCCTCAGTCAAGAGATCTGGCTTAAATCCATCATTCTTTTGCTCACCATGCCACTCCAGTTTAGCACTGGCCATATGCAAATCAGTCTTCGCCTTGTGCCTCATGGGAACAGTTCAGCCCGAACTGCCAAGCCAAGTCCTCCCTGAACCAGAAACAAGCATCCTAGGACCGGTTTCGGGGTTTCACCCCTCTTCAGCCAGGATAGCTTAAATCCAGTGGCACTCTGAGCCCGGGACCGACGTCTGGGCAAACCCAGCGCAGGTAGTGCGAGAAAGCAAAAGACACACAATTGATGGACGGAATGCAGAACAAATCAAAACATTCACCCCCAGTCAGGAGATCTGGGTTAAATCCATCATTCTTTTGCTCACCATGCCATCCCAGTTTAGACCTGGCCATATGCAAATCAGTCTTTACCCTGTGCCTCATGGGAACAGACCAGCCCAAACTGCCAAGCCAAGTCCTCCCTGGACCAGAAACAAGCATCCTAGGAACGCTTTCGGGGTTTCCCCCTCTTCAGCCAGGATAGCTTAAATCCAGTGTCACAGTGAGCCCGGGACCCACGTCTGGGCATACCCAGTGCAGTTAGGGTGAGAAAGCAAAAGACACACAATTGATGGACGGAATGCAGAACCAATAAAAACATTCATCCACAGTCAAGAGATCTGGCTTAAATCCATCATTCTTTTGCTCACCATGCCACCCCAGTTTAGACCTGGCGATATGGAAATCAGTCTTTCCCTGTGCCTCATGGGAACAGTCCAGCCCGAACTGCCAAGCCAAGTCCTCCCTGGACCAGAAACAAGCATCCTAGGACCGGTTTCGGGGTTTCACCCCTCTTCAGCCAGGATAGCTTAAATCCAGTGGCACAGTGAGCCCGGGACCCACGTCTGAACATACCCAGCGCAGTTAGGGCGAGAAAGAAAAAGACACACAATCGATGGATGGAATGCAGAACCAATGAAAACATTCACCCCCAGTCAGGAGACCTGGGTTAAATCCATCATTCTTTTGCTCACCATGCTACACCAGTTTAGACCTGGCCATATGAAAATCAGTATTGGCCCTGTGCCTCATGGGAACAGTCCAGCCCGAACTGCCAAGCCAAGTCCTCCCTGGACCCGAAACAAGCATGCTAGGACCGGTTTCGGGGATTCACCCCTCTTCAGCCAGAACAGCTTAAATCCAGTGGCACATTGAGCCCGGGACCCACGTCTTGGCATACATAGCGCAGTTAGGTCGAAAAAGCAAAAGACACACAATTGATGGACGGAATGCAGAACCAATCAAAACATTCACCCACAGTCAAGAGATCTGGGTTAAATCCATCATTCCTTTGCTCACCATGCCATCCCAGATTAGACCAGGCCATATGCAAATCAGTCTTGGCCCTGTGCCTCATGGGAACATTCCAGCCCAAACTGCGATGCCAAGTTCTCCCTGAACCAGAAACAAGCAACCTAGGACCGGTTTCGGGGTTTCACCCCTTTTTAGCTAGGATAGCTTAAATCCAGTGGCACAGTGAGTCCGGGACCCACGTCTGGGCATACCCAGCGCAGTTAGGGCAAGAAACCAAAAGACACACAATTGATGGATGGAATGCAGAGCCAATCAAAACATTCACCCCTAGTCAAGAGATCTGGCTTAAATCCATCATTCTTTTGCTCACCATGCCACCTCAGTTTAGACCTGGCCATATGCAAATCAGTCTTGGCCCTGTGCCTCATGGGAACAGTCCAGCCCGAACTGCCAAGCCAAGTTCTCCCTGGACCAAAAAAAAGCATCCTAGGACCGGTTTCGGTGTTTCATCCCTCTTCAGCCAGGATAGCTTCAATCCAGTGGCACAGTGAGCCGGGGACCCACGTCTGGGCATACCCAGCTCAGTTAGGGCGAGAAAGCAAAAGACAAACAATTGATGGACGGAATGCAAAACCAATCAAAACATTCACCCCCAGTCAAGAGATATGGCTTAAATCCATCATTCTTTTGCTCACCATGCCAACCCAGTTTAGACCTGGCCATATGGAAATCAGTCTTTCCCTGTGCCTCATGGGAACAGTCCAGCCCGAACTGCCAAGCCGTGTCCTCCCTGGACCAGAAACAAGCATCTTAGGACCGGTTTCGGGGTTTCACCCCTATTCAGCCAGGATAGCTTAAATCCAGTGGCACTCTGAGCCCGGGACCCACGTCTGGGCATACCCAGCGCAGTTAGGGCGAGAAAGCAAAAGACACACAATTGATGGACGAAATGCGGAACCAATCAAAACATTCACCCCCAGTCAGGAGATCTGGGTTTAATCCATCATTCCTTTGCTCAACATGCCACACCAGTTTAGACCTGGCCATATGCAAATCAGTCTTGGCCCTGTGCCTCATGGTAAGAGTCCAGCTCAAACTGCCAAGCCAAGTCCTCCCGGGACCAGAAACAAGCATCCTAGGACCGGTTTTGGGGTTTCACCCCTCTTCAACCAGGATAGCTTAAATCCAGTGGCACAGTGAGCCCGGGACCCACGTCTGGGCATACCCAGCGCAGTTAGGGCAAGAAAGCAAAAGACACACAATTGATGGATGGAATGCAGAACCAATCAAAACATTCACCCCCAGTCAAGAGATCTGGGTTGAATCCATTATTCTTTTGCTCACCATGCCACCCCAGTTTAGACTTGGCCATATGCAAATCAGTCTTGGCCCTGTGCCTCATGGGAACAGTTCAACCCGAACTTCCAAGCCAAGCCCTCCCTGGACCAGAAACAAGCATCCTAGGACCGGTTGCGGGGTTTCACCCCTCTTCAGCCAGGATAGCTTAAATCCAGTGGCACTCTGAGCCCGGGACACGCGTGTGGGCAAACCCAGCGCAGTTAGGGCAAGAAAGCAAAAGACACACAATTGATGGATAGAATGCAGAACCAATCAAAACATTCACCCCCAGTCAAGAGATCTGGGTTGAATCCATTATTCTTTTGCTCACTATGCCACCCCAGTTTAGACTTGGCCATATGCAAATCAGTCTTGGCCCTGTGCCTCATGGGAACAGTTCAACCCGAACTTCCAAGCCAAGCCCTCACTGGACCAGAAACAAGCATCCTAGGACCGGTTGCGGGGTTTCACCCCTCTTCAGCCAGGATAGCTTAAATCCAGTGGCACTCTGAGCCCGGGACACGCGTGTGGGCAAACCCAGCGCAGTTAGTGCGAGAAAGCAAAAGACACACAATTGATGGACGGAATGCAGAACCAATCAAAACATTCACCCCCAGTCAAGAGATCTTGGTTAAATCCATCATTCTTTTGCTCACCATGCCATCCCAGTTTAGACCTGGCCAGATGCAAATCAGTCTTTACCCTGTGTCTCATGTGAACAGTCCAGCCCGAACTGCCAAGCCAAGTCCTCCCTGCATCAGAAACAAGCATCCTAGGACCGGTTTCGGGGTTTCACTCCTCTTCAGCCAGGATAGCTTCAATCCAGAGGCACAGTGAGCCCGAGACCCATGTCTGGGCATACCCAGCGCAGTTAGGGCGAGAAAGCAAAAGACACACAATTGATGGACGGAATGCAGAACCAATCAAAACATTCACCCAGAGTCAAGAGATCTGGGATAAATCGATCATTCTTTTGCTTACCATGCCACCCCAGTTTAGACATGGCTGTATGCAAATCAGTCTTGGCCCTGTACCTCATGGGAACAGACCAGCCCGAACTGCCAAGCCAAGTCCTCCCTGGACCAGAAACAAGCAACCTAGGACCGGTTTCGGGGTTTCACCCCTTTTTAACCAGGATAGCTTAAATCCAGTGGCACAGTGAGTCCGGGACCCACGTCTGGGCATACCCAGCGAAGTTAGGGCAAGAAAGCAAAAGACACACAATTGATAGACGGAATGCAGAGCCAATCAAAACATTCACCCCTAGTCAAGAGATCTGGCTTAAATCCATAATGCTTTGCTCACCATGCCACCCCAGTTTAGACCTGGCCATATGCAAATCAGTCTTGGCCCTGTGCCTCATGGGAAAAGTCCAAGTTCTCCCTGGACCAAAAACAAGCATCCTAGGACCGGTTTCGGTGTTTTACCCCTCTTCAGCCAGGATAGCTTAAATCCAATGGCACGCTGTGCCCGGGACCCACGTCTGGGCATACCCAGCGCAGTTAGTGCGAGAAAGTAAAAGACACACAATTGATGGACGGAATGCAGAACCAATCAAAACATTCACCCCCCGTCAAGAGATCTGGGTTAAATCCATCATTCTTTTGCTCACCATGCCACCCTAGTTTAGACCTTGCAATATGCGAATCAGTCTTGGCCCTGTGCCTCATGGGAAGAGTTCAGCCCAAACTGCCAAGCCAAGTCCTCCCTGGACCACAAACAAGCATCCTAGGACCGGTTTCGGGGTTTCACCCCTCTTCATCCAGGATAGCTTAAATCCAGTGGCACTCTGAACCCGGGACCCGCATCTGGGCATACCCAGTGGAGTTAGGGAGAGAAAGCAAAAGACACACAATTGATGGATGGAATGCAGAACCAATCAAAACATTCACCCCCAGTCAAGAGGACTGGGTTAAATCCATCATCATTTGCTCACCATGCCACCCCAGTTTAGAGCTGGTCATATGCAAATCAGTCTTGGCCCTGTGCCTCATGGGAACAGTCCAGCCCAAACTGCCAAGCCAAGTCCTCCGTGGACCAGAAACAAGCATCCTAGGACTGGTTTAGGTGTTTCACCCCTCTTCAGCCAGGATGGCTTAAATCCAGTGGCACAGTGAGCCTGGGACCCACGGGTGGGCATTTCCAGCGCAGTTAGGGCGAGAAAGCAAAAGACACACAATCGATGGATGGAATGCAGAACCAATGAAAACATTCACCCCCATTCAGGAGATCTGGGTTACATCCATCATTCTTTTGCTCACCATGCCACACAAGTTTAGACCTGGCCATATGCAAATCAGTCTTGGCCCTGTGCCTCATGGGAACAGTCCAGCCCGAACTACCAAGCCAAGTCCTCCCTGGACCCGAAACAAGCATGCTAGGACCGGTTTCGGGGATTCACTCCTCTTCAGCCTGGATAGCTTAAATCCAGTGGCACATTGAGCCCGGGACACACGTCTGGGCATACCCAGCGCAGTTAGGGCGAAAAAGCAAAAGTCACACAATTGATGGACGGAATGCAGAACCAATCAAAACATTCACCTCCAGTAAAAAGGGCTGGGTTAAATCCATCATTCTTTTGCTCACCATGCCACCTCAGTTTAGACCTGGCCATATGCAAATCAGTCTTGGCCCTGTGCCTCATGGGAACAGTCCAGCCCGAACTGCCAAGCCACGTTCTCCCTGGACCAAAAACAAGCATCCTAGGACCAGTTTCAGGGTTTCACCCCTCTTCAGCCAGGATAGCTTAAAATCCAATGGCACTCTGAGCCCGGGACCCACGTCTGGGCATATTCAGCTCAGTTAGGGCGAGAAAGCAAAAGACAAACAATTGATGGACGGAATGCAGAACCAATCAAAACATTCACCCCCAGTCAAGAGATCTGGCTTAAATCCATCATTCTTTTGCTCACCATGCCACCCCAGTTTAGACCTGGCCATATGGAAATCAGTCTTTCCCTGTGCCTCATGGGAACAGTCCAGCCCGACCTGCCAAGCCATGTCCTCCCTAGACCAGAAACAAGCATCTTAGGACCAGTTACGGGGTTTCACCCCTCTTCAGCCAGGATAGCTTAAATCCAGTGGCACTCTGAGCCCGGGACCCACGTCTGGGCATACCCAGTGCAGTTAGGGCGAGAAAGCAAAAGACACACAATTGATGGACGGAATGCAGAACCAATCAAAACATTCACCCCCAGTCAGGAGATCTGGGTTAAATCCATCATTTCTTTGCTAAACATGCCACACCAGTTTAGACCTGGCCATATGCAAATCAGTCTTGGCCCTGTGCCTCATGGTAAGAGTCCAGCCCAAACTGCCAAGCCAAGTCCTCCCGGGACCAGAAACAAGCATCCTTGGACCGGTTTTGGGGTTTCACCCCTCTTCAACCAGGATAGCTTAAATCCAGTGGCACAGTGAGCCCGGGACCCACGTCTGGGCATACCCAGCGCAGTTAGGGCGAGAAAGCAAAAGACACACAATTGATGGACGGAATGCAGAACCAATCAAAACATTCACCCAGAGTCAAGAGATCTGGGATAAATCGATCATTCTTTTGCTTACCATGCCACCCCAGTTTAGACATGGCTTTATGCAAATCAGTCTTGGCCCTGTACCTCATGGGAACAGACCAGCCCGAACTGCCAAGCCAAGTCCTCCCTGGACCAGAAACAAGCAACCTAGGACCAGTTTCGGGGTTTCACCCCTTTTTAGCCAGGATAGCTTAAATCCAGGGGCACAGTGAGTCTGGGACCCACGTCTGGGCATACCCAGCGTAGTTAGGGCAAGAAAGCAAAAGACACACAATTGATGGACGGAATGCAGAGCCAATCAAAACATTCACCCCTAGTCAAGAGATCTGGCTTAAATCCATAATTCTTTTGCTCACCATGCCACCCCAGTTTAGACCTGGCCATATGCAAATCAGTCTTGGCCCTGTGCCTCATGGGAACAGTCCAAGTTCTCCCTGGACCAAAAACAAGCATCCTAGGACCGGTTTCGGTGTTTCACCCCTCTTCAGCCAGGATAGCTTAAATCCAATGGCACTCTGTGCCCGGGACCCACGTCTGGGCATACCCAGCGCAGCTAGTGCGAGAAAGTAAAAGACACACAATTGATGGACGGAATGCAGAACCAATTAAAACATTCACCCCCCGTCAAGAGATCTGGGTTAAATCTATCATTCTTTTGCTCACCATGCCACCCTAGTTTAGACCTTGCAATATGCAAATCAGTCTTGGCCCTGTGCCTCATGGGAAGAGTCCAGCCCAAACTGCCAAGCCAAGTCCTCCCTGGACCAAAAACAAGCATCCTAGGAGCGGTTTCGGTGTTTCACCCCTCTTCAACCAGGATAGCTTAAATCCAGTGGCACAGTGAGCCCGAGACCCACGTCTGGGCTTACCCAGCACAGTTAGGGCGAGAAAGCAAAAGACAAACAATTGATGGATGGAATGCAGAACCAATCAAAACATTCACCCCTAGTCAAGAGATCTGGCTTAAATCCATCATTCTTTTGCTCACCATGCCACCTCAGTTTAGACCTGGCCATATGCAAATCAGTCTTGGCCCTGTGCCTCATGGGAACAGTCCAGCCCGAACTGCCAATCCAAGTTCTCCCTGGACCAAAAAAAAGCATCCTAGGACCGGTTTCGGTGTTTCATCCCTCTTCAGCCAGGATAGCTTCAATCCAGTGGCACAGTGAGCCCGGGACCCACGTCTGGGCATACCCAGCTCAGTTAGGGCGAGAAAGCAAAAGACAAACAATTGATGGACGGAATGCAGAACCAATCAAAACATTCACCCCCAGTCAAGAGATATGGCTTAAATCCATCATTCTTTTGCTCACCATGCCACCCCAGTTTAGACCTGGCCATATGGAAATCAGTCTTTCCCTGTGCCTCATGGGAACAGTCCAGCCCGAACTGCCAAGCCGTGTCCTCCCTGGACCAGAAACAAGCATCTTAGGACCGGTTTCGGGGTTTCACCCCTCTTCAGCCAGGATAGCTTAAATCCAGTGGCACTCTGAGCCCGGGACCCACGTCTGGGCATACCCAGCACAGTTAGGGCGAGAAAGCAAAAGACACACAATTGATGGACGAAATGCAGAACCAATCAATACATTCACCCCCAGTCAGGAGATCTGGGTTAAATCCATCATTCCTTTGCTCAACATGCCACACCAGTTTAGACCTGGCCATATGCAAATCAGTCTTGGCCCTGTGCCTCATAGTAAGAGTCCAGCTCAAACTGCCAAGCCAAGTCCTCCCGGGACCAGAAACAAGCATCCTAGGACCGGTTTTGGGGTTTCACCCCTCTTCAACCAGGATAGCTTAAATCCAGTGGCACAGTGAGCCCGGGACCCACGTCTGGGCATACCCAGCGCAGTTAGGGCAAGAAAGCAAAAGACACACAATTGATGGATGGAATGCAGAACCAATCAAAACATTCACCCCCAGTCAAGAGATCTGGGTTAAATCCATTATTCTTTTGCTCACCATGCCACCCCAGTTTAGACTTGGCCATATGCAAATCAGTCTTGGCCCTGTGCCTCATGGGAACAGTTCAACCCGAACTTCCAAGCCAAGCCCTCCCTGGACCAGAAACAAGCATCCTAGGACCGGTTGCGGGGTTTCACCCCTCTTCAGCCAGGATAGCTTAAATCCAGTGGCACTCTGAGCCCGGGACACGCGTGTGGGCAAACCCAGCGCAGTTAGTGCGAGAAAGCAAAAGACACACAATTGATGGACGGAATGCAGAACCAATCAAAACATTTACCCCCAGTGAAGAGATCTGGGTTAAATCCATCATTCTTTTGCACACCATGACATCCCAGTTTAGACCTGGCCATATGCAAATCAGTCTTGGCCCTGTGCCTCATGGGAACAGTCCAGCCAGAACTGCCAAGCCAAGTCCTCCCTGCATCAGAAACAAGCATCCTAGGACCGGTTTCGGGGGTTCACTCCTCTTCAGCCAGGATAGCTTAAATCCAGAGGCACAGTGAGCCCGAGACCCACGTCTGGGCATACCCAGCGCAGTTAGGGCGAGAAAGCAAAAGACACACAATTGATGGACGGAATGCAGAACCAATCAAAACATTCACCCAGAGTCAAGAGATCTGGGATAAATCGATCATTCTTTTGCTTACCATGCCACCCCAGTTTAGACATGGCTGTATGCAAATCAGTCTTGGCCCTGTACCTCATGGGAACAGACCAGCCCGAACTGCCAAGCCAAGTCCTCCCTGGACCAGAAACAAGCAACCTAGGACCGGTTTCGGGGTTTCACCCCTTTTTAACCAGGATAGCTTAAATCCAGTGGCACAGTGAGTCCGGGACCCACGTCTGGGCATACTCAGCGAAGTTAGGGCAAGAAAGCAAAAGACACACAATTGATGGACGGAATGCAGAGCCAATCAAAACATTCACCCCTAGTCAAGAGATCTGGCTTAAATCCATAATTCTTTTGCTCACCATGCCACCCCAGTTTAGACCTGGCCATATGCAAATCAGTCTTGGCCCTGTGCCTCATGGGAACAGTCCAAGTTCTCCCTGGACCAAAAACAAGCATCCTAGGACCGGTTTCGGTGTTTCACCCCTCTTCAGCCAGGATAGCTTAAATCCAATGGCACTCTGTGCCCGGGACCCACGTCTGGGCATAACCAGCGCAGTTAGTGCGAGAAAGTAAAAGACACACAATTGATGGACGGAATGCAGAACCAATCAAAACATTCACCCCCCGTCAAGAGATCTGGGTTAAATCCATCATTCTTTTGCTCACCATGCCACCCTAGTTTAGACCTTGCAATATGCGAATCAGTCTTGGCCCTGTGCCTCATGGGAAGAGTCCAGCCCAAACTGCCAAGCCAAGTCCTCCCTGGCCGAAAAACAAGCATCCTAGGACCGGTTTCGGGGTTTCACCCCTCTTCATCCAGGATAGCTTAAATCCAGTGGCACTCTGAACCCGGGACCCACATCTGGGCATACCCAGTGGAGTTAGGGAGAGAAAGCAAAAGACACACAATTGATGGATGGAATGCAGAACCAATCAAAACATTCACCCCCAGTCAAGAGGACTGGGTTAAATCCATCATTCTTTTGCTCACTATGCCACCCCAGTTTAGAGCTGGTCATATGCAAATCAGTCTTGGCCCTGTGCCTCATGGGAACAGTCCAGCCCAAACTGCCAGGCCAAGTCCTCCCTGGACCAGAAACAAGCATCCTAGGACTGGTTTAGGTGTTTCACCCCTCTTCAGCCAGGATGGCTTAAATCCAGTGGCACAGTGAGCCTGGGACCCACGGGTGGGCATTTCCAGCGCAGTTAGGGCGAGAAAGCAAAAGAAACACAATCGATGGATGGAATGCAGAACCAATGAAAACATTCACCCCCATTCAGGAGATCTGGGTTACATCCATCATTCTTTTGCTCACCATGCCAAACAAGTTTAGACCTGGCCATATGCAAATCAGTCTTGGCCCCGTGCCTCATGGGAACAGTCCAGCCCGAACTACCAAGCCAAGTCCTCCCTGGACCCGAAACAAGCATGCTAGGACCGGTTTCGGGGATTCACTCCTCTTCAGCCTGGATAGCTTAAATCCAGTGGCACATTGAGCCCGGGACACATGTCTGGGCATACCCAGCGCAGTTAGGGCAAAAAAGCAAAAGTCACACAATTGATGGACGGAAAACAGAACCAATCAAAACATTCACCTCCAGTAAAAAGGGCTGGGTTAAATCCATCATTCTTTTGCTCACCATGCCACCCCAGTTTAGACCTGGCCATATGCAAATCAGTCTTGGCCCTGTGCCTCAAGGGAACAGTCCAGCCCAAACTGCCAAGCCAAGTCCTCCCTGGACCAGAAACAAGCATCCTAGGACTGGTTTCGGTGATTCACCCCTCTTCAGCCAGGATAGCTTAAATCCAGTGGCACAGTGACCCCGGGACCCACGTGTGGGAATACCCAGCGCAGTTAGGGCGAGAAAGCAAAAGACACACAATTGATGGACAGAATGCCGAACCAATCAAAACATTCACCCACAGTCAAGAGATCTGGGTTAAATCCATCATTCCTATGTGCACCATGCCACCCCAGATTAGACCAGGCCATATGCAAATCAGTCTTCGCCCTGTGCCTCATGGGAACAGTCCAGCCCGAACTGCCAAGCCAAGTCCTCGCTTGACAAGAAACAAGCATCCTAGGACCAGTTTCGGGGTTTCACCCCTTTTCAGCCAGGAAAGCTTGAATCCAGTGGCACAGTGAGCCCGAGACTTGCGTCTGGGCATACCCAGCGCAGTTAGTGCGATAAAGCAAAAGACACACAATTGATAGACGGAATGCAGAACCAATCAAAACATTCACCCCAGTCAGGAGATCTGGGTTAAATCCATCTTTCTTTTGCTCACCATGCCATCCCAGTTTAGACCTGGCCATATGCAAATCAGTCTTGGCCCTGTGCCTCATGGGAACAGTCCAGCCCGAACTGCCAAGCCAAGTCCTCCCTGGACCAGAAACAAACATCCTAGGACCAGTTTCGGGGTTTCACCCCTCTTCATCCAGGATAGCTTAAATCCAGTCGCACTCTGAGCCCGGGACCCACATCTGGGCATACCCAGTGGAGTTAGGGAGAGAAAGCAAAAGACACACAATTGATGGATGGAATGCAGAACCAATCAAAACATTCACCCCCAGTCAAGAGGACTGGGTTAAATCCATCATTCTTTTGCTCACCATGCCACCCCAGTTTAGAGCTGGTCATATGCAAATCAGTCTTGGCCCTGTGCCTCATGGGAACAGTCCAGCCAAAACTGCCAAGCCAAGTCCTCCCTGGACCAGAAACAAGCATCCTAGGACTGGTTTAGGTCGTTCACCCCTCTTCAGCAAGGGTGGCTTAAATCCAGTGGCACAGTGAGCCTGGGACCCACGGGTGGGCATACCCAGCGAAGTTAGGGCGAGAAAGCAAAAGACACACAATCGATGGATGGAATGCAGAACCAATGAAAACATTCACCCCCATTCAGGAGATCTGGGTTAAATCCATCATTCTTTTGCTCACCATTCCACACCAGTTTAGACCTGGCCATATGCAAATCAGTTTTGGCCCTGTGCCTCATGGGAACAGTCCAGCCCGAACTACCAAGCCAAGTCCTCCCTGGACCCGAAACAAGCATGCTAGGACCGGTTTTGGGGATTCACTCGTCTTCAGCCAGGATAGCCTAAATCCAGTGGCACATTGAGCCCGGGACACACGTCTGGGCATACCCAGCGCAGTTAGGGCGAAAAAGCAAAAGACACACAATTGATGGACGGAATGCAGAACCAATCAAAACATTCACCTCCAGTAAAAAGGGCTGGGTTAAATCCATCATTCTTTTGCTCACCATGCCACCCCAGTTTAGACCTGGCCATATGCAAATCAGTCTTGGCCCTGTGCCTCAAGGGAACAGTTCAGCCCAAACTGCCAAGCCAAGTCCTCCCTGGACCAGAAACAAGCATCCTAGGACCGGTTTCGGTGTTTCACCCCTCTTCAGCCAGGATAGCTTAAATCCAGTGGCACAGTGACCCCGGGACCCACGTGTGGGAATACCCAGCGCAGTTAGGGCGAGAAAGCAAAAGACACACAATTGATGGACAGAATGTAGAACCAATCAAAACATTCACACACAGTCAAGAGATCTGGGTTAAATCCATCTTTCTTTTGCTCACCATGCCATCCCAGTTTAGACCTGGCCATATGCAAATCACTCTTTACCCTGTGCTTCATGGGAACAGTCCAGCCCGAACTGCCAAGCCAAGTCCTCCCTGGACCAGAAACAAGCATCCTAGGACCGGTTTCGGGGTTTCACCCCTCTTCAGCCAGGATAGCTTAAATCCAGTGGCACAGTGAGCCCGGTACCCACGTCTGGGCATACCCAGCGCAGCTAGGGCGAGAAAGCAAAAGACACACAACTGATGGACGGAATGCATAACCAATCAAAACATTCACCCCCAGTCAAGAGATGTGGGTTAAATCGATTATTCTTTTGCTCACCATGCCCCCCCTGTTTAGACCTGGCTGTATGCAAATCATTTTTGGCCCTGTACCTCATGGGAACAGACCAGCCGGAACTGCCAAGCCAAGTCCTCCCTGGACCAGAAACAAGCAACCTAGGACCGGGTTCGGGGTTTCACCCCTCTTTAGCCAGGATAGCTTAAATCCAGTGGCACAATGAGTCCGGGACCCACGTCTGGGCATACCCAGGGCAGTTAAGGCAAGAAACCTAAAGATACACAATTGATGGACGGAATGCAGAACCAATCAAAACATTCACCCCTAGTCAAGAGATCCGGCTTAAATCCATCATTCTTTTCCTCACCATGCCACCCCAGTTTAGACCTGGCCATATGCAAATCTGTCTTGGCCCTGTGCCTCATGGGAACAGTCCAGCCCAAACTGCCAAGCCTAGTCCTCCCTGGACCAAAAACAAGCATCCTAGGACCGGTTTCGGTGTTTCACCCCTCTTCAGCAGGGATAGCTTAAATCCAGTGGCACAGTGAGCCCGGGACCCACGTCTGGGCATACCCAGCGCAGTTAGGGCGAGAAAACAAAAGACACACGATTGATGGACGGAATGCAGAACCAATCAAAACATTCACCCCTCAGTTAAGAGATCTGGCTTAAATCCATCATTCTTTTGCTCACCATGCCACTCCAGTTTAGCACTGGCCATATGCAAATCAGTCTTCGCCTTGTGCCTCATGGGAACAGTTCAGCCCGAACTGCCAAGCCAAGTCCTCCCTGAACCAGAAACAAGCATCCTAGGACCGGTTTTGGGGTTTCACCCCTCTTCAGCCAGGATAGCTTAAATCCAGTGACACTCTGAGCCCGGGACCGACGTCTGGGCAAACCCAGCTCAGTTAGTGCGAGAAAGCAAAAGACACACAATTGATGGACGGAATGCAGAACCAATAAAAACATTCATCCACAGTCAAGAGATCTGGCTTAAATCCATCATTTTTTTGCTCACCATGCCACCCCAGTTTAGACCTGGCCATATGGAAATCAGTCTTTCCCTGTGCCTCATGGGAACAGTCCAGCCCGAACTGCCAAGCCAAGTCCTCCCTGGACCAGAAACAAGCATCCTAGGACCGGTTTCGGGATTTCACCCCTCTTCAGCCAGGATAGCTGAAATCCAGTGGCACAGTGAGCCCGGGACCCACGTCTGAACATACCCAGCGCAGTTAGGGCGAGAAAGAAAAAGACACACAATCGATGGATGGAATGCAGAACCAATGAAAACATTCACCCCCAGTCAGGAGACCTGGGTTAAATCCATCATTCTTTTGCTCACCATGACACACCAGTTTAGACCTGGCCATATGCAAATCAGTATTGGCCCTGTGCCTCATGGGAACAGTCCAGCCCGAACTGCCAAGCCAAGTCCTCCCTGGACCCGAAACAAGCATGCTAGGACCGGTTTCGGGGATTCACCCTTCTTCAGCCAGACATTGAGCCCGGGACCCACGTCTTGGCATACATAGCGCAGTTAGGGCGAAAAAGCAAAAGACACACAATTGATGGACGGAATGCAGAACCAATCAAAACATTCACCCACAGTCAAGAGATCTGGGTTAAATCCATCATTCCTTTGCTCACCATGCCACCCCAGATTAGACCAGGCCATATGCAAATCAGTCTTGGCCCTGTGCCTCATGGGAACATTCCAGCCCAAACTGCGATGCCAAGTTCTCCCTGAACCAGAAACAAGCAACCTAGGACCGGTTTCGGGGTTTCACCCCTTTTTAGCTCGGATAGCTTAAATCCAGTGGCACAGTGAGTCCGGGACCCATGTCTGGGCATACCCAGCGCAGTTAGGGCAAGAAACCAAAAGACACACAATTGATGGATGGAATGCAGAGCCAATCAAAACATTCACCCCTAGTCAAGAGATCTGGTTTAAATCCATCATTCTTTTGCTCACCATGCCACCTCAGTTTAGACCTGGCCATATGCAAATCAGTCTTGGCCCTGTGCCTCATGGGAACAGTCCAGCCCGAACTGCCAAGCCAAGTTCTCCCTGGACCAAAAAAAAGCATCCTAGGACCGGTTTCGGTGTTTCATCCCTCTTCAGCCAGGATAGCTTCAATCCAGTCGCACAGTGAGCCCGGGACCCACGTCTGGGCATACCCAGCTCAGTTAGGGCGAGAAAGCAAAAGACAAACAATCGATGGACGGAATGCAGAACCAATCAAAACATTCACCCCCAGTCAAGAGATATGGCTTAAATCCATCATTCTTTTGCTCACCATGCCACCCCAGGTTAGACCTGGCCATATGGAAATCAGTCTTTCCCTGTGCCTCATGGGAACAGTCCAGCCCGAACTGCCAAGCCGTGTCCTCCCTGGACCAGAAACAAGCATCTTAGGACCGGTTTCGGGGTTTCACCCCTCTTCAGCCAGGATAGCTTAAATCCAGTGGCACTCTGAGCCCGGGAGCCACGTCTGGGCATACCCAGCGCAGTTAGGGCGAGAAAGCAAAAGACACACAATTGATGGACGAAATGCAGAACCAATCAAAACATTCACCCCCAGTCAGGAGATCTGTGTTTAATCCATCATTCCTTTGCTCAACATGCCACACCAGTTTAGACCTGGCCATATGCAAATCAGTCTTGGCCCTGTGCCTCATGGTAAGAGTCCAGCTCAAACTGCCAAGCCAAGTCCTCCCGGGACCAGAAACAAGCATCCTAGGACCGGTTTTGGGGTTTCACCCCTCTTCAACCAGGATAGCTTAAATCCAGTGGCACAGTGAGCCCGGGACCCACGTCTGGGCATACCCAGCGCAGTTAGGGCAAGAAAGCAAAAGACACACAATTGATGGATGGAATGCAGAACCAATCAAAACATTCACCCCCAGTCAAGAGATCTGGGTTGAATCCATTATACTTTTGCTCACCATGCCACCCCAGTTTAGACTTGGCCATATGCAAATCAGTCTTGGCCCTGTGCCTCATGGGAACAGTTCAACCCGAACTTCCAAGCCAAGCCCTCCCTGGACCAGAAACAAGCATCCTAGGACCGGTTGCGGGGTTTCACCCCTCTTCAGCCAGGATAGCTTAAATCCAGTGGCACTCTGAGCCCGGGACACGCGTGTGGGCAAACCCAGCGCAGTTAGGGCAAGAAAGCAAAAGACACACAATTGATGGATGGAATGCAGAACCAATCAAAACATTCACCCCCAGTCAAGAGATCTGGGTCTAATCCATTATTCTTTTGCTTACCATGCCACCCCAGTTTAGACTTGGCCATATGCAAATCAGTCTTGGCCCTGTGTCTCATGGGAACAGACCAGCCCAAACTGCCAAGCCAAGTCCTCCCTGGACCAGAAAGAAGCATCCTAGGACCGATTTCGGGGTTTCCCCCTCTTCAGCCAGGATAGCTTAAATCCAGTGTCACAGTGAGCCCGGGACCCATGTCTGGGCATACTCAGCGCAGTTAGGGTGAGAAAGCAAAAGAAACACAATTGATGGACGGAATGCAGAACCAATCAAAACATTTACCCCCAGTGAAGAGATCTGGGTTCAATCCATCATTCTTTTGCACACCATGCCATCCCAGTTTAGACCTGGCCATATGCAAACCAGTCTTGGCCCTGTGCCTCATGGGAACAGTCCAGCCCGAACTGCCAAGCCAAGTCCTCCCTGCATCAGAAACAAGCATCCTAGGACCGGTTTCGGGGTTTCACTACTCTTCAGCCAGGATAGCTTAAATCCAGAGGCACAGTGAGCCCGAGACCCACGTCTGGGCATACCCAGCGCAGTTAGGGCGAGAAAGCAAAAGACACACAATTGATGGACGGAATGCAGAACCAATCAAAACATTCACCCAGAGTCAAGAGATCTGGGATAAATCGATCATTCTTTTGCTTACCATGCCACCCCAGTTTAGACATGGCTGTATGCAAATCAGTCTTGGCCCTGTACCTCATGGGAACAGACCAGCCCGAACTGCCAAGCCAAGTCCTCCCTGGACCAGAAACAAGCAACCTAGGACCGGTTTCGGGGTTTCGCCCCTTTTTAACCAGGATAACTTAAATCCAGTGGCACAGTGAGTCCGGGACCCACGTCTGGGCATACCCAGCGAAGTTAGGGCAAGAAAGCAAAAGACACACAATTGATGGACGGAATGCAGAGCCAATCAAAACATTCACCCCTAGTCAAGAGATCTGGCTTAAATCCATAATTCTTTGCTCACCATGCCACCCCAGTTTAGACCTGGCCATATGCAAATCAGTCTTGGCCCTGTGCCTCATGGGAACAGTCCAAGTTCTCCCTGGACCAAAAACAAGCATCCTAGGACCGGTTTCGGTGTTTCACCCCTCTTCAGCCAGGATAGCTTAAATCCAATGGCACTCTGTGCCCGGGACCCACGTCTGGGCATACCCAGCGCAGTTAGTGCGAGAAAGTAAAAGACACACAATTGATGGACGGAATGCAGAACCAATCAAAACATTCACCCCCCGTCAAGAGATCTGGGTTAAATCCATCATTCTTTTGCTCACCATGCCACCCTAGTTTAGACCTTGCAATATGCGAATCAGTCTTGGCCCTGTGCCTCATGGGAAGAGTCCAGCCCAAACTGCCAAGCCAAGTCCTCCCTGGACCATAAACAAGCATCCTAGGACCGGTTTCGGGGTTTCACCCCTCTTCATCCAGGATAGCTTAAATCCAGTGGCACTCTGAACCCGGGACCCACATCTGGGCATACGCAGTGGAGTTAGGGAGAGAAAGCAAAAGACACACAATTGATGGATGGAATGCAGAACCAATCAAAACATTCACCCCCAGTCAAGAGGACTGGGTTAAATCCATCATTCTTTTGCTCACCATGCCACCCCAGTTTAGAGCTGGTCATATGCAAATCAGTCTTGGCCCTGTGCCTCATGGGAACAGTCCAGCCCAAACTGCCAAGCCAAGTCCTCCGTGGACCAGAAACAAGCATCCTAGGACTGGTTTAGGTGTTTCACCCCTCTTCAGCCAGGATGGCTTAAATCCAGTGGCACAGTGAGCCTGGGACCCACGGGTGGGCATTTCCAGCGCAGTTAGGGCGAGAAAGCAAAAGACACACAATCGATGGATGGAATGCAGAACCAATGAAAACATTCACCCCCATTCAGGAGATCTGGGTTACATCCTTCATTCTTTTGCTCACCATGCCACACAAGTTTAGACCTGGCCATATGCAAATCAGTCTTGACCCTGTGCCTCATTGGAACAGTCCAGCCCGAACTACCAAGCCATGTCCTCCCTGGACCCGAAACAAGCATGCTAGGACCGGTTTCGGGGATTCACTTCTCTTCAGCCTGGATAGTTTAAATCCAGTGGCACATTGAGCCCGGGACACACGTCTGGGCATACCCAGCGCAGTTAGGGCGAAAAAGCAAAAGTCACACAATTGATGGACGGAATACAGAACCAATCAAAACATTCACCTCCAGTAAAAAGGGCTGGGTTAAATCCATCATTCTTTTGCTCACCATGCCACCCCAGTTTAGACCTGGCCATATGCAAATCAGTCTTAGCCCTGTGCCTCAAGGGAACAGTCCAGCCCAAACTGCCAAGCCAAGTCCTCCCTGGACCAGAAACAAGCATCCTAGGACCGGTTTCGGTGATTCACCCCTCTTCAGCCAGGATAGCTTAAATCCAATGGCACAGTGACCCCGGGACCCACGTGTGGGAATACCCAGCGCAGTTAGGGCGAGAAAGCAAAAGACACACAATTGATGGACAGAATGCAGAACCAATCAAAACATTCACCCACAGTCAAGAGATCTGGGTTAAATCCATCATTCCTATGTGCACCATGCCACCCCAGATTAGACCAGGCCATATGCAAATCAGTCTTCGCCCTGTGCCTCATGGGAACAGTCCAGCCCGAACTGCCAAGCCAAGTCCTCGCTTGACAAGAAACAAGCATCCTAGGACCAGTTTTGGGGTTTCACCCCTTTTCAGCCAGGAAAGCTTGAATCCAGTGGCACAGTGAGCCCGAGACTTACGTCTGGGCATACCCAGCGCAGTTAGGGCGAGAAAGCAAAAGACACACAATTGATGGACAGAATGCAGAACCAATCAAAACATTCACCCACAGTCAAGAGATCTGGGTTAAATCCATCATTCCTATGTGCACCATGCCACCCCAGATTAGACCAGGCCATATGCAAATCAGTCTTCGCCCTGTGCCTCATGGGAACAGTCCAGCCCGAACTGCCAAGCCAAGTCCTCGCTTGACAAGAAACAAGCATCCTAGGACCAGTTTTGGGGTTTCACCCCTTTTCAGCCAGGAAAGCTTGAATCCAGTGGCACAGTGAGCCCGAGACTTACGTCTGGGCATACCCAGCGCAGTTAGTGCGAGAAAGCAAAAGACACACAATTGATGGACGGAATGCAGAACCAATCAAAACATTCACCCACAGTCAAGAGATCTGGGTTAAATCCATCATTCCTTTGCTCACCATGCCACCCCAGATTAGACCAGGCCATATGCAAATCAGTCTTGGCCCTGTGCCTCATGGGAACATTCCAGCCCAAACTGCGATGCCAAGTTCTCCCTGAACCAGAAACAAGCAACCTAGGACCGGTTTCGGGGTTTCACCCCTTTTTAGCTAGGATAGCTTAAATCCAGTGGCACAGTGAGTCCGGGACCCACGTCTGGGCATACCCAGCGCAGTTAGGGCAAGAAACCAAAAGACACACAATTGATGGATGTAATGCAGAGCCAATCAAAACATTCACCCCTAGTCAAGAGATCTGGTTTAAATCCATCATTCTTTTGCTCACCATGCCACCTCAGTTTAGACATGGCCATATGCAAATCAGTATTGGCCCTGTGCCTCATGGGAACAGTCCAGCCCGAACTGCCAAGCCAAGTTCTCCCTGGACCAAAAAAAAGCATCCTAGGACCGGTTTCCGTGTTTCATCCCTCTTCAGCCAGGATAGCTTCAATCCAGTCGCACAGTGAGCCCGGGACCCACGTCTGGGCATACCCAGCTCAGTTAGGGCGAGAAAGCAAAAGACAAACAATCGATGGACGGAATGCAGAACCAATCACAACATTCACCCCCAGTCAAGAGATATGGCTTAAATCCATCATTCTTTTGCTCACCATGCCACCCCAGGTTAGACCTGGCCATATGGAAATCAGTCTTCCCCTGTGCCTCATGGGAACAGTCCAGCCCGAACTGCCAAGCCGTGTCCTCCCTGGACCAGAAACAAGCATCTTAGGACCGGTTTAGGGGTTTCACCCCTCTTCAGCCAGGATAGCTTAAATCCAGTGGCACTCTGAGCCCGGGACCCACGTCTGGGCATACCCAGCGCAGTTAGGGCGAGAAAGCAAAAGACACACAATTGATGGACGAAATGCAGAACCAATCAAAACATTCACCCCCAGTCAGGAGATCTGTGTTTAATCCATCATTCCTTTGCTCAACATGCCACACCAGTTTAGACCTGGCCATATGCAAATCAGTCTTGGCCCTGTGCCTCATGGTAAGAGTCCAGCTCAAACTGCCAAGCCAAGTCCTCCCGGGACCAGAAACAAGCATCCTAGGACCGGTTTTGGGGTTTCACCCCTCTTCAACCAGGATAGCTTAAATCCAGTGGCACAGTGAGCCCGGGACCCACGTCTGGGCATACCCAGCGCAGTTAGGGCAAGAAAGCAAAAGACACACAATTGATGGATGGAATGCAGAACCAATCAAAACATTCACCCCCAGTCAAGAGATCTGGGTTGAATCCATTATTCTTTTGCTCACCATGCCACCCCAGTTTAGACTTGGCCATATGCAAATCAGTCTTGGCCCTGTGCCTCATGGGAACAGTTCAACCCGAACTTCCAAGCCAAGCCCTCCCTGGACCAGAAACAAGCATCCTAGGACCGGTTGCGGGGTTTCACCCCTCTTCAGCCAGGATAGCTTAAATCCAGTGGCACTCTGAGCCCGGGACACGCGTGTGGGCAAACCCAGCGCAGTTAGGGCAAGAAAGCAAAAGACACACAATTGATGGATGGAATGCAGAACCAATCAAAACATTCACCCCCAGTCAAGAGATCTGGGTTGAATCCATTATTCTTTTGCTTACCATGCCACCCCAGTTTAGACTTGGCCATATGCAAATCAGTCTTGGCCCTGTGCCTCATGGGAACAGTTCAACCCGAACTTCCAAGCCAAGCACTCCCTGGACCAGAAACAAGCATCCTAGGACCGGTTGCGGGGTTTCACCCCTCTTCAGCCAGGATAGCTTAAATCCAGTGGCAGTCTGAGCCCGGGACACGCGTGTGGGCAAACCCAGCGCAGTTAGTGCGAGAAAGCAAAAGACACACAATTGATGGATGGAATGCAGAACCAATCAAAACATTCACCCCCAGTCAAGAGATCTTGGTTAAATCCATCATTCTTTTGCTCACCATGCCATCCCAGTTTAGACCTGGCCATTTGCAAATCAGTCTTTACCCTGTGTCTCATGGGAACAGACCAGCCCAAACTGCCAAGCCAAGTCCTCCCTGGACCAGAAAGAAGCATACTAGGACCGATTTCGGGGTTTCCCCCTCTTCAGCCAGGATAGCTTAAATCCAGTGTCACAGTGAGCCAGGGACCCATGTCTGGGCATACTCAGCGCAGTTAGGGTGAGAAAGCAAAAGAAACACAATTGATGGACGGAATGCAGAACCAATCAAAACATTTACCCCCAGTGAAGAGATCTGGGTTCAATCCATCATTCTTTTGCACACCATGCCATCCCAGTTTAGACCTGGCCATATGCAAATCAGTCTTGGCCCTGTGCCTCATGGGAACAGTCCAGCCCGAACTGCCAAGCCAAGTCCTCCCTGCATCAGAAACAAGCATCCTAGGACCGGTTTCGGGGTTTCACTCCTCTTCAGCCAGGATAGCTTAAATCCAGAGGCACAGTGAGCCCGAGACCCACGTCTGGGCATACCCAGCGCAGTTAGGGCGAGAAAGCAAAAGACACACAATTGATGGACGGAATGCAGAACCAATCAAAACATTCACCCAGAGTCAAGAGATCTGGGATAAATCGATCATTCTTTTGCTTACCATGCCACCCCAGTTTAGACATGGCTGTATGCAAATCAGTCTTGGCCCTGTACCTCATGGGAACAGACCAGCCCGAACTGCCAAGCCAAGTCCTCCCTGGACCAGAAACAAGCAACCTAGGACCGGTTTCGGGGTTTCGCCCCTTTTTAACCAGGATAGCTTAAATCCAGTGGCACAATGAGTCCGGGACCCACGTCTGGGCATACCCAGCGAAGTTAGGGCAAGAAAGCAAAAGACACACAATTGATGGCCGGAATGCAGAGCCAATCAAAACATTCACCCCTAGTCAAGAGATCTGGCTTAAATCCATAATTCTTTGCTCACCATGCCACCCCAGTTTAGACCTGGCCATATGCAAATCAGTCTTGGCCCTGTGCCTCATGGGAACAGTCCAAGTTCTCCCTGGACCAAAAACAAGCATCCTAGGACCGGTTTCGGTGTTTCACCCCTCTTCAGCCAGGATAGCTTAAATCCAATGGCACTCTGTGCCCGGGACCCAAGTCTGGGCATACCCAGCGCAGTTAGTGCGAGAAAGTAAAAGACACACAATTGATGGACGGAATGCAGAACCAATCAAAACATTCACCCCCTGTCAAGAGATCTGGGTTAAATCCATCATTCTTTTGCTCACCATGCCACCCTAGTTTAGACCTTGCAATATGCGAATCAGTCTTGGCCCTGTGCCTCATGGGAAGAGTCCAGCCCAAACTGCCAAGCCAAGTCCTCCCTGGACCACAAACAAGCATCCTAGGACCGGTTTCGGGGTTTCACCCCTCTTCATCCAGGATAGCTTAAATCCAGTGGCACTCTGAACCCGGGACCCACATCTGGGCATACCCAGTGGAGTTAGGGAGAGAAAGCAAAAGACACACAATTGATGGATGGAATGCAGAACCAATCAAAACATTCACCCCCAGTCAAGAGGACTGGGTTAAATCCATCATTCTTTTGCTCACCATGCCACCCCAGTTTAGAGCTGGTCATATGCAAATCAGTCTTGGCCCTGTGCCTCATGGGAACAGTCCAGCCCAAACTGCCAAGCCAAGTCCTCCGTGGACCAGAAACAAGCATCCTAGGACTGGTTTAGGTGTTTCACCCCTCTTCAGCCAGGATGGCTTAAATCCAGTGGCACAGTGAGCCTGGGACCCACGGGTGGGCATTTCCAGCGCAGTTAGGGCGAGAAAGCAAAAGACACACAATCGATGGATGGAATGCAGAACCAATGAAAACATTCACCCCCATTCAGGAGATCTGGGTTACATCCATCATTCTTTTGCTCACCATGCCACACAAGTTTAGACCTGGCCATATGCAAATCAGTCTTGACCCTGTGCCTCATGGGAACAGTCCAGCCCGAACTACCAAGCCAAGTCCTCCCTGGACCCGAAACAAGCATGCTAGGACCGGTTTCGGGGATTCACTCCTCTTCAGCCTGGATAGTTTAAATCCAGTGGCACATTGAGCCCGGGACACATGTCTGGGCATACCCAGCGCAGTTAGGGCGAAAAAGCAAAAGTCACACAATTGATGGACGGAATGCAGAACCAATCAAAACATTCACCTCCAGTAAAAAGGGCTGGGTTAAATCCATCATTCTTTTGCTCACCATGCCACCCCAGTTTAGACCTGGCCATATGCAAATCAGTCTTAGCCCTGTGCCTCAAGGGAACAGTCCAGCCCAAACTGCCAAGCCAAGTCCTCCCTGGACCAGAAACAAGCATCCTAGGACCGGTTTCGGTGATTCACCCCTCTTCAGCCAGGATAGCTTAAATCCAGTGGCACAGTGACCCCGGGACCCACGTGTGGGAATACCCAGCGCAGTTAGGGCGAGAAAGGAAAAGACACACAATTGATGGACAGAATGCAGAACCAATCAAAACATTCACCCACAGTCAAGAGATCTGGGTTAAATCCATCATTCCTATGTGCACCATGCCACCCCAGATTAGACCAGGCCATATGCAAATCAGTCTTCGCCCTGTGCCTCATGGGAACAGTCCAGCCCGAACTGCCAAGCCAAGTCCTCGCTTGACAAGAAACAAGCATCCTAGGACCAGTTTCGGGGTTTCACCCCTTTTCAGCCAGGAAAGCTTGAATCCAGTGGCACAGTGAGCCCGAGACTTACGTCTGGGCATACCCAGCGCAGTTAGTGCGAGAAAGCAAAAGACACACAATTGATAGACGGAATGCAGAACCAATCAAAACATTCACCCCAGTCAGGAGATCTGGGTTAAATCCATCTTTCTTTTGCTCACCATGCCATCCCAGTTTAGACCTGGCCATATGCAAATCAGTCTTTACCCTGTGCTTCATGGGAACAGTCCAGCCCGAACTGCCAAGCCAAGTCCTCCCTGGACCAGAAACAAGCATCCTAGGACCTGTTTCGGGGTTTTACCCCTCTTCAGCCAGGATAGCTTAAATCCAGTGGCACAGCGAGCCCGGGACCCACGTCTGGGCTTACCCAGCACAGTAAGGGTGAGAATGCAAAAGACACAACATTGATGGACGGAATGCAGAACCAATCAAAACATTCACCCCCAGTCAAGAGATCTGGGTTAAATCGATTATTCTTTTGCTCACCATGCCCCCCCTGTTTAGACCTGGCCATATGCAAATCAGTCTTGGCCCTTTGCCTCATGGGAACAGTCCAGCCGAGCTGCCAAGCCAAGTCCTCCCTGGACCAGAAACAAGCAACCTAGGACCGGTTTCGGGGTTTCACCCCTCTTTAGCCAGGATAGCTTAAATCCAGTGGCACAGTGAGTCCGGGACCCACGTCTGGGCATACCCAATGCAGTTAGGGCAAGAAACCAAAAGACACACAATTGATGGACAGAATGCAGAGCCAATCAAAACATTCACCCCTAGTCAAGAGATCTGGCTTAAATCCATCATTCTTTTGCTCACCATGCCACCTCAGTTTAGACCTGGCCATTTGCAAATCAGTCTTGGCCCTGTGCCTCATGGGAACAGTCCAGCCCGAACTGCCAAGCCAAGTTCTCCCTGGACCAAAAACAAGCATCCTAGGACATGTTTCAGGGTTTCACCCCTCTTCAGCCAGGATAGCTTAAATCCAATGGCACTCTGAGCCCGGGACCCACGTCTGGGCATACCCAGCGCAGTTAGTGCGTGAAAGCAAAAGACACACAATTGATGGACGGAATGCAGAGCCAATCAAAACATTCACCCCTAGTCAAGAGATCTGGCTTAAATCCATCATTCTTTTGCTCACCATGCCACCCTAGTTTAGACATGGCCATATGCAAATCAGTCTTGGCCCTGTGCCTCATGGGAAGAGTCCAGCCCAAACTGCCAAGCCAAGTCCTCCCTGGATCAAAAACAAGCATCCTAGGACCGGTTTCGGTATTTCATCCCTCTTCACCCAGGATAGCTTAAATCCAGTGGCACCGTGAGCCCGGGACCCACGTCTGGGCATATTCAGCTCAGTTAGGGCGAGAAAGCAAAAGACAAACAATTGATGGACGGAATGCAGAACCAATCAAAACATTCACCCCCAGTCAAGAGATCTGGCTTAAATCCATCATTCTTTTGCTCACCATGCCACCCCAGTTTAGACCTGGCCATATGGAAATCAGTCTTTCCCTGTGCCTCATGGGAACAGTCCAGCCGGACCTGCCAAGCCATGTCCTCCCTAGACCAGAAACAAGCATCTTAGGACCAGTTTCGGGGTTTCACCCCTCTTCAGCCAGGATAGCTTAAATCCAGTGGCACTCTGAGCCCGGGACCCACGTCTGGGCATACCCAGTGCAGTTAGGGCGAGAAAGCAAAAGACACACAATTGATGGACGGAATGCAGAACCAATCAAAACATTCACCCCCAGTCAGGAGATCTGGGTTAAATCCATCATTCCTTTGCTCAACATGCCACACCAGTTTAGACCTGGCCATATGCAAATCAGTCTTGGCCCTGTGCCTCATGGTAAGAGTCCAGCCCAAACTGCCAAGCCAAGTCCTCCCGGGACCAGAAACAAGCATCCTTGGACCGGTTTTGGGGTTTCACCCCTCTTCAACCAGGATAGCTTAAATCCAGTGGCACAGTGAGCCCGGGACCCACGTCTGGGCATACCCAGCGCAGTTAGGGCGAGAAAGCAAAAGACACACAATTGATGGACGGAATGCAGAACCAATCAAAACATTCACCCAGAGTCAAGAGATCTGGGATAAATCGATCATTCTTTTGCTTACCATGCCACCCCAGTTTAGACATGGCTTTATGCAAATCAGTCTTGGCCCTGTACCTCATGGGAACAGACCAGCCCGAACTGCCAAGCCAAGTCCTCCCTGGACCAGAAACAAGCAACCTAGGACCAGTTTCGGGGTTTCACCCCTTTTTAGCCAGGATAGCTTAAATCCAGGGGCACAGTGAGTCTGGGACCCACGTCTGGGCATACCCAGCGTAGTTAGGGCAAGAAAGCAAAAGACACACAATTGATGGACGGAATGCAGAGCCAATCAAAACATTCACCCCTAGTCAAGAGATCTGGCTTAAATCCATAATTCTTTTGCTCACCATGCCACCCCAGTTTAGACCTGGCCATATGCAAATCAGTCTTGGCCCTGTGCCTCATGGGAACAGTCCAAGTTCTCCCTGGACCAAAAACAAGCATCCTAGGACCGGTTTCGGTGTTTCACCCCTCTTCAGCCAGGATAGCTTAAATCCAATGGCACTCTGTGCCCGGGACCCACGTCTGGGCATACCCAGCGCAGCTAGTGTGAGAAAGTAAAAGACACACAATTGATGGACGGAATGCAGAACCAATTAAAACATTCACCCCCCGTCAAGAGATCTGGGTTAAATCCATCATTCTTTTGCTCACCATGCCACCCTAGTTTAGACCTTGCAATATGCAAATCAGTCTTGGCCCTGTGCCTCATGGGAAGAGTCCAGCCCAAACTGCCAAGCCAAGTCCTCCCTGGACCAAAAACAAGCATCCTAGGAGCGGATTCGGTGTTTCACCCCTCTTCAACCAGGATAGCTTAAATCCAGTGGCACAGTGAGCCCGGGACCCACGTCTGGGCTTACCCAGCGCAGTTAGGGCGAGAAAGCAAAAGACAAACAATTGATGGACGGAATGCAGAACCAATCAAAACATTCACCCCTAGTCAAGAGATCTGGCTTAAATCCATCATTCTTTTGCTCACCATGCCATCTCAGTTTAGACCTGTCCATATGCAAATCAGTCTTGGCCCTGTGCCTCATGGGAACAGTCCAGCCCGAACTGCCAAGCCAAGTTCTCCCTGGACCAAAAAAAAGCATCCTAGGACCGGTTTCGGTGTTTCATCCCTCTTCAGCCAGGATAGCTTCAATCCAGTGGCACAGTGAGCCCGGGACCCACGTCTGGGCATACCCAGCTCAGTTAGGGCGAGAAAGCAAAAGACAAACAATTGATGGACGGAATGCAGAACCAATCAAAACATTCACCCCCAGTCAAGAGATATGGCTTAAATCCATCATTCTTTTGCTCACCATGCCACCCCAGTTTAGACCTGGCCATATGGAAATCAGTCTTTCCCTGTGCCTCATGGGAACAGTCCAGCCGAACTGCCAAGCCGTGTCCTCCCTGGACCAGAAACAAGCATCTTAGGACCGGTTTCGGGGTTTCACCCCTCTTCAGCCAGGATAGCTTAAATCCAGTGGCACTCTGAGCCCGGGACCCACGTCTGGGCATACCCAGCGCAGTTAGGGCGAGAAAGCAAAAGACACACAATTGATGGACGAAATGTAGAACCAATCAAAACATTCACTCCAGTCAGGAGATCTGGGTTAAAACCATCATTCCTTTGCTCAACATGCCACACCAGTTTAGACCTGGCCATATGCAAATCAGTCTTGGCCCTGTGCCTCATGGTAAGAGTCCAGCTCAAACTGCCAAGCCAAGTCCTCCCGGGACCAGAAACAAGCATCCTAGGACCGGTTTTGGGGTTTCACCCCTCTTCAACCAGGATAGCTTAAATCCAGTGATACAGTGAGCCCGGGACCCACGTCTGGGCATACCCAGCGCAGTTAGGGCAAGAAAGCAAAAGACACACAATTGATGGATGGAATGCAGAACCAATCAAAACATTCACCCCCAGTCAAGAGATCTGGGTTAAATCCATTATTCTTTTGCTCACCATGCCACCCCAGTTTAGACTTGGCCATATGCAAATCAGTCTTGGCCCTGTGCCTCATGGGAACAGTTCAACCCGAACTTCCAAGCCAAGCCCTCCCTGGACCAGAAACAAGCATCCTAGGACCGGTTGCGGGGTTTCACCCCTCTTCAGCCAGGATAGGTTAAATCCAGTGGCACTCTGAGCCCGGGACACGCGTGTGGGCAAACCCAGCGCAGTTAGTGCGAGAAAGCAAAAGACACACAATTGATGGACGGAATGCAGAACCAATCAAAACATTCACCCCCAGTCAGGACATCTGGTTTAAATCCATCATTCTTTTGCTCACCATGCCATCCCAGTTTCAACCTGGCCATTTGCAAATCAGTCTTTACCCTGTGTCTCATGGGAACAGACCAGCCCAAACTGCCAAGCCAAGTCCTCCCTGGACCAGAAAGAAGCATCCTAGGACCGATTTCGGGGTTTCCCCCTCTTCAGCCAGGATAGCTTAAATCCAGTGTCACAGTGAGCCCGGGACCCACGTCTGGGCATACTCAGCGCAGTTAGGGTGAGAAAGCAAAAGAAACACAATTGATGGACGGAATGCAGAACCAATCAAAACATTTACCCCCAGTGAAGAGATCTGGGTTAAATCCATCATTCTTTTGCACACCATGCCATCCCAGTTTAGACCTGGCCATATGCAAATCAGTCTTGGCCCTGTGCCTCATGGGAACAGTCCAGCCCGAACTGCCAAGCCAAGTCCTCCCTGCATCAGAAACAAGCATCCTAGGACCGGTTTCGGGGGTTCACTCCTCTTCAGCCAGGATAGCTTAAATCCAGAGGCACAGTGAGCCCGAGACCCACGTCTGGGCATACCCAGCGCAGTTAGGGCGAGAAAGCAAAAGACACACAATTGATGGACGGAATGCAGAACCAATCAAAACATTCACCCAGAGTCAAGAGATCTGGGATAAATCGATCATTCTTTTGCTTACCATGCCACCCCAGTTTAGACATGGCTGTATGCAAATCAGTCTTGGCCCTGTACCTCATGGGAACAGACCAGCCCGAAATGCCAAGCCAAGTTCTCCCTGGACCAGAAACAAGCAACCTAGGACCGGTTTCGGGGTTTCACCCCTTTTTAACCAGGATAGCTTAAATCCAGTGGCACAGTGAGTCCGGGACCCACGTCTGGGCATACCCAGCGAAGTTAGGACAAGAAAGCAAAAGACACACAATTGATGGACGGAATGCAGAGCCAATCAAAACATTCACCCCTAGTCAAGAGATCTGGCTTAAATCCATAATTCTTTTGCTCACCATGCCACCCCAGTTTAGACCTGGCCATATGCAAATCAGTCTTGGCCCTGTGCCTCATGGGAACAGTCCAAGTTCTCCCTGGACCAAAAACAAGCATCCTAGGACCGGTTTCGGTGTTTCACCCCTCTTCAGCCAGGATAGCTTAAATCCAATGGCACTCTGTGCCCGGGACCCACGTCTGGGCATAACCAGCGCAGTTAGTGCGAGAAAGTAAAAGACACACAATTGATGGACGGAATGCAGAACCAATCAAAACATTCACCCCCCGTCAAGAGATCTGGGTTAAATCCATCATTCTTTTGCTCACCATGCCACCCTAGTTTAGACCTTGCAATATGCGAATCAGTCTTGGCCCTGTGCCTCATGGGAAGAGTCCAGCCCAAACTGCCAAGCCAAGTCCTCCCTGGCCCAAAAACAAGCATCCTAGGACCGGTTTCGGGGTTTCACCCCTCTTCATCCAGGATAGCTTAAATCCAGTGGCACTCTGAACCCAGGACCCACATCTGGGCATACCCAGTGGAGTTAGGGAGAGAAAGCAAAAGACACACAATTGATGGATGGAATGCAGAACCAATCAAAACATTCACCCCCAGTCAAGAGGACTGGGTTAAATCCATCATTCTTTTGCTCACCATGCCACCCCAGTTTAGAGCTGGTCATATGCAAATCAGTCTTGGCCCTGTGCCTCATGGGAACAGTCCAGCCCAAACTGCCAAGCCAAGTCCTCCCTGGACCAGAAACAAGCATCCTAGGACTGGTTTAGGTGTTTCACCCCTCTTCAGCCAGGATGGCTTAAATCCAGTGGCACAGTGAGCCTGGGACCCACGGGTGGGCATTTCCAGCGCAGTTAGGGCGAGAAAGCAAAAGACACACAATCGATGGATGGAATGCAGAACCAATGAAAACATTCACCCCCATTCAGGAGATCTGGGTTACATCCATCATTCTTTTGCTCACCATGCCACACAAGTTTAGACCTGGCCATATGCAAATCAGTCTTGGCCCTGTGCCTCATGGGAACAGTCCAGCCCGAACTACCAAGCCAAGTCCTCCCTGGACCCGAAACAAGCATGCTAGGACCGGTTTCGGGGATTCACTCCTCTTCAGCCTGGATAGCTTAAATCCAGTGGCACATTGAGCCCGGGACACACGTCTGGGCATACCCAGCGCAGTTAGGGCGAAAAAGCAAAAGTCACACAATTGATGGACGGAATGCAGAACCAATCAAAACATTCACCTCCAGTAAAAAGGGCTGGGTTAAATCCATCATTCTTTTGCTCACCATGCCACCCCAGTTTAGACCTGGCCATATGCAAATCAGTCTTGGCCCTGTGCCTCAAGGGAACAGTCCAGCCCAAACTGCCAAGCCAAGTCCTCCCTGGACCAGAAACAAGCATCCTAGGACCGGTTTCGGTGATTCACCCCTCTTCAGCCACGATAGCTTAAATCCAGTGGCACAGTGACCCCGGGACCCACGTGTGGGAATACCCAGCGCAGTTAGGGCGAGAAAGCAAAAGACACACAATTGATGGACAGAATGCAGAACCAATCAAAACATTCACCCACAGTCAAGAGATCTGGGTTAAATCCATCATTCCTATGTGCACCATGCCACCCCAGATTAGACCAGGCCATATGCAAATCAGTCTTTGCCCTGTGCCTCATGGGAACAGTCCAGCCCGAACTGCCAAGCCAAGTCCTCGCTTGACAAGAAACAAGCATCCTAGGACCAGTTTCGGGGTTTCACCCCTTTTCAGCCAGGAAAGCTTGAATCCAGTGGCACAGTGAGCCCGAGACTTACGTCTGGGCATACCCAGCGCAGTTAGTGCGAGAAAGCAAAAGACACACAATTGATAGACGGAATGCAGAACCAATCAAAACATTCACCCCAGTCAGGAGATCTGGGTTAAATCCATCTTTCTTTTGCTCACCATGCCATCCCAGTTTAGACCTGGCCATATGCAAATCAGTCTTTACCCTGTGCTTCATCAGGACAGTCCAGCCCGAACTGCCAAGCCAAGTCCTCCCTGGACCAGAAACAAGCATCCTAGGACCTGTTTCGGGGTTTTACCCCTCTTCAGCCAGGATAGCTTAAATCCAGTGGCACAGCGAGCCCGGGACCCACGTCTGGGCTTACCCAGCACAGTAAGGGTGAGAAAGCAAAAGACACACAATTGATGGACGGAATGCAGAACCAATCAAAACATTCACCCCCAGTCAAGAGATCTGGGTTAAATCGATTATTCTTTTGCTCACCATGCCCCCCCTGTTTAGACCTGGCCATATGCAAATCAGTATTGGCCCTTTGCCTCATGGGAACAGTCCAGCCGAGCTGCCAAGCCAAGTCCTCCCTGGACCAGAAACAAGCAACCTAGGACCGGTTTCGGGGTTTCACCCCTCTTTAGCCAGGATAGCTTAAATCCAGTGGCACAGTGAGTCCGGGACCCACGTCTGGGCATACCCAGTGCAGTTAGGGCAAGAAACCAAAAGACACACAATTGATGGACAGAATGCAGAGCCAATCAAAACATTCACCCCTAGTCAAGAGATCTGGCTTAAATCCATAATTCTTTTGCTCACCATGCCACCTCAGTTTAGACCTGGCCATATGCAAATCAGTCTTGGCCCTGTGCCTCATGGGAACAGTCCAGCCACAACTGCCAAGCCAAGTTCTCCCTGGACCAAAAACAAGCATCCTAGGACCGGTTTCGGGGTTTCACCACTCTTCAGCCAGGATAGCTTAAATCCAATGGCACTCTGAGCCCGGGACCCACGTCTGGGCATACCCAGCGCAGTTAGTGCGTGAAAGCAAAAGACACACAATTGATGGACGGAATGCAGAACCAATCAAAACATTCACCCGCAGTCAAGAGATCTGGGTTAAATCCATCATTCTTTTGCTCACCATGCTACCCTAGTTTAGACATGGCCATATGCAAATCAGTTTTAGCCCTGTGCCTCATGGGAAGAGTCCAGCCCAAACTGCCAAGCCAAGTCCTCCCTGGATCAAAAACAAGCATCCTAGGACCGGTTTCGGTGTTTCATCCCTCTTCAGCCAGGATAGCTTCAATCCAGTGGCACAGTGAGCCCGGGACCCACGTCTGGGCATACCCAGCTCAGTTAGGGCGAGAAAGCAAAAGACAAACAATTGATGGACGGAATGCAGAACCAATCAAAACATTCACCCCCAGTCAAGAGATATGGCTTAACCCCTTCCATGCTCATGACGGAACGGTTCCGTCATGAGCCACGGTTGAGCTGTGCTCATGACGGAACCGTTCCGTCATGAGCCCGCCCGCGCTCGAACCCTTCAGCACCGCGGCGGAATTCGCCCAGCGCTGAAGGGGTTAAATCCATCATTATTTTGCTCACCATGCCACCCCAGTTTAGACCTGGCCATATGGAAATCAGTCTTTCCCTGTGCCTCATGGGAACAGTCCAGCCCGAACTGCCAAGCCGTGTCCTCCCTGGACCAGAAACAAGCATCTTAGGACCGGTTTCGGGGTTTCACCCCTCTTCAGCCAGGATAGCCTAAATCCAGTGGCACTCTGAGCCCGGGACCCACGTCTGGGCATACCCAGCGCAGTTAGGGCGAGAAAGCAAAAGACACACAATTGATGGACGAAATGCAGAACTAATCAAAACATTCACCCCCAGTCAGGATATCTGGGTTAAATCCATCATTCCTTTGCTCAACATGCCACACCAGTTTAGACCTGGCCATATGCAAATCAGTCTTGGCCCTGTGCCTCATGGTAAGAGTCCAGCCCAAACTGCCAAGCCAAGTCCTCCCGGGACCAGAAACAAGCATCCTAGGACCGGTTTTGGGGTTTCACCCCTCTTCAACCAGGATAGCTTAAATCCAGTGGCACAGTGAGCCCGGGACCCACGTCTGGGCATACCCAGCGCAGTTAGGGCAAGAAAGCAAAAGACACACAATTGATGGATGGAATGCAGAACCAATCAAAACATTCACCCCCAGTCAAGAGATCTGGGTTAAATCCATTATTCTTTTGCTCACCATGCCACCCCAGTTTAGACTTGGCCATATGCAAATCAGTCTTGGCCCTGTGCCTCATGGGAACAGTTCAACCCGAACTTCCAAGCCAAGCCCTCCCTGGACCAGAAACAAGCATCCTAGGACCGGTTGCGGGGTTTCACCCCTCTTCAGCCAGGATAGCTTAAATCCAGTGGCACTCTGAGCCCGGGACACGCGTGTTGGCAAACCCAGTGCAGTTAGTGCGAGAAAGCAAAAGACACACAATTGATGGACGGAATGCAGAACCAATCAAAACATTCACCCCCAGTCAGGAGATCTGGGTTAAATCCATCATTCTTTTGCTCACCATGCCCCCCCCTGTTTAGACCTGGCCATATGCAAATCAGTCTTGGCCCTTTGCCTCATGGGAACAGTCCAGCCGAGCTGCCAAGCCAAGTCCTCCCTGGACCAGAAACAAGCAACCTAGGACCGGTTTCGGGGTTTCACCCCTCTTTAGCCAGGATAGCTTAAATCCAGTGGCACAGTGAGTCCGGGACCCACGTCTGGGCATACCCAGTGCAGTTAGGGCAAGAAACCAAAAGACACACAATTGATGGACAGAATGCAGAGCCAATCAAAACATTCACCCCTAGTCAAGAGATCTGGCTTAAATCCATAATTCTTTTGCTCACCATGCCACCTCAGTTTAGACCTGGCCATATGCAAATCAGTCTTGGCCCTGTGCCTCATGGGAACAGTCCAGCCACAACTGCCAAGCCAAGTTCTCCCTGGACCAAAAACAAGCATCCTAGGACCGGTTTCGGGGTTTCACCACTCTTCAGCCAGGATAGCTTAAATCCAATGGCACTCTGAGCCCGGGACCCACGTCTGGGCATGCCCAGCGCAGTTAGTGCGTGAAAGCAAAAGGCACACAATTGATGGACGGAATGCAGAACCAATCAAAACATTCACCCGCAGTCAAGAGATCTGGGTTAAATCCATCATTCTTTTGCTCACCATGCTACCCTAGTTTAGACATGGCCATATGCAAATCAGTTTTGGCCCTGTGCCTCATGGGAAGAGTCCAGCCCAAACTGCCAAGCCAAGTCCTCCCTGGATCAAAAACAAGCATCCTAGGACCGGTTTCGGTGTTTCATCCCTCTTCAGCCAGGATAGCTTCAATCCAGTGGCACAGTGAGCCCGGGACCCACGTCTGGGCATACCCAGCTCAGTTAGGGCGAGAAAGCAAAAGACAAACAATTGATGGACGGAATGCAGAACCAATCAAAACATTCACCCCCAGTCAAGAGATATGGCTTAAATCCATCATTATTTTGCTCACCATGCCACCCCAGTTTAGACCTGGCCATATGGAAATCAGTCTTTCCCTGTGCCTCATGGGAACAGTCCAGCCCGAACTGCCAAGCCGTGTCCTCCCTGGACCAGAAACAAGCATCTTAGGACCGGTTTCGGGGTTTCACCCCTCTTCAGCCAGGATAGCTTAAATCCAGTGGCACTCTGAGCCCGGGACCCACGTCTGGGCATACCCAGCGCAGTTAGGGCGAGAAAGCAAAAGACACACAATTGATGGACGAAATGCAGAACTAATCAAAACATTCACCCCCAGTCAGGAGATCTGGGTTAAATCCATCATTCCTTTGCTCAACATGCCACACCAGTTTAGACCTGGCCATATGCAAATCAGTCTTGGCCCTGTGCCTCATGGTAAGAGTCCAGCCCAAACTGCCAAGCCAAGTCCTCCCGGGACCAGAAACAAGCATCCTAGGACCGGTTTTGGGGTTTCACCCCTCTTCAACCAGGATAGCTTAAATCCAGTGGCACAGTGAGCCCGGGACCCACGTCTGGGCATACCCAGCGCAGTTAGGGCAAGAAAGCAAAAGACACACAATTGATGGATGGAATGCAGAACCAATCAAAACATTCACCCCCAGTCAAGAGATCTGGGTTAAATCCATTATTCTTTTGCTCACCATGCCACCCCAGTTTAGACTTGGCCATATGCAAATCAGTCTTGGCCCTGTGCCTCATGGGAACAGTTCAACCCGAACTTCCAAGCCAAGCCCTCCCTGGACCAGAAACAAGCATCCTAGGACCGGTTGCGGGGTTTCACCCCTCTTCAGCCAGGATAGCTTAAATCCAGTGGCACTCTGAGCCCGGGACACGCGTGTTGGCAAACCCAGTGCAGTTAGTGCGAGAAAGCAAAAGACACACAATTGATGGACGGAATGCAGAACCAATCAAAACATTCACCCCCAGTCAGGAGATCTGGGTTAAATCCATCATTCTTTTGCTCACCATGCCATCCCAGTTTAGACCTGGCCATTTGCAAATCAGTCTTTACCCTGTGTCTCATGGGAACAGACCAGCCCAAACTGCCAAGCCAAGTCCTCCCTGGACCAGAAAGAAGCATCCTAGGACCGATTTCGGGGTTTCCCCCCCTTCAGCCAGGATAGCTTAAATCCAGTGTCACAGTGAGCCCGGGACCCACGTCTGGGCATACTCAGCGCAGTTAGGGTGAGAAAGCAAAAGAAACACAATTGATGGACGGAATGCAGAACCAATCAAAACATTTACCCCCAGTGAAGAGATCTGGGTTAAATCCATCATTCAGACATGGATAACATACCCAGAAGCATGAAATCAGTGAAACCCTGTAATGGATATCCAAGATTACTGTGCATGAATAACAGGTAAAAACATTCAGTGATATTTGAATTACATGGTGTAAATAATCAACTACCAAAATATATCATTGTCTTGGTTGAATGCATGAAATGAATTTGTGGTGTACATGCCATCCGCCTTAGTTGGGAACAAATAATTACATATGCTTGATGTCGCCAAACTCTCGTTGCGCATTGCCTGTAAATAAAAACAAGCATTTGCAATGCAATAGGTCTCGCAGTTATACGAGTTTGAGCTATTGGCATTATAAATGACAGTGCCTTTTATTTATGTTTTAACAAAACCAAACTTAAATAAAAAGCACTGTCATTTACAATGCCAATAGCTCCTCCTATAAATGCGAGACCTATTGCATTGCAAATGCTTGTTCTCTCAAGCTCTCTCCATGCGGGCCAACAATCCACACAAATCAAAAAATCCCTTTTTAGTGAATAGTACAAAATCTCCCCCTCCGCCCCACCTACCTTTGAAAAACGGAATAAGTATACTTCAATATATACTTTGAGCTAGGGGTCCGAATGAGAACCAAATTACAAAGCAACCCTACACATGGAACCTACAAATCGTCAAGTAAAATAAACTTGCAAAAGGTCTACTGGTTTCAAATTAAACATGGTACGATAATAGGATGTCGATTTAACACAGCTATAATAATATTTAACACGAATAGTGACATTTACTATATAAAAAAATTACAAATATAATTTTGAACAAAGAACGCGAATGCTTAGTAACGCTAAAGGAATAATAACAACAAAGAAAGAAAACTCGCCTACCTGTCAAAGCATTTCTGATTTTTAAAAAAACACCCGAAAACCCCTTTCTGTAACAGGCCAGGACCAGGACATTTGCATCGGAACCATAAGCATTTACTCAACCAATTGGATACTGATTCTAGGACATGTGATCTGCTTGGCTGTTTAACAACTCAATGACAAGAATAGCAGCCATCTTGAAGAGGAAACCAATAAACTTCATAGATCAGAAAACAACGGTTTGCTGTGTAGTGGCCGAAGAATTTAGCATTTCAAATCGGGATTTGCAGTCGGTTCAAAATGTACTCGAATACCATGTCGCACACAGTGGGGCTGCTGATTTTTCTCTGAGAAATCATAACATGAATGCATTTTCTTACAACGAACACTTCCAGATCAGTGGTTTCTCGATCGGAGTGTGGCCATATTGAGTGGGGCACCTAAGACAACATATTTTGAACATGGGTGCAGAAACATGGACGGCAGCTGAGCTCCCTCCACACTTTGAGCGGCCCACCGTTGTTCGTAGCGTTTGTCATATAATGGTATTAAACAATGCGGCACACCTATTTTGAATCGAGAATAAGGAAATACAATGACGAAAGAAAAAAATATAACCAATCTGTCTAACCATAACGTAATTTATGAGAAAAGTCTAAATTTTTGAAAGCTGTCACCTGAGATACTTTTTAGAATGCAGTGCGTTTAGCCAGGCGGTCAACAGGCAGTTATTTGTGTGGAGGAGATAGGTTGTTTTGGCTGTTAGTGTCCCGCAGAGGATGAAAGAGGAGAAGACAGAGCGGCGACGGAAGAAGCAACAGGAGCGGGATTCCTCCTCACCAACCAAGGTTTGGGTGAAGGAGGAGCCGCTTAGCCCATCCAGGTACAGCCGCCCTCGGTCCGGAAGCGGGTCGCCATCTGGTCCCACACATCAAGGTAGCCGTCAGAGGAAAAGGAGCAGGTGAGGAGTTTTCAAGATGACTTTCCTCATTTTCAGCAGTTATGGACGAAACCCTTGGGAAAGGGGTAAGGCTACTGGATGGGAACAATCGATGCATGCTTACCAGTTTGCGGGAGACACTTTTTGTTACCAATGGCGATAGTAATTTATTGGTGAAGTAGGAGCGTTTACTTTAGTATTTCAGAGAATCAAACTTAACGATTGCGGCAATTTAACATACAAAAGTGGAGCTTCCTTGTTTAATGGACAGGTGTTGGCAGGTATGTGATACGTCAGATGAAGCTGGGCGGAGAGTACTCGTAGAGTTTCGGACACCGCTTCCGACTTTGGAGTTGGCAGACAGGTTTGAGTCCCGGCGTTGGCTCAACGGCTCCATGAGCCTTAATAGAACAAGCATTCGGCCGCGCGGCCGAAAACGAAAGTAATAGCGATCGCGATCAAAGCGAAAGTGATCGCGATCGCTTGGGTGGTGCGCGCGCAGCAGTGATTGGCGGCTGCGCGCGTGCACGTTCACATGCACTGTAGCTTTAGGCCACGGCAGCACTTTGAAAAGCCCAGTTATAAAATGTCTCTTTGAGCCTTTGGCTCACGAGACCTAAAAAGCAAAACATAGTGCATCTAATAAAAGAACTATGCTGCCAGTTTCTCCTCAATTATCCCATTATGTCAACCTCTGACCCAACATTTTCATCAACACTGATGACGGATTAGCCAGCATTTGGCCTCTGACCCCTGTTGCAGAAACAGTGTTCCCTATTGCCCAGTTTGTGAAAAACTCGATCCGAACGCATACCACAAGGAGTAAAGGGACAGGATACTTAACACCCACTTCCCTGGGGCCCAACTGAGCACAAAGCATGACTGCTTAACTGTTGTATCGGCTTCCTAGCGTGCGCTTTCATCCCAATGGGACTACCTGTCCCATAATGCAACTTGCTGACCATTATAAGGCGCGGTAACACAGGCAGGAGTCCAGCAACGAAGTACATGTTATGAAAAACGTGCAATCTAGACAAGGTCCCGAGAAGGTGACTACCACGCTGCACTGGGATTACATGAATAGTGCTTTGCTGTAACTTGCGCTTGCAATTTTAAAGCCTCCTCATTTTGTATTTCATTTGAGCTTATTTTTTTACCCTTGTTTTAACTACAGTCGCGCCCCCCCTGGCCCCCTCACGCACTATAAAACTTCTTACAAGCACCGCAATTTTGCGGGTCCGGGCTCACGGGGTCACGTGACGCGCCGCCGCCATTTTGGGAAGGTCAGTGCCACTTCCTGTGTTCGGGGGTTAGCGCTCTAGCGCTGTTACACCGCCACATCGCCTATTTAAGGCGAGCTTTTAACGTGGGTCAGCCTGGAGAAGGTGACTACCACGCTGCGCTGGGATTACATGAATATCGCTTTGCTGTAACTTGCGCTTGCAATTTTAAAGCCTCCTCATTTTGTATTTCATTTGAGCTTATTTTTTTACCCTTGTTTTAACTACAGTCGTGCCCCCCCCCGGCCCCCTCACGCACTATAAAACTTCTTACAAGCACCGCAATTTTGCGGGTCCGGGCTCACGGGGTCACGTGACGCGCCGCCGCCATTTTGGGAAGGTCAGTGCCACTTCCTGTGTTCGGGGGTTAGCGCTCTAGCGCTGTTACACCGCCACATCGCCTATTTAAGGCGAGCTTTTAACGTGGGTCAGCCTGGAGAAGGTGACTACCACGCTGCGCTGGGATTACATGAATATCGCTTTGCTGTAACTTGCGCTTGCAATTTTAAAGCCTCCTCATTTTGTATTTCATTTGAGCTTATTTTTTTACCCTTGTTTTAACTACAGTCGCGCCCCCCCCCGGCCCCTTCACGCACTATAAAACTTCTTACAAGCACCGCAATTTTGCCGGTCCGGGCTCACGGGGTCACGTGACGCGCCGCCGCCATTTTCGGGAAGGTCAGTGCCACTTCCTGTGTTCGGGGGTTAGCGCTCTAGCGCTGTTACACCGCCATATCGCCTATTTAAAGCTCGCCTCGGCGCGCAGCGGTCGCGCCTTCGCTACGCCTGAGTCTAGCCAGAGTCCTGCCCGTCTGCGCCCGTCAGCCCTAAGGCAGGGTCAGGGCAGGAGACGCTGGACCCCTCAGGATGATATCGGCTGATGCCCTGCGCCAACTGCGCTGCGAGGTAAGAAGCTGCCACCATGGCGCCTTGGACCCTCTGAGTGGCCCTTACCAGTGTCCTAGCTGTTCCTTTAGGCTTCAAAGGCCACAGCCCATCTTAAAACTCCAACCTAGCCCACCCACGCTACATACAGCTGACGTAGTCGCTGATCATGTCGCCCGACCCTCAATAAAAATCCTGCATCTAAACGTCAGATTCCTGGTCTGCCATTATCTGGAAGTGTTCTCCCTGATTACGGATGAGAATCCCGATGTATTCTTTCTCACCGAAACATGGCTACATGATCAAGCCATGGTAGCCACGAACTTAGCCCTACCAGTGGGTTACACAATGTACACGCTTCATCGTAACGCTAGAGGGGGAGGCATCGCGGCTGCGGTAAAATCATGCTACCCATGTGCCTGGCAGCCTGTTTCCATAGCGGGGTGTGAGAGCGCTCAATTTAACATCTCTATAAACCCCCATTTCACTTTCTCGGGACTGCTCATCTATAGGCCTCCTGACCCTGATGTAGCCTTTCGTAATAGCCTCCCGGAGGTAGTCTCCTCCCTTGCCTTGAAGACTGCCAACTTCACTATAGTTGGAGACCTCAACTTACACATGGATTCACCGATTACCAACTCAGTCAGCAGTCTTCTAGCTGATCTTGAAGCCCTTCAACTAGTTCAGCTGATCGAACAACAGACTCACACTGGAGGCCACCTACTGGACCCCTTCCTGACAAATATCACCAACATTTCAGTGCTTCAGCCTAAACCCATGGCCTGGACCGATCATTATCTGATCGAGATCCACATTGCAACATCTACCCCCTACTTTAGAAATAACCTCCCCAACATTTTTAAACGACCATGGAAAAATTTAAACCTAGTGGATTTCCACCAGCTCCTGATGAAGCATCACCCATACCCCCCCCACTGAAGTTACCCGTGGTTATGACAGTTTTTGTGAGTGGCTAACTCAAGCTTTGGACTCGCTCATACCTGCTAGATGGAGCAAGACCAGATCAGGTCCCTCCAGTCCATGGTACAATGATTCCCTTAAGCAGCTTAAATCCTCCTGCAAAAAGGCGGAACGAGCCTGGCGTAGAGCGTATGACACTGACCTCAAGTTAGCCTACAGGGCCTGCACTAGGCTATACCATCAGGCCATATGCAAAGCCAGGGCTGCGTATTATTCGTTGGAAATAAAAAACAGCACTAATCCAACGAAGGTAATCTTTACGGTGTGTAAAGATTTAACTAGCAAAAAGACGGCAACCTCAGTAAAAGCCACTTTAGCCCACTGTGAAGATCTCGCCTCTTTTTTTGTTGAAAAGGTCGAGGCTATATATAGGTCCTTCCCTCAGTCCACTTCCTTAAATAATACACCTGTTCCTAAGCCAACTGCCTCAAAATCATTGCTATCCATTCCGGGCCCCACCTCTGAGGAGTTCAGATCTTTGGTTACCAAATTTAAGTCTGGCTCCCCCATGAATCCTCTAAGACCTGCTCAATTTCGGGATCTTGCAGAGTGCTGCTATCCTTCACTTCACAATCTCATTGAACTCTCCTTTGACTCTGGTACTGTGCCCACTAAGTGGAAGCAGGCCACCATCATTCCTATATTAAAGAAACCTTCCCTCGACCCCGCCAAACCCGAACACTATCGGCCCATTTCCCTTCTCCCTTGGATATCAAAATTAGCAGAAGCACACGCCAATAACATCCTGTCTTCACACCTGCAGGAAGCTAGCATTCTTGATCCTTCTCAGAATGGGTTCCGTGCGGGTCACAGCACCGAGACCGCTCTTTTAGCAGTTGTGGAGCAGATAAGGAAGATGCTAGACAGTGATCAGATGGTGGCACTGATCCTTTTGGATCTTAGTGCCGCTTTCGACACTGTCTCTCATCCGATCCTACTCCAACGGCTTTCTGAGGCGGGAGGCGGGAAAGTAGCGATTGATTGGTTCCGCTCCTTCCTTGCGGAGCGCACCTTTAAAGTCTCTACGCCGCCTTACGAATCCTCTCCCCGCCCTATCTTACAAGGTGTTCCACAGGGTTCGGCTCTTAGCCCTACCTTGTTCAACTTATATGTTCAGCCGTTGGCGGAGGTAGCCCGTAGTCGTGGTCTTACCATGGTGTCATACGCTGATGACACTTAGCTGGCGGTTGCACTTAATGGTGACACCACTATGGATGCTCCCGCCTTCCAGGCTGCCCTTAAAGAAGTAGCAGGGTGGATGTCGGAGAATCGAATTCAACTCAATGCTACTAAAACCGAGGTCCTTGTCTTCGGCAAGGACACTAAGCTCTGGGGAGATCAATGGTGGCCATCAGAGCTGGGCCCCGTTCCCACTCCCGTTACAGAGGTTAGAAATCTCGGGGTGTAGCTTGATGACAAGCTCTCCTTTACTCCCCACACTAAGAGAGTGGCTGGTGTCTGTTTTGGCACTTTGCAGTGCCTTCGGCCGATTTTTAAATTTTTCGATGCGGCTACCAGACAAATAATAGTCCAAGCCATGGTCCTCACCAGACTGGACTATGCCAGCTCACTCCTGCTGGGAGTGAACCAGGCAGAGCTAGCTCGCCTCCAGCGTGTCCAAAATGCGGCAGCCAGGATGTTGGTTGGCCTCCCTAAATTTTGTTCAGCGCGACGCACTATCCAAGATCTCCACTGGCTGCCAGTAGGGCAAAGGATCAAGTTTAAGGCTCTCTGCCTGACTTTTAAACTCCTTAAATTGGCCTCTCCTCCTATCCTTGCCCAGACTATCTCTTATTATATCCCTTTCAGAGCTCTCCGGTCATCAGGGCAAAATCTTGCCATTGTCCCACGCTACAAAAGAACAAGAATAGGCGGACGCTCTTTTGCAGTGTTGGCGGCCTCTCTCTGGAACACTCTGCCTACCTCACTCCGTTCTATTCCCGATCTGCTCCTGTTTAGGAAGGCATTGAAAACCTTCCTATTCTCCACAGTCTAACTCTCTGCTGATCTGGTCTTCTCAATGTATGTTGTGTTTGTCACCATCTCTTTAGCGCCGGGACGCCTCTTGGCTGTGGCATCTGTGCGCTTTATAAAAATTATATAACATAACATAACATTTTGCACACCATGCCATCCCAGTTTAGACCTGGCCATATGCAAATCAGTCTTGGCCCTGTGCCTCATGGGAACAGTCCAGCCCGAACTGCCAAGCCAAGTCCTCCCTGCATCAGAAACAAGCATGCTAGGACCGGTTTCGGGGTTTCACTCCTCTTCAGCCAGGATAGCTTAAATCCAATGGCACTCTGTGCCCGGGACCCACGTCTGGGCATAACCAGCGCAGTTAGTGCGAGAAAGTAAAAGACACACAATTGATGGACGGAATGCAGAACCAATCAAAACATTCACCCAGAGTCAAGAGATCTGGGATAAATCTATCATTCTTTTGCTTACCATGCCACCCCAGTTTAGACATGGCTGTATGCAAATCAGTCTTGGCCCTGTACCTCATGGGAACAGACCAGCCCGAACTGCCAAGCCAAGTCCTCCCTGGACCAGAAACAAGCAACCTAGGACCGGTTTCGGGGTTTCACCCCTTTTTAACCAGGATAGATTAAATCCAGTGGCACAGTGAGTCCGGTACCCACGTCTGGGCATACCCAGCGAAGTTAGGGCAAGAAAGCAAAAGACACACAATTGATGGACGGAATGCAGAGCCAATCAAAACATTCACCCCTAGTCAAGAGATCTGGCTTAAATCCATAATTATTTTGCTCACCATGCCACCCCAGTTTAGACCTGGCCATATGCAAATCAGTCTTGGCCCTGTGCCTCATGGGAACAGTCCAAGTTCTCCCTGGACCAAAAACAAGCATCCTAGGACCGGTTTCGGTGTTTCACCCCTCTTCAGCCAGGATAGCTTAAATCCAATGGCACTCTGTGCCCGGGACCCACGTCTGGGCATAACCAGCGCAGTTAGTGCGAGAAAGTAAAAGACACACAATTGATGGACGGAATGCAGAACCAATCAAAACATTCACCCAGAGTCAAGAGATCTGGGATAAATCGATCATTCTTTTGCTTACCATGCCACCCCAGTTTAGACATGGCTGTATGCAAATCAGTCTTGGCCCTGTACCTCATGGGAACAGACCAGCCCGAACTGCCAAGCCAAGTCCTCCCTGGACCAGAAACAAGCAACCTAGGACCGGTTTCGGGGTTTCACCCCTTTTTAACCAGGATAGATTAAATCCAGTGGCACAGTGAGTCCGGTACCCACGTCTGGGCATACCCAGCGAAGTTAGGGCAAGAAAGCAAAAGACACACAATTGATGGACGGAATGCAGAGCCAATCAAAACATTCACCCCTAGTCAAGAGATCTGGCTTAAATCCATAATTCTTTTGCTCACCATGCCACCCTAGTTTAGACCTGGCCATATGCAAATCAGTCTTGGCCCTGTGCCTCATGGGAACAGTCCAAGTTCTCCCTGGACTAAAAACAAGCATCCTAGGACCGGTTTCGGTGTTTCACCCCTCTTCAGCCAGGATAGCTTAAATCCAATGGCACTCTGTGCCCGGGACCCACGTCTGGGCATACCCAGCGCAGTTAGTGCGAGAAAGTAAAAGACACACAATTGATGGACGGAATGCAGAACCAATCAAAACATTCACCCCCCGTCAAGAGATCTGGGTTAAATCCATCATTCTTTCGCTCACCATGCCACCCTAGTTTAGACCTTGCAATATGCGAATCAGTCTTGGCCCTGTGCCTCATGGGAAGAGTCCAGCCCAAACTGCCAAGCCAAGTCCTCCCTGGACCAAAAACAAGCATCCTAGGATTGGTTTCGGGGTTTCACCCCTCTTCATCCAGGATGGCTTAAATCCAGTGGCACAGTGAGCCTGGGACCCACGGGTGGGCATACCCAGCGCAGTTAGGGCGAGAAAGCAAAAGACACACAATCGATGGATGGAATGCAGAACCAATCAAAACATTCACCTCCAGTAAAAAGGGCTGGGTTAAATCCATCATTCTTTTGCTCACCATGCCACCCCAGTTTAGACCTGGCCATATGCAAATCAGTCTTGGCCCTGTGCCTCAAGGGAACAGTCCAGCCCAAACTGCCAAGCCAAGTCCTCCCTGGAACAGAAACAAGCATCCTAGGACCGGTTTCGGTGTTTCACCCCTCTTCAGCCAGGATAGCTTAAATCCAGTGGCACAGTGACCCCGGGACCCACGTGTGGGAATACCCAGCGCAGTTAGGGCGAGAAAGCAAAAGACACACAATTGATGGACAGAATGCAGAACCAATCAAAACATTCACCCACAGTCAAGAGATCTGGGTTAAATCCATCATTCCTATGCGCACCATGCCACCCCAGATTAGACCAGGCCATATGCAAATCAGTCTTCGCCCTGTGCCTCATGGGAACAGTCCAGCCCGAACCGCCAAGCCAAGTCCTCGCTTGACAAGAAACAAGCATCCTAGGACCAGTTTCGGGGTTTCACCCCTTTTCAGCCAGGAAAGCTTGAATCCAGTGGCACAGTGAGCCCGAGACTTACGTCTGGGCATACCCAGCGCAGTTAGTGCGAGAAAGCAAAAGACAAACAATTGATAGACGGAATGCAGAACCAATCAAAACATTCACCCCAGTCAGGAGATCTGGGTTAAATCCATCTTTCTTTTGCTCACCATGCCATCCCAGTTTAGACCTAGCCATATGTAAATCAGTCTTTACCCTGTGCTTCATGGGAACAGTCCAGCACGAACTGCCAAGCCAAGTCCTCCCTGGACCAGAAACAAGCATCCTAGGACCTGTTTCGGGGTTTTACCCCTCTTCAGCCAGGATAGCTTAAATCCAGTGGCACAGCGAGCCCGGGACCCACATCTGGGCTTACCCAGCACAGTTAGGGCGAGAAAGCAAAAGACACACAATTGATGGACGGAATGCAGAACCAATCAAAACATTCACCCCCAGTCAAGAGATCTGGGTTAAATCAATTATTCTTTTGCTCACCATGCCCCCCCTGTTTAGACCTGGCCATATGCAAATCAGTCTTGGCCCTTTCCCTCATGGGAACAGTCCAGCCGAGCTGCCAAGCCAAGTCCTCCCTGGACCACAAACAAGCAACCTAGGACCGGTTTCGGGGTTTCACCCCTCTTTAGCCAGGATAGCTTAAATCCAGTGGCACAGTGAGTCCGGGACCCACGTCTGGGCATACCCAGTGCAGTTAGGGCAAGAAACCAAAAGACACACAATTGATGGACAGAATGCAGAGCCAATCAAAACATTCACCCCTAGTCAAGAGATCTGGCTTAAATCCATCATTCTTTTGCTCACCATGCCACCTCAGTTTAGACCTGGCCATATGCAAATCAGTCTTGGCCCTGTGCATCATGGGAACAGTCCAGCCCGAACTGCCAAGCCAAGTTCTCCCTGGACCAAAAACAAGCATCCTAGGACCAGTTTCAGGGTTTCACCCCTCTTCAGCCAGGATAGCTTAAATCCAATGGCACTCTGAGCCCGGGACCCACGTCTGGGCATACCCAGCGCAGTTAGTGCGTGAAAGCAAAAGACACACAATTGATGGACGGAATGCAGAACCAATCAAAACATTCAACCCCAGTCAAGAGATCTGGCTTAAATCCATCATTCTTTTGCTCACCATGCCACCCTAGTTTAGACATGGCCATATGCAAATCAGTCTTGGCCCTGTGCCTCATGGGAAGAGTCCAGCCCAAACTGCCAAGCCAAGTCCTCCCTGGATCAGAAACAAGCATCCTAGGACTGGTTTCGGTATTTCATCCCTCTTCACCCAGGATAGCTTAAATCCAGTGGCACAGTGAGTCCGGGACCCACGTCTGGGCATACCCAGCTCAGTTAGGGCGAGAAAGCAAAAGACAAACAATTGATGGACGGAATGCAGAACCAATCAAAACATTCACCCCTAGTCAAGAGATCTGGCTTAAATCCATAATTCTTTTGCTCACCATGCCACCCTAGTTTAGACCTGGCCATATGCAAATCAGTCTTGGCCCTGTGCCTCATGGGAACAGTCCAAGTTCTCCCTGGACCAAAAACAAGCATCCTAGGACCGGTTTCGGTGTTTCACCCCTCTTCAGCCAGGATAGCTTAAATCCAATGGCACGTCTGGGCATACCCAGCGCAGTTAGTGCGAGAAAGTAAAAGACACACAATTGATGGACGGAATGCAGAACCAATCAAAACATTCACCCCCCGTCAAGAGATCTGGGTTAAATCCATCATTCTTTTGCTCACCATGCCACCCTAGTTTAGACCTTGCAATATGCGAATCAGTCTTGGCCCTGTGCCTCATGGGAAGAGTCCAGCCCAAACTGCCAAGCCAAGTCCTCCCTCGACCAAAAACAAGCATCCTAGGACTGGTTTCGGGATTTCACCCCTCTTCATCCAGGATGGCTTAAATCCAGTGGCACAGTGAGCCTGGGACCCACGGGTGGGCATACCCAGCGCAGTTAGGGCGAGAAAGCAAAAGACACACAATCGATGGATGGAATGCAGAACCAATCAAAACATTCACCTCCAGTAAAAAGGGCTGGGTTAAATCCATCATTCTTTTGCTCACCATGCCACCCCAGTTTAGACCTGGCCATATGCAAATCAGTCTTGGCCCTGTGCCTCAAGGGAACAGTCCAGCCCAAACTGCCAAGCCAAGTCCTCCCTGGACCAGAAACAAGCATCCTAGGACCGGTTTCAGTGTTTCACCCCTCTTCAGCCAGGATAGCTTAAATCCAGTGGCACAGTGACCCCGGGACCCACGTCTGGGCATACCCAGCGAAGTTAGGGCAAGAAAGCAAAAGACACACAATTGATGGACGGAATGCAGAGCCAATCAAAACATTCACCCCTAGTCAAGAGATCTGGCTTAAATCCATAATTATTTTGCTCACCATGCCACCCCAGTTTAGACCTGGCCATATGCAAATCAGTCTTGGCCCTGTGCCTCATGGGAACAGTCCAAGTTCTCCCTGGACCAAAAACAAGCATCCTAGGACCGGTTTCGGTGTTTCACCCCTCTTCAGCCAGGATAGCTTAAATCCAATGGCACTCTGTGCCCGGGACCCACGTCTGGGCATAACCAGCGCAGTTAGTGCGAGAAAGTAAAAGACACACAATTGATGGACGGAATGCAGAACCAATCAAAACATTCACCCAGAGTCAAGAGATCTGGGATAAATCGATCATTCTTTTGCTTACCATGCCACCCCAGTTTAGACATGGCTGTATGCAAATCAGTCTTGGCCCTGTACCTCATGGGAACAGACCAGCCCGAACTGCCAAGCCAAGTCCTCCCTGGACCAGAAACAAGCAACCTAGGACCGGTTTCGGGGTTTCACCCCTTTTTAACCAGGATAGATTAAATCCAGTGGCACAGTGAGTCCGGTACCCACGTCTGGGCATACCCAGCGAAGTTAGGGCAAGAAAGCAAAAGACACACAATTGATGGACGGAATGCAGAGCCAATCAAAACATTCACCCCTAGTCAAGAGATCTGGCTTAAATCCATAATTCTTTTGCTCACCATGCCACCCTAGTTTAGACCTGGCCATATGCAAATCAGTCTTGGCCCTGTGCCTCATGGGAACAGTCCAAGTTCTCCCTGGACTAAAAACAAGCATCCTAGGACCGGTTTCGGTGTTTCACCCCTCTTCAGCCAGGATAGCTTAAATCCAATGGCACTCTGTGCCCGGGACCCACGTCTGGGCATACCCAGCGCAGTTAGTGCGAGAAAGTAAAAGACACACAATTGATGGACGGAATGCAGAACCAATCAAAACATTCACCCCCCGTCAAGAGATCTGGGTTAAATCCATCATTCTTTCGCTCACCATGCCACCCTAGTTTAGACCTTGCAATATGCGAATCAGTCTTGGCCCTGTGCCTCATGGGAAGAGTCCAGCCCAAACTGCCAAGCCAAGTCCTCCCTGGACCAAAAACAAGCATCCTAGGATTGGTTTCGGGGTTTCACCCCTCTTCATCCAGGATGGCTTAAATCCAGTGGCACAGTGAGCCTGGGACCCACGGGTGGGCATACCCAGCGCAGTTAGGGCGAGAAAGCAAAAGACACACAATCGATGGATGGAATGCAGAACCAATCAAAACATTCACCTCCAGTAAAAAGGGCTGGGTTAAATCCATCATTCTTTTGCTCACCATGCCACCCCAGTTTAGACCTGGCCATATGCAAATCAGTCTTGGCCCTGTGCCTCAAGGGAACAGTCCAGCCCAAACTGCCAAGCCAAGTCCTCCCTGGAACAGAAACAAGCATCCTAGGACCGGTTTCGGTGTTTCACCCCTCTTCAGCCAGGATAGCTTAAATCCAGTGGCACAGTGACCCCGGGACCCACGTGTGGGAATACCCAGCGCAGTTAGGGCGAGAAAGCAAAAGACACACAATTGATGGACAGAATGCAGAACCAATCAAAACATTCACCCACAGTCAAGAGATCTGGGTTAAATCCATCATTCCTATGCGCACCATGCCACCCCAGATAAGACCAGGCCATATGCAAATCAGTCTTCGCCCTGTGCCTCATGGGAACAGTCCAGCCCGAACCGCCAAGCCAAGTCCTCGCTTGACAAGAAACAAGCATCCTAGGACCAGTTTCGGGGTTTCACCCCTTTTCAGCCAGGAAAGCTTGAATCCAGTGGCACAGTGAGCCCGAGACTTACGTCTGGGCATACCCAGCGCAGTTAGTGCGAGAAAGCAAAAGACACACAATTGATAGACGGAATGCAGAACCAATCAAAACATTCACCCCAGTCAGGAGATCTGGGTTAAATCCATCTTTCTTTTGCTCACCATGCCATCCCAGTTTAGACCTAGCCATATGTAAATCAGTCTTTACCCTGTGCTTCATGGGAACAGTCCAGCACGAACTGCCAAGCCAAGTCCTCCCTGGACCAGAAACAAGCATCCTAGGACCTGTTTCGGGGTTTTACCCCTCTTCAGCCAGGATAGCTTAAATCCAGTGGCACAGCGAGCCCGGGACCCACATCTGGGCTTACCCAGCACAGTTAGGGCGAGAAAGCAAAAGACACACAATTGATGGACGGAATGCAGAACCAATTAAAACATTCACCCCCCGTCAAGAGATCTGGGTTAAATCCATCATTCTTTTGCTCACCATGCTACCCTAGTTTAGACCTTGCAATATGCAAATCAGTCTTGGCCCTGTGCCTCATGGGAAGAGTGCAGCCCAAATTGCCAAGCCAAGTCCTCCCTGGACCAAAAACAAGCATCCTAGGAGCGGTTTCGGTGTTTCACCCCTCTTCAACCAGGATAGCTTAAATCCAGTGGCACAGTGAGCCCGGGACCCACGTCTGGGCTTACCCAGCGCAGTTAGGGCGAGAAAGCAAAAGACAAACAATTGATGGACGGAATGCAGAACCAATCAAAACATTCAACCCCAGTCAAGATATCTGGCTTAAATCCATCATTCTTTTGCTCACCATGCCACCCCAGTTTAGACCTGGCCATATGGAAATCAGTCTTTCCCTGTGCCTCATGGGAACAGTCCAGCCAGAACTGCCAAGCCAAGTCCTCCCTGGACCAGAAACAAGCATCCTAGGACCGGTTTCGGGGTTTCACCCCTCTTCATCCAGGATAGCTTAAATCCAGTGGCACATTGAGCCCGGGACACACTTCTGGGCATACCCAGCGCAGTTAGGGCGAAAAAGCAAAAGACACACAATTGATGGACGGAATGCAGAACCAATCAAAACATTCACCTCCAGTAAAAAGGGCTGGGTTAAATCCATCATTCTTTTGCTCACCATGCCACCCCAGTTTAGACCTGGCCATATGCAAATCAGTCTTGGCCCTGTGCCTCAAGGGAACAGTCCAGCCCAAACTGCCAAGCCAAGTCCTCCCTGGACCAGAAACAAGCATCCTAGGACCGGTTTCGGTGTTTCACCCCTCTTCAGCCAGGATAGCTTAAATCCAGTGGCACAGTGACCCCAGGACCCACGTGTGGGAATACCCAGCGCAGTTAGGGCGAGAAAGCAAAAGACACACAATTGATGGACAGAATGCAGAACCAATCAAAACATTCACCCACAGTCAAGAGATCTGGGTTAAATCCATCATTCCTATGCGCACCATGCCACCCCAGATTAGACCAGGCCATATGCAAATCAGTCTTCGCCCTCTGCCTCATGGGAACAGTCCAGCCCGAACTGCCAAGCCAAGTCCTCGCTTGACAAGAAACAAGCATCCTAGGACCAGTTTCGGGGTTTCACCCCTTTTCAGCCAGGAAAGCTTGAATCCAGTGGCACAGTGAGCCCGAGACTTACGTCTGGGCATACCCAGCGCAGTTAGGGCGAAAAAGCAAAAGACACACAATTGATGGACGGAATGCAGAACCAATCAAAACATTCACCTCCAGTAAAAAGCGCTGGGTTAAATCCATCATTCTTTTGCTCACCATGCCACCCCAGTTTAGACCTGGCCATATGCAAATCAGTCTTGGCCCTGTGCCTCAAGGGAACAGTCCAGCCCAAACTGCGAAGCCAAGTCCTCCCTGGACCAGAAACAAGCATCCTAGGACCGGTTTCGGTGTTTCACCCCTCTTCAGCCAGGATAGCTTAAATCCAGTGGCACAGTGACCCCGGGACCCACGTGTGGGAATACCCAGCGCAGTTAGGGCGAGAAAGCAAAAGACACTCAATTGATGGACAGAATGCAGAACCAATCAAAACATTCACCCACAGTCAAGAGATCTGGGTTAAATCCATCATTCCTATGCGCACCATGCCACCCCAGATTAGACCAGGCCATATGCAAATCAGTCTTCGCCCTGTGCCTCATGGGAACAGTCCAGCCCGAACTGCCAAGCCAAGTCCTCGCTGGACAAGAAACAAGCATCCTAGGACCAGTTTCGGGGTTTCACCCCTGTTCAGCCAGGAAAGCTTGAATCCAGTGGCACAGTGAGCCCGAGACCTACGTCTGGGCATACCCAGCGCAGTTAGTGCGAGAAAGCAAAAGACACACAATTGATAGACGGAATGCAGAACCAATCAAAACATTCACCCCAGTCAGGAGATCTGGGTTAAATCCATCTTTCTTTTGCTCACCATGCCATCCCAGTTTAGACCTGGCCATATGCAAATCAGTCTTTACCCTGTGCTTCATGGGAACAGTCCAGCCCGAACTGCCAAGCCAAGTCCTCCCTGGACCAGAAACAAGCATCCTAGGACCTGTTTCGGGGTTTCACCCCTCTTCAGCCAGGATAGCTTAAATCCAGTGGCACAGCGAGTCCGGGACCCACGTCTGGGCATACCGAGCACAGTTAGGGCGAGAAAGCAAAAGACACACAATTGATGGACGGAATGCAGAACCAATCAAAACATTCACCCAGAGTCAAGAGATCTGGGATAAATCGATCATTCTTTTGCTTACCATGCCACCCCAGTTTAGACCTGGCCATATGCAAATCAGTCTTGGCCCTTTGCCTCATGGGAACAGTCCAGCCGAGCTGCCAAGCCAAGTCCTCCCTGGACCAGAAACAAGCAACCTAGGACCGGTTTCGGGGTTTCACCCGTCTTTAGCCAGGATAGCTTAAATCCAGTGGCACAGTGAGTCCGGGACCCACGTCTGGGCATACCCAGTGCAGTTAGGGCAAGATACCAAAAGACACACAATTGATGGACAGAATGCAGAGCCAATCAAAACATTCACCCCTAGTCAAGAGATCTGGCTTAAATCTATCATTCTTTTACTCACCATGCCACCTCAGTTTAGACCTGGCCATATGCAAATCAGTCTTGGCCCTGTGCCTCATGGGAACAGTCCAGCCCGAACTGCCAAGCCAAGTTCTCCCTGGACCAAAAACAAGCATCCTAGGACCAGTTTCAAGGTTTCACCCCTCTTCAGCCAGGATAGCTTAAATCCAATGGCACTCTGAGCCCGGGACCCACGTCTGGGCATACCCAGCGCAGTTAGTGCGTGAAAGCAAAAGACACACAATTGATGGACGGAATGCAGAACCAATCAAAACATTCACCCCCAGTCAAGAGATCTGGCTTAAATCCATCATTCTTTTGCTCACCATGCCACCCTAGTTTAGACATGGCCATATGCAAATCAGTCTTGGCCCTGTGCCTCATGGGAAGAGTCCAGCCCAAACTGCCAAGCCAAGTCCTCCCTGGATCAAAAACAAGCATCCTAGGACCGGTTTCGATATTTCATCCCTCTTCACCCAGGATAGCTTAAATCCAGTGGCACAGTGAGCCCGGGACCCACGTCTGGGCATACCCAGCTCAGTTAGGGCGAGAAAGCAAAAGACAAACAATTGATGGACGGAATGCAGAACCAATCAAAACATTCACCCCCAGTCAAGAGATCTGGCTTAAATCCATCATTTTTTTGCTCACCATGCCACCCCAGTTTAGACCTGGCCATATGAAATCAGTCTTTCCCTGTGCCTCATGGGAACAGTCCAGCCCGACCTGCCAAGCCATGTCCTCCCTGGACCAGAAACAAGCATCTTAGGACCAGTTTCGGTGTTTCACCCCTCTTCAGCCAGGATAGCTTAAATCCAGTGGCACTCTGAGCCCGGGACCCACGTCTGGGCATACCCAGTGCAGTTAGGGCGAGAAAGCAAAAGACACACAATTGATGGACGGAATGCAGAACCAATCAAAACATTCACCCCCAGTCAGGAGATCTGAGTTAAATCCATCATTCCTTTGCTCAACATGCCACACCAGTTTAGACCTGGCCATATGCAAATCAGTCTTGGCCCTGTGCCTCATGGTAAGAGTCCAGCCCAAACTGCCAAGCCAAGTCCTCCCGGGACCAGAAACAACCATCCTAGGACCGGTTTTGGAGTTTCACCCCTCTTCAACCAGGATAGCTTAAATCCAGTGGCACAGTGAGCCCGGGACCCAAGTCTGGGCATACCCAGCGCAGTTAGGGCGAGAAAGCAAACGACACACAATTGATGGACGGAATGCAGAATCAATCAAAACATTCACCCAGAGTCAAGAGATCTGGGATAAATCGATCATTCTTTTGCTTACCATGCCACCCCAGTTTAGACATGGCTTTATGCAAATCAGTCTTGGCCCTGTACCTCATGGGAACAGACCAGCCCGAACTGCCAAGCCAAGTCCTCCCTGGACCAGAAACAAGCAACCTAGGACCAGTTTCGGGGTTTCACCCCTTTTTAGCCAGGATAGCTTAAATCCAGGGGCACAGTGAGTCTGGGACCCACGTCTGGGCATACCCAGCGTAGTTAGGGCAAGAAAGCAAAAGACACACAATTGATGGACGGAATGCAGAGCCAATCAAAACATTCACCCCTAGTCAAGAGATCTGGCTTAAATCCATAATTCTTTTGCTCACCATGCCACCCCAGTTTACACCTGGCCATATGCAAATCAGTCTTGGCCCTGTGCCTCATGGGAACAGTCCAAGTTCTCCCTGGACCAAAAACAAGCATCCTAGGACCGGTTTCGGTGTTTCACCCCTCTTCAGCCAGGATAGCTTAAATCCAATGGCACTCTGTGCCCGGGACCCACGTCTGGGCATACCCAGCGCAGTTAGTGCGAGAAAGTAAAAGACACACAATTGATGGACGGAATGCAGAACCAATTAAAACATTCACCCCCCGTCAAGAGATCTGGGTTAAATCCATCATTCTTTTGCTCACCATGCCACCCTTGTTTAGACCTTGCAATATGCAAATCAGTCTTGGCCCTGTGCCTCATGGGAAGAGTCCAGCCCAAACTGCCAAGCCAAGTCCTCCCTGGACCAAAAACAAGCATCCTAGGAGCGGTTTCGGTGTTTCACCCCTCTTCAACCAGGATAGCTTAAATCCAGTGGCACAGTGAGCCCGGGACCCATGTCTGGGCTTACCCAGCGCAGTTAGGGCGAGAAAGCAAAAGACAAACAATTGATGGACGGAATGCAGAACCAATCAAAACATTCAACCCCAGTCAAGATATCTGGCTTAAATCCATCATTCTTTTGCTCACCATGCCACCCCAGTTTAGACCTGGCCATATGAAAATCAGTCTTTCCCTGTGCCTCATGGGAACAGTCCAGCCAGAACTGCCAAGCCAAGTCCTTCCTGGACCAGAAACAAGCATCCTACGACCGGTTTCGGGGTTTCACCCTTCTTCATCCAGGATAGCTTAAATCCAGTGGCACATTGAGCCCAGGACACACTTCTGGGCATACCCAGCGCAGTTAGGGCGAGAAAGCAAAAGACACACAATTGATGGACAGAATGCAGAACCAATCAAAACATTCACCCACAGTCAAGAGATCTGGGTTAAATCCATCATTCCTATGCGCACCATGCCACCCCAGATTAGACCAGGCCATATGCAAATCAGTCTTCGCCCTGTGCCTCATGGGAACAGTCCAGCCCGAACTGCCAAGCCAAGTCCTCGCTGGACAAGAAACAAGCATCCTAGGACCAGTTTCGGGGTTTCACCCCTGTTCAGCCAGGAAAGCTTGAATCCAGTGGCACAGTGAGCCCGAGACCTACGTCTGGGCATACCCAGCGCAGTTAGTGCGAGAAAGCAAAAGACACACAATTGATAGACGGAATGCAGAACCAATCAAAACATTCACCCCAGTCAGGAGATCTGGGTTAAATCCATCTTTCTTTTGCTCACCATGCCATCCCAGTTTAGACCTGGCCATATGCAAATCAGTCTTTACCCTGTGCTTCATGGGAACAGTCCAGCCCGAACTGCCAAGCCAAGTCCTCCCTGGACCAGAAACAAGCATCCTAGGACCTGTTTCGGGGTTTCACCCCTCTTCAGCCAGGATAGCTTAAATCCAGTGGCACAGCGAGCCCGGGACCCACGTCTGGGCATACCCAGCACAGGTAGGGCGAGAAAGCAAAAGACACACAATTGATAGACGGAATGCAGAACCAATCAAAACATTCACCCCCCGTCAAGAGATCTGGGTTAAATCCATCATTCTTTTGCTCACCATGCCACCCTAGTTTAGACCTTGCAATATGCAAATCAGTCTTGGCCCTGTGCCTCATGGGAAGAGTCCAGCCCAAACTGCCAAGCCAAGTCCTCCCTGGACCAAAAACAAGCATCCTAGGACCGGTTTCGGTGTTTCACCCCTCTTCAACCAGGATAGCTTAAATCCAGTGGCACAGTGAGCCCGGGACCCACGTCTGGGCTTACCCAGCGCAGTTAGGGCGAGAAAGCAAAAGACAAACAATTGATGGACGGAATGCAGAACCAATCAAAACATTCAACCCCAGTCAAGATATCTGGCTTAAATCCATCATTCTTTTGCTCACCATGCCACCCCAGTTTAGACCTGGCCATATGGAAATCAGTCTTTCCCTGTGCATCATGGGAACAGTCCAGCCCGAACTGCCAAGCCAAGTCCTCCCTGGACCAGAAACAAGCATCCTAGGACCCGTTTCGGGGTTTCACCCCTCTTCATCCAGGATAGCTTAAATCCAGTGGCACTCTGAGCCCGGGACCCACATCTGGGCATACCCAGCGGAGTTAGGGAGAGAAAGCAAAAGACACACAATTGATTGATGGAATGCAGAACCAATCAAAACATTCACCCCCAGTCAAGAGGACTGGGTTAAATCCATCATTCTTTTGCTCACCATGCCACCCCAGTTTAGAGCTGGTCATATGCAAATCAGTCTTGGCCCTGTGCCTCATGGGAACAGTCCAGCCCAAACTGCCAAGCCAAGTCCTCCCTGGACCAGAAACAAGCATCCTAGGACTGGTTTAGGTGTTTCACACCTCTTCAGCAAGGGTGGCTTAAATCCAGTGGCACAGTTAGCCTGGGACCCACGGGTGGGCATACCCAGCGAAGTTAGGGCGAGAAAGCAAAAGACACACAATCGATGGATGGAATGCAGAACCAATGAAAACATTCACCCCCATTCAGGAGATCTGGGTTAAATCCATCATTCTTTTGCTCACCATTCCACACCAGTTTAGACCTGGCCATATGCAAATCAGTTTTGGCCCTGTGCCTCATGGGAACAGTCCAGCCCGAACTACCAAGCCAAGTCCTCCCTGGACCCGAAACAAGCATGCTAGGACCGGTTTTGGGGATTCACTCGTCTTCAGCCAGGATAGCTTAAATCCAGTGGCACATTGAGCCCGGGACACACGTCTGGGCATACCCAGCGCAGTTAGGGCGAAAAAGCAAAAGACACACAATTGATGGACGGAATGCAGAACCAATCAAAACATTCACCTCCAGTAAAAAGGGCTGGGCTAAATCCATCATTCTTTTGCTCACCATGCCACCCCAGTTTAGACCTGGCCATCTGAAAATCAGTCTTGGCCCTGTGCCTCAAGGGAACAGTTCAGCCCAAACTGCCAAGCCAAGTCCTCCCTGGACCAGAAACAAGCATCCTAGGACTTGTTTCGGTGTTTCACCCCTCTTCAGCCAGGATAGCTTAAAACCAGTGGCACAGTGACCCCGGGACCCACGTGTGGGAATACCCAGCGCAGTTAGGGCGAGAAAGCAAAAGACACACAATTGATGGACAGAATGTAGAACCAATCAAAACATTCACACACAGTCAAGAGATCTGGGTTAAATCCATCTTTCTTTTGCTCACCATGCCATCCCAGTTTAGACCTGGCCATATGCAAATCAGTCTTTACCCTGTGCTTCATGGGAACAGTCCAGCCCGAACTGCCAAGCCAAGTCCTCCCTGGACCAGAAACAAGCATCCTAGGACCGGTTTTGGGGTTTCACCCCTCTTCAGCCAGGATAGCTTAAATCCAGTGGCACAGTGAGCCCGGTACCCACGTCTGGGCATACCCAGCGCAGCTAGGGCGAGAAAGCAAAAGACACACAACTGATGGACGGAATGCATAACCAATCAAAACATTCACCCCCAGTCAAGAGATGTGGGTTAAATCGATTATTCTTTTGCTCACCATGACCCCCCTGTTTAGACCTGGCTGTATGCAAATCAGTGTTGGCCCAGTACCTCATGGGAACAGACCAGCCGGAACTGCCACGCCAAGTCCTCCCTGGACCAGAAACAAGCAACCTAGGACCGTGTTCGGGGTTTCACCCCTCTTTAGCCAGGATAGCTTAAATCCAGTGGCACAATGAGTCCGGGGCCCACGTCTGGGCATACCCAGTGCAGTTAAGGCAAGAAACCTAAAGATACACAATTGATGGACGGAATGCAGAACCAATCAAAACATTCACCCCTAGTCAAGAGATCCGGCTTAAATCCATCATTCTTTTCCTCACCATGCCACCCCAGTTTAGACCTGGCCATATGCAAATCTGTCTTGGCCCTGTGCCTCATGGGAACAGTCCAGCCCAAACTGCCAAGCCTAGTCCTCCCTGGACCAAAAACAAGCATCCTAGGACCGGTTTCGGTGTTTCACCCCTCTTCAGCAGGGATAGCTTAAATCCAGTGTCACAGTGAGCCCGGGACCCACGTCTGGGCATACCCAGTGCAGTTAGGGCGAGAAAGCAAAAGACAAACGATTGATGGACGGAATGCAGAACCAATCAAAACATTCACCCCCAGTCAAGAGATCTGGCTTAAATCCATCATTTTTTTGCTCACCATGCCACCCCAGTTTAGACCTGGCCATATGAAATCAGTCTTTCCCTGTGCCTCATGGGAACAGTCCAGCCCGACCTGCCAAGCCATGTCCTCCCTGGACCAGAAACAAGCATCTTAGGACCAGTTTCGGTGTTTCACCCCTCTTCAGCCAGGATAGCTTAAATCCAGTGGCACTCTGAGCCCGGGACCCACGTCTGGGCATACCCAGTGCAGTTAGGGCGAGAAAGCAAAAGACACACAATTGATGGACGGAATGCAGAACCAATCAAAACATTCACCCCCAGTCAGGAGATCTGAGTTAAATCCATCATTCCTTTGCTCAACATGCCACACCAGTTTAGACCTGGCCATATGCAAATCAGTCTTGGCCCTGTGCCTCATGGTAAGAGTCCAGCCCAAACTGCCAAGCCAAGTCCTCCCGGGACCAGAAACAACCATCCTAGGACCGGTTTTGGAGTTTCACCCCTCTTCAACCAGGATAGCTTAAATCCAGTGGCACAGTGAGCCCGGGACCCAAGTCTGGGCATACCCAGCGCAGTTAGGGCGAGAAAGCAAACGACACACAATTGATGGACGGAATGCAGAATCAATCAAAACATTCACCCAGAGTCAAGAGATCTGGGATAAATCGATCATTCTTTTGCTTACCATGCCACCCCAGTTTAGACATGGCTTTATGCAAATCAGTCTTGGCCCTGTACCTCATGGGAACAGACCAGCCCGAACTGCCAAGCCAAGTCCTCCCTGGACCAGAAACAAGCAACCTAGGACCAGTTTCGGGGTTTCACCCCTTTTTAGCCAGGATAGCTTAAATCCAGGGGCACAGTGAGTCTGGGACCCACGTCTGGGCATACCCAGCGTAGTTAGGGCAAGAAAGCAAAAGACACACAATTGATGGACGGAATGCAGAGCCAATCAAAACATTCACCCCTAGTCAAGAGATCTGGCTTAAATCCATAATTCTTTTGCTCACCATGCCACCCCAGTTTACACCTGGCCATATGCAAATCAGTCTTGGCCCTGTGCCTCATGGGAACAGTCCAAGTTCTCCCTGGACCAAAAACAAGCATCCTAGGACCGGTTTCGGTGTTTCACCCCTCTTCAGCCAGGATAGCTTAAATCCAATGGCACTCTGTGCCCGGGACCCACGTCTGGGCATACCCAGCGCAGTTAGTGCGAGAAAGTAAAAGACACACAATTGATGGACGGAATGCAGAACCAATTAAAACATTCACCCCCCGTCAAGAGATCTGGGTTAAATCCATCATTCTTTTGCTCACCATGCCACCCTTGTTTAGACCTTGCAATATGCAAATCAGTCTTGGCCCTGTGCCTCATGGGAAGAGTCCAGCCCAAACTGCCAAGCCAAGTCCTCCCTGGACCAAAAACAAGCATCCTAGGAGCGGTTTCGGTGTTTCACCCCTCTTCAACCAGGATAGCTTAAATCCAGTGGCACAGTGAGCCCGGGACCCATGTCTGGGCTTACCCAGCGCAGTTAGGGCGAGAAAGCAAAAGACAAACAATTGATGGACGGAATGCAGAACCAATCAAAACATTCAACCCCAGTCAAGATATCTGGCTTAAATCCATCATTCTTTTGCTCACCATGCCACCCCAGTTTAGACCTGGCCATATGAAAATCAGTCTTTCCCTGTGCCTCATGGGAACAGTCCAGCCAGAACTGCCAAGCCAAGTCCTTCCTGGACCAGAAACAAGCATCCTACGACCGGTTTCGGGGTTTCACCCTTCTTCATCCAGGATAGCTTAAATCCAGTGGCACATTGAGCCCAGGACACACTTCTGGGCATACCCAGCGCAGTTAGGGCGAGAAAGCAAAAGACACACAATTGATGGACAGAATGCAGAACCAATCAAAACATTCACCCACAGTCAAGAGATCTGGGTTAAATCCATCATTCCTATGCGCACCATGCCACCCCAGATTAGACCAGGCCATATGCAAATCAGTCTTCGCCCTGTGCCTCATGGGAACAGTCCAGCCCGAACTGCCAAGCCAAGTCCTCGCTGGACAAGAAACAAGCATCCTAGGACCAGTTTCGGGGTTTCACCCCTGTTCAGCCAGGAAAGCTTGAATCCAGTGGCACAGTGAGCCCGAGACCTACGTCTGGGCATACCCAGCGCAGTTAGTGCGAGAAAGCAAAAGACACACAATTGATAGACGGAATGCAGAACCAATCAAAACATTCACCCCAGTCAGGAGATCTGGGTTAAATCCATCTTTCTTTTGCTCACCATGCCATCCCAGTTTAGACCTGGCCATATGCAAATCAGTCTTTACCCTGTGCTTCATGGGAACAGTCCAGCCCGAACTGCCAAGCCAAGTCCTCCCTGGACCAGAAACAAGCATCCTAGGACCTGTTTCGGGGTTTCACCCCTCTTCAGCCAGGATAGCTTAAATCCAGTGGCACAGCGAGCCCGGGACCCACGTCTGGGCATACCCAGCACAGGTAGGGCGAGAAAGCAAAAGACACACAATTGATAGACGGAATGCAGAACCAATCAAAACATTCACCCCCCGTCAAGAGATCTGGGTTAAATCCATCATTCTTTTGCTCACCATGCCACCCTAGTTTAGACCTTGCAATATGCAAATCAGTCTTGGCCCTGTGCCTCATGGGAAGAGTCCAGCCCAAACTGCCAAGCCAAGTCCTCCCTGGACCAAAAACAAGCATCCTAGGACCGGTTTCGGTGTTTCACCCCTCTTCAACCAGGATAGCTTAAATCCAGTGGCACAGTGAGCCCGGGACCCACGTCTGGGCTTACCCAGCGCAGTTAGGGCGAGAAAGCAAAAGACAAACAATTGATGGACGGAATGCAGAACCAATCAAAACATTCAACCCCAGTCAAGATATCTGGCTTAAATCCATCATTCTTTTGCTCACCATGCCACCCCAGTTTAGACCTGGCCATATGGAAATCAGTCTTTCCCTGTGCATCATGGGAACAGTCCAGCCCGAACTGCCAAGCCAAGTCCTCCCTGGACCAGAAACAAGCATCCTAGGACCCGTTTCGGGGTTTCACCCCTCTTCATCCAGGATAGCTTAAATCCAGTGGCACTCTGAGCCCGGGACCCACATCTGGGCATACCCAGCGGAGTTAGGGAGAGAAAGCAAAAGACACACAATTGATTGATGGAATGCAGAACCAATCAAAACATTCACCCCCAGTCAAGAGGACTGGGTTAAATCCATCATTCTTTTGCTCACCATGCCACCCCAGTTTAGAGCTGGTCATATGCAAATCAGTCTTGGCCCTGTGCCTCATGGGAACAGTCCAGCCCAAACTGCCAAGCCAAGTCCTCCCTGGACCAGAAACAAGCATCCTAGGACTGGTTTAGGTGTTTCACACCTCTTCAGCAAGGGTGGCTTAAATCCAGTGGCACAGTTAGCCTGGGACCCACGGGTGGGCATACCCAGCGAAGTTAGGGCGAGAAAGCAAAAGACACACAATCGATGGATGGAATGCAGAACCAATGAAAACATTCACCCCCATTCAGGAGATCTGGGTTAAATCCATCATTCTTTTGCTCACCATTCCACACCAGTTTAGACCTGGCCATATGCAAATCAGTTTTGGCCCTGTGCCTCATGGGAACAGTCCAGCCCGAACTACCAAGCCAAGTCCTCCCTGGACCCGAAACAAGCATGCTAGGACCGGTTTTGGGGATTCACTCGTCTTCAGCCAGGATAGCTTAAATCCAGTGGCACATTGAGCCCGGGACACACGTCTGGGCATACCCAGCGCAGTTAGGGCGAAAAAGCAAAAGACACACAATTGATGGACGGAATGCAGAACCAATCAAAACATTCACCTCCAGTAAAAAGGGCTGGGCTAAATCCATCATTCTTTTGCTCACCATGCCACCCCAGTTTAGACCTGGCCATCTGAAAATCAGTCTTGGCCCTGTGCCTCAAGGGAACAGTTCAGCCCAAACTGCCAAGCCAAGTCCTCCCTGGACCAGAAACAAGCATCCTAGGACTTGTTTCGGTGTTTCACCCCTCTTCAGCCAGGATAGCTTAAAACCAGTGGCACAGTGACCCCGGGACCCACGTGTGGGAATACCCAGCGCAGTTAGGGCGAGAAAGCAAAAGACACACAATTGATGGACAGAATGTAGAACCAATCAAAACATTCACACACAGTCAAGAGATCTGGGTTAAATCCATCTTTCTTTTGCTCACCATGCCATCCCAGTTTAGACCTGGCCATATGCAAATCAGTCTTTACCCTGTGCTTCATGGGAACAGTCCAGCCCGAACTGCCAAGCCAAGTCCTCCCTGGACCAGAAACAAGCATCCTAGGACCGGTTTTGGGGTTTCACCCCTCTTCAGCCAGGATAGCTTAAATCCAGTGGCACAGTGAGCCCGGTACCCACGTCTGGGCATACCCAGCGCAGCTAGGGCGAGAAAGCAAAAGACACACAACTGATGGACGGAATGCATAACCAATCAAAACATTCACCCCCAGTCAAGAGATGTGGGTTAAATCGATTATTCTTTTGCTCACCATGACCCCCCTGTTTAGACCTGGCTGTATGCAAATCAGTGTTGGCCCAGTACCTCATGGGAACAGACCAGCCGGAACTGCCACGCCAAGTCCTCCCTGGACCAGAAACAAGCAACCTAGGACCGTGTTCGGGGTTTCACCCCTCTTTAGCCAGGATAGCTTAAATCCAGTGGCACAATGAGTCCGGGGCCCACGTCTGGGCATACCCAGTGCAGTTAAGGCAAGAAACCTAAAGATACACAATTGATGGACGGAATGCAGAACCAATCAAAACATTCACCCCTAGTCAAGAGATCCGGCTTAAATCCATCATTCTTTTCCTCACCATGCCACCCCAGTTTAGACCTGGCCATATGCAAATCTGTCTTGGCCCTGTGCCTCATGGGAACAGTCCAGCCCAAACTGCCAAGCCTAGTCCTCCCTGGACCAAAAACAAGCATCCTAGGACCGGTTTCGGTGTTTCACCCCTCTTCAGCAGGGATAGCTTAAATCCAGTGTCACAGTGAGCCCGGGACCCACGTCTGGGCATACCCAGTGCAGTTAGGGTGAGAAAGCAAAAGACACACAATTGATGGACGGAATGCAGAACCAATAAAAACATTCACCCACAGTCAAGAGATCTGGCTTAAATCCATCATTCTTTTGCTCACCATGCCACCCCAGTTTAGACCTGGCCATATGGAAATCAGTCTTTCCCTGTGCCTCATGGGAACAGTCCAGCCCGAACTGCCAAGCCAAGTCCTGCCTAGACCAGAAACAAGCATCCTAGGACCGGTTTTGGGGTTTCACCCCTCTTCAGCCAGGATAGCTTAAATCCAGTGGCACAGTGAGCCCGGGACCCACGTCTGGACATACCCAGCGCAGTTAGGGCGAGAAAGAAAAAGACACACAATCGATGGATGGAATGCAAAACCAATTAAAACATTCACCCCCAGTCAGGAGACCTGGGTTAAATCCATCATTCTTTTGCTCACCATGCCACACCAGTTTAGACCTGGCCATATGCAAATCAGTCTTGGCCCTGTGCCTCATGGGAACAGTCCAGCCCGAACTGCCAAGCCAAGTCCTCCCTGGACCCGATACAAGCATGCTAGGACCGGTTTCGGGGATTCACCCCTCTTCAGCCAGGATAGCTTAAATCCAGTGGCACATTGAGCCCGGGACCCACGTCTTGGCATACATAGCGCAGTTAGGGCGAAAAAGCAAAAGACACACAATTGATGGTCGGAATGCAGAACCAATCAAAACATTCACCCACAGTCAAGAGATCTGGGTTAAATCCATCATTCCTTTGCTCACCATGCCACCCCAGATTAGACCAGGCCATATGCAAATCAGTCTTCGTCCTGTGCCTCATGGGAACATTCCAGCTCAAACTGCGATGCCAAGTTCTCCCTGAACCAGAAACAAGCAACCTAGGACCGGTTTCGGGGTTTCACCCCTTTTTAGCTAGGATAGCTTAAATCCAGTGGCACAGTGAGTCCGGGACCCACGTCTGGGCATACCCAGCGCAGTTAGGGCAAGAAACCAAAAGACACACAATTGATGGACGGAATGCAGAGCCAATCAAAACATTCACCCCTAGTCAAGAGATCTGGCTTAAATCCATCATTCTTTTGCTCACCATGCAACCTCAGTTTAGACCTCGCCATATGCAAATCAGTCTTGGCCCTGTGCCTCATGGGAACAGTCCAGCCCGAACTGCCAAGCCAATTTCTCCCTGGACCAAAAAAAAGCATTCTAGGACCGGTTTCGGTGTTTCATCCCTCTTCAGCCAGGATAGCTTCAATCCAGTGGCACAGTGAGCCCGGGACCCACGTCTGGGCATACCCAGCTCAGTTAGGGCGAGAAAGCAAAAGACAAACAATTGATGGACGGAATGCAGAACCAATCAAAACATTCACCCCCAGTCAAGAGATATGGCTTAAATCCATCATTCTTTTGCTCACCATGCCACCCCAGTTTAGACCTGGCCATATGGAAATCAGTCTTTCCCTGTGCCTCATGGGAACAGTCCAGCCCCAACTGCCAAGCCGTGTCCTCCCTGGACCAGAAAAAAGCATCTTAGGACCGGTTTCGGGGTTTCACCCCTCTTCAGCCAGGATAGCTTAAATCCAGTGGCACTCTGAGCCCGGGACCCACGTCTGGGCATACCCAGCGCAGTTAGGGCGAGAAAGCAAAAGACACACAATTGATGGACGAAATGCAGAACCAATCAAAACATTCACCCTCAGTCAGGAGATCTGGGTTAAATCCATCATTCCTTTGCTCAACATGCCACACCAGTTTAGACCTGGCCATATGCAAATCAGTCTTGGCCCTGTGCCTCATGGTAAGAGTCCAGCCCAAACTGCCAAGCCAAGTCCTCCCGGGACCAGAAACAAGCATCCTAGGACCGGTTTTGGGGTTTCACCCCTCTTCAACCAGGATAGCTTAAATCCAGTGGCACAGTGAGCCCGGGACCCACGTCTGGGCATACCCAGCGCAGTTAGGGCGAGAAAGCAAAAGACACACAATTGATGGACGGAATGCAGAACCAATCAAAACATTCACCCAGAGTCAAGAGATCTGGGATAAATCGATCATTCTTTTGCTTACCATGCCACCCCAGTTTAGACATGGCTTTATGCAAATCAGTCTTGGCCCTGTGCCTCATGGGAACAGTTCAACCCGAACTTCCAAGCCAAGCCCTCCCTGGACCAGAAACAAGCATCCTAGGACCGGTTGCGGGGTTTCACCCCTCTTCAGCCAGGATAGCTTAAATCCAGTGGCACTCTGAGCCCGGGACACGCGTGTGGGCAAACCCAGCGCAGTTAGTGCGAGAAAGCAAAAGACACACAATTGATGGACGGAATGCAGAACCAATCAAAACATTCACCCCCAGTCAGGAGATCTGGGTTAAATCCATCATTCTTTTGCTCACCATGCCATCCCAGTTTAGACCTGGCCATTTGCAAATCAGTCTTTACCCTGTGTCTCATGGGAACAGACCAGCCCAAACTGCCAAGCCAAGTCCTCCCTGGACCAAAAACAAGCATCCTAGGACCGGTTTCGGGGTTTCACCCCTCTTCATCCAGGATAGCTTAAATCCAGTGGCACTCTGAACCCGGGACCCACATCTGGGCATACCCAGTGGAGTTAGGGAGAGAAAGCAAAAGACACACAATTGATGGATGGAATGCAGAACCAATCAAAATATTCACCCCCAGTCAAGAGGACTGGGTTAAATCCATCATTCTTTTGCTCACCATGCCACCCCAGTTTAGAGCTGGTCATATGCAAATCAGTCTTGGCCCTGTGCCTCATGGGAACAGTCCAGCCAAAACTGCCAAGCCAAGTCCTCCCTGGACCAGAAACAAGCATCCTAGGACTGGTTTAGGTGTTTCACCCCTCTTCAGCCAGGATGGCTTAAATCCAGTGGCACAGTGAGCCTGGGACCCACGGGTGGGCATACCCAGCGCAGTTAGGGCGAGAAAGCAAAAGACACACAATCGATGGATGGAATGCAGAACCAATGAAAACATTCACCCCCATTCAGGAGATCTGGGTTACATCCATCATTCTTTTGCTCACCATGCCACACAAGTTTAGACCTGGCCATATGCAAATCAGTCTTGGCCCTGTGCCTCATGGGAACAGTCCAGCCCGAACTACCAAGCCAAGTCCTCCCTGGACCCGAAACAAGCATGCTAGGACCGGTTTCGGGGATTCACTCCTCTTCAGCCTGGATAGCTTAAATCCAGTGGCACATTGAGCCCGGGACACACGTCTGGGCATACCCAGCGCAGTTAGGGCGAAAAAGCAAAAGTCACACAATTGATGGACGGAATGCAGCACCAATCAAAACATTCACCTCCAGTAAAAAGGGCTGGGTTAAATCCATCATTCTTTTGCTCACCATGCCACCCCAGATTAGACCAGGCCATATGCAAATCAGTCTTTGCCCTGTGCCTCATGGGAACAGTCCAGCCCGAACTGCCAAGCCAAGTCCTCGCTTGACAAGAAACAAGCATCCTAGGACCAGTTTCGGGGTTTCACCCCTTTTCAGCCAGGAAAGCTTGAATCCAGTGGCACAGTGAGCCCGAGACTTACGTCTGGGCATACCCAGCGCAGTTAGGGCGAGAAAGCAAAAGACACACAATTGATAGACGGAATGCAGAACCAATCAAAACATTCACCCCCAGTCAAGAGATCTGGGTTAAATCCATCTTTCTTTTGCTCACCATGCCACCTCAGTTTAGACCTGGCCATATGGAAATCAGTCTTTCCCTGTGCCTCATGGGAACAGTCCAGCCCGACCTGCCAAGCCATGTCCTCCCTGGACCAGAAACAAGCATCTTAGGACCAGTTTCGGTGTTTCACCCCTCTTCAGCCAGGATAGCTTAAATCCAGTGGCACTCTGAGCCCGGGACCCACGTCTGGGCATACCCAGTGCAGTTAGGGCGAGAAAGCAAAAGACACACAATTGATGGACGGAATGCAGAACCAATCAAAACATTCACCCCCAGTCAGGAGATCTGAGTTAAATCCATCATTCCTTTGCTCAACATGCCACACCAGTTTAGACCTGGCCATATGCAAATCAGTCTTGGCCCTGTGCCTCATGGTAAGAGTCCAGCCCAAACTGCCAAGCCAAGTCCTCCTGGGACCAGAAACATCCATCCTAGGACCGGTTTTGGGGTTTCACCCCTCTTCAACCAGGATAGCTTAAATCCAGTGGCACAGTGAGCCCGGGACCCAAGTCTGGGCATACCCAGCGCAGTTAGGGCGAGAAAGCAAAAGACACACAATTGATGGACGGAATGCAGAATCAATCAAAACATTCACCCAGAGTCAAGAGATCTGGGATAAATCGATCATTCTTTTGCTTACCATGCCACCCCAGTTTAGACATGGCTTTATGCAAATCAGTCTTGGCCCTGTACCTCATGGGAACAGACCAGCCCGAACTGCCAAGCCAAGTCCTCCCTGGACCAGAAACAAGCAACCTAGGACCAGTTTCGGGGTTTCACCCCTTTTTAGCCAGGATAGCTTAAATCCAGGGGCACAGTGAGTCTGGGACCCACGTCTGGGCATACCCAGCGTAGTTAGGGCAAGAAAGCAAAAGACACACAATTGATGGACGGAATGCAGAGCCAATCAAAACATTCACCCCTAGTCAAGAGATCTGGCTTAAATCCATAATTCTTTTGCTCACCATGCCACCCCAGTTTAGACCTGGCCATATGCAAATCAGTCTTGGCCCTGTGCCTCATGGGAACAGTCCAAGTTCTCCCTGGACCAAAAACAAGCATCCTAGGACCGGTTTCGGTGTTTCACCCCTCTTCAGCCAGGATAGCTTAAATCCAATGGCACTCTGTGCCCGGGACCCACGTCTGGGCATACCCAGCGCAGTTAGTGCGAGAAAGTAAAAGACACACAATTGATGGACGGAATGCAGAACCAATTAAAACATTCACCCCCCGTCAAGAGATCTGGGTTAAATCCATCATTCTTTTGCTCACCATGCCACCCTTGTTTAGACCTTGCAATATGCAAATCAGTCTTGGCCCTGTGCCTCATGGGAAGAGTCCAGCCCAAACTGCCAAGCCAAGTCCTCCCTGGACCAAAAACAAGCATCCTAGGAGCGGTTTCGGTGTTTCACCCCTCTTCAACCAGGATAGCTTAAATCCAGTGGCAGAGTGAGCCCGGGACCCATGTCTGGGCTTACCCAGCGCAGTTAGGGCGAGAAAGCAAAAGACAAACAATTGATGGACGGAATGCAGAACCAATCAAAACATTCAACCCCAGTCAAGATATCTGGCTTAAATCCATCATTCTTTTGCTCACCATGCCACCCCAGTTTAGACCTGGCCATATGAAAATCAGTCTTTCCCTGTGCCTCATGGGAACAGTCCAGCCAGAACTGCCAAGCCAAGTCCTTCCTGGACCAGAAACAAGCATCCTAGGACCGGTTTCGGGGTTTCAACCCTCTTCATCCAGGATAGCTTAAATCCAGTGGCACATTGAACCCGGGACACACTTCTGGGCATACCCAGCGCAGTTAGGGCGAAAAAGCAAAAGACACACAATTGATGGACGGAATGCAGAACCAATCAAAACATTCACCTCCAGTAAAAAGGGCTAGGTTAAATCCATCATTCTTTTGCTCACCATGCCACCCCAGTTTAGACCTGGCCATATGCAAATCAGTCTTGGCCCTGTGCCTCAAGGGAATAGTCCAGCCCAAACTGCCAAGCCAAGTCCTCCCTGGACCAGAAACAAGCATCCTAGGACCGGTTTCGGTGTTTCACCCCTCTTCAGCCAGGATAGCTTAAATCCAGTGGCACAGTGACCCCGGGACCCACGTGTGGGAATACCCAGCGCAGTTAGGGCGAGAAAGCAAAAGACACACAATTGATGGACAGAATGCAGAACCAATCAAAACATTCACCCACAGTCAAGAGATCTGGGTTAAATCCATCATTCCTATGCGCACCATGCCACCCCAGATTAGACCAGGCCATATGCAAATCAGTCTTCGCCCTGTGCCTCATGGGAACAGTCCAGCCCGAACTGCCAAGCCAAGTCCTCGCTGGACAAGAAACAAGCATCCTAGGACCAGTTTCGGGGTTTCACCCCTGTTCAGCCAGGAAAGCTTGAATCCAGTGGCACAGTGAGCCCGAGACCTACGTCTGGGCATACCCAGCGCAGTTAGTGCGAGAAAGCAAAAGACACACAATTGATAGACGGAATGCAGAACCAATCAAAACATTCACCCCAGTCAGGAGATCTGGGTTAAATCCATCTTTCTTTTGCTCACCATGCCATCCCAGTTTAGACCTGGCCATATGCAAATCAGTCTTTACCCTGTGCTTCATGGGAACAGTCCAGCCCGAACTGCCAAGCCAAGTCCTCCCTGGACCAGAAACAAGCATCCTAGGACCTGTTTCGGGGTTTCACCCCTCTTCAGCCAGGATAGCTTAAATCCAGTGGCACAGCGAGCCCGGGACCCACGTCTGGGCATACCCAGCACAGGTAGGGCGAGAAAGCAAAAGACACACAATTGATGGACGGAATGCAGAACCAATCAAAACATTCACCCCCCGTCAAGAGATCTGGGTTAAATCCATCATTCTTTTGCTCACCATGCCACCCTAGTTTAGACCTTGCAATATGCAAATCAGTCTTGGCCCTGTGCCTCATGGGAAGAGTCCAGCCCAAACTGCCAAGCCAAGTCCTCCCTGGACCAAAAACAAGCATCCTAGGACCGGTTTCGGTGTTTCACCCCTCTTCAACCAGGATAGCTTAAATCCAGTGGCACAGTGAGCCCGGGACCCACGTCTGGGCTTACCCAGCGCAGTTAGGGCGAGACAGCAAAAGACAAACAATTGATGGACGGAATGCAGAACCAATCAAAACATTCAACCTCAGTCAAGATATCTGGCTTAAATCCATCATTCCTTTGCTCACCATGCCACCCCAGTTTAGACCTGGCCATATGGAAATCAGTCTTTCCCTGTGCATCATGGGAACAGTCCAGCCCGAACTGCCAAGCCAAGTCCTCCCTGCACCAGAAACAAGCATCCTAGGACCCGTTTCGGGGTTTCACCCCTCTTCATCCAGGATAGCTTAAATCCAGTGGCACTCTGAGCCCGGGACCCACATCTGGGCATACCCAGCGGAGTTAGGGAGAGAAAGCAAAAGACACACAATTGATTGATGGAATGCAGAACCAATCAAAACATTCACCCCCAGTCAAGAGGACTGGGTTAAATCCATCATTCTTTTGCTCACCATTCCACACCAGTTTAGACCTGGCCATATGCAAATCAGTTTTGGCCCTGTGCCTCATGGGAACAGTCCAGCCCGAACTACCAAGCCAAGTCCTCCCTGGACCCGAAACAAGCATGCTAGGACCGGTTTTGGGGATTCACTCGTCTTCAGGCAGGATAGCTTAAATCCAGTGGCACATTGAGCCCGGGACACACGTCTGGGCATACCCAGCGCAGTTAGGGCGAAAAAGCAAAAGACACACAATTGATGGACGGAATGCAGAACCAATCAAAACATTCACCTCCAGTAAAAAGGGCTGGGTTAAATCCATCATTCTTTTGCTCACCATGCCACCCCAGTTTAGACCTGGCCATCTGAAAATCAGTCTTGGCCCTGTGCCTCAAGGGAACAGTTCAGCCCAAACTGCCAAGCCAAGTCCTCCCTGGACCAGAAACAAGCATCCTAGGACTTGTTTCGGTGTTTCACCCCTCTTCAGCCAGGATAGCTTAAAACCAGTGGCACAGTGACCCCGGGACCGACGTGTGGGAATACCCAGCGCAGTTAGGGCGAGAAAGCAAAAGACACACAATTGATGGACAGAATGTAGAACCAATCAAAACATACACACACAGTCAAGAGATCTGGGTTAAATCCATCTTTCTTTTGCTCACCATGCCATCCCAGTTTAGACCTGGCCATATGCAAATCAGTCTTTACCCTGTGCTTCATGGGAACAGTCCAGCCCGAACTGCCAAGCCAAGTCCTCCCTGGACCAGAAACAAGCATCCTAGGACCGGTTTTGGGGTTTCACCCCTCTTCAGCCAGGATAGCTTAAATCCAGTGGCACAGTGAGCCCGGTACCCACGTCTGGGCATACCCAGCGCAGCTAGGGCGAGAAAGCAAAAGACACACAACTGATGGACGGAATGCATAACCAATCAACACATTCACCCCCAGTCAAGAGATGTGGGTTAAATCGATTATTCTTTTGCTCACCATGACCCCCCTGTTTAGACCTGGCTGTATGCAAATCAGTGTTGGCCCAGTACCTCATGGGAACAGACCAGCCGGAACTGCCACGCCAAGTCCTCCCTGGACCAGAAACAAGCAACCTAGGACCGTGTTCGGGGTTTCACCCCTCTTTAGCCAGGATAGCTTAAATCCAGTGGCACAATGAGTCCGGGACCCACGTCTGGGCATACCCAGGGCAGTTAAGGCAAGAAACCTAAAGATACACAATTGATGGACGGAATGCAGAACCAATCAAAACATTCACCCCTAGTCAAGAGATCTGGCTTAAATCCATCATTCTTTTCCTCACCATGCCACCCCAGTTTAGACCTGGCCATATGCAAATCTGTCTTGGCCCTGTGCCTCATGGGAACAGTCCAGCCCAAACTGCCAAGCCTAGTCCTCCCTGGACCAAAAACAAGCATCCTAGGACCGGTTTCGGTGTTTCACCCCTCTTCAGCAGGGATAGCTTAAATCCAGTGTCACAGTGAGCCCGGGACCCACGTCTGGGCATACCCAGTGCAGTTAGGGTGAGAAAGCAAAAGACACACAATTGATGGACGGAATGCAGAACCAATAAAAACATTCACCCACAGTCAAGAGATCTGGCTTAAATCCATCATTCTTTTGCTCACCATGCCACCCCAGTTTAGACCTGGCCATATGGAAATCAGTCTTTCCCTGTGCCTCATGGGAACAGTCTAGCCCGAACTGCCAAGCCAAGTCCTCCCTGGACCAGAAACACGCATCCTAGGACCGGTTTTGGGGTTTCACCACTCTTCAGCCAGGATAGCTTAAATCCAGTGGCACAGTGAGCCCGGGACCCACGTCTGGACATACCCAGCGCAGTTAGGGCGAGAAAGAAAAAGACACACAATCGATGGATGGAATGCAGAACCAATTAAAACATTCACCCCCAGTCAGGAGACCTGGGTTAAATCCATCATTCTTTTGCTCACCATGCCACACCAGTTTAGACCTGGCCATATGCAAATCAGTCTTGGCCCTGTGCCTCATGGGAACAGTCCAGCCCGAACTGCCAAGCCAAGTCCTCCCTGGACCCGATACAAGCATGCTAGGACCGGTTTCGGGGATTCACCCCTCTTCAGCCAGGATAGCTTAAATCCAGTGGCACATTGAGCCCGGGACCCACGTCTTGGCATACATAGCGCAGTTAGGGCGAAAAAGCAAAAGACACACAATTGATGGTCGGAATGCAGAACCAATCAAAACATTCACCCACAGTCAAGAGATCTGGGTTAAATCCATCATTCCTGTGCTCACCATGCCACCCCAGATTAGACCAGGCCATATGCAAATCAGTCTTCGCCCTGTGCCTCATGGGAACATTCCAGCTCAAACTGCGATGCCAAGTTCTCCCTGAACCAGAAACAAGCAACCTAGGACCGGTTTCGGGGTTTCACCCCTTTTTAGCTAGGATAGCTTAAATCCAGTGGCACAGTGAGTCCGGGACCCACGTCTGGGCACACCCAGCGCAGTTAGGGCAAGAAACCAAAAGACACACAATTGATGGACGGAATGCAGAGCCAATCAAAACATTCACCCCTAGTCAAGAGATCTGGCTTAAATCCATCATTCTTTTGCTCACCATGCAACCTCAGTTTAGACCTCGCCATATGCAAATCAGTCTTGGCCCTGTGCCTCATGGGAACAGTCCAGCCCGAACTGCCAAGCCAAGTTCTCCCTGGCCCAAAAAAAAGCATTCTAGGACCGGTTTCGGTGTTTCATCCCTCTTCAGCCAGGATAGCTTCAATCCAGTCGCACAGTGAGCCCGGGACCCACGTCTGGGCATACCCAGCTCAGTTAGGGCGAGAAAGCAAAAGACAAACAATTGATGGACGGAATGCAGAACCAATCAAAACATTCACCCCCAGTCAAGAGATATGACTTAAATCCATCATTCTTTTGCTCACCATGCCACCCCAGTTTAGACCTGGCCATATGGAAATCAGTCTTTCCCTGTGCCTCATGGGAACAGTCCAGCCCCAACTGCCAAGCCGTGTCCTCCCTGGACCAGAAAAAAGCATTTTAGGACCGGTTTCGGGGTTTCACCCCTCTTCAGCCAGGATAGCTTAAATCCAGTGGCACTCTGAGCCCGGGACCCACGTCTGGGCATACCCAGCGCAGTTAGGGCGAGAAAGCAAAAGACACACAATTGATGGACGAAATGCAGAACCAATCAAAACATTCACCCCCAGTCAGGAGATCTGGGTTAAATCCATCATTCCTTTGCTCAACATGCCACACCAGTTTAGACCTGGCCATATGCAAATCAGTCTTGGCCCTGTGCCTCATGGTAAGAGTCCAGCCCAAACTGCCAAGCCAAGTCCTCCCGGGACCAGAAACAAGCATCCTAGGACCGGTTTTGGGGTTTCACACCTCTTCAACCAGGATAGCTTAAATCCAGTGGCACAGTGAGCCCGGGACCCACGTCTGGGCATACCCAGCGCAGTTAGGGCGAGAAAGCAAAAGACACACAATTGATGGACGGAATGCAGAACCAATCAAAACATTCACCCAGATTCAAGAGATCTGGGATAAATCGATCATTCTTTTGCTTACCATGCCACCCCAGTTTAGACATGGCTTTATGCAAATCAGTCTTGGCCCTGTGCCTCATGGGAACAGTTCAACCCGAACTTCCAAGCCAAGCCCTCCCTGGACCAGAAACAAGCATCCTAGGACCGGTTGCGGGGTTTCACCCCTCTTCAGCCAGGATAGCTTAAATCCAGTGGCACTCTGAGCCCGGGACACGCGTGTGGGCAAACCCAGCGCAGTTAGTGCGAGAAAGCAAAAGACACACAATTGATGGACGGAATGCAGAACCAATCAAAACATTCACCCCCAGTCAGGAGATCTGGGTTAAATCCATCATTCTTTTGCTCACCATGCCATCCCAGTTTAGACCTGGCCATTTGCAAATCAGTCTTTACCCTGTGTCTCATGGGAACAGACCAGCCCAAACTGCCAAGCCAAGTCCTCCCTGGACCAGAAAGAAGCATCCTAGGACCGATTTCGGGGTTTCCCCCTCTTCAGCCAGGATAGCTTAAATCCAGTGTCACAGTGAGCCCGGGACCCACGCCTGGGCATACTCAGCACAGTTAGGGTGAGAAAGCAAAAGAAACACAATTGATGGACGGAATGCAGAACCAATCAAAACATTTACCCCCAGAGAAGAGATCTGGTTTAAATCCATCATTCTTTTGCACACCATGCCATCCCAGTTTAGACCTGGCCATATGCAAATCAGTCTTGTCCCTGTGCCTCATGGGAATAGTCCAGCCCGAACTGCCAAGCCAAGTCCTCCCTGCATCAGAAACAAGCATCCTAGGACTGGTTTCGGGGTTTCACTCCTCTTCAGCCAGGATAGCTTAAATCCAGAGGCACAGTGAGCCCGAGACCCACGTCTGGGCATACCCAGCGCAGTTAGGGCGAGAAAGCAAAAGACACACAATTGATGGACGGAATGCAGAACCAATCAAAACATTCACCCAGAGTCAAGAGATCTGGGATAAATCGATCATTCTTTTGCTTACCATGCCACCCCAGTTTAGACATGGCTGTATGCAAATCAGTCTTGGACCTGTACCTCATGGGAACAGACCAGCCCGAACTGCCAAGCCAAGTCCTCCCTGGACCAGAAACAAGCAACCTAGGACCGGTTTCGGGGTTTCACCCCTTTTTAACCAGGATAGCTTAAATCCAGTGGCACAGTGAGTCCGGGACCCACGTCTGGGCATACCCAGCGGAGTTAGGGCAAGAAAGCAAAAGACACACAATTGATGGACGGAATGCAGAGCCAATCAAAACATTCACCCCTAGTCAAGAGATCTGGCTTAAATCCATAATTCTTTTGCTCACCGTGCCACCCCAGTTTAGACCTGGCCATATGCAAATCAGTCTTTGCCCTGTGCCTCATGGGAACAGTCCAAGTTCTCCCTGGACCAAAAACAAGCATCCTAGGACCGGTTTCGGTGTTTCACCCCTCTTCAGCCAGGATAGCTTAAATCCAATGGCACTCTGTGCCCGGGACCCACGTCTGGGCATACCCAGCGCAGTTAGTGCGAGAAAGTAAAAGACACACAATTGATGGACGGAATGCAGAACCAATCAAAACATTCATCCCCCGTCAAGAGATCTGGGTTAAATCCATCATTCTTTTGCTCACCATGCCACCCTAGTTTAGACCTTGCAATATGCGAATCAGTCTTGGCCCTGTGCCTCATGGGAAGAGTCCAGCCCAAACTGCCAAGCCAAGTCCTCCCTGGACCAAAAACAAGCATTCTAGGACCGGTTTCGGGGTTTCACCCCTCTTCATCCAGGATAGCTTAAATCCAGTGGCACTCTGTGCCCGGGACCCACATCTGGGCATACCCAGTGGAGTTAGGGAGAGAAAGCAAAAGACACACAATTGATGGATGGCATGCAGAACCAATCAAAACATTCACACCCAGTCAAGAGGACTGGGTTAAATCCATCATTCTTTTGCTCACCATGCCACCCCAGTTTAGAGCTGGTCATATGCAAATCAGTCTTGGCCCTGTGCCTCATGGGAACAGTCCAGCCCAAACTGCCAAGCCAAGTCCTCCCTGGACCAGAAACAAGCATTCTAGGACTGGTTTAGGTGTTTCACCCCTCTTCAGCCAGGATGGTTTAAATCCAGTGGCACAGTGAGCCTGGGGCCCACGGGTGGGCATACCCAGCGCAGTTAGGGCGAGAAAGCAAAAGACACACAATCGATGGATGGAATGCAGAACCAATGAAAACATTTACCCCCATTCAGGAGATCTGGGTTACATCCATCATTCTTTTGCTCACCATGCCACACAAGTTTAGACCTGGCCATATGCAAATCAGTCTTGGCCCTGTGCCTCATGGGAACAGTCCAGCCCGAACTACCAAGCCAAGTCCTCCCTGGACCCGAAACAAGCATGCTAGGACCGGTTTCGGGGATTCACTCCTCTTCAGCCTGGATAGCTTAAATCCAGTGGCACATTGAGCCCGGGACACTCGTCTGGGCATACCCAGCGCAGTTAGGGCGAAAAAGCAAAAGTCACACAATTGATGGACGGAATGCAGAACCAATCAAAACATTCACCTCCAGTAAAAAGGGCTGGGTTAAATCCATCATTCTTTTGCTCACCATGCCACCCCAGTTTAGACCTGGCCATATGCAAATAAGTCTTGGCCCTGTGCCTCAAGGGAACAGTCCAGACCAAACTGCCAAGCCAAGTCCTCCCTGGACCAAAAACAAGCATCCTAGGACCGGTTTCGGGGTTTCACCCCTCTTCATCCAGGATAGCTTAAATCCAGTGGCACTCTGAACCCGGGACCCACATCTGGGCATACCCAGTGGAGTTAGGGAGAGAAAGCAAAAGACACACAATTGATGGATGGAATGCAGAACCAATCAAAATATTCACCCCCAGTCAAGAGGACTGGGTTAAATCCATCATTCTTTTGCTCACCATGCCACCCCAGTTTAGAGCTGGTCATATGCAAATCAGTCTTGGCCCTGTGCCTCATGGGAACAGTCCAGCCAAAACTGCCAAGCCAAGTCCTCCCTGGACCAGAAACAAGCATCCTAGGACTGGTTTAGGTGTTTCACCCCTCTTCAGCCAGGATGGCTTAAATCCAGTGGCACAGTGAGCCTGGGACCCACGGGTGGGCATACCCAGCGCAGTTAGGGCGAGAAAGCAAAAGACACACAATCGATGGATGGAATGCAGAACCAATGAAAACATTCACCCCCATTCAGGAGATCTGGGTTACATCCATCATTCTTTTGCTCACCATGCCACACAAGTTTAGACCTGGCCATATGCAAATCAGTCTTGGCCCTGTGCCTCATGGGAACAGTCCAGCCCGAACTACCAAGCCAAGTCCGCCCTGGACCCGAAACAAGCATGCTAGGACCGGTTTCGGGGATTCACTCCTCTTCAGCCTGGATAGCTTAAATCCAGTGGCACATTGAGCCCGGGACACACGTCTGGGCATACCCAGCGCAGTTAGGGCGAAAAAGCAATAGTCACACAATTGATGGACGGAATGCAGAACCAATCAAAACATTCACCTCCAGTAAAAAGGGCTGGGTTAAATCCATCATTCTTTTGCTCACCATGCCACCCCAGTTTAGACCTGGCCATATGCAAATCAGTCTTGGCCCTGTGCCTCAAGGGAACAGTCCAGCCCAAACTGCCAAGCCAAGTCCTCCCTGGACCAGAAACAAGCATCCTAGGACCGGTTTCGGTGTTTCACCCCTCTTCAGCCAGGATAGCTTAAATCCAGTGGCCCAGTGACCCCGGGACCCACGTGTGGGAATACCAAGCGCAGTTAGGGCGAGAAAGCAAAAGACACACAATTGATGGACAGAATGCAGAACCAATCAAAACATTCACCCACAGTCAAGAGATCTGGGTTAAATCCATCATTCCTATGCGCACCATGCCACCCCAGATTAGACCAGGCCATATGCAAATCAGTCTTCGCCCTGTGCCTCATGGGAACAGTCCAGCCCGAACTGCCAAGCCAAGTCCTCGCTTGACAAGAAACAAGCATCCTAGGACCAGTTTCGGGGTTTCACCCCTTTTCAGCCAGGAAAGCTTGAATCCAGTGGCACAGTGAGCCCGAGACTTACGTCTGGGCATACCCAGCGCAGTTAGGGCGAGAAAGCAAAAGACACACAATTGATAGACGGAATGCAGAACCAATCAAAACATTCACCCCAGTCAGGAGATCTGGGTTAAATCCATCTTTCTTTTGCTCACCATGCCATCCCAGTTTAGACCTGGCCATATGCAAATCAGTCTTTACCCTGTGCTTCATGGGAACAGTCCAGCCCGAACTGCCAAGCCAAGTCCTCCCTGGACCAGAAACAAGCATCCTAGGACCTGTTTCGGGGTTTTACCCCTCTTCAGCCAGGATAGCTTAAATCCAGTGGCACAGCGAGCCCGGGACCCACGTCTGGGCATACCCAGCACAGTTAGGGCGAGAAAGCAAAAGACACACAATTGATGGACGGAATGCAGAACCAATCAAAACATTCACCCCCACTCAAGAGATCTGGGTTAAATCGATTATTCTTTTGCTCACCATGCCCCCCCTGTTTAGACCTGGCCATATGCAAATCAGTCTTGGCCCTTTGCCTCATGGGAACAGTCCAGCCGAGCTGCCAAGCCAAGTCCTCCCTAAACCAGAAACAAGCAACCTAGGACCGGTTTCGGGGTTTCACCCCTCTTTAGCCAGGATAGCTTAAATCCAGTGGCACAGTGAGTCCGGGACCTACGTCTGGGCATACCCAGTGCCGTTAGGGCAAGAAACCAAAAGACACACAATTGATGGACAGAATGCAGAGCCAATCAAAACATTCACCCCTAGTCAAGAGATCTGGCTTAAATCCATCATTCTTTTGCTCACCATGCCACCTCAGTTTAGACCTGGCAAAATGCAAATCAGTCTTGGCCCTGTGCCTCATGGGAACAGTCCAGCCCGAACTGCCATGCCAAGTTCTCCCTGGACCAAAAACAAGCATCCTAGGACCAGTTTCAGGGTTTCACCCCTCTTCAGCCAGGATAGCTTAAATCCAATGGCACTCTGAGCCCGGGACCCACGTCTGGGCATACCCAGCGCAGTTAGTGCGTGAAAGCAAAAGACACACAATTGATGGACGGAATGCAGAACCAATTAAAACATTCACCCCCCGTCAAGAGATCTGGGTTAAATCCATCATTCTTTTGCTCACCATGCCACCCTTGTTTAGACCTTGCAATATGCAAATCAGTCTTGGCCCTGTGCCTCATGGGAAGAGTCCAGCCCAAACTGCCAAGCCAAGTCCTCCCTGGACCAAAAACAAGCATCCTAGGAGCGGTTTCGGTGTTTCACCCCTCTTCAACCAGGATAGCTTAAATCCAGTGGCACAGTGAGCCCGGGACCCATGTCTGGGCTTACCCAGCGCAGTTAGGGCGAGAAAGCAAAAGACAAACAATTGATGGACGGAATGCAGAACCAATCAAAACATTCAACCCCAGTCAAGATATCTGGCTTAAATCCATCATTCTTTTGCTCACCATGCCACCCCAGTTTAGACCTGGCCATATGAAAATCAGTCTTTCCCTGTGCCTCATGGGAACAGTCCAGCCAGAACTGCCAAGCCAAGTCCTTCCTGGACCAGAAACAAGCATCCTAGGACCGGTTTCGGGGTTTCACCCCTCTTCATCCAGGATAGCTTAAATCCAGTGGCACATTGAGCCCGGGACACACTTCTGGGCATACCCAGCGCAGTTAGGGCGAAAAAGCAAAAGACACACAATTGATGGACGGAATGCAGAACCAATCAAAACATTCACCTCCAGTAAAAAGGGCTGGGTTAAATCCATCATTCTTTTGCTCACCATGCCACCCCAGTTTAGACCTGGCCATATGCAAATCAGTCTTGGCCCTGTGCCTCAAGGGAACAGTCCAGCACAAACTGCCAAGCCAAGTCCTCCCTGGACCAGAAACAAGCATCCTAGGACCGGTTTCGGTGTTTCACCCCTCTTCAGCCAGGATAGCTTAAATCCAGTGGCACAGTGACCCCGGGACCCACGTGTGGGAATACCCAGCGCAGTTAGGGCGAGAAAGCAAAAGACACACAATTGATGGACAGAATGCAGAACCAATCAAAACATTCACCCACAGTCAAGAGATCTGGGTTAAATCCATCATTCCTATGCGCACCATGCCACCCCAGATTAGACCAGGCCATATGCAAATCAGTCTTCGCCCTGTGCCTCATGGGAACAGTCCAGCCCGAACTGCCAAGCCAAGTCCTCGCTGGACAAGAAACAAGCATCCTAGGACCAGTTTCGGGGTTTCACCCCTGTTCAGCCAGGAAAGCTTGAATCCAGTGGCACAGTGAGCCCGAGACCTACGTCTGGGCATACCCAGCGCAGTTAGTGCGAGAAAGCAAAAGACACACAATTGATAGACGGAATGCAGAACCAATCAAAACATTCACCCCAGTCAGGAGATCTGGGTTAAATCCATCTTTCTTTTGCTCACCATGCCATCCCAGTTTAGACCTGGCCATATGCAAATCAGTCTTTACCCTGTGCTTCATGGGAACAGTCCAGCCCGAACTGCCAAGCCAAGTCCTCCCTGGACCAGAAACAAGCATCCTAGGACCTGTTTCGGGGTTTCACCCCTCTTCAGCCAGGATAGCTTAAATCCAGTGGCACAGCGAGCCCGGGACCCACGTCTGGGCATACCCAGCACAGTTAGGGCGAGAAAGCAAAAGACACACAATTGATGGACGGAATGCAGAACCAATCAAAACATTCACCCCCCGTCAAGAGATCTGGGTTAAATCCATCATTCTTTTGCTCACCATGCCACCCTAGGTTAGACCTTGCAATATGCAAATCAGTCTTGGCCCTGTGCCTCATGGGAAGAGTCCAGCCCAAACTGCCAAGCCAAGTCCTCCCTGGACCAAAAACAAGCATCCTAGGACCGGTTTCGGTGTTTCACCCCTCTTCAACCAGGATAGCTTAAATCCAGTGGCACAGTGAGCCCGGGACCCACGTCTGGGCTTACCCAGCGCAGTTAGGGCGAGAAAGCAAAAGACAAACAATTGATGGACGGAATGCAGAACCAATCAAAACATTCAACCCCAGTCAAGATATCTGGCTTAAATCCATCATTCTTTTGCTCACCATGCCACCCCAGTTTAGACCTGGCCATATGGAAATCAGTCTTTCCCTGTGCATCATGGGAACAGTCCAGCCCGAACTGCCAAGCCAAGTCCTCCCTGGACCAGGAACATGCATCCTAGGACCCGTTTCGGGGTTTCACCCCTCTTCATCCAGGATAGCTTAAATCCAGTGGCACTCTGAGCCCGGGACCCACATCTGGGCATACCCAGCGGAGTTAGGGAGAGAAAGCAAAAGACACACAATTGATTGATGGAATGCAGAACCAATCAAAACATTCACCCCCAGTCAAGAGGACTGGGTTAAATCCATCATTCTTTTGCTCACCCTGCCACCCCAGTTTAGAGCTGGTCATATGCAAATCAGTCTTGGCCCTGTGCCTCATGGGAACAGTCCAGCCCAAACTGCCAAGCCAAGTCCTCCCTGGACCAGAAACAAGCATCCTAGGACTGGTTTAGGTGTTTCACACCTCTTCAGCAAGGGTGGCTTAAATCCAGTGGCACAGTGAGCCTGGGACCCACGGGTGGGCATACCCAGCGAAGTTAGGGCGAGAAAGCAAAAGACACACAATCGATGGATGGAATGCAGAACCAATGAAAACATTCACCCCCATTCAGGAGATCTGGGTTAAATCCATCATTCTTTTGCTCACCATTCCACACCAGTTTAGACCTGGCCATATGCAAATCAGTTTTGGCCCTGTGCCTCATGGGAACAGTCCAGCCCGAACTACCAAGCCAAGTCCTCCCTGGACCCGAAACAAGCATGCTAGGACCGGTTTTGGGGATTCACTCGTCTTCAGCCAGGATAGCTTAAATCCAGTGGCACATTGAGCCCGGGACACACGTCTGGGCATACCCAGCGCAGTTAGGGCGAAAAAGCAAAAGACACACAATTGATGGACGGAATGCAGAACCAATCAAAACATTCACCTCCAGTAAAAAGGGCTGGGTTAAATCCATCATTCTTTTGCTCACCATGCCACCCCAGTTTAGACCTGGCCACCTGCAAATCAGTCTTGGCCCTGTGCCTCAAGGGAACAGTTCAGCCCAAACTGCCAAGCCAAGTCCTCCCTGGACCAGAAACAAGCATCCTAGGACTGGTTTCAGTGTTTCACCCCTCTTCAGCCAGGATAGCTTAAAACCAGTGGCACAGTGACCCTGGGACCCACGTGTGGGAATACCCAGCGCAGTTAGGGCGAGAAAGCAAAAGACACACAATTGATGGACAGAATGTAGAACCAATCAAAACATTCACACACAGTCAAGAGATCTGGGTTAAATCCATCTTTCTTTTGCTCACCATGACCCCCCTGTTTAGACCTGGCTGTATGCAAATCAGTGTTGGCCCAGTACCTCATGGGAACAGACCAGCTGGAACTGCCACGCCAAGTCCTCCCTGGACCAGAAACAAGCAACCTAGGACCGTGTTCGGGGTTTCACCCCTCTTTAGCCAGGATAGCTTAAATCCAGTGGCACAATGAGTCCGGGACCCACGTCTGGGCATACCCAGGGCAGTTAAGGCAAGAAACCTAAAGATACACAATTGATGGACGGAATGCAGAACCAATCAAAACATTCACCCCTAGTCAAGAGATCCGGCTTAAATCCATCATTCTTTTCCTCACCATGCCACCCCAGTTTAGACCTGGCCATATGCAAATCTGTCTTGGCCCTGTGCCTCATGGGAACAGTCCAGCCCAAACTGCCAAGCCTAGTCCTCCCTGGACCAAAAACAAGCATCCTAGGACCGGTTTCGGTGTTTCACCCCTCTTCAGCAGGGATAGCTTAAATCCAGTGTCACAGTGAGCCCGGGACCCACGTCTGGGCATACCCAGTGCAGTTAGGGTGAGAAAGCAAAAGACACACAATTGATGGACGGAATGCAGAACCAATAAAAACATTCACCCACAGTCAAGAGATCTGGCTTAAATCCATCATTCTTTTGCTCACTGTGAGAAGTTGGCCTGGTATATGCTGTTCACTAGTTCTAGTGACCACCTTGTACCATGCCAAGCAACCCTTATGGTGTGGTTGTAAGTCAACCTTTTCGGACTAGCTGCCCTAGTGGTAGCGTAGGCTAAGCAGTCTTTGAGGCTAAACTCGTGATGCGTGTTAAGCAAGCTGTTTTACCAATAGTAACCCCCTTTTATACCAATGAAAGGACACCACACAGATATATATTCAAAATATATATGTATTTATTTCTCAAAGTAACCCCTAGTCTCTTTATGAGCACAGGAGCACAAATCGTCAAACAAGATTATCACAGAATACACAGAAGTTGCACTTTATATGGATAGGCCCTGGTGGCCACTCGAACCATATACTAAAATAGTGGTATAAGTACCACGAACAGAAAAGGGAAAAGGCCTAGGGCCTCTAGAATCGCTGGGCCTACAAGGAGCTAACGTCAGTTAGTGACCAGGAGGTCCACGGGTGGCGTGTGCAGAGCAAATAGTCACACGCGTGCTCCCATAGGTTTCAATGGGTGCGTAAAAAGTACAAAGTTACTGCAAAAGGAATCTTCCGGATGACCTAGGAACTTAAGATTTGGAACACAGGCACTAGAGATGTAATACTACACTTGGGCACCGGAGTGCCAGCTTTACCTCACCCACAGGAAGCGGGTGCATAGGCCTCGAAGTGCGTCGGGTTTCTTCTATCTGTTCCGTGGGGCCTGTAGACAAAAGTGCTGCAGGCGGTCGGTCGGGAAGAGATGCAGTGGATCCAAGAGTGGATCGGAGATGTTGAAGACCTGAAAGCAGAGGGGACAGTGTTCACAGTCACTAGCCAGTGACCAGCGTGGCACCAGGTGGGTACCAGGCGATGTCGGGTGCAAACAGGAAGGAAGGTGTAGCTTGACTCTGCAGCCACGTGGTCCCTGAAGGTCGACGACGTCCAGGAGTCGAGTCACGAGCTGTCCCACGCAGGCTCTCGCTGTCGGCGGTGTCGGCGACTTGATCGAAGCAAACAAGCCTTGGCAAAAGCAATTGTTGTAGGCAAGGAGTTTAAGCTGATGGTTCTGACCAGCAAGGTCAGAGGAACTGCTCCTTTGGAGGGGAGCAAGGGCCAGTCTGGAGCAACCAGACCAGCGGTGTTTGTCGTAGATTTCGTCGCCAAGATGGCCACTAGCCAGCGGGCCAGCAACCGGTTAGGCGCGTCGAGTGGCAAAATGCAGAAGGGCCCCACGCAGATCGTGGAGATGCTGGAGGGCTCACCTTTGGTGCAGATGCTGCTCGAGGGTTGGGCTTCTCAGGACCCAAAGCACAACTTGGAGGGAGCCTCGGTTGTTGCACTGGTCAGCTTGTCGTAGTCGTTTCAAGATGGCTGGCTCCACGTGTCTCGGTGCCTCCACGGGTCTCCTCTTTGCAGGGACTGTGGATCGGGCGGTGAGAGGTCTGGAGGTCCAGGTCTTGTCAGTCTCTGGGCTCGGGCTCCGGCGGGAGGCGGCGGCAAAGCAGACGTTGATTCGCTGGATGGTGCTTGCGTTAGCAAGGTGGTCACTCCCTGACCACAGGGGAGATTGGCTTCAGTCCTCTGTGCAGCAGAGCGTCGAAGTTCCCGTCTTCTTCTTAGTTTTAAGTTGATTCCAGGATGTCTGAAGTCTTAGGACACAGCTCCTACCTTTAAGCGGATTCTAGGGGCCGGACTACCTGCTAGGTCCCTCCCTATGGGTGGGACCAGGAAGGGGGGTGGTTACACCCCCAATCCTTTGTCCAGCTCGCCCCAGGCCCGGGACTGGTGTGCCCCAGGACCGGTTTGAACTGGCATATGCACCGAGGCTCCTTGTGAGCCACAGGCATGTCTGGTTTCTTTCAAGCCCTACCTGACCAATACACAAAATCCTGTCTGGGGTGGTGCACGCACCTCCCCTGGCAGGAAACCCTTTGTCCACACCTCCCAAGCTGGAAGGACTCCCAGCAGCAGGAGGGCAGACTTGTGTCTGTGGTGGCAGCATCCATTTTGTGGAGCTGAGGCTATGTCTGATTTTACCCGGGTTTCAGGCACTGTACATGTCGTGTCCCTCTAGAAGGGTGGAATGCTAACCCCGTCGCCAGAATTGGCGAGGGGTTAGTATTCCAATTCGTATGACACCTTACTCGACATGTTTTGATAAAGCCAAACCAAAGATAGCATTTAACCGCGAGGTTCATAATGCACTTAAGAGTATATGGTATGACGATATCTGGAAACAGTAGAAGGAAGTTGTTCCGACCACTGCAGACAGGCTCAGCTCATGCCAGAGCACCATCTCACATGGAACCAAGCACTCTGCCTTCAGGATTGTTAAGGCCTGCCATAGGAGTGACTTATAGGTTACCAGGTGTCCCATTTAAGGTTAGGTATAGGTATACTACACCTAAGTAAGAGGTGATTACACCAACTTACCCCAGCTGAGTGATCAGCCAGTTGTGTCAAATTGTTAGGCCAAGCCTGGGGTGGCATAATACATGCTGCAGCCCTTGGCAGGCCTTGGGTACACCAATGCCCTGGGTACCTAGTGTACACTGGTACAGGGGCTGACAGGGTGATCCACTTCCAATTGGTTATGCACCTAGGGTGCATAGTTTTAATTTAGTAGAGAGAACAGCAGGCTGGGGGTCTGATTGGCAGGCCCACAGCCTCAATATGTCAAAAACCAGTGAAGCAAAAAGCAAAAATTTGGGGTGACCATAGGATAGCAGACCCTACTCTCCTACACAACCCCCCCCCAAACGCTGGGACATTAAACTAGCCTTGACCAGTCTCGTCTTCATGTCCTAAGTGGAAGTACCTGGAGAGACCATCTGCATTCCCATGGTCAGTACCTGGCCGGTGCTCCACTGTAAAGTCCATCCCCTGTAGGGAAATGGACCACCTAAGCAGTTTGGGGTTTTCACCCTTCATCTGATTTAGCCACAAGAGGGGCTTGTGGTCGGTCTGAATCTTGAAGTGAGTGCCAAACAAGTATGGCCTCAGCTTCTTCAGGGCCCACACCACAGCAAAGGCCTCCCTCTCAATAGCTGACCAATTCTTCTCTCTGGGGGTCAACCTTCTGCTAATAAAAGCAATGGGTTGGTCTTGACCATCTACATTAAGTTGTGACAGCACAGCTCCCACACCCAACTCAGAAGCATCTGTTTGGACAATAAACTCTTTGGAGTAGTCAGGACTTTTCAGGATAGGTGCAGAGCACATGGCCTCCTTCAGGTCATCAAATGCCTTTTGACAGCTTACTGTCCACTGAACCTTTTTGGGCATCTTCTTGGATGTCAGATCATTAAGAGGAGTCACAATGGACCCATAGTTCTTAACAAACTTCCTGTAGTACCCAGTCAAGCCCAAGAAAGCTCGAACTTGAGTCTGGGTGGTTGGAGGGGACCAGTCCTTGATGGATTGTATCTTACTCTCCAGTGGTTGAACTTGGCCTCCACCTACAAGGTGGCCCAAATATACAACCTTACTCTGCCCTATCTGGCACTTAGTAGCCTTGATAGTGAGGCCTGCCCTTTGCAGAGCCTCAAGAGCCTTCTTCAGGTGGATCAGGTGATCCTCCCAGGTGGAGCTAAAGACAGCAATGTCATCAAGATATGCTGCACAAAAGTCATCCAACCCAGTAAGGACTTGGTTCACCAGCCTTTGGAAGGTGGCAGGTGCATTCTTCAGACCAAAGGGCATCACCACAAACTGATAATGCCCACCTGGGGTTGAGAATGCTGTTTTGGCCTTAGACTCCTCAGCTAATCTGATTTGCCAATAGCCAGCTGTTAAGTCAAATGTGCTCAAAAACTTTGCAGAAGCTAGTTTGTCTATGAGCTCATCTGCCCTTGGAATAGGGTGTGCATCTGTCCTGGTGACAGCATTGAGTCCTCTGTAATCCACACAGAACCTCATCTCTCTCTTGCCATCTTTGGTGTGAGGTTTGGGGACCAGAACCACTGGGCTAGCCCAGGGGCTCTCTGAGGGTTCAATGACACCTAATTCCAGCATTTTATGTACCTCAGCCTTTATACAGTCCCTGACGTGGTCAGGTTGTCTGTAAAGCTTGTTCTTTACAGGCAGACTGTCACCAGTGTCCACCACATGGGTACACCAGTCAGTTTGACTAGGTATCAAGGAAAACATATGTGAAAATGATTGTAGAACCTGTCTACATTCAGTCTGCTGATGGGCAGTGAGGTTGCCTCCAAGGGTCACTCCTTCAACTGAGCCATCTTCAGGGTTCTGAGACAACAGGTCTGGGAGAGGGTCACTCTCTTCCTCCTGTCCCTCATCTGTAGCCATGAGCAAGCCCATGTCTGCCCTGTCAACATATGCTTTAAGCCTGTTAACATGGAGTACCCTGTGGGGACTCCTGGGAGTTCCTAGGTCGACCAAGTAGGTGACCTCTCCCTTCTTTTCCAGGATTGTATGGGGTCCAGACCATTTGTCTTGGAGTGCTGCTGGGGCCACTGGCTCCAACACCCATACCTTCTGTCCTGGCTGAAACTCAACCAAGACAGCCTTTTGGTCATGCCAAGCTTTCTGTAAGGCCTGGCTTGCCTCAAGGTTTTTGGATGCCTTCTCCATATACTCAGCCATCCTGGAGCGGAGACCAAGTACATAGTCCACTATGTCTAGCTTAGGCTTTTTGAGAGGTAACTCCCAGCCTTCCTTCACCAAACACAGTGGGCCTCTCACAGGGTGCCCAAACAACAATTCAAAGGGGCTGTAGCCAACTCCTTTTTGTGGGACCTCTCTGTAAGCAAACAGAAGGCAGGGTAGAAGGATGTCCCATCTTCGCCTGAGCTTTTCAGGTAATCCTTTGATCATACCCTTTAGGGTCTTGTTGAATCTCTCAACAAGCCCATTGCATTGTGGGTGATAAGGGGTGGTGAACTTGTAGTTGACACCACATTCCTTCCACATAGCTGTTAAGTATCCTGACATAAAGTTGGTACCTCTGTCAGATACTACCTCCTTAGGAAACCCCACTCTGGAGAATACTCCCAGCAGGGCCCTGGCCACAACAGGAGCTGTAGTGGTCCTAAGGGGAATTGCCTCTGGATACCTGGTGGCATGATCCACTACCACCAGTATAAATCTGTGCCCAGATGCAGTGGGAGGATCCATGGGACCCACTATGTCTATTCCCACTCTTTCAAAGGGAACCCCCACCACAGGTAGTGGTATCAGGGGGGCCTTTGTTGTGCCACCTGATTTGCCACTGGCTTGGCAGGTAACACAGGAGCGACAAAACTCCTTTGTATCTTCATTCATATGAGGCCAGTGAAAGTGAGGGACAAGTCTGTCCCAGGTCTTGTTCTGGCCTAGGTGTCCTGCTAAAGGAATATCATGGGCCAAGGTAAGAAGGAAGCCCCTAAATTGCAGAGGTATAACCAACCTCCTGGTTGCACCAGGCTTGGGGTCTCTAGCCTCTGAATAAAGGAGCCCTTCATCCCAATACACTTTATGGGTACCTTGAGCATTCCCAGCAGCCTCAGCAGCAGCCAGCTGTCTGAGGGGTTCAAGAGAGGGACAGGATAACTGGGCCTGCCTCAAGTCAGCCCTTGAAGGTCCCCCTGTCCCCAGAAACTCAACCTGGTCAGGTTCAAGCTCTTCAGGGACAGTTCCTTCAGGGTCCTCTAGATCAGCTTCCTGGGAAGGCTGATCATCACTCTGAGGCAGGGGGGAAGGCACAGCCTTGACCCTCCTGTTCTTCTTCTTGGTAGGTGCTTGGTCCATTGTTCCAGGATCCAAGACCTGTGGTTCAGTGAGGCACTTTTTGGCCTGTGACCTGGTCACAGCAAGGACATGTGATGATATACCTAACATCTCTGCATGAGTCCTGTACTCCACTTCTGACCATAGAGAACTCTCTAGGTCATTGCCCAACAAACATTCTACTGGGAGGTCTGCACTAACCACAACCCTTTTGAGGCCAGTTACCCCTCCCCATGAGAAGTTAACAACTGCCACACTATGTGAAGTAGTGGCATTGCTGGCATTGGTCACCAGGTAGTTCTCACCTGGTATGTACTGTCCAGGGTCCACAAAGCCTGGTGTCACCATAGTGACACTGGCACATGTGTCCCTGTAGGCTTGAGCCACTTTGTCATTAATTAAAGGAGTCTGTCTGTACTTGCCCAGGTTACTGGGGCTCACAGTCAGGGACAAATCAATGTCCCCATCACAGATCAAGACTGCCTGTGTCAGGGTTCTGTCTAAGTCAGAATCTCCTTCAGTTCCCATAGTGATTCCCACTACACCCTTTGTCTGGGGACCAACACTGCTAACAGTAGTACTGGGAGCAGGTGCCTTAGGGGCAACAGTGTTGGGGGCTCCACCCTTTTTGCAATCACTAGTCCAGTGAGTTGTATTCTTGCAATGATTGCACCAGGGTTTCTTTTGACCTTCTTTCTTCTTTTTGGACTGTTGGGACCCACCCTCCTTAGTAGTAGTTTGGGGCCCTGTTGAAGACTTCTGGTCTTTAGGTTTCTGATCTCCACCCTTTTGGTCTGTTTTCTTCTGATCACCCCCTTGGCCCTGGTTCTGGTTCTTTTGCTTAACCCTGGTTCTGACCCATTTGTCTGCCTTCTTTCCCAATTCTTGGGGAGAGGTCAGATCAGAGTCAACCAAGTGTTGATGCAGTTGCTGGTTTTGACAGTTATTTAAAATCTGTTCTCTCATCATCAAATTATACAATCCTGTAAAATCAGATACCTTACTTCCCAGCAACCAACCCTCCAAAGCCTTAGTGGCACATTCAATGTATTCAGACCAGTCCTGAGTCTGTGTCTTTTGGGTGTCTCTGAACATTAACCTGTACTGCTCAGTGGTTAAGCCTAACCCATCAACTAGAACACTCTTCAGGACTCTGTAGTTTCTGACATCCTCTTCTCTAACAGTGAGGAGTCTGTCTCTGCCTCTTCCCTCAAAGGAGAGCCAGAGGATTGCTGCCCACTGGTCTTCAGGAACCTGCTGTACTTTGCAGGCCCTCTCAAGAGCAGTTATCCACTTGTGGATGTCATCCCCACTTTTGTAGGGGGGCACAACCTTAGACAGGTTTCTATTATCGAAAACCCTATCTTTGTCCTTAGGGACAATGCTGCCACCAGTGGGTATAGACCCACTCTCTTTATGCTGTCTAGCCTTGCTAAGTTTCTCTTCCATCAGGGCTACTTCTAGCTCCTGCTTCCTGATCCTCAGCTGAGCTTCTTGCATCTTGGCCTCATGTTCCCTCCTCTGAGGGGTGGTCATCCTTCTCCTGGAGTGACCTTGAGAGCCTCTAGAGCCATGGGAAGCATTGGAGTCACCTGAGCGATTCCTTTGCCTTCCAAGCCCTGTGTTAAGTCCACTGGGGAGATCCAGTGGGGTGAACCCACTGTCAGTCCCCAATAGCCTTAGTTTAGCTGGGCCAAGTATAACACTTGGCACTGGGCTAGTTCTCCCTTCATCCTCACTACTGTCAGTATCCTTTTCACTCTCATCCTCTGTGGTAGGCATCCCATCTAAGGGGTGACTATTGGAAAGGGGTACCTCAGTGGCATCTTCAGAAGGGGGGCCTCCTGTTCCTGTCCCTAAGGGGGCTAACTGGGAAGCTTTCCTGAGCTCTTTTTGATTTTCATCTTCTTGCAAGAGCTCTCTGAGCAAAGCAGAGGTAGGGTTCTTGGGCTGTTTAAGGCCTCTAAGAGTTGCCAGCTGCCTGAGCTCATTTTGATTAAGGGTAGCATAGATGGATGGTGCCCTCGGGGGGTCACTCTCAACAGAGATGGGTACAGTGGACCCCTCTGCCCCAGCCATTGCTCTTAAGTGTGGGTGGATGTGTTGCAATCTACCTACACTTGGGTTTACCTACTGAACCTATCTAGTAGTTGTAGTCAGGGTGTGCTACTCCCTTTGCTCTACAACAACTAAGTTCAGTAGAACTTAAGTATATCTAATCTTGTTTTATATGTACCTACAGGTACCTATGTGATCTTTCAATTGGTAACCAAGAGATTACAATGGTAAAACACAGCAAGCTCAAATCCAACCGCTGCTCACCAATGTGAGAAGTTGGCCTGGTATATGCTGTTCACTAGTTCTAGTGACCACCTTGTACCATGCCAAGCAACCCTTATGGTGTGGTTGTAAGTCAACCTTTTCGGACTAGCTGCCCTAGTGGTAGCGTAGGCTAAGCAGTCTTTGAGGCTAAACTCGTGATGCGTGTTAAGCAAGCTGTTTTACCAATAGTAACCCCCTTTTATACCAATGAAAGGACACCACACAGATATATATTCAAAATATATATGTATTTATTTCTCAAAGTAACCCCTAGTCTCTTTATGAGCACAGGAGCACAAATTGTCAAACAAGATTATCACAGAATACACAGAAGTTGCACTTTATATGGATAGGCCCTGGTGGCCACTCGAACCATATACTAAAATAGTGGTATAAGTACCACGAACAGAAAAGGGAAAAGGCCTAGGGCCTCTAGAATCGCTGGGCCTACAAGGAGCTAACGTCAGTTAGTGACCAGGAGGTCCACGGGTGGCGTGTGCAGAGCAAATAGTCACACGCGTGCTCCCATAGGTTTCAATGGGTGCGTAAAAAGTACAAAGTTACTGCAAAAGGAATCTTCCGGATGACCTAGGAACTTAAGATTTGGAACACAGGCACTAGAGATGTAATACTACACTTGGGCACCGGAGTGCCAGCTTTACCTCACCCACAGGAAGCGGGTGCATAGGCCTCGAAGTGCGTCGGGTTTCTTCTATCTGTTCCGTGGGGCCTGTAGACAAAAGTGCTGCAGGCGGTCGGTCGGGAAGAGATGCAGTGGATCCAAGAGTGGATCGGAGATGTTGAAGACCTGAAAGCAGAGGGGACAGTGTTCACAGTCACTAGCCAGTGACCAGCGTGGCACCAGGTGGGTACCAGGCGATGTCGGGTGCAAACAGGAAGGAAGGTGTAGCTTGACTCTGCAGCCACGTGGTCCCTGAAGGTCGACGACGTCCAGGAGTCAAGTCACGAGCTGTCCCACGCAGGCTCTCGCTGTCGGCGGTGTCGGCGACTTGATCGAAGCAAACAAGCCTTGGCAAAAGCAATTGTTGTAGGCAAGGAGTTTAAGCTGATGGTTCTGACCAGCAAGGTCAGAGGAACTGCTCCTTTGGAGGGGAGCAAGGGCCAGTCTGGAGCAACCAGACCAGCGGTGTTTGTTGTAGATTTCGTCGCCAAGATGGCCACTAGCCAGCGGGCCAGCAACCGGTTAGGCGCGTCGAGTGGCAAAATGCAGAAGGGCCCCACGCAGATCGTGGAGATGCTGGAGGGCTCACCTTTGGTGCAGATGCTGCTCGAGGGTTGGGCTTCTCAGGACCCAAAGCACAACTTGGAGGGAGCCTCGGTTGTTGCACTGGTCAGCTTGTCGTAGTCGTTTCAAGATGGCTGGCTCCACGTGTCTCGGTGCCTCCACGGGTCTCCTCTTTGCAGGGACTGTGGATCGGGCGGTGAGAGGTCTGGAGGTCCAGGTCTTGTCAGTCTCTGGGCTCGGGCTCCGGCGGGAGGCGGCAGCAAAGCAGACGTTGATTCGCTGGATGGTGCTTGCGTTAGCAAGGTGGTCACTCCCTGACCACAGGGGAGATTGGCTTCAGTCCTCTGTGCAGCAGAGCGTCGAAGTTCCCGTCTTCTTCTTAGTTTTAAGTTGATTCCAGGATGTCTGAAGTCTTAGGACACAGCTCCTACCTTTAAGCGGATTCTAGGGGCCGGACTACCTGCTAGGTCCCTCCCTATGGGTGGGACCAGGAAGGGGGGTGGTTACACCCCCAATCCTTTGTCCAGCTCGCCCCAGGCCCGGGACTGGTGTGCCCCAGGACCGGTTTGAACTGGCATATGCACCGAGGCTCCTTGTGAGCCACAGGCATGTCTGGTTTCTTTCAAGCCCTACCTGACCAATACACAAAATCCTGTCTGGGGTGGTGCACGCACCTCCCCTGGCAGGAAACCCTTTGTCCACACCTCCCAAGCTGGAAGGACTCCCAGCAGCAGGAGGGCAGACTTGTGTCTGTGGTGGCAGCATCCATTTTGTGGAGCTGAGGCTATGTCTGATTTTACCCGGGTTTCAGGCACTGTACATGTCGTGTCCCTCTGGAAGGGTGGAATGCTAACCCCGTCGCCAGAATTGGCGAGGGGTTAGTATTCCAATTCGTATGACACCTTACTCGACATGTTTTGATAAAGCCAAACCAAAGATAGCATTTAACCGCGAGGTTCATAATGCACTTAAGAGTATATGGTATGACGATATCTGGAAACAGTAGAAGGAAGTTGTTCCGACCACTGCAGACAGGCTCAGCTCATGCCAGAGCACCATCTCACATGGAACCAAGCACTCTGCCTTCAGGATTGTTAAGGCCTGCCATAGGAGTGACTTATAGGTTACCAGGTGTCCCATTTAAGGTTAGGTATAGGTATACTACACCTAAGTAAGAGGTGATTACACCAACTTACCCCAGCTGAGTGATCAGCCAGTTGTGTCAAATTGTTAGGCCAAGCCTGGGGTGGCATAATACATGCTGCAGCCCTTGGCAGGCCTTGGGTACACCAATGCCCTGGGTACCTAGTGTACACTGGTACAGGGGCTGACAGGGTGATCCACTTCCAATTGGTTATGCACCTAGGGTGCATAGTTTTAATTTAGTAGAGAGAACAGCAGGCTGGGGGTCTGATTGGCAGGCCCACAGCCTCAATATGTCAAAAACCAGTGAAGCAAAAAGCAAAAATTTGGGGTGACCATAGGATAGCAGACCCTACTCTCCTACACTCACCATGCCACCCCAGTTTAGACCTGGCCATATGGAAATCAGTCTTTTCCTGTGCCTCATGGGAACAGTCCAGCCCGAACTGCCAAGCCAAGTCCTCCCTGGACCAGAAACAAGCATCCTAGGACCGGTTTTGGGGTTTCACCCCTCTTCAGCCAGGATAGCTTAAATCCAGTGGCACAGTGAGCCCGGGACCCACGTCTGGACATACCCAGCGCAGTTAGGGCGAGAAAGAAAAAGACACACAATCGATGGATGGAATGCAGAACCAATTAAAACATTCACCCCCAGTCAGGAGACCTGGGTTAAATCCATCATTCTTTTGCTCACCATGCCACACCAGTTTAGACCTGGCCATATGCAAATCAGTCTTGGCCCTGTGCCTCATGGGAACAGTCCAGCCCGAACTGCCAAGCCAAGTCCTCCCTGGACCCGATACAAGCATGCTAGGACCGGTTTCGGGGATTCACCCCTCTTCAGCCAGGATAGCTTAAATCCAGTGGCACATTGAGCCCGGGACCCACGTCTTGGCATACATAGCGCAGTTAGGGCGAAAAAGCAAAAGACACACAATTGATGGTCGGAATGCAGAACCAATCAAAACATTCACCCACAGTCAAGAGATCTGGGTTAAATCCATCATTCCTTTGCTCACCATGCCACCCCAGATTAGACCAGGCCATATGCAAATCAGTCTTCGCCCTGTGCCTCATGGGAACATTCCAGCTCAAACTGCGATGCCAAGTTCTCCCTGGACCAGAAACAAGCATCCTAGGACCGGTTTTGGGGTTTCACCCCTCTTCAGCCAGGATAGCTTAAATCCAGTGGCACAGTGAGCCCGGTACCCACGTCTGGGCATACCCAGCGCAGCTAGGGCGAGAAAGCAAAAGACACACAACTGATGGACGGAATGCATAACCAATCAAAACATTCACCCCCAGTCAAGAGATCTGGGTTAAATCGATTATTCTTTTGCTCACCATGACCCCCCTGTTTAGACCTGGCTGTATGCAAATCAGTGTTGGCCCAGTACCTCATGGGAACAGACCAGCCGGAACTGCCACGCCAAGTCCTCCCTGGACCAGAAACAAGCAACCTAGGACCGTGTTCGGGGTTTCACCCCTCTTTAGCCAGGATAGCTTAAATCCAGTGGCACAATGAGTCCGGGACCCACGTCTGGGCATACCCAGGGCAGTTAAGGCAAGAAACCTAAAGATACACAATTGATGGACGGAATGCAGAACCAATCAAAACATTCACCCCTAGTCAAGAGATCCGGCTTAAATCCATCATTCTTTTCCTCACCATGCCACCCCAGTTTAGACCTGGCCATATGGAAATCTGTCTTGGCCCTGTGCCTCATGGGAACAGTCCAGCCCAAACAGCCTAGCCTAGTCCTCCCTGGACCAAAAACAAGCATCCTAGGACCGGTTTCGGTGTTTCACCCCTCTTCAGCAGGGATAGCTTAAATCCAGTGTCACAGTGAGCCCGGGACCCACGTCTGGGCATACCCAGTGCAGTTAGGGTGAGAAAGCAAAAGACACACAATTGATGGACGGAATGCAGAACCAATAAAAACGTTCACCCACAGTCAAGAGATCTGGCTTAAATCCATCATTCTTTTGCTCACCATGCCACCCCAGTTTAGACCTGGCCATATGGAAATCAGTCTTTCCCTGTGCCTCATGGGAACAGTCCAGCCCGAACTGCCAAGCCAAGTCCTCCCTGGACCAGAAACAAGCATCCTAGGACCGGTTTTGGGGTTTCACCCCTCTTCAGCCAGGATAGCTTAAATCCAGTGGCACAGTGAGCCCGGGACCCACGTCTGGACATACCCAGCGCAGTTAGGGCGAGAAAGAAAAAGACACACAATCGATGGATGGAATGCAGAACCAATTAAAACATTCACCCCCAGTCAGGAGACCTGGGTTAAATCCATCATTCTTTTGCTCACCATGCCACACCAGTTTAGACCTGGCCATATGCAAATCAGTCTTGGCCCTGTGCCTCATGGGAACAGTCCAGCCCGAACTGCCAAGCCAAGTCCTCCCTGGACCCGATACAAGCATGCTAGGACCGGTTTCGGGGATTCACCCCTCTTCAGCCAGGATAGCTTAAATCCAGTGGCACATTGAGCCCGGGACCCACGTCGTGGCATACATAGCGCAGTTAGGGCGAAAAAGCAAAAGACACACAATTGATGGTCGGAATGCAGAACCAATCAAAACATTCACCCACAGTCAAGAGATCTGGGTTAAATCCATCATTCCTTTGCTCACCATGCCACCCCAGATTAGACCAGGCCATATGCAAATCAGTCTTCGCCCTGTGCCTCATGGGAACATTCCAGCTCAAACTGCGATGCCAAGTTCTCCCTGAACCAGAAACAAGCAACCTAGGACCGGTTTCGGGGTTTCACCCCTTTTTAGCTAGGATAGCTTAAATCCAGTGGCACAGTGAGTCCGGGACCCACGTCTGGGCATACCCAGCGCAGTTAGGGCAAGAAACCAAAAGACACACAATTGATGGACGGAATGCAGAGCCAATCAAAACATTCACCCCTAGTCAAGAGATCTGGCTTAAATCCATCATTCTTTTGCTCACCATGCAACCTCAGTTTAGAACTCGCCATATGCAAATCAGTCTTGGCCCTGTGCCTCATGGGAACAGTCCAGCCCGAACTGCCAAGCCAAGTTCTCCCTGGACCAAAAAAAAACATTCTAGGACCAGTTTTGGGGTTTCACCACTCTTCAGCCAGGATAGCTTAAATCCAATGGCACTCTGAGCCCGGGACCCACGTCTGGGCATACCCAGCGCAGTTAGTGCGTGAAAGCAAAAGACACACAATTGATGGACGGAATGCAGAACCAATCAAAACATTCACCCCCAGTCAAGAGATCTGGGTTAAATCCATCATTCTTTTGCTCACCATGCCACCCTAGTTTAGACATGGCCATATGCAAATCAGTCTTGGCCCTGTGCCTCATGGGAAGAGTCCAGCCCAAACTGCCAAGCCAAGTCCTCCCTGGATCAAAAACAAGCATCCTAGGACCGGTTTCGGTGTTTCATCCCTCTTCAGCCAGGATAGCTTCAATCCAGTGGCACAGTGAGCCCGGGACCCACGTCTGGGCATACCCAGCTCAGTTAGGGCGAGAAAGCAAAAGACAAACAATTGATGGACGGAATGCAGAACCAATCAAAACATTCACCCCCAGTCAAGAGATATGGCTTAAATCCATCATTCTTTTGCTCACCATGCCACCCCAGTTTAGACCTGGCCATATGGAAATCAGTCTTTCCCTGTGCCTCATGGGAACAGTCCAGCCCCAACTGCCAAGCCGTGTCCTCCCTGGACCAGAAACAAGCATCTTAGGACCGGTTTCGGGGTTTCACCCCTCTTCAGCCAGGATAGCTTAAATCCAGTGGCACTCTGAGCCCGGGACCCACGTCTGGGCATACCCAGCGCAGTTAGGGCGAGAAAGCAAAAGACACACAATTGATGGACGAAATGCAGAACCAATCAAAACATTCACCCCCAGTCAGGAGATCTGGGTTAAATCCATCATTCCTTTGCTCAACATGCCACACCAGTTTAGACCTGGCCATATGCAAATCAGTCTTGGCCCTGTGCCTCATGGTAAGAGTCCAGCCCAAACTGCCAAGCCAAGTCCTCCCGGGACCAGAAACAAGCATCCTAGGACCGGTTTTGGGGTTTCACCCCTCTTCAACCAGGATAGCTTAAATCCAGTGGCACAGTGAGCCCGGGACCCACGTCTGGGCATACCCAGCGCAGTTAGGGCGAGAAAGCAAAAGACACACAATTGATGGACGGAATGCAGAACCAATCAAAACATTCACCCAGAGTCAAGAGGTCTGGGATAAATCGATCATTCTTTTGCTTACCATGCCACCCCAGTTTAGACATGGCTTTATGCAAATCAGTCTTGGCCCTGTGCCTCATGGGAACAGTTCAACCCGAACTTTCAAGCCAAGCCCTCCCTGGACCAGAAACAAGCATCCTAGGACCGGTTGCGGGGTTTCACCCCTCTTCAGCCAGGATAGCTTAAATCCAGTGGCACTCTGAGCCCGGTACACGCGTGTGGGCAAACCCAGCGCAGTTAGTGCGAGAAAGCAAAAGACACACAATTGATGGACGGAATGCAGAACCAATCAAAACATTCACCCCCAGTCAGGAGATCTGGGTTAAATCCATCATTCTTTTGCTCACCATGCCATCCCAGTTTAGACCTGGCCATTTGCAAATCAGTCTTTACCCTGTGTCTCATGGGAACAGACCAGCCCCAACTGCCAAGCCGTGTCCTCCCTGGACCAGAAACAAGCATCTTAGAACCGGTTTCGGGGTTTCACCCCTCTTCAGCCAGGATAGCTTAAATCCAGTGGCACTCTGAGCCCGGGACCCACGTCTGGGCATACCCAGCGCAGTTAGGGCGAGAAAGCAAAAGACACACAATTGATGGACGAAATGCAGAACCAATCAAAACATTCACCCCCAGTCAGGAGATCTGGGTTAAATCCATCATTCCTTTGCTCAACATGCCACACCAGTTTAGACCTGGCCATATGCAAATCAGTCTTGGCCCTGTGCCTCATGGTAAGAGTCCAGCCCAAACTGCCAAGCCAAGTCCTCCCGGGACCAGAAACAAGCATCCTAGGACCGGTTTTGGGGTTTCACCCCTCTTCAACCAGGATAGCTTAAATCCAGTGGCACAGTGAGCCCGGGACCCACGTCTGGGCATACCCAGCGCAGTTAGGGCGAGAAAGCAAAAGACACACAATTGATGGACGGAATGCAGAACCAATCAAAACATTCACCCAGAGTCAAGAGGTCTGGGATAAATCGATCATTCTTTTGCTTACCATGCCACCCCAGTTTAGACATGGCTTTATGCAAATCAGTCTTGGCCCTGTGCCTCATGGGAACAGTTCAACCCGAACTTTCAAGCCAAGCCCTCCCTGGACCAGAAACAAGCATCCTAGGACCGGTTGCGGGGTTTCACCCCTCTTCAGCCAGGATAGCTTAAATCCAGTGGCACTCTGAGCCCGGGACACGCGTGTGGGCAAACCCAGCGCAGTTAGTGCGAGAAAGCAAAAGACACACAATCGATGGATGGAATGCAGAACCAATTAAAACATTCACCCCCAGTCAGGAGACCTGGGTTAAATCCATCATTCTTTTGCTCACCATGCCACACCAGTTTAGACCTGGCCATATGCAAATCAGTCTTGGCCCTGTGCCTCATGGGAACAGTCCAGCCCGAACTGCCAAGCCAAGTCCTCCCTGGACCCGATACAAGCATGCTAGGACCGGTTTCGGGGATTCACCCCTCTTCAGCCAGGATAGCTTAAATCCAGTGGCACATTGAGCCCGGGACCCACGTCTTGGCATACATAGCGCAGTTAGGGCGAAAAAGCAAAAGACACACAATTGATGGTCGGAATGCAGAACCAATCAAAACATTCACCCACAGTCAAGAGATCTGGGTTAAATCCATCATTCCTTTGCTCACCATGCCACCCCAGATTAGACCAGGCCATATGCAAATCAGTCTTCGCCCTGTGCCTCATGGGAACATTCCAGCTCAAACTGCGATGCCAAGTTCTCCCTGGACCAGAAACAAGCATCCTAGGACCGGTTTTGGGGTTTCACCCCTCTTCAGCCAGGATAGCTTAAATCCAGTGGCACAGTGAGCCCGGTACCCACGTCTGGGCATACCCAGCGCAGCTAGGGCGAGAAAGCAAAAGACACACAACTGATGGACGGAATGCATAACCAATCAAAACATTCACCCCCAGTCAAGAGATGTGGGTTAAATCGATTATTCTTTTGCTCACCATGACCCCCCTGTTTAGACCTGGCTGTATGCAAATCAGTGTTGGCCCAGTACCTCATGGGAACAGACCAGCCGGAACTGCCACGCCAAGTCCTCCCTGGACCAGAAACAAGCAACCTAGGACCGTGTTCGGGGTTTCACCCCTCTTTAGCCAGGATAGCTTAAATCCAGTGGCACAATGAGTCCGGGACCCACGTCTGGGCATACCCAGGGCAGTTAAGGCAAGAAACCTAAAGATACACAATTGATGGACGGAATGCAGAACCAATCAAAACATTCACCCCTAGTCAAGAGATCCGGCTTAAATCCATCATTCTTTTCCTCACCATGCCACCCCAGTTTAGACCTGGCCATATGGAAATCTGTCTTGGCCCTGTGCCTCATGGGAACAGTCCAGCCCAAACTGCCAAGCCTAGTCCTCCCTGGACCAAAAACAAGCATCCTTGGACCGGTTTCGGTGTTTCACCCCTCTTCAGCAGGGATAGCTTAAATCCAGTGTCACAGTGAGCCCGGGACCCAATTCTGGGCATACCCAGTGCAGTTAGGGTGAGAAAGCAAAAGACACACAATTGATGGACGGAATGCAGAACCAATAAAAACGTTCACCCACAGTCAAGAGATCTGGCTTAAATCCATCATTCTTTTGCTCACCATGCCACCCCAGTTTAGACCTGGCCATATGGAAATCAGTCTTTCCCGGTGCCTCATGGGAACAGTCCAGCCCGAACTGCCAAGCCAAGTCCTCCCTGGACCAGAAACAAGCATCCTAGGACCGGTTTTGGGGTTTCACCCCTCTTCAGCCAGGATAGCTTAAATCCAGTGGCACAGTGAGCCTGGGACCCACGTCTGGACATACCCAGCGCAGTTAGGGCGAGAAAGAAAAAGACACACAATCGATGGATGGAATGCAGAACCAATTAAAACATTCACCCCCAGTCAGGAGACCTGGGTTAAATCCATCATTCTTTTGCTCACCATGCCACACCAGTTTAGACCTGGCCATATGCAAATCAGTCTTGGCCCTGTGCCTCATGGGAACAGTCCAGCCCGAACTGCCAAGCCAAGTCCTCCCTGGACCCGATACAAGCATGCTAGGACCGGTTTCGGGGATTCACCCCTCTTCAGCCAGGATAGCTTAAATCCAGTGGCACATTGAGCCCGGGACCCACGTCGTGGCATACATAGCGCAGTTAGGGCGAAAAAGCAAAAGACACACAATTGATGGTCGGAATGCAGAACCAATCAAAACATTCACCCACAGTCAAGAGATCTGGGTTAAATCCATCATTCCTTTGCTCACCATGCCACCCCAGATTAGACCAGGCCATATGCAAATCAGTCTTCGCCCTGTGCCTCATGGGAACATTCCAGCTCAAACTGCGATGCCAAGTTCTCCCTGAACCAGAAACAAGCAACCTAGGACCGGTTTCGGGGTTTCACCCCTTTTTAGCTAGGATAGCTTAAATCCAGTGGCACAGTGAGTCCGGGACCCACGTCTGGGCATACCCAGCGCAGTTAGGGCAAGAAACCAAAAGACACACAATTGATGGACGGAATGCAGAGCCAATCAAAACATTCACCCCTAGTCAAGAGATCTGGCTTAAATCCATCATTCTTTTGCTCACCATGCAACCTCAGTTTAGAACTCGCCATATGCAAATCAGTCTTGGCCCTGTGCCTCATGGGAACAGTCCAGCCCGAACTGCCAAGCCAAGTTCTCCCTGGACCAAAAAAAAGCATTCTAGGACCAGTTTTGGGGTTTCACCACTCTTCAGCCAGGATAGCTTAAATCCAATGGCACTCTGAGCCCGGGACCCACGTCTGGGCATACCCAGCGCAGTTAGTGCGTGAAAGCAAAAGACACACAATTGATGGACGGAATGCAGAACCAATCAAAACATTCACCCCCAGTCAAGAGATCTGGGTTAAATCCATCATTCTTTTGCTCACCATGCCACCCTAGTTTAGACATGGCCATATGCAAATCAGTCTTGGCCCTGTGCCTCATGGGAAGAGTCCAGCCCAAACTGCCAAGCCAAGTCCTCCCTGGATCAAAAACAAGCATCCTAGGACCGGTTTCGGTGTTTCATCCCTCTTCAGCCAGGATAGCTTCAATCCAGTGGCACAGTGAGCCCGGGACCCACGTCTGGGCATACCCAGCTCAGTTAGGGCGAGAAAGCAAAAGACAAACAATTGATGGACGGAATGCAGAACCAATCAAAACATTCACCCCCAGTCAAGAGATATGGCTTAAATCCATCATTCTTTTGCTCACCATGCCACCCCAGTTTAGACCTGGCCATATGGAAATCAGTCTTTCCCTGTGCCTCATGGGAACAGTCCAGCCCCAACTGCCAAGCCGTGTCCTCCCTGGACCAGAAACAAGCATCTTAGGACCGGTTTCGGGGTTTCACCCCTCTTCAGCCAGGATAGCTTAAATCCAGTGGCACTCTGAGCCCGGGACCCACGTCTGGGCATACCCAGCGCAGTTAGGGCGAGAAAGCAAAAGACACACAATTGATGGACGAAATGCAGAACCAATCAAAACATTCACCCCCAGTCAGGAGATCTGGGTTAAATCCATCATTCCTTTGCTCAACATGCCACACCAGTTTAGACCTGGCCATATGCAAATCAGTCTTGGCCCTGTGCCTCATGGTAAGAGTCCAGCCCAAACTGCCAAGCCAAGTCCTCCCGGGACCAGAAACAAGCATCCTAGGACCGGTTTTGGGGTTTCACCCCTCTTCAACCAGGATAGCTTAAATCCAGTGGCACAGTGAGCCCGGGACCCACGTCTGGGCATACCCAGCGCAGTTAGGGCGAGAAAGCAAAAGACACACAATTGATAGACGGAATGCAGAACCAATCAAAACATTCACCCAGAGTCAAGAGGTCTGGGATAAATCGATCATTCTTTTGCTTACCATGCCACCCCAGTTTAGACATGGCTTTATGCAAATCAGTCTTGGCCCTGTGCCTCATGGGAACAGTTCAACCCGAACTTTCAAGCCAAGCCCTCCCTGGACCAGAAACAAGCATCCTAGGACCGGTTGCGGGGTTTCACCCCTCTTCAGCCAGGATAGCTTAAATCCAGTGGCACTCTGAGCCCGGGACACGCGTGTGGGCAAACCCAGCGCAGTTAGTGCGAGAAAGCAAAAGACACACAATTGATGGACGGAATGCAGAACCAATCAAAACATTCACCCCCAGTCAGGAGATCTGGGTTAAATCCATCATTCTTTTGCTCACCATGCCATCCCAGTTTAGACCTGGCCATTTGCAAATCAGTCTTTACCCTGTGTCTCATGGGAACAGACCAGCCCCAACTGCCAAGCCGTGTCCTCCCTGGACCAGAAACAAGCATCTTAGGACCGGTTTCGGGGTTTCACCCCTCTTCAGCCAGGATAGCTTAAATCCAGTGGCACTCTGAGCCCGGGACCCACGTCTGGGCATACCCAGCGCAGTTAGGGCGAGAAAGCAAAAGACACACAATTGATGGACGAAATGCAGAACCAATCAAAACATTCACCCCCAGTCAGGAGATCTGGGTTAAATCCATCATTCCTTTGCTCAACATGCCACACCAGTTTAGACCTGGCCATATGCAAATCAGTCTTGGCCCTGTGCCTCATGGTAAGAGTCCAGCCCAAACTGCCAAGCCAAGTCCTCCCGGGACCAGAAACAAGCATCCTAGGACCGGTTTTGGGGTTTCACCCCTCTTCAACCAGGATAGCTTAAATCCAGTGGCACAGTGAGCCCGGGACCCACGTCTGGGCATACCCAGCGCAGTTAGGGCGAGAAAGCAAAAGACACACAATTGATGGACGGAATGCAGAACCAATCAAAACATTCACCCAGAGTCAAGAGGTCTGGGATAAATCGATCATTCTTTTGCTTACCATGCCACCCCAGTTTAGACATGGCTTTATGCAAATCAGTCTTGGCCCTGTGCCTCATGGGAACAGTTCAACCCGAACTTTCAAGCCAAGCCCTCCCTGGACCAGAAACAAGCATCCTAGGACCGGTTGCGGGGTTTCACCCCTCTTCAGCCAGGATAGCTTAAATCCAGTGGCACTCTGAGCCCGGGACACGCGTGTGGGCAAACCCAGCGCAGTTAGTGCGAGAAAGCAAAAGACACACAATTGATGGACGGAATGCAGAACCAATCAAAACATTCACCCCCAGTCAGGAGATCTGGGTTAAATCCATCATTCTTTTGCTCACCATGCCATCCCAGTTTAGACCTGGCCATTTGCAAATCAGTCTTTACCCTGTGTCTCATGGGAACAGACCAGCCCAAACTGCCAAGCCAAGTCCTCCCTGGACCAGAAAGAAGCATCCTAGGACCGATGTCGGGGTTTCCCCCTCTTCAGCCAGGATAGCTTAAATCCAGTGTCACAGTGAGCCCGGGACCCACGCCTGGGCATACTCAGCGCAGTTAGGGTGAGAAAGCAAAAGACACACAATTGATGGACGGAATGCAGAACCAATCAAAACATTCACCCAGAGTCAAGAGATCTGGGATAAATCGATCATTCTTTTGCTTACCATGCCACCCCAGTTTAGACATGGCTGTATGCAAATCAGTCTTGGACCTGTACCTCATGGGAACAGACCAGCCCGAACTGCCAAGCCAAGTCCTCCCTGGACCAGAAACAAGCAACCTAGGACCGGTTTCGGGGTTTCACCCCTTTTTAACCAGGATAGCTTAAATCCAGTGGCACAGTGAGTCCGGGACCCACGTCTGGGCATACCCAGCGAAGTTAGGGCAAGAAAGCAAAAGACACACAATTGATGGACGGAATGCAGAGCCAATCAAAACATTCACCCCTAGTCAAGAGATCTGGCTTAAATCCATAATTCTTTTGCTCACCATGCCACCCCAGTTTAGACCTGGCCATATGCAAATCAGTCTTTGCCCTGTGCCTCATGGGAACAGTCCAAGTTCTCCCTGGACCAAAAACAAGCATCCTAGGACCGGTTTCGGTGTTTCACCCCTCTTCAGCCAGGATAGCTTAAATCCAATGGCACTCTGTGCCCGGGACCCACGTCTGGGCATACCCAGCGCAGTTAGTGCGAGAAAGTAAAAGACACACAATTGATGGACGGAATGCAGAACCAATCAAAACATTCATCCCCCGTCAAGAGATCTGGGTTAAATCCATCATTCTTTTGCTCACCATGCCACCCTAGTTTAGACCTTGCAATATGCGAATCAGTCTTGGCCCTGTGCCTCATGGGAAGAGTCCAGCCCAAACTGCCAAGCCAAGTCCTCCCTGGACCAAAAACAAGCATTCTAGGACCGGTTTCGGGGTTTCACCCCTCTTCATCCAGGATAGCTTAAATCCAGTGGCACTCTGTGCCCGGGACCCACATCTGGGCATACCCAGTGGAGTTAGGGAGAGAAAGCAAAAGACACACAATTGATGGATGGAATGCAGAACCAATCAAAACATTCACACCCAGTCAAGAGGACTGGGTTAAATCCATCATTCTTTTGCTCACCATGCCACCCCAGTTTAGAGCTGGTCATATGCAAATCAGTCTTGGCCCTGTGCCTCATGGGAACAGTCCAGCCCAAACTGCCAAGCCAAGTCCTCCCTGGACCAGAAACAAGCATTCTAGGACTGGTTTAGGTGTTTCACCCCTCTTCAGCCAGGATGGTTTAAATCCAGTGGCACAGTGAGCCTGGGGCCCACGGGTGGGCATACCCAGCGCAGTTAGGGCGAGAAAGCAAAAGACACACAATCGATGGATGGAATGCAGAACCAATGAAAACATTTACCCCCATTCAGGAGATCTGGGTTACATCCATCATTCTTTTGCTCACCATGCCACACAAGTTTAGACCTGGCCATATGCAAATCAGTCTTGGCCCTGTGCCTCATGGGAACAGTCCAGCCCGAACTACCAAGCCAAGTCCTCCCTGGACCCGAAACAAGCATGCTAGGACCGGTTTCGGGGATTCACTCCTCTTCAGCCTGGATAGCTTAAATCCAGTGGCACATTGAGCCCGGGACACTCGTCTGGGCATACCCAGCGCAGTTAGGGCGAAAAAGCAAAAGTCACACAATTGATGGACGGAATGCAGAACCAATCCAAACATTCACCTCCAGTAAAAAGGGCTGGGTTAAATCCATCATTCTTTTGCTCACCATGCCACCCCAGTTTAGACCTGGCCATATGCAAATAAGTCTTGGCCCTGTGCCTCAAGGGAACAGTCCAGCCCAAACTGCCAAGCCAAGTCCTCCCTGGACCAAAAACAAGCATCCTAGGACCGGTTTCGGGGTTTCACCCCTCTTCATCCAGGATAGCTTAAATCCAGTGGCACTCTGAACCCGGGACCCACATCTGGGCATACCCAGTGGAGTTAGGGAGAGAAAGCAAAAGACACACAATTGATGGATGGAATGCAGAACCAATCAAAATATTCACCCCCAGTCAAGAGGACTGGGTTAAATCCATCATTCTTTTGCTCACCATGCCACCCCAGTTTAGAGCTGGTCATATGCAAATCAGTCTTGGCCCTGTGCCTCATGGGAACAGTCCAGCCAAAACTGCCAAGCCAAGTCCTCCCTGGACCAGAAACAAGCATCCTAGGACTGGTTTAGGTGTTTCACCCCTCTTCAGCCAGGATGGCTTAAATCCAGTGGCACAGTGAGCCTGGGACCCACGGGTGGGCATACCCAGCGCAGTTAGGGCGAGAAAGCAAAAGACACACAATCGATGGATGGAATGCAGAACCAATGAAAACATTCACCCCCATTCAGGAGATCTGGGTTACATCCTTCATTCTTTTGCTCACCATGCCACACAAGTTTAGACCTGGCCATATGCAAATCAGTCTTGGCCCTGTGCCTCATGGGAACAGTCCAGCCCGAACTACCAAGCCAAGTCCTCCCTGGACCCGAAACAAGCATGCTAGGACCGGTTTCGGGGATTCACTCCTCTTCAGCCTGGATAGCTTAAATCCAGTGGCACAATGAGCCCGGGACACACGTCTGGGCATACCCAGCGCAGTTAGGGCGAAAAAGCAAAAGTCACACAATTGATGGACGGAATGCAGAACCAATCAAAACATTCACCTCCAGTAAAAAGGACTGGGTTAAATCCATCATTCTTTTGCTCACCATGCCACCCCAGTTTAGACCTGGCCATATGCAAATCAGTCTTGGCCCTGTGCCTCAAGGGAACAGTCCAGCCCAAACTGCCAAGCCAAGTCCTCCCTGGACCAGAAACAAGCATCCTAGGACCGGTTTCGGTGTTTCACCCCTCTTCAGCCAGGATAGCTTAAATCCAGTGGCACAGTGACCCCGGGACCCACGTGTGGGAATAGCCAGCGCAGTTAGGGCGAGAAAGCAAAAGACACACAATTGATGGACAGAATGCAGAACCAATCAAAACATTCACCCACAGTCAAGAGATCTGGGTTAAATCCATCATTCCTATGCGCACCATGCCACCCCAGATTAGACCAGGCCATATGCAAATCAGTCTTCGCCCTGTGCCTCATGGGAACAGTCCAGCCCGAACTGCCAAGCCAAGTCCTCGCTTGACAAGAAACAAGCATCCTAGGACCAGTTTCGGGGTTTCACCCCTTTTCAGCCAGGAAAGCTTGAATCCAGTGGCACAGTGAGCCCGAGACTTACGTCTGGGCATACCCAGCGCAGGTAGGGCGAGAAAGCAAAAGACACACAATTGATAGACGGAATGCAGAACCAATCAAAACATTCACCCCAGTCAGGAGATCTGGGTTAAATCCATCTTTCTTTTGCTCACCATGCCACCCCAGTTTAGACCTGGCCATATGCAAATCAGTCTTGGCCCTGTGCCTCAAGGGAACAGTCCAGCCCAAACTGCCAAGCCAAGTCCTCCCTGGACCAGAAACAAGCATCCTAGGACCGGTTTCGGTGTTTCACCCCTCTTCAGCCAGGATAGCTTAAATCCAGTGGCACAGTGACCCCGGGACCCACGTGTGGGAATACCCAGCACAGTTAGGGCGAGAAAGCAAAAGACACACAATTGATGGACAGAATGCAGAACCAATCAAAACATTAACCCACAGTCAAGAGATCTGGGTTAAATCCATCATTCCTATGCGCACCATGCCACCCCAGATTAGACCAGGCCATATGCAAATCAGTCTTCGCCCTGTGCCTCATGGGAACAGTCCAGCCCGAACTGCCAAGCCAAGTCCTCGCTGGACAAGAAACAAGCATCCTAGGACCAGTTTCGGGGTTTCACCCCTGTTCAGCCAGGAAAGCTTGAATCCAGTTGCACAGTGAGCCCGAGACCTACGTCTGGGCATACCCAGCGCAGTTAGTGCGAGAAAGCAAAAGACACACAATTGATAGACGGAATGCAGAACCAATCAAAACATTCACCCCAGTCAGGAGATCTGGGTTAAATCCATCTTTCTTTTGCTCACCATGCCATCCCAGTTTAGACCTGGCCATATGCAAATCAGTCTTTACCCTGTGCTTCATGGGAACAGTCCAGCCCGAACTGCCAAGCCAAGTCCTCCCTGGACCAGAAACAAGCATCCTAGGACCTGTTTCGGGGTGTCACCCCTCTTCAGCCAGGATAGCTTAAATCCAGTGGCACAGTGAGCCCGGGACCCACGTCTGGGCATACCCAGCACAGTTAGGGCGAGAAAGCAAAAGACACACAATTGATGGACGGAATGCAGAACCAATCAAAACATTCACCCCCAGTCAGGAGATCTGGGTTAAATCCATCATTCCTTTGCTCAACATGCCACACCAGTTTAGACCTGGCCATATGCAAATCAGTCTTGGCCCTGTGCCTCATGGTAAGAGTCCAGCCCGAACTGCCAAGCCAAGTCCTCCCTGCATCAGAAACAAGCATCCTAGGACCCGTTTCGGGGTTTCACTCCTCTTCAGCCAGGATTGCTTAAATCCAGAGGCACAGTGAGCCCCAGACCCACGTCTGGGCATACCCAGCGCAGTTAGGGCGAAAAGCAAAAGACACACAATTGATGGACTGAATGCAGAACCAATCAAAACATTCACCCAGAGTCAAGAGATCTGGGATAAATCGATCATTCTTTTGCTTACCATGCCACCCCAGTTTAGACATGGCTGTATGCAAATCAGTCTTGGCCCTGTACCTCATGGGAACAGACCAGCCCGAACTGCCAAGCCAAGTCCTCCCTGGACCAGAAACAAGCAACCTAGGACCGGTTTCGGGGTTTCACCCCTTTTTAACCAGGATAGCTTAAATCCAGTGGCACAGTGAGTCCGGGACCCACGTCTGGGCATACCCAGCGAAGTTAGGGCAAGAAAGCAAAAGACACACAATTGATGGACGGAATGCAGAGCCAATCAAAACATTCACCCCTAGTCAAGAGATCTGGCTTAAATCCATAATTCTTTTGCTTACCATGCCACCCCAGTTTAGACCTGGCCATATGCAAATCAGTCTTGGCCCTGTGCCTCATGGGAACAGTCCAAGTTCTCCCTGGACCAAAAACAAGCAGCCTAGGACCGGTTTCGGTGTTTCACCCCTCTTCAGCCAGGATAGCTTAAATCCAATGGCACTCTGAGCCCGGGACCCACGTCTGGGCATACCCAGCGCAGTTAGTGCGAGAAAGTAAAAGACACACAATTGATGGACGGAATGCAGAACCAATCAAAACATTCACCCCCCGTCAAGAGATCTGGGTTAAATCCATCATTCTTTTGCTCACCATGCCACCCTAGTTTAGACCTTGCAATATGCGAATCAGTCTTGGCCCTGTGCCTCATGGGAAGAGTCCAGCCCAAACTGCCAAGCCAAGTCCTCCCTGGACCAAAAACAAGCATCCTAGGACCGGTTTCGGGGTTTCACCCCTCTTCATCCAGGATAGCTTAAATCCAATGGCACTCTGAACCCGGGACCCACATCTGGGCATACCCAGTGGAGTTAGGGAGAGAAAGCAAAAGACACACAATTGATGGATGGAATGCAGAACCAATCAAAACATTCACCCCCAGTCAAGAGGACTGGGTTAAATCCATCATTCTTTTGCTCACCATGCCACACAAGTTTAGACCTGGCCATATGCAAATCAGTCTTGGCCCTGTGCCTCATGGGAACAGTCCAGCCCGAACTACCAAGCCAAGTCCTCCCTGGACCCGAAACAAGCCTGCTAGGACCGGTTTCGGGGATTCACTCCTCTTCAGCCTGGATAGCTTAAATCCAGTGGCACATTGAGCCCGGGACACACGTCTCGGCATACCCAGCGCAGTTAGGGCGAAAAAGCAAAAGTCACACAATTGATGGACGGAATGCAGAACCAATCAAAACATTCACCTCCAGTAAAAAGGGCTGGGTTAAATCCATCATTCTTTTGCTCACCATGCCACCCCAGTTTAGACCTGGCCATATGCAAATCAGTCTTGGCCCTGTGCCTTAAGGGAACAGTCCAGCCCAAACTGCCAAGCCAAGTCCTCCCTGGACCAGAAACAAGCATCCTAGGACCGGTTTCGGTGTTTCACCCCTCTTCAGCCAGGATAGCTTAAATCCAGTGGCACAGTGACCCCGGGACCCACGTGTGGGAATACCCAGCGCAGTTAGGGCGAGAAAGCAAAAGACACACAATTGATGGACAGAATGCAGAACCAATCAAAACATTCACCCACAGTCAAGAGATCTGGGTTAAATCCATCATTCCTATGCGCACCATGCCACCCCAGATTAGACCAGGCCATATGCAAATCAGTCTTCGCCCTGTGCCTCATGGGAACAGTCCAGCCCGAACTGCCAAGCCAAGTCCTCGCTTGACAAGAAACAAGCATCCTAGGACCAGTTTCGGGGTTTCACCCCTTTTCAGCCAGGAAAGCTTGAATCCAGTGGCACAGTGAGCCCGAGACTTACGTCTGGGCATACCCAGCGCAGTTAGTGCGAGAAAGCAAAAGACACACAATTGATAGACGGACTGCAGAACCAATCAAAACATTCACCCCAGTCAGGAGATCTGGGTTAAATCCATCTTTCTTTTGCTCACCATGCCATCCCAGTTTAGACCTGGCCATATGCAAATCAGTCTTTACCCTGTGCTTCATGGGAACAGTCCAGCCCGAACTGCCAAGCCAAGTCCTCCCTGGACCAGAAACAAGCATCCTAGGACCTGTTTCGGGGTTTTATCCCTCTTCAGCCAGGATAGCTTAAATCCAGTGGCACAGCGAGCCCGGGACCCACATCTGGGCATACCCAGCACAGTTAGGGCGAGAAAGCAAAAGACACACAATTGATGGACGGAATGCAGAACCAATCAAAACATTCACCCCCAGTCAAGAGATCTGGGTTAAATCGATTCTTCTTTTGCTCACCATGCCCCCCCTGTTTAGACCTGGCCATATGCAAATCAGTCTTGGCCCTTTGCCTCATGGGAACAGTCCAGCCGAGCTGCCAAGCCAAGTCCTCCCTAGACCAGAAACAAGCAACCTAGGACCGGTTTCGGGGTTTCACCCCTCTTCAGCCAGGATAGCTTAAATCCAGTGGCACAGTGAGTCCGGGACCCACGTCTGGGCATACCCAGTGCAGTTAGGGCAAGAAACCAAAAGACACACAATTGATGGACAGAATGCAGAGCCAATCAAAACATTCACCCCTAGTCAAGAGATCTGTCTTAAATCCATCATTCTTTTGCTCACCATGCCACCCCAGTTTAGACCTGGCCATATGCAAATCAGTCTTGGCCCTGTGCCTCATGGGAACAGTCCAGCCCGAACTGCCAAGCCAAGTTCTCCCTGGACCAAAAACAAGCATCCTAGGACCAGTTTCAGGGTTTCACCCCTCTTCAGCCAGGATAGCTTAAATCCAATGGCACTCTGAGCCCGGGACCCACGTCTGGGCATACCCAGCGCAGTTAGTGCGTGAAAGCAAAAGACACACAATTGATGGACAGAATGCAGAACCAATCAAAACATTCACCCACAGTCAAGAGATCTGGGTTAAATCCATCATTCCTATGCGCACCATGCCACCCCAGATTAGACCAGGCCATATGCAAATCAGTCTTCGCCCTGTGCCTCATGGGAACAGTCCATCCCGAACTGCCAAGCCAAGTCCTCGCTTGACAAGAAACAAGTATCCTAGGACCAGTTTCGGGGTTTCACCCCTTTTCAGCCAGGAAAGCTTGAATCCAGTGGCACAGTGAGCCCGAGACTTACGTCTGGGCATACCCAGCGCAGTTAGCGCGAGAAAGCAAAAGACACACAATTGATAGACGGAATGCAGAACCAATCAAAACATTCACCCCAGTCAGGAGATCTGGGTTCAATCCATCTTTCTTTTGCTCACCATGCCATCCCAGGTTAGACCTGGCCATATGCAAATCAGTCTTTACCCTGTGCTTCATGGGAACAGTCCAGCCCGAACTGCCAAGCCAAGTCCTCCCTGGACCAGAAACAAGCATCCTAGGACCTGTTTCGGGGTCTTATCCCTCTTCAGCCAGGATAGCCTAAATCCAGTGGCACAGCGAGCCCGGGACCCACGTCTGGGCATACCCAGCACAGTTAGGGCGAGAAAGCAAAAGACACACAATTGATGGACGGAATGCAGAACCAATCAAAACATTCAGCCCCAGTCAAGAGATCTGGGTTAAATCGATTATTCTTTTGCTCACCATGCCCCCCCTGTTTAGACATGGCCATATGCAAATCAGTCTTGGCCCTTTGCCTCATGGGAACAGTCCAGCCGAGCTGCCAAGCCAAGTCCTCCCTGGACCAGAAACAAGCAACCTAGGACCGGTTTCGGGGTTTCACCCCTCTTTAGCCAGGATAGCTTAAATCCAGTGGCACAGTGAGTCCGGGACCCACGTCTGGGCATACCCAGTGCAGTTAGGGCAAGAAACCAAAAGACACACAATTGATGGACAGAATGCAGAGCCAATCAAAACATTCACCCCTAGTCAAGAGATCTGGCTTAAATCCATCATTCTTTTGCTCACCATGCCACCTCAGTTTAGACCTGGCCATATGCAAATCAGTCTTGGCCCTGTGCCTCATGGGAACAGTCCAGCCCGAACTGCCAAGCCAAGTTCTCCCTGGACCAAAAACAAGCATCCTAGGACCAGTTTCAGGGTTTCACCCCTCTTCAGCCAGGATAGCTTAAATCCAATGGCACTCTGAGCCCGGGACCCACGTCTGGGCATACCCAGCGCAGTTAGTGCGTGAAAGCAAAAGACACACAATTGATGGACAGAATGTAGAACCAATCAAAACATTCACCCCCAGTCAAGAGATCTGGCTTAAATCCATCATTCTTTTGCTCACCATGCTACCCTAGTTTAGACATGGCCATATGCAAATCAGTCTTGGCCCTGTGCCTCATGGGAAGAGTCCAGCCCAAACTGCCAAGCCAAGTCCTCAATGGATCAAAAACAAGCATCCAAGGACCGGTTTCGGTATTTCATCCCTCTTCACCCAGGATAGCTTAAATCCAGTGGCACAGTGAGCCCGGGACCCACGTCTGGGCATACCCAGCGCAGTTAGTGCGTGAAAGCAAAAGACACACAATTGATGGACGGAATGTAGAACCAATCAAAACATTCACCCCCAGTCAAGAGGACTGGGTTAAATCCATCATTCTTTTGCTCACCATGCCACCCCAATTTAGAGCTGGTCATATGCAAATCAGTCTTGGCCCTGTGCCTCATGGGAACAGTCCAGCCCAAACTGCCAAGCCAAGTCCTCCCTGGACCAGAAACAAGCATCCTAGGACTGGTTTAGGTGTTTCACCCCTCTTCAGCCAGGATGGCTTAAATCCAGTGGCACAGTGAGCCCCAGACCCACGTCTGGGCATACCCAGCGCAGTTAGGGCGAGAAAGCAAAAGACACACAATTGATGGACTGAATGCAGAACCAATCAAAACATTCACCCAGAGTCAAGAGATCTGGGATAAATCGATCATTCTTTTGCTTACCATGCCACCCCAGTTTAGACATGGCTGTATGCAAATCAGTCTTGGCCCTGTACCTCATGGGAACAGACCAGCCCGAACTGCCAAGCCAAGTCCTCCCTGGACCAGAAACAAGCAACCTAGGACCGGTTTCGGGGTTTCACCCCTTTTTAACCAGGATAGCTTAAATCCAGTGGCACAGTGAGTCCGGGACCCACGTCTGGGCATACCCAGCGAAGTTAGGGCAAGAAAGCAAAAGACACACAATTGATGGACGGAATGCAGAGCCAATCAAAACATTCACCCCTAGTCAAGAGATCTGGCTTAAATCCATAATTCTTTTGCTTACCATGCCACCCCAGTTTAGACCTGGCCATATGCAAATCAGTCTTGGCCCTGTGCCTCATGGGAACAGTCCAAGTTCTCCCTGGACCAAAAACAAGCAGCCTAGGACCGGTTTCGGTGTTTCACCCCTCTTCAGCCAGAATAGCTTAAATCCAATGGCACTCTGAGCCCGGGACCCACGTCTGGGCATACCCAGCGCAGTTAGTGCGAGAAAGTAAAAGACACACAATTGATGGACGGAATGCAGAACCAATCAAAACATTCACCCCCCGTCAAGAGATCTGGGTTAAATCCATCATTCTTTTGCTCACCATGCCACCCTAGTTTAGACCTTGCAATATGCGAATCAGTCTTGGCCCTGTGCCTCATGGGAAGAGTCCAGCCCAAACTGCCAAGCCAAGTCCTCCCTGGACCAAAAACAAGCATCCTAGGACCGGTTTCGGGGTTTCACCCCTCTTCATCCAGGATAGCTTAAATCCAATGGCACTCTGAACCCGGGACCCACATCTGGGCATACCCAGTGGAGTTAGGGAGAGAAAGCAAAAGACACACAATTGATGGATGGAATGCAGAACCAATCAAAACATTCACCCCCAGTCAAGAGGACTGGGTTAAATCCATCATTCTTTTGCTCACCATGCCACCCCAGTTTAGAGCTGGTCATATGCAAATCAGTCTTGGCCCTGTGCCTCATGGGAACAGTCCAGCCCAAACTGCCAAGCCAAGTCCTCCCTGGACCAGAAACAAGCATCCTAGGACTGGTTTAGGTGTTTCACCCCTCTTCAGCCAGGATGGCTTAAATCCAGTGGCACAGTGAGCCTGGGACCCACGGGTGGGCATACCCAGCGCAGTTAGGGTGAGAAAGCAAAAGACACACAATCGATGGATGGAATGCAGAACCAATGAAAACATTCACCCCCATTCAGGAGATCTGGGTTACATCCATCATTCTTTTGCTCACCATGCCACACAAGTTTAGACCTGGCCATATGCAAATCAGTCTTGGCCCTGTGCCTCATGGGAACAGTCCAGCCCGAACTACCAAGCCAAGTCCTCCCTGGACCCGAAACAAGCCTGCTAGGACCGGTTTCGGGGATTCACTCCTCTTCAGCCTGGATAGCTTAAATCCAGTGGCACATTGAGCCCGGGACACACGTCTCGGCATACCCAGCGCAGTTAGGGCGAAAAAGCAAAAGTCACACAATTGATGGACGGAATGCAGAACCAATCAAAACATTCACCTCCAGTAAAAAGGGCTGGGTTAAATCCATCATTCTTTTGCTCACCATGCCACCCCAGTTTAGACCTGGCCATATGCAAATCAGTCTTGGCCCTGTGCCTCAAGGGAACAGTCCAGCCCAAACTGCCAAGCCAAGTCCTCCCTGGACCAGAAACAAGCATCCTAGGACCGGTTTCGGTGTTTCACCCCTCTTCAGCCAGGATAGCTTAAATCCAGTGGCACAGTGACCCCGGGACCCACGTGTGGGAATACCCAGCGCAGTTAGGGCGAGAAAGCAAAAGACACACAATTGATGGACAGAATGCAGAACCAATCAAAACATTCACCCACAGTCAAGAGATCTGGGTTAAATCCATCATTCCTATGCGCACCATGCCACCCCAGATTAGACCAGGCCATATGCAAATCAGTCTTCGCCCTGTGCCTCATTGGAACAGTCCAGCCCGAACTGCCAAGCCAAGTCCTCGCTTGACAAGAAACAAGCATCCTAGGACCAGTTTCGGGGTTTCACCCCTTTTCAGCCAGGAAAGCTTGAATCCAGTGGCACAGTGAGCCCGAGACTTACGTCTGGGCATACCCAGCGCAGTTAGTGCGAGAAAGCAAAAGACACACAATTGATAGACGGACTGCAGAACCAATCAAAACATTCACCCCAGTCAGGAGATCTGGGTTAAATCCATCTTTCTTTTGCTCACCATGCCATCCCAGTTTAGACCTGGCCATATGCAAATCAGTCTTTACCCTGTGCTTCATGGGAACAGTCCAGCCCGAACTGCCAAGCCAAGTCCTCCCTGGACCAGAAACAAGCATCCTAGGACCTGTTTCGGGGTTTTATCCCTCTTCAGCCAGGATAGCTTAAATCCAGTGGCACAGCGAGCCCGGGACCCACATCTGGGCATACCCAGCACAGTTAGGGCGAGAAAGCAAAAGACACACAATTGATGGACGGAATGCAGAACCAATCAAAACATTCACCCCCAGTCAAGAGATCTGGGTTAAATCGATTCTTCTTTTGCTCACCATGCCCCCCCTGTTTAGACCTGGCCATATGCAAATCAGTCTTGGCCCTTTGCCTCATGGGAACAGTCCAGCCGAGCTGCCAAGCCCAATCCTCCCTAGACCAGAAACAAGCAACCTAGGACCGGTTTCGGGGTTTCACCCCTCTTCAGCCAGGATAGCTTAAATCCAGTGGCACAGTGAGTCCGGGACCCACGTCTGGGCATACCCAGTGCAGTTAGGGCAAGAAACCAAAAGACACACAATTGATGGACAGAATGCAGAGCCAATCAAAACATTCACCCCTAGTCAAGAGATCTGTCTTAAATCCATCATTCTTTTGCTCACCATGCCACCCCAGTTTAGACCTGGCCATATGCAAATCAGTCTTGGCCCTGTGCCTCATGGGAACAGTCCAGCCCGAACTGCCAAGCCAAGTTCTCCCTGGACCAAAAACAAGCATCCTAGGACCAGTTTCAGGGTTTCACCCCTCTTCAGCCAGGATAGCTTAAATCCAATGGCACTCTGAGCCCGGGACCCACGTCTGGGCATACCCAGCGCAGTTAGTGCGTGAAAGCAAAAGACACACAATTGATGGACAGAATGCAGAACCAATCAAAACATTCACCCACAGTCAAGAGATCTGGGTTAAATCCATCATTCCTATGCGCACCATGCCACCCCAGATTAGACCAGGCCATATGCAAATCAGTCTTCGCCCTGTGCCTCATGGGAACAGTCCATCCCGAACTGCCAAGCCAAGTCCTCGCTTGACAAGAAACAAGTATCCTAGGACCAGTTTCGGGGTTTCACCCCTTTTCAGCCAGGAAAGCTTGAATCCAGTGGCACAGTGAGCCCGAGACTTACGTCTGGGCATACCCAGCGCAGTTAGCGCGAGAAAGCAAAAGACACACAATTGATAGACGGAATGCAGAACCAATCAAAACATTCACCCCAGTCAGGAGATCTGGGTTCAATCCATCTTTCTTTTGCTCACCATGCCATCCCAGGTTAGACCTGGCCATATGCAAATCAGTCTTTACCCTGTGCTTCATGGGAACAGTCCAGCCCGAACTGCCAAGCCAAGTCCTCCCTGGACCAGAAACAAGCATCCTAGGACCTGTTTCGGGGTCTTATCCCTCTTCAGCCAGGATAGCCTAAATCCAGTGGCACAGCGAGCCCGGGACCCACGTCTGGGCATACCCAGCACAGTTAGGGCGAGAAAGCAAAAGACACACAATTGATGGACGGAATGCAGAACCAATCAAAACATTCACCCCCAGTCAAGAGATCTGGGTTAAATCGATTATTCTTTTGCTCACCATGCCCCCCCTGTTTAGACATGGCCATATGCAAATCAGTCTTGGCCCTTTGCCTCATGGGAACAGTCCAGCCGAGCTGCCAAGCCAAGTCCTCCCTGGACCAGAAACAAGCAACCTAGGACCGGTTTCGGGGTTTCACCCCTCTTTAGCCAGGATAGCTTAAATCCAGTGGCACAGTGAGTCCGGGACCCACGTCTGGGCATACCCAGTGCAGTTAGGGCAAGAAACCAAAAGACACACAATTGATGGACAGAATGCAGAGCCAATCAAAACATTCACCCCTAGTCAAGAGATCTGGCTTAAATCCATCATTCTTTTGCTCACGATGCCACCTCAGTTTAGACCTGGCCATATGCAAATCAGTCTTGGCCCTGTGCCTCATGGGAACAGTCCAGCCCGAACTGCCAAGCCAAGTTCTCCCTGGACCAAAAACAAGCATCCTAGGACCAGTTTCAGGGTTTCACCCCTCTTCAGCCAGGATAGCTTAAATCCAATGGCACTCTGAGCCCGGGACCCACGTCTGGGCATACCCAGCGCAGTTAGTGCGTGAAAGCAAAAGACACACAATTGATGGACGGAATGTAGAACCAATCAAAACATTCACCCCCAGTCAAGAGATCTGGCTTAAATCCATCATTCTTTTGCTCACCATGCTACCCTAGTTTAGACATGGCCATATGCAAATCAGTCTTGGCCCTGTGCCTCATGGGAAGAGTCCAGCCCAAACTGCCAAGCCAAGTCCTCAATGGATCAAAAACAAGCATCCAAGGACCGGTTTCGGTATTTCATCCCTCTTCACCCAGGATAGCTTAAATCCAGTGGCACAGTGAGCCCGGGACCCACGTCTGGGCATACCCAGCGCAGTTAGTGCGTGAAAGCAAAAGACACACAATTGATGGACGGAATGTAGAACCAATCAAAACATTCACCCCCAGTCAAGAGGACTGGGTTAAATCCATCATTCTTTTGCTCACCATGCCACCCCAATTTAGAGCTGGTCATATGCAAATCAGTCTTGGCCCTGTGCCTCATGGGAACAGTCCAGCCCAAACTGCCAAGCCAAGTCCTCCCTGGACCAGAAACAAGCATCCTAGGACTGGTTTAGGTGTTTCACCCCTCTTCAGCCAGGATGGCTTAAATCCAGTGGCACAGTGAGCCTGGGACCCACGGGTGGGCATACCCAGCGCAGTTAGGGTGAGAAAGCAAAAGACACACAATCGATGGATGGAATGCAGAACCAATGAAAACATTCACCCCCATTCAGGAGATCTGGGTTACATCCATCATTCTTTTGCTCACCATGCCACACAAGTTTAGACCTGGCCATATGCAAATCAGTCTTGGCCCTGTGCCTCATGGGAACAGTCCAGCCCGAACTACCAAGCCAAGTCCTCCCTGGACCCGAAACAAGCATGCTAGGACCGGTTTCGGGGATTCACTCCTCTTCAGCCTGGATAGCTTAAATCCAGTGGCACATTGAGCCCGGGACACACGTCTCGGCATACCCAGCGCAGTTAGGGCGAAAAAGCAAAAGTCACACAATTGATGGACGGAATGCAGAACCAATCAAAACATTCACCTCCAGTAAAAAGGGCTGGGTTAAATCCATCATTCCTATGCGCACCATGCCACCCCAGATTAGACCAGGCCATATGCAAATCAGTCTTCGCCCTGTGCCTCATGGGAACAGTCCAGCCCGAACTGCCAAGCCAAGTCCTCGCTTGACAAGAAACAAGCATCCTAGGACCAGTTTCGGGGTTTCACCCCTTTTCAGCCAGGAAAGCTTGAATCCAGTGGCACAGTGAGCCCGAGACTTACGTCTGGGCATACCCAGCGCAGTTAGTGCGAGAAAGCAAAAGACACACAATTGATAGACGGACTGCAGAACCAATCAAAACATTCACCCCAGTCAGGAGATCTGGGTTAAATCCATCTTTCTTTTGCTCACCATGCCATCCCAGTTTAGACCTGGCCATATGCAAATCAGTCTTTACCCTGTGCTTCATGGGAACAGTCCAGCCCGAACTGCCAAGCCAAGTCCTCCCTGGACCAGAAACAAGCATCCTAGGACCTGTTTCGGGGTTTTATCCCTCTTCAGCCAGGATAGCTTAAATCCAGTGGCACAGCGAGCCCGGGACCCACATCTGGGCATACCCAGCACAGTTAGGGCGAGAAAGCAAAAGACACACAATTGATGGACGGAATGCAGAACCAATCAAAACATTCACCCCCAGTCAAGAGATCTGGGTTAAATCGATTCTTCTTTTGCTCACCATGCCCCCCCTGTTTAGACCTGGCCATATGCAAATCAGTCTTGGCCCTTTGCCTCATGGGAACAGTCCAGCCGAGCTGCCAAGCCAAGTCCTCCCTAGACCAGAAACAAGCAACCTAGGACCGGTTTCGGGGTTTCACCCCTCTTTAGCCAGGATAGCTTAAATCCAGTGGCACAGTGAGTCCGGGACCCACGTCTGGGCATACCCAGTGCAGTTAGGGCAAGAAACCAAAAGACACACAATTGATGGGCAGAATGCAGAGCCAATCAAAACATTCACCCCTAGTCAAGAGATCTGTCTTAAATCCATCATTCTTTTGCTCACCATGCCACCCCAGTTTAGACCTGGCCATATGCAAATCAGTCTTGGCCCTGTGCCTCATGGGAACAGTCCAGCCCGAACTGCCAAGCCAAGTTCTCCCTGGACCAAAAACAAGCATCCTAGGACCAGTTTCAGGGTTTCACCCCTCTTCAGCCAGGATAGCTTAAATCCAATGGCACTCTGAGCCCGGGACCCACGTCTGGGCATACCCAGCGCAGTTAGTGCGTGAAAGCAAAAGACACACAATTGATGGACAGAATGCAGAACCAATCAAAACATTCACCCTCAGTCAAGAGATCTGGGTTAAATCCATCATTCCTATGCGCACCATGCCACCCCAGATTAGACCAGGCCATATGCAAATCAGTCTTCGCCCTGTGCCTCATGGGAACAGTCCATCCCGAACTGCCAAGCCAAGTCCTCGCTTGACAAGAAACAAGTATCCTAGGACCAGTTTCGGGGTTTCACCCCTTTTCAGCCAGGAAAGCTTGAATCCAGTGGCACAGTGAGCCCGAGACTTACGTCTGGGCATACCCAGCGCAGTTAGCGCGAGAAAACAAAAGACACACAATTGATAGACGGAATGCAGAACCAATCAAAACATTCACCCCAGTCAGGAGATCTGGGTTCAATCCATCTTTCTTTTGCTCACCATGCCATCCCAGGTTAGACCTGGCCATATGCAAATCAGTCTTTACCCTGTGCTTCATGGGAACAGTCCAGCCCGAACTGCCAAGCCAAGTCCTCCCTGGACCAGAAACAAGCATCCTAGGACCTGTTTCGGGGTCTTATCCCTCTTCAGCCAGGATAGCCTAAATCCAGTGGCACAGCGAGCCCGGGACCCACGTCTGGGCATACCCAGCACAGTTAGGGCGAGAAAGCAAAAGACACACAATTGATGGACAGAATGCAGAGCCAATCAAAACATTCACCCCTAGTCAAGAGATCTGGCTTAAATCCATCATTCTTTTGCTCACCATGCCACCTCAGTTTAGACCTGGCCATATGCAAATCAGTCTTGGCCCTGTGCCTCATGGGAACAGTTCAGCCCGAACTGCCAAGCCAAGTTCTCCCTGGACCAAAAACAAGCATCCTAGGACCAGTTTCAGGGTTTCACCCCTCTTCAGCCAGGATAGCTTAAATCCAATGGCACTCTGAGCCCGGGACCCACGTCTGGGCATACCCAGCGCAGTTAGTGCGTGAAAGCTAAAGACACACAATTGATGGACGGAATGTAGAACCAATCAAAACATTCACCCCCAGTCAAGAGATCTGGCTTAAATCCATCATTCTTTTGCTCACCATGCTACCCTAGTTTAGACATAGCCATATGCAAATCAGTCTTGGCCCTGTGCCTCATGGGAAGAGTCCAGCCCAAACTGCCAAGCCAAGTCCTCAATGGATCAAAAACAAGCATCCAAGGACCGGTTTCGGTATTTCATCCCTCTTCACCCAGGATAGCTTAAATCCAGTGGCACAGTGAGCCCGGGACCCACGTCTGGGCATACCCAGCTCAGTTATGGCGAGAAAGCAAAAGACAAACAATTGATGGACGGAATGCAGAACCAATCAAAACATTCACCCCCAGTCAAGAGATCTGGCTTAAATCCATCATTCTTTTGCTCACCATGCCACCCCAGTTTAGACCTGGCCATATGGAAATCAGTCTTTCCCTGTGCCTCATGGGAACAGTCCAGCCCGACCTGCCAAGCCATGTCCTCCCTAGACCAGAAACAAGCATCTTAGGACCAGTTTCGGGGTTTCACCCTCTTCAGCCAGGATAGCTTAAATCCAGTGGCACTCTGAGCCCGGGACCCACGTCTGGGCATACCCAGTGCAGTTAGGGCGAGAAAGCAAAAGACACACAATTGATGGACGGAATGCAGAACCAATCAAAACATTCACCCCCAGTCAGGAGATCTGGCTTAAATCCATCATTCTTTTGCTCAACATGCCACACCAGTTTAGACCTGGCCATATGCAAATCAGTCTTGGCCCTGTGCCTCATGGTAAGAGTCCAGCCCAAACTGCCAAGCCAAGTCCTCCCGGGACCAGAAACAAGCATCCTAGGACCGGTTTTGGGGTTTCACCCCTCTTCAACCAGGATAGCCTAAATCCAGTGGCACAGTGAGCCCGGGACCCACGTCTGGGCATACCCAGTGCAGTTAGGGCGAGAAAGCAAAAGACACACAATTGATGGACGGAATGCAGAACCAATCAAAACATTCACCCAGAGTCAAGAGATCTGGGATAAATCGATCATTCTTTTGCTTACCATGCCACCCCAGTTTAGACATGGCTTTATGCAAATCAGTCTTGGCCCTGTACCTCATGGGAACAGACCAGCCCGAACTGCCAAGCCAAGTCTTCCCTGGACCAGAAACAAGCAACCTAGGACCAGTTTCGGGGGTTCACCCCTCTTCAGCCAGGATAGCTTAAATCCAGTGGCACAGTGAGTCCGGGACCCACGTCTGGGCATACCCAGTGCAGTTAGGGCAAGAAACCAAAAGACACACAATTGATGGACAGAATGCAGAGCCAATCAAAACATTCACCCCTAGTCAAGAGATCTGGCTTAAATCCATCATTCTTTTGCTCACCATGCCACCTCAGTTTAGACCTGGCCATATGCAAATCAGTCTTGGCCCTGTACCTCATGGGAACAGACCAGCCCGAACTGCCAAGCCAAGTCTTCCCTGGACCAGAAACAAGCAACCTAGGACCAGTTTCGGGGGTTCACCCCTCTTCAGCCAGGATAGCTTAAATCCAGTGGCACAGTGAGTCCGGGACCCACGTCTGGGCATACCCAGTGCAGTTAGGGCAAGAAACCAAAAGACACACAATTGATGGACGGAATGCAGAACCAATCAAAACATTCACCCCCAGTCAAGAGATCTGGCTTAAATCCATCATTCTTTTGCTCACCATGCCACCCTAGTTTAGACATGGCCATATGCAAATCAGTCTTGGCCCTGTGCCTCATGGGAAGAGTCCAGCCCAAACTGCCAAGCCAAGTCCTCCCTGGATCAAAAACAAGCATCCTAGGACCGGTTTCGGTATTTCATCCCTCTTCACCCAGGATAGCTTAAATCCAGTGGCACAGTGAGCCCGGGACCCACGTCTGGGCATACCCAGCTCAGTTAGGGCGAGAAAGCAAAAGACAAACAATTGATGGACGGAATGCAGAACCAATCAAAACATTCACCCCCAGTCAAGAGATCTGGCTTAAATCCATCATTCTTTTGCTCACCATGCCACCCCAGTTTAGACCTGGCCATATGCAAATCAGTCTTGGCCCTGTGCCTCATGGGAACAGTCCAAGTTCTCCCTGGACCAAAAACAAGCATCCTAGGACCGGTTTCAGTGTTTCACCCCTCTTCAGCCAGGATAGCTTAAATCCAATGGCACTCTGTGCCCGGGACCCACGTCTGGGCATACCCAGCGCAGTTAGTGCGAGAAAGTAAAAGACACACAATTGATGGACGGAATGCAGAACTAATTAAAACATTCACCCCCCCGTCAAGAGATCTGGGTTAAATCCATCATTCTTTTGCTCACCATGCCACCCTAGTTTAGACCTTGCAATATGCAAATCAGTCTTGGCCCTGTGCCTCATGGGAAGAGTCCAGCCCAAACTGCCAAGCCAAGTCCTCCCTGGACCAAAAACAAGCATCCTAGGAGCGGTTTCGGTGTTTCACCCCTCTTCAACCAGGATAGCTTAAATCCAGTGGCACAGTGAGCCCGGGACCCACGTCTGGGCTTACCCAGCGCAGTTAGGGCGAGAAAGCAAAAGACAAACAATTGATGGACGGAATGCAGAACCAATCAAAACATTCAACCCCAGTCAAGATATCTGGCTTAAATCCATCATTCTTTTGCTCACCATGCCACCCCAGTTTAGACCTGGCCATATGGAAATCAGTCTTTCCCTGTGCCTCATGGGAACAGTCCAGCCAGAACTGCCAAGCCAAGTCCTCCCTGGACCAGACACAAGCATCCTAAGACCGGTTTCGGGGTTTCACCCCTCTTCATCCAGGATAGCTTAAATCCAGTGGCACATTGAGCCCGGGACACACTTCTGGGCATACCCAGCGCAGTTAGGGCGAAAAAGCAAAAGACACACAATTGATGGACGGAATGCAGAACCAATCAAAACATTCACCTCCAGTAAAAAGGGCTGGGTTAAATCCATCATTCTTTTGCTCACCATGCCACCCCAGTTTAGACCTGGCCATATGCAAATCAGTCTTGGCCCTGTGCCTCAAGGGAACAGTCCAGCCCAAACTGCCAAGCCAAGTCCTCCCTGGACCAGAAACAAGCATCCTAGGACCGGTTTCGGTGTTTCACCCCTCTTCAGCCAGGATAGCTTAAATCCAGTGGCACAGTGACCCCGGGACCCACGTGTGGGAATACCCACCGCAGTTAGGGCGAGAAAGCAAAAGACACACAATTGATGGACAGAATGCAGAACCAATCAAAACATTCACCCACAGTCAAGAGATCTGGGTTAAATCCATCATTCCTATGCGCACCATGCCACCCTAGATTAGACCAGGCCATATGCAAATCAGTCTTTGCCCTGTGCCTCATGGGAACAGTCCAGCCCGACCTGCCAAGCCAAGTCCTCGCTGGACAAGAAACAAGCATCCTAGGACCAGTTTCGGGGTTTCACCCCTGTTCAGCCAGGAAAGCTTGAATGCAGTGGCACAGTGAGCCCGAGACCTACGTCTGGGCATACCCAGCGCAGTTAGTGCGAGAAAGCAAAAGACACACAATTGATAGACGGAATGCAGAACCAATCAAAACATTCACCCCAGTCAGGAGATCTGGGTTAAATCCATCTTTCTTTTGCTCACCATGCCATCCTAGTTTAGACCTGGCCATATGCAAATCAGTCTTTACCCTATGCTTCATGGGAACAGTCCAGCCCGAACTGCCAAGCCAAGTCCTCCCTGGACCAGAAACAAGCATCCTAGGACCTGTTTCGGGGTTTCACCCCTCTTTAGCCAGGATAGCTTAAATCCAGTGGCACAGCGAGCCCGGGACCCACGTCTGGGCATACCCAGCGCAGTTAGGGCAAGAAACCAAAAGACACACAATTGATGGACGGAATGCAGAACCAATCAAAACATTCACCCCCAGTCAAGAGATCTGGGTTAAATCGATTATTCTTTTGCTCACCATGCCCCCATTGTTTAGACCTGGACATATGCAAATCAGTCTTGTCCCTTTGCCTCATGGGAACAGTCCAGCCCGAACTGCCAAGCCAAGTCCTCCCTGCATCAGAAACAAGCATCCTAGAACCGGTTTCGGGGTTTCACTTCTCTTCAGCCAGGATAGCTTAAATCCAGAGGCACAGTGAGCCCGAGACCCACCTCTGGGCATACCCAGCGCAGTTAGGGTGAGAAAGCAAAAGACACACAATTGATGGACGGAATGCAGAACCAATCAAAACATTCACCCAGAGTCAAGAGATCTGGGATAAATCGATCATTCTTTTGCTTACTATGCCACCCCAGTTTAGACATGGCTGTATGCAAATCAGTCTTGGCCCTGTACCTCATGGGAACAGACCAGCCCGAATTGCCAAGCCAAGTCCTCCCTGGACCAGAAACAAGCAACCTAGGACCGGTTTCGGGGTTTCACCCCTTTTTAACCAGGATAGCTTAAATCCAGTGGCACAGTGAGTCCGGGACCCACGTCTGGGCATACCCAGCGAAGTTAGGGCAAGAAAGCAAAAGACACACAATTGATGGACGGAATGCAGAGCCAATCAAAACATTCACCCCTAGTCAAGAGATCTGGCTTAAATCCATAATTCTTTTGCTCACCATGCCACCCAGTTTAGACCTGGCCATATGCAAATCAGACTAGGCCCTGTGCCTCATGGGAACAGTCCAAGTTCTCCCTGGACCAAAAACAAGCAGCCTAGGACCGGTTTCGGTGTTTCACCCCTCTTCAGCCAGGATAGCTTAAATCCAATGGCACTCTGTGCCCGGGACCCACGTCTGGGCATACCCAGCGCAGTTAGTGCGAGAAAGTAAAAGACACACAATTGATGGACGGAATGCAGAACCAATCAAAACATTCACCCCCCCGTCAAGAGATCTGGGTTAAATCCATCATTCTTTTGATCACCATGCCACCCTAGTTTAGACCTTGCAATATGCGAATCAGTCTTGGCCCTGTGCCTCATGGGAAGAGTCCAGCCCAAACTGCAAAGCCAAGTCCTCCCTGGACCAAAAACAAGCATCCTAGGACCGGTTTCGGGGTTTCACCCCTCTTTATCCAGGATACCTTAAATCCAGTGGCACTCTGAACCCGGGACCCACATCTGGGCATACCCAGTGGAGTTAGGGAGAGAAAGCAAAAGACACACAATTGATGGATGGAATGCAGAACCAATCAAAACATTCACCCCCAGTCAAGAGATCTGGGTTAAATCGATTATTCTTTTGCTCACCATGCCCCCATTGTTTAGACCTGGACATATGCAAATCAGTCTTGTCCCTTTGCCTCATGGGAACAGTCCAGCCCGAACTGCCAAGCCAAGTCCTCCCTGCATCAGAAACAAGCATCCTAGAACCGGTTTCGGGGTTTCACCCCTCTTCAGCCAGGATAGCTTAAATCCAGTGGCACAGTGACCCCGGGACCCACGTGTGGGAATACCCAGCGCAGTTAGGGCGAGAAAGCAAAAGACACACAATTGATGGACAGAATGCAGAACCAATCAAAACATTCACCCACAGTCAAGAGATCTGGGTTAAATCCATCATTCCTATGCGCACCATGCCACCCCAGATTAGACCAGGCCATATGCAAATCAGTCTTCGCCCTGTGCCTCATGGGAACAGTCCAGCCCGAACTGCCAAGCCAAGTCCTCGCTTGACAAGAAACAAGCATCCTAGGACCAGTTTCGGGGTTTCACCCCATTTCAGCCAAGAAAGCTTGAATTCAGTGGCACAGTGAGCCCGAGTCTTACGTCTGGGCATACCCAGCGCAGTTAGTGCGAGAAAGCAAAAGACACACAATTGATAGACGGAATGCAGAACCAATCAAAACATTCACCCCAGTCAGGAGATCTGGGTTAAATCTATCTTTCTTTTGCTCACCATGCCATCCCAGTTTAGACCTGGCCATATGCAAATCAGTCTTTACCCTGTGCTTCATGGGAACAGTCCAGCCCGAACTGCCAAGCCAAGTCCTCCCTGGACCAGAAACAAGCATCCTAGGACCTGTTTCGGGGTTTTACCCCTCTTCAGCCAGGATAGCTTAAATCCAGTGGCACAGCGAGCCCGGGACCCACGTCTGGGCATACCCAGCACAGTTAGGGCGAGAAAGCAAAAGACACACAATTGATGGACGGAATGCAGAACCAATCAAAACATTCACCCCCAGTCAAGAGATCTGGGTTAAATCGATTATTCTTTTGCTCACCATGCCCCCCCTGTTTAGACCTGGCCATATGCAAATCAGTCTTGGCCCTTTGCCTCATGGGAACAGTCCAGCCGAGCTGCCAAGCCAAGTCCTCCCTGGACCAGAAACAAACAACCTAGGACCGGTTTCGTGGTTTCACCCCTCTTTAGCCAGGATAGCTTAAATCCAGTGGCACAGTGAGTCCGGGACCCACGTCTGGGCATACCCAGTGCAGTTAGGGCAAGAAACCAAAAGACACACAATTGATGGACAGAATGCAGAGCCAATCAAAACATTCACCCCTAGTCAAGGGATCTGGCTTAAATCTATAATTCTTTTGCTCACCATGCCACCTCAGTTTAGACCTGGCCATATGCAAATCAGTCTTGGCCCTGTGCCTCATGGGAACAGTCCAGCCCGAACTGCCAAGCCAAGTTCTCCCTGGACCAAAAACAAGCATCCTAGGACCAGTTTCAGGGTTTCACCCCTCTTCAGCCAGGATAGCTTAAATCCAATGGCACTCTGAGCCCGGGACCCACGTCTGGGCATACCCAGCGCAGTTAGTGCGTGAAAGCAAAAGACACACAATTGATGGACGGAATGCAGAACCAATCAAAACATTCACCCCCAGTCAAGAGATCTGGCTTAAATCCATCATTCTTTTGCTCACCATGCCACCCTAGTTTAGACATGGCCTTATGCAAATCAGTCTTTGCCCTGTGCCTCATGGGAAGAGTCCAGCCCAAACTGCCAAGCCAAGTCCTCCCTGGATCAAAAACAAGCATCCTAGGACCGGTTTCGGTATTTCATCCCTCTTCACCCAGGATAGCTTAAATCCAGTGGCACAGTGAGCCCGGGACCCACGTCTGGGCATACCCAGCTCAGTTAGGGCGAGAAAGCAAAAGACAAACAATTGATGGACGGAATGCAGAACCAATCAAAACATTCACCCCCAGTCAAGAGATCTGGCTTAAATCCATCATTCTTTTGCTCACCATGCCACCCCAGTTTAGACCTGGCCATATGGAAATCAGTCTTTCCCTGTGCCTCATGGGAACAGTCCAGCCCGACCTGCCAAGCCATGTCCTCCCTGGACCAGAAACAAGCATCTTAGGACCAGTTTCGGGGTTTCACCCCTCTTCAGCCAGGATAGCTTAAATCCAGTGGCACTCTGAGCCCGGGACCCACGTCTGGGCATACCCAGCTCAGTTAGGGCGAGAAAGCAAAAGACAAACAATTGATGGACGGAATGCAGAACCAATCAAAACATTCACCCAGAGTCAAGAGATCTGGGATAAATCGATCATTCTTTTGCTTACCATGCCACCCCAGTTTAGACATTGCTTTATGCAAATCAGTCTTGGCCCTGTACCTCATGGGAACAGACCAGCCCGAACTGCCAAGCCAAGTCCTCCCTGGACCAGAAACAAGCAACCTAGGACCAGTTTCGGGGTTTCACCCCTTTTTAGCCAGGATAGCTTAAATCCAGGGGCACAGTGAGTCTGGGACCCACGTCTGGGTATACCCAGCGTAGTTAGGGCAAGAAAGCAAAAGACACACAATTGATGTACGGAATGCAGAGCCAATCAAAACATTCACCCCTAGTCAAGAGATCTGGCTTAAATCCATAATTCTTTTGCTCACCATGCCACCCCAGTTTAGACCTGGCCATATGCAAATCAGTCTTGGCCCTGTGCCTCATGGGAACAGTCCAAGTTCTCCCTGGACCAAAAACAAGCATCCTAGGACCGGTTTCGGTGTTTCACCCCTCTTCAGCCAGGATAGCTTAAATCCAATGGCACTCTGTGCCCGGGACCCACGTCTGGGCATACCCAGCGCAGTTAGTGCGAGAAAGTAAAAGACACACAATTGATGGACGGAATGCAGAACCAATTAAAACATTCACCCCCCGTCAAGAGATCTGGGTTACATCCATCATTCTTTTGCTCACCATGGCACCCTAGTTTAGACCTTGCAATATGCAAATCAGTCTTGGCCCTGTGCCTCATGGGAAGAGTCCAGCCCAAACTGCCAAGCCAAGTCCTCCCTGGACCAAAAACAAGCATCCTAGGAGCGGTTTCGGTGTTTCACCCCTCTTCAACCAGGATAGCTTAAATCCAGTGGCACAGTGAGCCCGGGACCCACGTCTGGGCTTACCCAGCGCAGTTAGGGCGAGAAAGCAAAAGACAAACAATTGATGGACGGAATGCAGAACCAATCAAAACATTCAACCCCAGTCAAGATATCTGGCTTAAATCCATCATTCTTTTGCTCACCATGCCACCCCAGTTTAGACCTGGCCATATGCAAATCAGTCTTGGCCCTGTGCCTCAAGGGAACAGTCCAGCCCAAACTGCCAAGCCAAGTCCTCCCTGGACCAGAAACAAGCATCCTAGGACCGGTTTCGGTGTTTCACCCCTCTTCAGCCAGGATAGCTTAAATCCAGTGGCACAGTGACCCCGGGACCCACGTGTGGGAATACCCAGCGCAGTTAGGGCGAGAAAGCAAAAGACACACAATTGATGGACAGAATGCAGAACCAATCAAAACATTCACCCACAGTCAAGAGATCTGGGTTAAATCCATCATTCCTATGCGCACCATGCCACCCCAGATTAGACCAGGCCATATGCAAATCAGTCTTCGCCCTGTGCCTCATGGGAACAGTCCAGCCCGAACTGCCAAGCCAAGTCCTCGCTGGACAAGAAACAAGCATCCTAGGACCAGTTTCGGGGTTTCACCCCTGTTCAGCCAGGAAAGCTTGAATCCAGTGGCACAGTGAGCCCGAGACCTACGTCTGGGCATACCCAGCGCAGTTAGTGCGAGAAAGCAAAAGACACACAATTGATTGACGGAATGCAGAACCAATCAAAACATTCACCCCAGTCAGGAGATCTGGGTTAAATCCATCTTTCTTTTGCTCACCATGCCATCCCAGTTTAGACCTGGCCATATGCAAATCAGTCTTTACCTTGTGCTTCATGGGAACAGTCCAGCCCGAACTGCCAAGCCAAGTCCTCCCTGGACCAGAAACAAGCATCCTAGGACCTGTTTCGGGGTTTCACCCCTCTTCAGCCAGGATAGCTTAAATCCAGTGGCACAGCGAGCCCGGGACCCACGTCTGGGCATACCCAGCACAGTTAGGGCGAGAAAGCAAAAGACACACAATTGATGGACGGAATGCAGAACCAATCAAAACATTCACCCCCAGTCAAGAGATCTGGGTTAAATCGATTATTCTTTTGCTCACCATGCCCCCCCTGTTTAGACCTGGCCATATGCAAATCAGTCTTGGCCCTTTGCCTCATGGGAACAGTCCAGCCCGAACTGCCAAGCCAAGTCCTCCCTGCATCAGAAACAAGCATCCTAGGACCCGTTTCGGGGTTTCACTCCTCTTCAGCCAGGATAGCTTAAATCCAGTGTCACAGTAAGCCTGGGACCCACGTCTGGGCATACCCAGTGCAGTTAGGGCGAGAAAGCAAAAGACACACAATTGATGGACGGAATGCAGAACCAATCAAAACATTCACCCCCAGTCAGGAGATCTGGGTTAAATCCATCATTCCTTTGCTCAACATGCCACACCAGTTTAGACCTGGCCATATGCAAATCAGTCTTGGCCCTGTGCCTCATGGTAAGAGTCCAGCCCAAACTGCCAAGCCAAGTCCTCCCGGGACCAGAAACAAGCATCCTAGGACCGGTTTTGGGGTTTCACCCCTCTTCAACCAGGATAGCTTAAATCCAGTGGCACAGTGAGCCCGGGACCCACGTCTGGGCATACCCAGCGCAGTTAGGGCGAGAAAGCAAAAGACACACAATTGATGGACGGAATGCAGAACCAATCAAAACATTCACCCAGAGTCAAGAGATCTGGGATAAATCGATCATTCTTTTGCTTACTATGCCACCCCAGTTTAGATATGGCTTTATGCAAATCAGTCTTGGCCCTGTACCTCATGGGAACAGACCAGCCCGAACTGCCAAGCCAAGTCCTCCCTGGACCAGAAACAAGCAACCTCGGACCAGTTTCGGGGTTTCACCCCTTTTTAGCCAGGATAGCTTAAATCCAGGGGCACAGTAAGTCTGGGACCCACGTCTGGGCATACCCAGCGTAGTTAGGGCAAGAAAGCAAAAGACACACAACTGATGGACGGAATGCAGAGCCAATCAAAACATTCACCCCTAGTCAAGAGATCTGGCTTAAATCCATAATTCTTTTGCTCACCATGCCACCCCAGTTTAGACCTGGCCATATGCAAATCAGTCTTGGCCCTGTGCCTCATGGGAACAGTCCAAGTTCTCCCTGGACCAAAAACAAGCATCCTAGGACCGGTTTCGGTGTTTCACCCCTCTTCAGCCAGGATAGCTTAAATCCAATGGCACTCTGTGCCCGGGACCCACGTCTGGGCATACCCAGCGCAGTTAGTGCGAGAAAGTAAAAGACACACAATTGATGGACGGAATGCAGAACCAATTAAAACATTCACCCCCCATCAAGAGATCTGGGTTAAATCCATCATTCTTTTGCTCACCATGCCACCCTAGTTTAGATCTTGCAATATGCAAATCAGTCTTGGCCCTGTGCCTCATGGGAACAGTCCAGCCAGAACTGCTAAGCCAAGTCCTCCCTGGACCAGAAACAAGCATCCTAGGACCAGTTTTGGGGTTTCACCCCTCTTCATCCAGGATAGCTTAAATCCAGTGGCACATTGAGCCCGGGACACACTTCTGGGCATACCCAGCGCAGTTAGGGCGAAAAAGCAAAAGACACACAATTGATGGACAGAATGCAGAACCAATCAAAACATTCACCCACAGTCAAGAGATCTGGGTTAAATCCATCATTCCTATGCGCACCATGCCACCCCAGTTAAGACCTGGCCATATGCAAATCAGTCTTTACCCTGTGCTTCATGGGAACAATCCAGCCCGAACTGCCAAGCCAAGTCCTCCCTGGACCAGAAACAAGCATCCTAGGACCTGTTTCGGGGTTTCACCCCTCTTCAGCCAGGATAGCTTAAATCCAGTGGCACAGCGAGCCCGGGACCCACGTCTGGGCATACCCAGCACAGTTAGGGCGAGAAAGCAAAAGACCCACAATTGATGGACGGAATGCAGAACCAATCAAAACATTCACCCCTAGTCAAGAGATCTGGCTTAAATCCATCATTCTTTTGCTCACCATGCCACCTCAGTTCAGACCTGGCCATATGCAAATCAGTCTTGGCCCTGTGCCTCATGGGAACAGTCCAGCCCGAACTGCCAAGCCAAGTTCTCCCTGGACCAAAAACAAGCATCCTAGGACCAGTTTCGGGGTTTCACCCCTCTTCAGCCAGGATAGCTTAAATCCAATGGCACTCTGAGCCCGGGACCCACGTCTGGGCATACCCAGCGCAGTTAGTGCGTGAAAGCAAAAGACACATTATTGATGGACGGAATGCAGAACCAATCAAAACATTCACCCCCAGTCAAGAGATCTGGGTTAAATCCATCATTCTTTTGCTCACCATTCCACCCTAGTTTAGACATGGCCATATGCAAATCAGTCTTGGCCCTGTGCCTCATGGGAAGAGTCCAGCCCAAACTGCCAAGCCAAGTCCACCCTGGATCAAAAACAAGCATCCTAGGACCGGTTTCGGTGTTTCATCCCTCTTCAGCCAGGATAGCTTAAATCCAGTTGCACAGTGAGCCCGGGACCCACGTCTGGGCATACCCAGCTCAGTTAGGGCGAGAAAGCAAAAGGCAAACAATTGATGGACGGAATGCAGAACCAATCAAAACATTCACCCCCAGTCAAGAGATCTGGCTTAAATCCATCATTCTTTTGCTCACCATGCCACCCCAGTTTAGACCTGGCCATATGGAAATCAGTCTTTCCCTGTGCCTCATGGGAACAGTCCAGCCCGACCCGCCAAGCCATGTCCTCCCTGGACCAGAAACAAGCATCTTAGGACCAGTTTCGGGGTTTCACCCCTCTTCAGCCAGGATAGCTTAAATCCAGTGGCACTCTGAGCCCGGGACCCACGTCTGGGCATACCCAGTGCAGTTAGGGCGAGAAAGCAAAAGACACACAATTGATGGACGAAATGCAGAACCAATCAAAACATTCACCCCCAGTCAGGAGATCTGGGTTAAATCCATCATTCCTTTGCTCACCATGCCACCCCAGTTTAGACCTGGCCATATGGAAATCAGTCTTTCCCTGTGCCTCATGGGAACAGTCCAGCCAGAACTGCCAAGCCAAGTCCTCCCTGGACCAGAAACAAGCATCCTAGGACCGGTTTCGGGGTTTCACCCCTCTTCATCCAGGATAGCTTAAATCCAGTGGCACATTGAGCCAGGGACACACGTCTGGGCATACCCAGCGCAGTTAGGGCGAAAAAGCAAAAGACACACAATTGATGGACGGAATGCAGAACCAATCAAAACATTCACCTCCAGTAAAAAGGGCTGGGTTAAATCCATCATTCTTTTGCTCACCATGCCACCCCAGTTTAGACCTGGCCATATGCAAATCAGTCTTTACCCTGTGCTTCATGGGAACAATCCAGCCCGAACTGCCAAGCCAAGTCCTCCCTGGACCAGAAACAAGCATCCTAGGACCTGTTTCGGGGTTTCACCCCTCTTCAGCCAGGATAGCTTAAATCCAGTGGCACAGCGAGCCCGGGACCCACGTCTGGGCATACCCAGCACAGTTAGGGCGAGAAAGCAAAAGACCCACAATTGATGGACGGAATGCAGAACCAATCAAAACATTCACCCCCAGTCAAGAGATCTGGGTTAAATCGATTATTCTTTTGCTCACCATGCCCCCCCTGTTTAGACCTGGCCATATGCAAATCAGTCTTGGCCCTTTGCCTCATGGGAACAGTCCAGCCGAACTGCCAAGCCAAGTCCTCCCTGGACCAGAAACAAGCAACCTAGGACCGGTTTCGGGGATTCACCCCTCTTTAGCCAGGATAGCTTAAATCCAGTGGCACAGTGAGTCCGGGACCCACGTCTGGGCATACCCATCGCAGTTAGGGCAAGAAACCAAAAGACACACAATTGATGGACGGAATGCAGAGGCAATCAAAACATTCACCCCTAGTCAAGAGATCTGGCTTAAATCCATCATTATTTTGCTCACCATGCCACCTCAGTTTAGACCTGGCCATATGCAAATCAGTCTTGGCCCTGTGCCTCATGGGAACAGTCCAGCCCGAACTGCCAAGCCAAGTCCTCCCTGGACCAGAAACAAGCATCCTAGGACCGGTTTCGGTGTTTCACCCCTCTTCAGCCAGGATAGCTTAAATCCAGTGGCACAGTGAGCCCGAGACCTACGTCTGGGCATACCCAGCGCAGTTAGTGCGAGAAAGCAAAAGACACACAATTGATAGACGGAATGCAGAACCAATCAAAACATTCACCCCAGTCAGGAGATCTGGGTTAAATCCATCTTTCTTTTGCTCACCATGCCATCCCAGTTTAGACCTGGCCATATGCAAATCAGTCTTTACCCTGTGCTTCATGGGAACAATCCAGCCCGAACTGCCAAGCCAAGTCCTCCCTGGACCAGAAACAAGCATCCTAGGACCTGTTTCGGGGTTTCACCCCTCTTCAGCCAGGATACCTTAAATCCAGTGGCACAGCGAGCCCGGGACCCACGTCTGGGCATACCCAGCACAGTTAGGGCGAGAAAGCAAAAGACCCACAATTGATGGACGGAATGCAGAACCAATCAAAACATTCACCCCCAGTCAAGAGATCTGGGTTAAATCGATTATTCTTTTGCTCACCATGCCCCCCCTGTTTAGACCTGGCCATATGCAAATCAGTCTTGGCCCTTTGCCTCATGGGAACAGTCCAGCCGAACTGCCAAGCCAAGTCCTCCCTGGACCAGAAACAAGCAACCTAGGACCGGTTTCGGGGTTTCACCCCTCTTTAGCCAGGATAGCTTAAATCCAGTGGCACAGTGAGTCCGGGACCCACGTCTGGGCATACCCATCGCAGTTAGGGCAAGAAACCAAAAGACACACAATTGATGGACGGAATGCAGAGGCAATCAAAACATTCACCCCTAGTCAAGAGATCTGGCTTAAATCCATCATTATTTTGCTCACCATGCCACCTCAGTTTAGACCTGGCCATATGCAAATCAGTCTTGGCCCTGTGCCTCATGGGAACAGTCCAGCCCGAACTGCCAAGCCAACTTCTCCCTGGACCAAAAACAAGCATCCTAGGACCAGTTTCGGGGTTTCACCCCTCTTCAGCCAGGATAGCTTAAATCCAATGGCACTCTGAGCCCGGGACCCACGTCTGGGCATACCCAGCGCAGTTAGTGCGTGAAAGCAAAAGACACATTATTGATGGACGGAATGCAGAACCAATCAAAACATTTACCCCCAGTCAAGAGATCTGGGTTAAATTCATCATTCTTTTGCTCACCATTCCACCCTAGTTTAGACATGGCCATATGCAAATCAGTCTTGGCCCTGTGCCTCATGGGAAGAGTCCAGCCCAAACTGCCAAGCCAAGTCCTCCCTGGATCAAAAACAAGCATCCTAGGACCGGTTTCGGTGTTTCATCCCTCTTCAGCCAGGATAGCTTAAATCCAGATGCACAGTGAGCCCGGGACCCACGTCTGGGCATACCCAGCTCAGTTACGGCGAGAAAGCAAAAGGCAAACAATTGATGGACGGAATGCAGAACCAATCAAAACATTCACCCCCAGTCAAGAGATCTGGCTTAAATCCATCATTCTTTTGCTCACCATGCCACCCCAGTTTAGACCTGGCCATATGGAAATCAGTCTTTCCCTGTGCCTCATGGGAACAGTCCAGCCCGACCCGCCAAGCCATGTCCTCCCTGGACCAGAAACAAGCATCTTAGGACCAGTTTCGGGGTTTCACCCCTCTTCAGCCAGGATAGCTTAAATCCAGTGGCACTCTGAGCCCGGGACCCACGTCTGGGCATACCCAGTGCAGTTAGGGCGAGAAAGCAAAAGACACACAATTGATGGACGAAATGCAGAACCAATCAAAACATTCACCCCCAGTCAGGAGATCTGGGTTAAATCCATCATTCCTTTGCTCACCATGCCACCCCAGTTTAGACCTGGCCATATGGAAATCAGTCTTTCCCTGTGCCTCATGGGAACAGTCCAGCCAGAACTGCCAAGCCAAGTCCTCCCTGTACCAGAAACAAGCATCCTAGGACCGGTTTCGGGGTTTCACCCCTCTTCATCCAGGATAGCTTAAATCCAGTGGCACATTGAGCCCGGGACACACGTCTGGGCATACCCAGCGCAGTTAGGGCGAAAAAGCAAAAGACACACAATTGATGGACGGAATGCAGAACCAATCAAAACATTCACCTCCAGTAAAAAGGGCTGGGTTAAATCCATCATTCTTTTGCTCACCATGCCACCCCAGTTAAGACCTGGCCATATGCAAATCAGTCTTGGCCCTGTGCTTCAAGGGAACAGTCCAGCCCAAACTGCCAAGCCAAGTCCTCCCTGGAACAGAAACAAGCATTCTAGGACCGGTTTCGGTGTTTCACCCCTCTTCAGCCAGGATAGCTTAAATCCAGTGGCACAGTGACCCCGGGACCCACGTGTGGGAATACCCAGCGCAGTTAGGGCGAGAAAGCAAAAGACACACAATTGATGGACAGAATGCAGAACCAATCAAAACATTCACACACAGTCAAGAGATCTGGGTTAAATCCATCATTCCTATGCGCACCATGCCACCCCAGATTAGACCAGGCCATATGCAAATCAGTGTTCTCCCTGTGCCTCATGGGAACAGTCCAGCCCGAACTGCCAAGCAGAGCCCTCGCTGGACAAGAAACAAGCATCCTAGGACCAGTTTCGGGGTTTCACCCCTGTTCAGCCAGGAAAGCTTGAATCCAGTGGCACAGTGAGCCCGAGACCTACGTCTGGGCATACCCAGCGCAGTTAGTGCGAGAAAGCAAAAGACACACAATTGATAGACGGAATGCAGAACCAATCAAAACATTCACCCCAGTCAGGAGATCTGGGTTAAATCCATCTTTCTTTTGCTCACCATGCCATCCCAGTTTAGACATGGCCATATGCAAATCAGTCTTTACCCTGTGCTTCATGGGAACAGTCCAGCCCGAACTGCCAAGCCAAGTCCTCCCTGGACCAGAAACAAGCATCCTAGGACCTGTTTCGGGGTTTCACCCCTCTTCAGCCAGGATAGCTTAAATCCAGTGGCACAGCGAGCCCGGCACCCACGTCTGGGCATACCCAGCACAGTTAGGGCGAGAAAGCAAAAGACACACAATTGATGGATGGAATGCAGAACCAATCAAAACATTCACCCCCAGTCAAGAGATCTGGGTTAAATCGATTATTCTTTTGCTCACCATGCCCCCCCTGTTTAGACCTGGCCATATGCAAATCAGTCTTGGCCCTTTGCCTCATGGGAACAGTCCAGCCGAACTGCCAAGCCAAGTCCTCCCTGGACCAGAAACAAGCAACCTAGGACCGGTTTCGGGGTTTCACCCCTCTTTAGCCAGGATAGCTTAAATCCAGTGGCACAGTGAGTCCAGGACCCACGTCTGGGCATACCCAGCGCAGTTAGGGCAAGAAACCAAAAGACACACAATTGATGGACAGAATGCAGAGCCAATCAAAACATTCACCCCTAGTCAATAGATCTGGCTTAAATCCATCATTCTTTTGCTCACCATGACACCTCAGTTTAGAGCTGGCCATATGCAAATCAGTCTTGGCCCTGTGCCTCATCGGAACAGTCCAGCCTGAACTGCCAAGCCAAGTTCTCCCTGGACCAAAAACAAGCATCCTAGGACCAGTTTGGGGGTTTCATCCCTCTTCAGCCAGGATAGCTTAAATCCAATGGCACTCTGAGCCCGGGACCCACGTCTGGGCATACCCAGCGCAGTTAGTGCGTGAAAGCAAAAGACACATTATTGATGGACGGAATGCAGAACCAATCAAAACATTCACCCCCAGTCAAGAGGTCTGGGTTAAATCCATCATTCTTTTGCTTACCATGCCACCCTAGTTTAGACATGGTCATATGCAAATCAGTCTTGGCCCTGTGCCTCATGGGAAGAGTCCAGCCCAAACTGCCAAGCCAAGTCCTCCCTGGATCAAAAACAAGCATCCTAGGACCGGTTTCGGTGTTTCACCCCTCTTCAGCCAGGATAGCTTAAATCCAGTGGCACAGTGACCCCGGGACCCACGTCTAGGCATACCCAGCACAGTTAGGGCGAGAAAGCAAAAGGCAAACAATTGATGGACGGAATGCAGAACCAATCAAAACATTCACCCCCAGTCAAGAGATCTGGCTTAAATCCATCATTCTTTTGCTCACCAGGCCACCCCAGTTTAGACCTGGCCATATGGAAATCAGTCTTTCCCTGTGCCTCATGGGAACAGTCCAGCCCGACCTGCCAAGCCATGTCCTCCCTGGACCAGAAACAAGCATCTTAGGACCAGTTTCGGGGTTTCACCCCTCTTCAGCCAGGATAGCTTAAATCCAGTGGCACTCTGAGCCCGGGACCCACGTCTGGGCATACCCAGTGCAGTTAGGGCGAGAAAGTAAAAGACACAAAATTGATGGACGAAATGCAGAACCAATCAAAACATTCACCCCCAGTCAGGAGATCTGGGTTAAATCCATCTTTCTTTTGCTCACCATGCCATCCCAGTTTAGACCTGGCCATATGCAAATCAGTCTTTACCCTGTGCTTCATGGGAACAATCCAGCCCGAACTGCCAAGCCAAGTCCTCCCTGGACCAGAAACAAGCATCCTAGGACCTGTTTCGGGGTTTCACCCCTCTTCAGCCAGGATAGCTTAAATCCAGTGGCACAGCGAGCCCGGGACCCACGTCTGGGCATACCCAGCACAGTTAGGGCGAGAAAGCAAAAGACCCACAATTGATGGACGGAATGCAGAACCAATCAAAACATTAACCCCCAGTCAAGAGATCTGGGTTAAATCGATTATTCTTTTGCTCACCATGCCCCCCCTGTTTAGACCTGGCCATATGCAAATCAGTCTTGGCCCTTTGCCTCATGGGAACAGTCCAGCCGAACTGCCAAGCCAAGTACTCCCTGGACCAGAAACAAGCAACCTAGGACCGGTTTCGGGGTTTCACCCCTCTTTATCCAGGATAGCTTAAATCCAGTGGCACAGTGAGTCCGGGACCCACGTCTGGGCATACCCATCGCAGTTAGGGCAAGAAACCAAAAGACACACAATTGATGGACGGAATGCAGAGCCAATCAAAACATTCACCCCTAGTCAAGAGATCTGGCTTAAATCCATCATTATTTTGCTCACCATGCCACCTCAGTTTAGACCTGGCCATATGCAAATCAGTCTTGGCCCTGTGCCTCATGGGAACAGTCCAGCCCGAACTGCCAAGCCAACTTCTCCCTGGACCAAAAACAAGCATCCTAGGACCAGTTTCGGGGTTTCACCCCTCTTCAGCCAGGATAGCTTAAATCCAATGGCACTCTGAGCCCGGGACCCACGTCTGGGCATACCCAGCGCAGTTAGTGCGTGAAAGCAAAAGACACATTATTGATGGACGGAATGCAGAACCAATCAAAACATTTACCCCCAGTCAAGAGATCTGGGTTAAATCCATCATTCTTTTGCTCACAATTCCACCCTAGTTTAGACATGGCCATATGCAAATCAGTCTTGGCCCTGTGCCTCATGGGAAGAGTCCAGCCCAAACTGCCAAGCCAAGTCCTCCCTGGATCAAAAACAAGCATCCTAGGACCGGTTTCGGTGTTTCATCCCTCTTCAGCCAGGATAGCTTAAATCCAGTTGCACAGTGAGCCCGGGACCCACGTCTGGGCATACCCAGCTCAGTTAGGGCGAGAAAGCAAAAGGCAAACAATTGATGGACGGAATGCAGAACCAATCAAAACATTCACCCCCAGTCAAGAGATCTGGCTTAAATCCATCATTCTTTTGCTCACCATGCCACCCCAGTTTAGACCTGGCCATATGGAAATCAGTCTTTCCCTGTGCCTCATGGGAACAGTCCAGCCCGACCCGCCAAGCCATGTCCTCCCTGGACCAGAAACAAGCATCTTAGGACCAGTTTCGGGGTTTCACCCCTCTTCAGCCAGGATAGCTTAAATCCAGTGGCACTCTGAGCCCGGGACCCACGTCTGGGCATACCCAGTGCAGTTAGGGCGAGAAAGCAAAAGACACACAATTGATGGACGAAATGCAGAACCAATCAAAACATTCACCCCCAGTCAGGAGATCTGGGTTAAATCCATCATTCCTTTGCTCACCATGCCACCCCAGTTTAGACCTGGCCATATGGAAATCAGTCTTTCCCTGTGCCTCATGGGAACAGTCCAGCCAGAACTGCCAAGCCAAGTCCTCCCTGTACCAGAAACAAGCATCCTAGGACCGGTTTCGTGGTTTCACCCCTCTTCATCCAGGATAGCTTAAATCCAGTGGCACATTGAGCCCGGGACACACGTCTGGGCATACCCAGCGCAGTTAGGGCGAAAAAGCAAAAGACACACAATTGATGGACGGAATGCAGAACCAATCAAAACATTCACCTCCAGTAAAAAGGGCTGGGTTAAATCCATCATTCTTTTGCTCACCATGCCACCCCAGTTAAGACCTGGCCATATGCAAATCAGTCTTGGCCCTGTGCTTCAAGGGAACAGTCCAGCCCAAACTGCCAAGCCAAGTCCTCCCTGGAACAGAAACAAGCATTCTAGGACCGGTTTCGGTGTTTCACCCCTCTTCAGCCAGGATAGCTTAAATCCAGTGGCACAGTGACCCCGGGACCCACGTGTGGGAATACCCAGCGCAGTTAGGGCGAGAAAGCAAAAGACACACAATTGATGGACAGAATGCAGAACCAATCAAAACATTCACACACAGTCAAGAGATCTGGGTTAAATCCATCATTCCTATGCGCACCATGCCACCCCAGATTAGACCAGGCCATATGCAAATCAGTCTTCTCCCTGTGCCTCATGGGAACAGTCCAGCCCGAACTGCCAAGCAGAGTCCTCGCTGGACAAGAAACAAGCATCCTAGGACCAGTTTCGGGGTTTCACCCCTGTTCAGCCAGGAAAGCTTGAATCCAGTGGCACAGTGAGCCCGAGACCTACGTCTGGGCATACCCAGCGCAGTTAGTGCGAGAAAGCAAAAGACACACAATTGATAGACGGAATGCAGAACCAATCAAAACATTCACCCCAGTCAGGAGATCTGGGTTAAATCCATCTTTCTTTTGCTCACCATGCCATCCCAGTTTAGACATGGCCATATGCAAATCAGTCTTTACCCTGTGCTTCATGGGAACAGTCCAGCCCGAACTGCCAAGCCAAGTCCTCCCTGGACCAGAAACAAGCATCCTAGGACCTGTTTCGGGGTTTCACCCCTCTTCAGCCAGGATAGCTTAAATCCAGTGGCACAGCGAGCCCGGCACCCACGTCTGGGCATACCCAGCACAGTTAGGGCGAGAAAGCAAAAGACACACAATTGATGGATGGAATGCAGAACCAATCAAAACATTCACCCCCAGTCAAGAGATCTGGGTTAAATTGATTATTCTTTTGCTCACCATGCCCCCCCTGTTTAGACCTGGCCATATGCAAATCAGTCTTGGCCCTTTGCCTCATGGGAACAGTCCAGCCGAACTGCCAAGCCAAGTCCTCCCTGGACCAGAAACAAGCAACCTAGGACCGGTTTCGGGGTTTCACCCCTCTTTAGCCAGGATAGCTTAAATCCAGTGGCACAGTGAGTCCAGGACCCACGTCTGGGCATACCCAGCGCAGTTAGGGCAAGAAACCAAAAGACACACAATTGATGGACGGAATGCAGAGCCAATCAAAACATTCACCCCTAGTCAATAGATCTGGCTTAAATCCATCATTCTTTTGCTCACCATGCCACCTCAGTTTAGACCTGGCCATATGCAAATCAGTCTTGGCCCTGTGCCTCATCGGAACAGTCCAGCCTGAACTGCCAAGCCAAGTTCTCCCTGGACCAAAAACAAGCATCCTAGGACCAGTTTCGGGGTTTCATCCCTCTTCAGCCAGGATAGCTTAAATCCAATGGCACTGTGGTAAATTTTAATTACCTAGACTTAATTTATGCGGTAAAGTTCAATAAGAATAACTCAGTAAAAATAAGAGGCAGAATCCGTGGTATTTGAGGTTTTAAAAGGGGATTTATTCCTTACAAAGGAATTGGTTCGAACCAGGCAATCGGATTCCGTCACCACGAAGGTTCGGGAAGGGATCGAGCGATACTTTATTGACAGGTTGTCATATATATAGTCAATGCATTACAGTAAAGACAAATGCAGGAGGCGTAACAGCTGAGAAGAGAGATAAGAATACACATACGTAATGAAAAAGGCGTTACAATAGGCGTGTACTTAGAAACGTCATTATAAGGATGTCACAGGTGGGTGGATCCATAAGAGAATCCTGCAAAGTCAGCAGAAATACATGGCAGAGGTGCGCGCACGGCAGCATGACGTGTGATTGACGTGTAACTGGAGGGTGAAGGGGACTTGACATTTAGCCCTACATGAGGAGACAGAAGTCTGGGATGTCAGAACAACCTAATCCCAAATCATATCTAATATCTTGTGTTTTAGGAACTGTATTATCTGGAAGGAGAGGTCTCTCAGGCAGAGGCTATCCTATACTGACTTCTGGTGCGTGTATAAGCGTCTACGTGTCTACATGAGATGCGAGGGGGCATGGGCCTATCATGGTAACAGGAGCTATGAATTACTTGCAAGGAGACAGTAAGGCCGGGCCCTTTGCTCTGTAGCTGGGAGGATGTTTACCTAAACTACTAGACAGGAATGTATTTCTCGAGGAGCGGAGCAGATAACTTGAAGGCTGAATACAGTCTTGGCAGGTAACAGGCCGGGCCAGGCACCGTTAGCCGCGCAGGAAGTAAGACAAAGGTCAGGGATACAGATGCAGGTCCAGGCTGGAGCATTCAGAGGCAGAAAGCAGGAAAAGCTCGATGGCAGAATTCAGGGCCTAACTTGCCAGAGCTGAAAAACGTGAAAGGTACACCATATAAAGACGGTGGCAAGGCATACTTAGGAACGGAATATTCGACCCATTCATGGTGGATCTGAAAGAGGACATGTTAACGTTGGACGCATGTGTATTTGCGTCTTCATAGCTGGAAGTGGAGGGAACATACATGTACTTGTAGCATGTACATGGAGCCGTTGGGGTCTAAGATAGGGGACACAATTGATCATAAAAATTCATATTTCCTCAGCACTCTGAGCCCGGGACCCACGTCTGGGCATACCCAGTGCAGTTAGGGCGAGAAAGTAAAAGACACAAAATTGATGGACGAAATGCAGAACCAATCAAAACATTCACCCCCAGTCAGGAGATCTGGGTTAAATCCATCATTCCTTTGCTCAACATGCCACACCAGTTTAGACCTGGCCATATGCAAATCAGTCTTGGCCCTGTGCCTCATGGTAAGAGTCCAGCCCAAACTGCCAAGCCAAGTCCTCCCGGGATCAGAAACAAGCATCCTAGGACCGGTTTTGGGGTTTCACCCCTCTTCAACCAGGATAGCTTAAATCCAGTGGCACAGTGAGCCCGGGAACCACGTCTGGGCATACCCAGCGCAGTTAGGGCAAGAAAGCAAAAGACACACAATTGATGGATGGAATGCAGAACCAATCAAAACATTCACCCCCAGTCAAGAGATCTGGGTTAAATCCATTATTCTTTTGCTCACCATGCCACCCCAGTTTAGACTTGGCCATATGCAAATCAGTCTTGGCCCTGTGCCTCATGGGAACAGTTCAACCCGAACTTCCAAGCCAAGTCCTCCCTGGACCAGAAACAAGCATCCTAGGACCAGTTGCGGGGTTTCACCCCTCTTCAGCCAGGATAGCTTATATCCAGTGGCACTCTGAGCCCGGGACCCACGTCTGGGCATACCAAGCGCAGTTAGGGCGAGAAAGCAAAAGACACACAATTGATGGACGAAATGCAGAACCAATCAAAACATTCACCCCCAGTCAGGAGATCTGGGTTAAATCCAGCATTCCTTTGCTCAACATGCCACACCAGTTTAGACCTGGCCATATGCAAATCAGTCTTGGCCCTGTGCATCATGGTAAGAGTCCAGCCCAAACTGACAAGCCAAGTCCTCCCGGGACCAGAAACAAGCATCCTAGGACCGGTTTTGGGGTTTCACCCCTCTTAAACCAGGATAGCTTAAATCCAGTGGCACAGTGAGCCCGGACCCACGTCTGGGCATACCCAGCGCAGTTAGGGCAAGAAAGCAAAAGACACACAATTGATGGATGGAATGCAGAACCAATCAAAACATTCACCCCCAGTCAAGAGATCTGGTTTAAATCCATTATTCGTTTGCTCACCATGCCACCCCAGTTTAGACTTGGCCATATGCAAATCAGTCTTGGCCCTGTGCCTCATGGGAACAGTTCAACCCGAACTTCCAAGCCAAGTCCTACCTGGACCAGAAACAAGCATCCTAGGACCGGTTGCGGGGTTTCACCCCTCTTCAGCCAGGATAGCTTAAATCCAGTGGCACTCTGAGCCCGGGACCCGCGTGTGGGCAAACCCAGCGCAGTTAGTGCGAGAAAGCAAAAGACACACAATTGATGGACGGAATGCAGAACCAATCAAAACATTCACCCCCAGTCAGGAGATCTGGGTTAAATCCATCATTCTTTTGCTCACCATGCCATCCCAGTTTAGACCTGGCCATTTGCAAATCAGTCTTGGCCCTGTGCCTCATGGGAACAGTCCAGCCCGAACTGCCAAGCCAAGTCCTCCCTGCACCAGAAACAAGCATCCTAGGACCGGTTTCTGGGTTTCACCCCTCTTCAGCCAGGATAGCTTAAATCCAGCCCTCTTCAGCCAGGATAGCTTAAATCCAGAGGCACAGTGAGCCCGGGATCCACGTCTGGGCATACCCAGCGCAGTTAGGGTGAGAAAGCAAAAGACACACAATTGATGGACGGAATGCAGAGCCAATCAAAACATTCACCCAGAGTCAAGAGATCTGGGATAAATCGATCATTCTTTTGCTTACCATGCCACCTCAGTTTAGACATGGCTGTATGCAAATCAGTCTTGGCCCTGTACCTCATGGAAACAGACCAGCCCGAACTGCCAAGCCAAGTCCTCCCTGGACCAGAAACAAGCAACCTAGGACCGGTTTCGGGGTTTCACCCCTTTTTAGCCAGGATAGCTTAAATCCAGTGGCACAGTGAGCCCGGGAGCCACGTCTGGGCATACCCAGCGCAGTTAGGGCAAGAAAGCAAAAGACACACAATTGATGGATGGAATGCAGAACCAATCAAAACATTCACCCCCAGTCAAGAGATCTGGGTTAAATCCATTATTCTTTTGCTCACCATGCCACCCCAGTTTAGACTTGGCCATATGCAAATCAGTCTTGGCCCTGTGCCTCATGGGAACAGTTCAACCCGAACTTCCAAGCCAAGTCCTCACTGGACCAGAAACAAGCATCCTGGGACCAGTTGCGGGGTTTCACCCCTCTTCAGCCAGGATAGCTTAAATCCAGTGGCACTCTGAGCCCGGGACCCACGTCTGGGCATACCCAGCACAGTTAGGGCGAGAAAGCAAAAGACACACAATTGATGAACAAAATGCAGAACCAATCAAAACATTCACCCCCAGTCAGGAGATCTGGGTTAAATCCATCATTCTTTTGCTCACCATGCCAACCTAGTTTAGACCTTGCAATATGCAAATCAGTCTTGGCCCTGTGCCTCATGGGAAGAGTCCAGCCCAAACTGCCAAGCCAAGTCCTCCCTGGACCAAAAACAAGCATCCTAGGACCGGTTTTGGTGTTTCACCCCTCTTCAACCAGGATAGCTTAAATCCAGTGGCACAGTGAGCCCGGTACCCACGTCTGGGCATACCCAGCGCAGCTAGGGAGAGAAAGCAAAAGACACACAATTGATGGATGGAATGCAGAACCAATCAAAACATTCACCCCCAGTCAAGAGGACTGGGTTAAATCCATCATTCTTTTGCTCACCATGCCACCCCAGTTTAGAGCTGGTCATATGCAAATCAGTCTTGGCCCTGTGCCTCATGGGAACAGTTCAGCCCAAACTGCCAAGCCAAGTCCTCCCTGGACAAGAAACAAGCATCCTAGGACTGGTTTAGGTGTTTCACCCCTCTTCAGCCAGGATGGCTTAAATCCAGTGGCACAGTGAGCCTGGGACCCACGGGTGGGCATACCCAGCGCAGTTAGGGCGAGAAAGCAAAAGACACACAATCGATGGATGGAATGCAGAACCAATGAAAACATTCACCCCCATTCAGGAGATCTGGGTTAAATCCATCATTCTTTTGCTCACCATTCCACACCAGTTTAGACCTGGCCATATGCAAATCAGTCTTGGCCCTGTGCCTCATGGGAACAGTCCAGCCCGAACTACCAAGCCAAGTCCTCCCTGGACCAGAAACAAGCATCCTAGGACCAGTTTCGGTGTTTCACCCCTCTTCAGCCAGGATAGCTTAAATCCAGTGGCACAGTGACCCCGGGACCCACGTGTGGGAATACCCAGTGCAGTTAGGGCGAGAAAGCAAAAGACACACAATTGATGGACAGAATGCAGAACCAATCAAAACATTCACACACAGTCAAGAGATCTGGGTTAAATCCATCATTCCTATGCGCACCATGCCACCCCAGATTAGACCAGGCCATATGCAAATCAGTCTTCGCCCTGTGCCTCATGGGAACAGTCCAGCCCGAACTGCCAAGCCAAGTCCTCGCTGGACAAGAAACAAGCATCCAAGGACCAGTTTCGGGGTTTCACCCCTTTTCAGCCAGGAAAGCTTGAAGCCAGGGGCACAGTGAGCCTGAGACCTACATCTGGGCATACCCAGCGCAGTTAGTGCGAGAAAGCAAAAGACACACAATTGATAGACGGAATACAGAACCAATCAAAACATTCACCCCAGTCAGGAGATCTGGGTTAAATACATCTTTCTTTTGCTCACCATGCCATCCCAGTTTAGACCTGGCCATATGCAAATCAGTCTTTACCCTGTGCTTCATGGGAACAGTCCAGCCCGAACTGCCAAGCCAAGTCCTCCCTGGACCAGAAACAAGCATCCTAGGACCGGTTTCGGGGTTTCACCCCTCTTCAGCCAGGATAGCTTAAATCCAGTGGCACAGTGAGCCCGGTACGCACGTCTGGGCAAACCCAGCGCAGCTAGGGCGAGAAAGCAAAAGACACACAACTGATGGACGGAATGCAGAACCAATCAAAACATTCACCCCCAGTCAGTAGATCTGGGTTAAATCCATCATTCTTTTGCTCACCATGCCATCCCAGTTAAGACTTGGCCATATGCAAATCAGTCTTTACCCTGTGCCTCATGGGAACAGACCAGCCCAAACTGCCAAGCCAAGTCCTCCCTGGACCAGAAACAAGCATCCTAGGACCGCTTTCGGGGTTTCCCCCTCTTCAGCCAGGATAGCTTAAATCCAGTGGCACAGTGAGCCCGGTACCCACGTCTGGGCATACCCAGCGCAGTTAGGGCGAGAAAACAAAAGACACACAATTTGATGGACGGAATGCAGAACCAATCAAAACATTCACCCCCAGTCAAGAGATCTGGCTTAAATCCTTCATTCTTTTGCTCACCATGCCACCCCAGTTTAGACCTGGCCATATGCAAATCAGTCTTGGCCCTGTGCCTCATGGGAACAGTCCAGCCGAACTGCCAAGCCAAGTCCTCTCTGGACCAGAAACAAGCATCCTAGGACCGGTTTTGGGGATTCACCCCTCTTCAGCCAGGATAGCTTAAATCCAGTGGCACAGCGAGCCCGGGACCCACTTCTGGGCATACCCAGCACAGTTAGGGCGAGAAAGCAAAAGACACACAATTGATGGACGGAATGCAGAACCAATCAAAACATTCACCCCCAGTCAAGAGATCTGGGTTAAATCGATTATTCTTTTGCTCACCATGCCCCCCCTGTTTAGACCTGGCCATATGCAAATCAGTCTTGGCCCTGTGCCTCATGGGAACAGTCCAGCCGAACTGCCAAGCCAAGTCCTCCCTGGACCCGAAACAAGCATGCTAGGACCGGTTTCGGGGAGTCACCCCTCTTCAGCCAGGATAGCTTAAATCCAGTGGCACATTGAGCCCGGGACCCACGTCTTGGCATACATAGCGCAGTTAGGGCGAAAAAGCAAAAGACACACAATTGATGGACGGAATGCAGAACCAATCAAAACATTCACCCACAGTCAAGAGATCTGGGTAAAATCCATCATTCCTTTGCTCACCATGCCACCCCAGATTAGACCAGGCCATATGCAAATCAGTCTTGGCCCTGTGCCTCATGGGAACATTCCAGCCCGAACTGCGATGCCAAGTTCTCCCTGAACCAGAAACAATCATGCTAGGACCGGTTTCGGGGTTTCACCCCTCTTCAGCTAGGATAGCTTAAATCCAGTGGCACAGAGATCCCGGGACCCACGTGTGGGCATACCCAGCGCAGTTAGGGCGAGAAAGCAAAAGACACACAATTGATAGACGGAATGCAGAACCAATCAAAACATTCACCCACAGTGAAGAGACCTGGGTTAAATTATTTTGCTCACCATGCCACCCCAGTTTAGACCTGGCCATATGCAAATCAGTCTTGGCCCTGTGCCTCATGGGAAGAGTCCAGCCCGAACTACTAAGCCAAGTCCTCCCTGGACCAGAAACAAGCATCCTAGGATCGGTTTCGGGGTTTCACCCCTCTTCAGCCAGGATAGCTTCAATCCAGTGGCACTCTATACCCGGGACTCACGTCTGGGCATACCCAGCGCAGTTAGGGCGAGAAAGCAAAAGACACTCAATTGATGGATGGAATTCAGAACCAATAAAAACATCCACCGGCAGTCAAAAGGGCTGGGTTAAATTCATCATTATTTTGCTCACCATGCCACCCCAGTTTAGACCTGGCCATATGCAAATCAGTCTTGGCCCTGTGCCTCATGGGAACAGTCCAGCCCAAACTGCCAAGCCAAGTCCTCCCTGGACCAGAAACAAGCATCCTGGGACCGGTTTCGGGGTTTCACACCTCTTCAGCCAGGATAGCTTAAAACCAGTGGCACAGTGAGCCTGGGACCCACTTGTGGGCATACCCAGCGCAGTTAGGGCGAGAAAGCAAAAGACACACAATTGATGGACGGTATGCAGAACCAATCAAAACATTCACCCCCAGTCAGGACATCTGGGTTAAATCCATCATTCCTTTGCTCACCATGTCACCCCAGTTTTGACATGGCCATATGCAAATCAGTCTTGGCCCTGTGCCTCATGGGAACAGTCCAGCCCAAACTGCCAAGCCAAGTCCTCCCTGGGCCAGAAACAAGCACCCTAGGACCGGTTTCAGGGGTTCACCCCTCTTCAGCCAGGATAGCTTAAATCCAGTGGCACTCTGAGCCCGGGACCCACGTCTGGGCACAACCTGCGCAGTTAGGGCAAAAAAGCAAAAGACACAGAATTGATGGACAGAATGCAGAACCAATCAAAACATTCACCCCCAGTCAGGAGATCTGGGTTAAATCCTTAAATCCTTTGCTCACCATGCCACCCCAGTTTAGACCTGGCCATATGCAAATCAGTCTTGGCCCTGTGCCTCATGGGAAGAGTCCAGCCCAAACTGCCAAGCCAAGTCCTCCCTGGACCAGAAACAAGCATCCTAGGACCGGTTTCGGGGTTTCACCCCTCTTCAACCAGGATAGCTTAAATCCAGTGGCACAGTGAGCCCGGGACCCAGGTCTGGGCATACCCAGCGCAGTTAGGGCAAGAAAGCAAAAGACACACAATTGATGGATGGAATGCAGAACCAATCAAAACATTCAACCCAGTCAAGAGATCTGGGTTAAATCCATTATTCTTTTGCTCATCATGCCACCCTAGTTTAGACTTGGCCATATGCAAATCAGTCTTGGCCCTGTGCCTCATGAGAACAGTCCAGCCGAACTGCCAAGCCAAGTCCTCTCTGGGCCAGAAACAAGCATCCTAGGACCGGTTTCGGGGTTTCACCCCTCTTCAGCCAGGATAGCTTAAATCCAGTGGCACAGCGAGCCCGGGACCCACGTCTGGGCATACCCAGCACAGTTAGGGCGAGAAAGCAAAAGACACACAATTGATGGACGGAATGCAGATCCAATCAAAACATTCACCCCCAGTCAAGAGATCTGGGTTAAATCCATCATTCTTTTGCTCACCATGCCACCCTAGTTTAGACATGGCCATATGCAAATCAGTCTTGGCCCTGTGCCTCATGGGAAGAGTCCAGCCCAAATTGCCAAGCCAAGTCCTCCCTGGATCAAAAACAAGCATCCTAGGACCGGTTTCGGTGTTTCATCCCTCTTCAGCCAGGATAGCTTAAATCCAGTGGCACAGTGAGCCCGGGACCCACGTCTGGGCATACCCAGCTCAGTTAGGGTGAGAAAGCAAAAGACAAACAATTGATGGACAGAATGCAGTACCAATCAAAACATTCACCCCCAGTCAAGAGATCTGGCTTAAATCCATCATTCTTTTGTTCACCATGCCACCCCAGTTTAGACCTGGCCATATGGAAATCAGTCTTTCCCTGTGCCTCATGGGAACAGTCCAGCCCGAACTCCCAAGCCGTGTTCTCCCTGGACCAGAAACAAGCATCCTAGGACCAGTTTCGGGGTTTCACCCCTCTTCAGCCAGGATAGCTTAAATCCAATGGCACTCTGAGCCCGGGACCCACGTCTGGGCATACCCAGCGCAGTTAGTGGGTGAAAGCAAAAGACACACAATTGATGGACGGAATGCAGAACCAATCAAAACATTCACCCCCAGTCAAGAGATCTGGGTTAAATCCATCATTCTTTTGCTCACCATGCCACCCTAGTTTAGACATGGCCATATGCAAATCAGTCTTGGCCCTGTGCCTCATGGGAAGAGTCCAGCCCAAACTGCCAAGCCAAGTCCTCCCTGGATCAAAAACAAGCATCCTAGGACCGGTTTCGGTGTTTCATCCCTCTTCAGCCAGGATAGCTTAAATCCAGTGGCACAGTGTGCCCGGGACCCACGTCTGGGCATACCCAGCTCAGTTAGTACGAGAAAGCAAAAGACAAACAATTGATGGACGGAATGCAGAACCAATCAAAACATTCAACCCCAGTCAAGATATCTGGCTTAAATCCATCATTCTATTGCTCACCATGCCACCCCAGTTTAGACCTGGCCATATGCAAATCAGTCTTTACCCTGTGCTTCATGGGAACAGTCCAGCCCGAACTGCCAAGCCAAGTCCTCCCTGGACCAGAAACAAGCATCCTAGGACCGGTTTCGGGGTTTCACCCCTCTTCAGCCAGGATAGCTTAAATCCAGTGGCACAGTGAGCCCGGTACCCACGTCTGGGCATACCCAGCGCAGCTAGGGAGAGAAAGCAAAAGACACACAATTGATGGATGGAATGCAGAACCAATCAAAACATTCACCCCCAGTCAAGAGGACTAGGTTAAATCCATCATTCTTTTGCTCACCATGCCACCCCAGTTTAGAGCTGGTCATATGCAAATCAGTCTTGGCCCTGTGCCTCATGGGAACAGTTCAGCCCAAACTGCCAAGCCAAGTCCTCCCTGGACAAGAAACAAGCATCCTAGGACTGGTTTAGGTGTTTCACCCCTCTTCAGCCAGGATGGCTTAAATCCAGTGGCACAGTGAGCCTGGGACCCACGGGTGGGCATACCCAGCGCAGTTAGGGCGAGAAAGCAAAAGACACACAATCGATGGATGGAATGCAGAACCAATGAAAACATTCATCCCCATTCAGGAGATCTGGGTTAAATCCATCATTCTTTTGCTCACCATTCCACACCAGTTTAGACCTGGCCATATGCAAATCAGTCTTGGCCCTGTGCCTCATGGGAACAGTCCAGCCCGAACTACCAAGCCAAGTCCTACCTGGACCCGAAACAAGCATGATAGGACCGGTTTCGGGGATTCACTCGTCTTCAGCCAGGATAGCTTAAATCCAGTGGCACATTGAGCCCAGGACACACGTCTGGGCATACCCAGCGCAGTTAGGGCGAAAAAGCAAAAGACACACAATTCATGGACGGAATGCAGAACCAATCAAAACATTCACCTCCAGTAAAAAGGGCTGGGTTAAATCCATCATTCTTTTGCTCACCATGCCAACCCAGTTTAAACCTGGCCATATGCAAATCAGTCTTGGCCCTGTGCCTCAAGGGAACAGTCCAGCCCAAACTGCCAAGCCAAGTCCTCCCTGGACCAGAAACAAGCATCCTAGGACCAGTTTCGGTGTTTCACCCCTCTTCAGCCAGGATAGCTTAAATCCAGTGGCACAGTGACCCCGGGACCCACGTGTGGGAATACCCAGTGCAGTTAGGGCGAGAAAGCAAAAGACACACAATTGATGGACAGAATGCAGAACCAATCAAAACATTCACACACAGTCAAGAGATCTGGGTTAAATCCATCATTCCTATGCGCACCATGCCACCCCAGATTAGACCAGGCCTTATGCAAATCAGTCTTCGCCCTGTGCCTCATGGGAACAGTCCAGCCCGAGCTGCCAAGCCAAGTCCTCGCTGGACAAGAAACAAGCATCCTAGGACCAGTTTCGGGGTTTCTCCCCCTTTCAGCCAGGAAAGCTTGAAGCCAGGGGCACAGTGAGCTTGAGACCTACGTCTGGGCATACCCAGCGCAGTTAGTGCGAGAAAGCAAAAGACACACAATTGATAGACGGAATACAGAACCAATCAAAACATTCACCCCAGTCAGGAGATCTGGGTTAAATACATCTTTCTTTTGCTCACCATGCCATCCCAGTTTAGACCTGGCCATATGCAAATCAGTCTTTACCCTGTGCTTCATGGGAACAGTCCAGCCCGAACTGCCAAGCCAAGTCCTCCCTGGACCAGAAACAAGCATCCTAGGACCGGTTTCGGGGTTTCACCCCTCTTCAGCCAGGATAGCTTAAATCCAGTGGCACAGTGAGCCCGGTACACACGTCTGGGCAAACCCAGCGCAGCTAGGGCGAGAAAGCAAAAGACACACAACTGATGGACGGAATGCAGAACCAATCAAAACATTCACCCCCAGTCAGGAGATCTGGGTTAAATCCATCATTCTTTTGCTCACCATGCCATCCCAGTTAAGACTTGGCCATATGCAAATCAGTCTTTACCCTGTGCCTCATGGGAACAGACCAGCCCAAACTGCCAAGCCAAGTCCTCCCTGGACCAGAAACAAGCATCCTAGGACTGCTTTCGGGGTTTCCCCCTCTTCAGCCAGGATAGCTTAAATCCAGTGGCACAGTGAGCCCGGGACCCACGTCTGGGCATACCCAGCGCAGTTAGGGCGAGAAAACAAAAGACATACAATTTGATGGACGGAATGCAGAACCAATCAAAACATTCACCCCCAGTCAAGAGATCTGGCTTAAATCCTTCATTCTTTTGCTCACCATGCCACCCCAGTTTAGACCTGGCCATATGCAAATCAGTCTTGGCCCTGTGCCTCATGGGAACAGTCCAGCCGAACTGCCAAGCCAAGTCCTCTCTGGACCAGAAACAAGCATCCTAGGACCGGTTTCGGGGATTCAACCCTCTTCAGCCAGGATAGCTTAAATCCAGTGGCACAGCGAGCCCGGGACCCACTTCTGGGCATACCCAGAACAGTTAGGGCGAGAAAGCAAAAGACACACAATTGATGGACGGAATGCAGAACCAATCAAAACATTCACCCCCAGTCAAGAGATCTGGGTTAAATCGATTATTCTTTTGCTCACCATGCCCCCCCCTGTTTAGACCTGGCCATATGCAAATCAGTCTTGGCCCTGTGCCTCATGGGAACAGTCCAGCCGAACTGCCAAGCCAAGTCCTCCCTGGACCAGAAACAAGCAACCTAGGACCGGTTTCGGGGTTTCACCCCTCTTTAGCCAGGATAGCTTAAATCCAGTGGCACAGTGAGTCCGGGACCCACGTCTGGGCATACCCAGCACAGTTAGGGCAAGAAACCAAAAGACACACAATTGATGGACGGAATGCAGAGCCAATCAAAACATTCACCCCTAGTCAAGAGATCTGGCTTAAATCCATCATTCTTTTGCTCACCATGCCACCTCAGTTTAGACCTGGCCATATGCAAATCAGTCTTGGCCCTGTGCCTCATGGGAACAGTCCAGCCCGAACTGCCAAGCCAAGTTCTCCCTGGACCAAAAACAAGCATCCTAGGACCAGTTTCGGGGTTTCACCCCTCTTCAGCCAGGATAGCTTAAATCCAGTGGCACAGTGAACCAGGGACCCACGTCTGGACATACCCATCGCAGTTATGGCGAGAAAGAAAAAGACACACAATCGATGGATGGAATGCAGAACCAATGAAAACATTCACCCCCAGTCAGGAGACCTGGCTTAAATCCATCATTCTTTTGCTCACCATGCCACACCAGTTTAGACCTGGCCATATGCAAATCAGTCTTGGCCCTGTGCCTCATGGGAACAGTCCAGCCCGAACTGCCAAGCCAAGTCCTCCCTGGACCCGAAACAAGCATGCTAGGACCGGTTTCGGGGATTCACCCCTCTTCAGCCAGGATAGCTTAAATCCAGTGGCACATTGAGCCCGGGACCCACGTCTTGGCATACATAGCGAAAATAGGGCGAAAAAGCAAAAGACACACAATTGATGGATGGAATGCAGAACCAATCAAAACATTCATCCACAGTCAAGAGATCTGGGTTAAATCCATCATTCCTTTGCTCACCATGCCACCCCAGATTAGACCAGGCCATATGCAAATCAGTCTTGGCCCTGTGCCTCATGGGAACATTCCAGCCCGAACTGCGATGCCAAGTTCTCCCTGAACCAGAAACAATCATGCTAGGACCGGTTTCGGGGTTTCACCCCTCTTCAGCTAGGATAGCTTAAATCCAGTGGCACAGAGATCCCGGGACCCGCGTGTGGGCATACCCAGCGCAGTTAGGGCGAGAAAGCAAAAGACACACAATTGATAGACGGAATGCAGAACCAATCAAAACATTCACCCACAGTGAAGAGACCTGGGTTAAATCCATCATTCTTTTGCTCACCATGCCACCCCAGTTTAGACCTGGCCATATGCAAATCAGTCTTGGCCCTGTGCCTCATGGGAAGAGTCAAACCCGAACTACTAAGCCAAGTCCTCCCTGGACCAGAAACAAGCATCCTAGGATCGGTTTCGGGGTTTCACCCCTCTTCAGCCAGGATAGCTTTAATCCAGTGGCACTCTGTACCCGGGACTCACGTCTGGGCATACCCAGCGCATTTAGGGCAAGAAAGCAAAAGACACTCAATTGATGGATGGAATTCAGAACCAATAAAAACATTCACCGGCAGTCAAAAGGGCTGGGTTAAATTCATCATTATTTTGCTCACCATGCCACCCCAGATTAGACCTGGCCATTTGCAAATCAGTCTTGGCCCTGTGCCTCATGGGAACAGTACAGCCCAAACTGCCAAGCCAAGTCCTCCCTGGACCAGAAACAAGCATCCTAGGACCGGTTTCGGGGTTTCACCCCTCTTCAGCCAGGATAGCTTAAAACCAGTGGCACAGTGAGCCTGGGACCCACGTGTGGGCATACCCAGCGCAGTTAGGGCGAGAAAGCAAAAGACACACAATTGATGGACGGTATGCAGAACCAATCAAAAAATTCACCCCCAGTCAGGACATCTGGGTTAAATCCATCATTCCTTTGCTCACCATGTCACCCCAGTTTTGACATGGCCATATGCAAATCAGTCTTGGCCCTGTGCCTCATGGGAACAGTCCAGCCCAAACTGCCAAGCCAAGTCCTCCCTGGGCCAGAAACAAGCATCCTAGGACCGGTTTCAGGGGTTCACCCCTCTTCAGCCAGGATAGCTTAAATCCTGTGGCACTCTGAGCCCGGGACCCACGTCTGGGCGCAACCTGCGCAGTGAGGGCAAAAAAGCAAAAGACACAGAATTGATGGACAGAATGCAGAACCAATCAAAACATTCACCCCCAGTCAGGAGATCTGGGTTAAATCCTTAAATCCTTTGCTCACCATGCCACCCCAGTTTAGACCTGGCCATATGCAAATCAGTCTTGTCCCTGTGCCTCATGGGAAGAGTCCAGCCCAAACTGCCAAGCCAAGTCCTCCCTGGACCAGAAACAAGCATCCTAGGACCGGTTTCGGGGTTTCACCCCTCTTCAACCAGGATAGCTTAAATCCAGTGGCACAGTGAGCCCGGGACCCACGTCTGGGCATACCCAGCGCAGTTAGGGCAAGAAAGCAAAAGACACACAATTGATGGATGGAATGCAGAACAAATCAAAACATTCAACCCAGTCAAGAGATCTGGGTTAAATCCATTATTCTTTTGCTCATCATGACACCCTAGTTTAGACTTGGCCATATGCAAATCAGTCTTGGCCCTGTGCCTCATGGGAACAGTCCCGCCCGAACTGCCAAGCCAAGTCCTCCCTGGACCAGAAACAAGCATCCTAGGACCGGTTTCGGGATTTCACCCCTCTTCAACCAGGATAGCTTAAATCCAGTGGCACAGTGAGCCCGGGACCCACGTCTGGGCATACCCAGCGCAGTTAGGGCGAGAAAACAAAAGACACACAATTGATGGACGGAATGCAGAACCAATCAAAACATTCACCCCCAGTCAAGAGATCTGGCTTAAATCCTTCATTCTTTTGCTCACCATGCCACCCCAGTTTAGACCTGGCCATATGCAAATCAGTCTTGGCCCTGTGCCTCATGAGAACAGTCCAGCCGAACTGCCAAGCCAAGTCCTCTCTGGGCCAGAAACAAGCATCCTAGGACCGGTTTCGGGGTTTCACCCCTCTTCAGCCAGGATAGCTTAAATCCAGTGGCACAGCGAGCCCGGGACCCACGTCTGGGCATACCCAGCGCAGTTAGGGCGAGAAAACAAAAGACACACAATTTGATGGACGGAATGCAGAACCAATCAAAATATTCACCCCCAGTCAAGAGATCTGGCTTAAATCCTTCATTCTTTTGCTCACCATGCCACCCCAGTTTAGACCTGGCCATATGCAAATCAGTCTTGGCCCTGTGCCTCATGGGAACAGTCCAGCCGAACTGCCAAGCCAAGTCCTCTCTGGACCAGAAACAAGCATCCTAGGACTGGTTTCGGGGATTCACCCCTCTTCAGCCAGTATAGCTTAAATCCAGTGGCACAGCGAGCCCGGGACCCACTTCTGGGCATACCCAGCACAGTTAGGGCGAGAAAGCAAAAGACACACAATTGATGGACGGAATGCAGAACCAATCAAAACATTCACCCCCAGTCAAGAGATCTGGGTTAAATCGATTATTCTTTTGCTCACCATGCCCCCCCTGTTTAGACCTGGCCATATGCAAATCAGTCTTGGCCCTGTGCCTCATGGGAACAGTCCAGCCGAACTGCCAAGCCAAGTCCTCCCTGGACCAGAAACAAGCAACCTAGGACCGGTTTCGGGGTTTCACCCCTCTTTAGCCAGGATAGCTTAAATCCAGTGGCACAGTGAGTCCGGGACCCACGTCTGGGCATACCCAGCACAGTTAGGGCAAGAAACCAAAAGACACACAATTGATGGACAGAATGCAGAGCCAATCAAAACATTCACCCCTAGTCAAGAGATCTGGCTTAAATCCATCATTCTTTTGCTCACCATGCCACCTCAGATAAGACCTGGCCATATGCAAATCAGTCTTGGCCCTGTGCCTCATGGGAACAGTCCAGCCCGAACTGCCAAGCCAAGTTCTCCCTGGACCAAAAACAAGCATCCTAGGACCAGTTTCGGGGTTTCACCCCTCTTCAGCCAGGATAGCTTAAATCCAGTGGCACAGTGAACCCGGGACCCACGTCTGGACATACCCAGCGCAGTTAGGGCAAGAAAGAAAAAGACACACAATCGATGGATGGAATGCAGAATCAATGAAAACATTCACCCCCAGTCAGGAGACCTGGGTTAAATCCATCATTCTTTTGCTCACCATGCCACACCAGTTTAGACCTGGCCATATGCAAATCAGTCTTGGCACTGTGCCTCATGGGAACAGTCCAGCCCGAACTGCCAAGCCAAGTCCTCCCTGGACCCGAAACAAGCATGCTAGGACCGGTTTCGGGGATTCACCCCTCTTCAGCCAGGATAGCTTAAATCCAGTGGCACATTGAGCCCGGGACCCACGTCTTGGCATACATAGCGCAGTTAGGGCGAAAAAGCAAAAGACACACAATTGATGGATGGAATGCAGAACCAATCAAAACATTCACCCACAGTCAAGAGATCTGGGTTAAATCCATCATTCCTTTGCTCACCATGCCACCCCAGATTAGACCAGGCCATATGCAAATCAGTCTTGGCCCTGTGCCTCATGGGAACATTCCAGCCCAAACTGCGATGCCAAGTTCTCCCTGAACCAGAAACAATCATGCTAGGACCGGTTTCGGGGTTTCACCCCTCTTCAGCTAGGATAGCTTAAATCCAGTGGCACAGAGATCCCGGGACCCACGTGTGGGCATACCCAGCGCAGTTAGGGCGAGAAAGCAAAAGACACACAATTGATAGACGGAATGCAGAACCAATCAAAACATTCACCCACAGTGAAGAGACCTGGGTTAAATCCATCATTCTTTTGCTCACCATGCCACCCCAGTTTAGACCTGGCCATATGCAAATCAGTCTTGGCCCTGTGCCTCATGGGAAGAGTCAAACCCGAACTACTAAGCCAAGTCCTCCCTGGACCAGAAACAAGCATCCTAGGATCGGTTTCGGGGTTTCACCCCTCTTCAGCCAGGATAGCTTCAATCCAGTGGCACTCTGTACCCGGGACTCACGTCTGGGCATACCCAGCGCATTTAGGGCGAGAAAGCAAAAGACACTCAATTGATGGATGGAATTCAGAACCAATAAAAACATTCACCGGCAGTCAAAAGGGCTGGGTTAAATTCATCATTATTTTGCTCACCATGCCACCCCAGATTAGACCTGGCCATATGCAAATCAGTCTTGGCCCTGTGCCTCATGGGAACAGTCCAGCCCAAACTGCCAAGCCAAGTCCTCCCTGGACCAGAAACAAGCATCCTAGGACCGGTTTCGGGGTTTCACCCCTCTTCAGCCAGGATAGCTTAAAACCAGTGGCACAGTGAGCCTGGGACCCACGTGTGGGCATACCCAGCGCAGTTAGGGCGAGAAAGCAAAAGACACACAATTGATGGACGGTATGCAGAACCAATCAAAACATTCACCCCCAGTCAGGACATCTGGGTTAAATCCATCATTCCTTTGCTCACCATGTCACCCCAGTATTGACATGGCCATATGCAAATCAGTCTTGGCCCTGTGCCTCATGGGAACAGTCCAGCCCAAACTGCCAAGCCAAGTCCTCCCTGGGCCAGAAACAAGCATCCTAGGACCGGTTTCAGGGGTTCACCCCTCTTCAGCCAGGATAGCTTAAATCCTGTGGCACTCTGAGCCCGGGACCCACGTCTGGGCACAACCTGCGCAGTGAGGGCAAAAAAGCAAAAGACACAGAATTGATGGACAGAATGCAGAACCAATCAAAACATTCACCCCCAGTCAGGAGATCTGGGTTAAATCCTTAAATGCTTTGCTCACCATGCCACCCCAGTTTAGACCTGGCCATATGCAAATCAGTCTTGTCCCTGTGCCTCATGGGAAGAGTCCAGCCCAAACTGCCAAGCCAAGTCCTCCCTGGACCAGAAACAAGCATCCTAGGACCGGTTTTGGGGTTTCACCCCTCTTCAACCAGGATAGCTTAAATCCAGTGGCACAGTGAGCCCGGGACCCACGTCTGGGCATACCCAGCGCAGTTAGGGCAAGAAAGCAAAAGACACACAATAGATGGATGGAATGCAGAACCAATCAAAACATTCAACCCAGTCAAGAGATCTGGGTTAAATCCATTATTCTTTTGCTCATCATGACACCCTAGTTTAGACTTGGCCATATGCAAATCAGTCTTGGCCCTGTGCCTCATGGGAACAGTCCCGCCCGAACTGCCAAGCCAAGTCCTCCCTGGACTAGAAACAAGCATCCTAGGACCGGTTTCGGGATTTCACCCCTCTTCAACCAGGATAGCTTAAATCCAGTGGCACAGTGAGCCCGGGACCCACGTCTGGGCATACCCAGCGCAGTTAGGGCGAGAAACCAAAAGACACACAATTGATGGACGGAATGCAGAACCAATCAAGACATTCACCCCCAGTCAAGAGATCTGGCTTAAATCCTTCATTCTTTTGCTCACCATGCCACCCCAGTTTAGACCTGGCCATATGCAAATCAGTCTTGGCCCTGTGCCTCATGAGAACAGTCCAGCCGAACTGCCAAGCCAAGTCCTCTCTGGGCCAGAAACAAGCATCCTAGGACCGGTTTCGGGGTTTCACCCCTCTTCAGCCAGGATAGCTTAAATCCAGTGGCACAGCGAGCCCGGGACCCACGTCTGGGCATACCCAGCGCAGTTAGGGCGAGAAAACAAAAGACACACAATTTGATGGACGGAATGCAGAACCAATCAAAATATTCACCCCCAGTCAAGAGATCTGGCTTAAATCCTTCATTCTTTTGCTCACCATGCCACCCCAGTTTAGACCTGGCCATATGCAAATCAGTCTTGGCCCTGTGCCTCATGGGAACAGTCCAGCCGAACTGCCAAGCCAAGTCCTCTCTGGACCAGAAACAAGCATCCTAGGACCGGTTTCGGGGATTCACCCCTCTTCAGCCAGGATAGCTTAAATCCAGTGGCACAGCGAGCCCGGGACCCACTTCTGGGCATACCCAGCACAGTTAGGGCGAGAAAGCAAAAGACACACAATTGATGGACGGAATGCAGAACCAATCAAAACATTCACCCCCAGTCAAGAGATCTGGGTTAAATCGATTATTCTTTTGCTCACCATGCCCCCCCTGTTTAGACCTGGCCATATGCAAATCAGTCTTGGCCCTGTGCCTCATGGAAACAGTCCAGCCGAACTGCCAAGCCAAGTCCTCCCTGGACCAGAAACAAGCAACCTAGGACCGGTTTCGGGGTTTCACCCCTCTTTAGCCAGGATAGCTTAAATCCAGTGGCACAGTGAGTCCGGGACCCACGTCTGGGCATACCCAGCACAGTTAGGGCAAGAAACCAAAAGACACACAATTGATGGACGGAATGCAGAGCCAATCAAAACATTCACCCCTAGTCAAGAGATCTGGCTTAAATCCATCATTCTTTTGCTCACCATGCCACCTCAGATAAGACCTGGCCATATGCAAATCAGTCTTGGCCCTGTGCCTCATGGGAACAGTCCAGCCCGAACTGCCAAGCCAAGTTCTCCCTGGACCAAAAACAAGCATCCTAGGACCAGTTTCGGGGTTTCACCCCTCTTCAGCCAGGATAGCTTAAATCCAGTGGCACAGTGAACCCGGGACCCACGTCTGGACATGCCCAGCGCAGTTAGGGCGAGAAAGAAAAAGACACACAATCGATGGATGGAATGCAGAACCAATGAAAACATTTACCCCCAGTCAGGAGACCTGGGTTAAATCCATCCTTCTTTTGCTCACCATGCCACACCAGTTTAGACCTGGCCATATGCAAATCAGTCTTGGACCTGTGCCTCATGGGAACAGTCCAGCCCGAACTGCCAAGCCAAGTCCTCCCTGGACCCGAAACAAGCATGCTAGGACCGGTTTCGGGGATTCACCCCTCTTCAGCCAGGATAGCTTAAATCCAGTGGCACATTGAGCCCGGGACCCACGTCTTGGCATACATAGCGCAGTTAGGGCGAAAAAGCAAAAGACACACAATTGATGGATGGAATGCAGAACCAATCAAAACATTCACCCACAGTCAAGAGATCTGGGTTAAATCCATCATTCCTTTGCTCACCATGCCACCCCAGATTAGACCAGGCCATATGCAAATCAGTCTTGGCCCTGTGCCTCATGGGAACATTCCAGCCCGAACTGCGATGCCAAGTTCTCCCTGAACCAGAAACAATCATGCTAGGACGGGTTTCGGGGTTTCACCCCTCTTCAGCTAGGATAGCTTAAATCCAGTGGCACAGAGATCCCGGGACCCACGTGTGGGCATACCCAGCGCAGTTAGGGCGAGAAAGCAAAAGACACACAATTGATAGACGGAATGCAGAACCAATCAAAACATTCACCCACAGTGAAGAGACCTGGGTTAAATCCATCATTCTTTTGCTCACCATGCCACCCCAGTTTAGACCTGGCCATATGCAAATCAGTCTTGGCCCTGTGCCTCATGGGAAGAGTCCAGCCCGAACTACTAAGCCAAGTCCTCCCTGGACCAGAAACAAGCATCCTAGGATCGGTTTCGGGGTTTCACCCCTCTTCAGCCAGGATAGCTTCAATCCAGTGGCACTCTGTACCCGGGACTCACGTCTGGGCATACCCAGCGCATTTAGGGCGAGAAAGCAAAAGACACTCAATTGATGGATGGAATTCAGAACCAATAAAAACATTCACCGGCAGTCAAAAGGGCTGGGTTAAATTCATCATTATTTTGCTCACCATGCCACCCCAGTTTAGACCTGGCCATATGCAAATCAGTCTTGGCCCTGTGCCTCATGGGAACAGTCCAGCCCAAACTGCCAAGCCAAGTCCTCCCTGGACCAGAAACAAGCATCCTAGGACCGGTTTCGGGGTTTCACCCCTCTTCAGCCAGGATAGCTTAAAACCAGTGGCACAGTGAGCCTGGGACCCACGTGTGGGCATACCCAGCGCAGTTAGGGCGAGAAAGCAAAAGACACACAATTGATGGACGGTATGCAGAACCAATCAAAACATTCACCCCCAGTCAGGAGATCTGGGTTAAATCCTTAAATCCTTTGCTCACCATGCCACCCCAGTTTAGACCTGGCCATATGCAAATCAGTCTTGTCCCTGTGCCTCATGGGAAGAGTCCAGCCCAAACTGCCAAGCCAAGTCCTCCCTGGACCAGAAACAAGCATCCTAGGACCGGTTTTGGGGTTTCACCCCTCTTCAACCAGGATAGCTTAAATCCAGTGGCACAGTGAGCCCGGGACCCACGTCTGGGCATACCCAGCGCAGTTAGGGCAAGAAAGCAAAAGACACACAATAGATGGATGGAATGCAGAACCAATCAAAACATTCAACCCAGTCAAGAGATCTGGGTTAAATCCATTATTCTTTTGCTCATCATGACACCCTAGTTTAGACTTGGCCATATGCAAATCAGTCTTGGCCCTGTGCCTCATGGGAACAGTCCCGCCCGAACTGCCAAGCCAAGTCCTCCCTGGACTAGAAACAAGCATCCTAGGACCGGTTTCGGGATTTCACCCCTCTTCAACCAGGATAGCTTAAATCCAGTGGCACAGTGAGCCCGGGACCCACGTCTGGGCATACCCAGCGCAGTTAGGGCGAGAAACCAAAAGACACACAATTGATGGACGGAATGCAGAACCAATCAAGACATTCACCCCCAGTCAAGAGATCTGGCTTAAATCCTTCATTCTTTTGCTCACCATGCCACCCCAGTTTAGACCTGGCCATATGCAAATCAGTCTTGGCCCTGTGCCTCATGAGAACAGTCCAGCCGAACTGCCAAGCCAAGTCCTCTCTGGGCCAGAAACAAGCATCCTAGGACCGGTTTCGGGGTTTCACCCCTCTTCAGCCAGGATAGCTTAAATCCAGTGGCACAGCGAACCCGGGACCCACGTCTGGGCATACCCAGCGCAGTTAGGGCGAGAAAACAAAAGACACACAATTTGATGGACGGAATGCAGAACCAATCAAAATATTCACCCCCAGTCAAGAGATCTGGCTTAAATCCTTCATTCTTTTGCTCACCATGCCACCCCAGTTTAGACATGGCCATATGCAAATCAGTCTTGGCCCTGTGCCTCATGGGAACAGTCCAGCCGAACTGCCAAGCCAAGTCCTCTCTGGACCAGAAACAAGCATCCTAGGACCGGTTTCGGGGATTCACCCCTCTTCAGCCAGGATAGCTTAAATCCAGTGGCACAGCGAGCCCGGGACCCACTTCTGGGCATACCCAGCACAGTTAGGGCGAGAAAGCAAAAGACACACAATTGATGGACGGAATGCAGAACCAATCAAAACATTCACCCCCAGTCAAGAGATCTGGGTTAAATCGATTATTCTTTTGCTCACCATGCCCCCCCTGTTTAGACCTGGCCATATGCAAATCAGTCTTGGCCCTGTGCCTCATGGGAACAGTCCAGCCGAACTGCCAAGCCAAGTCCTCCCTGGACCAGAAACAAGCAACCTAGGACCGGTTTCGGGGTTTCACCCCTCTTTAGCCAGGATAGCTTAAATCCAGTGGCACAGTGAGTCCGGGACCCACGTCTGGGCATACCCAGCACAGTTAGGGCAAGAAACCAAAAGACACACAATTGATGGACGGAATGCAGAGCCAATCAAAACATTCACCCCTAGTCAAGAGATCTGGCTTAAATCCATCATTCTTTTGCTCACCATGCCACCTCAGATAAGACCTGGCCATATGCAAATCAGTCTTGGCCCTGTGCCTCATGGGAACAGTCCAGCCCGAACTGCCAAGCCAAGTTCTCCCTGGACCAAAAACAAGCATCCTAGGACCAGTTTCGGGGTTTCACCCCTCTTCAGCCAGGATAGCTTAAATCCAGTGGCACAGTGAACCCGGGACCCACGTCTGGACATGCCCAGCGCAGTTAGGGCGAGAAAGAAAAAGACACACAATCGATGGATGGAATGCAGAACCAATGAAAACATTCACCCCCAGTCAGGAGACCTGGGTTAAATCCATCCTTCTTTTGCTCACCATGCCACACCAGTTTAGACCTGGCCATATGCAAATCAGTCTTGGACCTGTGCCTCATGGGAACAGTCCAGCCCGAACTGCCAAGCCAAGTCCTCCCTGGACCCGAAACAAGCATGCTAGGACCGGTTTCGGGGATTCACCCCTCTTCAGCCAGGATAGCTTAAATCCAGTGGCACATTGAGCCCGGGACCCACGTCTTGGCATACATAGCGCAGTTAGGGCGAAAAAGCAAAAGACACACAATTGATGGATGGAATGCAGAACCAATCAAAACATTCACCCACAGTCAAGAGATCTGGGTTAAATCCATCATTCCTTTGCTCACCATGCCACCCCAGATTAGACCAGGCCATATGCAAATCAGTCTTGGCCCTGTGCCTCATGGGAACATTCCAGCCCGAACTGCGATGCCAAGTTCTCCCTGAACCAGAAACAATCATGCTAGGACGGGTTTCGGGGTTTCACCCCTCTTCAGCTAGGATAGCTTAAATCCAGTGGCACAGAGATCCCGGGACCCACGTGTGGGCATACCCAGCGCAGTTAGGGCGAGAAAGCAAAAGACACACAATTGATAGACGGAATGCAGAACCAATCAAAACATTCACCCACAGTGAAGAGACCTGGGTTAAAGCCATCATTCTTTTGCTCACCATGCCACCCCAGTTTAGACCTGGCCATATGCAAATCAGTCTTGGCCCTGTGCCTCATGGGAAGAGTCCAGCCCGAACTACTAAGCCAAGTCCTCCCTGGACCAGAAACAAGCATCCTAGGATCGGTTTCGGGGTTTCACCCCTCTTCAGCCAGGATAGCTTCAATCCAGTGGCACTCTGTACCCGGGACTCACGTCTGGGCATACCCAGCGCATTTAGGGCGAGAAAGCAAAAGACACTCAATTGATGGATGGAATTCAGAACCAATAAAAACATTCACCGGCAGTCAAAAGGGCTGGGTTAAATTCATCATTATTTTGCTCACCATGCCACCCCAGTTTAGACCTGGCCATATGCAAATCAGTCTTGGCCCTGTGCCTCATGGGAACAGTCCAGCCCAAACTGCCAAGCCAAGTCCTCCCTGGACCAGAAACAAGCATCCTAGGACCGGTTTCGGGGTTTCACCCCTCTTCAGCCAGGATAGCTTAAAACCAGTGGCACAGTGAGCCTGGGACCCACGTGTGGGCATACCCAGCGCAGTTAGGGCGAGAAAGCAAAAGACACACAATTGATGGACGGTATGCAGAACCAATCAAAACATTCACCCCCAGTCAGGACATCTGGGTTAAATCCATCATTCCTTTGCTCATCATGACACCCTAGTTTAGACTTGGCCATATGCAAATCAGTCTTGGCCCTGTGCCTCATGGGAACAGTCCCGCCCGAACTGCCAAGCCAAGTCCTCCCTGGACCAGAAACAAGCATCCTAGGACCGGTTTCTGGATTTCACCCCTCTTCAACCAGGATAGCTTAAATCCAGTGGCACAGTGAGCCCGGGACCCACGTCTGGGCATACCCAGCGCAGTTAGGGCGAGAAAACAAAAGACACACAATTGATGGACGGAATGCAGAACCAATCAAAACATTCACCCCCAGTCAAGAGATCTGGATTAAATCCTTCATTCTTTTGCTCACCATGCCACCCCAGTTTAGACCTGGCCATATGCAAATCAGTCTTGGCCCTGTGCCTCATGGAAACAGTCCCGCCCGAACTGCCAAGCCAAGTCCTCCCTGGACTAGAAACAAGCATCCTAGGACCGGTTTCGGGATTTCACCCCTCTTCAACCAGGATAGCTTAAATCCAGTGGCACAGTGAGCCCGGGACCCACGTCTGGGCATACCCAGCGCAGTTAGGGCGAGAAACCAAAAGACACACAATTGATGGACGGAATGCAGAACCAATCAAGACATTCACCCCCAGTCAAGAGATCTGGCTTAAATCCTTCATTCTTTTGCTCACCATGCCACCCCAGTTTAGACCTGGCCATATGCAAATCAGTCTTGGCCCTGTGCCTCATGAGAACAGTCCAGCCGAACTGCCAAGCCAAGTCCTCTCTGGGCCAGAAACAAGCATCCTAGGACCGGTTTCGGGGTTTCACCCCTCTTCAGCCAGGATAGCTTAAATCCAGTGGCACAGCGAGCCCGGGACCCACGTCTGGGCATACCCAGCGCAGTTAGGGCGAGAAAACAAAAGACACACAATTTGATGGACGGAATGCAGAACCAATCAAAATATTCACCCCCAGTCAAGAGATCTGGCTTAAATCCTTCATTCTTTTGCTCACCATGCCACCCCAGTTTAGACCTGGCCATATGCAAATCAGTCTTGGCCCTGTGCCTCATGGGAACAGTCCAGCCGAACTGCCAAGCCAAGTCCTCTCTGGACCAGAAACAAGCATCCTAGGACCGGTTTCGGGGATTCACCCCTCTTCAGCCAGGATAGCTTAAATCCAGTGGCACAGCGAGCCCGGGACCCACTTCTGGGCATACCCAGCACAGTTAGGGCGAGAAAGCAAAAGACACACAATTGATGGACGGAATGCAGAACCAATCAAAACATTCACCCCCAGTCAAGAGATCTGGGTTAAATCGATTATTCTTTTGCTCACCATGCCCCCCCTGTTTAGACCTGGCCATATGCAAATCAGTCTTGGCCCTGTGCCTCATGGGAACAGTCCAGCCGAACTGCCAAGCCAAGTCCTCCCTGGACCAGAAACAAGCAACCTAGGACCGGTTTCGGGGTTTCACCCCTCTTTAGCCAGGATAGCTTAAATCCAGTGGCACAGTGAGTCCGGGACCCACGTCTGGGCATACCCAGCACAGTTAGGGCAAGAAACCAAAAGACACACAATTGATGGACGGAATGCAGAGCCAATCAAAACATTCACCCCTAGTCAAGAGATCTGGCTTAAATCCATCATTCTTTTGCTCACCATGCCACCTCAGATAAGACCTGGCCATATGCAAATCAGTCTTGGCCCTGTGCCTCATGGGAACAGTCCAGCCCGAACTGCCAAGCCAAGTTCTCCCTGGACCAAAAACAAGCATCCTAGGACCAGTTTCGGGGTTTCACCCCTCTTCAGCCAGGATAGCTTAAATCCAGTGGCACAGTGAACCCGGGACCCACGTCTGGACATGCCCAGCGCAGTTAGGGCGAGAAAGAAAAAGACACACAATCGATGGATGGAATGCAGAACCAATGAAAACATTCACCCCCAGTCAGGAGACCTGGGTTAAATCCATCCTTCTTTTGCTCACCATGCCACTCCAGTTTAGACCTGGCCATATGCAAATCAGTCTTGGACCTGTGCCTCATGGGAACAGTCCAGCCCGAACTGCCAAGCCAAGTCCTCCCTGGACCCGAAACAAGCATACTAGGACCGGTTTCGGGGATTCACCCCTCTTCAGCCAGGATAGCTTAAATCCAGTGGCACATTGAGCCCGGGACCCACGTCTTGGCATACATAGCGCAGTTAGGGCGAAAAAGCAAAAGACACACAATTGATGGATGGAATGCAGAACCAATCAAAACATTCACCCACAGTCAAGAGATCTGGGTTAAATCCATCATTCCTTTGCTCACCATGCCACCCCAGATTAGACCAGGCCATATGCAAATCAGTCTTGGCCCTGTGCCTCATGGGAACATTCCAGCCCGAACTGCGATGCCAAGTTCTCCCTGAACCAGAAACAATCATGCTAGGACGGGTTTCGGGGTTTCACCCCTCTTCAGCTAGGATAGCTTAAATCCAGTGGCACAGAGATCCCGGGACCCACGTGTGGGCATACCCAGCGCAGTTAGGGCGAGAAAGCAAAAGACACACAATTGATAGACGGAATGCAGAACCAATCAAAACATTCACCCACAGTGAAGAGACCTGGGTTAAATCCATCATTCTTTTGCTCACCATGCCACCCCAGTTTAGACCTGGCCATATGCAAATCAGTCTTGGCCCTGTGCCTCATGGGAAGAGTCCAGCCCGAACTACTAAGCCAAGTCCTCCCTGGACCAGAAACAAGCATCCTAGGATCGGTTTCGGGGTTTCACCCCTCTTCAGCCAGGATAGCTTCAATCCAGTGGCACTCTGTACCCGGGACTCACGTCTGGGCATACCCAGCGCATTTAGGGCGAGAAAGCAAAAGACACTCAATTGATGGATGGAATTCAGAACCAATAAAAACATTCACCGGCAGTCAAAAGGGCTGGGTTAAATTCATCATTATTTTGCTCACCATGCCACCCCAGTTTAGACCTGGCCATATGCAAATCAGTCTTGGCCCTGTGCCTCATGGGAACAGTCCAGCCCAAACTGCCAAGCCAAGTCCTCCCTGGACCAGAAACAAGCATCCTAGGACCGGTTTCGGGGTTTCACCCCTCTTCAGCCAGGATAGCTTAAAACCAGTGGCACAGTGAGCCTGGGACCCACGTGTGGGCATACCCAGCGCAGTTAGGGCGAGAAAGCAAAAGACACACAATTGATGGACGGTATGCAGAACCAATCAAAACATTCACCCCCAGTCAGGAGATCTGGGTTAAATCCATCATTCCTTTGCTCATCATGACACCCTAGTTTAGACTTGGCCATATGCAAATCAGTCTTGGCCCTGTGCCTCATGGGAACAGTCCCGCCCGAACTGCCAAGCCAAGTCCTCCCTGGACCAGAAACAAGCATCCTAGGACCGGTTTCGGGATTTCACCCCTCTTCAACCAGGATAGCTTAAATCCAGTGGCACAGTGAGCCCGGGACCCACGTCTGGGCATACCCAGCGCAGTTAGGGCGAGAAAACAAAAGACACACAATTGATGGACGGAATGCAGAACCAATCAAAACATTCACCCCCAGTCAAGAGATCTGGATTAAATCCTTCATTCTTTTGCTCACCATGCCACCCCAGTTTAGACCTGGCCATATGCAAATCAGTCTTGGCCCTGTGCCTCATGAGAACAGTCCAGCCGAACTGCCAAGCCAAGTCCTCTCTGGGCCAGAAACAAGCATCCTAGGACCGGTTTCGGGGTTTCACCCCTCTTCAGCCAGGATAGCTTAAATCCAGTGGCACAGCGAGCCCGGGACCCACGTCTGGGCATACCCAGCACAGTTAGGGCGAGAAAGCAAAAGACACACAATTGATGGACGGAATGCAGAACCAATCAAAACATTCACCCCCAGTCAAGAGATCTGGGTTAAATCGATTATTCTTTTGCTCACCATGCCCCCCCTGTTTAGACCTGGCCATATGCAAATCAGTCTTGGCCCTGTGCCTCATGGGAACAGTCCAGTCGAACTGCCAAGCCAAGTCCTCGCTGGACTAGAAACAAGCAACCTAGGACCGGTTTCGGGGTTTCACCCCTCTTTAGCCAGGATAGCTTAAATCCAGTAGCACAGTGAGTCCGGGACGCACGTCTGGGCATACCCAGCGCAGTTAGGGCAAGAAACCAAAAGACACACAATTGATGGACGGAATGCAGAGCCAATCAAAACATTCACCCCTAGTCAAGAGATCTGGCTTAAATCCATCATTCTTTTGCTCACCATGCCACCTCAGTTTAGACCTGGCCATATGCAAATCAGTCTTGGCCCTGTGCCTCATGGGAACAGTCCAGCCCGAACTGCCAAGCCAAGTTCTCCCTGGACCAAAAACAAGCATCCTAGGACCAGTTTCGGGGTTTCACCCCTCTTCAGCCAGGATAGCTTAAATCCAATGGCACTCTGAGCCCGGGACCCACGTCTGGGCATACCCAGCGCAGTTAGTGTGTGAAAGCAAAAGACATACAATTGATGGACGGAATGCAGAACCAATCAAAACATTCACCCCCAGTCAAGAGATCTGGGTTAAATCCATCATTCTTTTGCTCACCATGCCACCCTAGTTTAGACATGGCCATATGCAAATCAGTCTTGACCCTGTGCCTCATGGGAAGAGTCCAGCCCAAATTGCCAAGCCAAGTCCTCCCTGGATCAAAAACAAGCATCCTAGGACTGGTTTCGGTGTTTCATCCCTCTTCAGCCAGGATAGCTTAAATCCAGTGGCACAGTGAGCCCGGGACCCACGTCTGGGCATACCCAGCTCAGTTAGGGCGAGAAAGCAAAAGACAAACAATTGATGGACGGAATGCAGTACCAATCAAAACATTCACCCCCAGTCAAGAGATCTGGCTTAAATCCATCATTCTTTTGTTCACCATGCCCCCCAGTTTAGACCTGGCCATATGGAAATCAGTCTTTCCCTGTGCCTCATGGGAACAGTCCAGCCCGAACTCCCAAGCCGTGTCCTCCCTGGACCAGAAACAAGCATCCTAGGACCAGTTTCGGGGTTTCACCCCTCTTCAGCCAGGATAGCTTAAATCCAATGGCACTCTGACCCCGGGACCCACGTCTGGGCATACCCAGCGCAGTTAGTGGGTGAAAGCAAAAGACACACAATTGATGGACGGAATGCAGAACCAATCAAAACATTCACCCCCAGTCAAGAGATCTGGGTTAAATCCATCATTCTTTTGCTCACCATGCCATCCTAGTTTAGACATGGCCATATGCAAATCAGTCTTGGCCCTGTGCCTCATGGGAAGAGTCCAGCCCAAACTGCCAAGCCAAGTCCTCCCTGGATCAAAAACAAGCATCCTAGGACCGGTTTCGGTGTTTCATCCCTCTTCAGCCAGGATAGCTTAAATCCAGTGGCACAGTGAGCCCGGGACCCACGTCTGGGCATACCCAGCTCAGTTAGTGCGAGAAAGCAAAAGACAAACAATTGATGGACGGAATGCAGAACCAATCAAAACATTCACCCCCAGTCAAGAGGACTAGGTTAAATCCATCATTCTTTTGCTCACCATGCCACCCCAGTTTAGAGCTGGTCATATGCAAATCAGTCTTGGCCCTGTGCCTCATGGGAACAGTTCAGCCCAAACTGCCAAGCCAAGTCCTCCCTGGACAAGAAACAAGCAACCTAGGACTGGTTTAGGTGTTTCACCCTCTTCAGCCAGGATGGCTTAAATCCAGTGGCACAGTGAGCCTGGGACCCACGGGTGGGCATACCCAGCGCAGTTAGGGCGAGAAAGCAAAAGACACACAATCGATGGATGGAATGCAGAACCAATGAAAACATTCATCCCCATTCAGGAGATCTGGGTTAAATCCATCATTCTTTTGCTCACCATTCCACACCAGTTTAGACCTGGCCATATGCAAATCAGTCTTGGCCCTGTGCCTCATGGGAACAGTCCAGCCCAAACTACCAAGCCAAGTCCTCCCTGGACCCGAAACAAGCATGCTAGGACCGGTTTCGGGGATTCACTCGTCTTCAGCCAGGATAGCTTAAATCCAGTGGCACATTGAGCCCAGGACACACGTCTGGGCATACCCAGCGCAGTTAGGGCGAAAAAGCAAAAGACACACAATTCATGGACGGAATGCAGAACCAATCAAAACATTCACCTCCAGTAAAAAGGGCTGGGTTAAATCCATCATTCTTTTGCTCACCATGCCAACCCAGTTTAAACCTGGCCATATGCAAATCAGTCTTGGCCCTGTGCCTCAAGGGAACAGTCCAGCCCAAACTGCCAAGCCAAGTCTTCCCTGGACCAGAAACAAGCATCCTAGGACCAGTTTCGGTGTTTCACCCCTCTTCAGCCAGGATAGCTTAAATCCAGTGGCACAGTGACCCCGGGACCCACGTGTGGGAATACCCAGTGCAGTTAGGGCGAGAAAGCAAAAGACACACAATTGATGGACAGAATGCAGAACCAATCAAAACATTCACACACAGTCAAGAGATCTGGGTTAAATCCATCATTCCTATGCGCACCATGCCACCCCAGATTAGACCAGGCCATATGCAAATCAGTCTTGGCCCTGTGCCTCATGGGAACAGTCCAGCCCGAACTGCCAAGCCAAGTTCTCCCTGGACCAAAAACAAGCATCCTAGGACCAGTTTCGGGGTTTCACCCCTCTTCAGCCAGGATAGCTTAAATCCAGTGGCACAGTGAACCCGGGACCCACGTCTGGACATACCCAGCGCAGTTAGGGCGAGAAAGAAAAAGGCTCACAATCGATGGATGGAATGCAGAACCAATGAAAACATTCACCCCCAGTCAGGAGACCTGGGTTAAATCCATCATTCTTTTGCTCACCATGCCACACCAGTTTAGACCTGGCCATATGCAAATCAGTCTTGGACCTGTGCCTCATGGGAACAGTCCAGCCCGAACTGCCAAGCCAAGTCCTCCCTGGACCCGAAACAAGCATGCTAGGACCGGTTTCGGGGATTCACCCCTCTTCAGCCAGGATAGCTTAAATCCAGTGGCACATTGAGCCCGGGACCCACGTCTTGGCATACATAGCGCAGTTAGGGCGAAAAAGCAAAAGACACACAATTGATGGATGGAATGCAGAACCAATCAAAACATTCACCCACAGTCAAGAGATCTGGGTTAAATCCATCATTCCTTTGCTCACCATGCCACCCCAGATTAGACCAGGCCATATGCAAATCAGTCTTGGCCCTGTGCCTCATGGGAACATTCCAGCCCGAACTGCGATGCCAAGTTCTCCCTGAACCAGAAACAATCATGCTAGGACGGGTTTCGGGGTTTCACCCCTCTTCAGCTAGGATAGCTTAAATCCAGTGGCACAGAGATCCCGGGACCCACGTGTGGGCATACCCAGCGCAGTTAGGGCGAGAAAGCAAAAGACACACAATTGATAGACGGAATGCAGAACCAATCAAAACATTCACCCACAGTGAAGAGACCTGGGTTAAATCCATCATTCTTTTGCTCACCATGCCACCCCAGTTTAGACCTGGCCATATGCAAATCAGTCTTTGCCCTGTGCCTCATGGGAAGAGTCCAGCCCGAACTACTAAGCCAAGTCCTCCCTGGACCAGAAACAAGCATCCTAGGATCGGTTTCGGGGTTTCACCCCTCTTCAGCCAGGATAGCTTCAATCCAGTGGCACTCTGTACCCGGGACTCACGTCTGGGCATACCCAGCGCATTTAGGGCGAGAAAGCAAAAGACACTCAATTGATGGATGGAATTCAGAACCAATAAAAACATTCACCGGCAGTCAAAAGGGCTGGGTTAAATTCATCATTATTTTGCTCACCATGCCACCCCAGTTTAGACCTGGCCATATGCAAATCAGTCTTGGCCCTGTGCCTCATGGGAACAGTCCAGCCCAAACTGCCAAGCCAAGTCCTCCCTGGACCAGAAACAAGCATCCTAGGACCGGTTTCGGGGTTTCACCCCTCTTCAGCCAGGATAGCTTAAAACCAGTGGCACAGTGAGCCTGGGACCCACGTGTGGGCATACCCAGCGCAGTTAGGGCGAGAAAGCAAAAGACACACAATTGATGGACGGTATGCAGAACCAATCAAAACATTCACCCCCAGTCAGGACATCTGGGTTAAATCCATCATTCCTTTGCTCATCATGACACCCTAGTTTAGACTTGGCCATATGCAAATCAGTCTTGGCCCTGTGCCTCATGGGAACAGTCCCGCCCGAACTGCCAAGCCAAGTCCTCCCTGGACCAGAAACAAGCATCCTAGGACCGGTTTCGGGATTTCACCCCTCTTCAACCAGGATAGCTTAAATCCAGTGGCACAGTGAGCCCGGGACCCACGTCTGGGCATACCCAGCGCAGTTAGGGCGAGAAAACAAAAGACACACAATTGATGGACGGAATGCAGAACCAATCAAAACATTCACCCCCAGTCAAGAGATCTGGATTAAATCCTTCATTCTTTTGCTCACCATGCCACCCCAGTTTAGACCTGGCCATATGCAAATCAGTCTTGGCCCTGTGCCTCATGAGAACAGTCCAGCCGAACTGCCAAGCCAAGTCCTCTCTGGGCCAGAAACAAGCATCCTAGGACCGGTTTCGGGGTTTCACCCCTCTTCAGCCAGGATAGCTTAAATCCAGTGGCACAGCGAGCCCTGGACCCACGTCTGGGCATACCCAGCACAGTTAGGGCGAGAAAGCAAAAGACACACAATTGATGGACGGAATGCAGAACCAATCAAAACATTCACCCCCAGTCAAGAGATCTGGGTTAAATCGATTATTCTTTTGCTCACCATGCCCCCCCTGTTTAGACCTGGCCATATGCAAATCAGTCTTGGCCCTGTGCCTCATGGGAACAGTCCAGTCGAACTGCCAAGCCAAGTCCTCGCTGGACCAGAAACAAGCAACCTAGGACCGGTTTCGGGGTTTCACCCCTCTTTAGCCAGGATAGCTCAAATCCAGTAGCACAGTGAGTCCGGGACGCACGTCTGGGCATACCCAGCGCAGTTAGGGCAAGAAACCAAAAGACACACAATTGATGGACGGAATGCAGAGCCAATCAAAACATTCACCCCTAGTCAAGAGATCTGGCTTAAATCCATCATTCTTTTGCTCACCATGCCACCTCAGTTTAGACCTGGCCATATGCAAATCAGTCTTGGCCCTGTGCCTCATGGGAACAGTCCAGCCCGAACTGCCAAGCCAAGTTCTCCCTGGACCAAAAACAAGCATCCTAGGACCAGTTTCGGGGTTTCACCCCTCTTCAGCCAGGATAGCTTAAATCCAATGGCACTCTGAGCCCGGGACCCACGTCTGGGCATACCCAGCGCAGTTAGTGTGTGAAAGCAAAAGACATACAATTGATGGACGGAATGCACAACCAATCAAAACATTCACCCCCAGTCAAGAGATCTGGGTTAAATCCATCATTCTTTTGCTCACCATGCCACCCTAGTTTAGACATGGCCATATGCAAATCAGTCTTGGCCCTGTGCCTCATGGGAAGAGTCCAGCCCAAATTGCCAAGCCAAGTCCTCCCTGGATCAAAAACAAGCATCCTAGGACCGGTTTCGGTGTTTCATCCCTCTTCAGCCAGGATAGCTTAAATCCAGTGGCACAGTGAGCCCGGGACCCACGTCTGGGCATACCCAGCTCAGTTAGGGCGAGAAAGCAAAAGACAAACAATTGATGGACGGAATGCAGTACCAATCAAAACATTCACCCCCAGTCAAGAGATCTGGCTTAAATCCATCATTCTTTTGTTCACCATGCCACCCCAGTTTAGACCTGGCCATATGGAAATCAGTCTTTCCCTGTGCCTCATGGGAACAGTCCAGCCCGAACTCCCAAGCCGTGTCCTCCCTGGACCAGAAACAAGCATCCTAGGACCAGTTTCGGGGTTTCACCCCTCTTCAGCCAGGATAGCTTAAATCCAATGGCACTCTGAGCCCGGGACCCACGTCTGGGCATACCCAGCGCAGTTAGTGGGTGAAAGCAAAAGACACACAATTGATGGACGGAATGCAGAACCAATCAAAACATTCACCCCCAGTCAAGAGATCTGGGTTAAATCCATCATTCTTTTGCTCACCATGCCATCCTAGTTTAGACATGGCCATATGCAAATCAGTCTTGGCCCTGTGCCTCATGGGAAGAGTCCAGCCCAAACTGCCAAGCCAAGTCCTCCCTGGATCAAAAACAAGCATCCTAGGACCGGTTTCGGTGTTTCATCCCTCTTCAGCCAGGATAGCTTAAATCCAGTGGCACAGTATGCCCGGGACCCACGTCTGGGCATACCCAGCTCAGTTAGTGCGAGAAAGCAAAAGACAAACAATTGATGGACGGAATGCAGAACCAATCAAAACATTCAACCCCAGTCAAGATATCTGGCTTAAATCCATCATTCTTTTGCTCACCATGCCACCCCAGTTTAGACCTGGCCATATGCAAATCAGTCTTTACCCTGTGCTTCATGGGAACAGTCCAGCCCGAACTGCCAAGCCAAGTCCTCCCTGGACCAGAAACAAGCATCCTAGGACCGGTTTCGGGGTTTCACCCCTCTTCAGCCAGGATAGCTTAAATCCAGTGGCACAGTGAGCCCGGTACCCACGTCTGGGCATACCCAGCGCAGCTAGGGAGAGAAAGCAAAAGACACACAATTGATGGATGGAATGCAGAACCAATCAAAACATTCACCCCCAGTCAAGAGGACTAGGTTAAATCCATCATTCTTTTGCTCACTGTGCCACCCCAGTTTAGAGCTGGTCATATGCAAATCAGTCTTGGCCCTGTGCCTCATGGGAACAGTTCAGCCCAAACTGCCAAGCCAAGTCCTCCCTGGACAAGAAACAAGCAACCTAGGACTGGTTTAGGTGTTTCACCCTCTTCAGCCAGGATGGCTTAAATCCAGTGGCACAGTGAGCCTGGGACCCACGGGTGGGCATACCCAGCGCAGTTAGGGCGAGAAAGCAAAAGACACACAATCGATGGATGGAATGCAGAACCAATGAAAACATTCATCCCCATTCAGGAGATCTGGGTTAAATCCATCATTCTTTTGCTCACCATTCCACACCAGTTTAGACCTGGCCATATGCAAATCAGTCTTGGCCCTGTGCCTCATGGGAACAGTCCAGCCCAAACTACCAAGCCAAGTCCTCCCTGGACCCGAAACAAGCATGCTAGGACCGGTTTCGGGGATTCACTCGTCTTCAGCCAGGATAGCTTAAATCCAGTGGCACATTGAGCCCAGGACACACGTCTGGGCATACCCAGCGCAGTTAGGGCGAAAAAGCAAAAGACACACAATTCATGGACGGAATGCAGAACCAATCAAAACATTCACCTCCAGTAAAAAGGGCTGGGTTAAATCCATCATTCTTTTGCTCACCATGCCAACCCAGTTTAAACCTGGCCATATGCAAATCAGTCTTGGCCCTGTGCCTCAAGGGAACAGTCCAGCCCAAACTGCCAAGCCAAGTCTTCCCTGGACCAGAAACAAGCATCCTAGGACCAGTTTCGGTGTTTCACCCCTCTTCAGCCAGGATAGCTTAAATCCAGTGGCACAGTGACCCCGGGACCCACGTGTGGGAATACCCAGTGCAGTTAGGGCGAGAAAGCAAAAGACACACAATTGATGGACAGAATGCAGAACCAATCAAAACATTCACACACAGTCAAGAGATCTGGGTTAAATCCATCATTCCTATGCGCACCATGCCACCCCAGATTAGACCAGGCCATATGCAAATCAGTCTTCGCCCTGTGCCTCATGGGAACAGTCCAGCCCGAACTGCCAAGCCAAGTCCTCGCTGGACAAGAAACAAGCATCCTAGGACCAGTTTCGGGGGTTCACCTCTTTTCAGCCAGGAAAGCTTGAAGCCAGGGGCACAGTGAGCCTGAGACCTACGTCTGGGCATACCCAGCGCAGTTAGTGCGAGAAAGCAAAAGACACACAATTGATAGACGGAATACAGAACCAATCAAAACATTCACCCCAGTCAGGAGATCTGGGTTAAATACATCTTTCTTTTGCTCACCATGCCATCCCAGTTTAGACCTGGCCATATGCAAATCAGTCTTTACCCTGTGCTTCATGGGAACAGTCCAGCCCGAACTGCCAAGCCAAGTCCTCCCTGGACCAGAAACAAGCATCCTAGGACCGGTTTCGGGGTTTCACCCCTCTTCAGCCAGGATAGCTTAAATCCAGTGGCACAGTGAGCCCGGTACGCACGTCTGGGCAAACCCAGCGCAGCTAGGGCGAGAAAGCAAAAGACACACAACTGATGGACGGAATGCAGAACCAATCAAAACATTCAACCCCAGTCAGGAGATCTGGGTTAAATCCATCATTCTTTTGCTCACCATGCCATCCCAGTTAAGACTTGGCCATATGCAAATCAGTCTTTACCCTGTGCCTCATGGGAACAGACCAGCCCAAACTGCCAAGCCAAGTCCTCCCTGGACCAGAAACAAGCATCCTAGGACCGCTTTCGGGGTTTCCCCCTCTTCAGCCAGGATAGCTTAAATCCAGTGGCACAGTGAGCCCGGGACCCACGTCTGGGCATACCCAGCACAGTTAGGGCGAGAAAACAAAAGACACAAAATTTGATGGACAGAATGCAGAACCAATCAACACATTGACCCCGAGTCAAGAGATCTGGCTTAAATCCTTCATTCTTTTGCTCACCATGCCACCCCAGTTTAGACCTGGCCATATGCAAATCAGTCTTGGCCCTGTGCCTCATGGGAACAGTCCAGCCGAACTGCCAAGCCAAGTCCTCTCTGGACAAGAAACAAGCATCCTAGGACCGGTTTCGGGGATTCACCCCTCTTCAGCCAGGATAGCTTAAATCCAGTGGCACAGCGAGCCCGGGACCCACTTCTGGGCATACCCAGCACAGTTAGGGCGAGAAAGCAAAAGACACACAATTGATGGACGGAATGCAGAACCAATCAAAACATTCACCCCCAGTCAAGAGATCTGGGTTAAATCGATTATTCTTTTGATCACCATGCCCCCCCTGTTTAGACCTGGCCATATGCAAATCAGTCTTGGCCCTGTGCCTCATGGGAACAGTCCAGCCGAACTGCCAAGCCAAGTCCTCCCTGGACCAGAAACAAGCAACCTAGGACCGGTTTCGGGGTTTCACCCCTCTTTAGCCAGGATAGCTTAAATCCAGTGGCACAGTGAGTCGGGGACCCACGTCTGGGCATACCCAGCACAGTTAGGGCAAGAAACCAAAAGACACACAATTGATGGACGGAATGCAGAGCCAATCAAAACATTCACCCCTAGTCAAGAGATCTGGCTTAAATCCATCATTCTTTTGCTCACCATGCCACCTCAGTTTAGACCTGGCCATATGCAAATCAGTCTTGGCCCTGTGCCTCATGGGAACAGTCCAGCCCGAACTGCCAAGCCAAGTTCTCCCTGGACCAAAAACAAGCATCCTAGGACCAGTTTCGGGGTTTCACCCCTCTTCAGCCAGGATAGCTTAAATCCAGTGGCACAGTGAACCCGGGACCCACGTCTGGACATACCCAGCGCAGTTAGGGCGAGAAAGAAAAAGACACACAATCGATGGATGGAATGCAGAACCAATGAAAACATTCACCCCCAGTCAGGAGACCTGGGTTAAATCCATCATTCTTTTGCTCACCATGCCACCCCAGTTTAGACCTGGCCATATGCAAATCAGTCTTGTCCCTGTGCCTCATGGGAACAGTCCAGCCCGAACTGCCAAGCCAAGTCCTCCCTGGACCCGAAACAAGCATGCTAGGACCGGTTTCGGGGATTCACCCCTCTTCAGCCAGGATAGCTTAAATCCAGTGGCACATTGAGCCCGGGACCCACGTCTTGGCATACATAGCGCAGTTAGGGCGAAAAAGCAAAAGACACACAATTGATGGATGGAATGCAGAACCAATCAAAACATTCACCCACAGTCAAGAGATCTGGGTTAAATCCATCATTCCTTTGCTCACCATGCCACCCCAGATTAGACCAGGCCATATGCAAATCAGTCTTGGCCCTGTGCCTCATGGGAACATTCCAGCCCGAACTGCGATGCCAAGTTCTCCCTGAACCAGAAACAATCATGCTAAGACCGGTTTCGGGGTTTCACCCCTCTTCAGCTAGGATAGCTTAAATCCAGTGGCACAGAGATCCCGGGACCCACGTGTGGGCATACCCAGCGCAGTTAGGGTGAGAAAGCAAAAGACACACAATTGATAGACGGAATGATTTGATTTGATTTGATTTGATTTGTCTATTTATAAAGCGCACGAATACCCGTGGGTGTCTTGGCGCTAGGAATTGTCCGGTTCCGGTGCAGGTCTGGCATTAGTGTATTTTATGCGGTGAAAAGCCAAGTCTTAATTTTCTTTCTAAATATCTCCAGAGTTGGGCTGTTTTTTACATCAAACGGTAATAAGTTCCATGTCCGTGCTGTGTGGATGAGGAAACTTCTTCCTCCCCAGTTTGATCGTATAAACTTGGGTATTGCTATCAGTTTCTTTTGACTAGATCTAAGAAGCCTTGAAGGTTGGTAGTGTTTCAGGTGTGTTTTCAGGAAGTGGGGGCCTTTACCCTGCAGTGCCTTGTAGGTTAAGCACAGTGATTTGAACTTGATTCTTTTAGCCACAGGTAGCCAATGGAGTGAACCTAGTTTGTGGCTAATAGGCTGGAACTTTGGAATTTCCAGTATCAGTCGTGCCGCTGCATTCTGGAGTCGCTGCATTTTTTCTATAATTTTTATTCTGGCTCCCGCATATAATGCGTTACCGTAGTCCAGTCGAGACAGTGCAAGGGCTGTCACTACCGTTCTACGTGTGTCTTGAGGCAGATATGGGAGTATTTTTCTTATCATTTTTAATATCAGCCAGAAAGACGAGGCTAGTTTGTTTACTTGGGCTTCATAAGTTAATTTGGTATCTATCATGAATCCCAAGTTTTTGGCTTTCTCTGAGGGTTCTGGTCTGGTTCCCAGTTCAGGAGACCACCACTCTGGGGACCAGATATCAGCATTGCCTCCCAGAATTAATACCTCACTCTTTTCTCCGTTGAGTTTGAGGCAATTTTGTTGCATCCATTGACTAACTTTTAGCATGCATAATTGGAATTTTTTGGCTGTTACTTTATTGTCTTTGCCTATGGAGATGACAATCTGTGTATCGTCGGCATAGGATATTGGTGTAAAGCCATTTTCTCTTATTACTTCAGCAAGGGGGGCCACATATAAATTAAAAAGTGTTGGGCTCAATGATGAGCCCTGTGGGACACCGCATGGTACTTTAAAGGAGTCTGACTTTGCTTCTCCTAATTCAACTGTGAATTTTCTGTCCATGAGGTAGGATAAGATGAGACTGCACGCGTGGTCGCTAGCTCCGACTCCTCTAATGCGTTTTATTAGTATCTCGTGGCTAACCGTGTCGAAGGCCGCCGAGGGATCCAATAACACCAAGGCGGCCTTTTCCCCCTTGTCTAGTATACTTCTAAGTTCCTCAGTGGCCGTGAGGAGGGCTGTTTCTGTTCCATGTCCTTCACGGAAACCGAATTGAGAGTGGTCGAGCCAATTGTTGTCCAGTAAGTACCTTGAGAGTTGTTTGTTCAGCAGTTTCTCCAGCACTTTTGCGGCGAAAGGAATCCTAGCTATGGGTCTGTAATTGCTGTGGACTTCACTGTCCAGATGGGGTTTTTTCAGTAATGGCTTGATTGAGATAGTTTTCCAGTCATTTGGAAATATGCTGGTATTCAGAATTACTTCAAACAATTTGTGAAGTACTGGTCCTATTTGTTTTGAAAATATTTGCCATATCTTCGGTGGACATGGGTCTGAAGGACTGCCTGAATTAGTTGTCGTTATTTCCTTAATATTTTGTTCCACTGTAGGTAAGGACCAGTAAAAAGATAGGGTGCCGCTGGGTTGATAGTCTAGTTTCGAGTTGTTTGTGGGGTTTTGGGTTATATGGTCTATCTGATTGTTTTTAAATAGTTCATATACTGAGGACACTTTATTTACGAAGAAATGGCCTAAAGTATTGCAGAAGTTGGATGAGATATCTTCTGGATGCAGAACCAATCAAAACATTCACCCACAGTGAAGAGACCTGGGTTAAATCCATCATTCTTTTGCTCACCATGCCACCCCAGTTTAGACCTGGCCATATGCAAATCAGTCTTGGCCCTGTGCCTCATGGGAAGAGTCCAGCCCGAACTACTAAGCCAAGTCCTCCCTGGACCAGAAACAAGCATCGTAGGATCGGTTTCGGGGTTTCACCCCTCTTCAGCCAGGATAGCTTCAATCCAGTGGCACTCTGTACCCGGGACTCACGTCTGGGCATACCCAGCGCAGTTAGGGCGAGAAAGCAAAAGACACTCAATTGATGGATGGAATTCAGAACCAATAAAAACATTCACCGGCAGTCAAAAGGGCTGGGTTAAATTCATCATTATTTTGCTCACCATGCCACCCCAGTTTAGACCTGGCCATATGCAAATCAGTCTTGGCCCTGTGCCTCATGGGAACAGTCCAGCCCAAACTGCCAAGCCAAGTCCTCCCTGGACCAGAAACAAGCATCCTAGGACCGGTTTCGGGGTTTCACCCCTCTTCAGCCAGGATAGCTTAAAATCAGTGGCACAGTGAGCCTGGGACCCACGTGTGGGCATACCCAGCGCAGTTAGGGCGAGAAAGCAAAAGACACACAATTGATGGACGGTATGCAGAACCAATCAAAACATTCACCCCCAGTCAGGACATCTGGGTTAAATCCATCATTCCTTTGCTCACCATGTCACCCCAGTTTTGACATGGCCATATGCAAATCAGTCTTGGCCCTGTGCCTCATGGGAACAGTCCAGCCCAAACTGCCAAGCCAAGTCCTCCCTGGGCCAGAAACAAGCATCCTAGGACCGGTTTCAGGGGTTCACCCCTCTTCAGCCAGGATAGCTTAAATCCTGTGGCACTCTGAGCCCGGGACCCACGTCTGGCCACAACCTGCGCAGTGAGGGCAAAAAAGCAAAAGACACAGAATTGATGGACAGAATGCAGAACCAATCAAAACATTCACCCCCAGTCAGGAGATCTGGGTTAAATCCTTAAATCCTTTGCTCACCATGCCACCCCAGTTTAGACCTGGCCATATGCAAATCAGTCTTGTCCCTGTGCCTCATGGGAAGAGTCCAGCCCAAACTGCCAAGCCAAGTCCTCCCTGGACCAGAAACAAGCATCCTAGGACCGGTTTCGGGGTTTCACCCCTCTTCAACCAGGATAGCTTAAATCCAGTGGCACAGTGAGCCCGGGACCCACGTCTGGGCATACCCAGCGCAGTTAGGGCAAGAAGGCAAAAGACACACAATTGATGGATGGAATGCAGAACCAATCAAAACATTCAACCCAGTCAAGAGATCTGGGTTAAATCCATTATTCTTTTGCTCATCATGCCACCCTAGTTTAGACTTGGCCATATGCAAATCAGTCTTGGCCCTGTGCCTCATGGGAACAGTCCCGCCCGAACTGCCAAGCCAAGTCCTCCCTGGACCAGAAACAAGCATCCTAGGACCGGTTTCGGGATTTCACCCCTCTTCAACCAGGATAGCTTAAATCCAGTGGCACAGTGAGCCCGGGACCCACGTCTGGGCATATCCAGCTCAGTTAGGGCGAGAAAACAAAAGACACACAATTGATGGACGGAATGCAGAACCAATCAAAACATTCACCCCCAGTCAAGAGATCTGGCTTAAATCCTTCATTCTTTTGCTCACCATGCCACCCCAGTTTAGACCTGGCCATATGCAAATCAGTCTTGGCCCTGTGCCTCATGAGAACAGTCCAGCCGAACTGCCAAGCCAAGTCCTCTCTGGGCCAGAAACAAGCATCCTAGGACCGGTTTCGGGGTTTCACCCCTCTTCAACCAGGATAGCTTAAATCCAGTGGCACAGCGAGCCCGGGACCCACGTCTGGGCATACCCAGCACAGTTAGGGCGAGAAAGCAAAAGACACACAATTGATGGACGGAATGCAGAACCAATCAAAACATTCACCCCCAGTAAAGAGATCTGGGTTAAATCGATTATTCTTTTGCTCACCATGCCCCCCCTGTTTAGACCTGGCCATATGCAAATCAGTCTTGGCCCTGTGCCTCATGGGAACAGTCCAGTCGAACTGCCAAGCCAAGTCCTCCCTGGACCAGAAACAAGCAACCTAGGACCGGTTTCGGGGTTTCACCCCTCTTTAGCCAGGATAGCTTAAATCCAGTAGCACAGTGAGTCCGGGACGCACGTCTGGGCATACCCAGCGCAGTTAGGGCAAGAAACCAAAAGACACACAATTGATGGACGGAATGCAGAGCCAATCAAAACATTCACCCCTAGTCAAGAGATCTGGCTTAAATCCATCATTCTTTTGCTCACCATGCCACCTCAGTTTAGACCTGGCCATATGCAAATCAGTCTTGGCCCTGTGCCTCATGGGAACAGTCCAGCCCGAACTGCCAAGCCAAGTTCTCCCTGGACCAAAAACAAGCATCCTAGGACCAGTTTCGGGGTTTCACCCCTCTTCAGCCAGGATAGCTTAAATCCAATGGCACTCTGAGCCCGGGACCCACGTCTGGGCATACCCAGCGCAGTTAGTGTGTGAAAGCAAAAGACATACAATTGATGGACGGAATGCAGAACCAATCAAAACATTCATCCCCAGTCAAGAGATCTGGGTTAAATCCATCATTCTTTTGCTCATCATGCCACCCTAGTTTAGACATGGCCATATGCAAATCAGTCTTGGCCCTGTGCCTCATGGGAAGAGTCCAGCCCAAATTGCCAAGCCAAGTCCTCCCTGGATCAAAAACAAGCATCCTAGGACCGGTTTCGGTGTTTCATCCCTCTTCAGCCAGGATAGCTTAAATCCAGTGGCACAGTGAGCCCGGGACCCACGTCTGGGCATACCCAGCTCAGTTAGGGCGAGAAAGCAAAAGACAAACAATTGATGGACGGAATGCAGTACCAATCAAAACATTCACCCCCAGTCAAGAGATCTGGCTTAAATCCATCATTCTTTTGTTCACCATGCCACCCCAGTTTAGACCTGGCCATATGGAAATCAGTCTTTCCCTGTGCCTCATGGGAACAGTCCAGCCCGATCTGCCAAGCCGTGTCCTCCCTGGACCAGAAACAAGCATCCTAGGACCAGTTTCGGGGTTTCACCCCTCTTCAGCCAGGATAGCTTAAATCCAATGGCACTCTGAGCCCGGGACCCACGTCTGGGCATACCCAGCGCAGTTAGTGGGTGAAAGCAAAAGACACACAATTGATGGACGGAATGCAGAACCAATCAAAACATTCACCCCCAGTCAAGAGATCTGGGTTAAATCCATCATTCTTTTGCTCACCATGCCACCCTAGTTTAGACATGGCCATATGCAAATCAGTCTTGGCCCTGTGCCTCATGGGAAGAGTCCAGCCCAAACTGCCAAGCCAAGTCCTCCCTGGATCAAAAACAAGCATCCTAGGACCGGTTTCGGTGTTTCATCCTTCTTCAGCCAGGATAGCTTAAATCCAGTGGCACAGTGAGCCCGGGACCCACGTCTGGGCATACCCAGCTCAGTTAGTGCGAGAAAGCAAAAGACAAACAATTGATGGACGGAATGCAGAACCAATCAAAACATTCAACCCCAGTCAAGATATCTGGCTTAAATCCATCATCATTTTGCTCACCATGCCACCCCAGTTTAGAGCTGGTCATATGCAAATCAGTCTTGGCCCTGTGCCTCATGGGAACAGTTCAGCCCAAACTGCCAAGCCAAGTCCTCCCTGGACAAGAAAAAAGCATCCTAGGACTGGTGTAGGTGTTTCACCCCTCTTCAGCCAGGATGGCTTAAATCCAGTGGCACAGTGAGCCTGGGACCCACGGGTGGGCATACCCAGCGCAGTTAGGGCGAGAAAGCAAAAGACACACAATGGATGGATGGAATGCAGAACCAATGAAAACATTCATCCCCATTCAGGAGATCTGGGTTAAATCCATCATTCTTTTGCTCACCATTCCACACCAGTTTAGACCTGGCCATATGCAAATCAGTCTTGGCCCTGTGCCTCATGGGAACAGTCCAGCCCGAACTATCAAGCCAAGTCCTCCCTGGACCCGAAACAAGCATGCTAGGACCGGTTTCGGGGATTCACTCGTCTTCAGCCAGGATAGCTTAAATCCAGTGGCACATTGAGCCCAGGACACACGTCTGGGCATACCCAGGGCAGTTAGGGCGAAAAAGCAAAAGACACACAATTCATGGACGGAATGCAGAACCAATCAAAACATTCACCTCCAGTAAAAAGGGCTGGGTTAAATCCATCATTCTTTTGCTCACCATGCCAACCCAGTTTAAACCTGGCCATATGCAAATCAGTCTTGGCCCTGTGCCTCAAGGGAACAGTCCAGCCCAAACTGCCAAGCCAAGTCCTCCCTGGACCAGAAACAAGCATCCTAGGACCAGTTTCGGTGTTTCACCCCTCTTCAGCCAGGATAGCTTAAATCCAGTGGCACAGTGACCCCGGGACCCACGTGTGGGAATACCCAGTGCAGTTAGGGCGAGAAAGCAAAAGACACACAATTGATGGACGGAATGCAGAACCAATCAAAACATTCACCCCCAGTCAAGAGATCTGGGTTAAATCGATTATTCTTTTGCTCACCATGCCCCCCCTGTTTAGACCTGGCCATATGCAAATCAGTCTTGGCCCTGTGCCTCATGGGAACAGTCCAGTCGAACTGCCAAGTCCTCCATGGACCAGAAACAAGCAACCTAGGACCGGTTTTGGGGTTTCACCCCTCTTTAGCCAGGATAGCTTAAATCCAGTAGCACAGTGAGTCCGGGACGCACGTCTGGGCATACCCAGCGCAGTTAGGGCAAGAAACCAAAAGACACACAATTGATGGACAGAATGCAGAACCAATCAAAACATTCACACACAGTCAAGAGATCTGGGTTAAATCCATCATTCCTATGCGCACCATGCCACCCCAGATTAGACCAGGCCATATGCAAATCAGTCTTCGCCCTGTGCCTCATGGGAACAGTCCAGCCCGAACTGCCAAGCCAAGTCCTCGCTGGACAAGAAACAAGCATCCTAGGACCAGTTTCGGGGTTTCACCCCTTTTCAGCCAGGAAAGCTTGAAGCCAGGGGCACAGTGAGCCTGAGACCTACGTCTGGGCATACCCAGCGCAGTTAGTGCAAGAAAGCAAAAGACACACAATTGATAGACGGAATACAGAACCAATCAAAACATTCACCCCAGTCAGGAGATCTGGGTTAAATACATCTTTCTTTTGCTCACCATGCCATCCCAGTTTAGACCTGGCCATATGCAAATCAGTCTTTACCCTGTGCTTCATGGGAACAGTCCAGCCCGAACTGCCAAGCCAAGTCCTCCCTGGACCAGAAACAAGCATCCTAGGACCGGTTTCGGGGTTTCACCCCTCTTCAGCCAGGATAGCTTAAATCCAGTGGCACAGTGAGCCCGGTACACACGTCTGGGCAAACCCAGCGCAGCTAGGGCGAGAAAGCAAAAGACACACAACTGATGGACGGAATGCGGAACTAATCAAAACATTCACCCCCAGTCAGGAGATCTGGGTTAAATCCATCATTCTTTTGCTCACCATGCCATCCCAGTTAAGACTTGGCCATATGCAAATCAGTCTTTACCCTGTGCCTCATGGGAACAGACCAGCCCAAACTGCCAAGCCAAGTCCTCCCTGGACCAGAAACAAGCATCCTAGGACCGCTTTCGGGGTTTCCCCCTCTTCAGCCAGGATAGCTTAAATCCAGTGGCACAGTGAGCCCGGGACCCACGTCTGGGCATACCCAGCGCAGTTAGGGAGAGAAAACAAAAGACACACAATTTGATGGACGGAATGCAGAACCAATCAAAACATTCACCCCCAGTCAAGAGATCTGGCTTAAATCCTTCATTCTTTTGCTCACCATGCCACCCCAGTTTAGACCTGGCCATATGCATATCAGTCTTGGCCCTGTGCCTCATGGGAACAGTCCAGCCGAACTGCCAAGCCAAGTCCTCTCTGGACCAGAAACAAGCATCCTAGGACCGGTTTCGGGGATTCACCCCTCTTCAGCCAGGATAGCTTAAATCCAGTGGCACAGCGAGCCCGGGACCCACTTCTGGGCATACCCAGCACAGTTAGGGCGAGAAAGCAAAAGACACACAATTGATGGACGGAATGCAGAACCAATCAAAACATTCACCCCCAGTCAAGAGATCTGGGTTAAATCGATTATTCTTTTGCTCACCATGCCCCCCCTGTTTAGACCTGGCCATATGCAAATCAGTCTTGGCCCTGTGCCTCATGGGAACTGTCCAGCCGAACTGCCAAGCCAAGTCCTCCCTGGACCAGAAACAAGCAAACTAGGACCGGTTTCGGGGTTTCACCCCTCTTTAGCCAGGATAGCTTAAATCCAGTGGCACAGTGAGTCCGGGACCCACGTCTGGGCATACCCAGCACAGTTAGGGCAAGAAACCAAAAGACACACAATTGATGGACGGAATGCAGAGCCAATCAAAACATTCACCCCTAGTCAAGAGATCTGGCTTAAATCCATCATTCTTTTGCTCACCATGCCACCTCAGTTTAGACCTGGCCATATGCAAATCAGTCTTGGCCCTGTGCCTCATGGGAACAGTCCAGCCGAACTGCCAAGCCAAGTCCTCCCTGGACCAGAAACAAGCAACCTAGGACCGGTTTCGGGGTTTCACCCCTCTTTAGCCAGGATAGCTTAAATCCAGTGGCACAGTGAGTCGGGGACCCACGTCTGGGCATACCCAGCACAGTTAGGGCAAGAAACCAAAAGACACACAATTGATGGACGGAATGCAGAGCCAATCAAAACATTCACCCCTAGTCAAGAGATCTGGCTTAAATCCATCATTCTTTTGCTCACCATGCCACCTCAGTTTAGACCTGGCCATATGCAAATCAGTCTTGGCCCTGTGCCTCATGGGAACAGTCCAGCCCGAACTGCCAAGCCAAGTTCTCCCTGGACCAAAAACAAGCATCCTAGGACCAGTTTCGGGGTTTCACCCCTCTTCAGCCAGGATAGCTTAAATCCAGTGGCACAGTGAACCCGGGACCCACGTCTGGACATACCCAGCGCAGTTAGGGCGAGAAAGAAAAAGACACACAATCGATGGATGGAATGCAGAACCAATGAAAACATTCACCCCCAGTCAGGAGACCTGGGTTAAATCCATCATTCTTTTGCTCACCATGCCACCCCAGTTTAGACCTGGCCATATGCAAATCAGTCTTGTCCCTGTGCCTCATGGGAACAGTCCAGCCCGAACTGCCAAGCCAAGTCCTCCCTGGACCCGAAACAAGCATGCTAGGACCGGTTTCGGGGATTCACCCCTCTTCAGCCAGGATAGCTTAAATCCAGTGGCACATTGAGCCCGGGACCCACGTCTTGGCATACATAGCGAAAATAGGGCGAAAAAGCAAAAGACACACAATTGATGGATGGAATGCAGAACCAATCAAAACATTCATCCACAGTCAAGAGATCTGGGTTAAATCCATCATTCCTTTGCTCACCATGCCACCCCAGATTAGACCAGGCCATATGCAAATCAGTCTTGGCCCTGTGCCTCATGGGAACATTCCAGCCCGAACTGCGATGCCAAGTTCTCCCTGAACCAGAAACAATCATGCTAGGACCGGTTTCGGGGTTTCACCCCTCTTCAGCTAGGATAGCTTAAATCCAGTGGCACAGAGATCCCGGGACCCGCGTGTGGGCATACCCAGCGCAGTTAGGGCGAGAAAGCAAAAGACACACAATTGATAGACGGAATGCAGAACCAATCAAAACATTCACCCACAGTGAAGAGACCTGGGTTAAATCCATCATTCTTTTGCTCACCATGCCACCCCAGTTTAGACCTGGCCATATGCAAATCAGTCTTGGCCCTGTGCCTCATGGGAAGAGTCAAACCCGAACTACTAAGCCAAGTCCTCCCTGGACCAGAAACAAGCATCCTAGGATCGGTTTCGGGGTTTCACCCCTCTTCAGCCAGGATAGCTTTAATCCAGTGGCACTCTGTACCCGGGACTCACGTCTGGGCATACCCAGCGCATTTAGGGCAAGAAAGCAAAAGACACTCAATTGATGGATGGAATTCAGAACCAATAAAAACATTCACCGGCAGTCAAAAGGGCTGGGTTAAATTCATCATTATTTTGCTCACCATGCCACCCCAGATTAGACCTGGCCATTTGCAAATCAGTCTTGGCCCTGTGCCTCATGGGAACAGTCCAGCCCAAACTGCCAAGCCAAGTCCTCCCTGGACCAGAAACAAGCATCCTAGGACTGGTTTCGGGGTTTCACCCCTCTTCAGCCAGGATAGCTTAAAACCAGTGGCACAGTGAGCCTGGGACCCACGTGTGGGCATACCCAGCGCAGTTAGGGCGAGAAAGCAAAAGACACACAATTGATGGACGGTATGCAGAACCAATCAAAAAATTCACCCCCAGTCAGGACATCTGGGTTAAATCCATCATTCCTTTGCTCACCATGTCACCCCAGTTTTGACATGGCCATATGCAAATCAGTCTTGGCCCTGTGCCTCATGGGAACAGTCCAGCCCAAACTGCCAAGCCAAGTCCTCCCTGGGCCAGAAACAAGCATCCTAGGACCGGTTTCAGGGGTTCACCCCTCTTCAGCCAGGATAGCTTAAATCCTGTGGCACTCTGAGCCCGGGACCCACGTCTGGGCGCAACCTGCGCAGTGAGGGCAAAAAAGCAAAAGACACAGAATTGATGGACAGAATGCAGAACCAATCAAAACATTCACCCCCAGTCAGGAGATCTGGGTTAAATCCTTAAATCCTTTGCTCACCATGCCACCCCAGTTTAGACCTGGCCATATGCAAATCAGTCTTGTCCCTGTGCCTCATGGGAAGAGTCCAGCCCAAACTGCCAAGCCAAGTCCTCCCTGGACCAGAAACAAGCATCCTAGGACCGGTTTCGGGGTTTCACCCCTCTTCAACCAGGATAGCTTAAATCCAGTGGCACAGTGAGCCCGGGACCCACGTCTGGGCATACCCAGCGCAGTTAGGGCAAGAAAGCAAAAGACACACAATTGATGGATGGAATGCAGAACAAATCAAAACATTCAACCCAGTCAAGAGATCTGGGTTAAATCCATTATTCTTTTGCTCATCATGACACCCTAGTTTAGACTTGGCCATATGCAAATCAGTCTTGGCCCTGTGCCTCATGGGAACAGTCCCGCCCGAACTGCCAAGCCAAGTCCTCCCTGGACCAGAAACAAGCATCCTAGGACCGGTTTCGGGATTTCACCCCTCTTCAACCAGGATAGCTTAAATCCAGTGGCACAGTGAGCCCGGGACCCACGTCTGGGCATACGCAGCGCAGTTAGGGCGAGAAAACAAAAGACACACAATTGATGGACGGAATGCAGAACCAATCAAAACATTCACCCCCAGTCAAGAGATCTGGCTTAAATCCTTCATTCTTTTGCTCACCATGCCACCCCAGTTTAGACCTGGCCATATGCAAATCAGTCTTGGCCCTGTGCCTCATGAGAACAGTCCAGCCGAACTGCCAAGCCAAGTCCTCTCTGGGCCAGAAACAAGCATCCTAGGACCGGTTTCGGGGTTTCACCCCTCTTCAGCCAGGATAGCTTAAATCCAGTGGCACAGCGAGCCCGGGACCCACGTCTGGGCATACCCAGCGCAGTTAGGGCGAGAAAACAAAAGACACACAATTTGATGGACGGAATGCAGAACCAATCAAAATATTCACCCCCAGTCAAGAGATCTGGCTTAAATCCTTCATTCTTTTGCTCACCATGCCACCCCAGTTTAGACCTGGCCATATGCAAATCAGTCTTGGCCCTGTGCCTCATGGGAACAGTCCAGCCGAACTGCCAAGCCAAGTCCTCTCTGGACCAGAAACAAGCATCCTAGGACTGGTTTCGGGGATTCACCCCTCTTCAGCCAGTATAGCTTAAATCCAGTGGCACAGCGAGCCCGGGACCCACTTCTGGGCATACCCAGCACAGTTAGGGCGAGAAAGCAAAAGACACACAATTGATGGACGGAATGCAGAACCAATCAAAACATTCACCCCCAGTCAAGAGATCTGGGTTAAATCGATTATTCTTTTGCTCACCATGCCCCCCCTGTTTAGACCTGGCCATATGCAAATCAGTCTTGGCCCTGTGCCTCATGGGAACAGTCCAGCCGAACTGCCAAGCCAAGTCCTCCCTGGACCAGAAACAAGCAACCTAGGACCGGTTTCGGGGTTTCACCCCTCTTTAGCCAGGATAGCTTAAATCCAGTGGCACAGTGAGTCCGGGACCCACGTCTGGGCATACCCAGCACAGTTAGGGCAAGAAACCAAAAGACACACAATTGATGGACAGAATGCAGAGCCAATCAAAACATTCACCCCTAGTCAAGAGATCTGGCTTAAATCCATCATTCTTTTGCTCACCATGCCACCTCAGATAAGACCTGGCCATATGCAAATCAGTCTTGGCCCTGTGCCTCATGGGAACAGTCCAGCCCGAACTGCCAAGCCAAGTTCTCCCTGGACCAAAAACAAGCATCCTAGGACCAGTTTCGGGGTTTCACCCCTCTTCAGCCAGGATAGCTTAAATCCAGTGGCACAGTGAACCCGGGACCCACGTCTGGACATACCCAGCGCAGTTAGGGCAAGAAAGAAAAAGACACACAATCGATGGATGGAATGCAGAATCAATGTAAACATTCACCCCCAGTCAGGAGACCTGGGTTAAATCCATCATTCTTTTGCTCACCATGCCACACCAGTTTAGACCTGGCCATATGCAAATCAGTCTTGGCACTGTGCCTCATGGGAACAGTCCAGCCCGAACTGCCAAGCCAAGTCCTCCCTGGACCCGAAACAAGCATGCTAGGACCGGTTTCGGGGATTCACCCCTCTTCAGCCAGGATAGCTTAAATCCAGTGGCCCATTGAGCCCGGGACCCACGTCTTGGCATACATAGCGCAGTTAGGGCGAAAAAGCAAAAGACACACAATTGATGGATGGAATGCAGAACCAATCAAAACATTCACCCACAGTCAAGAGATCTGGGTTAAATCCATCATTCCTTTGCTCACCATGCCACCCCAGATTAGACCAGGCCATATGCAAATCAGTCTTGGCCCTGTGCCTCATGGGAACATTCCAGCCCGAACTGCGATGCCAAGTTCTCCCTGAACCAGAAACAATCATGCTAGGACCGGTTTCGGGGTTTCACCCCTCTTCAGCTAGGATAGCTTAAATCCAGTGGCACAGAGATCCCGGGACCCACGTGTGGGCATACCCAGCGCAGTTAGGGCGAGAAAGCAAAAGACACACAATTGATAGACGGAATGCAGAACCAATCAAAACATTCACCCACAGTGAAGAGACCTGGGTTAAATCCATCATTCTTTTGCTCACCATGCCACCCCAGTTTAGACCTGGCCATATGCAAATCAGTCTTGGCCCTGTGCCTCATGGGAAGAGTCAAACCCGAACTACTAAGCCAAGTCCTCCCTGGACCAGAAACAAGCATCCTAGGATCGGTTTCGGGGTTTCACCCCTCTTCAGCCAGGATAGCTTCAATCCAGTGGCACTCTGTACCCGGGACTCACGTCTGGGCATACCCAGCGCATTTAGGGCGAGAAAGCAAAAGACACTCAATTGATGGATGGAATTCAGAACCAATAAAAACATTCACCGGCAGTCAAAAGGGCTGGGTTAAATTCATCATTATTTTGCTCACCATGCCACCCCAGATTAGACCTGGCCATATGCAAATCAGTCTTGGCCCTGTGCCTCATGGGAACAGTCCAGCCCAAACTGCCAAGCCAAGTCCTCCCTGGACCAGAAACAAGCATCCTAGGACCGGTTTCGGGGTTTCACCCCTCTTCAGCCAGGATAGCTTAAAACCAGTGGCACAGTGAGCCTGGGACCCACGTGTGGGCATACCCAGCGCAGTTAGGGCGAGAAAGCAAAAGACACACAATTGATGGACGGTATGCAGAACCAATCAAAACATTCACCCCCAGTCAGGACATCTGGGTTAAATCCATCATTCCTTTGCTCACCATGTCACCCCAGTATTGACATGGCCATATGCAAATCAGTCTTGGCCCTGTGCCTCATGGGAACAGTCCAGCCCAAACTGCCAAGCCAAGTCCTCCCTGGGCCAGAAACAAGCATCCTAGGACCGGTTTCAGGGGTTCACCCCTCTTCAGCCAGGATAGCTTAAATCCTGTGGCACTCTGAGCCCGGGACCCACGTCTGGGCACAACCTGCGCAGTGAGGGCAAAAAAGCAAAAGACACAGAATTGATGGACAGAATGCAGAACCAATCAAAACATTCACCCCCAGTCAGGAGATCTGGGTTAAATCCTTAAATCCTTTGCTCACCATGCCACCCCAGTTTAGACCTGGCCATATGCAAATCAGTCTTGTCCCTGTGCCTCATGGGAAGAGTCCAGCCCAAACTGCCAAGCCAAGTCCTCCCTGGACCAGAAACAAGCATCCTATGACCGGTTTTGGGGTTTCACCCCTCTTCAACCAGGATAGCTTAAATCCAGTGGCACAGTGAGCCCGGGACCCACGTCTGGGCATACCCAGCGCAGTTAGGGCAAGAAAGCAAAAGACACACAATAGATGGATGGAATGCAGAACCAATCAAAACATTCAACCCAGTCAAGAGATCTGGGTTAAATCCATTATTCTTTTGCTCATCATGACACCCTAGTTTAGACTTGGCCATATGCAAATCAGTCTTGGCCCTGTGCCTCATGGGAACAGTCCCGCCCGAACTGCCAAGCCAAGTCCTCCCTGGACTAGAAACAAGCATCCTAGGACCGGTTTCGGGATTTCACCCCTCTTCAACCAGGATAGCTTAAATCCAGTGGCACAGTGAGCCCGGGACCCACGTCTGGGCATACCCAGCGCAGTTAGGGCGAGAAACCAAAAGACACACAATTGATGGACGGAATGCAGAACCAATCAAGACATTCACCCCCAGTCAAGAGATCTGGCTTAAATCCTTCATTCTTTTGCTCACCATGCCACCCCAGTTTAGACCTGGCCATATGCAAATCAGTCTTGGCCCTGTGCCTCATGAGAACAGTCCAGCCGAACTGCCAAGCCAAGTCCTCTCTGGGCCAGAAACAAGCATCCTAGGACCGGTTTCGGGGTTTCACCCCTCTTCAGCCAGGATAGCTTAAATCCAGTGGCACAGCGAGCCCGGGACCCACGTCTGGGCATACCCAGCGCAGTTAGGGCGAGAAAACAAAAGACACACAATTTGATGGACGGAATGCAGAACCAATCAAAATATTCACCCCCAGTCAAGAGATCTGGCTTAAATCCTTCATTCTTTTGCTCACCATGCCACCCCAGTTTAGACCTGGCCATATGCAAATCAGTCTTGGCCCTGTGCCTCATGGGAACAGTCCAGCCGAACTGCCAAGCCAAGTCCTCTCTGGACCAGAAACAAGCATCCTAGGACCGGTTTCGGGGATTCACCCCTCTTCAGCCAGGATAGCTTAAATCCAGTGGCACAGCGAGCCCGGGACCCACTTCTGGGCATACCCAGCACAGTTAGGGCGAGAAAGCAAAAGACACACAATTGATGGACGGAATGCAGAACCAATCAAAACATTCACCCCCAGTCAAGAGATCTGGGTTAAATCGATTATTCTTTTGCTCACCATGCCCCCCCTGTTTAGACCTGGCCATATGCAAATCAGTCTTGGCCCTGTGCCTCATGGAAACAGTCCAGCCGAACTGCCAAGCCAAGTCCTCCCTGGACCAGAAACAAGCAACCTAGGACCGGTTTCGGGGTTTCACCCCTCTTTAGCCAGGATAGCTTAAATCCAGTGGCACAGTGAGTCCGGGACCCACGTCTGGGCATACCCAGCACAGTTAGGGCAAGAAACCAAAAGACACACAATTGATGGACGGAATGCAGAGCCAATCAAAACATTCACCCCTAGTCAAGAGATCTGGCTTAAATCCATCATTCTTTTGCTCACCATGCCACCTCAGTTTAGACCTGGCCATATGCAAATCAGTCTTGGCCCTGTGCCTCATGGGAACAGTCCAGCCGAACTGCCAAGCCAAGTCCTCCCTGGACCAGAAACAAGCAACCTAGGACCGGTTTCGGGGTTTCACCCCTCTTTAGCCAGGATAGCTTAAATCCAGTGGCACAGTGAGTCGGGGACCCACGTCTGGGCATACCCAGCACAGTTAGGGCAAGAAACCAAAAGACACACAATTGATGGACGGAATGCAGAGCCAATCAAAACATTCACCCCTAGTCAAGAGATCTGGCTTAAATCCATCATTCTTTTGCTCACCATGCCACCTCAGTTTAGACCTGGCCATATGCAAATCAGTCTTGGCCCTGTGCCTCATGGGAACAGTCCAGCCCGAACTGCCAAGCCAAGTTCTCCCTGGACCAAAAACAAGCATCCTAGGACCAGTTTCGGGGTTTCACCCCTCTTCAGCCAGGATAGCTTAAATCCAGTGGCACAGTGAACCCGGGACCCACGTCTGGACATACCCAGCGCAGTTAGGGCGAGAAAGAAAAAGACACACAATCGATGGATGGAATGCAGAACCAATGAAAACATTCACCCCCAGTCAGGAGACCTGGGTTAAATCCATCATTCTTTTGCTCACCATGCCACCCCAGTTTAGACCTGGCCATATGCAAATCAGTCTTGTCCCTGTGCCTCATGGGAACAGTCCAGCCCGAACTGCCAAGCCAAGTCCTCCCTGGACCCGAAACAAGCATGCTAGGACCGGTTTCGGGGATTCACCCCTCTTCAGCCAGGATAGCTTAAATCCAGTGGCACATTGAGCCCGGGACCCACGTCTTGGCATACATAGCGAAAATAGGGCGAAAAAGCAAAAGACACACAATTGATGGATGGAATGCAGAACCAATCAAAACATTCATCCACAGTCAAGAGATCTGGGTTAAATCCATCATTCCTTTGCTCACCATGCCACCCCAGATTAGACCAGGCCATATGCAAATCAGTCTTGGCCCTGTGCCTCATGGGAACATTCCAGCCCGAACTGCGATGCCAAGTTCTCCCTGAACCAGAAACAATCATGCTAGGACCGGTTTCGGGGTTTCACCCCTCTTCAGCTAGGATAGCTTAAATCCAGTGGCACAGAGATCCCGGGACCCGCGTGTGGGCATACCCAGCGCAGTTAGGGCGAGAAAGCAAAAGACACACAATTGATAGACGGAATGCAGAACCAATCAAAACATTCACCCACAGTGAAGAGACCTGGGTTAAATCCATCATTCTTTTGCTCACCATGCCACCCCAGTTTAGACCTGGCCATATGCAAATCAGTCTTGGCCCTGTGCCTCATGGGAAGAGTCAAACCCGAACTACTAAGCCAAGTCCTCCCTGGACCAGAAACAAGCATCCTAGGATCGGTTTCGGGGTTTCACCCCTCTTCAGCCAGGATAGCTTTAATCCAGTGGCACTCTGTACCCGGGACTCACGTCTGGGCATACCCAGCGCATTTAGGGCAAGAAAGCAAAAGACACTCAATTGATGGATGGAATTCAGAACCAATAAAAACATTCACCGGCAGTCAAAAGGGCTGGGTTAAATTCATCATTATTTTGCTCACCATGCCACCCCAGATTAGACCTGGCCATTTGCAAATCAGTCTTGGCCCTGTGCCTCATGGGAACAGTCCAGCCCAAACTGCCAAGCCAAGTCCTCCCTGGACCAGAAACAAGCATCCTAGGACTGGTTTCGGGGTTTCACCCCTCTTCAGCCAGGATAGCTTAAAACCAGTGGCACAGTGAGCCTGGGACCCACGTGTGGGCATACCCAGCGCAGTTAGGGCGAGAAAGCAAAAGACACACAATTGATGGACGGTATGCAGAACCAATCAAAAAATTCACCCCCAGTCAGGACATCTGGGTTAAATCCATCATTCCTTTGCTCACCATGTCACCCCAGTTTTGACATGGCCATATGCAAATCAGTCTTGGCCCTGTGCCTCATGGGAACAGTCCAGCCCAAACTGCCAAGCCAAGTCCTCCCTGGGCCAGAAACAAGCATCCTAGGACCGGTTTCAGGGGTTCACCCCTCTTCAGCCAGGATAGCTTAAATCCTGTGGCACTCTGAGCCCGGGACCCACGTCTGGGCGCAACCTGCGCAGTGAGGGCAAAAAAGCAAAAGACACAGAATTGATGGACAGAATGCAGAACCAATCAAAACATTCACCCCCAGTCAGGAGATCTGGGTTAAATCCTTAAATCCTTTGCTCACCATGCCACCCCAGTTTAGACCTGGCCATATGCAAATCAGTCTTGTCCCTGTGCCTCATGGGAAGAGTCCAGCCCAAACTGCCAAGCCAAGTCCTCCCTGGACCAGAAACAAGCATCCTAGGACCGGTTTCGGGGTTTCACCCCTCTTCAACCAGGATAGCTTAAATCCAGTGGCACAGTGAGCCCGGGACCCACGTCTGGGCATACCCAGCGCAGTTAGGGCAAGAAAGCAAAAGACACACAATTGATGGATGGAATGCAGAACAAATCAAAACATTCAACCCAGTCAAGAGATCTGGGTTAAATCCATTATTCTTTTGCTCATCATGACACCCTAGTTTAGACTTGGCCATATGCAAATCAGTCTTGGCCCTGTGCCTCATGGGAACAGTCCCGGCCGAACTGCCAAGCCAAGTCCTCCCTGGACCAGAAACAAGCATCCTAGGACCGGTTTCGGGATTTCACCCCTCTTCAACCAGGATAGCTTAAATCCAGTGGCACAGTGAGCCCGGGACCCACGTCTGGGCATACGCAGCGCAGTTAGGGCGAGAAACCAAAAGACACACAATTGATGGACGGAATGCAGAACCAATCAAAACATTCACCCCCAGTCAAGAGATCTGGCTTAAATCCTTCATTCTTTTGCTCACCATGCCACCCCAGTTTAGACCTGGCCATATGCAAATCAGTCTTGGCCCTGTGCCTCATGAGAACAGTCCAGCCGAACTGCCAAGCCAAGTCCTCTCTGGGCCAGAAACAAGCATCCTAGGACCGGTTTCGGGGTTTCACCCCTCTTCAGCCAGGATAGCTTAAATCCAGTGGCACAGCGAGCCCGGGACCCACGTCTGGGCATACCCAGCGCAGTTAGGGCGAGAAAACAAAAGACACACAATTTGATGGACGGAATGCAGAACCAATCAAAATATTCACCCCCAGTCAAGAGATCTGGCTTAAATCCTTCATTCTTTTGCTCACCATGCCACCCCAGTTTAGACCTGGCCATATGCAAATCAGTCTTGGCCCTGTGCCTCATGGGAACAGTCCAGCCGAACTGCCAAGCCAAGTCCTCTCTGGACCAGAAACAAGCATCCTAGGACTGGTTTCGGGGATTCACCCCTCTTCAGCCAGTATAGCTTAAATCCAGTGGCACAGCGAGCCCGGGACCCACTTCTGGGCATACCCAGCACAGTTAGGGCGAGAAAGCAAAAGACACACAATTGATGGACGGAATGCAGAACCAATCAAAACATTCACCCCCAGTCAAGAGATCTGGGTTAAATCGATTATTCTTTTGCTCACCATGCCCCCCCTGTTTAGACCTGGCCATATGCAAATCAGTCTTGGCCCTGTGCCTCATGGGAACAGTCCAGCCGAACTGCCAAGCCAAGTCCTCCCTGGACCAGAAACAAGCAACCTAGGACCGGTTTCGGGGTTTCACCCCTCTTTAGCCAGGATAGCTTAAATCCAGTGGCACAGTGAGTCCGGGACCCACGTCTGGGCATACCCAGCACAGTTAGGGCAAGAAACCAAAAGACACACAATTGATGGACAGAATGCAGAGCCAATCAAAACATTCACCCCTAGTCAAGAGATCTGGCTTAAATCCATCATTCTTTTGCTCACCATGCCACCTCAGATAAGACCTGGCCATATGCAAATCAGTCTTGGCCCTGTGCCTCATGGGAACAGTCCAGCCCGAACTGCCAAGCCAAGTTCTCCCTGGACCAAAAACAAGCATCCTAGGACCAGTTTCGGGGTTTCACCCCTCTTCAGCCAGGATAGCTTAAATCCAGTGGCACAGTGAACCCGGGACCCACGTCTGGACATACCCAGCGCAGTTAGGGCAAGAAAGAAAAAGACACACAATCGATGGATGGAATGCAGAATCAATGTAAACATTCACCCCCAGTCAGGAGACCTGGGTTAAATCCATCATTCTTTTGCTCACCATGCCACACCAGTTTAGACCTGGCCATATGCAAATCAGTCTTGGCACTGTGCCTCATGGGAACAGTCCAGCCCGAACTGCCAAGCCAAGTCCTCCCTGGACCCGAAACAAGCATGCTAGGACCGGTTTCGGGGATTCACCCCTCTTCAGCCAGGATAGCTTAAATCCAGTGGCCCATTGAGCCCGGGACCCACGTCTTGGCATACATAGCGCAGTTAGGGCGAAAAAGCAAAAGACACACAATTGATGGATGGAATGCAGAACCAATCAAAACATTCACCCACAGTCAAGAGATCTGGGTTAAATCCATCATTCCTTTGCTCACCATGCCACCCCAGATTAGACCAGGCCATATGCAAATCAGTCTTGGCCCTGTGCCTCATGGGAACATTCCAGCCCGAACTGCGATGCCAAGTTCTCCCTGAACCAGAAACAATCATGCTAGGACGGGTTTCGGGGTTTCACCCCTCTTCAGCTAGGATAGCTTAAATCCAGTGGCACAGAGATCCCGGGACCCACGTGTGGGCATACCCAGCGCAGTTAGGGCGAGAAAGCAAAAGACACACAATTGATAGACGGAATGCAGAACCAATCAAAACATTCACCCACAGTGAAGAGACCTGGGTTAAATCCATCATTCTTTTGCTCACCATGCCACCCCAGTTTAGACCTGGCCATATGCAAATCAGTCTTGGCCCTGTGCCTCATGGGAAGAGTCAAACCCGAACTACTAAGCCAAGTCCTCCCTGGACCAGAAACAAGCATCCTAGGATCGGTTTCGGGGTTTCACCCCTCTTCAGCCAGGATAGCTTCAATCCAGTGGCACTCTGTACCCGGGACTCACGTCTGGGCATACCCAGCGCATTTAGGGCGAGAAAGCAAAAGACACTCAATTGATGGATGGAATTCAGAACCAATAAAAACATTCACCGGCAGTCAAAAGGGCTGGGTTAAATTCATCATTATTTTGCTCACCATGCCACCCCAGATTAGACCTGGCCATATGCAAATCAGTCTTGGCCCTGTGCCTCATGGGAACAGTCCAGCCCAAACTGCCAAGCCAAGTCCTCCCTGGACCAGAAACAAGCATCCTAGGACCGGTTTCGGGGTTTCACCCCTCTTCAGCCAGGATAGCTTAAAACCAGTGGCACAGTGAGCCTGGGACCCACGTGTGGGCATACCCAGCGCAGTTAGGGCGAGAAAGCAAAAGACACACAATTGATGGACGGTATGCAGAACCAATCAAAACATTCACCCCCAGTCAGGACATCTGGGTTAAATCCATCATTCCTTTGCTCACCATGTCACCCCAGTATTGACATGGCCATATGCAAATCAGTCTTGGCCCTGTGCCTCATGGGAACAGTCCAGCCCAAACTGCCAAGCCAAGTCCTCCCTGGGCCAGAAACAAGCATCCTAGGACCGGTTTCAGGGGTTCACCCCTCTTCAGCCAGGATAGCTTAAATCCTGTGGCACTCTGAGCCCGGGACCCACGTCTGGGCACAACCTGCGCAGTGAGGGCAAAAAAGCAAAAGACACAGAATTGATGGACAGAATGCAGAACCAATCAAAACATTCACCCCCAGTCAGGAGATCTGGGTTAAATCCTTAAATCCTTTGCTCACCATGCCACCCCAGTTTAGACCTGGCCATATGCAAATCAGTCTTGTCCCTGTGCCTCATGGGAAGAGTCCAGCCCAAACTGCCAAGCCAAGTCCTCCCTGGACCAGAAACAAGCATCCTATGACCGGTTTTGGGGTTTCACCCCTCTTCAACCAGGATAGCTTAAATCCAGTGGCACAGTGAGCCCGGGACCCACGTCTGGGCATACCCAGCGCAGTTAGGGCAAGAAAGCAAAAGACACACAATAGATGGATGGAATGCAGAACCAATCAAAACATTCAACCCAGTCAAGAGATCTGGGTTAAATCCATTATTCTTTTGCTCATCATGACACCCTAGTTTAGACTTGGCCATATGCAAATCAGTCTTGGCCCTGTGCCTCATGGGAACAGTCCCGCCCGAACTGCCAAGCCAAGTCCTCCCTGGACTAGAAACAAGCATCCTAGGACCGGTTTCGGGATTTCACCCCTCTTCAACCAGGATAGCTTAAATCCAGTGGCACAGTGAGCCCGGGACCCACGTCTGGGCATACCCAGCGCAGTTAGGGCGAGAAACCAAAAGACACACAATTGATGGACGGAATGCAGAACCAATCAAGACATTCACCCCCAGTCAAGAGATCTGGCTTAAATCCTTCATTCTTTTGCTCACCATGCCACCCCAGTTTAGACCTGGCCATATGCAAATCAGTCTTGGCCCTGTGCCTCATGAGAACAGTCCAGCCGAACTGCCAAGCCAAGTCCTCTCTGGGCCAGAAACAAGCATCCTAGGACCGGTTTCGGGGTTTCACCCCTCTTCAGCCAGGATAGCTTAAATCCAGTGGCACAGCGAGCCCGGGACCCACGTCTGGGCATACCCAGCGCAGTTAGGGCGAGAAAACAAAAGACACACAATTTGATGGACGGAATGCAGAACCAATCAAAATATTCACCCCCAGTCAAGAGATCTGGCTTAAATCCTTCATTCTTTTGCTCACCATGCCACCCCAGTTTAGACCTGGCCATATGCAAATCAGTCTTGGCCCTGTGCCTCATGGGAACAGTCCAGCCGAACTGCCAAGCCAAGTCCTCTCTGGACCAGAAACAAGCATCCTAGGACCGGTTTCGGGGATTCACCCCTCTTCAGCCAGGATAGCTTAAATCCAGTGGCACAGCGAGCCCGGGACCCACTTCTGGGCATACCCAGCACAGTTAGGGCGAGAAAGCAAAAGACACACAATTGATGGACGGAATGCAGAACCAATCAAAACATTCACCCCCAGTCAAGAGATCTGGGTTAAATCGATTATTCTTTTGCTCACCATGCCCCCCCTGTTTAGACCTGGCCATATGCAAATCAGTCTTGGCCCTGTGCCTCATGGAAACAGTCCAGCCGAACTGCCAAGCCAAGTCCTCCCTGGACCAGAAACAAGCAACCTAGGACCGGTTTCGGGGTTTCACCCCTCTTTAGCCAGGATAGCTTAAATCCAGTGGCACAGTGAGTCCGGGACCCACGTCTGGGCATACCCAGCACAGTTAGGGCAAGAAACCAAAAGACACACAATTGATGGACGGAATGCAGAGCCAATCAAAACATTCACCCCTAGTCAAGAGATCTGGCTTAAATCCATCATTCTTTTGCTCACCATGCCACCTCAGATAAGACCTGGCCATATGCAAATCAGTCTTGGCCCTGTGCCTCATGGGAACAGTCCAGCCCGAACTGCCAAGCCAAGTTCTCCCTGGACCAAAAACAAGTATCCTAGGACCAGTTTCGGGGTTTCACCCCTCTTCAGCCAGGATAGCTTAAATCCAGTGGCACAGTGAACCCGGGACCCACGTCTGGACATGCCCAGCGCAGTTAGGGCGAGAAAGAAAAAGACACACAATCGATGGATGGAATGCAGAACCAATGAAAACATTCACCCCCAGTCAGGAGACCTGGGTTAAATCCATCCTTCTTTTGCTCACCATGCCACACCAGTTTAGACCTGGCCATATGCAAATCAGTCTTGGACCTGTGCCTCATGGGAACAGTCCAGCCCGAACTGCCAAGCCAAGTCCTCCCTGGACCCGAAACAAGCATGCTAGGACCGGTTTCGGGGATTCACCCCTCTTCAGCCAGGATAGCTTAAATCCAGTGGCACATTGAGCCCGGGACCCACGTCTTGGCATACATAGCGCAGTTAGGGCGAAAAAGCAAAAGACACACAATTGATGGATGGAATGCAGAACCAATCAAAACATTCACCCACAGTCAAGAGATCTGGGTTAAATCCATCATTCCTTTGCTCACCATGCCACCCCAGATTAGACCAGGCCATATGCAAATCAGTCTTGGCCCTGTGCCTCATGGGAACATTCCAGCCCGAACTGCGATGCCAAGTTCTCCCTGAACCAGAAACAATCATGCTAGGACGGGTTTCGGGGTTTCACCCCTCTTCAGCTAGGATAGCTTAAATCCAGTGGCACAGAGATCCCGGGACCCACGTGTGGGCATACCCAGCGCAGTTAGGGCGAGAAAGCAAAAGACACACAATTGATAGACGGAATGCAGAACCAATCAAAACATTCACCCACAGTGAAGAGACCTGGGTTAAATCCATCATTCTTTTGCTCACCATGCCACCCCAGTTTAGACCTGGCCATATGCAAATCAGTCTTGGCCCTGTGCCTCATGGGAAGAGTCAAACCCGAACTACTAAGCCAAGTCCTCCCTGGACCAGAAACAAGCATCCTAGGATCGGTTTCGGGGTTTCACCCCTCTTCAGCCAGGATAGCTTCAATCCAGTGGCACTCTGTACCCGGGACTCACGTCTGGGCATACCCAGCGCATTTAGGGCGAGAAAGCAAAAGACACTCAATTGATGGATGGAATTCAGAACCAATAAAAACATTCACCGGCAGTCAAAAGGGCTGGGTTAAATTCATCATTATTTTGCTCACCATGCCACCCCAGATTAGACCTGGCCATATGCAAATCAGTCTTGGCCCTGTGCCTCATGGGAACAGTCCAGCCCAAACTGCCAAGCCAAGTCCTCCCTGGACCAGAAACAAGCATCCTAGGACCGGTTTCGGGGTTTCACCCCTCTTCAGCCAGGATAGCTTAAAACCAGTGGCACAGTGAGCCTGGGACCCACGTGTGGGCATACCCAGCGCAGTTAGGGCGAGAAAGCAAAAGACACACAATTGATGGACGGTATGCAGAACCAATCAAAACATTCACCCCCAGTCAGGACATCTGGGTTAAATCCATCATTCCTTTGCTCACCATGTCACCCCAGTATTGACATGGCCATATGCAAATCAGTCTTGGCCCTGTGCCTCATGGGAACAGTCCAGCCCAAACTGCCAAGCCAAGTCCTCCCTGGGCCAGAAACAAGCATCCTAGGACCGGTTTCAGGGGTTCACCCCTCTTCAGCCAGGATAGCTTAAATCCTGTGGCACTCTGAGCCCGGGACCCACGTCTGGGCACAACCTGCGCAGTGAGGGCAAAAAAGCAAAAGACACAGAATTGATGGACAGAATGCAGAACCAATCAAAACATTCACCCCCAGTCAGGAGATCTGGGTTAAATCCTTAAATCCTTTGCTCACCATGCCACCCCAGTTTAGACCTGGCCATATGCAAATCAGTCTTGTCCCTGTGCCTCATGGGAAGAGTCCAGCCCAAACTGCCAAGCCAAGTCCTCCCTGGACCAGAAACAAGCATCCTATGACCGGTTTTGGGGTTTCACCCCTCTTCAACCAGGATAGCTTAAATCCAGTGGCACAGTGAGCCCGGGACCCACGTCTGGGCATACCCAGCGCAGTTAGGGCAAGAAAGCAAAAGACACACAATAGATGGATGGAATGCAGAACCAATCAAAACATTCAACCCAGTCAAGAGATCTGGGTTAAATCCATTATTCTTTTGCTCATCATGACACCCTAGTTTAGACTTGGCCATATGCAAATCAGTCTTGGCCCTGTGCCTCATGGGAACAGTCCCGCCCGAACTGCCAAGCCAAGTCCTCCCTGGACTAGAAACAAGCATCCTAGGACCGGTTTCGGGATTTCACCCCTCTTCAACCAGGATAGCTTAAATCCAGTGGCACAGTGAGCCCGGGACCCACGTCTGGGCATACCCAGCGCAGTTAGGGCGAGAAACCAAAAGACACACAATTGATGGACGGAATGCAGAACCAATCAAGACATTCACCCCCAGTCAAGAGATCTGGCTTAAATCCTTCATTCTTTTGCTCACCATGCCACCCCAGTTTAGACCTGGCCATATGCAAATCAGTCTTGGCCCTGTGCCTCATGAGAACAGTCCAGCCGAACTGCCAAGCCAAGTCCTCTCTGGGCCAGAAACAAGCATCCTAGGACCGGTTTCGGGGTTTCACCCCTCTTCAGCCAGGATAGCTTAAATCCAGTGGCACAGCGAGCCCGGGACCCACGTCTGGGCATACCCAGCGCAGTTAGGGCGAGAAAACAAAAGACACACAATTTGATGGACGGAATGCAGAACCAATCAAAATATTCACCCCCAGTCAAGAGATCTGGCTTAAATCCTTCATTCTTTTGCTCACCATGCCACCCCAGTTTAGACCTGGCCATATGCAAATCAGTCTTGGCCCTGTGCCTCATGGGAACAGTCCAGCCGAACTGCCAAGCCAAGTCCTCTCTGGACCAGAAACAAGCATCCTAGGACCGGTTTCGGGGATTCACCCCTCTTCAGCCAGGATAGCTTAAATCCAGTGGCACAGCGAGCCCGGGACCCACTTCTGGGCATACCCAGCACAGTTAGGGCGAGAAAGCAAAAGACACACAATTGATGGACGGAATGCAGAACCAATCAAAACATTCACCCCCAGTCAAGAGATCTGGGTTAAATCGATTATTCTTTTGCTCACCATGCCCCCCCTGTTTAGACCTGGCCATATGCAAATCAGTCTTGGCCCTGTGCCTCATGGAAACAGTCCAGCCGAACTGCCAAGCCAAGTCCTCCCTGGACCAGAAACAAGCAACCTAGGACCGGTTTCGGGGTTTCACCCCTCTTTAGCCAGGATAGCTTAAATCCAGTGGCACAGTGAGTCCGGGACCCACGTCTGGGCATACCCAGCACAGTTAGGGCAAGAAACCAAAAGACACACAATTGATGGACGGAATGCAGAGCCAATCAAAACATTCACCCCTAGTCAAGAGATCTGGCTTAAATCCATCATTCTTTTGCTCACCATGCCACCTCAGATAAGACCTGGCCATATGCAAATCAGTCTTGGCCCTGTGCCTCATGGGAACAGTCCAGCCCGAACTGCCAAGCCAAGTTCTCCCTGGACCAAAAACAAGTATCCTAGGACCAGTTTCGGGGTTTCACCCCTCTTCAGCCAGGATAGCTTAAATCCAGTGGCACAGTGAACCCGGGACCCACGTCTGGACATGCCCAGCGCAGTTAGGGCGAGAAAGAAAAAGACACACAATCGATGGATGGAATGCAGAACCAATGAAAACATTCACCCCCAGTCAGGAGACCTGGGTTAAATCCATCCTTCTTTTGCTCACCATGCCACACCAGTTTAGACCTGGCCATATGCAAATCAGTCTTGGACCTGTGCCTCATGGGAACAGTCCAGCCCGAACTGCCAAGCCAAGTCCTCCCTGGACCCGAAACAAGCATGCTAGGACCGGTTTCGGGGATTCACCCCTCTTCAGCCAGGATAGCTTAAATCCAGTGGCACATTGAGCCCGGGACCCACGTCTTGGCATACATAGCGCAGTTAGGGCGAAAAAGCAAAAGACACACAATTGATGGATGGAATGCAGAACCAATCAAAACATTCACCCACAGTCAAGAGATCTGGGTTAAATCCATCATTCCTTTGCTCACCATGCCACCCCAGATTAGACCAGGCCATATGCAAATCAGTCTTGGCCCTGTGCCTCATGGGAACATTCCAGCCCGAACTGCGATGCCAAGTTCTCCCTGAACCAGAAACAATCATGCTAGGACGGGTTTCGGGGTTTCACCCCTCTTCAGCTAGGATAGCTTAAATCCAGTGGCACAGAGATCCCGGGACCCACGTGTGGGCATACCCAGCGCAGTTAGGGCGAGAAAGCAAAAGACACACAATTGATAGACGGAATGCAGAACCAATCAAAACATTCACCCACAGTGAAGAGACCTGGGTTAAATCCATCATTCTTTTGCTCACCATGCCACCCCAGTTTAGACCTGGCCATATGCAAATCAGTCTTGGCCCTGTGCCTCATGGGAAGAGTCCAGCCCGAACTACTAAGCCAAGTCCTCCCTGGACCAGAAACAAGCATCCTAGGATCGGTGTCGGGGTTTCACCCCTCTTCAGCCAGGATAGCTTCAATCCAGTGGCACTCTGTACCCGGGACTCACGTCTGGGCATACCCAGCGCATTTAGGGCGAGAAAGCAAAAGACACTCAATTGATGGATGGAATTCAGAACCAATAAAAACATTCACCGGCAGTCAAAAGGGCTGGGTTAAATTCATCATTATTTTGCTCACCATGCCACCCCAGTTTAGACCTGGCCATATGCAAATCAGTCTTGGCCCTGTGCCTCATGGGAACAGTCCAGCCCAAACTGCCAAGCCAAGTCCTCCCTGGACCAGAAACAAGCATCCTAGGACCGGTTTCGGGGTTTCACCCCTCTTCAGCCAGGATAGCTTAAAACCAGTGGCACAGTGAGCCTGGGACCCACGTGTGGGCATACCCAGCGCAGTTAGGGCGAGAAAGCAAAAGACACACAATTGATGGACGGTATGCAGAACCAATCAAAACATTCACCCCCAGTCAGGAGATCTGGGTTAAATCCTTAAATCCTTTGCTCACCATGCCACCCCAGTTTAGACCTGGCCATATGCAAATCAGTCTTGTCCCTGTGCCTCATGGGAAGAGTCCAGCCCAAACTGCCAAGCCAAGTCCTCCCTGGACCAGAAACAAGCATCCTAGGACCGGTTTTGGGGTTTCACCCCTCTTCAACCAGGATAGCTTAAATCCAGTGGCACAGTGAGCCCGGGACCCACGTCTGGGCATACCCAGCGCAGTTAGGGCAAGAAAGCAAAAGACACACAATAGATGGATGGAATGCAGAACCAATCAAAACATTCAACCCAGTCAAGAGATCTGGGTTAAATCCATTATTCTTTTGCTCATCATGACACCCTAGTTTAGACTTGGCCATATGCAAATCAGTCTTGGCCCTGTGCCTCATGGGAACAGTCCCGCCCGAACTGCCAAGCCAAGTCCTCCCTGGACTAGAAACAAGCATCCTAGGACCGGTTTCGGGATTTCACCCCTCTTCAACCAGGATAGCTTAAATCCAGTGGCACAGTGAGCCCGGGACCCACGTCTGGGCATACCCAGCGCAGTTAGGGCGAGAAACCAAAAGACACACAATTGATGGACGGAATGCAGAACTAATCAAGACATTCACCCCCAGTCAAGAGATCTGGCTTAAATCCTTCATTCTTTTGCTCACCATGCCACCCCAGTTTAGACCTGGCCATATGCAAATCAGTCTTGGCCCTGTGCCTCATGAGAACAGTCCAGCCGAACTGCCAAGCCAAGTCCTCTCTGGGCCAGAAACAAGCATCCTAGGACCGGTTTCGGGGTTTCACCCCTCTTCAGCCAGGATAGCTTAAATCCAGTGGCACAGCGAGCCCGGGACCCACGTCTGGGCATACCCAGCGCAGTTAGGGCGAGAAAACAAAAGACACACAATTTGATGGACGGAATGCAGAACCAATCAAAATATTCACCCCCAGTCAAGAGATCTGGCTTAAATCCTTCATTCTTTTGCTCACCATGCCACCGCAGTTTAGACCTGGCCATATGCAAATCAGTCTTGGCCCTGTGCCTCATGGGAACAGTCCAGCCGAACTGCCAAGCCAAGTCCTCTCTGGACCAGAAACAAGCATCCTAGGACCGGTTTCGGGGATTCACCCCTCTTCAGCCAGGATAGCTTAAATCCAGTGGCACAGCGAGCCCGGGACCCACTTCTGGGCATACCCAGCACAGTTAGGGCGAGAAAGCAAAAGACACACAATTGATGGACGGAATGCAGAACCAATCAAAACATTCACCCCCAGTCAAGAGATCTGGGTTAAATCGATTATTCTTTTGCTCACCATGCCCCCCCTGTTTAGACCTGGCCATATGCAAATCAGTCTTGGCCCTGTGCCTCATGGGAACAGTCCAGCCGAAATGCCAAGCCAAGTCCTCCCTGGACCAGAAACAAGCAACCTAGGACCGGTTTCGGGGTTTCACCCCTCTTTAGCCAGGATAGCTTAAATCCAGTGGCACAGTGAGTCCGGGACCCACGTCTGGGCATACCCAGCACAGTTAGGGCAAGAAACCAAAAGACACACAATTGATGGACGGAATGCAGAGCCAATCAAAACATTCACCCCTAGTCAAGAGATCTGGCTTAAATCCATCATTCTTTTGCTCACCATGCCACCTCAGATAAGACCTGGCCATATGCAAATCAGTCTTGGCCCTGTGCCTCATGGGAACAGTCCAGCCCGAACTGCCAAGCCAAGTTCTCCCTGGACCAAAAACAAGCATCCTAGGACCAGTTTCGGGGTTTCACCCCTCTTCAGCCAGGATAGCTTAAATCCAGTGGCACAGTGAACCCGGGACCCACGTCTGGACATGCCCAGCGCAGTTAGGGCGAGAAAGAAAAAGACACACAATCGATGGATGGAATGCAGAACCAATGAAAACATTCACCCCCAGTCAGGAGACCTGGGTTAAATCCATCCTTCTTTTGCTCACCATGCCACACCAGTTTAGACCTGGCCATATGCAAATCAGTCTTGGACCTGTGCCTCATGGGAACAGTCCAGCCCGAACTGCCAAGCCAAGTCCTCCCTGGACCCGAAACAAGCATGCTAGGACCGGTTTCGGGGATTCACCCCTCTTCAGCCAGGATAGCTTAAATCCAGTGGCACATTGAGCCCGGGACCCACGTCTTGGCATACATAGCGCAGTTAGGGCGAAAAAGCAAAAGACACACAATTGATGGATGGAATGCAGAACCAATCAAAACATTCACCCACAGTCAAGAGATCTGGGTTAAATCCATCATTCCTTTGCTCACCATGCCACCCCAGATTAGACCAGGCCATATGCAAATCAGTCTTGGCCCTGTGCCTCATGGGAACATTCCAGCCCGAACTGCGATGCCAAGTTCTCCCTGAACCAGAAACAATCATGCTAGGACGGGTTTCGGGGTTTCACCCCTCTTCAGCTAGGATAGCTTAAATCCAGTGGCACAGAGATCCCGGGACCCACGTGTGGGCATACCCAGCGCAGTTAGGGCGAGAAAGCAAAAGACACACAATTGATAGACGGAATGCAGAACCAATCAAAACATTCACCCACAGTGAAGAGACCTGGGTTAAATCCATCATTCTTTTGCTCACCATGCCACCCCAGTTTAGACCTGGCCATATGCAAATCAGTCTTGGCCCTGTGCCTCATGGGAAGAGTCCAGCCCGAACTACTAAGCCAAGTCCTCCCTGGACCAGAAACAAGCATCCTAGGATCGGTTTCGGGGTTTCACCCCTCTTCAGCCAGGATAGCTTCAATCCAGTGGCACTCTGTACCCGGGACTCACGTCTGGGCATACCCAGCGCATTTAGGGCGAGAAAGCAAAAGACACTCAATTGATGGATGGAATTCAGAACCAATAAAAACATTCACCGGCAGTCAAAAGGGCTGGGTTAAATTCATCATTATTTTGCTCACCATGCCACCCCAGTTTAGACCTGGCCATATGCAAATCAGTCTTGGCCCTGTGCCTCATGGGAACAGTCCAGCCCAAACTGCCAAGCCAAGTCCTCCCTGGACCAGAAACAAGCATCCTAGGACCGGTTTCGGGGTTTCACCCCTCTTCAGCCAGGATAGCTTAAAACCAGTGGCACAGTGAGCCTGGGACCCACGTGTGGGCATACCCAGCGCAGTTAGGGCGAGAAAGCAAAAGACACACAATTGATGGACGGTATGCAGAACCAATCAAAACATTCACCCCCAGTCAGGAGATCTGGGTTAAATCCATCATTCCTTTGCTCATCATGACACCCTAGTTTAGACTTGGCCATATGCAAATCAGTCTTGGCCCTGTGCCTCATGGAAACAGTCCCGCCCGAACTGCCAAGCCAAGTCCTCCCTGGACCAGAAACAAGCATCCTAGGACCGGTTTCGGGATTTCACCCCTCTTCAACCAGGATAGCTTAAATCCAGTGGCACAGTGAGCCCGGGACCCACGTCTGGGCATACCCAGCGCAGTTAGGGCGAGAAAACAAAAGACACACAATTGATGGACGGAATGCAGAACCAATCAAAACATTCACCCCCAGTCAAGAGATCTGGATTAAATCCTTCATTCTTTTGCTCACCATGCCACCCCAGTTTAGACCTGGCCATATGCAAATCAGTCTTGGCCCTGTGCCTCATGAGAACAGTCCAGCCGAACTGCCAAGCCAAGTCCTCTCTGGGCCAGAAACAAGCATCCTAGGACCGGTTTCGGGGTTTCACCCCTCTTCAGCCAGGATAGCTTAAATCCAGTGGCACAGCGAGCCCGGGACCCACGTCTGGGCATACCCAGCACAGTTAGGGCGAGAAAGCAAAAGACACACAATTGATGGACGGAATGCAGAACCAATCAAAACATTCACCCCCAGTCAAGAGATCTGGGTTAAATCGATTATTCTTTTGCTCACCATGCCCCCCCTGTTTAGACCTGGCCATATGCAAATCAGTCTTGGCCCTGTGCCTCATGGGAACAGTCCAGTCGAACTGCCAAGCCAAGTCCTCGCTGGACCAGAAACAAGCAACCTAGGACCGGTTTCGGGGTTTCACCCCTCTTTAGCCAGGATAGCTTAAATCCAGTAGCACAGTGAGTCCGGGACGCACGTCTGGGCATACCCAGCGCAGTTAGGGCAAGAAACCAAAAGACACACAATTGATGGACGGAATGCAGAGCCAATCAAAACATTCACCCCTAGTCAAGAGATCTGGCTTAAATCCATCATTCTTTTGCTCACCATGCCACCTCAGTTTAGACCTGGCCATATGCAAATCAGTCTTGGCCCTGTGCCTCATGGGAACAGTCCAGCCCGAACTGCCAAGCCAAGTTCTCCCTGGACCAAAAACAAGCATCCTAGGACCAGTTTCGGGGTTTCACCCCTCTTCAGCCAGGATAGCTTAAATCCAATGGCACTCTGAGCCCGTGACCCACGTCTGGGCATACCCAGCGCAGTTAGTGTGTGAAAGCAAAAGACATACAATTGATGGACGGAATGCAGAACCAATCAAAACATTCACCCCCAGTCAAGAGATCTGGGTTAAATCCATCATTCTTTTGCTCACCATGCCACCCTAGTTTAGACATGGCCATATGCAAATCAGTCTTGACCCTGTGCCTCATGGGAAGAGTCCAGCCCAAATTGCCAAGCCAAGTCCTCCCTGGATCAAAAACAAGCATCCTAGGACTGGTTTCGGTGTTTCATCCCTCTTCAGCCAGGATAGCTTAAATCCAGTGGCACAGTGAGCCCGGGACCCACGTCTGGGCATACCCAGCTCAGTTAGGGCGAGAAAGCAAAAGACAAACAATTGATGGACGGAATGCAGTACCAATCAAAACATTCACCCCCAGTCAAGAGATCTGGCTTAAATCCATCATTCTTTTGTTCACCATGCCCCCCAGTTTAGACCTGGCCATATGGAAATCAGTCTTTCCCTGTGCCTCATGGGAACAGTCCAGCCCGAACTCCCAAGCCGTGTCCTCCCTGGACCAGAAACAAGCATCCTAGGACCAGTTTCGGGGTTTCACCCCTCTTCAGCCAGGATAGCTTAAATCCAATGGCACTCTGACCCCGGGACCCACGTCTGGGCATACCCAGCGCAGTTAGTGGGTGAAAGCAAAAGACACACAATTGATGGACGGAATGCAGAACCAATCAAAACATTCACCCCCAGTCAAGAGATCTGGGTTAAATCCATCATTCTTTTGCTCACCATGCCATCCTAGTTTAGACATGGCCATATGCAAATCAGTCTTGGCCCTGTGCCTCATGGGAAGAGTCCAGCCCAAACTGCCAAGCCAAGTCCTCCCTGGATCAAAAACAAGCATCCTAGGACCGGTTTCGGTGTTTCATCCCTCTTCAGCCAGGATAGCTTAAATCCAGTGGCACAGTGAGCCCGGGACCCACGTCTGGGCATACCCAGCTCAGTTAGTGCGAGAAAGCAAAAGACAAACAATTGATGGACGGAATGCAGAACCAATCAAAACATTCACCCCCAGTCAAGAGGACTAGGTTAAATCCATCATTCTTTTGCTCACCATGCCACCCCAGTTTAGAGCTGGTCATATGCAAATCAGTCTTGGCCCTGTGCCTCATGGGAACAGTTCAGCCCAAACTGCCAAGCCAAGTACTCCCTGGACAAGAAACAAGCAACCTAGGACTGGTTTAGGTGTTTCACCCTCTTCAGCCAGGATGGCTTAAATCCAGTGGCACAGTGAGCCTGGGACCCACGGGTGGGCATACCCAGCGCAGTTAGGGCGAGAAAGCAAAAGACACACAATCGATGGATGGAATGCAGAACCAATGAAAACATTCATCCCCATTCAGGAGATCTGGGTTAAATCCATCATTCTTTTGCTCACCATTCCACACCAGTTTAGACCTGGCCATATGCAAATCAGTCTTGGCCCTGTGCCTCATGGGAACAGTCCAGCCCAAACTACCAAGCCAAGTCCTCCCTGGACCCGAAACAAGCATGCTAGGACCGGTTTCGGGGATTCACTCGTCTTCAGCCAGGATAGCTTAAATCCAGTGGCACATTGAGCCCAGGACACACGTCTGGGCATACCCAGCGCAGTTAGGGCGAAAAAGCAAAAGACACACAATTCATGGACGGAATGCAGAACCAATCAAAACATTCACCTCCAGTAAAAAGGGCTGGGTTAAATCCATCATTCTTTTGCTCACCATGCCAACCCAGTTTAAACCTGGCCATATGCAAATCAGTCTTGGCCCTGTGCCTCAAGGGAACAGTCCAGCCCAAACGGCCAAGCCAAGTCTTCCCTGGACCAGAAACAAGCATCCTAGGACCAGTTTCGGTGTTTCACCCCTCTTCAGCCAGGATAGCTTAAATCCAGTGGCACAGTGACCCCGGGACCCACGTGTGGGAATACCCAGTGCAGTTAGGGCGAGAAAGCAAAAGACACACAATTGATGGACAGAATGCAGAACCAATCAAAACATTCACACACAGTCAAGAGATCTGGGTTAAATCCATCATTCCTATGCGCACCATGCCACCCCAGATTAGACCAGGCCATATGCAAATCAGTCTTGGCCCTGTGCCTCATGGGAACAGTCCAGCCCGAACTGCCAAGCCAAGTTCTCCCTGGACCAAAAACAAGCATCCTAGGACCAGTTTCGGGGTTTCACCCCTCTTCAGCCAGGATAGCTTAAATCCAGTGGCACAGTGAACCCGGGACCCACGTCTGGACATACCCAGCGCAGTTAGGGCGAGAAAGAAAAAGGCTCACAATCGATGGATGGAATGCAGAACCAATGAAAACATTCACCCCCAGTCAGGAGACCTGGGTTAAATCCATCATTCTTTTGCTCACCATGCCACACCAGTTTAGACCTGGCCATATGCAAATCAGTCTTGGACCTGTGCCTCATGGGAACAGTCCAGCCCGAACTGCCAAGCCAAGTCCTCCCTGGACCCGAAACAAGCATGCTAGGACCGGTTTCGGGGATTCACCCCTCTTCAGCCAGGATAGCTTAAATCCAGTGGCACATTGAGCCCGGGACCCACGTCTTGGCATACATAGCGCAGTTAGGGCGAAAAAGCAAAAGACACACAATTGATGGATGGAATGCAGAACCAATCAAAACATTCACCCACAGTCAAGAGATCTGGGTTAAATCCATCATTCCTTTGCTCACCATGCCACCCCAGATTAGACCAGGCCATATGCAAATCAGTCTTGGCCCTGTGCCTCATGGGAACATTCCAGCCCGAACTGCGATGCCAAGTTCTCCCTGAACCAGAAACAATCATGCTAGGACGGGTTTCGGGGTTTCACCCCTCTTCAGCTAGGATAGCTTAAATCCAGTGGCACAGAGATCCCGGGACCCACGTGTGGGCATACCCAGCGCAGTTAGGGCGAGAAAGCAAAAGACACACAATTGATAGACGGAATGCAGAACCAATCAAAACATTCACCCACAGTGAAGAGACCTGGGTTAAATCCATCATTCTTTTGCTCACCATGCCACCCCAGTTTAGACCTGGCCATATGCAAATCAGTCTTTGCCCTGTGCCTCATGGGAAGAGTCCAGCCCGAACTACTAAGCCAAGTCCTCCCTGGACCAGAAACAAGCATCCTAGGATCGGTTTCGGGGTTTCACCCCTCTTCAGCCAGGATAGCTTCAATCCAGTGGCACTCTGTACCCGGGACTCACGTCTGGGCATACCCAGCGCATTTAGGGCGAGAAAGCAAAAGACACTCAATTGATGGATGGAATTCAGAACCAATAAAAACATTCACCGGCAGTCAAAAGGGCTGGGTTAAATTCATCATTATTTTGCTCACCATGCCACCCCAGTTTAGACCTGGCCATATGCAAATCAGTCTTGGCCCTGTGCCTCATGGGAACAGTCCAGCCCAAACTGCCAAGCCAAGTCCTCCCTGGACCAGAAACAAGCATCCTAGGACCGGTTTCGGGGTTTCACCCCTCTTCAGCCAGGATAGCTTAAAACCAGTGGCACAGTGAGCCTGGGACCCACGTGTGGGCATACCCAGCGCAGTTAGGGCGAGAAAGCAAAAGACACACAATTGATGGACGGTATGCAGAACCAATCAAAACATTCACCCCCAGTCAGGACATCTGGGTTAAATCCATCATTCCTTTGCTCATCATGACACCCTAGTTTAGACTTGGCCATATGCAAATCAGTCTTGGCCCTGTGCCTCATGGGAACAGTCCCGCCCGAACTGCCAAGCCAAGTCCTCCCTGGACCAGAAACAAGCATCCTAGGACCGGTTTCGGGATTTCACCCCTCTTCAACCAGGATAGCTTAAATCCAGTGGCACAGTGAGCCCGGGACCCACGTCTGGGCATACCCAGCGCAGTTAGGGCGAGAAAACAAAAGACACACAATTGATGGACGGAATGCAGAACCAATCAAAACATTCACCCCCAGTCAAGAGATCTGGATTAAATCCTTCATTCTTTTGCTCACCATGCCACCCCAGTTTAGACCTGGCCATATGCAAATCAGTCTTGGCCCTGTGCCTCATGAGAACAGTCCAGCCGAACTGCCAAGCCAAGTCCTCTCTGGGCCAGAAACAAGCATCCTAGGACCGGTTTCGGGGTTTCACCCCTCTTCAGCCAGGATAGCTTAAATCCAGTGGCACAGCGAGCCCTGGACCCACGTCTGGGCATACCCAGCACAGTTAGGGCGAGAAAGCAAAAGACACACAATTGATGGACGGAATGCAGAACCAATCAAAACATTCACCCCCAGTCAAGAGATCTGGGTTAAATCGATTATTCTTTTGCTCACCATGCCCCCCCTGTTTAGACCTGGCCATATGCAAATCAGTCTTGGCCCTGTGCCTCATGGGAACAGTCCAGTCGAACTGCCAAGCCAAGTCCTCGCTGGACCAGAAACAAGCAACCTAGGACCGGTTTCGGGGTTTCACCCCTCTTTAGCCAGGATAGCTTAAATCCAGTAGCACAGTGAGTCCGGGACGCACGTCTGGGCATACCCAGCGCAGTTAGGGCAAGAAACCAAAAGACACACAATTGATGGACGGAATGCAGAGCCAATCAAAACATTCACCCCTAGTCAAGAGATCTGGCTTAAATCCATCATTCTTTTGCTCACCATGCCACCTCAGTTTAGACCTGGCCATATGCAAATCAGTCTTGGCCCTGTGCCTCATGGGAACAGTCCAGCCCGAACTGCCAAGCCAAGTTCTCCCTGGACCAAAAACAAGCATCCTAGGACCAGTTTCGGGGTTTCACCCCTCTTCAGCCAGGATAGCTTAAATCCAATGGCACTCTGAGCCCGGGACCCACGTCTGGGCATACCCAGCGCAGTTAGTGTGTGAAAGCAAAAGACATACAATTGATGGACGGAATGGACAACCAATCAAAACATTCACCCCCAGTCAAGAGATCTGGGTTAAATCCATCATTCTTTTGCTGGCCATGCCACCCTAGTTTAGACATGGCCATATGCAAATCAGTCTTGGCCCTGTGCCTCATGGGAAGAGTCCAGCCCAAATTGCCAAGCCAAGTCCTCCCTGGATCAAAAACAAGCATCCTAGGACCGGTTTCGGTGTTTCATCCCTCTTCAGCCAGGATAGCTTAAATCCAGTGGCACAGTGAGCCCGGGACCCACGTCTGGGCATACCCAGCTCAGTTAGGGCGAGAAAGCAAAAGACAAACAATTGATGGACGGAATGCAGTACCAATCAAAACATTCACCCCCAGTCAAGAGATCTGGCTTAAATCCATCATTCTTTTGTTCACCATGCCACCCCAGTTTAGACCTGGCCATATGGAAATCAGTCTTTCCCTGTGCCTCATGGGAACAGTCCAGCCCGAACTCCCAAGCCGTGTCCTCCCTGGACCAGAAACAAGCATCCTAGGACCAGTTTCGGGGTTTCACCCCTCTTCAGCCAGGATAGCTTAAATCCAATGGCACTCTGAGCCCGGGACCCACGTCTGGGCATACCCAGCGCAGTTAGTGGGTGAAAGCAAAAGACACACAATTGATGGACGGAATGCAGAACCAATCAAAACATTCACCCCCAGTCAAGAGATCTGGGTTAAATCCATCATTCTTTTGCTCACCATGCCATCCTAGTTTAGACATGGCCATATGCAAATCAGTCTTGGCCCTGTGCCTCATGGGAAGAGTCCAGCCCAAACTGCCAAGCCAAGTCCTCCCTGGATCAAAAACAAGCATCCTAGGACCGGTTTCGGTGTTTCATCCCTCTTCAGCCAGGATAGCTTAAATCCAGTGGCACAGTGAGCCCGGGACCCACGTCTGGGCATACCCAGCTCAGTTAGTGCGAGAAAGCAAAAGACAAACAATTGATGGACGGAATGCAGAACCAATCAAAACATTCAACCCCAGTCAAGATATCTGGCTTAAATCCATCATTCTTTTGCTCACCATGCCACCCCAGTTTAGACCTGGCCATATGCAAATCAGTCTTTACCCTGTGCTTCATGGGAACAGTCCAGCCCGAACTGCCAAGCCAAGTCCTCCCTGGACCAGAAACAAGCATCCTAGGACCGGTTTCGGGGTTTCACCCCTCTTCAGCCAGGATAGCTTAAATCCAGTGGCACAGTGAGCCCGGTACCCACGTCTGGGCATACCCAGCGCAGCTAGGGAGAGAAAGCAAAAGACACACAATTGATGGATGGAATGCAGAACCAATCAAAACATTCACCCCCAGTCAAGAGGACTAGGTTAAATCCATCATTCTTTTGCTCACCATGCCACCCCAGTTTAGAGCTGGTCATATGCAAATCAGTCTTGGCCCTGTGCCTCATGGGAACAGTTCAGCCCAAACTGCCAAGCCAAGTCCTCCCTGGACAAGAAACAAGCAACCTAGGACTGGTTTAGGTGTTTCACCCTCTTCAGCCAGGATGGCTTAAATCCAGTGGCACAGTGAGCCTGGGACCCACGGGTGGGCATACCCAGCGCAGTTAGGGCGAGAAAGCAAAAGACACACAATCGATGGATGGAATGCAGAACCAATGAAAACATTCATCCCCATTCAGGAGATCTGGGTTAAATCCATCATTCTTTTGCTCACCATTCCACACCAGTTTAGACCTGGCCATATGCAAATCAGTCTTGGCCCTGTGCCTCATGGGAACAGTCCAGCCCAAACTACCAAGCCAAGTCCTCCCTGGACCCGAAACAAGCATGCTAGGACCGGTTTCGGGGATTCACTCGTCTTCAGCCAGGATAGCTTAAATCCAGTGGCACATTGAGCCCAGGACACACGTCTGGGCATACCCAGCGCAGTTAGGGCGAAAAAGCAAAAGACACACAATTCATGGACGGAATGCAGAACCAATCAAAACATTCACCTCCAGTAAAAAGGGCTGGGTTAAATCCATCATTCTTTTGCTCACCATGCCAACCCAGTTTAAACCTGGCCATATGCAAATCAGTCTTGGCCCTGTGCCTCAAGGGAACAGTCCAGCCCAAACTGCCAAGCCAAGTCTTCCCTGGACCAGAAACAAGCATCCTAGGACCAGTTTCGGTGTTTCACCCCTCTTCAGCCAGGATAGCTTAAATCCAGTGGCACAGTGACCCCGGGACCCACGTGTGGGAATACCCAGTGCAGTTAGGGCGAGAAAGCAAAAGACACACAATTGATGGACAGAATGCAGAACCAATCAAAACATTCACACACAGTCAAGAGATCTGGGTTAAATCCATCATTCCTATGCGCACCATGCCACCCCAGATTAGACCAGGCCATATGCAAATCAGTCTTCGCCCTGTGCCTCATGGGAACAGTCCAGCCCGAACTGCCAAGCCAAGTCCTCGCTGGACAAGAAACAAGCATCCTAGGACCAGTTTCGGGGGTTCACCTCATTTCAGCCAGGAAAGCTTGAAGCCAGGGGCACAGTGAGCCTGAGACCTACGTCTGGGCATACCCAGCGCAGTTAGTGCGAGAAAGCAAAAGACACACAATTGATAGACGGAATACAGAACCAATCAAAACATTCACCCCAGTCAGGAGATCTGGGTTAAATACATCTTTCTTTTGCTCACCATGCCATCCCAGTTTAGACCTGGCCATATGCAAATCAGTCTTTACCCTGTGCTTCATGGGAACAGTCCAGCCCGAACTGCCAAGCCAAGTCCTCCCTGGACCAGAAACAAGCATCCTAGGACCGGTTTCGGGGTTTCACCCCTCTTCAGCCAGGATAGCTTAAATCCAGTGGCACAGTGAGCCCGGTACGCACGTCTGGGCAAACCCAGCGCAGCTAGGGCGAGAAAGCAAAAGACACACAACTGATGGACGGAATGCAGAACCAATCAAAACATTCACCCCCAGTCAGGAGATCTGGGTTAAATCCATCATTCTTTTGCTCACCATGCCATCCCAGTTAAGACTTGGCCATATGCAAATCAGTCTTTACCCTGTGCCTCATGGGAACAGACCAGCCCAAACTGCCAAGCCAAGTCCTCCCTGGACCAGAAACAAGCATCCTAGGACCGCTTTCGGGGTTTCCCCCTCTTCAGCCAGGATAGCTTAAATCCAGTGGCACAGTGAGCCCGGGACCCACGTCTGGGCATACCCAGCACAGTTAGGGCGAGAAAACAAAAGACACAAAATTTGATGGACAGAATGCAGAACCAATCAACACATTGACCCCGAGTCAAGAGATCTGGCTTAAATCCTTCATTCTTTTGCTCACCATGCCACCCCAGTTTAGACCTGGCCATATGCAAATCAGTCTTGGCCCTGTGCCTCATGGGAACAGTCCAGCCGAACTGCCAAGCCAAGTCCTCTCTGGACAAGAAACAAGCATCCTAGGACCGGTTTCGGGGATTCACCCCTCTTCAGCCAGGATAGCTTAAATCCAGTGGCACAGCGAGCCCGGGACCCACTTCTGGGCATACCCAGCACAGTTAGGGCGAGAAAGCAAAAGACACACAATTGATGGACGGAATGCAGAACCAATCAAAACATTCACCCCCAGTCAAGAGATCTGGGTTAAATCGATTATTCTTTTGATCACCATGCCCCCCCTGTTTAGACCTGGCCATATGCAAATCAGTCTTGGCCCTGTGCCTCACGGGAACAGTCCAGCCGAACTGCCAAGCCAAGTCCTCCCTGGACCAGAAACAAGCAACCTAGGACCGGTTTCGGGGTTTCACCCCTCTTTAGCCAGGATAGCTTAAATCCAGTGGCACAGTGAGTCGGGGACCCACGTCTGGGCATACCCAGCACAGTTAGGGCAAGAAACCAAAAGACACACAATTGATGGACGGAATGCAGAGCCAATCAAAACATTCACCCCTAGTCAAGAGATCTGGCTTAAATCCATCATTCTTTTGCTCACCATGCCACCTCAGTTTAGACCTGGCCATATGCAAATCAGTCTTGGCCCTGTGCCTCATGGGAACAGTCCAGCCCGAACTGCCAAGCCAAGTTCTCCCTGGACCAAAAACAAGCATCCTAGGACCAGTTTCGGGGTTTCACCCCTCTTCAGCCAGGATAGCTTAAATCCAGTGGCACAGTGAACCCGGGACCCACGTCTGGACATACCCAGCGCAGTTAGGGCGAGAAAGAAAAAGACACACAATCGATGGATGGAATGCAGAACCAATGAAAACATTCACCCCCAGGCAGGAGACCTGGGTTAAATCCATCATTCTTTTGCTCACCATGCCACCCCAGTTTAGACCTGGCCATATGCAAATCAGTCTTGTCCCTGTGCCTCATGGGAACAGTCCAGCCCGAACTGCCAAGCCAAGTCCTCCCTGGACCCGAAACAAGCATGCTAGGACCGGTTTCGGGGATTCACCCCTCTTCAGCCAGGATAGCTTAAATCCAGTGGCACATTGAGCCCGGGACCCACGTCTTGGCATACATAGCGCAGTTAGGGCGAAAAAGCAAAAGACACACAATTGATGGATGGAATGCAGAACCAATCAAAACATTCACCCACAGTCAAGAGATCTGGGTTAAATCCATCATTCCTTTGCTCACCATGCCACCCCAGATTAGACCAGGCCATATGCAAATCAGTCTTGGCCCTGTGCCTCATGGGAACATTCCAGCCCGAACTGCGATGCCAAGTTCTCCCTGAACCAGAAACAATCATGCTAGGACCGGTTTCGGGGTTTCACCCCTCTTCAGCTAGGATAGCTTAAATCCAGTGGCACAGAGATCCCGGGACCCACGTGTGGGCATACCCAGCGCAGTTAGGGTGAGAAAGCAAAAGACACACAATTGATAGACGGAATGATTTGCTTTGATTTGATTTGATTTGTCTATTTATAAAGCGCACGAATACCCGTGGGTGTCTTGGCGCTAGGAATTGTCCGGTTCCGGTGCAGGTCTGGCATTAGTGTATTTTATGCGGTGAAAAGCCAAGTCTTAATTTTCTTTCTAAATATCTCCAGAGTTGGGCTGTTTTTTACATCAAACGGTAATAAGTTCCATGTCCGTGCTGTGTGGACGAGGAAACTTCTTCCTCCCCAGTTTGATCGTATAAACTTGGGTATTGCTATCAGTTTCTTTTGACTAGATCTAAGAAGCCTTGAAGGTTGGTAGTGTTTCAGGTGTGTTTTCAGGAAGTGGGGGCCTTTACCCTGCAGTGCCTTGTAGGTTAAGCACAGTGATTTGAACTTGATTCTTTTAGCCACAGGTAGCCAATGGAGTGAACCTAGTTTGTGGCTAATAGGCTGGAACTTTGGAATTTCCAGTATCAGTCGTGCCGCTGCATTCTGGAGTCGCTGCATTTTTTCTATAATTTTTATTCTGGCTCCCGCATATAATGCGTTACCGTAGTCCAGTCGAGACAGTGCAAGGGCTGTCACTACCGTTCTACGTGTGTCTTGAGGCAGATATGGGAGTATTTTTCTTATCATTTTTAATATCAGCCAGAAAGACGAGGCTAGTTTGTTTACTTGGGCTTCATAAGTTAATTTGGTATCTATCATGAATCCCAAGTTTTTGGCTTTCTCTGAGGGTTCTGGTCTGGTTCCCAGTTCAGGAGACCACCACTCTGGGGACCAGATATCAGCATTGCCTCCCAGAATTAATACCTCACTCTTTTCTCCGTTGAGTTTGAGGCAATTTTGTTGCATCCATTGACTAACTTTTAGCATGCATAATTGGAATTTTTTGGCTGTTACTTTATTGTCTTTGCCTATGGAGATGACAATCTGTGTATCGTCGGCATAGGATATTGGTGTAAAGCCATTTTCTCTTATTACTTCAGCAAGGGGGGCCACATATAAATTAAAAAGTGTTGGGCTCAATGATGAGCCCTGTGGGACACCGCATGGTACTTTAAAGGAGTCTGACTTTGCTTCTCCTAATTCAACTGTGAATTTTCTGTCCATGAGGTAGGATAAGATGAGACTGCACGCGTGGTCGCTAGCTCCGACTTCTCTAATGCGTTTTATTAGTATCTCGTGGCTAACCGTGTCGAAGGCCGCCGAGAGATCCAATAACACCAAGGCGGCCTTTTCCCCCTTGTCTAGTATACTTCTAAGTTCCTCAGTGGCCGTGAGGAGGGCTGTTTCTGTTCCATGTCCTTCACGGAAACCGAATTGAGAGTGGTCGAGCCAATTGTTGTCCAGTAAGTACCTTGAGAGTTGTTTGTTCAGCAGTTTCTCCAGCACTTTTGCGGCGAAAGGAATCCTAGCTATGGGTCTGTAATTGCTGTGGACTTCACTGTCCAGATGGGGTTTTTTCAGTAATGGCTTGATTGAGATAGTTTTCCAGTCATTTGGAAATATGCTGGTATTCAGAATTACTTCAAACAATTTGTGAAGTACTGGTCCTATTTGTTTTGAAAATATTTGCCATATCTTCGGTGGACATGGGTCTGAAGGACTGCCTGAATTAGTTGTCGTTATTTCCTTAATAATTTGTTCCACTGTAGGTAAGGACCAGTAAAAAGATAGGGTGCCGCTGGGTTGATAGTCTAGTTTCGAGTTGTTTGTGGGGTTTTGGGTTATATGGTCTATCTGATTGTTTTTAAATAGTTCATATACTGAGGACACTTTATTTACGAAGAAATGGCCTAAAGTATTGCAGAAGTTGGATGAGATATCTTCTGGATGCAGAACCAATCAAAACATTCCCCCACAGTGAAGAGACCTGGGTTAAATCCATCATTCTTTTGCTCACCATGCCACCCCAGTTTAGACCTGGCCATATGCAAATCAGTCTTGGCCCTGTGCCTCATGGGAAGAGTCCAGCCCGAACTACTAAGCCAAGTCCTCCCTGGACCAGAAACAAGCATCGTAGGATCGGTTTCGGGGTTTCACCCCTCTTCAGCCAGGATAGCTTCAATCCAGTGGCACTCTGTACCCGGGACTCACGTCTGGGCATACCCAGCGCAGTTAGGGCGAGAAAGCAAAAGACACTCAATTGATGGATGGAATTCAGAACCAATAAAAACATTCACCGGCAGTCAAAAGGGCTGGGTTAAATTCATCATTATTTTGCTCACCATGCCACCCCAGTTTAGACCTGGCCATATGCAAATCAGTCTTGGCCCTGGGCCTCATGGGAACAGTCCAGCCCAAACTGCCAAGCCAAGTCCTCCCTGGACCAGAAACAAGCATCCTAGGACCGGTTTCGGGGTTTCACCCCTCTTCAGCCAGGATAGCTTAAAATCAGTGGCACAGTGAGCCTGGGACCCACGTGTGGGCATACCCAGCGCAGTTAGGGCGAGAAAGCAAAAGACACACAATTGATGGACGGTATGCAGAACCAATCAAAACATTCACCCCCAGTCAGGACATCTGGGTTAAATCCATCATTCCTTTGCTCACCATGTCACCCCAGTTTTGACATGGCCATATGCAAATCAGTCTTGGCCCTGTGCCTCATGGGAACAGTCCAGCCCAAACTGCCAAGCCAAGTCCTCCCTGGGCCAGAAACAAGCATCCTAGGACCGGTTTCAGGGGTTCACCCCTCTTCAGCCAGGATAGCTTAAATCCTGTGGCACTCTGAGCCCGGGACCCACGTCTGGCCACAACCTGCGCAGTGAGGGCAAAAAAGCAAAAGACACAGAATTGATGGACAGAATGCAGAACCAATCAAAACATTCACCCCCAGTCAGGAGATCTGGGTTAAATCCTTAAATCCTTTGCTCACCATGCCACCCCAGTTTAGACCTGGCCATATGCAAATCAGTCTTGTCCCTGTGCCTCATGGGAAGAGTCCAGCCCAAACTGCCAAGCCAAGTCCTCCCTGGACCAGAAACAAGCATCCTAGGACCGGTTTCGGGGTTTCACCCCTCTTCAACCAGGATAGCTTAAATCCAGTGGCACAGTGAGCCCGGGACCCACGTCTGGGCATACCCAGCGCAGTTAGGGCAAGAAGGCAAAAGACACACAATTGATGGATGGAATGCAGAACCAATCAAAACATTCAACCCAGTCAAGAGATCTGGGTTAAATCCATTATTCTTTTGCTCATCATGCCACCCTAGTTTAGACTTGGCCATATGCAAATCAGTCTTGGCCCTGTGCCTCATGGGAACAGTCCCGCCCGAACTGCCAAGCCAAGTCCTCCCTGGACCAGAAACAAGCATCCTAGGACCGGTTTCGGGATTTCACCCCTCTTCAACCAGGATAGCTTAAATCCAGTGGCACAGTGAGCCCGGGACCCACGTCTGGGCATATCCAGCTCAGTTAGGGCGAGAAAACAAAAGACACACAATTGATGGACGGAATGCAGAACCAATCAAAACATTCACCCCCAGTCAAGAGATCTGGCTTAAATCCTTCATTCTTTTGCTCACCATGCCACCCCAGTTTAGACCTGGCCATATGCAAATCAGTCTTGGCCCTGTGCCTCATGAGAACAGTCCAGCCGAACTGCCAAGCCAAGTCCTCTCTGGGCCAGAAACAAGCATCCTAGGACCGGTTTCGGGGTTTCACCCCTCTTCAACCAGGATAGCTTAAATCCAGTGGCACAGCGAGCCCGGGACCCACGTCTGGGCATACCCAGCACAGTTAGGGCGAGAAAGCAAAAGACACACAATTGATGGACGGAATGCAGAACCAATCAAAACATTCACCCCCAGTAAAGAGATCTGTGTTAAATCGATTATTCTTTTGCTCACCATGCCCCCCCTGTTTAGACCTGGCCATATGCAAATCAGTCTTGGCCCTGTGCCTCATGGGAACAGTCCAGTCGAACTGCCAAGCCAAGTCCTCCCTGGACCAGAAACAAGCAACCTAGGACCGGTTTCGGGGTTTCACCCCTCTTTAGCCAGGATAGCTTAAATCCAGTAGCACAGTGAGTCCGGGACGCACGTCTGGGCATACCCAGCGCAGTTAGGGCAAGAAACCAAAAGACACACAATTGATGGACGGAATGCAGAGCCAATCAAAACATTCACCCCTAGTCAAGAGATCTGGCTTAAATCCATCATTCTTTTGCTCACCATGCCACCTCAGTTTAGACCTGGCCATATGCAAATCAGTCTTGGCCCTGTGCCTCATGGGAACAGTCCAGCCCGAACTGCCAAGCCAAGTTCTCCCTGGACCAAAAACAAGCATCCTAGGACCAGTTTCGGGGTTTCACCCCTCTTCAGCCAGGATAGCTTAAATCCAATGGCACTCTGAGCCCGGGACCCACGTCTGGGCATACCCAGCGCAGTTAGTGTGTGAAAGCAAAAGACATACAATTGATGGACGGAATGCAGAACCAATCAAAACATTCATCCCCAGTCAAGAGATCTGGGTTAAATCCATCATTCTTTTGCTCATCATGCCACCCTAGTTTAGACATGGCCATATGCAAATCAGTCTTGGCCCTGTGCCTCATGGGAAGAGTCCAGCCCAAATTGCCAAGCCAAGTCCTCCCTGGATCAAAAACAAGCATCCTAGGACCGGTTTCGGTGTTTCATCCCTCTTCAGCCAGGATAGCTTAAATCCAGTGGCACAGTGAGCCCGGGACCCACGTCTGGGCATACCCAGCTCAGTTAGGGCGAGAAAGCAAAAGACAAACAATTGATGGACGGAATGCAGTACCAATCAAAACATTCACCCCCAGTCAAGAGATCTGGCTTAAATCCATCATTCTTTTGTTCACCATGCCACCCCAGTTTAGACCTGGCCATATGGAAATCAGTCTTTCCCTGTGCCTCATGGGAACAGTCCAGCCCGATCTGCCAAGCCGTGTCCTCCCTGGACCAGAAACAAGCATCCTAGGACCAGTTTCGGGGTTTCACCCCTCTTCAGCCAGGATAGCTTAAATCCAATGGCACTCTGAGCCCGGGACCCACGTCTGGGCATACCCAGCTCAGTTAGTGCGAGAAAGCAAAAGACAAACAATTGATGGACGGAATGCAGAACCAATCAAAACATTCAACCCCAGTCAAGATATCTGGCTTAAATCCATCATCATTTTGCTCACCATGCCACCCCAGTTTAGAGCTGGTCATATGCAAATCAGTCTTGGCCCTGTGCCTCATGGGAACAGTTCAGCCCAAACTGCCAAGCCAAGTCCTCCCTGGACAAGAAAAAAGCATCCTAGGACTGGTTTAGGTGTTTCACCCCTCTTCAGCCAGGATGGCTTAAATCCAGTGGCACAGTGAGCCTGGGACCCACGGGTGGGCATACCCAGCGCAGTTAGGGCGAGAAAGCAAAAGACACACAATGGATGGATGGAATGCAGAACCAATGAAAACATTCATCCCCATTCAGGAGATCTGGGTTAAATCCATCATTCTTTTGCTCACCATTCCACACCAGTTTAGACCTGGCCATATGCAAATCAGTCTTGGCCCTGTGCCTCATGGGAACAGTCCAGCCCGAACTATCAAGCCAAGTCCTCCCTGGACCCGAAACAAGCATGCTAGGACCGGTTTCGGGGATTCACTCGTCTTCAGCCAGGATAGCTTAAATCCAGTGGCACATTGAGCCCAGGACACACGTCTGGGCATACCCAGGGCAGTTAGGGCGAAAAAGCAAAAGACACACAATTCATGGACGGAATGCAGAACCAATCAAAACATTCACCTCCAGTAAAAAGGGCTGGGTTAAATCCATCATTCTTTTGCTCACCATGCCAACCCAGTTTAAACCTGGCCATATGCAAATCAGTCTTGGCCCTGTGCCTCAAGGGAACAGTCCAGCCCAAACTGCCAAGCCAAGTCCTCCCTGGACCAGAAACAAGCATCCTAGGACCAGTTTCGGTGTTTCACCCCTCTTCAGCCAGGATAGCTTAAATCCAGTGGCACAGTGACCCCGGGACCCACGTGTGGGAATACCCAGTGCAGTTAGGGCGAGAAAGCAAAAGACACACAATTGATGGACGGAATGCAGAACCAATCAAAACATTCACCCCCAGTCAAGAGATCTGGGTTAAATCGATTATTCTTTTGCTCACCATGCCCCCCCTGTTTAGACCTGGCCATATGCAAATCAGTCTTGGCCCTGTGCCTCATGGGAACAGTCCAGTCGAACTGCCAAGTCCTCCATGGACCAGAAACAAGCAACCTAGGACCGGTTTTGGGGTTTCACCCCTCTTTAGCCAGGATAGCTTAAATCCAGTAGCACAGTGAGTCCGGGACGCACGTCTGGGCATACCCAGCGCAGTTAGGGCAAGAAACCAAAAGACACACAATTGATGGACAGAATGCAGAACCAATCAAAACATTCACACACAGTCAAGAGATCTGGGTTAAATCCATCATTCCTATGCGCACCATGCCACCCCAGATTAGACCAGGCCATATGCAAATCAGTCTTCGCCCTGTGCCTCATGGGAACAGTCCAGCCCGAACTGCCAAGCCAAGTCCTCGCTGGACAAGAAACAAGCATCCTAGGACCAGTTTCGGGGTTTCACCCCTTTTCAGCCAGGAAAGCTTGAAGCCAGGGGCACAGTGAGCCTGAGACCTACGTCTGGGCATACCCAGCGCAGTTAGTGCAAGAAAGCAAAAGACACACAATTGATAGACGGAATACAGAACCAATCAAAACATTCACCCCAGTCAGGAGATCTGGGTTAAATACATCTTTCTTTTGCTCACCATGCCATCCCAGTTTAGACCTGGCCATATGCAAATCAGTCTTTACCCTGTGCTTCATGGGAACAGTCCAGCCCGAACTGCCAAGCCAAGTCCTCCCTGGACCAGAAACAAGCATCCTAGGACCAGTTTCGGGGTTTCACCCCTCTTCAGCCAGGATAGCTTAAATCCAGTGGCACAGTGAGCCCGGTACACACGTCTGGGCAAACCCAGCGCAGCTAGGGCGAGAAAGCAAAAGACACACAACTGATGGACGGAATGCGGAACTAATCAAAACATTCACCCCCAGTCAGGAGATCTGGGTTAAATCCATCATTCTTTTGCTCACCATGCCATCCCAGTTAAGACTTGGCCATATGCAAATCAGTCTTTACCCTGTGCCTCATGGGAACAGACCAGCCCAAACTGCCAAGCCAAGTCCTCCCTGGACCAGAAACAAGCATCCTAGGACCGCTTTCGGGGTTTCCCCCTCTTCAGCCAGGATAGCTTAAATCCAGTGGCACAGTGAGCCCGGGACCCACGTCTGGGCATACCCAGCGCAGTTAGGGAGAGAAAACAAAAGACACACAATTTGATGGACGGAATGCAGAACCAATCAAAACATTCACCCCCAGTCAAGAGATCTGGCTTAAATCCTTCATTCTTTTGCTCACCATGCCACCCCAGTTTAGACCTGGCCATATGCATATCAGTCTTGGCCCTGTGCCTCATGGGAACAGTCCAGCCGAACTGCCAAGCCAAGTCCTCTCTGGACCAGAAACAAGCATCCTAGGACCGGTTTCGGGGATTCACCCCTCTTCAGCCAGGATAGCTTAAATCCAGTGGCACAGCGAGCCCGGGACCCACTTCTGGGCATACCCAGCACAGTTAGGGCGAGAAAGCAAAAGACACACAATTGATGGACGGAATGCAGAACCAATCAAAACATTCACCCCCAGTCAAGAGATCTGGGTTAAATCGATTATTCTTTTGCTCACCATGCCCCCCCTGTTTAGACCTGGCCATATGCAAATCAGTCTTGGCCCTGTGCCTCATGGGAACTGTCCAGCCGAACTGCCAAGCCAAGTCCTCCCTGGACCAGAAACAAGCAAACTAGGACCGGTTTCGGGGTTTCACCCCTCTTTAGCCAGGATAGCTTAAATCCAGTGGCACAGTGAGTCCGGGACCCACGTCTGGGCATACCCAGCACAGTTAGGGCAAGAAACCAAAAGACACACAATTGATGGACGGAATGCAGAGCCAATCAAAACATTCACCCCTAGTCAAGAGATCTGGCTTAAATCCATCATTCTTTTGCTCACCATGCCACCTCAGTTTAGACCTGGCCATATGCAAATCAGTCTTGGCCCTGTGCCTCATGGGAACAGTCCAGCCGAACTGCCAAGCCAAGTCCTCCCTGGACCAGAAACAAGCAACCTAGGACCGGTTTCGGGGTTTCACCCCTCTTTAGCCAGGATAGCTTAAATCCAGTGGCACAGTGAGTCGGGGACCCACGTCTGGGCATACCCAGCACAGTTAGGGCAAGAAACCAAAAGACACACAATTGATGGACGGAATGCAGAGCCAATCAAAACATTCACCCCTAGTCAAGAGATCTGGCTTAAATCCATCATTCTTTTGCTCACCATGCCACCTCAGTTTAGACCTGGCCATATGCAAATCAGTCTTGGCCCTGTGCCTCATGGGAACAGTCCAGCCCGAACTGCCAAGCCAAGTTCTCCCTGGACCAAAAACAAGCATCCTAGGACCAGTTTCGGGGTTTCACCCCTTTTCAGCCAGGATAGCTTAAATCCAGTGGCACAGTGAACCCGGGACCCACGTCTGGACATACCCAGCGCAGTTAGGGCGAGAAAGAAAAAGACACACAATCGATGGATGGAATGCAGAACCAATGAAAACATTCACCCCCAGTCAGGAGACCTGGGTTAAATCCATCATTCTTTTGCTCACCATGCCACCCCAGTTTAGACCTGGCCATATGCAAATCAGTCTTGTCCCTGTGCCTCATGGGAACAGTCCAGCCCGAACTGCCAAGCCAAGTCCTCCCTGGACCCGAAACAAGCATGCTAGGACCGGTTTCGGGGATTCACCCCTCTTCAGCCAGGATAGCTTAAATCCAGTGGCACATTGAGCCGGGACCCACGTCTTGGCATACATAGCGCAGTTAGGGCGAAAAAGCAAAAGACACACAATTGATGGATGGAATGCAGAACCAATCAAAACATTCACCCACAGTCAAGAGATCTGGGTTAAATCCATCATTCCTTTGCTCACCATGCCACCCCAGATTAGACCAGGCCATATGCAAATCAGTCTTGGCCCTGTGCCTCATGGGAACATTCCAGCCCGAACTGCGATGCCAAGTTCTCCCTGAACCAGAAACAATCATGCTAGGACCGGTTTCGGGGTTTCACCCCTCTTCAGCTAGGATAGCTTAAATCCAGTGGCACAGAGATCCCGGGACCCACGTGTGGGCATACCCAGCGCAGTTAGGGCGAGAAAGCAAAAGACACACAATTGATAGACGGAATGATTTGATTTGATTTGATTTGATTTGTCTATTTATAAAGCGCACGAATACCCGTGGGTGTCTTGGCGCTAGGAATTGTCCGGTTCCGGTGCAGGTCTGGCATTAGTGTATTTTATGCGGTGAAAAGCCAAGTCTTAATTTTCTTTCTAAATATCTCCAGAGTTGGGCTGTTTTTTACATCAAACGGTAATAAGTTCCATGTCCGTGCTGTGTGGACGAGGAAACTTCTTCCTCCCCAGTTTGATCGTATGAACTTGGGTATTGCTATCAGTTTCTTTTGACTAGATCTAAGAAGCCTTGAAGGTTGGTAGTGTTTCAGGTGTGTTTTCAGGAAGTGGGGGCCTTTACCCTGCAGTGCCTTGTAGGTTAAGCACAGTGATTTGAACTTGATTCTTTTAGCCACAGGTAGCCAATGGAGTGAACCTAGTTTGTGGCTAATAGGCTGGAACTTTGGAATTTCCAGTATCAGTCGTGCCGCTGCATTCTGGAGTCGCTGCATTTTTTCTATAATTTTTATTCTGGCTCCCGCATATAATGCGTTACCGTAGTCCAGTCGAGACAGTGCAAGGGCTGTCACTACCGTTCTACGTGTGTCTTGAGGCAGATATGGGAGTATTTTTCTTATCATTTTTAATATCAGCCAGAAAGACGAGGCTAGTTTGTTTACTTGGGCTTCATAAGTTAATTTGGTATCTATCATGAATCCCAAGTTTTTGGCTTTCTCTGAGGGTTCTGGTCTGGTTCCCAGTTCAGGAGACCACCACTCTGGGGACCAGATATCAGCATTGCCTCCCAGAATTAATACCTCACTCTTTTCTCCGTTGAGTTTGAGGCAATTTTGTTGCATCCATTGACTAACTTTTAGCATGCATAATTGGAATTTTTTGGCTGTTACTTTATTGTCTTTGCCTATGGAGATGACAATCTGTGTATCGTCGGCATAGGATATTGGTGTAAAGCCATTTTCTCTTATTACTTCAGCAAGGGGGGCCACATATAAATTAAAAAGTGTTGGGCTCAATGATGAGCCCTGTGGGACACCGCATGGTACTTTAAAGGAGTCTGACTTTGCTTCTCCTAATTCAACTGTGAATTTTCTGTCCATGAGGGAGGATAAGATGAGACTGCACGCGTGGTCGCTAGCTCCGACTTCTCTAATGCGTTTTATTAGTATCTCGTGGCTAACCGTGTCGAAGGCCGCCGAGAGATCCAATAACACCAAGGCGGCCTTTTCCCCCTTGTCTAGTATACTTCTAAGTTCCTCAGTGGCCGTGAGGAGGGCTGTTTCTGTTCCATGTCCTTCACGGAAACCGAATTGAGAGTGGTCGAGCCAATTGTTGTCCAGTAAGTACCTTGAGAGTTGTTTGTTCAGCAGTTTCTCCAGCACTTTTGCGGCGAAAGGAATCCTAGCTATGGGTCTGTAATTGTTGTGGACTTCACTGTCCAGATGGGGTTTTTTCAGTAATGGCTTGATTGAGATAGTTTTCCAGTCATTTGGAAATATGCTGGTATTCAGAATTACTTCAAACAATTTGTGAAGTACTGGTCCTATTTGTTTTGAAAATATTTGCCATATCTTCGGTGGACATGGGTCTGAAGGACTGCCTGAATTAGTTGTCGTTATTTCCTTAATAATTTGTTCCACTGTAGGTAAGGACCAGTAAAAAGATAGGGTGCCGCTGGGTTGATAGTCTAGTTTCGAGTTGTTTGTGGGGTTTTGGGTTATATGGTCTATCTGATTGTTTTTAAATAGTTCATATACTGAGGACACTTTATTTACGAAGAAATGGCCTAAAGTATTGCAGAAGTTGGATGAGATATCTTCTGGATGCAGAACCAATCAAAACATTCACCCACAGTGAAGAGACCTGGGTTAAATCCATCATTCTTTTGCTCACCATGCCACCCCAGTTTAGACCTGGCCATATGCAAATCAGTCTTGGCCCTGTGCCTCATGGGAAGAGTCCAGCCCGAACTACTAAGCCAAGTCCTCCCTGGACCAGAAACAAGCATCGTAGGATCGGTTTCGGGGTTTCACCCCTCTTCAGCCAGGATAGCTTCAATCCAGTGGCACTCTGTACCCGGGACTCACGTCTGGGCATACCCAGCGCAGTTAGGGCGAGAAAGCAAAAGACACTCAATTGATGGATGGAATTCAGAACCAATAAAAACATTCACCGGCAGTCAAAAGGGCTGGGTTAAATTCATCATTATTTTGCTCACCATGCCACCCCAGTTTAGACCTGGCCATATGCAAATCAGTCTTGGCCCTGTGCCTCATGGGAACAGTCCAGCCCAAACTGCCAAGCCAAGTCCTCCCTGGACCAGAAACAAGCATCCTAGGACCGGTTTCGGGGTTTCACCCCTCTTCAGCCAGGATAGCTTAAAATCAGTGGCACAGTGAGCCTGGGACCCACGTGTGGGCATACCCAGCGCAGTTAGGGCGAGAAAGCAAAAGACACACAATTGATGGACGGTATGCAGAACCAATCAAAACATTCACCCCCAGTCAGGACATCTGGGTTAAATCCATCATTCCTTTGCTCACCATGTCACCCCAGTTTTGACATGGCCATATGCAAATCAGTCTTGGCCCTGTGCCTCATGGGAACAGTCCAGCCCAAACTGCCAAGCCAAGTCCTCCCTGGGCCAGAAACAAGCATCCTAGGACCGGTTTCAGGGGTTCACCCCTCTTCAGCCAGGATAGCTTAAATCCTGTGGCACTCTGAGCCCGGGACCCACGTCTGGCCACAACCTGCGCAGTGAGGGCAAAAAAGCAAAAGACACAGAATTGATGGACAGAATGCAGAACCAATCAAAACATTCACCCCCAGTCAGGAGATCTGGGTTAAATCCTTAAATCCTTTGCTCACCATGCCACCCCAGTTTAGACCTGGCCATATGCAAATCAGTCTTGTCCCTGTGCCTCATGGGAAGAGTCCAGCCCAAACTGCCAAGCCAAGTCCTCCCTGGACCAGAAACAAGCATCCTAGGACCGGTTTCGGGGTTTCACCCCTCTTCAACCAGGATAGCTTAAATCCAGTGGCACAGTGAGCCCGGGACCCACGTCTGGGCATACCCAGCGCAGTTAGGGCAAGAAGGCAAAAGACACACAATTGATGGATGGAATGCAGAACCAATCAAAACATTCAACCCAGTCAAGAGATCTGGGTTAAATCCATTATTCTTTTTCTCATCATGCCACCCTAGTTTAGACTTGGCCATATGCAAATCAGTCTTGGCCCTGTGCCTCATGGGAACAGTCCCGCCCGAACTGCCAAGCCAAGTCCTCCCTGGACCAGAAACAAGCATCCTAGGACCGGTTTCGGGATTTCACCCCTCTTCAACCAGGATAGCTTAAATCCAGTGGCACAGTGAGCCCGGGACCCACGTCTGGGCATATCCAGCTCAGTTAGGGCGAGAAAACAAAAGACACACAATTGATGGACGGAATGCAGAACCAATCAAAACATTCACCCCCAGTCAAGAGATCTGGCTTAAATCCTTCATTCTTTTGCTCACCATGCCACCCCAGTTTAGACCTGGCCATATGCAAATCAGTCTTGGCCCTGTGCCTCATGAGAACAGTCCAGCCGAACTGCCAAGCCAAGTCCTCTCTGGGCCAGAAACAAGCATCCTAGGACCGGTTTCGGGGTTTCACCCCTCTTCAACCAGGATAGCTTAAATCCAGTGGCACAGCGAGCCCGGGACCCACGTCTGGGCATACCCAGCACAGTTAGGGCGAGAAAGCAAAAGACACACAATTGATGGACGGAATGCAGAACCAATCAAAACATTCACCCCCAGTAAAGAGATCTGGGTTAAATCGATTATTCTTTTGCTCACCATGCCCCCCCTGTTTAGACCTGGCCATATGCAAATCAGTCTTGGCCCTGTGCCTCATGGGAACAGTCCAGTCGAACTGCCAAGCCAAGTCCTCCCTGGACCAGAAACAAGCAACCTAGGACCGGTTTCGGGGTTTCACCCCTCTTTAGCCAGGATAGCTTAAATCCAGTAGCACAGTGAGTCCGGGACGCACGTCTGGGCATACCCAGCGCAGTTAGGGCAAGAAACCAAAAGACACACAATTGATGGACGGAATGCAGAGCCAATCAAAACATTCACCCCTAGTCAAGAGATCTGGCTTAAATCCATCATTCTTTTGCTCACTATGCCACCTCAGTTTAGACCTGGCCATATGCAAATCAGTCTTGGCCCTGTGCCTCATGGGAACAGTCCAGCCCGAACTGCCAAGCCAAGTTCTCCCTGGACCAAAAACAAGCATCCTAGGACCAGTTTCGGGGTTTCACCCCTCTTCAGCCAGGATAGCTTAAATCCAATGGCACTCTGAGCCCGGGACCCACGTCTGGGCATACCCAGCGCAGTTAGTGTGTGAAAGCAAAAGACATACAATTGATGGACGGAATGCAGAACCAATCAAAACATTCATCCCCAGTCAAGAGATCTGGGTTAAATCCATCATTCTTTTGCTCATCATGCCACCCTAGTTTAGACATGGCCATATGCAAATCAGTCTTGGCCCTGTGCCTCATGGGAAGAGTCCAGCCCAAATTGCCAAGCCAAGTCCTCCCTGGATCAAAAACAAGCATCCTAGGACCGGTTTCGGTGTTTCATCCCTCTTCAGCCAGGATAGCTTAAATCCAGTGGCACAGTGAGCCCGGGACCCACGTCTGGGCATACCCTGCTCAGTTAGGGCGAGAAAGCAAAAGACAAACAATTGATGGACGGAATGCAGTACCAATCAAAACATTCACCCCCAGTCAAGAGATCTGGCTTAAATCCATCATTCTTTTGTTCACCATGCCACCCCAGTTTAGACCTGGCCATATGGAAATCAGTCTTTCCCTGTGCCTCATGGGAACAGTCCAGCCCGATCTGCCAAGCCGTGTCCTCCCTGGACCAGAAACAAGCATCCTAGGACCAGTTTCGGGGTTTCACCCCTCTTCAGCCAGGATAGCTTAAATCCAATGGCACTCTGAGCCCGGGACCCACGTCTGGGCATACCCAGCGCAGTTAGTGGGTGAAAGCAAAAGACACACAATTGATGGACGGAATGCAGAACCAATCAAAACATTCACCCCCAGTCAAGAGATCTGGGTTAAATCCATCATTCTTTTGCTCACCATGCCACCCTAGTTTAGACATGGCCATATGCAAATCAGTCTTGGCCCTGTGCCTCATGGGAAGAGTCCAGCCCAAACTGCCAAGCCAAGTCCTCCCTGGATCAAAAACAAGCATCCTAGGACCGGTTTCGGTGTTTCATCCCTCTTCAGCCAGGATAGCTTAAATCCAGTGGCACAGTGAGCCCGGGACCCACGTCTGGGCATACCCAGCTCAGTTAGTGCGAGAAAGCAAAAGACAAACAATTGATGGACGGAATGCAGAACCAATCAAAACATTCAACCCCAGTCAAGATATCTGGCTTAAATCCATCATCATTTTGCTCACCATGCCACCCCAGTTTAGAGCTGGTCATATGCAAATCAGTCTTGGCCCTGTGCCTCATGGGAACAGTTCAGCCCAAACTGCCAAGCCAAGTCCTCCCTGGACAAGAAAAAAGCATCCTAGGACTGGTTTAGGTGTTTCACCCCTCTTCAGCCAGGATGGCTTAAATCCAGTGGCACAGTGAGCCTGGGACCCACGGGTGGGCATACCCAGCGCAGTTAGGGCGAGAAAGCAAAAGACACACAATGGATGGATGGAATGCAGAACCAATGAAAACATTCATCCCCATTCAGGAGATCTGGGTTAAATCCATCATTCTTTTGCTCACCATTCCACACCAGTTTAGACCTGGCCATATGCAAATCAGTCTTGGCCCTGTGCCTCATGGGAACAGTCCAGCCCGAACTATCAAGCCAAGTCCTCCCTGGACCCGAAACAAGCATGCTAGGACCGGTTTCGGGGATTCACTCGTCTTCAGCCAGGATAGCTTAAATCCAGTGGCACATTGAGCCCAGGACACACGTCTGGGCATACCCAGGGCAGTTAGGGCGAAAAAGCAAAAGACACACAATTCATGGACGGAATGCAGAACCAATCAAAACATTCACCTCCAGTAAAAAGGGCTGGGTTAAATCCATCATTCTTTTGCTCACCATGCCAACCCAGTTTAAACCTGGCCATATGCAAATCAGTCTTGGCCCTGTGCCTCAAGGGAACAGTCCAGCCCAAACTGCCAAGCCAAGTCCTCCCTGGACCAGAAACAAGCATCCTAGGACCAGTTTCGGTGTTTCACCCCTCTTCAGCCAGGATAGCTTAAATCCAGTGGCACAGTGACCCCGGGACCCACGTGTGGGAATACCCAGTGCAGTTAGGGCGAGAAAGCAAAAGACACACAATTGATGGACGGAATGCAGAACCAATCAAAACATTCACCCCCAGTCAAGAGATCTGGGTTAAATCGATTATTCTTTTGCTCACCATGCCCCCCCTGTTTAGACCTGGCCATATGCAAATCAGTCTTGGCCCTGTGCCTCATGGGAACAGTCCAGTCGAACTGCCAAGTCCTCCATGGACCAGAAACAAGCAACCTAGGACCGGTTTTGGGGTTTCACCCCTCTTTAGCCAGGATAGCTTAAATCCAGTAGCACAGTGAGTCCGGGACGCACGTCTGGGCATACCCAGCGCAGTTAGGGCAAGAAACCAAAAGACACACAATTGATGGACAGAATGCAGAACCAATCAAAACATTCACACACAGTCAAGAGATCTGGGTTAAATCCATCATTCCTATGCGCACCATGCCACCCCAGATTAGACCAGGCCATATGCAAATCAGTCTTCGCCCTGTGCCTCATGGGAACAGTCCAGCCCGAACTGCCAAGCCAAGTCCTCGCTGGACAAGAAACAAGCATCCTAGGACCAGTTTCGGGGTTTCACCCCTTTTCAGCCAGGAAAGCTTGAAGCCAGGGGCACAGTGAGCCTGAGACCTACGTCTGGGCATACCCAGCGCAGTTAGTGCAAGAAAGCAAAAGACACACAATTGATAGACGGAATACAGAACCAATCAAAACATTCACCCCAGTCAGGAGATCTGGGTTAAATACATCTTTCTTTTGCTCACCATGCCATCCCAGTTTAGACCTGGCCATATGCAAATCAGTCTTTACCCTGTGCTTCATGGGAACAGTCCAGCCCGAACTGCCAAGCCAAGTCCTCCCTGGACCAGAAACAAGCATCCTAGGACCGGTTTCGGGGTTTCACCCCTCTTCAGCCAGGATAGCTTAAATCCAGTGGCACAGTGAGCCCGGTACACACGTCTGGGCAAACCCAGCGCAGCTAGGGCGAGAAAGCAAAAGACACACAACTGATGGACGGAATGCGGAACTAATCAAAACATTCACCCCCAGTCAGGAGATCTGGGTTAAATCCATCATTCTTTTGCTCACCATGCCATCCCAGTTAAGACTTGGCCATATGCAAATCAGTCTTTACCCTGTGCCTCATGGGAACAGACCAGCCCAAACTGCCAAGCCAAGTCCTCCCTGGACCAGAAACAAGCATCCTAGGACCGCTTTCGGGGTTTCCCCCTCTTCAGCCAGGATAGCTTAAATCCAGTGGCACAGTGAGCCCGGGACCCACGTCTGGGCATACCCAGCGCAGTTAGGGAGAGAAAACAAAAGACACACAATTTGATGGACGGAATGCAGAACCAATCAAAACATTCACCCCCAGTCAAGAGATCTGGCTTAAATCCTTCATTCTTTTGCTCACCATGCCACCCCAGTTTAGACCTGGCCATATGCATATCAGTCTTGGCCCTGTGCCTCATGGGAACAGTCCAGCCGAACTGCCAAGCCAAGTCCTCTCTGGACCAGAAACAAGCATCCTAGGACCGGTTTCGGGGATTCACCCCTCTTCAGCCAGGATAGCTTAAATCCAGTGGCACAGCGAGCCCGGGACCCACTTCTGGGCATACCCAGCACAGTTAGGGCGAGAAAGCAAAAGACACACAATTGATGGACGGAATGCAGAACCAATCAAAACATTCACCCCCAGTCAAGAGATCTGGGTTAAATCGATTATTCTTTTGCTCACCATGCCCCCCCTGTTTAGACCTGGCCATATGCAAATCAGTCTTGGCCCTGTGCCTCATGGGAACTGTCCAGCCGAACTGCCAAGCCAAGTCCTCCCTGGACCAGAAACAAGCAAACTAGGACCGGTTTCGGGGTTTCACCCCTCTTTAGCCAGGATAGCTTAAATCCAGTGGCACAGTGAGTCCGGGACCCACGTCTGGGCATACCCAGCACAGTTAGGGCAAGAAACCAAAAGACACACAATTGATGGACGGAATGCAGAGCCAATCAAAACATTCACCCCTAGTCAAGAGATCTGGCTTAAATCCATCATTCTTTTGCTCACCATGCCACCTCAGTTTAGACCTGGCCATTTGCAAATCAGTCTTGGCCCTGTGCCTCATGGGAACAGTCCAGCCCGAACTGCCAAGCCAAGTTCTCCCTGGACCAAAAACAAGCATCCTAGGACCAGTTTCGGGGTTTCACCCCTCTTCAGCCAGGATAGCTTAAATCCAGTGGCACAGTGAGCCCGGGACCCACGTCTGGACATACCCAGCGCAGTTAGGGCGAGAAAGAAAAAGACACACAATCGATGGATGGAATGCAGAACCAATGAAAACATTCACCCCCAGTCAGGAGACCTGGGTTAAATCCATCATTCTTTTGCTCACCATGCCACACCAGTTTACACCTGGCCATATGCAAATCAGTCTTGGCCCTGTGCCTCATGGGAACAGTCCAGCCCGAACTGCCAAGCCAAGTCCTCCCTGGACCAGAAACAAGCATCCTAGGACCGGTTTTGGGGTTTCACCCCTCTTCAACCAGGATAGCTTAAATCCAGTGGCACAGTGAGCCCGGGACCCACGTCTGGGCATACCCAGCGCAGTTAGGGCAAGAAGGCAAAAGACACACAATTGATGGATGGAATGCAGAACCAATCAAAACATTCAACCCAGTCAAGAGATCTGGGTTAAATCCATCATTCTTTTGCTCACCATGCCAACCCAGTTTAAACCTGGCCATATGCAAATCAGTCTTGGCCCTGTGCCTCAAGGGAACAGTCCAGCCCAAACTGCCAAGCCAAGTCCTCCCTGGACCAGAAACAAGCATCCTAGGACCAGTTTCGGTGTTTCACCCCTCTTCAGCCAGGATAGCTTAAATCCAGTGGCACAGTGACCCCGGGACCCACGTGTGGGAATACCCAGTGCAGTTAGGGCGAGAAAGCAAAAGACACACAATTGATGGACGGAATGCAGAACCAATCAAAACATTCACCCCCAGTCAAGAGATCTGGGTTAAATCGATTATTCTTTTGCTCACCATGCCCCCCCTGTTTAGACCTGGCCATATGCAAATCAGTCTTGGCCCTGTGCCTCATGGGAACAGTCCAGTCGAACTGCCAAGTCCTCCATGGACCAGAAACAAGCAACCTAGGACCGGTTTTGGGGTTTCACCCCTCTTTAGCCAGGATAGCTTAAATCCAGTAGCACAGTGAGTCCGGGACGCACGTCTGGGCATACCCAGCGCAGTTAGGGCAAGAAACCAAAAGACACACAATTGATGGACAGAATGCAGAACCAATCAAAACATTCACACACAGTCAAGAGATCTGGGTTAAATCCATCATTCCTATGCGCACCATGCCACCCCAGATTAGACCAGGCCATATGCAAATCAGTCTTCGCCCTGTGCCTCATGGGAACAGTCCAGCCCGAACTGCCAAGCCAAGTCCTCGCTGGACAAGAAACAAGCATCCTAGGACCAGTTTCGGGGTTTCACCCCTTTTCAGCCAGGAAAGCTTGAAGCCAGGGGCACAGTGAGCCTGAGACCTACGTCTGGGCATACCCAGCGCAGTTAGTGCAAGAAAGCAAAAGACACACAATTGATAGACGGAATACAGAACCAATCAAAACATTCACCCCAGTCAGGAGATCTGGGTTAAATACATCTTTCTTTTGCTCACCATGCCATCCCAGTTTAGACCTGGCCATATGCAAATCAGTCTTTACCCTGTGCTTCATGGGAACAGTCCAGCCCGAACTGCCAAGCCAAGTCCTCCCTGGACCAGAAACAAGCATCCTAGGACCGGTTTCGGGGTTTCACCCCTCTTCAGCCAGGATAGCTTAAATCCAGTGGCACAGTGAGCCCGGTACACACGTCTGGGCAAACCCAGCGCAGCTAGGGCGAGAAAGCAAAAGACACACAACTGATGGACGGAATGCGGAACTAATCAAAACATTCACCCCCAGTCAGGAGATCTGGGTTAAATCCATCATTCTTTTGCTCACCATGCCATCCCAGTTAAGACTTGGCCATATGCAAATCAGTCTTTACCCTGTGCCTCATGGGAACAGACCAGCCCAAACTGCCAAGCCAAGTCCTCCCTGGACCAGAAACAAGCATCCTAGGACCGCTTTCGGGGTTTCCCCCTCTTCAGCCAGGATAGCTTAAATCCAGTGGCACAGTGAGCCCGGGACCCACGTCTGGGCATACCCAGCGCAGTTAGGGAGAGAAAACAAAAGACACACAATTTGATGGACGGAATGCAGAACCAATCAAAACATTCACCCCCAGTCAAGAGATCTGGCTTAAATCCTTCATTCTTTTGCTCACCATGCCACCCCAGTTTAGACCTGGCCATATGCATATCAGTCTTGGCCCTGTGCCTCATGGGAACAGTCCAGCCGAACTGCCAAGCCAAGTCCTCTCTGGACCAGAAACAAGCATCCTAGGACCGGTTTCGGGGATTCACCCCTCTTCAGCCAGGATAGCTTAAATCCAGTGGCACAGCGAGCCCGGGACCCACTTCTGGGCATACCCAGCACAGTTAGGGCGAGAAAGCAAAAGACACACAATTGATGGACGGAATGCAGAACCAATCAAAACATTCACCCCCAGTCAAGAGATCTGGGTTAAATCGATTATTCTTTTGCTCACCATGCCCCCCCTGTTTAGACCTGGCCATATGCAAATCAGTCTTGGCCCTGTGCCTCATGGGAACTGTCCAGCCGAACTGCCAAGCCAAGTCCTCCCTGGACCAGAAACAAGCAAACTAGGACCGGTTTCGGGGTTTCACCCCTCTTTAGCCAGGATAGCTTAAATCCAGTGGCACAGTGAGTCCGGGACCCACGTCTGGGCATACCCAGCACAGTTAGGGCAAGAAACCAAAAGACACACAATTGATGGACGGAATGCAGAGCCAATCAAAACATTCACCCCTAGTCAAGAGATCTGGCTTAAATCCATCATTCTTTTGCTCACCATGCCACCTCAGTTTAGACCTGGCCATTTGCAAATCAGTCTTGGCCCTGTGCCTCATGGGAACAGTCCAGCCCGAACTGCCAAGCCAAGTTCTCCCTGGACCAAAAACAAGCATCCTAGGACCAGTTTCGGGGTTTCACCCCTCTTCAGCCAGGATAGCTTAAATCCAGTGGCACAGTGAGCCCGGGACCCACGTCTGGACATACCCAGCGCAGTTAGGGCGAGAAAGAAAAAGACACACAATCGATGGATGGAATGCAGAACCAATGAAAACATTCACCCCCAGTCAGGAGACCTGGGTTAAATCCATCATTCTTTTGCTCACCATGCCACACCAGTTTACACCTGGCCATATGCAAATCAGTCTTGGCCCTGTGCCTCATGGGAACAGTCCAGCCCGAACTGCCAAGCCAAGTCCTCCCTGGACCAGAAACAAGCATCCTAGGACCGGTTTCGGGGTTTCACCCCTCTTCAACCAGGATAGCTTAAATCCAGTGGCACAGTGAGCCCGGGACCCACGTCTGGGCATACCCAGCGCAGTTAGGGCAAGAAGGCAAAAGACACACAATTGATGGATGGAATGCAGAACCAATCAAAACATTCAACCCAGTCAAGAGATCTGGGTTAAATCCATTATTCTTTTTCTCATCATGCCACCCTAGTTTAGACTTGGCCATATGCAAATCAGTCTTGGCCCTGTGCCTCATGGGAACAGTCCCGCCCGAACTGCCAAGCCAAGTCCTCCCTGGACCAGAAACAAGCATCCTAGGACCGGTTTCGGGATTTCACCCCTCTTCAACCAGGATAGCTTAAATCCAGTGGCACAGTGAGCCCGGGACCCACGTCTGGGCATATCCAGCTCAGTTAGGGCGAGAAAACAAAAGACACACAATTGATGGACGGAATGCAGAACCAATCAAAACATTCACCCCCAGTCAAGAGATCTGGCTTAAATCCTTCATTCTTTTGCTCACCATGCCACCCCAGTTTAGACCTGGCCATATGCAAATCAGTCTTGGCCCTGTGCCTCATGAGAACAGTCCAGCCGAACTGCCAAGCCAAGTCCTCTCTGGGCCAGAAACAAGCATCCTAGGACCGGTTTCGGGGTTTCACCCCTCTTCAACCAGGATAGCTTAAATCCAGTGGCACAGCGAGCCCGGGACCCACGTCTGGGCATACCCAGCACAGTTAGGGCGAGAAAGCAAAAGACACACAATTGATGGACGGAATGCAGAACCAATCAAAACATTCACCCCCAGTAAAGAGATCTGGGTTAAATCGATTATTCTTTTGCTCACCATGCCCCCCCTGTTTAGACCTGGCCATATGCAAATCAGTCTTGGCCCTGTGCCTCATGGGAACAGTCCAGTCGAACTGCCAAGCCAAGTCCTCCCTGGACCAGAAACAAGCAACCTAGGACCGGTTTCGGGGTTTCACCCCTCTTTAGCCAGGATAGCTTAAATCCAGTAGCACAGTGAGTCCGGGACGCACCTCTGGGCATACCCAGCGCAGTTAGGGCAAGAAACCAAAAGACACACAATTGATGGACGGAATGCAGAGCCAATCAAAACATTCACCCCTAGTCAAGAGATCTGGCTTAAATCCATCATTCTTTTGCTCACTATGCCACCTCAGTTTAGACCTGGCCATATGCAAATCAGTCTTGGCCCTGTGCCTCATGGGAACAGTCCAGCCCGAACTGCCAAGCCAAGTTCTCCCTGGACCAAAAACAAGCATCCTAGGACCAGTTTCGGGGTTTCACCCCTCTTCAGCCAGGATAGCTTAAATCCAATGGCACTCTGAGCCCGGGACCCACGTCTGGGCATACCCAGCGCAGTTAGTGTGTGAAAGCAAAAGACATACAATTGATGGACGGAATGCAGAACCAATCAAAACATTCATCCCCAGTCAAGAGATCTGGGTTAAATCCATCATTCTTTTGCTCATCATGCCACCCTAGTTTAGACATGGCCATATGCAAATCAGTCTTGGCCCTGTGCCTCATGGGAAGAGTCCAGCCCAAATTGCCAAGCCAAGTCCTCCCTGGATCAAAAACAAGCATCCTAGGACCGGTTTCGGTGTTTCATCCCTCTTCAGCCAGGATAGCTTAAATCCAGTGGCACAGTGAGCCCGGGACCCACGTCTGGGCATACCCAGCTCAGTTAGGGCGAGAAAGCAAAAGACAAACAATTGATGGACGGAATGCAGTACCAATCAAAACATTCACCCCCAGTCAAGAGATCTGGCTTAAATCCATCATTCTTTTGTTCACCATGCCACCCCAGTTTAGACCTGGCCATATGGAAATCAGTCTTTCCCTGTGCCTCATGGGAACAGTCCAGCCCGATCTGCCAAGCCGTGTCCTCCCTGGACCAGAAACAAGCATCCTAGGACCAGTTTCGGGGTTTCACCCCTCTTCAGCCAGGATAGCTTAAATCCAATGGCACTCTGAGCCCGGGACCCACGTCTGGGCATACCCAGCGCAGTTAGTGGGTGAAAGCAAAAGACACACAATTGATGGACGGAATGCAGAACCAATCAAAACATTCACCCCCAGTCAAGAGATCTGGGTTAAATCCATCATTCTTTTGCTCACCATGCCACCCTAGTTTAGACATGGCCATATGCAAATCAGTCTTGGCCCTGTGCCTCATGGGAAGAGTCCAGCCCAAACTGCCAAGCCAAGTCCTCCCTGGATCAAAAACAAGCATCCTAGGACCGGTTTCGGTGTTTCATCCCTCTTCAGCCAGGATAGCTTAAATCCAGTGGCACAGTGAGCCCGGGACCCACGTCTGGGCATACCCAGCTCAGTTAGTGCGAGAAAGCAAAAGACAAACAATTGATGGACGGAATGCAGAACCAATCAAAACATTCAACCCCAGTCAAGATATCTGGCTTAAATCCATCATCATTTTGCTCACCATGCCACCCCAGTTTAGAGCTGGTCATATGCAAATCAGTCTTGGCCCTGTGCCTCATGGGAACAGTTCAGCCCAAACTGCCAAGCCAAGTCCTCCCTGGACAAGAAAAAAGCATCCTAGGACTGGTTTAGGTGTTTCACCCCTCTTCAGCCAGGATGGCTTAAATCCAGTGGCACAGTGAGCCTGGGACCCACGGGTGGGCATACCCAGCGCAGTTAGGGCGAGAAAGCAAAAGACACACAATGGATGGATGGAATGCAGAACCAATGAAAACATTCATCCCCATTCAGGAGATCTGGGTTAAATCCATCATTCTTTTGCTCACCATTCCACACCAGTTTAGACCTGGCCATATGCAAATCAGTCTTGGCCCTGTGCCTCATGGGAACAGTCCAGCCCGAACTATCAAGCCAAGTCCTCCCTGGACCCGAAACAAGCATGCTAGGACCGGTTTCGGGGATTCACTCGTCTTCAGCCAGGATAGCTTAAATCCAGTGGCACATTGAGCCCAGGACACACGTCTGGGCATACCCAGGGCAGTTAGGGCGAAAAAGCAAAAGACACACAATTCATGGACGGAATGCAGAACCAATCAAAACATTCACCTCCAGTAAAAAGGGCTGGGTTAAATCCATCATTCTTTTGCTCACCATGCCAACCCAGTTTAAACCTGGCCATATGCAAATCATTCTTGGCCCTGTGCCTCAAGGGAACAGTCCAGCCCAAACTGCCAAGCCAAGTCCTCCCTGGACCAGAAACAAGCATCCTAGGACCAGTTTCGGTGTTTCACCCCTCTTCAGCCAGGATAGCTTAAATCCAGTGGCACAGTGACCCCGGGACCCACGTGTGGGAATACCCAGTGCAGTTAGGGCGAGAAAGCAAAAGACACACAATTGATGGACGGAATGCAGAACCAATCAAAACATTCACCCCCAGTCAAGAGATCTGGGTTAAATCGATTATTCTTTTGCTCACCATGCCCCCCCTGTTTAGACCTGGCCATATGCAAATCAGTCTTGGCCCTGTGCCTCATGGGAACAGTCCAGTCGAACTGCCAAGTCCTCCATGGACCAGAAACAAGCAACCTAGGACCGGTTTTGGGGTTTCACCCCTCTTTAGCCAGGATAGCTTAAATCCAGTAGCACAGTGAGTCCGGGACGCACGTCTGGGCATACCCAGCGCAGTTAGGGCAAGAAACCAAAAGACACACAATTGATGGACAGAATGCAGAACCAATCAAAACATTCACACACAGTCAAGAGATCTGGGTTAAATCCATCATTCCTATGCGCACCATGCCACCCCAGATTAGACCAGGCCATATGCAAATCAGTCTTCGCCCTGTGCCTCATGGGAACAGTCCAGCCCGAACTGCCAAGCCAAGTCCTCGCTGGACAAGAAACAAGCATCCTAGGACCAGTTTCGGGGTTTCACCCCTTTTCAGCCAGGAAAGCTTGAAGCCAGGGGCACAGTGAGCCTGAGACCTACGTCTGGGCATACCCAGCGCAGTTAGTGCAAGAAAGCAAAAGACACACAATTGATAGACGGAATACAGAACCAATCAAAACATTCACCCCAGTCAGGAGATCTGGGTTAAATACATCTTTCTTTTGCTCACCATGCCATCCCAGTTTAGACCTGGCCATATGCAAATCAGTCTTTACCCTGTGCTTCATGGGAACAGTCCAGCCCGAACTGCCAAGCCAAGTCCTCCCTGGACCAGAAACAAGCATCCTAGGACCGGTTTCGGGGTTTCACCCCTCTTCAGCCAGGATAGCTTAAATCCAGTGGCACAGTGAGCCCGGTACACACGTCTGGGCAAACCCAGCGCAGCTAGGGCGAGAAAGCAAAAGACACACAACTGATGGACGGAATGCGGAACTAATCAAAACATTCACCCCCAGTCAGGAGATCTGGGTTAAATCCATCATTCTTTTGCTCACCATGCCATCCCAGTTAAGACTTGGCCATATGCAAATCAGTCTTTACCCTGTGCCTCATGGGAACAGACCAGCCCAAACTGCCAAGCCAAGTCCTCCCTGGACCAGAAACAAGCATCCTAGGACCGCTTTCGGGGTTTCCCCCTCTTCAGCCAGGATAGCTTAAATCCAGTGGCACAGTGAGCCCGGGACCCACGTCTGGGCATACCCAGCGCAGTTAGGGAGAGAAAACAAAAGACACACAATTTGATGGACGGAATGCAGAACCAATCAAAACATTCACCCCCAGTCAAGAGATCTGGCTTAAATCCTTCATTCTTTTGCTCACCATGCCACCCCAGTTTAGACCTGGCCATATGCATATCAGTCTTGGCCCTGTGCCTCATGGGAACAGTCCAGCCGAACTGCCAAGCCAAGTCCTCTCTGGACCAGAAACAAGCATCCTAGGACCGGTTTCGGGGATTCACCCCTCTTCAGCCAGGATAGCTTAAATCCAGTGGCACAGCGAGCCCGGGACCCACTTCTGGGCATACCCAGCACAGTTAGGGCGAGAAAGCAAAAGACACACAATTGATGGACGGAATGCAGAACCAATCAAAACATTCACCCCCAGTCAAGAGATCTGGGTTAAATCGATTATTCTTTTGCTCACCATGCCCCCCCTGTTTAGACCTGGCCATATGCAAATCAGTCTTGGCCCTGTGCCTCATGGGAACTGTCCAGCCGAACTGCCAAGCCAAGTCCTCCCTGGACCAGAAACAAGCAAACTAGGACCGGTTTCGGGGTTTCACCCCTCTTTAGCCAGGATAGCTTAAATCCAGTGGCACAGTGAGTCCGGGACCCACGTCTGGGCATACCCAGCACAGTTAGGGCAAGAAACCAAAAGACACACAATTGATGGACGGAATGCAGAGCCAATCAAAACATTCACCCCTAGTCAAGAGATCTGGCTTAAATCCATCATTCTTTTGCTCACCATGCCACCTCAGTTTAGACCTGGCCATTTGCAAATCAGTCTTGGGCCTGTGCCTCATGGGAACAGTCCAGCCCGAACTGCCAAGCCAAGTTCTCCCTGGACCAAAAACAAGCATCCTAGGACCAGTTTCGGGGTTTCACCCCTCTTCAGCCAGGATAGCTTAAATCCAGTGGCACAGTGAGCCCGGGACCCACGTCTGGACATACCCAGCGCAGTTAGGGCGAGAAAGAAAAAGACACACAATCGATGGATGGAATGCAGAACCAATGAAAACATTCACCCCCAGTCAGGAGACCTGGGTTAAATCCATCATTCTTTTGCTCACCATGCCACACCAGTTTACACCTGGCCATATGCAAATCAGTCTTGGCCCTGTGCCTCATGGGAACAGTCCAGCCCGAACTGCCAAGCCAAGTCCTCCCTGGACCCGAAACAAGCATGCTAGGACCGGTTTCGGGGATTCACCCCTCTTCAGCCAGGATAGCTTAAATCCAGTGGCACATTGAGCCCGGGACCCACGTCTTGGCATACATAGCGCAGTTAGGGCGAAAAAGCAAAAGACACACAATTGATGGACAGAATGCAGAACCAATCAAAACATTCACCCACAGTCAAGAGATCTGGGTTAAATCCATCATTCCTTTGCTCACCATGCCACCCCAGATTAGACCAGACCATATGCAAATCAGTCTTGGCCCTGTGCCTCATGGGAACATTCCAGCCCGAACTGCGATGCCAAGTTCTCCCTGAACCAGAAACAATCATGCTAGGACCGGTTTCGGGGTTTCACCCCTCTTCAGCTAGGATAGCTTAAATCCAGTGGCACAGAGATCCCGGGACCCACGTGTGGGCATACCCAGCGCAGTTAGGGCGAGAAAGCAAAAGACACATAATTGATAGACGGAATGCAGAAGCAATAAAAACATTCACCTACAGTGAAGAGACCTGGGTTAAATCCATCATTCTTTTGCTCACCATGCCACCCCAGTTTAGACCTGGCCATATGCAAATCAGTCTTGGCCCTGTGCCTCATGGGAAGAGTCCAGCCCGAACTACTAAGCCAAGTCCTCCCTGGACCAGAAACAAGCATCCTAGGATCGGTTTCGGGGTTTCACCCCTCTTCAGCCAGGATAGCTTCAATCCAGTGGCACTCTGTACCCGGGACTCACGTCTGGGCATACCCAGCGCAGTTAGGGCGAGAAAGCAAAAGACACTCAATTGATGGATGGAATTCAGAACCAATAAAAACATTCACCCGCAGTCAAAAGGGCTGGGTTAAATTCATCATTATTTTGCTCACCATGCCACCCCAGTTTAGACCTGGCCATATGCAAATCAGTCTAGGCCCTGTGCCTCATGGGAACAGTCCAGCCCAAACTGCCAAGCCAAGTCCTCCCTGGACCAGAAACAAGCATCCTAGGACCGGTTTCGGGGTTTCACCCCTCTTCAGCCAGGATAGCTTAAAACCAGTGGCACAGTGAGCCTGGGACCCACGTGTGGGCATACCCAGCGCAGTTAGGGCGAGAAAGCAAAAGACACACAATTGATGGATGGTATGCAGAACCAATCAAAACATTCACCCCCAGTCAGGACATCTGGGTTAAATCCATCATTCCTTTGCTCACCATGTCACCCCAGTTTTGACATGGCCATATGCAAATCAGTCTTGGCCCTGTGCCTCATGGGAACAGTCCAACCCAAACTGCCAAGCCAAGTCCTCCCTGGACCAGAAACAAGCATCCTAGGACTGGTTTCGGGGTTTCACCCCTCTTCAGCCAGGATAGCTTTAATCCAGTGGCACAGTGAGCCCGGGACCAACGTCTGGGCATACCCAGTGCAGTTAGGGTGAGAAAGCAAAAGACACGCAATTGATGGACGGAATGCAGAACCAATCAAAACATTCACCCACAGTCAAGAGATCTGGGTTAAATCCATCATTCCTTTGCTCACCATGCCACCCCAGATTAGACCAGGCCATATGCAAATCAGTCTTGGCCCTGTGCCTCATGGGAACAGTCCAGCCCGAACTGCCAAGTCCTCCCTGGACAAGAAACAAGCATCCTAGGACCGGTTTCGGGGTTTCACCCCTCTTCAGCCAGGATAGCTTCAATCCAGTGGCACAGCGAGCCCGGGACCCACGTCTGGGCATACCCAGCGCAGTTAGGGCGAGAAAGCAAAAGACACACACTTGATGGACGGAATGCAGAACCAATCAAAACATTCACCCCCAGTCAAGAGATCTGGGTTAAATCGATTATTCTTTTGCTCAACATGCCCCCCCTGTTTAGACCTGGCTGTATACAAATCAGTCTTTGCCCTGTACCTCATGGGAACAGAACAGCCCGAACTGCCAAGCCAAGTCCTCCCTGGACAAGAAACATGCAACCGAGGACCGGTTTTGGGGTTTCACCCCTCTTCAACCAGAATAGCTTAAATCCAGTGGCACAGTGAGTCCGGGACCCACGTCGGGGCATACCCAGCGCAGTTAGGGCAAGAAAGCAAAAGACACACAATTGATGGACGGAATGCAGAGCCAATCAAAACATTCACCCCTAGTCAAGGGATCTGGCTTAAATCCATAATTCTTTTGCTCACCATGCCACCCCAGTTTAGACCTGGCCATATGCAAATCAGTCTTGGCCCTGTGCCTCATGGGAACAGTTCAGCCCGAACTGCCAAGCCAAGTCCTCCCTAGACCAGAAACAAGCATCCTAGGACCGGTTTCGGGGTTTCACCCCTCTTCAGCCAGGATAGCTTAAATCCAGTGGCACTCTGAGCCCGAGACCCACGTCTGGGCATACCCAGCGCAGTTAGTGCGAGAAAGCAGAAGACACACAATTGATAGATGGAATGCAGAACCAATGAAAACATTCACCCCCAGTCAGGAGATCTGGGTTAAATCCATCATTCTTTTGCTCACCATGCCATCCCAGTTTAGACCTGGCCAAATCCAAATCAGTCTTTACCCTGTGCCTCATGGGAACAGTCCAGCCCAAAATGCAAAGCCAAGTCCTCCCTGGACCAGAAACAAGCATCCTAGGACCGATTTTGGGGTTTCACCACTCTTCAGCCAGGATAGCTTAAATGTAGTGGCACAGTGAGCCCGGACCCACGTCTGGGCATACCCAGCGCAGTTAGGGTGAGAAAGCAAAAGACACACAATTGATGGACGGAATGCAGAACCAACCAAAACATTCACCCCAGTCAAGAGATCTGGGTTAAATCCATCATTCTTTTGCTCACCATTCCACCCCAGTTTAGACCTGGCCATATGCAAATCAGTCTTGGCCCTGTGCCTCATGGGAACAGTCCAGCCCGAACTGCCAAGCCAAGTTCTCCCTGGACCAAAAACAAGCATCCTAGGACCGGTTTCGGGGTTTCACCCCTTTTCAGCCAGTATAGCTTAAATCCAATGGCACTCTGAGCCCGGGACCCATGTCTGGGCATACCCAGCGCAGTTAGTGCGAGAAAGCAAAAGACACACAATTGATGGACGGAATGCAGAATCAATCAAAACATTCACCCCCAATCAAGAGATCTGGGTTAAATCCATCATTCTTTTGCTCACCATGCCACCCTAGTTTAGACCTGGCCATATGCAAATCAGTCTTGGCCCTGTGCCTCATGGGAACAGTGCAGCCCAAACTGCGAAGCCAAGTCCTCCCTGGATCAAAAACAAGCATCCTAGGACCGATTTCGGTGTTTCACCCCTATTCAGCCAGGATAGCTTAAATCCAGTGGCACAGTGAGCACCAGACCCATGTCTGGGCATACCCATCTCAGTTAGGGCGAGAAAGCAAAAGACAAACAATTGATGGACGGAATGCCGAACCAATCAAAACATTCACCCCCAGTCAAGAGATCTGGGTTAAATCCATCATTCTTTTGCTCACCATGCCACCCCAGTTTAGACCTGGCCATATGCAAATCAGCCTTGGCCCTGTGCCTCATGGGAACAGTACAAGCTCTTCCTGGACCAAAAACAAGCATGCTAGGACCGGTTTCGGTGTTTCACCCCTCTTCAGCCAGGATAGCTTAAATCCAATGGCACTCTGAGCCCGGGACCCACGTCTGGGCATACCCAGCGCAGTTAGTGCGAGAAAGCAAAAGACACACAATTGATGGACGGAATGCAGAACCAATCAAAACATTCACCCCCAGTCAAGAGATCTGGGTTAAATCCATCATTCTTTTGCTCACCATGCCACCCTAGTTTAGACCTTGCAATATGCAAATCAGTCTTGGCCCTGTGCCTCATGGGAAGAGTCCAGCCCAAACTGCCAAGCCAAGTCCTCCCGGGACCAGAAACAAGCATCCTAGGACCGGTTTCGGGGATTCACCCCTCTTCAGCCAGGATAGCTTAAATCCAGTGGCACAGCGAGCCCGGGACCCACTTCTGGGCATACCCAGCACAGTTAGGGCGAGAAAGCAAAAGACACACAATTGATGGACGGAATGCAGAACCAATCAAAACATTCACCCCCAGTCAAGAGATCTGGGTTAAATCGATTATTCTTTTGCTCACCATGCCCCCCCTGTTTAGACCTGGCCATATGCAAATCAGTCTTGGCCCTGTGCCTCATGGGAACTGTCCAGCCGAACTGCCAAGCCAAGTCCTCCCTGGACCAGAAACAAGCAAACTAGGACCGGTTTCGGGGTTTCACCCCTCTTTAGCCAGGATAGCTTAAATCCAGTGGCACAGTGAGTCCGGGACCCACGTCTGGGCATACCCAGCACAGTTAGGGCAAGAAACCAAAAGACACACAATTGATGGACGGAATGCAGAGCCAATCAAAACATTCACCCCTAGTCAAGAGATCTGGCTTAAATCCATCATTCTTTTGCTCACCATGCCACCTCAGTTTAGACCTGGCCATATGCAAATCAGTCTTGGCCCTGTGCCTCATGGGAACAGTCCAGCCCGAACTGCCAAGCCAAGTTCTCCCTGGACCAAAAACAAGCATCCTAGGACCAGTTTCGGGGTTTCACCCCTCTTCAGCCAGGATAGCTTAAATCCAGTGGCACAGTGAGCCCGGGACCCACGTCTGGACATACCCAGCGCAGTTAGGGCGAGAAAGAAAAAGACACACAATCGATGGATGGAATGCAGAACCAATGAAAACATTCACCCCCAGTCAGGAGACCTGGGTTAAATCCATCATTCTTTTGCTCACCATGCCACACCAGTTTAGACCTGGCCATATGCAAATCAGTCTTGGCCCTGTGCCTCATGGGAACAGTCCAGCCCGAACTGCCAAGCCAAGTCCTCCCTGGACCCGAAACAAGCATGCTAGGACCGGTTTCGGGGATTCACCCCTCTTCAGCCAGGATAGCTTAAATCCAGTGGCACATTGAGCCCGGGACCCACGTCTTGGCATACATAGCGCAGTTAGGGCGAAAAAGCAAAAGACACACAATTGATGGACAGAATGCAGAACCAATCAAAACATTCACCCACAGTCAAGAGATCTGGGTTAAATCCATCATTCCTTTGCTCACCATGCCACCCCAGATTAGACCAGACCATATGCAAATCAGTCTTGGCCCTGTGCCTCATGGGAACATTCCAGCCCGAACTGCGATGCCAAGTTCTCCCTGAACCAGAAACAATCATGCTAGGACCGGTTTCGGGGTTTCACCCCTCTTCAGCTAGGATAGCTTAAATCCAGTGGCACAGAGATCCCGGGACCCACGTGTGGGCATACCCAGCGCAGTTAGGGCGAGAAAGCAAAAGACACATAATTGATAGACGGAATGCAGAAGCAATAAAAACATTCACCTACAGTGAAGAGACCTGGGTTAAATCCATCATTCTTTTGCTCACCATGCCACCCCAGTTTAGACCTGGCCATATGCAAATCAGTCTTGGCCCTGTGCCTCATGGGAAGAGTCCAGCCCGAACTACTAAGCCAAGTCCTCCCTGGACCAGAAACAAGCATCCTAGGATCGGTTTCGGGGTTTCACCCCTCTTCAGCCAGGATAGCTTCAATCCAGTGGCACTCTGTACCCGGGACTCACGTCTGGGCATACCCAGCGCAGTTAGGGCGAGAAAGCAAAAGACACTCAATTGATGGATGGAATTCAGAACCAATAAAAACATTCAACCGCAGTCAAAAGGGCTGGGTTAAATTCATCATTATTTTGCTCACCATGCCACCCCAGTTTAGACCTGGCCATATGCAAATCAGTCTAGGCCCTGTGCCTCATGGGAACAGTCCAGCCCAAACTGCCAAGCCAAGTCCTCCCTGGACCAGAAACAAGCATCCTAGGACCGGTTTCGGGGTTTCACCCCTCTTCAGCCAGGATAGCTTAAAACCAGTGGCACAGTGAGCCTGGGACCCACGTGTGGGCATACCCAGCGCAGTTAGGGCGAGAAAGCAAAAGACACACAATTGATGGATGGTATGCAGAACCAATCAAAACATTCACCCCCAGTCAGGACATCTGGGTTAAATCCATCATTCCTTTGCTCACCATGTCACCCCAGTTTTGACATGGCCATATGCAAATCAGTCTTGGCCCTGTGCCTCATGGGAACAGTCCAACCCAAACTGCCAAGCCAAGTCCTCCCTGGACCAGAAACAAGCATCCTAGGACCGGTTTCGGGGTTTCACCCCTCTTCAGCCAGGATAGCTTTAATCCAGTGGCACAGTGAGCCCGGGACCAACGTCTGGGCATACCCAGTGCAGTTAGGGTGAGAAAGCAAAAGACACGCAATTGATGGACGGAATGCAGAACCAATCAAAACATTCACCCACAGTCAAGAGATCTGAGTTAAATCCATCATTCCTTTGCTCACCATGCCACCCCAGATTAGACCAGGCCATATGCAAATCAGTCTTGGCCCTGTGCCTCATGGGAACAGTCCAGCCCGAACTGCCAAGTCCTCCCTGGACAAGAAACAAGCATCCTAGGACCGGTTTCGGGGTTTCACCCCTCTTCAGCCAGGATAGCTTCAATCCAGTGGCACAGCGAGCCCGGGACCCACGTCTGGGCATACCCAGCGCAGTTAGGGCGAGAAAGCAAAAGACACACACTTGATGGACGGAATGCAGAACCAATCAAAACATTCACCCCGAGTCAAGAGATCTGGGTTAAATCGATTATTCTTTTGCTCAACATGCCCCCCCTGTTTAGACCTGGCTGTATACAAATCAGTCTTTGCCCTGTACCTCATGGGAACAGAACAGCCCGAACTGCCAAGCCAAGTCCTCCCTGGACAAGAAACATGCAACCGAGGACCGGTTTTGGGGTTTCACCCCTCTTCAACCAGGATAGCTTAAATCCAGTGGCACAGTGAGTCCGGGACCCACGTCGGGGCATACCCAGCGCAGTTAGGGCAAGAAAGCAAAAGACACACAATTGACGGACGGAATGCAGAGCCAATCAAAACATTCACCCCTAGTCAAGGGATCTGGCTGAAATCCATAATTCTTTTGCTCACCATGCCACCCCAGTTTAGACCTGGCCATATGCAAATCAGTCTTGGCCCTGTGCCTTATGGGAACAGTTCAGCCCGAACTGCCAAGCCAAGTCCTCCCTAGACCAGAAACAAGCATCCTAGGACCGGTTTCGGGGTTTCACCCCTCTTCAGCCAGGATAGCTTAAATCCAGTGGCACTCTGAGCCCGAGACCCACGTCTGGGCATACCCAGCGCAGTTAGTGCGAGAAAGCAAAAGACACACAATTGATAGATGGAATGCAGAACCAATGAAAACATTCACCCCCAGTCAGGAGATCTGGGTTAAATCCATCATTCTTTTGCTCACCATGCCATCCCAGTTTAGACCTGGCCAAATCCAAATCAGTCTTTACCCAGTGCCTCATGGGAACAGTCCAGCCCAAAATGCAAAGCCAAGTCCTCCCTGGACCAGAAACAAGCATCCTAGGACCGATTTTGGGGTTTCACCCCTCTTCAGCCAGGATAGCTTAAATGTAGTGGCACAGTGAGCCCGGACCCACGTCTGGGCATACCCAGCGCAGTTAGGGTGAGAAAGCAAAAGACACACAATTGATGGACGGGATGCAGAACCAACCAAAACATTCACCCCAGTCAAGAGATCTGGGTTAAATCCATCATTCTTTTGCTCACAATGCCATCCCAGTTTAGACCTGGCCATATGCAAATCAGTCTTGGCCCTGTGCCTCATGGGAACAGTCCAGCCTGAACTGCCAAGCCAAGTCCTCCCTGGACCAGAAACAAGCATCCTAGGACCGGTTTTGGGGTTTCACCCCTCTTCAGCCAGGATAGCTTAAATCCAGTGGCACAGCGAGCCCGGGACCCACGTCTGGGCATACCCAGCGCAGTTAGGGCGAAAAAGTAAAAGACACACACTTGATGGATGGAATGCAGAACCAATCAAAACATTCACCCCCAGTCAGGAGATCTGGGTTAAATCCATCATTCTTTTGCTCACCATGCCATCCCAGTTTAGACCTGGCCATATGCAAATCAGTCTTTACCCTGTGCCTCATGGGAACAGTCCAGCCCAAAATGCCAAGCCAAGTCCTCCCTGGACCAGAAACACTCATCCTAGGACCGATTTCGGGGTTTCACCCCTTTTCAGCCAAGATAGCTTAAATCCATTGGCACAGTGATCCCAGGACCCACGTCTGGGCATACCCAGCGCAGTTAGGGTGAGAAAGCAGAAGACACACAATTGATGGACGGAATGCAGAACCAATCAAAACATTCACCCCCATTCAAGAGACCTGTGTTAAATCCATAATTCTTTTGCTCACCATGCCATCCCAGTTTAGACCTGGCCATATGCAAATCAGTCTTGGCCCTGTGCCCCATGGGAACAGTCCAGCCCGACCTGCCAAGCCAAGTCCTCCCTGGACCAGAAACAAGCATTCTAGGACCGGTTTCGGGGTTTCACCCCTCTTCAGCCAGGATAGCTTAAATCCAGTGGCACAGCGAGCACGGGACCCACATCTGGGCATACCCAGCGCAGTTAGGGCGAGAAAGCAAAAGACACACAATTGATGGACGGAATGCAGAACCAATCAAAACATTCACCCCTAGTCAAGAGATCTGGCTTAAATCCATCATTAATTTGCTCACCATTCCACCCCAGTTTAGACCTGGCCATATGCAAATCAGTCTTGGCCCTGTGCCTCATGGGAACAGTCCAGCCCGAACTGCCAAGCCAAGTTCTCCCTGGACCAAAAACAAGCATCCTAGGACCGGTTTCGGGGTTTCACCCCTTTTCAGCCTGTATAGCTTAAATCCAATGGCACTCTGAGCCCGCGACCCATGTCTGGGCATACCCAGCACAGTTAGTGCGAGAAAGCAAAAGACACACAATTGATGGACGGAATGCAGAATCAATCAAAACATTTACCCCCAATCAAGAGATCTGGGTTAAATCCATCATTATTTTGCTCACCATGCCACCCTAGTTTAGACCTGGCCATATGCAAATCAGTCTTGGCCCTGTGCCTCATGGGAACAGTGCAGCCCAAACTGCGAAGCCAAGTCCTCCCTGGATCAAAAACAAGCATCCTAGGACCGATTTCGGTGTTTCACCTCTATTCAGCCAGGATAGCTTAAATCCAGTGGCACAGTGAGCCCCAGACCCATGTCTGGGCATACCCATCTCAGTTAGGGCGAGAAAGCAAAAGACAAACAATTGATGGACGGAATGCCGAACCAATCAAAACATTCACCCCCAGTCAAGAGATCTGGCTTAAATCCATCATTCTTTTGCTCACCATGCCACCCCAGTTTAGACCTGGCCATATGCAAATCAGTCTTGGCCCTGTGCCTCATGGGAACAGTCCAGCCCGAACTGCCAAGCCAAGTTCTCCCTGGATCAAAAACAAGCATCCTAGGACCGGTTTCGGGGTTTCACCCCTTTTCAGCCAGTATAGCTTAAATCCAATGGTACTCTGAGCCCGGGACCCATGTCTGGGCATACCCAGCGCAGTTAGTGCGAGAAAGCAAAAGACACACAATTGATGGACGGAATGCAGAATCAATCAAAACATTCACCCCCAATCAAGAGATCTGGGTTAAATCCATCATTCTTTTGCTCACCATGCCACCCTAGTTTAGACCTGGCCATATGCAAATCAGTCTTGGCCCTGTGCCTCATGGGAACAGTGCAGCCCAAACTGCGAAGCCAAGTCCTCCCTGGATCAAAAACAAGCATCCTAGGACCGGTTTCGGTGTTTCACCCCTATTCAGCCAGGATAGCTTAAATCCAGTGGCACTCTGAGCCCGGGACCCAGGTCTGGGCATACCCAGAGCAGTTAGGGCGAGAAAGAAAAAGACACACAATTGATGGACGAAATGCAGAACCAATCAAAACATTCACCCCCAGTCAAGAGATCTGGGTTAAATCCATCATTCTTTTGCTCACCATGCCACCCCAGTTTAGACCTGGCCATATGCAAATCAGTCTTGGCCCTGTGCCTCATGGGAACAGTACAAGTTCTTCCTGGACCAAAAACAAGCATGCTAGGACCGGTTTCGGTGTTTCACCCCTCTTCAGCCAGGATAGCTTAAATCCAATGGCACTCTGAGCCCGGGACCCACGTCTGGGCATACCCAGCGCAGTTAGTGCGAGAAAGCAAAAGACACACAATTGATGGACGGAATGCAGAACCAATTAAAACATTCACCCCCAGTCAAGAGATCTGGGTTAAATCCATCATTCTTTTGCTCACCATGCCACCCTAGTTTAGACCTTGCAATATGCAAATCAGTCTTGGCCCTGTGCCTCATGGGAAGAGTCCAGCCCAAACTGCCAAGCCAAGTCCTCCCGGGACCAGAAACAAGCATCCTAGGACCGGTTTCGGGGTTTCACCCCTCTTCAACCAGGATAGCTTAAATCCAGTGGCACAGTGAGCCCGGGACCCACGTCTGGGCATACCCAGCGCAGTTAGGGCAAGAAAGCAAAAGACACACAATTGATGGATGGAATGCAGAACCAATCAAAACATTCACCCCCAGTCAAAAGATCTGGGTTAAATCCATTATTCTTTTGCTCACCATGCCACCCCAGTTTAGACTTGGCCATATGCATATCAGTCTTGGCCCTGTGCCTCGTGGGAACAGTCCAGCCCGAACTGCCAAGCCAAGTCCTCCCTGGACCAGAAACAAGCATCCTAGGACCGGTTTCGGGGTTTCACCCCTCTTCAACCAGGATAGCTTAAATCCAGTGGCACAATGAGCACGGGACCCACGTCTGGGCATACCCAGCGTAGTTAGGACGAGTAAACAAAAGACACACAATTGATGGACGGAATGCAGAACCAATCAAAACATTCACCCCCAGTCAAGAGATCTGGCTTAAATCCATCATTCCTTTGCTCACCATGCCACCCCAGTTTAGACCTGGCCATATGCAAATCAGTCTTGGCCCTGTGCCTCATGGGAACAGTCCAGCCCAAACTGCCAAGCCAAGTCCTCCCTGGACCAGAAACAAGCATTCTAGGACCGGTTTCGGGGTTTCACCCCACTTCAGCCAGGATAGCTTAAATCCAGTCGCACTCTGAGCCCGGGACCAACGTCTGGGCATACTCAGCGCAATTAGGGCGAGAAAGCAAAAGACACACAATTGATGGACGGAATACAGAACCAATCAAAACATTCACCCCCAGTCAGGAGATCTGGGTTAAATCCATCATTCCTTTTCTTACCATGCCACCCCAGTTTAGACCTGGCCATTTGCAAATCAGTCTTGGCCCTGTGCCTCATGGGAACAGTCCAGCCCGAACTGCCAAGCCAAGTCCTCCCTGCACCAGAAACAAGCATCCTAGGACCGGTTTCGGGGTTTCACCCCTCTTCAGCCAGGATAGCTTAAATCTAGAGGCACAGTGAGCCCGGGACCCACGTCTGGGCATACCCAGCGCAGTTAGGGCGAGAAAGCAAAAGACACACAATTGATGGACGGAATGCAGAACCAATCAAAACATTCACCCAGAGTTAGGAGATCTGGGATAAATCGATCATTCTTTTCCTTACCATGCCACCCCAGTTTAGACCTGGCTGTATGCAAATCAGTCTTGGCCCTGTACCTCATGGGAACAGACCAGCCCGAACTGCCAAGCCAAGTCCTCCCTGGACCAGAAACAAGCAACCTAGGACCGGTTTCGAGGTTTCACCCGTTTTTAGCCAGGATAGCTTAAATCAAGTGTCACAGTGAGTCCGGGACCCACGTCTGGGCATACCCAGCGAAGTTAGGGCAAGAAAGCAAAAGACACACAATTGATGGACGGAATTCAGAGCCAATCAAAACATTCACCCCTAGTCAAGGGATCTGGCTTAAATCCATAATTCTTTTGCTCACCATGCCACCCCAGTTTAGACCTGGCCATATGCAAATCAGTCTTGGCCCTGTGCCTCATGGGACCAGTACAAGTTCTTCCTGGACCAAAAACAAGCATGCTAGGACCGGTTTCGGTGTTTCACCCCTCTTCAGCCAGGATAGCTTAAATCCAATGGCACTCTGAGCCCGGGACCCACGTCTGGGCATACCCAGCGCAGTTAGTGCGAGAAAGCAAAAGACACACAATTGATGGACGGAATGCAGAACCAATCAAAACATTCACCCCCAGTAAAGAGATCTGGGTTAAATCCATCATTCTTTTGCTCACCATGCCACCCTAGTTTAGACCTTGCAATATGCAAATCAGTCTTGGCCCTGTGCCTCATGGGAAGAGTCCAGCCCAAACTGCCAAGCCAAGTCCTCCCTGGACCAAAAACAAGCATCCTAGGACCGGTTTCGGTGTTTCACCCCTCTTCAACCAGGATAGCTTAAATCCAGTGGCACAGTGAGCCCGGGACCCACGTCTGGGCATGCCCAGTGCAGTTAGGGCGAGAAAGCAAAAGACAAACAATTGATGGACGGAATGCAGAACCAATCAAAACATTCAACCCCAGTCAAGATATCTGGCTTAAATCCATCATTCTTTTGCTCACCATGCCACCCCAGTTTAGACCTGGCCATATGGAAATCAGTCTTTCCCTGTGCCTCATGGGAACAGTCCAGCCCGAACTGCCAAGCCAAGCCCTCCCTGGACCAGAAACAAGCATCCTAGGACTGGTTTCGGTGTTTCACCCCTCTTCAGCAAGGATAGCTTAAATCCAGTGGCACAGTGAGCCCGCGACCCACGTCTGGGCATACCCAGTGCAGTTAGGGCGAGAAAACAAAAGACACACAATTGATGGATGGAATGCAGAACCAATCAAAACATTCACCCCCCCAGTCAAGAGATCTGTCTTAAATCCATCATTCTTTTGCTCACCATGCCACCCCAGTTTAGACCTGGCCATATGCAAATCAGTCTTGGCCTTGTGCCTCATGGGAACAGTTCAGCCCAAACTGCCAAGCCAAGTCCTCCCTGGACCAGAAACAAGCATCCTAGGACCGGTTTCGGGGTTTCACCCCTCTTCAGCCAGGATAGTTTAAATCCAGTGGCACTCTGAGCCCGGGACCCACGTCTGGGCATACCCAACGCAGTTAGGGCAAGAAAGCAAAAGACACACAATTGATGGATGGAATGCAGAACCAATAAAAACATTCACCCCCAGTCAAAACATCTGGGTTCAATCCATTATTCTTTTGCTCATCATGCCACCCCAGTTTAGACTTGGCCATATGCATATCAGTCTTGGCCCTGTGCCTCGTGGGAACAGTCCAGCCCGAACTGCCAAGCCAAGTCCTCCCTGGACCAGAAACAAGCATCCTAGGACCGGTTTCGGGGTTTCACCCCTCTTCAACCAGGATAGCTTAAATCCAGTGGCACAGTGAGCACGGGACCCACGTCTGGGCATACCCAGCGTAGTTAGGACGAGAAAACAAAAGACACACAATTGATGGACGGAATGCAGAACCAACTAAAACATTCACCCCCAGTCAAGAGATCTGGGTTAAATCCATCATTCTTTTGCTCACCATGCCATCCCAGTTTAGACCTGGCCATATGCAAATCAGTCTTGGCCCTGTGCCTCATGGGAACAGTCCAGCCCGAACTGCCAAGCCAAGTCCTCCCTGGACCAGAAACAAGAATCCTAGGACCGGTTTCGGGGTTTCACCCCTCTTCAGCCAGGATAGCTTTAATCCAGTGGCACAGCGAGCCCGGGACCCACGTCTGGGCATACCCAGTGCAGTTAGGGCGAGAAAGCAAAAGACACACACTTGATGGACGGAATGCAGAACCAATCAAAACATTCACCCCGAGTCAAGAGATCTGGGTTAAATCGATTATTCTTTTGCTCAACATGCCCCCCCTGTTTAGACCTGGCTGTATGCAAATCAGTCTTTGCCCTGTACCTCATGGGAACAGAACAGCCCGAACTGCCAAGCCAAGTCCTCCCTGGACAAGAAATATGCAACCTAGGACCGGTTTTGGGGTTTCACCCCTCTTCAACCAGGATAGCTTAAATCCAGTGGCACAGTGAGTCCGGGACCCACGTCTGGGCATACCCAGCGCAGTTAGGGCAAGAAAGCAAAAGACACACAATTGATGGACGGAATGCAGAGCCAATCAAAACATTCACCCCTAGTCAAGGGATCTGGCTTAAATCCATAATTCTTTTGCTCACCATGCCACCCCAGTTTAGACCTGGCCATATGCAAATCAGTCTTGGCCCTGTGCCTCATGGGAACAGTCCAAGTTCTCCCTGGACCAAAAACAAGCATCCTAGGACCTGTTTCGGTGTTTCACCCCTCTGCAGCCAGGATAACTTAAATCCAATGGCACTCTGAGCCCGGGACCCACGTCTGGGCATACCCAGCGCAGTTAGTGCGAGAAAGCAAAAGACACACAATTGATGGACGGAATGCAGAACCAATCAAAACATTCGCCCTCAGTCAAGAGATCTGGCTTAAATCCATCATTCTTTTAATCACCATGCCACCCCAGTTTAGACCTGGCCATATGGAAATCAGTCTTTCCCTGTGCCTCATGGGAACAGTCCAGCCCGAACTGCCAAGCCAAGTCCTCCCTGGACCAGAAACAAGCATCCTAGGACCGGTTTCGGTGTTTCACCCCTCTTCAGCAAGGATAGCTTAAATCCAGTGGCACAGTGAGCCCAGGACCCACGTCTGGGCATACCCAACGCAGTTAGGGCGAGAAAACAAAAGACACACAATTGATGGACGGAATGCAGAACCAATCAAAACATTCACCCCCCAGTCAAAAGATCTGTCTTAAATCCATCATTCTTTTGCTCACCATGCCACCGCAGTTTAGACCTGGCCATATGCAAATCAGTCTTTACCCTGTGCCTCATGGGAACAGACCAGCCCAAACTGCCAAGCCAAGTCCTCCCTGGACCAGAAACAAGCATCCTAGGACCGGTTTCGGGGTTTCACCCCTCTTCAGCCAGGATAGCTTAAATCCAGTGGCGCAGTGAGCCCGGGGCCCACGTCTGGACATACCCAGCGCAGTTGGGGCAAGAAAGAAAAAGACACACAATTGATGGACGGAATGCAGAACCAATCAAAACATTCACCCCCAGTCAAAAGGGCTGGGTTAAATTCATCATTCTTTTGCTCACCATGCCACTCCAGTTTAGACCTGGCCATATGCAAATCAGTCTTGGCCCTGTGCCTCATGGGAACAGTCCAGCCCAAACTGCCAAGCCAAGTCCTCCCTGGACCAGAAACAAGCATCCTAGGACCGGTTTCGGGGTTTCACCCCTCTTCAGCCAGGATAGCTTTAATCCAGTGGCACAGTGAGCCCGGGACCAACGTCTGGGCATACCCAGTGCAGTTAGGGTGAGAAAGCAAAAGACACGGAATGCAGAACCAATCAAAACATTCACCCACAGTCAAGAGATCTGGCTTAAATCCATCATTCTTTTGCTCACCATGCCACCCCAGTTTAGACCTGGCCATATGGAAATCAGTCTTTCCCTGTGCCACATGGGAACAGTCCAGCCCAAACTGCCAAGCCAAGTCCTCCCTGGACCAGAAACAAGCATCCTAGGACCGGTTTCGGTGTTTCACCCCTCTTCAACCAGGATAGCTTAAATCCAGTGGCACAGTGAGCCCGGGACCCACGTCTGGGCATGCCCAGCGCAGTTAGGGCGAGAAAGCAAAAGACAAACAATTGATGGACGGAATGCAGAACCAATCAAAACATTCAACCCCAGTCAAGATATCTGGCTTAAATCCATCATTCTTTTGCTCACCATGCCACCCCAGTTTAGACCTGGCCATATGGAAATCAGTCTTTCCCTGTGCCTCATGGGAACAGTCCAGCCCGAACTGCCAAGCCAAGCCCTCCCTGGACCAGAAACAAGCATCCTAGGACTGGTTTTGGTGTTTCACCCCTCTTCAGCAAGGATAGCTTAAATCCAGTGGCACAGTGAGCCCGCGACCCACGTCTGGGCATACCCAGTGCAGTTAGGGCGAGAAAACAAAAGACACACAATTGATGGATGGAATGCAGAACCAATCAAAACATTCACCCCCCAGTCAAGAGATCTGTCTTAAATCCATCATTCTTTTGCTCACCATGCCACTCCAGTTTAGACCTGGCCATATGCAAATCAGTCTTGGCCCTGTGCCTCATGGGAAGAGTCCAGCCCAAACTGCCAAGCCAAGTCCTCCCTGGACCAAAAACAAGCATCCTAGGACCGGTTTCGGTGTTTCACCCCTCTTCAACCAGGATAGCTTAAATCCAGTGGCACAGTGAGCCCGGGACCCACGTCTGGGCATACCCAGTGCAGTTAGGGTGAGAAAGCAAAAGACACGCAATTGATGGACGGAATGCAGAACCAATCAAAACATTCACCCACAGTCAAGAGATCTGGCTTAAATCCATCATTCTTTTGCTCACCATGCCACCCCAGTTTAGACCTGGCCATATGGAAATCAGTCTTTCCCTGTGCCTCATGGGAACAGTCCAGCCCAAACTGCCAAGCCAAGTCCTCCCTGGACCAGAAACAAGCATCCTAGGACCGGTTTTGGGGCTTCACCCCTCTTCAGCCAGGATAGCTTAAATCCAGTGGCGCAGTGAGCCCGGGACCCACGTCTGGACATACCCAGCGCAGTTGGGGCAAGAAAGAAAAAGACACACAATTGATGGACGGAATGCAGAACCAATCAAAACATTCACCCCCAGTCAAAAGGGCTGGGTTAAATTCATCATTCTTTTGCTCACCATGCCACTCCAGTTTCGACCTGGCCATATGCAAATCAGTCTTGGCCCTGTGCCTCATGGGAACAGTCCAGCCCAAACTGCCAAGGCAAGTCCTCCCTGGACCAGAAACAAGCATCCTAGGACCGGTTTCGGGGTTTCACCCCTCTTCAGCCAGGATAGCTTTAATCCAGTGGCACAGTGAGCACGGGACCCACGTCTGGGCATACCCAGCGTAGTTAGGACGAGAAAACAAAAGACACACAATTGATGGACGGAATGCAGAACCAACCAAAACATTCACCCCCAGTCAAGAGATCTGGGTTAAATCCATCATTCTTTTGCTCACCATGCCATCCCAGTTTAGACCTGGCCATATGCAAATCAGTCTTGGCCCTGTGCCTCATGGGAAGAGTCCAGCCCAAACTGCCAAGCCAAGTCCTCCCTGGACCAAAAACAAGCATCCTAGGACCGGTTTCGGTGTTTCACCCCTCTTCAACCAGGATAGCTTAAATCCAGTGGCACAGTGAGCCCGGGACCCACGTCTGGGCATACCCAGTGCAGTTAGGGTGAGAAAGCAAAAGACACGCAATTGATGGACGGAATGCAGAACCAATCAAAACATTCACCCACAGTCAAGAGATCTGGCTTAAATCCATCATTCTTTTGCTCACCATGCCACCCCAGTTTAGACCTGGCCATATGGAAATCAGTCCTTCCCTGTGCCTCATGGGAACAGTCCAGCCCAAACTGCCAAGCCAAGTCCTCCCTGGACCAGAAACAAGCATCCTAGGACCGGTTTTGGGGCTTCACCCCTCTTCAGCCAGGATAGCTTAAATCCAGTGGCGCAGTGAGCCCGGGACCCACGTCTGGACATACCCAGCGCAGTTGGGGCAAGAAAGAAAAAGACACACAATTGATGGACGGAATGCAGAACCAATCAAAACATTCACCCCCAGTCAAAAGGGCTGGGTTAAATTCATCATTCTTTTGCTCACCATGCCACTCCAGTTTCGACCTGGCCATATGCAAATCAGTCTTGGCCCTGTGCCTCATGGGAACAGTCCAGCCCAAACTGCCAAGGCAAGTCCTCCCTGGACCAGAAACAAGCATCCTAGGACCGGTTTCAGGGTTTCACCCCTCTTCAGCCAGGATAGCTTTAATCCAGTGGCACAGTGAGCACGGGACCCACGTCTGGGCATACCCAGCGTAGTTAGGACGAGAAAACAAAAGACACACAATTGATGGACGGAATGCAGAACCAATCAAAACATTCACCCCCAGTCAAAAGGGCTGGGTTAAATTCATCATTCTTTTGCTCACCATGCCACTCCAGTTTCGACCTGGCCATATGCAAATCAGTCTTGGCCCTGTGCCTCATGGGAACAGTCCAGCCCAAACTGCCAAGGCAAGTCCTCCCTGGACCAGAAACAAGCATCCTAGGACCGGTTTTGGGGCTTCACCCCTCTTCAGCCAGGATAGCTTAAATCCAGTGGCGCAGTGAGCCCGGGACCCACGTCTGGACATACCCAGCGCAGTTGGGGCAAGAAAGAAAAAGACACACAATTGATGGACGGAATGCAAAACCAATCAAAACATTCACCCCCAGTCAAAAGGGCTGGGTTAAATTCATCATTCTTTTGCTCACCATGCCACTCCAGTTTCGACCTGGCCATATGCAAATCAGTCTTGGCCCTGTGCCTCATGGGAACAGTCCAGCCCAAACTGCCAAGGCAAGTCCTCCCTGGACCAGAAACAAGCATCCTAGGACCGGTTTCGGGGTTTCCCCCCTCTTCAGCCAGGATAGCTTTAATCCAGTGGCACAGTGAGCACGGGACCCACGTCTGGGCATACCCAGCGTAGTTAGGACGAGAAAACAAAAGACACACAATTGATGGACGGAATGCAGAACCAACCAAAACATTCACCCCCAGTCAAGAGATCTGGGTTAAATCCATCATTCTTTTGCTCACCATGCCATCCCAGTTTAGACCTGGCCATATGCAAATCAGTCTTGGCCCTGTGCCTCATGGGAAGAGTCCAGCCCAAACTGCCAAGCCAAGTCCTCCCTGGACCAAAAACAAGCATCCTAGGACCGGTTTCGGTGTTTCACCCCTCTTCAACCAGGATAGCTTAAATCCAGTGGCACAGTGAGCCCGGGACCCACGTCTGGGCATACCCAGTGCAGTTAGGGTGAGAAAGCAAAAGACACGCAATTGATGGACGGAATGCAGAACCAATCAAAACATTCACCCACAGTCAAGAGATCTGGCTTAAATCCATCATTCTTTTGCTCACCATGCCACCCCAGTTTAGACCTGGCCATATGGAAATCAGTCTTTCCCTGTGCCTCATGGGAACAGTCCAGCCCAAACTGCCAAGCCAAGTCCTCCCTGGACCAGAAACAAGCATCCTAGGACCGGTTTTGGGGCTTCACCCCTCTTCAGCCAGGATAGCTTAAATCCAGTGGCGCAGTGAGCCCGGGACCCACGTCTGGACATACCCAGCGCAGTTGGGGCAAGAAAGAAAAAGACACACAATTGATGGACGGAATGCAGAACCAATCAAAACATTCACCCCCAGTCAAAAGGGCTGGGTTAAATTCATCATTCTTTTGCTCACCATGCCACTCCAGTTTCGACCTGGCCATATGCAAATCAGTCTTGGCCCTGTGCCTCATGGGAACAGTCCAGCCCAAACTGCCAAGGCAAGTCCTCCCTGGACCAGAAACAAGCATCCTAGGACCGGTTTCGGGGTTTCACCCCTCTTCAGCCAGGATAGCTTTAATCCAGTGGCACAGTGAGCACGGGACCCACGTCTGGGCATACCCAGCGTAGTTAGGACGAGAAAACAAAAGACACACAATTGATGGACGGAATGCAGAACCAACCAAAACATTCACCCCCAGTCAAGAGATCTGGGTTAAATCCATCATTCTTTTGCTCACCATGCCATCCCAGTTTAGACCTGGCCATATGCAAATCAGTCTTGGCCCTGTGCCTCATGGGAACAGTCCAGCCCGAACTGCCAAGCCAAGTCCTCCCTGGACCAGAAACAAGCATACTAGGACTGGTTTCGGAGTTTCACCCCTCTTCAGCCAGGATAGCTTAAATCCAGTGGCACAGCGAGCCCGGGACCCACGTCTGGGCATACCCAGTGCAGTTAGGGCGAGAAAGAAAAAGACACACAATTGATGGACGGAATGCAAAACCAATCAAAACATTCACCCCCAGTCAAAAGGGCTGGGTTAAATTCATCATTCTTTTGCTCACCATGCCACTCCAGTTTCGACCTGGCCATATGCAAATCAGTCTTGGCCCTGTGCCTCATGGGAACAGTCCAGCCCAAACTGCCAAGGCAAGTCCTCCCTGGACCAGAAACAAGCATCCTAGGACCGGTTTCGGGGTTTCCCCCCTCTTCAGCCAGGATAGCTTTAATCCAGTGGCACAGTGAGCACGGGACCCACGTCTGGGCATACCCAGCGTAGTTAGGACGAGAAAACAAAAGACACACAATTGATGGACGGAATGCAGAACCAACCAAAACATTCACCCCCAGTCAAGAGATCTGGGTTAAATCCATCATTCTTTTGCTCACCATGCCATCCCAGTTTAGACCTGGCCATATGCAAATCAGTCTTGGCCCTGTGCCTCATGGGAAGAGTCCAGCCCAAACTGCCAAGCCAAGTCCTCCCTGGACCAAAAACAAGCATCCTAGGACCGGTTTCGGTGTTTCACCCCTCTTCAACCAGGATAGCTTAAATCCAGTGGCACAGTGAGCCCGGGACCCACGTCTGGGCATACCCAGTGCAGTTAGGGTGAGAAAGCAAAAGACACGCAATTGATGGACGGAATGCAGAACCAATCAAAACATTCACCCACAGTCAAGAGATCTGGCTTAAATCCATCATTCTTTTGCTCACCATGCCACCCCAGTTTAGACCTGGCCATATGGAAATCAGTCTTTCCCTGTGCCTCATGGGAACAGTCCAGCCCAAACTGCCAAGCCAAGTCCTCCCTGGACCAGAAACAAGCATCCTAGGACCGGTTTTGGGGCTTCACCCCTCTTCAGCCAGGATAGCTTAAATCCAGTGGCGCAGTGAGCCCGGGACCCACGTCTGGACATACCCAGCGCAGTTGGGGCAAGAAAGAAAAAGACACACAATTGATGGACGGAATGCAGAACCAATCAAAACATTCACCCCCAGTCAAAAGGGCTGGGTTAAATTCATCATTCTTTTGCTCACCATGCCACTCCAGTTTCGACCTGGCCATATGCAAATCAGTCTTGGCCCTGTGCCTCATGGGAACAGTCCAGCCCAAACTGCCAAGGCAAGTCCTCCCTGGACCAGAAACAAGCATCCTAGGACCGGTTTCGGGGTTTCACCCCTCTTCAGCCAGGATAGCTTTAATCCAGTGGCACAGTGAGCACGGGACCCACGTCTGGGCATACCCAGCGTAGTTAGGACGAGAAAACAAAAGACACACAATTGATGGACGGAATGCAGAACCAACCAAAACATTCACCCCCAGTCAAGAGATCTGGGTTAAATCCATCATTCTTTTGCTCACCATGCCATCCCAGTTTAGACCTGGCCATATGCAAATCAGTCTTGGCCCTGTGCCTCATGGGAACAGTCCAGCCCGAACTGCCAAGCCAAGTCCTCCCTGGACCAGAAACAAGCATACTAGGACTGGTTTCGGAGTTTCACCCCTCTTCAGCCAGGATAGCTTAAATCCAGTGGCACAGCGAGCCCGGGACCCACGTCTGGGCATACCCAGTGCAGTTAGGGCGAGAAAGCAAAAGACACACACTTGATGGACGGAATGCAGAACCAATCAAAACATTCACCCCCAGTCAAGAGATCTGGGTTAAATCGATTATTCTTTTGCTCACCATGCCATCCCAGTTTAAAGCTGCCCATATGCAAATCAGTCTTTACCCTGTGCCTCATGGGAACAGACCAGCCCAAACTGCAAAGCCAAGTCCTCCCTGGACCAGAAACAAGCATCCTAGGACCGGTTTCGGGGTTTCACCCCTCTTCAGCCAGGATAGCTTAAATCCAGTGGCGCAGTGAGCCCGGGGCCCACGTCTGGACATACCCAGCGCAGTTGGGGCAAGAAAGAAAAAGACACACAATTGATGGACGGAATGCAGAACCAATCAAAACATTCACCCCCAGTCAAAAGGGCTGGGTTAAATTCATCATTCTTTTGCTCACCATGCCACTCCAGTTTAGACCTGGCCATATGCAAATCAGTCTTGGCCCTGTGCCTCATGGGAACAGTCCAGCCCAAACTGCCAAGCCAAGTCCTCCCTGGACCAGAAACAAGCATCCTAGGACCGGTTTCGGGGTTTCACCCCTCTTCAGCCAGGATAGCTTTAATCCAGTGGCACAGTGAGCCCGGGACCAACGTCTGGGCATACCCAGTGCAGTTAGGGTGAGAAAGCAAAAGACACGGAATGCAGAACCAATCAAAACATTCACCCACAGTCAAGAGATCTGGCTTAAATCCATCATTCTTTTGCTCACCATGCCACCCCAGTTTAGACCTGGCCATATGGAAATCAGTCTTTCCCTGTGCCTCATGGGAACAGTCCAGCCCAAACTGCCAAGCCAAGTCCTCCCTGGACCAGAAACAAGCATCCTAGGACCGGTTTCGGGGTTTCACCCCTCTTCAGCCAGGATAGCTTAAATCCAGTGGCGCAGTGAGCCCGGGACCCACGTCTGGACATACCCAGCCCAGTTGGGGCAAAAAAGAAAAAGACACACAATTGATGGACGGAATTCAGAACCAATCAAAACATTCACCCCCAGTCAAAAGGGCTGGGTTAAATTCATCATTGTTTTGCTCACCATGCCACTCCACTTTTGACCTGGCCATATGCAAATCAGTCTTGGCCCTGTGCCTCATGGGAACAGTCCAGCCCAAACTGCCAAGCCAAGTCCTCCCTGGACCAGAAACAAGCATCCTAGGACCGGTTTCGGGGTGTCACCCCTCTTCAGCCAGGATAGCTTTAATCCAGTGGCACAGTGAGCCTGGGACCCACGTGTGGGCATACCCAGCGCAGTTAGGGCGAGAAAGCAAAAGACACACAATTGATGGACAGAATGCAGAACCAATCAAAACATTCACCCACAATCAAGAGATCTGGGTTAAATCCATCATTCCTTTGCTCACCATGCCACCCCAGATTAGACCAGGCCATATGCGAATCAGTCTTGGCCCTGTGCCTCATGGGAAAAGTCCAGCCCGAACTGCCAAGTCCTCCCTGGACAAGAAACAAGCATCCTAGGACCGGTTTCGGGGTTTCACCCCTCTTCAGCCAGGATAGCTTAAATCCAGTGGCACAGCGAGCCCGGGACCCACGTCTGGGCATACCCAGCGCAGTTAGGGCGAGAAAGCAAAAGACACACACTTGATGGACGGAATGCAGAACCAATCAAAACCTTCACACCCCAGTCAAGAGATCTGGGTTAAATCGATTATTCTTTTGCTCAACATGCCCCCCCTGTTTAGACCTGGCTGTATGCAAATCAGTCTTTGCCCTGTACCTCATGGGAACAGAACAGCCCGAACTGCCAAGCCAAGTCCTCCCTGGACAAGAAACATGCAACCTAGGACCGGTTTTGGGGTTTCACCCCTCTTCAACCAGGATAGCTTAAATCCAGTGGCACAGTGAGTCCGGGACCCACGTCTGGGCATACCCAGCGCAGTTAGGGCAAGAAAGCAAAAGACACACAATTGATGGACGGAATGCAGAGCCAATCAAAACATTCACACCTAGTCAAGGGATCTGGCTTAAATCCATAATTCTTTTGCTCCTCATGCCACCCCAGTTTAGACCTGGTCATATGGAAATCAGTCTTTCCCTGTGCCTCATGGGAACAGTCCAGCCCGAACTGCCAAGCCAAGTCCTCCCTGGACCAGAAACAAGCATCCTAGGACCGGTTTCGGTGTTTCACCCCTCTTCAGCAAGGATAGCTTAAATCCAGTGGCACAGTGAGCCCGGGACCCACGTCTGGGCATACCCAGCGCAGTTAGGGCGAGAAAACATAAGACACACAATTGATGGACGGAATGCAGAAGCAATCAAAACATTCACCCCCCAGTCAAGAGATCTGTCTGAAATCCATCATTCTTTTGCTCACCATGCCAACCCAGTTTAGACCTTGCCATATGCAAATCAGTCTTGGCCTTGTGCCTCATGGGAACAGTTCAGCCCGAACTGCCAAGCCAAGTCATCCCTGGACCAGAAACAAGCATCCTAGGACCGGTTTCAGGGTTTCACCCCTCTTCAGCCAGGATAGCTTAAATACAGTGGCACTCTGATCCCCGGGACCCACGTCTGGGCAAACCCAGCGCAGTTAGTGCGAGAAAGCAAAAGACACACAATTGATGGACGGAATGCAGAACCAATCAAAACATTCACCCACAGTCAAGAGATCTGGCTTAAATCCATCATTCTTTTGCTCACCATGCCACCCCAGTTTAGACCTGGCCATATGGAAATCAGTCCTTCCCTGTGCCTCATGGGAACAGTCCAGCCCAAACTGCCAAGCCAAGTCCTCCCTGGACCAGAAACAAGCATCCTAGGACCGGTTTTGGGGCTTCACCCCTCTTCAGCCAGGATAGCTTAAATCCAGTGGCGCAGTGAGCCCGGGACCCACGTCTGGACATACCCAGCGCAGTTGGGGCAAGAAAGAAAAAGACACGCAATTGATGGACGGAATGCAGAACCAATCAAAACATTCACCCCCAGTCAAAAGGGCTGGGTTAAATTCATCATTCTTTTGCTCACCATGCCACTCCAGTTTCGACCTGGCCATATGCAAATCAGTCTTGGCCCTGTGCCTCATGGGAACAGTCCAGCCCAAACTGCCAAGGCAAGTCCTCCCTGGACCAGAAACAAGCATCCTAGGACCGGTTTCGGGGTTTCACCCCTCTTCAGCCAGGATAGCTTTAATCCAGTGGCACAGTGAGCACGGGACCCACGTCTGGGCATACCCAGCGTAGTTAGGACGAGAAAACAAAAGACACACAATTGATGGACGGAATGCAGAACCAATCAAAACATTCACCCCCAGTCAAAAGGGCTGGGTTAAATTCATCATTCTTTTGCTCACCATGCCACTCCAGTTTCGACCTGGCCATATGCAAATCAGTCTTGGCCCTCTGCCTCATGGGAACATTCCAGCCCAAACTGCCAAGGCAAGTCCTCCCTGGACCAGAAACAAGCATCCTAGGACCGGTTTTGGGGCTTCACCCCTCTTCAGCCAGGATAGCTTAAATCCAGTGGCGCAGTGAGCCCGGGACCCACGTCTGGACATACCCAGCGCAGTTGGGGCAAGAAAGAAAAAGACACACAATTGATGGACGGAATGCAGAACCAATCAAAACATTCACCCCCAGTCAAAAGGGCTGGGTTAAATTCATCATTCTTTTGCTCACCATGCCACTCCAGTTTCGACCTGGCCATATGCAAATCAGTCTTGGCCCTGTGCCTCATGGGAACAGTCCAGCCCAAACTGCCAAGGCAAGTCCTCCCTGGACCAGAAACAAGCATCCTAGGACCGGTTTCGGGGTTTCCCCCCTCTTCAGCCAGGATAGCTTTAATCCAGTGGCACAGTGAGCACGGGACCCACGTCTGGGCATACCCAGCGTAGTTAGGACGAGAAAACAAAAGACACACAATTGATGGACGGAATGCAGAACCAACCAAAACATTCACCCCCAGTCAAGAGATCTGGGTTAAATCCATCATTCTTTTGCTCACCATGCCATCCCAGTTTAGACCTGGCCATATGCAAATCAGTCTTGGCCCTGTGCCTCATGGGAAGAGTCCAGCCCAAACTGCCAAGCCAAGTCCTCCCTGGACCAAAAACAAGCATCCTAGGACCGGTTTCGGTGTTTCACCCCTCTTCAACCAGGATAGCTTAAATCCAGTGGCACAGTGAGCCCGGGACCCACGTCTGGGCATACCCAGTGCAGTTAGGGTGAGAAAGCAAAAGACACGCAATTGATGGACGGAATGCAGAACCAATCAAAACATTCACCCACAGTCAAGAGATCTGGCTTAAATCCATCATTCTTTTGCTCACCATGCCACCCCAGTTTAGACCTGGCCATATGGAAATCAGTCTTTCCCTGTGCCTCATGGGAACAGTCCAGCCCAAACTGCCAAGCCAAGTCCTCCCTGGACCAGAAACAAGCATCCTAGGACCGGTTTTGGGGCTTCACCCCTCTTCAGCCAGGATAGCTTAAATCCAGTGGCGCAGTGAGCCCGGGACCCACGTCTGGACATACCCAGCGCAGTTGGGGCAAGAAAGAAAAAGACACACAATTGATGGACGGAATGCAGAACCAATCAAAACATTCACCCCCAGTCAAAAGGGCTGGGTTAAATTCATCATTCTTTTGCTCACCATGCCACTCCAGTTTCGACCTGGCCATATGCAAATCAGTCTTGGCCCTGTGCCTCATGGGAACAGTCCAGCCCAAACTGCCAAGGCAAGTCCTCCCTGGACCAGAAACAAGCATCCTAGGACCGGTTTCGGGGTTTCACCCCTCTTCAGCCAGGATAGCTTTAATCCAGTGGCACAGTGAGCACGGGACCCACGTCTGGGCATACCCAGCGTAGTTAGGACGAGAAAACAAAAGACACACAATTGATGGACGGAATGCAGAACCAACCAAAACATTCACCCCCAGTCAAGAGATCTGGGTTAAATCCATCATTCTTTTGCTCACCATGCCATCCCAGTTTAGACCTGGCCATATGCAAATCAGTCTTGGCCCTGTGCCTCATGGGAACAGTCCAGCCCGAACTGCCAAGCCAAGTCCTCCCTGGACCAGAAACAAGCATCCTAGGACTGGTTTCGGAGTTTCACCCCTCTTCAGCCAGGATAGCTTAAATCCAGTGGCACAGCGAGCCCGGGACCCACGTCTGGGCATACCCAGTGCAGTTAGGGCGAGAAAGCAAAAGACACACACTTGATGGACGGAATGCAGAACCAATCAAAACATTCACCCCCAGTCAAGAGATCTGGGTTAAATCGATTATTCTTTTGCTCACCATGCCATCCCAGTTTAAAGCTGCCCATATGCAAATCAGTCTTTACCCTGTGCCTCATGGGAACAGACCAGCCCAAACTGCCAAGCCAAGTCCTCCCTGGACCAGAAACAAGCATCCTAGGACCGGTTTCGGGGTTTCACCCCTCTTCAGCCAGGATAGCTTAAATCCAGTGGCGCAGTGAGCCCGGGGCCCACGTCTGGACATACCCAGCGCAGTTGGGGCAAGAAAGAAAAAGACACACAATTGATGGACGGAATGCAGAACCAATCAAAACATTCACCCCCAGTCAAAAGGGCTGGGTTAAATTCATCATTCTTTTGCTCACCATGCCACTCCAGTTTAGACCTGGCCATATGCAAATCAGTCTTGGCCCTGTGCCTCATGGGAACAGTCCAGCCCAAACTGCCAAGCCAAGTCCTCCCTGGACCAGAAACAAGCATCCTAGGACCGGTTTCGGGGTTTCACCCCTCTTCAGCCAGGATAGCTTTAATCCAGTGGCACAGTGAGCCCGGGACCAACGTCTGGGCATACCCAGTGCAGTTAGGGTGAGAAAGCAAAAGACACGGAATGCAGAACCAATCAAAACATTCACCCACAGTCAAGAGATCTGGCTTAAATCCATCATTCTTTTGCTCACCATGCCACCCCAGTTTAGACCTGGCCATATGGAAATCAGTCTTTCCCTGTGCCTCATGGGAACAGTCCAGCCCAAACTGCCAAGCCAAGTCCTCCCTGGACCAGAAACAAGCATCCTAGGACCGGTTTCCGGGTTTCACCCCTCTTCAGCCAGGATAGCTTAAATCCAGTGGCGCAGTGAGCCCGGGACCCACGTCTGGACATACCCAGCCCAGTTGGGGCAAAAAAGAAAAAGACACACAATTGATGGACGGAATTCAGAACCAATCAAAACATTCACCCCCAGTCAAAAGGGCTGGGTTAAATTCATCATTGTTTTGCTCACCATGCCACTCCACTTTTGACCTGGCCATATGCAAATCAGTCTTGGCCCTGTGCCTCATGGGAACAGTCCAGCCCAAACTGCCAAGCCAAGTCCTCCCTGGACCAAAAACAAGCATCCTAGGACCGGTTTCGGGGTGTCACCCCTCTTCAGCCAGGATAGCTTTAATCCAGTGGCACAGTGAGCCTGGGACCCACGTGTGGGCATACCCAGCGCAGTTAGGGCGAGAAAGCAAAAGACACACAATTGATGGACAGAATGCAGAACCAATCAAAACATTCACCCACAATCAAGAGATCTGGGTTAAATCCATCATTCCTTTGCTCACCATGCCACCCCAGATTAGACCAGGCCATATGCAAATCAGTCTTGGCCCTGTGCCTCATGGGAAAAGTCCAGCCCGAACTGCCAAGTCCTCCCTGGACAAGAAACAAGCATCCTAGGACCGGTTTCGGGGTTTCACCCCTCTTCAGCCAGGATAGCTTAAATCCAGTGGCACAGCGAGCCCGGGACCCACGTCTGGGCATACCCAGCGCAGTTAGGGCGAGAAAGCAAAAGACACACACTTGATGGACGGAATGCAGAACCAATCAAAACCTTCACACCCCAGTCAAGAGATCTGGGTTAAATCGATTATTCTTTTGCTCAACATGCCCCCCTGTTTAGACCTGGCTGTATGCAAATCAGTCTTTGCCCTGTACCTCATGGGAACAGAACAGCCCGAACTGCCAAGCCAAGTCCTCCCTGGACAAGAAACATGCAACCTAGGACCGGTTTTGGGGTTTCACCCCTCTTCAACCAGGATAGCTTAAATCCAGTGGCACAGTGAGTCCGGGACCCACGTCTGGGCATACCCAGCGCAGTTAGGGCAAGAAAGCAAAAGACACACAATTGATGGACAGAATGCAGAGCCAATCAAAACATTCACCCCTAGTCAAGGGATCTGGCTTAAATCCATAATTCTTTTGCTCACCATGCCACCCCAGTTTAGACCTGGTCATATGGAAATCAGTCTTTCCCTGTGCCTCATGGGAACAGTCCAGCCCGAACTGCCAAGCCAAGTCCTCCCTGGACCAGAAACAAGCATCCTAGGACCGGTTTCGGTGTTTCACCCCTCTTCAGCAAGGATAGCTTAAATCCAGTGGCACAGTGAGCCCGGGACCCACGTCTGGGCATACCCAGCGCAGTTAGGGCGAGAAAACATAAGACACACAATTGATGGACGGAATGCAGAAGCAATCAAAACATTCACCCCCCAGTCAAGAGATCTGTCTGAAATCCATCATTCTTTTGCTCACCATGCCAACCCAGTTTAGACCTTGCCATATGCAAATCAGTCTTGGCCTTGTGCCTCATGGGAACAGTTCAGCCCGAACTGCCAAGCCAAGTCATCCCTGGACCAGAAACAAGCATCCTAGGACCGGTTTCAGGGTTTCACCCCTCTTCAGCCAGGATAGCTTAAATACAGTGGCACTCTGATCCCCGGGACCCACGTCTGGGCAAACCCAGCGCAGTTAGTGCGAGAAAGCAAAAGACACACAATTGATGGACGGAATGCAGAACCAATCAAAACATTCACCCCCAGTCAGGAGATCTCGGTTAAATCCATCATTCTTTTGCTCACCATGCCATCCCAGTTTAAACCTGCCCATATGCAAATCAGTCTTTACCCTGTGCCTCATGGGAACAGACCAGCCCAAACTGCCAAGCCAAGTCCTCCCTGGACCAGAAACAAGCATCCTAGGACCGCTTTTGGGGTTTCCCCCTCTTCAGCCATGATAGCTTAAATCCAGTGTCACAGTGAGCCCGGGACCAATGTCTGGGCATACCCAGTGCAGTTAGGGTGAGAAAGCAAAAGACACGCAATTGATGGATGGAATGCAGAACCAATCAAAACATTCACCCCCCAGTCAAGAGATCTGTCTTAAATCCATCATTCTTTTGCTCACCATGCCACCCCAGTTTAGACCTGGCCATATGCAAATCAGTCTTGGCCTTGTGCCTCATGGGAACAGTTCAGCCCGAACTGCCAAGCCAAGTCCTCCCTGGACCAGAAACAAGCATCCTAGGACCGGTTTCGGGGTTTCACCCCTCTTCAGCCAGGATAGCTTAAATCCAGTGGCACTCTGAGCCCGGGACCCACGTCTGGGCATACCCAACGCAGTTAGGGCAAGAAAGCAAAAGACACACAATTGATGGATGGAATGCAGAACCAATAAAAACTTTCACCCCCAGTCAAAACATCTGGGTTAAATCCATTATTCTTTTGCTCATCATGCCACCCCAGTTTAGACTTGGCCATATGCATATCAGTCTTGGCCCTGTGCCTCGTGGGAACAGTCCAGCCAGAACTGCCAAGCCAAGTCCTCCCTGGACCAGAAACAAGCATCCTAGGACCGGTTTCGGGGTTTCACCCCTCTTCAACCAGGATAGCTTAAATCCAGTGGCACAGTGAGCACGGGACCCACGTCTGGGCATACCCAGCGTAGTTAGGACGAGAAAACAAAAGACACACAATTGATGGACGGAATGCAGAACCAACCAAAACATTCACCCCCAGTCAAGAGATCTGGGTTAAATCCATCATTCTTTTGCTCACCATGCCATCCCAGTTTAGACCTGGCCATATGCAAATCAGTCTTGGCCCTGTGCCTCATGGGAACAGTCCAGCCCGAACTGCCAAGCCAAGTCCTCCCTGGACCAGAAACAAGCATCCTAGGACCGGTTTCGGGGTTTCACCCCTCTTCAGCCAGGATAGCTTAAATCCAGTGGCACAGCGAGCCCGGGACCCACGTCTGGGCATACCCAGTGCAGTTAGGGCGAGAAAGCAAAAGACACACACTTGATGGACGGAATGCAGAACCAATCAAAACATTCACCCCCAGTCAAGAGATCTGGGTTAAATCGATTATTCTTTTGCTCAACATGCCCCCCCTGTTTAGACCTGGCTGTATGCAAATCAGTCTTTGCCCTGTACCTCATGGGAACAGAACAGCCCGAACTGCCAAGCCAAGTCCTCCCTGGACAAGAAATATGCAACCTAGGACCGGTTTTAGGGTTTCACCCCTCTTCAACCAGGATAGCTTAAATCCAGTGGCACAGTGAGTCCGGGACCCACGTCTGGGCATACCCAGCGCAGTTAGGGCAAGAAAGCAAAAGACACACATTGATGGACGGAATGCAGAGCCAATCAAAACATTCACTCCTAGTCAAGGGATCTGGCTTAAATCCATAATTCTTTTGCTCACCATGCCACCCCAGTTTAGACCTGGCCATATGCAAATCAGTCTTGGCCCTGTGCCTCATGGGAACAGTCCAAGTTCTCCCTGGACCAAAAACAAGCATCCTAGGACCTGTTTCGGTGTTTCACCCCTCTTCAGCCAGGATAACTTAAATCCAATGGCACTCTGAGCCCGGGACCCACGTCTGGGCATACCCAGCGCAGTTAGTGCGAGAAAGCAAAAGACACACAATTGATGGACGGAATGCAGAACCAATCAAAACATTCGCCCTCAGTCAAGAGATCTGGCTTAAATCCATCATTCTTTTGATCACCATGCCACCCCAGTTTAAACCTGCCCATATGCAAATCAGTCTTTCCCTGTGCCTCATGGGAACAGTCCAGCCCGAACTGCCAAGCCAAGTCCTCCCTGGACCAGAAACAAGCATCCTAGGACCGGTTTCGGGGTTTCACCCCTCTTCAGCCAGGATAGCTTAAATCCAGTGGCGCAGTGAGCCCGGGGCCCACGTCTGGACATACCCAGCGCAGTTGGGGCAAGAAAGAAAAAGACACACAATTGATGGACGGAATGCAGAACCAATCAAAACATTCACCCCCAGTCAAAAGGGCTGGGTTAAATTCATCATTCTTTTGCTCACCATGCCACTCCAGTTTAGACCTGGCCATATGCAAATCAGTCTTGGCCCTGTGCCTCATGGGAGGAGTCCAGCCCAAACTGCCAAGCCAAGTCCTCCCTGGACCAAAAACAAGCATCCTAGGACCGGTTTCGGTGTTTCACCCCTCTTCAACCAGGATAGCTTAAATCCAGTGGCACAGTGAGCCCGGGACCCACGTCTGGGCATGCCCAGCGCAGTTAGGGCGAGAAAGCAAAAGACAAACAATTGATGGACGGAATGCAGAACCAATCAAAACATTCAACCCCAGTCAAGATATCTGGCTTAAATCCATCATTCTTTTGCTCACCATGCCACCCCAGTTTAGACCTGGCCATATGGAAATCAGTCTTTCCCTGTGCCTCATGGGAACAGTCCAGCCCAAACTGCCAAGGCAAGTCCTCCCTGGACCAGAAACAAGCATCCTAGGACCGGTTTCGGGGTTTCACCCCTCTTCAGCCAGGATAGCTTTAATCCAGTGGCACAGTGAGCACGGGACCCACGTCTGGGCATACCCAGCGTAGTTAGGACGAGAAAACAAAAGACACACAATTGATGGACGGAATGCAGAACCAACCAAAACATTCACCCCCAGTCAAGAGATCTGGGTTAAATCCATCATTCTTTTGCTCACCATGCCATCCCAGTTTAGACCTGGCCATATGCAAATCAGTCTTTGCCCTGTGCCTCATGGGAACAGTCCAGCCCGAACTGCCAAGCCAAGTCCTCCCTGAACCAGAAACAAGCATCCTAGGACCGGTTACGGGGTTTCACCCCTCTTCAGCCAGGATAGCTTAAATCCAGTGGCACAGCGAGCCCGGGACCCACGTCTGGGCATACCCAGTGCAGTTAGGGCGAGAAAGCAAAAGACACACACTTGATGGACGGAATGCAGAACCAATCAAAACATTCACCCCCAGTCAAGAGATCTGGGTTAAATCGATTATTCTTTTGCTCACCATGCCATCCCATTTTAAAGCTGCCCATATGCAAATCAGTCTTTACCCTGTGCCTCATGGGAACAGACCAGCCCAAACTGCCAAGCCAAGTCCTCCCTGGACCAGAAACAAGCATCCTAGGACCGGTTTCGGGGTTTCACCCCTCTTCAGCCAGGATAGCTTAAATCCAGTGGCGCAGTGAGCCTGGGGCCCACGTCTGGACATACCCAGCGCAGTTGGGGCAAGAAAGAAAAAGACACACAATTGATGGACGGAATGCAGAACCAATCAAAACATTCACCCCCAGTCAAAAGGGCTGGGTTAAATTCATCATTCTTTTGCTCACCATGCCACTCCAGTTTAGACCTGGCCATATGCAAATCAGTCTTGGCCCTGTGCCTCATGGGAACAGTCCAGCCCAAACTGCCAAGCCAAGTCCTCCCTGGACCAGAAACAAGCATCCTAGGACCGGTTTCGGGGTTTCACCCCTCTTCAGCCAGGATAGCTTTAATCCAGTGGCACAGTGAGCCCGGGACCAACGTCTGGGCATACCCAGTGCAGTTAGGGTGAGAAAGCAAAAGACACGGAATGCAGAACCAATCAAAACATTCACCCACAGTCAAGAGATCTGGCTTAAATCCATCATTCTTTTGCTCACCATGCCACCCCAGTTTAGACCTGGCCATATGGAAATCAGTCTTTCCCTGTGCCTCATGGGAACAGTCCAGCCCAAACTGCCAAGCCAAGTCCTCCCTGGACCAGAAACAAGCATCCTAGGACCGGTTTCGGGGTTTCACCCCTCTTCAGCCAGGATAGCTTAAATCCAGTGGCGCAGTGAGCCCGGGACCCACGTCTGGACATACCCAGCCCAGTTGGGGCAAGAAAGAAAAAGACACACAATTGATGGACGGAATTCAGAACCAATCAAAACATTCACCCCCAGTCAAAAGGGCTGGGTTAAATTCATCATTCTTTTGCTCACCATGCCACTCCACTTTTGACCTGGCCATATGCAAATCAGTCTTGGCCCTGTGCCTCATGGGAACAGTCCAGCCCAAACTGCCAAGCCAAGTCCTCCCTGGACCAGAAACAAGCATCCTAGGACCGGTTTCGGGGTGTCACCCCTCTTCAGCCAGGATAGCTTTAATCCAGTGGCACAGTGAGCCTGGGACCCACGTGTGGGCATACCCAGCGCAGTTAGGGCGAGAAAGCAAAAGACACACAATTGATGGACAGAATGCAGAACCAATCAAAACATTCACCCACAATCAAGAGATCTGGGTTAAATCCATCATTCCTTTGCTCACCATGCCACCCCAGATTAGACCAGGCCATATGCAAATCAGTCTTGGCCCTGTGCCTCATGGGAACAGTCCAGCCCGAACTGCCAAGTCCTCCCTGGACAAGAAACAAGCATCCTAGGACCGGTTCCGGGGTTTCACCCCTCTTCAGCCAGGATAGCTTAAATCCAGTGGCACAGCGAGCCCGGGACCCACGTCTGGGCATACCCAGCGCAGTTAGGGCGAGAAAGCAAAAGACACACACTTGATGGACGGAATGCAGAACCAATCAAAACATTCACACCCCAGTCAAGAGATCTGGGTTAAATCGATTATTCTTTTGCTCAACATGCCCCCCCTGTTTAGACCTGGCTGTATGCAAATCAGTCTTTGCCCTGTACCTCATGGGAACAGAACAGCCCGAACTGCCAAGCCAAGTCCTCCCTGGACAAGAAACATGCAACCTAGGACCGGTTTTGGGGTTTCACCCCTCTTCAACCAGGATAGCTTAAATCCAGTGGCACAGTGAGTCCGGGACCCATGTCTGGGCATACCCAGCGCAGTTAGGGCAAGAAAGCAAAAGACACACAATTGATGGACGGAATGCAGAGCCAATCAAAACATTCACCCCTAGTCAAGGGATCTGGCTTAAATCCATAATTCTTTTGCTCACCATGCCACCCCAGTTTAGACCTGGCCATATGGAATCAGTCTTTCCCTGTGCCTCATGGGAACAGTCCAGCCCGAACTGCCAAGCCAAGTCCTCCCTGGACCAGAAACAAGCATCCTAGGACCGGTTTCGGTGTTTCACCCCTCTTCAGCAAGGATAGCTTAAATCCAGTGGCACAGTGAGCCCGGGACCCACGTCTGGGCATACCCAGCGCAGTTAGGGCGAGAAAACATAAGACACACAATTGATGGACGGAATGCAGAAGCAATCAAAACATTCACCCCCCAGTCAAGAGATCTGTCTTAAATCCATCATTCTTTTGCTCACCATGCCAACCCAGTTTAGACCTTGCCATATGCAAATCAGTCTTGGCCTTGTGCCTCATGGGAACAGTTCAGCCCGAACTGCCAAGCCAAGTCATCCCTGGACCAGAAACAAGCATCCTAGGACCGGTTTCAGGGTTTCACCCCTCTTCAGCCAGGATAGCTTAAATACAGTGGCACTCTGATCCCTGGGACCCACGTCTGGGCAAACCCAGCGCAGTTAGTGCGAGAAAGCAAAAGACACACAATTGATGGACGGAATGCAGAACCAATCAAAACATTCACCCCCAGTCAGGAGATCTCGGTTAAATCCATCATTCTTTTGCTCACCATGCCATCCCAGTTTAAACCTGCCCATATGCAAATCAGTCTTTACCCTGTGCCTCATGGGAACAGACCAGCCCAAACTGCCAAGCCAAGTCCTCCCTGGACCAGAAACAAGCATCCTAGGACCGCTTTTGGGGTTTCCCCCTCTTCAGCCAGGATAGCTTAAATCCAGTGTCACAGTGAGCCCGGGACCAATGTCTGGGCATACCCAGTGCAGTTAGGGTGAGAAAGCAAAAGACACGCAATTGATGGACGGAATGCAGAACCAATCAAAACATTCACCCACAGTCAAGAGATCTGGCTTAAATCCATCATTCTTTTGCTCACCATGCCACCCCAGTTTAGACCTGGCCATATGGAAATCAGTCTTTCCCTGTGCCTCATGGGAACAGTCCAGCCCAAACTGCCAAGCCAAGTCCTCCCTGGACCAGAAACAAGCATCCTAGGACCGGTTTCGGGGTTTCACCCCTCTTCAGCCAGGATAGCTTAAATCCAGTGGCGCAGTGAGCCCGGGACCCACGTCTGGACATACCCAGCGCAGTTGGGGCAAGAAAGAAAAAGACACACAATTGATGGACGGAATGCAGAACCAATCAAAACATTCACCCCCAGTCAAAAGGCTGGGTTAAATTCATCATTCTTTTGCTCACCATGCCACTCCAGTTTCGAGCTGGCCATATGCAAATCAGTCTTGGCCCTGTGCCTCATGGGAACAGTCCAGCCCAAACTGCCAAGGCAAGTCCTCCCTGGACCAGAAACAAGCATCCTAGGACCGGTTTCGGGGTTTCACCCCTCTTCAGCCAGGATAGCTTTAATCCAGTGGCACAGTGAGCCTGGGACCCACGTGTGGGCATACCCAGCGCAGTTAGGGCGAGAAAGCAAAAGACACACAATTGATGGACAGAATGCAGAACCAATCAAAACATTCACCCACAGTCAAGAGATCTGGGTTAAATCCATCATTCCTTTGCTCACCATGCCACCCCAGATTAGACCAGGCCATATGCGAATCAGTCTTGGCCCTGTGCCTCATGGGAACAGTCCAGCCCGAACTGCCAAGTCCTCCCTGGACAAGAAACAAGCATCCTAAGACCAGTTTCGGGGATTCACCCCTTTTCAGCCAGGAAGGCTTAAATCAAGTGGCACAGTGAGCCCGAGACCTACGACTGGGCATACGCAGCGCAGTTACGGCGAGAAAGCAAAAGACACACAATCTATGGACGGAATGCAGAACCAATCAAAACATTCACCCCCAGTGAAGAGATCTGGGTTAAATACATCATTCATTTGCTCACCATGCCACACCAGTTTAGACCTTGCCATACGCAAATCAGTCTTGGCCCTGTGCCTCATGGGAACAGTCTAGCCCGAACTACCAAGCTAAGTCCTCCCTGGACCAGAAACAAGCATCCTACGACCAGTTTCGGGGTTTCCCACCTCTTCAGCCAGGATAGCTTAAATCCAGTGGCACAGTGAGCCGGGGACCCAAGTCTGGGCATACCCAGTGCAGTTAGGGCGAGAAAGCAAAAGAGCCACAATTGATGGACGGAATGCAGAACCAATCAAAACATATACCCCAGTCAAGAGATCTGGGTTAAATGCATCATTCTTTTGCTCACCATGCCACCCCAGTTAAGACCTGGCCATATGCAAATCAGTCTTGGCCCTGTGCCTCATGGGAACAGTCCAGCCCAAACTGCGAAGCCAAGTTCTCCCTGAACCAGAAACAAGCATGCTAGGACCGGTTTCGGGGTTTCACCCCTCTTCAGCTAGGATAGCTTAAATCCAGTGGCACAGTGATCCCGGGACCCACGTGTGGGCATACCCAGCGCAGTTAGGGCGAGAATGCAAAAGACACACAATCGATAGACGGAATGCAGAACCAATCAAAACATTCACCCACAGTGAAGAGACCTGGGTTAAATCCATCATTCTTTTGCTCACCATGCCACCCCAGTTTAGACCTGGCAATATGCAAATCAGTCTTGGCCCTGTGCCTCATGGGAAGAGTCCAGCCCAAACAACAAAGCCAAGTCCTCCCTGGACCAGAAACAAGCATCCTAGGACCGGTTTAGGGGTTTCACCCCTCTTCAGCCAGGATAGCTTCAATCCAGTGGCACTCTGTGCCCGGGACCCACGTCTGGGCATACCCAGGGCAGTTAGGGCGAGAAAGCAAAAGACACTCAATTGATGGATGGAATGCAGAACCAATAAAAACATTCACCCCCAGTCAGGAGATCTGGGTTAAATCCATCATTCTTTTGCTCACCATGCCACCCCAGTTTAGACCTGGCCATATGCAAATCAGTCTTGGCCCTGTGCCTCATGGGAACAGTCCAGACCAAACTGCCAAGCCAAGTCCTCCATGGACCAGAACCAAGCATCCTAGGACCGGTTTCGGTGTTTCACTCCTCTTCAGCCAGGATAGCTTAAATCCAGTGGCACAGTGAGCCCGTGACCCACGTGTGGGCATACCCAGCGCAGTTAGGTCGAGAAAGCAAAAGACACACAATTGATGGATGTAATACAGAACCAATCAAAACATTCACCCCCAGCCAACAGATCTAGGTTAAATCCATCATTCTTTTGCTCACCATGCCACCCTAGTTTAGACCTTGCCATATGCAAATCAGTCTTGGCCCTGTGCCTCATGGGAAGAGTACAGCCCAAACTGCCAAGCCAAGTCCTCCCTGGACCAGAAACAAGCATCCTAGGACTGGTTTCGGGGTTTCACGCCTCTTCTGCCAGGATAGCTTAAATCCAGTGTCATAGTGAGCTCCTGACCCATGTCTGGGCATTCCCAGCGCAGTTAGGGCGAGAAAGCAAAAGACACACAATTGATGGACGGAATGCCGAACCAATCAAAACATTCACCCCCAGACAAGAGATCTGGGTGAAATCCATCATTCTTTTGCTCACCATGCCAACCCAGTTTAGACCTGTCCATATGCAAATCAGTCTTGGCCCTATGCCTCATAGCAACAGTCCAGCCCGAACTGCTAAGCCAAGTCCTCCCTGGACCAGAAACAAGCATCCTAGGACCGGTTTCGCTGTTTCACCCCTCTTCAGCCAGGATAGCTTAAATCCAGTGGCACAGTGAGCCTGGGACCCACGTCTGGGCATACCCAGCGCAGTTAGGGCGAGAAAGCAAAAGACACACAATTGATAGACGGAATGCAGAACCAATCAAAACATTCACCCCAGTCAAGAGATCTGGGTTAAATTCATCATTCTATTGCTCACCATGCCACCCTAGTTTAGACCTGGCCATATGCAAATCAGTCTTGGCCCTGTGCCTCATGGGAACAGTCCAGCCCGAATTGCCAAGCCAAGTCCTCCCTGGACCAGAAACAAGAATCCTAGGACCGGTTTCAGGGTTTCACCCCTCTTCAGCCAGGATAGCTTAAATCCAGTGGCACTCTGAGCCCGGGACCCACGTGTGGGCATACCCAGCGCAGTTAGGGCAAGAAAGCAAAAGACACACAATTGATGGACAGAATTCCGAACCAATCACAACATTCACCCACAGTCAAGAGATATGGGTTAAATCCATCATTCCTTTGCTCACCATGCCACCCAAGATTAGACCTGGCCATATGCAAATCAGTCTTGGCCCTGTGCCTCTTGGGAACAGTCCAGCCCGAACTGCCAAGCCAAGTCCTCCCTGGACAAGAAACAAGCATCCTAGGCCCGGTTTCGAGGTTTCACCCGTTTTCAGCCAGGAAAGCTTAAATCCAGTGGCACAGTGAGCCCGGGATCCACGTCTGGGCATACCCAGCCCAGTTACGGCGAGAAAGCAAAAGACACACAATCGATGGACGGAATGCAGAACCAATCAAAACATTCACCCACAGTCAAGAGATCTGGGTTAAATCCATCATTCCTTTGCTCACCATGCCACCCCAGATTAGACCAGGCCATATGCAAATCAGTCTTGGCCCTGTGCCTCATGGGAACAGTCCAGCCCGAACTGCCAAGCCAAGTCCTCCCTGGACAAGAAACAAGCATCCTAAGACCAGTTTCGGGGTTTCACCCCTTTTCAGCCAGGAAGGCTTAAATCCAGTGGCACAGTGAGCCCGAGACCTACGTCTGGGCATACCCAGCGCAGTTAGGGCGAGAAAGCAAAAGAGACACAATTGATGGACGGAATGCAGAACCAATCAAAACAATCACCCCCAGTCAAGAGGTCTGGGTTAAATCCATCATTCTTTTGCTCACCATGCCACCCCAGATTAGACCAGGCCATATGCAAATCAGTCTTGGCCCTGTGCCTCATGGGAACAGTCCAGCCCGAACTGCCAAGCCAAGTCCTCCCTGGACCAGAAACAAGCATCCTACGACCAGTTTCGGGGTTTCACACCTCTTCAGCCAGGATAGCTTAAATCCAGTGGCACAGTGAGCCGGGGACCCAAGTCTGGGCATACCCAGCGCAGTTAGGGCGAGAAAGCAAAAGAGACACAATTGATGGACGGAATGCAGAACCAATCAAAACAATCACCCCCAGTCAAGAGGTCTGGGTTAAATCCATCATTCTTTTGCTCACCATGCCACCCCAGTTAAGACCTGGCCATATGGAAATCAGTCTTGGCCCTGTGCCTCATGGGAACAGTCCAGCCCAAACTGCGAAGCCAAGTTCTCCCTGAACCAGAAACAAGCATGCTAGGACCGGTTTCGGGGTTTCACCCCTCTTCAGCTAGGATAGCTTAATTCCAGTGGCACAGTGATCCCGGGACCCACGTGTGGGCATACCCAGCGCAGTTAGGGCGAGAATGCAAAAGACACACAATTGATGGACGGAATGCAGAACCAATCAAAACATTCACCCACAGTGAAGAGACCTGGGTTAAATCCATCATTCTTTTGCTCACCATGCCACCCCAGTTTAGACCTGGCCATATGCAAATCAGTCTTGGCCCTGTGCCTCATGGGAAGAGTCCAGCCCGAACAACTAAGCCAAGTCCTCCCTGGACCAGAAACAAGCATCCTAGGATCGGTTTCAGGGTTTCACCCCTCTTCAGCCAGGATAGCTTCAATCCAGTGGCACTCTGTGCCCGGGACCCACGTCTGGGCATACCCAGCGCAGTTAGGGCGAGAAAGCAACAGACACTCAATTAATGGACGGAATGCAGAACCAATAAAAACATTCACCCCCAGTCAGGAGATCTGGGTTAAATCCATCATTCTTTTGCTCACCATGCCACCCCAGCTTAGACCTGGCTACATGCTAAATCAGTCTTGGCCCTGTGCCTCATGGGAACAGTCCAGCCCAAACTGCCAAGCCAAGTCCTCCATGGACCAGAACAAAGCATCCTAGGACCGGTTTCGGTGTTTCACCCCTCTTCAGCCAGGATAGCTTAAATCCAGTGGCACAGTGAGCCCGTGACCCACGTGTGGGCATACCCAGCGCAGTTAGGGTGAGAAAGCAAAAGACACACAATTGATGGACAGAATGCAGAACCAATCAAAACATTCACCCACAGTCAAGAGATCTGGGTTAAATCCATAATTCCTTTGCTCACCATGCCACCCCAGATTAGACCAGGCCATATGCAAATCAGTCTTGGCCCTGTGCCTCATGGGAACAGTCCAGGCCGAACTGCCAAGCCAAGTCCTCCCTGGACTAGAAACAAGCATCCTAGGACCAGTTTCGGGGTTTCACCCGTTTTCAGCCAGGAATGCTTAAATTCAGTGGCACAGTGAGCCCGGGACCTACGTCTGGGCATACCCAGAGTAGTTAGTGCGAGAAAGCAAAAGACACACAATTGATGGATGGAATGCAGAACCAATCAAAACATTCACCCCCAGTCAAGAGATCTAGGTTAAATCTATCATTCTTTTGCTCACCATGCCACCCTAGTTCAGACCTTGCCATATGCAAATCAGTCTTGGCCCTGTGCCTCATAGGAAGAGTCCAGCCCAAACTGCCAAGCCAAGTCCTCCCTGGACCAGAAACATGGATCCTAGGACTAGTTTCGGGGTTTCACGCCTCTTCTGCCAGGATAGGTTAAATCCAGTGTCATAGTGAGCCCCTGACCCATGTCTGGGCATTCCCAGCGCAGTTAGGGCGAGAAAGCAAAAGACACACAATTGATGGACGGAATGCAGAACCAATCAAAACATTCACCCCCAGTCAAGAGATCTGGGTGAAATCCATCATTCTTTTGCTCACCATGCCAACCCAGTTTAGACCTGGCCATATGCAAATCAGTCTTGGCCCTATGCCTCATAGCAACAGTCCAGCCCGAACTGCTAAGCCAAGTCCTCCCTGGACCAGAAACAAGCATCCTAGGACCGGTTTCGCTGTTTCACCCCTCTTCAGCCAGGATAGCTTAAATCCAGTGGCACAGTGAGCCTGGGACCCACGTCTGGGCATACCCAGTGCAGTAAGGGCGAGAAAGCAAAAGACACACAATTGATAGACGGAATACAAAACCAATCAAAACAATTACCCCAGTCAAGAGATCTGGGTTAAATCCATCATTCTTTTGCTCACCATGCCACACCAGTTTAGACTTGGCCATATGCAAATCAGTCTTGGCCCTGTGCCTCATGGGAACAGTCCAGCCCGAACTGCCATGCCAAGTCCTCCTTGGACCAGAAACAGCATCCTAGGACCGGTTTCGGGGTTTCATCTCTCTTCAGCCAGATTAACTTAAATCCAGTGGCACAGTGAGCCCAGGACCCACGTCTGGGCATACCCAGCGCAGTTCGGGCGAAAAAACAAAAGACACACAATTGATGGACGGAATGCAGAACCAATCAAAACATTCACCCCCTGTCAAGAGATCTGGGTTAAATCCATCATTATTTTGCTCACCATGCCACACCAGTTTAGACTTGGCCATATGCAAATCAATCTTGGCCCTGTGCCTCATGGGAACAGTCCAGCCCAAACTGCCAAGCCAAGTACTCCCTGGACCAGAAACAAGCATCCTAGCACAGGTTTCGGGGTTTCACCCCTCTTCAGCCAGGATAGCTTAAATCCAGTGGCACTCTGAGCCCGGGACCCACGTCTGGGCATACCCAGCGCAGTTAGTGCGAGATAGCAAAAGACACACAATTGATGGATGGAATGCAGAACCAATCAAAACATTCACCCCCAGTCAAGAGACCTGGGTTAAATCCATCATTCTTTTGCTCACCATGCCACCCTAGTTTAGACCTGGCCATATGCAAATCAGTCTTGGCCCTGTGCCTCATGGGAACAGTCCAGCCTGAACTGCCAAGCCAAGTCCTCCTTGGACCAGAAACAAGCATCCTAGGACCGGTTTGGGGGTTTCACCCCTCTTCAGCCAGGATAACTTAAATCCAGTGGAATAGTGAGCCCGGGACCCACGTCTGGGCATACCCACCGCAATTAGTACAAGAAAGCAAAAGAGACACAATTGATGGATGGAATGCAGAACCAATCAAAACATTCACCCACAGTCAAGAGATCTGGGTTAAATCCATAATTCCTTTGCTCACCATGCCACCCCAGATTAGACCTGGCTATATGCAAATCAGTTTTGGCCCTGTGCCTCATGGGAACAGTCCAACCCGAACTGCCAAGCCAAGTCCTCCCTGGACAAGAAACAAGCATCCTAGGACCGGTTTCGGGGTTTCACCCCTTTTCAGCCAGGAAAGCTTAAATCCTGTGGCACAGTGAGCCCGTGACCTACGTCTGGGCATACCCAGCGCAGTTAGTGCGAGAAAGCAAAGGACACACAATTGATGGATGGAATGCAGAACCAATCAGAACATTCACCCCCAGTCAAGAGATCTGGGTTAAATCCATCATTCTTTTCCTCACCATGCCACACCAGTTTTGACTTGGCCGTATGCAAATCAGTCTTGGCCCTGTGCCTCATGGGAACAGTCCAGCCCAAACTGCCAAGCCAAGTCTTCCCTGGACCAGAAACAAGCATCCTAGAACCGGTTTCGGGGGTTTCACCCCTCTTCAGCCTGATTAGCTTAAATCCAGTGGCACAGTGAGCCCGGGACCCACGTGTGGGCATACCCAGCGCAGTTAGGGCGAGAAAGCAAAAGACACACAATTGATGGACGGAATGCAGAACCAATCAAAACATACACCCCCAGTCAAGAGATCTGGCTTAAATCCATCATTCTTTTGATCACCATGCCACCCCAGTTTAGAAGTGGCCATATGCAAATCAGTCTTGGCCCAGTGCCTCATGGAAACAGTCCAGCCCGAACTGCCAAGCCAAGTCCTCCCTGGTCCAGAAACAAGCATCCTAGGACCGGTTTCGGGGTTTCACCCCTCTTCAGCCAGGATAGCTTAAATCCAGTGGCACAGTGTGCCCGGGACCCACGTCTGGGCATACCCAACACAGTTAGGGCGAGAAATCAAAAGACTCACAATTGATGGACGGAATGCAGAACCAATCAAAACATTCACCCCAGTCAAGAGATCTGGGTTAAATCCATCATTCTTTTGCTCACCATGCCACCCCAGTTTAGACCTGGCCATATGCAAATCAGTCTTGGCCCTGTGCCTCATGGGAACAGTTCAGCCCAAACTGCCAAGCCAAGTCCTCCCTCAACCAGAAACAAGCATCCTAGGACCGGTTTCGGTGTTTCACACTTCTTCAGCAAGGATAGCTTAAATGGAGTGGCACAGTGAGCCCGGGACCCACGTGTGGGCATATCCAGCGCAGTTAGGGCGAGAAAGCAAAAGACACACAATTGATGGACAGAATGCAGAACCAATCAAAACATTTACCCACAGTCAACAGATCTGGGTTAAATCCATAGTTCCTTTGCTCACCATGCCACCCCAGATTAGACCAGGCCATATGCAAATCAGTCTTGGCCCTGTGCCTCATGGGAAGAGTCCAGCCCAAACTGCCAAGCCAAGTCCTCCCTGGACCAGAAACAAGCATCCTAGGACCGGTTTCGGGGTTTCACCCCTCTTCAGCCAGGATAGCTTCAATCCACTGGCACTCTGAGCCCGGGACCCACGTCTGGGCATACCCAGCGCAGTTAGGGCGAGAAAGCAAAAGACACACAATTGACGGACGGAATGCAGAACCAATCAAAACATTCACCCCCGGTCAGGAGATCTGGGTTAAATCCATCATTCTTTTGCTCACCATAGCACCCCAGTTTAGACCTGGCTATATGCAAATCAGTCTTGGCCCTGTGCCTCATGGGAACAGTCCAGCCCAAACTGCCAAGCCAAGTCTTCCCTGGACCAGAAACAAGCATCCTAGAACCGGTTTCGGGGGTTTCACCCCTCTTCAGCCAGATTAGCTTAAATCCAGTGGCACAGTGAGCCCGGGACCCACGTGTGGGCATACCCAGCGCAGTTAGGGCGAGAAAGCAAAAGACACACAATTGATGGACGGAATGCAGAACCAATCAAAACATTCACCCCCAGTCAAGAGATCTGGGTTAAATCCATCATTATTTTGCTCAACATGCCACCCTAGTTTAGACCTGGCCATATGCAAATCAGTCTTGGCCCTGTGCCTCATGGGAAGAGTCCAGCCCAAACTGCCAAGCCAAGTCCTCCCTGGACGAGAAACAAGCATCCTAGGACCGGTTTCGGGGTTTCACCCCTCTTCAGCCAGGATAGCTTAAATCCAGTGACACAGTGAGCCCGGGACCCACGTCTGGGCATACCCAGCACAGTTAGGGGGAGAAAGCAAAAGACACACAATTGATGGACGGAATGCAGAACCAATCAAAACATTCACCCCCAGTCAAGAGATCTGGCATAAATCCATCATTCTTTTGCTCACCATGCCACCCCAGTTTAGACCTGGCCATATGCAAATCAGTCTTGGCCCTGTGCCTCATGTGAACAGTCCAGACCGAATTGCCAAGCCAAGTCCTCCCTGGACCAAAAACAAGAATCCTAGGACCGGTTTCAGGGTTTCACCTCTCTTCAGCCATGGATAGCTTAAATCCAGTGGCACTCTGAGCCTGGGACCCACGTGTGGGTATACCCAGCGCAGTTAGGGCAAGAAAGGAAAAGACACACAATTGATGGACGGAATGCAGAACCAATCAAAACATTCACCCCCAGTCAAGAGATCTGGCTTAAATCCATCATTCTTTTGCTCACCATGCCACCCCAGTTTAGACCTGGCCATATGCAAATCAGTCTTGGCCCTGTGCCTCATGTGAACAGTCCAGACCGAATTGCCAAGCCAAGTCCTCCCTGGACCAGAAACAAGAATCCTAGGACCGGTTTCAGGGTTTCACCTCTCTTCAGCCATGGATAGCTTAAATCCAGTGGCACTCTGAGCCTGGGACCCACGTGTGGGTATACCCAGCGCAGTTAGGGCAAGAAAGGAAAAGACACACAATTAATGGACGCAATGCCGAACCAATCACAACATTCACCCACAGTCAAGAGATCTGGGTTAAATCCAACATTCCTTTGCTCACCATGCCACGCCAGATTAGACCTGGCCATATGCAAATCAGTCTTGACCCTGTGCCTCATGGGAACAGTCCAGCCCGAACTGCCAAGCCAAGTCCTCCCTGGACAAGAAACAAGCATCCTCGGACCGGTTTCGGGGTTTTACCCCTTTTCAGCTAGGAAAGCTTAAATCCAGTGGCACAGTGAGCCCGTGACCTACGTCTGGGCATACCCAGCTCAGTTAGTGCGAGAAAGCAAAAGACACACAATTGATAAATGGAATGCAGAACCAATCAAAACATTCACCTCTAGTCAAGAGATCTGGGTTAAATCCATCATTCTTGTGCTCACCATGCCACCCTAGTTTAGACCTGGCCATATGCAAATCAGTCTTGGCCCTGTGCCTCATGGGAAGAGTCCAACCCAAACTGCCAAACCAAGTCCTCCCTGGACCAGAAACAAGCATCCTAGGACCGGTTTTGCTGTTTCACCCCTCTTCAGCCAGGATAGCTTAAATCCAGTGGCACAGTGAGCCCGGGACCCACGTCTGGGCATACCCAGCGCAGTTAGGGCGAGAAAGCAAAAGACACACAATTGATGGATGGAATGCAGAACCAATCAAAACATTCACCCCCAGTCAAGAGATCTGGCTTAAATCCATCATTCTTTTGCTCACCATGCCACCCCAGTTTAGACCTGGCCATATGCAAATCAGTCTTGGCCCTGTGCCTCATGGGAACAGTCCAGTCCGAATTGCCAAGCCAAGTCCTCCCTGGAGCAAAAACAAGAATCCTAGGATCAGTTTCAGGGTTTCACCTCTCTTCAGCCAGGATAGCTTAAATCCAGTGGCACCCTGAGTCTGGGACCCACGTGTGGGTATACCCAGCGCAGTTAGGGCAAGAAAGCAAAAGACACACAATTGATGGACGGAATGCCGAACCAATCACAACATTCGCCCCCAGTCAAGATACCTGGGTTAAATCCATCATTCTTTTGCTCCCCATGCCACCCTAGTTTAGACCCGGCCATATGCAAATCAGTCTTGGCCCTGTGCCTCATGGGAACAGTCCAGCCCAAACTGCCAATCCAAGTCCTCCCTGGACCAGAAACAAGCATCCTAGGACCGGTTTCGGGGTTTCACCCCTCTTCAGACAGGATAGCTTAAATCCACTGGCACTCTGAGCTCGGGACCCACGTCTGGGCATACCCAGCGCAGTTAGGGCGAGAAAGCAAAAGACACACAATTGATGGACGGAATGCAGAATCAATCAAAACATTTACCCCCAGTCAGGAGATCTGGGTTAAATCCATCATTCTTTTGCTCACCATGCCACCCTAGTTTAGACCTGGACATTTGCAAGTCAGTCTTGGCCCTGTGTCTCATGGGAACAGTCCAGCCCGAACTGCGAAGCCATGTCATCCCTGGACCTGAAACAAGCATCCTAGGACCGGTTTCGGGGTTTCACCCCTCTTCATCCAGGATAGCTTAAATCCAGTGGCACTCTGAGCCCGGGACTCACGTCTGGGCATACCCAACGCAGTTAGGGCGAGAAAGCAAAAGACACACAATTGAAGGATGGAATGCGGAACCAATCAAACCATTCACCCCCAGTCAAGAGGTCTGGGTTAAATCCATCATTCTTTTGCTCACCATGCCACCCCAGTTTAGACCTGGCCATATGCAAAGAAGTCTTGGCCCTGTTCCTCATGCTAACAGTCCAGCCCAAACTGCCAAGTCAAATCCTCCCTAGACCAGAAACAAGCAACCTAGTACCGGTTTCGGGGTTTCACCCCTCTCCAGCCAGGATAGCTTAAATCCAGTGGCACAGTGAGCCCGGGTCCCACGTCTGGGCATACCCAGTGCAGTTAGGGCGAGAAAGCAAAAGACACACAATTGATGGACGGAATGCAGACCAATCAAAACATTCACCCCCAGTCAAGAGATCTGGGTTAAATCCATCATTCTTTTGCTCACCATGCAACCCCAATTTACACCTGGCCATATGCAAATCAATCTTGGCCCTGTGCCTCATGGGAACAGTGCAGCCCGAACTGCCAAGCCAAGTCCTCCTTTGGTATCGCTTTGTTCGCCCTAAGTTGGCAGGGTATGCCCAGACATGGGTCCCTTGCTCTCTTTGCCACTGGATTCAAGATAGCCTGGCTGATGAGGGTTATGAACCTGAAACCATGCCAAGGATGCTTGTTTCCAGTCCAGGGAAGACATGGCTCGGCAGTTTGGGCTGGACTGTTCCCATGAGGCACAGGGTCAGACTGATTTGCATATGGCTATGTCTGAACTGGGGTGATGGAGTGAGCTAAAGAATGATGATGGATTAAACCCAGATCAGTTGATTGGGGGTGATTGTTTGATTTGCTCAAACGCTCTGACCATCATCCCCTTTGGTATCGCTGTGTAAGTAAAGGGGCAGGTCATGTGACTTTTTGTGTGGTATGTCCTGGTAGTGCTGTGAGGCCTCCTCCTTTCATAGGCTAGCATTGGGAATCCCCTTAGATATGTTTACGTTGTAATTCCTGATCTGAAAGGTGTAGCATTGCCATGTTTGGTATGTTTAGGATCATAGTGATAAATCCTGCTTACTGGTGTAGTTGGATTTTACATTATTGTTTTAGAAATGCCACTTTTAGAAAGTATGTTTTTCTCTGTTCTTATGATTCTTTGAGCTTTGCAACCTGAATCCAATTTACGTCTACGGCTGGGTGACAGCTACACTTGTGCAAATTTTCGAGATTGCCATCACACAGGAAGGGCTGGGTGTGACAGGGTTACATCTGTATTCATCTGCATACTGATGGTCTTCCTGGGCAGGTAGAGGAAGTTCACAATGTACCATTGTATATGCTGTGCCCTGCCTTCACACAAAGGGCTGGTACACCCGTAATGATATCTGGAGCCAGGGCTGGATTGAAAGGGAATTGTTATGCACTTCTAATGGTCCTTTTGAAGTCACCCCTTGAACTTAGACATCTGTGAATATAAGTACAGGGGCTCTACCCCCATGTTTTAGCCGCACTTTTGAAGCTGGAACTGACCCTCTTTCAGAAGGACGGTGGTGCTGCTTAAAGCACTCATCTGGACTGCTTTCCTGTTTGTTGCCGTGCTGTTGCTCTTCTGCCTGCTGCTATCTGGCACTGGTTCCACAAATTGCACATTGTCAGAAGATTTCTTTGTCACCAGGAGAAACCGCCATAGTGCGATATGCCCTATGTGCTGGCCTGCTGCCTGCTATCTTCATTTGTGCCACAAGTACTCTCCATAACTAGTGCGTGGTGACCCATTCACTTCCCCTGCTTCTTATGGCAAAACCAGCACATGGTGAGTGCTTATGCTTAGTTTTCCCCCAGTCCAGTGTGTTTTGAGGAGACACTGTGGCACGGTACCAGCGCATGTTCAGCACTTTAGAGACGAAAAAAGAACTCTAACCCATTGCATTGCCATGGGGCCCTGAGTCCGGCAAGACACAACATGACTCTCAGTGTGTGTGTAACACCATATCTGGCCTTACCAGCATGAGGGATGCCCCCCCACAGCAGCACCCACGTTGCCGCAGCAACCAGGCTTTCCTTGTATAAAGAGGGTACGAGGAAGGCACCACCCCACAAGCAGAAGATCATCATTTGTACTGCACGAGAGTAGAAGGGGGGTCGCCGGTATTGCGAGGACCGCCCCGGTTTCAAGAAAGGTATGACGTTTCTGTGTTCAGCCCTGCAGGTTCTGCTGAGACCACCAATGTCACTCGTGCCCCCTTCCCCAGCGGTGTGCGATCGGGACCAAAGAAGCTCCGTGGTGCAGTGGGTCTGCCTGGTGATTTTTTTTTCAAGCATGTGCATTTTCTGAATGGTCAAAGAATCACGCCTAAACCCTCCTTGAAGCTTTACCGTAATCTCCATAACGGGAGCCCCTGCATTAGTAAACCAGGTAGAATTGTGCTGCTGTCCCGCTGTTCTACACAGGCGGCTCTGTCTTTTTGTCAACAATCTTGGGGCATTGTCTTTTTCAGCAATCCAGGGTGAAACTTCCATAGAGGATCCCAAGAAGATCCCAAGACTGCCTCCCGGGATAGGAAAACACTAAATGAAACTGCCTACTTACAACAGTGTGGCTATGGTTTTTAGGTCTCACCTACGCAGCGCGCATGCGCCTCAGAAGGAAAAAGACTTTTTGTAGTCGATTCGCTTTTGAGGCCAAAAACTTGCACGCGCTGCATTGCTTTCAATGGCAACGCGTGCACGTATGGCGATTCCCATGCGGGAGTGAGCTTTGGCGCCATGTGTTAGCAATTATTGCTCCTGGCGCTGCTCGCTCTAGCAAGGGAAACATTTATTTAGGCTGGAAGGCAGGCCATTGATTAATTGAATAGTGAGCATAGAGCGCACTGGCGCTTAATGAAGAGCGCTGCCTTCTCCCGCAGTATTTAGCAGCTACAGACACAGTCGCGCTGTAGTACGTGTCGGCACAACATAGCTGATCAGATAATGAAGCTGAAAGGCAATTTAATACATTGAGATTTGTCACTTCCTGAAAACTGCAGGCGGCTCCTGAAGTGCAAACAGTGCGGTAAATGTCCTTCAAATCCCAATTTTATTGTAAACCGCAATACAGTATAGAGAAGAAGGAGGTCTTGTTCCTTTAACCCCTATTTACGTGATGTCAAGTATTTTAATGGCATCTAGACTGTGTTGGTATCTTGGAGGTAAAGGTGACGCCATACATCATGGGCATACCCTTAAACATGGCCCAGCAGCTGAACTTGATTAAACTAGTGTCATGCCTCACGTTTCTAGGGTTTGAAAATTCACATGCTCTAGTAATTCAACTTAAGTTGTTTAATGGGGAAATATGCCCGCTAGTATTTTTATATAATTGAAGCAGAACTGTCACTTCAAAATATGTACACCTTAGTGCCGACCCTGTTGTTTAGGGGCAGTCGAACAGCTTACTAGTAGTGTTTTCATCCTTAGAGGCTTAAGTGGCGTTGGCCCTCTGCTTTATTAATTCTGGTGTGACCTGCCTGGAACCTCAAAGAGCCGAATCGGCACTAAAGAATAAACTGCGCGTGCATCATGATAAACGGTTCTAGGCCTGCTCTGAGAATTAACAGATCGGAGGTAAAGGAAGCAGCTCTCCTCCCAAACCACAGGGCATTTCATCCTTTGGAAAAGAGAAAAATACCAAACTCCTCCAGAGATCGATTCTGTCCCAGCTAGAAGAAACGAGGATGGAACCGGCGGTTCATAAAAGCATAGAGTGATAAAGGAAGTGAAATGCATTAAAACAGATGGAAAGAGAGGAAAAATGCTGGAGTGGCAGGACGGAACAAGATAACAAGCATTTACAATGCAATGGTCTCGGCATTGTTAAAGTTAGAGCTATTGGCATTGCTCATGACATTATTTTTGTTTATGTTTTTGTTTTTAAAACATTTAACCCCTTGCATGCCCGCCCCTTTCCCCGCCCAGTGCCGCGCTTTTTATTAGCGGGCGGAGTTCATGACGAGCTGGACTAGTCATGGGCACAGCGCCACCGCAGCCCATGACGAGTCCAGCTCGTCATGGGCACTGAAGGGGTTAAAGAAACGGCATTGTTATTTACAATGTCAATAGCTTAATCTCTCTCAAAGGCAAGACCTATTGCATTTGCACTCACACACAGAGCCACACACAAAGCCACCCACACACACAGAGCCACCCACACAGAGCCACCTACGCTAGCCGAGACCTAAAAAGGGCCACAGTCAACTCTTCCGAAATGCAACTTCACATACACGTAATAAAATTTTTTCACGCCGCTACTTACTACCCAATTGGTGTATGTGTAAACCATATAAAGAGCGCTGGGACCTCACGGGGCTATAGAACTTCATTGCTACCCAGAGCCCGGAAGGATGGGCGGCTGAGAGGCCCCGTCAGGATTTCAATTCCCGGTGGATGCATTCGCCCACGAAGACATAAGACTTCATTAGATAAGTGTGTAAAAAAAAATACAAGCTCAGCAGAATGCGCAAGTGGGGGTGGGGTGAATGCCGCCGGAGCTGCACTTTAGTGTATTCCGTTAAAGGCCACGGTTCTGCTGAGCAGGGCGAAAATGCACAATTGCAAACAAATGGCTTCCCCCAATGCACCCGAGCCAAACATTCAGAGCACCGCTTCCTGCCTTTCGTATTCGCACATACACCCGCCCCTCCCACACTCCTATGCATGTACACGTCCGATCGATGAATCGAGTGATTACCCAAATCAATAGCACCCATTTTAGACATCAGAAGAACGAACTGCTGGGCTGCGTGCCGATGGGAGACTGGGAGGCCCAGTTTACGCATCCGGTACCAGCCCCCACAAGCAGCACTTCACCTCCGTGACACCACAGAGCCAGTCTTCCACCGCCCCTTCCCTGTGCCCTCGCCAGGAGACCCCGTTGTACTCCAACAGATCGTCAAGTCACGTTAGATCACGATTCCCCCAAAGCGCGCACACTCATTCTTGCTTCCCATCCAATCCACGGCCTCTGCACCGCTACATGTGACCTTTGAACAACATTTCCGTTCGGGGTGCCTAAAAACGCACACGTACTAAATCTATACATGTAATACAAAATATGTGCGTGCTGCCTAAATGTGAGGGGGAGAGGTCCAGTTTCTACGTATCTGGTATTATTTGGTTTCGTTACTTTGTGCAGAAGTCCTTCCAACAAAAACAGACAACAAAGAAAATAAAGGGAAAAAAACACAGAGAGAAGTCTGACAGGGAGGGAGGGGAAGTGGAGGGAAGGTCCAGGCTTGGCCCATCCCAGGCTACTCTCCTAAACCCTGTCAGCAGATCTCGTGTGCGAGTGAACTCGTGTCCCCCGGGGGAGGCTGGAAGAGAGCCATTACTCTGCTTCAATAAGGAAAGAAACCGTTTTTAGGATTAAATGACAATAACACATTGTCAGCAAATCCAAATCAGCAAGAAATTAGAAGATTTATGCATCTTTTATTTTTTAATGAGGATGGATAACTTGCGCCAAAGGCCGAGAGTGCTGGGCAAAACCTAAATTAAGCAGAATTAACAAAACTATATTATAACCCCCATCCATACAGAAGTGCGAGGGCTGCAATCTACATAAGGTGACCTAAAGTTGTCCCAAGTGAGAGGGGTCACGGCAGGACTGCGATGTCAAACTCAAATACACAAAAGCATCCAAGGAAAAACTCGGATTTGTTTAATTATCTTACCTGCGGGCTGAAGTTGGCGGTGTTGGTCTCGCTCAAAGACAGCGCCAAAAAGGCCATGCAGAGCAGAATACGCAACGCCGTCTGCATATTTGTAGCACCTTGAAACCCGTCGGAGCGACTTTGGGCGTTTCAGTGTCAACTTCCCTTCCTCCGTCTAGTCCTTTTGTTTGGTATTATTTTATTATTTCCTCCGTCCGGCGGCGAAATCCTTTTTTTCCCTGAAAACCTTTCTTTGAAACAACGCCGAAAACCCCAAACTGCCCCATAAAATGCAATATGTTATAGAAGGAAAAAATGTGATAAATAGAAATCCTTCGCGTCTCCGGGACGTGGGATGTAAGAACAGGGGGAAAAGGGCACACGTTGATAGCAGTGTGCCAGCGATTCGGTTTTCGTGGGAGCGCAATATATTTTGTTTATTCTTCCAGGGTTTTCTTTCCTTCTTCTCTCCCCTGCTCCCCGAAGCCAAGTGGAGACGAGGTCGATGCTAAAAGTAATTAGAACCAAAAGGGGAAGTGAAACTTCCAGTGGCCTCAGTGTGGAGCCACTGAACCAGTGTCCGAGCTAGATCAAGTTGGTAATGCTCCTTGCCCAAGGTACACTCCAGGATCCGATCCCACCACAGGGCTGAAGGAAGTTTGTTTACAGTGTGTGAGGGCACCTCTTGTCAAGGCTTTCACCCCCCACACGCCGGCCTATCAGTCCATCACTCGGGCAATATTGCTCCCCAAGGTAACATATACTTCCCAACTCTTACCATTAAAGCTCCGGAAGAAGCTGTGTCCGAGAAGAGAGGAGAAAACTCCTGTTTTCAGCCTAGGCAGAGCTGTAGACATAGAAGAGAGACAAGCAGTGGAACTTACGAGGCCATGTTACACGGGAGCTTGCTGACAGAGAAATGAGGTTAACCATTAATTTAATATACAAGTATTTACTAACACAGAGGATCTTTTAATCCTTATTCTAAATCTATTTAACTAATTTTGTACGGTTCACTTATTTTAATTTGTTATATATTTACAAACGTAGCCCTTTATACATTTTTATTTAAAAAAAAAAATTTTTAAACGTTTCATTTTGCATTATATTTGGTAGCTTCTGGAACTGGAAAAAATAAATTTGAGCATGGCCACCAAATCATTTTGTCTGCAGCAGCTGGTGAGCGGAGGTAGATTCCGTCTCTATGGTCTGCTCGAACTTCCTCGGCTCTGCTTGCTTGAGCTAATTGTTATTTTCGGAAGCCCGCTCTGTTTGCTGGGGATGGGTTGGGGCGATGACTTTAAAGCCTTTGCAGAGACCTTAAATGACATAAGTGTACGGAGCTATGGTTGACATGCCGAAAAAATGAAAGGTGTGTGGCTGCAATGCTGTGTTAGAGGCGGGCACTCCAATAAGTGTTATCAGAAAATATGCCGGCTTGCTGTTAAGGAGATCAGGTGAGGGAGCAACGCCGGGACACCACCACCTTTCTCCGAGGCAGAGAAGAACTGCCTCGGAGAAACGCAGCCTCGGTTTCGGATTCGGGGGCGTGTTTCTTTTTCTCTCCTCTTGCCATTGGCTGGAGGAGAGAAAAACACGCCCTGCGAAAAGCAACGAAAAAACACGCCCCCAATCCGAAAAGGACGGGGCCTGTTTTGCGCGACAAGCCTCTTCTCCAATGGGTGGCCAGCATTTAAGAGGCCAGCCAATGGAGAAGAGGAGAGAAGAGGGGCGGGTTCAAGCCCCTCTTCTCCAAAACACCCAAAGTCATTAATTCTCGCGAGCGAGACTGCGCAAGCGCAGCCTTCGCTAGCCGAGACCTAAAAAGGGAAAGCTGGAGGAAGAACGTGGAATGAAATTAAACAAAAGAATAAGCAAGAAAGGAGAGTGGGGATAATGTGGGCAGCGGGATTAGACAGACGTCTGTCAGGGCTATAATTCACCTGTTGTGAGTGGCGGGCATATGGAGCATAACATCCCAGCTGGGCTTAGATAGACCTACCCGTATGACAATGGCACCACCAATGTTTTTGTGATCATGGATCTCATGAAATTACTGGTTTTACTCTTGATTCAGAGTTTCATTGATGGGCCATAAAGATCGCCATGTGGTAATTATTGAAAATGTACTCCGAGACACTGTGAAAATACTTGTGCAGATAGCTGATACCTTTTTGTAATACTGACCATCATCAATAGCGTAACATGGCACACATAAATTTACCATAAATCTAGCTTGTGCATGTGTTTCTACAGCTGCAAAAAGTCCATGGTTGCCCCTGCATGCACGATTTTCTTTTAATGAGAGGGTTTTCCTTTAGGAGTGTACTCTACTGAATATGGTTTACAGATTATCGGGATTGAGGTTCTGGGTGTAGTTTCTAAAGACCGGTTCAAAAAATGGCCAATGAATACTTAGTCTCTGTTTCAGTCCCCGTTTTCTTTTATCATGCGAAAGAAATTTAGAACTGATATTATGTTGGACATTTTAGAGAAGGGTGCGCAATGCAGGGCCCCTAGTTGCAGCCCTCCCCACTCTAGAGGGAGCACCTACCCCATCTATGCAGTGACAGTGCAAATCTGCCCAAGTAAAAAACAGCAAATGGGCGCCTGGCTGCATCCTGCTGCTCTGTTGAATGTTCTAGTAAACATACATTGGCATAGCCAATAGGTCTCGCCTTTGGGAGCTTGCGAGAAAAAAAAACTGAAGTATAAAACTTCAAGTTTACATTTACTTTGTATTTAGGATGCAGTAAATGTAAACGTGAAGCCTTACACTTCAGTTTTTTTTTTACTTACAAAGTCCCAAAGGCGAGACCTATTGGCTATGCCAATGCTTGTTTTAAAAATCTTTAAGCCATGTTGCACAGCAGCCCTCACTGCTGTGCAATATGCCCAAAAAATGTGAGGGGGCAAGCCACACAAGGGAGGTGTAGGAAGGAGGGTGGGAGCAAAGAATAGGCGGGTAGCAACATGAAAGAGGTGCACGGGAGGGAGTAGCAACACTGGTGGCAGGAGGAGGGCGGCGGGAAGCAACATGAGGGAAGGTTCAGTGGAGAAAGACATAGCACTGCAATGGGCATTCTACAGAGGCCAAAGATCCCACATATTTGTCCAGCAAATGTGACAATTTCAAGCATGAAGAAATGACTTCAGTGAGTGTTTATCTATTCCACCCGTCATTCAGTGTATGTGTGATCCAAGCATCCGTTTGTGGCAACGCACTCTCCCTCAGAGAAGCAGAGGTGCAGCTGGGTGGCATCCGACTCACTTTACAGCACATCCAGCAAGCATGATAAGTATGTGTACGTGTGTTTACACATTAAACTGCAGTGGACGTCAACAGCTTACGCTAGTAATCTCACCCACAGGCATGCACTCACATACAGGTGTACAAACATACACATAGGCCTCGTGATACACAGTTTTTCAGATGAGCTGTTATGCAATACATACATCGCCATCAACAGTAAGCAGATGTAGTGCCGTATGCTCAAAAAGAGCATCAAGCGCTACACATTAAACTAGGCTGACAAAACCAGAGTCGTTTTCACCATTTTCCTCGATAAAGTAAACTCGTGTTGAGCTTTTTTCTACCCCTTGGATAAATCTACAAGTAGATATATACTTTCAATCACACATACAGTGCACTCATAGATGTGTGCGCCACAAACACATGTATAACACGCATACAAAGACACTGATTTACATAAACACAGAGACACAGATACACACAAAACAGTGTAACATATGAGCATGCAGACACAGAGCAACACGCCAAAACTTAACTACACATGTACAGACATACAGACTTACACAGATAAGGATGTGCACACCCAAGTGTGGTAATACACATATACAACAATTACCAACAGATGTGCACATAGGCATACACAAAGCATACCTTCAAACATAATAGTTCATATACAAGCTTACATTTTTGCACACGTATGCCCTGCTCAAACTACGTACATGAGCACTTAAACAACATGCAAACACTTTTTGTAGACACTTTGAGACACATATACACCATGATTCACTCACAAGCAGCTTAACGAGGCTCACAGACCCCAAGCTCCGCACAACAAGCATTGGCATAGCCAATAGGTCTCGCCTTTGGGACCTTATAAGTGTTTAGCCATGCAACAGTTTATGTTGTTGCACCAAGGATATTGTACTGCATAACTAAATACTTATATGGTTCCAAAGGCGAGACCTATTGGCTATGCCAATGCTTGTTCTTATTCATTCTTCGCAGCAACCTACAAGCAGATAGCTTTTGTGCTGCGATATTGTTTTCCTGCATGTAACAGGAGACTTCAGAAACCTACAGCTGGGAGGGCTTGTTTAGCATAAAAGGATTAATAGGAGCGCAGGTGCCCCTACGCCCTACTCTTTTTAGCTAAATGCACTCGATGCAGTAAGATCACAGTGATTACCGTAATCCTGCTAGTAGGAATGCAGGTGTCCATGGATCCATGTGTACCATGTAATCCATGTGTACCTACTGTTATTGACATGCTAATCTGTTGCATTACGTGCTCTGAGGTTATGATGTATGTTGTTTTGGTTCTTGCGCTGTCAAGATGACGTGTACAATGTCAGGATTTGCATAGTATGCACAATATTCATGATTTATGTCGTTTTTTGGTCTTGTGTTATATACAATATAACTTCTATATTTTTATTCAATCCTGTGTGGAGTTTCTTTTGTCATTTATTCATTGTGCTATTGTATGAGTGTATTGCACAAACACTTTACACATTGCCTCATTGCTCTGCGCCAAGCTACCAAAGGGTGAACTTTTGATATCTAACTTACTGGCCCTGATTAGAGTGGTGGTTTCTGCCTGGCTTAGGTGCCTAGCCAACCAGAAACCCAATTTCTAACAGTCAGTTATTAAAAACCTTTAAATTTGACTCCCAGTAGCTCTTTCTCATTTTAGGAACGCTATCATAGCTACATCTCTGTATTATTTTAGGAGCAACCCTATGGCATCCACATCCCATAATAATGTTAGGGGAGTAGAGTCAAGCTTCACAAATAAATTCTCTGTAACCAAGACCGGCATATTCTGTAGGACACATAAAAATTGGGCAATGTCATTATTGTATACAGTGCTGCCTTATGAAGGAGCAAAATAGACAAAAAGCTCCAAAGAATATCACGGGGGAAAGGAAACAGTGCATAAGGAATGGGTCGGGGGAAGAGGGTCAATGCCACCTGCCAGGGGTCGTGTTGATGTGAAGGAAACAATAGGATGTTTATATGTGGGTTTTCTTGCTATATATATATATATATATATATTAACACTTTTAAAGACGCTCCAGACATCTTTTTACTGAGCAATGCATTGTTTCCCGAATCGCAAGAGGGGAAGCTAAGCTATTTCTGAATTGACAGACAGATGGGAGAAATTGTGAAGGCTTTATCCTCTCCTCGAGGTTTATTTTTCTTCACGTAGAACATCTGTCGAATTGTGCTGAAGTGCGGTGTAAGTCTGAAAGGAGTCATCGTCCCTTTCTTAGTGCATGCTCTTGTGTTTCTGGAAACAATGCATTTGAATTAATCTCACAGACAAGACATGTATGACGATAGAGAGGGAGACAGTAAAATAGCCTGGAAAAGGCATAAGAGGTGTTCTACCTCCTGCAAGGTCACCTTCTGCATCTGTCCCTGTTTTGAAGTGAAAATTCCCCACAGAATAGCTTGGATGCCGAGGAACGCATGCTGCCTACTACCATAATCCGCTGTTAATTGATGGAGTGAAAAAATAACTTCAGTAACTGCAACCACAGTGACACACCAGAGAAGGCTCTCCATATTGTGGGATTTTTTTTTGATGTGCAAACATTTATATGGTAGAATAGGAACTGAGTCCAATAATATGGATTAGCAAGTGCTGCTCATCGTTCTTCAATCCCACATGTGAATTTTGAAGAGTGGTGACTTATTTGCAAATTTCTCTTGCCGCCTGTCTTCAGGAAACAAGAGTTATGTCGCCTTGTCAGTGCCAGCAATAGACATGGGCAGCGTGGAGAGCTGGGCACCGTGCTCAGCCGATCAACATGGCTCCTTGCGCTAGTGTTTCCCCTTCCCTAGGCCTAGCACCTTTGATGCAGCACTGCGAGGCTGAGGGAGTGGAAATTTGCTATAGGCATTTTACTCATTTGTAGGGGTACATCGTAATCACGTGTAGAGCTCATCCACATATAATCCTGCTTTGTATAAATGTGAATGCTAGAATTGTGAAACAGGCTAAGTATCTACAAGAACATATTTTAGTTTATTGACAAGTGGCAAAAAGAATTAAGATAGGAAATGAATGTAACTAGCAGAAAACGCTAGCATGGAGAAGCTGTGTTGTGAAGCTTGACACTACTCATGTACTAGATGTGTTAAATAATAATAATAATAATACTTTCTATAATTTGGAAAATGTGTTAGTTAAAATGAAATGCAGTTATGCAACTTGTAATGTTTAAATGATGCGTTCTTATGTTAGCTAAAGCTGTAGGCCTGAAATGCGAACCCGACAACCTCTCGTTTTAGGATTAGTGTTCTCAATGTCATGTGCACTGTGGATGCAGTTCTTTCTCATGTTTTGCATTGTGGGTGGATAAGCATTGTGGAAAGGTACGCTCATGACCGTACCCATTGTGGAATACGTTCGAGAGGAGCAAAATGGAAATTTTACCTGTGGATAACTAGTTTTTGGAATTAGGGATAGGGGCCCACATTAGGGGCCCACATCTTCCGTGCCTTTGGAGAGGGAGTATTGCAGAATGAGCTCTTCCTCTTTCGATAGTGGCTTTATGCTGCTTGACCCATCTCAATGGTGGGGAGACTTCTTAGGAAGACTTCATGACTGACACCTTTCCTCCTGATTAGAAATGCTTACTCATTATCGTAAGGAAATTTGGACTCTTATTTTTTGAAAGTTTGCATCTTCCTACTTGAAATAATAGTTCTACTTATGTTGCACCATCTGAATCGGGTGCATAGATTTGGCTTTATGCTGTTTCCTTTGTATTTTTATACCCTTGTGTTGAGGTGTGTTTTTGTTCAGCTATTTTTGGCTTTAAAATAAACCTAACTAACCTTTCTAAATTGTCCTTTGGTTATTATGTGTCCGGAACCAGTGTTTCTAAATTGACTTTGCATTAATGGTTTTTCTCCCGCTTTACACTTTAATGCTGCTAAAAAGACCCATCAAATTGTGCCTGTAGAAAGGTTCCAGAACGACTAGAAATGGCCCTTTCAAGGATCAGGGGAGGGACCCCTGTCTCCTGGGCCTCGCACGCAGGTATGGCCCTGCAAGATATAGGTGAAAAGCCCCCCCCCCGTCCTCGCAGCAATAGACCACAGCTGCCAGGCACAGGGTAGGGGCCCCTTCTCTCCTGGGCCTTGCAGCCCCACAGCATAGCTGGGAGGCCGACGAGACCCCATACCATAGCTGCAAGGCCCATACACATTTGGTAGGTTTGGCCTGTAATTAATAATCTTGTCTGACTGTCCACTCAAAGGCACCACATGATGTCGTCTGTGCTGCATTTTGGTGCGTCCAGCACTTTTAACTCTTTCAAAGGAAAGGCTTAATTCAGGATTTCAGCCCTCTATGAGCTACCAAAGAGATGCTTGTCAATGTCAAGCAGGGGGGCATTACAGCGCAGGAGGGGTCCTGCACCATGTATGTTCAGGAGCACCTTCAGCTATTAAAGTGCAAACAGCCTTGAATGAGTTAGAGAAACCCATTTGTAATTTTGTTGTTGTTGCCCCTTCATGTAGCGTGAACTCAACCCAAAAGAGTGCTTTACATGAGCATCAGTTACATGGTAGAATGACACATTCCTCTTTGAGGCACCTAGATATTAAGTGATTTACCCCGAATCACATGATGATGTCCCATGCCGAGAATTTAACCTGGTTCCCGAGTTCCAAGTCGGCAGCTCTGGCTGTAATGCCACATACTCACCCATCTTCTTCCCATGCTAAGGGCCTGTCCGGGGAGTGCCTATTTCTTACATTAAGCCCAGGTCTTAATTTGTGCAAGTGGTTGCTGGTGCTCAGCACCGGCACTGAATTGTCAACACCGGCACTTGTGACACTCTGCCACAAGGAAGCCCTGTCTGGCTAATTTAGAGATGACCACAACAACACTCAATTATTAATTCAATATGCAGTAAAAATACCATTGCCTGCTGCACAAGCCATTGTTATAGCTTTGGAGGCCAGGAATAGTCCAAATTGTTACACTTGTAGGAGTGTGATGGTTAGTAGTTGTGTTGTTACTATCATTAGCATCGTGGCAGGAGCAATGTATGGTGCAAGCTGCAGTGGCCTCCTGTTGAGAGCCCTAGCACTTATTTTTTTATTTTTTACACATTTTTACAAAAGAAACTGTTTTGAACTGCTGCCATAGTGTCAGATCAATGGACGAGGCATAATGAGAGTATTATTTGCACAGGCTCAAACAGTTGGTTAAAATAGTAGACCCAGAAGTGCAGTGCATTGGTACTTGGTGCACAGGCTATATATTTATGACTATACTGCTTTTAGGTTACTATACTATGTGACCGGGTACCTCTCTCCTCCAAGGTAATATTCATTCAATATTTTAATCATACTAGCAGTTTGTACATTGAATCAAAATACTCCAATTTTTGCTAAAAGGGAGCTGCAGAGAAATAAGTTCAGAAAACTATTTCCCAGGAGCACACAATTTGGCCACATGGGAGGCTGGGATTAAAAGCAGCATCTCCTACTTTCACATTTCCACCTAGTCCACTAGCCCACAAATGGTCTCTAAGTGATTCTGATGGCAAGGTGAAGTGGCTGCTCTTCCAGGCAATTTTTACTAAACACTGTGTTTATTTCCAACATACAACTGAGAAGAGATGTCAAATATTTTAGTTTCATAGCTAAAACGTACCCACTGCACCAGGACCTCTGGCAGTGGGTACTTACTGGACAGCATGCACACTAGAGACTGATATTTACCACTGGTGTTTCAAAGCTTAAGACTATTTCATTCTTTTTGTTTTTTTTATTTTTTATTATTAGCAGCAACAGGTATACATAAATACATTACATAAAAATTCATTAATATGACCCAAAAATTTAGGAAATAACAGAGAATCGCCACAAATTAATAACACATTTCGAACCGTAAACCAACGCCACCTGTGCCTAAAATCCAGCTGCTAACTTACTTAAACAAGGAGACTCAGGTCGCTAGCGCCCCCCAAATCCTCCTCCCTTTATTTTTAGCCCTCCTGCCTTTTCGTTCATAAAGTGCATATTCTAGATTGTAAACATGTAGAAAGCAAGTGTCCTTTCCATTGCTGAAAGAGATAAAGGGTCAAGCCAGGCCAAGGCCACACAAAGCCTAACAACCGTGATTGTTATAAAAATGAATTCCGCCCGACCCCACCGTTTGATTCATCCACCCCCTACAACATAAGCTGAGATGACGGGGAGACATTCACTTTCAAGACTTCACCTAAGAAACCTACAATTTCCAAACCAAGTGATTTTATGCAGGGGTATATGGAGAACATATGTACCAAGTCCTCATTAGATGCATGACATCTAGGGCAGGGAGTCCCTGTATCACTAATCCATTTAGCGCTTTTCGCTGGTGTTATGTACAAATCAAAGATTGTTTTATAATGTTGCGATTGCAGGTTCGTGGCACACAAAATTGACCTGCCCAAATCAAGTGATTTCAGGAAGCCAGAGTCCACCTGTATGAGCCTCACCCACCATTTTTCTTAATGCTTATCCAGATCGTCTGGGACCCCCTCAAGCAGACAGCCATATAGCTGTGAAATTGAGGGGCCAGTGCTTTTTGTTACTATTTCCATGAGGGGAATCCGCACGAATCCAGCTGCACCCCCAGCCTTTCTCAAAAGGAAATCCCTCAGATGTAAAAAAAAAATTAAATCCTGAAGCCCAACATTAAGTTTATCTCTGACCACCTCTAATGACGCAATCTGATTCCCAGAGAGTAGATCTCCAATCCTGCCAAAACCCCATTGTTCCCAACTAGTTAAGCAGTTATCTTGAAATATTCCGGGAAGTTGATCCTTCCTAAGCAGGGGAGAATATCTGCTATATCTGCCCACCCCCAGTTTTTTCCGAACACCCAACCTCTTTCGAAATGCAGTGATCAGAGTCTTAAATTGAGTTCATTTAAAGTAGCTCAACTAAAAAAACTTCAACAGGCAACCGTTAGTGGCTGTCCCAATTAGAAGCTCATAAATTGAGGGCACATAGTTCGCTAGACCTCCATCAGTTACCTTATTATTAAATAATGTCCCATAATATTGCATGGCTGCAGCTAAATAATATAATCTAAAGTTGGGGAGCCTCAAGCCCCCCCTGTCTCCGGGTAGGCACATAAATGCGTTAGCGCTTCTGGTCTTCCCATAGGCTCAGACGGATCTAGCAACCAGTCTATCAATTACTTTGAACCATTCATTATTAAACTCCAAAGGAATAGTTAAAAAAACATATAATATCTTTGGCAGAAACATAATTTTAACTAGATTGCATTTCCTCATTATGGAAAGTTTCAGATAGTCCCAGCGGCTAAAATTCTATCAAAGGCGGGCTTGTGTCTATGAATCAAAACCTGGGTTTTAGCTCTATTGAGCAGAAACCTTGACTGACTCCCAAATTATTCTGCTATCCTTCCCACAGAACGGACAGCCCTGTCTGGGTCACTGGTGATTATTGCCACATCATCGGCATAGGCCTGAATTTCAGACTGATGGGCAAGATGCCCAAAGAGGCTTCCAATCTCCTGAGAAAGGGTTCAATGTAAAGTGCAAATAACAAGGGGGAAATAGGGAAGCTCTGCCTCGTTCCCTTCTTTATCGAGAAAGGCTCTGACTCAACTCTCATTATTTGTAAGTGAGCTGTAAGATTAAGATATTGCCCATATTGCATTGATAAAAGCCCCCCACCCCAGACCATTCGCTTCCATAGCCTGCCACAGGTAATGCCACGGGCTTCGCAAGGACCTTGGTGGCATCAAACAAAGAGATTACCCGCCGCACGTGATCCAAGATCACTCTCCCTGGGATAAACCCATGCTGCCAGGTCGAGACTAGCTGCTGCATTACACTGGATAGCCGGCTGGCAAAGCTTTTAGAGTAAAACTTAACATCACTATTTAGTAATGTGATTGGCCTGTAAGACCCCAAAGCTGTAGGATCTTAGCCTTTTTTTTAGAAAAATGATTACATTTGCAATACCCCAGGACCAGGGGAGCGGTGCCCCAGCACTAACTTCATTAAAAAACCCCACCACCTACTGATACATTTCTGCATAAAACACCTTATAGAACTCAAGAGGAATGGAGTCTGTGCCTACTGCCTGACCAGATAGGAGAGCGTGAGGTGCCACCTGAAACCCTACTGGTACAGTTGCTGCTGCTAAAAGAAACCTCTCCTCCTGAGTAATTTTATCGGAGATCCCTGAGTCACCATCTGTCTCTGAACCCCGAGGGCCCTGACTGGGGGGCCTTTGTAACGATCAGCATAAGGTCCCTAATACCTCTCTAACCTCAACGGGGTTTGTGATCATACTGCCTTACATATTCCTTATCTGGCTGATATGCCCTGCGGCTTTCTGTTGCCACGCCCTAACTGTGAGGAGGCGCCCCAGGCGTTCGCTATATTTATAACAATTCGGATGATTAGCCAGGTATTTCCCATGATTTTGTCTCTGGAAGATTCATTCAGGCATGCCTTGGTAATAGTTATCAGATTCAGTACTTGGGCAAGATACCTCCCCGATTCCACAGCACAGATCAGGTCTGCCTCAAGAATACTCAGTTTTTGATATAGTTCTTTTATATGTCCCTGGACTCACTTCTGTTAAGCTATGCTAAAGCTCTGGGTTTCCCCTCTCACACCGGCCTTAAAGGCATCCTAAACCTTTCCTGGAGAGGAGCTCCCGTTGTTAAGTTTGAAATACCCTGGAATCCAAGACTTCATATGGTTTACATATTCTGGGTCCGAAAGCAGACCCCTCTCAAAGGTCCTTTTTCTAGGTGCCCTGTTTAACCCATCTACAGGGAATTCAAGGACAATCGGGTTGTGATCAGACAATACTATTGGGAAAAGTTGAGCCCCTCTAACCAGTACTGGTGAAGCCAGACAATAATCCAGCCTGGAAAACTTACCATGGGGGGCTGAATAGTAAGTGTATCCAGGCTCAGGAGTTTTCAGGAGGGCCAGACATCGATCAGACCATGTCCCTCAACAAGTCCCTACAAGATCTAGATGATTGTGGCTTGTTTGGAACTTTGTTTGGTGATTTTTTATTTTCGGCCGGGCTTTGCTCCGCCGCACGCACCCCTTTGTTGACTCTCCCCTTGGCTGGGCTTTGCTCCGCTGCCCCCCCCTCCACAACGTGACCAGGACTACATCCCCCTGCAGCCCTGCTACCAGCGAGGTCGCCGCAGACGCTGCTACCGGGCGCCAGGAGGCGCATAAAGGTCAGGGCGAGGCGAGGAATCTGTGGAACTTTGTTTGGTGATTTTTTATTTTAGGCCGGGCTTTGCTCCGCCTCACGCACCCCTTCGTTGACTCTCCCCTTCGCTGGGCTTTGCTCCGCTGCCCCCCCCCCTCCACAACGTGACCAGGACTACATCCCCCAGCAGCCCTGCTACCAGCGAGGTCGCCGCGGACGCTGCTACCGGGCGCCAGGAGGTGCATAAAGGTCAGGGCGGGGCCGAGGAATCTGTGGAACTTTGTTTGGTGATTTTTTATTTTCGGTCAGGCTTTGCTCCGCTGCACGCACCCCTTCGTTGACTCTCCCCTTGGCTGGGCTTTCCTCCGCTGCCCCCCCCTCCACAACGTGACCAGGACTACATCCCCCAGCAGCCCTGCTACCAGTGAGGTCGCCGCAGATGCTGCTACCGGGCGCCAGGAGGCGCATAAAGGTCAGGGCGGGGCCGAGGAATCTGTGGAACTTTGGTGATTTTTTATTTTCGGCCGGGCTTTGCTCCGCCGCACGCACCCCTTCGTTGACTCTCCCCTTGGCTGGGCTTTGCTCCGCTGCCCCCCCCCCTCCACAACGTGACCAGGACTACATCCCCCAGCAGCCCTGCTACCAGCGAGGTCGCCGCAGACGCTGCTACAGGGCGCCAGGAGGCGCATAAAGGTCAGGGCGGGGCCGAGGAATCTGTGGAACTTTGTTTGGTGATTTTTTATTTTCGGCCGGGCTTTGCTCCGCCGCACGCACCCCTTCGTTGACTCTCCCCTTGGCTGGGCTTTGTTCTGCTGCCCCCCCCCCCCTCCACAACGTGACCAGGACTACATCCCCCAGCAGCCCTGCTACCAGCGAGGTCACCGCAGACGCTGCTACCGGGTGCCAGGAGGCGCATAAAGGTCAAGGCGGATCCTCGTCCCGCGGGACGCGAGCGGGCAGCGCCGGGAGAAGCCCTGGACAAGGGCGGGACCATCTGTGACCGTCAGGGGCCGAAGGAGGCCGGGCTGGGCCACCTTATTGACTCTATTTGATTCGAGTAAGAGCGTGACATTGTATGTATATAGGGTAAATTCTCTACGCGTCATTTGCTTGTATATAGGTGTAGTTTAAACGTGTGGGTTGAAAAGAATATCGCTATCTTAAATTTACCATGTCGAGACGCCGAGTAAAACCTGCAGCAGGTAACAAACCCAATACTATAGATACATATTTAACTAAAGCAGTCAGTGCCCTGGCTGAGGAAATAGATCGAACTGAGAGACGGATTTCAATGGGAACAGGCATAAGGGGCGAGGATCAAGTTGATGTGACCGCAGAGGTATATACACATAGGGAGGACGGATTGAGTATAGCAGAAGGGACACCGGGTATAATCTCTGTTATAGCCTTGGCTAATACAGAGAATGTATATAGCTCCCGGACCCCTAATACACCAGACTCACCCAATCCACCCTCTTCGCCACAGCCTAAGAATCTAGATAAAGGGGGCAAAAGGAGAAACTTAGGCCACGGTATTAGTAAGACAGCCAAAGGAAAGCATATAGCAACAAGAGGGACGTTGACTAAACAGAAAGTAGCATTGAACAATGGGGAACCTATGTGTTCCATTAGTTTGGAGGTCCTTACTGAGAAAATTACCGAGATAATTCGACCATTGCACGAGAAAATAGATATCCTGACTAGAGAGGTTCATAGACTTGGTAGATATCTGGATTGTAGGAAGGTGGATATCTGACTATGGTTACCCCCAACTTTTTTGCCTAGTGTCTAGCTGGTTTTTCGACTTAGTTGGCCTGAGATCCTGCCATTCAGGGTCTCAGGCTGTCTGCTCTCTCTTTAAAATGGACTCCATGTACCCTAGGTACATACCCAATTGGTAAGGGTCACCTTATTGGACCCTGTACAGTGTACCCTAGGTACCCAGGGCATAGGGGTACCCTAGGCCTCCCAGGGGCTGCAGCATGTATTATGCCACCCCTGGCCTGGCCTTCCAATCAGACACAACTGGCTGATCACTCAGCTGGGGCAAGGTCGTGTAATCACCCCTTGCTTAGATATAGTATACCTATATCTACCCTTACAATAGACACATGTGTACCTGTGAGCCACTCCTATGGCAGGCCTTAACAATCCTGGAGGCAGAGTGCTTGGTAACATGTGAGATGGTGCTCTAGCATGAGCTGAGCCTGTCTGCAGCTTTCGGAACCATGTCCTTATAGCTGTTCTATGATATCGCCTACCATATACTCTTAAAGTGCCTTATAATCTTAAACGGTTATGGTAACTATGGTTTGGCTTTATCAAAACATGTCGTGTAAGGTGTCTAACACTTTGGAATAATACCCCCATACCACTTCTGGTGATGAGGATATTATTCCTCCCTTCTAGAGGGAGAGACATGTTAAAATCCTACTTTGCTGTTTAACTCTGACCAAAGCCTCAGCATCACAAAATGGATGCTGCCGCCACAGACAGGAGTCTGACCTCCTGCATCTGGGAGCCCTCCCAGCCAGGGAGGCCTGGACAATAGGTTTCCTGCTTGGGGCGGTGCTAGCACCTCCCCAGACAGACTTTAGTGTATTGGGGCAGGGAGGGCTGAAAGGAATGAGACATGCCTGGGGCACACAAGGTGCTCCATGCATAGTCAAGTTCAAACCGGTACTGGGGCACTCCAGCCCCAGCTCTGGCGCAAAACTGGACAAATGAAAGGGGGTGTAGCCACCCCCTTCCTGGTCCCACCCATTGGAGGGACCTTGCAGGTAGCCCAGCCCACTAGCCTAGTATATTAGAAGGTAGCTGAGCCCTGCAGAATTAGATTATCCTGAATCTGCAACTTGAACAGAAACTCTGGACCTTCGACATTCAACCTCAGGAAGAAGACTGAAGAATCTCCCTTGTGGCCAAGGAGTGACCACCCTGGGAAAACCAGGCACCATCCAGTGACCGCTGCTTGCTTTGCGACTGATCCTATGAGGGACGACTGCAGAGACTGACCAGCACCAAGACTTCCAGACACCTCTGAACCAGATCCACCTCTACAGCAAAGCTGAGACCCGTGGAGGCGACGAGGGACGTGGGACCGGCGACTTGGGAAAAGTGGCTAGTAACTGACTAGCGCAACTTCTGAGGCTTCCTCGAGGCTGTGCTTGGGGAATTGAGAAGCCCCCATCCCGAGCACCATCTGCAAAGAAGATCAGCTCCCCTAACTTCACGTGTTCTGCGTGGGGCCCTTCTGCACCTGAGTTGCTCGACGTGTTGTCCGGTTGCTGGCCCGTTGGCTAGTGACCTCTGCAACGACGAACCTTTGATTTCCCCTCGCTGGTCCGGCTCCTCCAGACTGGCACCCGCTCCTCTGTGAAAGAGAAGCACCCCAGACCTTCCTGGTCTGCACCAGAAGCAAGTCCTCCATTCTGCGTGGGTTCCGCTTGCCAAGGCTTGTTGGGTCCTAACTCGACATCGACGCCGCCGACAGCAAGAGCCTTCGTGGGACAGCTTGCATCCTGGTCCTGGTCATCCTCGACGCCTCCTGGTACCCGTGGCTGCTGCGACAAGCTTCACCTCCTCACCTGCATCTGCACGACATCGCCTGGTTCCTTCCTGGTTCCTTCCCGGCTCCTGGCTGGTGACCTAGACTCTGTCCCCTCTGCTTGCAGGTATCCTTCCTTCTTGATTCCATCCTTGGGATCCAGCGGACACTCTTCACTGACTGCCTGTCAGCAACTTTCCTTCAGGCATCCATAGGCGTCAACGACGAAACCTGACGCAAGTTCACACCTATGCACCCGCAGCCCGTGGGCTAGGTAACTTGAGTACTCCGGTGCTCACAAGGGTATTGACTATCCTAGGGTCTAGTTTCCAAGTCTCGAACTCCTAGCTATTCCAGAAGTGTCCTAAAACTGTTAATTTCTAATAACTACTATTTCTATTGACTTTTACGCATTACGCGTGAGTGTTTCCACTCTGCACCTGAATCCCGTGGGCCTCCCACTTCCTAACCTTTGGTAGTATAGTGTAGCCCCAGCGATTCCCTAGGCCTAGGCCTATCCTGTGTTCGTGACAGTGGTTCTTATACCACTTACTTAGTATATGGTTTGCGTGGCCCCTAGGGCCTAACTGTATTACTTACCTGTGTGACTTAATGTATGCTTAAATAAGACTGTGTTGTACTTACCTCGAATCTCATAAAGAGTGCTGAGGGTTTGACTAGAATAAATACATTCTATTCTTATATATATCTGTTGTGGTGTCCTTTCATTTGGTATTCAAGGGATTACCTATGGTATAACAGCTGGCTTCACATGCCATACAGAGTTTAGCCTAAGACTGCTCTTGTCCATGCTACCACTAGGATAGCTGGTCTATAAGGTTGACTTTACAACCAATCACCATAAGGGTTGTTTGGACTGATACAGGGTGTACACTAGAATTAGTGACATCATATATCAGGCCAACTTCTCACATTGGTGAGCAGCGGTTGGGATCTGAGCTTGCTGTTGTTAATACCATTGTAATCTTGAGATACTAAATTGAAAGATCACATAGATATTGTTACATACATATAACATAGATTATAAATGCTTAAGTCCTACTGGACTTAGTTGTTGTAGGTTGAAGGGCCTAACACACCCTGACTACAACTACTAGAGAGGTTTAGTAGATACAACTAGTGTAGGTAGGTGCACACACCACACCCTCACTAGATCATGTCTCTGAGAGGAGATCACGTTGATTCTCTCTCAGGAGGGGTAGATCCTAAAAAGATACCCTCTAGATATGATACCCTAACTTTCCAGGAGATGAGACAATTGTGTACCTCCAGAAAGTTAAAACAGGGTTCAAACCCTACCCTCATTCAACTAGTGGAGATCTTAGAAGAGTATGATGCTCAGAGAGCCTCCCAGGTTAGTACCCTAGGTACAGGTGAGGTTCTACCCACTACAGATGAGTCAGAAGGGACTTCAGAAGATGAGGTAGACAGCCAGGTCCAAGTTGGGAGATTTAGCCAGGCTAACTTAAGCCTACATGGGAGTCTGACTGGGGTCCCCCATTCAGACCGTCAAGTGGACTTAACCAGAGAAGCAGGAGAGGAAGATCCCCTTCAAGGGAATCTATTCACTCCCATGTCTCTAGTAGCTCCAATGCCTCTTCTCACAGGGGAATGACTTCTCCACAGAGAAAAGAGCATCAGGCCAGAATGAGGGAAGCCAATCTGAGGATTGAAAGGGAAGAACTTGCCCTTGCCAAAGAGAAGCTTGTTCTGGCCAGAGAGCAGAAGTTAAGTGGGTTAGATCCCACTGGTGGCAGCAATATCCCTAAGGATAGAGATAGGTCTTATGACCATAGAAACCTAAGCAAGATAGTCCCCCCATATCAGAATGGGGATGACATCCACAAGTGGATGACTGCTTTGGAGAGGGCCTGCAAAGTACAGCAGGTACCCCAGAGTCAGTGGGCAGCTATCTTGTGGCTCTCCTTTTCTGACAAAGGTAGAGACAAGCTCCTCACAGTTAGTGATGAGGATGCTGACAATTACAAAGTCCTGAAGAGTGCTCTGATAGATGGGTTTGGTTTAACCACTGAGCAATATAGGTTGTTGTTCAGAGACACCCAGAAGACACAGACACAGAACTGGTCTGATTTTGTGGATTGTGCCACTAAGGCTTTGGAAGGTTGGTTAAATGGCAGCAAGGTGCAGGACTATACAGGATTGTACAACTTGATTATGAGGGAGCAGATCCTTAATAATTGTCAAAACCAGCTTCTCCATCAACACCTGGTAGACTCAGATTTGACCTCTCCCCAAGAATTGGGAAAGAGGGCAGATAAATGGGTCAGGACCAGGATTAGGCCTAAAAATCAGGGTGGTGACCAAAAGAAAGATACCACCAAGCCTCAAGAGAAGGGTGGGGATAAAACAAAAGAGAAATCTTCCTCAGGGCCCCAAAACTCCACACAGGGTGGTGGGTCCCAAGCTCCCTCCTCTACCACAGTTAAAAAGCCTTACTGCCATGAATATAAAGTTCCTGGGCATTGGAAAACTGACAGCAGTTGCCCAAAGGCTAAAGACAAAACTGTTCCTCCAATTACTCCTGTAACACCACCTATTACTGTCAGCAGTAATCCCCCAGGTGGTGGGAGTGCCCCCAAAAATTTGGTTGGGTTTTCTTGGGGAACACAGGTGGACCCTGGCATATCCAAGTCCCCTGCAGCAGCTACTCTTGTCTGTGATGGTGGCATGGGGTTTGCCAACTTCACTGCCTGTCCCAACACTTTGGGTAGGTACAGACAGGAACCCTACATCAATGGTAGAAAAGCTGAGGCCTACAGAGACACTGGAGCTAGCATCACTATGGTGACTCACAGACTAGTTCCCTCTGAGCAGCTTTTGCCTGGTTTCTCGTACCAGGTAACTAACATTGATGGCAAACAGAACAGTCATCCCATGGCAGAGGTATGTCTCAGCTGGGGAGGTGTCACTGGCCCTAAGAGGGTGGTAGTGTCCCCAACCTTGCCGGTAGACTGCTTACTGGGGAATGACTTGGAACTCTCAGCTTGGGCTGGAGTTGAACAAGACACCCATTCTAAAATGGTAGGCCTTTCACAAAAGGGTAGTGGGGTTGTGCCAGCCACAACCCCTGTCCAAGTAGATTTCCTCCCTGAAAAGGTTGGAAGGGCAGTGGTAGCCACAGCCCAGGCAACGACAGACTTCCCTGTAGAGATTGGCAGAGCTGTGACAGTCACAGCTCAAACCCAAACTGAGTGCCTCCCTGGAAAGGTTGGCAAGGCTGTAATGGTCTCAGCCCATACTCAGACTGACATAGGTGTAGTGAAGCCTGAAACTATGGATCACTCCACACAAACAGAGAGTAGTGGAGAGGAAGAAAAGTCTCCCTCTCCCCAGACATTAGGAAAAGGTCAGCCTCCTCAGGGATCTGACCTCACCCCTTGTGAAGGAACTGCCCCAGAGGTAGCCAGGCCTGGCCTGGCAGAGCCTCTGATGTCAGTGGACCCTTCCAAGGTGGGACCCAGTCTGGTGCAGGTAGCCTGCCTCTCTCTACCCTGCCTCAGTCAGCCCAGGGCTGCAGAGGTCAGGGAGGCCAGTGGACCCCAAGAGGGCCCCTGTCCACAAGAACCCCCCATCAAAAGAATGAGGATTGCCTGGCTAGTAGCCCTAGCCAGGTGATGGTTAAAAACATTCCGGAGGGATCTCCTTTACAGGTAGTTAGGGACCTCCCCCAGAGGGATTCTGTTGGGCACAGGCAAACATAGGACCTTAGGGCCCCAACCCTGACCTGTCCCTCCAGTAAGCCCACCAAAGGGACACAGCCTCCAGCTTTAGGTAGCCAGAGGCTGACCCTGAAAGCACAGTGCAACTCCGTTAAAGAAAGAAAGGCATCCATGGTGGAGGATGATTGGAGGAAGCTGAGGCCTCACTTTGAGGACAATCACTTCAGTACTCCATCTCAACACCAGCCTTTTACTTTGCAAAGACACACCAAAGGTAGAGATTCCCTATGGTGGAGACCCTATGATACCTTTAGGGTGAGGGATTGCTTAGTGGACCATGAGACAGGGGGTAACCATGCCATTGCTGGTTCTTCCTTTTATGGCCACTTAGGCAATATAGGCTTACCTGGTCAAGGACAGCCTTATCTCCTTTCGTTTGGGGGGGGTTGTGTAGGAAGGTGGATATCTGACTATGGTTACCCCCAACTTTTTTGCCTAGTGTCTAGCTGGTTTTTCGACTTAGTTGGCCTGAGATCCTGCCATTCAGGGTCTCAGGCTGTCTGCTCTCTCTTTAAAATGGACTCCATGTACCCTAGGTACATACCCAATTGGTAAGGGTCACCTTATTGGACCCTGTACAGTGTACCCTAGGTACCCAGGGCATAGGGGTACCCTAGGCCTCCCAGGGGCTGCAGCATGTATTATGCCACCCCTGGCCTGGCCTTCCAATCAGACACAACTGGCTGATCACTCAGCTGGGGCAAGGTCGTGTAATCACCCCTTGCTCAGATATAGTATACCTATATCTACCCTTAAAATAGACACATGTGTACCTGCGAGCCACTCCTATGGCAGGCCTTAACAATCCTGGAGGCAGAGTGCTTGGTAACATGTGAGATGGTGCTCTAGCATGAGCTGAGCCTGTCTGCAGCTTTCGGAACCATGTCCTTATAGCTGTTCTATGATATTGCCTACCATATATTCTTAAAGTGCCTTATAATCTTAAACGGTTATGGTAACTATGGTTTTGCTTTATCAAAACATGTCGTGTAAGGTGTCTAACACTTTGGAATAATACCCCCATACCATTTCTGGTGATGAGGATATTATTCCTCCCTTCTAGAGGGAGAGATATGTTAAAATCCTACTTTGCTGTTTAACTCTGACCAAAGCCTCAGCATCACAAAATGGATGCTGCTGCCACAGACACAAGTCTGACCTCCTGCAGCTGGGAGCCCTCCCAGCCAGGGAGGCCTGGACAATAGGGTCCTGCTTGGGGAGGTGCTAGCACCTCCCCAGACAGACTTTAGTGTATTGGGGCGGGGAGGGCTGAAAGGAATGAGACATGCCTGGGGCACACAAGGTGCTCCATGCATAGTCCAGTTCAAACCGGTGCTGGGGCACTCCAGCCCCAGCTCTGGTGTGAAACTGGACAAAGGAAAGGGGGTGTAGCCACCCCCCTTCCTGGTCCCACCCATAGGAGGGAACTTGCAGGTAGCCCAGCCCACTAGCCTAGTATATTAGAAGGTAGCTGAGCCCTGCAGAATTAGATTATCCTGAATCTGCAACTTGAACAGAAACTCTGGACCTTTGACATTCAACCTCAGGAAGAAGACTGAAGAATTTCCCTTGTGGCCAAGGAGTGACCACACTGGGCAACCAGGCACCATCCAGCGACCGCTGCTTGCTTTGCGACTGATCCTATGAGGGACGACTGCAGAGACTGACCAGTGCCAAGACTTCCAGACACCTCTGAACCAGATCCACCTCTACAGCAAAGCTAAGACCCGTGGAGGCAACGAGGGACGTGGGACCGGCGACTTGGGAAAAGTGGCTAGTAACTGACTAGCGCAACTTCTGAGGCTTCCTCGGGGCTGTGCTTGGGGAATCGAGAAGCCCCCATCCCGAGCACCATCTGCAAAGAAGATCAGCTCCCCACACTTCACGTGTTCTGCGTGGGGCCCTTCTGCACCTGAGTTGCTCGACATGTTGTCCGGTTGCTGGCCCGTTGGCTAGTGACCTCTGCGATGACGAACCTTTGATTTCACCTTGCTGGTCCGGCTCCTCCAGACTGGCACCCGCTTCTCTGTGAAAGAGAAGCACCCCAGACCTTCCTGGTCTGCACCAGAAGCAAGTCCTCCATTCTGCGTGGGTTCCACTTGCCAAGGCTTGTTGGGTCCTAACTCGACATCGACACCGCCGACAGCAAGAGCCTTCGTGGGACAGCTTGCCTCCTGGTCCTGGTCGTCCTCGACGCCTCCTGGTACCCATGGCTGCTGCGACAAGCTTCACCTCCTCACCTGCATCTGCACGACATCGCCTGGTTCCTTCCTGGTTCCTTCCCGGCTCCTGGCTGGTGACCTAGACTCTGTCCCTCTGCTTGCAGGTATCCTTCCTTCTTGATTCCATCCTTGGGATCCACCGGACACTCTTCACTGACTGCCTGTCAGCAACTTTCCTTCAGGCATCCATAGGAGTCAACGACGAAACCCGACGCAAGTTCACACCTATGCACCCGCAGCCCGTGGGCTAGGTAACTTGAGTACTCCGGTGCTCACAAGGGTATTGACTATCCTAGAGTCTAGTTTCCAAGTCTCGAACTCCTAGCTATTCCAGAAGTGTCCTAAAATGTTAATTTCTAATAACTACTATTTCTATTGACTTTTACGCATTACGCGTGAGTGTTTCCACTCTGCACCTGAATCCCGTGGGCCTCCCACTTCCTAACCTTTGGTAGTATAGTGTAGCCCCAGCGATTCCCTAGGCCTAGGCCTATCCTGTGTTCGTGACAGTGGTTCTTATACCACTTACTTAGTATATGGTTTGCGTGGCCCCTAGGGCCTAACTGTATTACTTACCTGTGTGACTTAATGTATGCTTAAATAAGACTGTGTTGTACTTACCTCGAATCTCATAAAGAGTGCTGAGGGTTTGACTAGAATAAATAATTTCTATTTTTATATATATCTGTTTTGGTGTCCTTTCATTTGGTATTCAAGGGATTACCTATGGTATAACAGCTGGCTTCACATGCCATACAGAGTTTAGCCTAAGACTGCTCTTGTCCATGCTACCACTAGGATAGCTGGTCTATAAGGTTGACTTTACAACCAATCACCATAAGGGCTGTTTGGATTGATACAGGGTGTACACTAGAATTATTGACATCATATATCAGGCCAACTTCTCACATGGATAACCATAGACCGCAAGTCCATTTAATTAATCCTTGTGACCAGATTAACACGACGATAAATAATGTCTCCAGGAGTTTAGTAACTAGTAATTCGTTAAATTTAGTACCTGTTGATCCTACTATTGGTCCAACTACCGTCAGTAACCTAGATAATAGGAATAATCTACAGGAGTTAATAAATCCAACACCAGTTAAAAATATTATGCCACCAAATGGTAAAGGAACCCGCAGGAATGAAACCCTAGAGCAGGTAAGAAAGCCACGTGATACTGAAAATTTTAATAACACTCATATACCAGCGGTTATCAACTAACCACCACAATGTGAGGCATACGTGGCTGTTCTTTCCAATGTACCCAAATTACGGGAAGGGCAACTAGAAAACAACAAAACTTTAAAAAATAAAACCCTGCATTGGTTATCCAAATACTGTGGTTTCCCCACAATGAGGGCCGACCAGATAATACTTACCCAAAGGGTTGGATGGATAGGCTCATTATCGAAACACTTCGCTGGGGACTGTATAATAATTAATTTTAGGTCACCAGGTTGGGCTTATAAAACCATAACCAATGCCCCTGCACCTTCTTGTTGGGATTTCAACACAACATTACTGCCGCTGGGTTACTTTTAAAGATCCTTACCTGCACGAGATTGCGTTGCATACCAAAAAATCCATTATCCAACTACTAACTCAATGCCTCCATTAGCGCCCTGTGCCACATGTTTTACTATCCCATTGCATAACAGATTCCAACCTTTGGGCACACTGGAGGATAATGATTGACAAGAGAGACTCGAAATGGTAACATCAATTGATGGGAAAGACAGTGGGATAGATTATGGGCTAGTTGTTAGTAGAAATGAAATTAATAAAGATACAAAACTTAAGCAGGTGGCCTTAGATAACGACAATATTGTGTATACTGTCCCTGTTATAAATGATATTAATGAGCAAGAAGTTGGGTCACGGAATGTTGAAATCATAACAGGCACTATCACAACTATGACTCCTTCCACCAGTCAAAGAATGCAAACAATAACACATGGGGGCTATACATTTATAACTTGGAATATTGCAGGCCTTCGTAAAAAATTAGATACCCCTTTTTGGCAGGACTTTATTACATGCAGCAATGATTTTATTTGTTTACAGGAAACTTGGTGTATAAATCCTGTTGTGGTCGAAGGATATTCCTCATATTGTTTAAGTGCTTTACCGTCCACATCAGGAAGAGCGAAGGGAGGATTGCTGATGCTTATATCAAACAAAATGCTTGGGTGTAAAGTTGTAAGTTTCTCATCTGTATGTAATCACAGCCAAGTATTGAGATTTGAGTTTCCAAAGGGTAAGGATTTAATATTAATTAACTATAATTCCATCTTTTCCAACGACAGGGGAGATCTGCTGGATGCATTAGAAAAGGAAATAGATAGGGTACTGGCACTCTGTGGTAAACTCGCCATTATCCTTTGGGTTGGAGACTTTAATATACAAACATGTCCCACATCTCAAATTAATTCTTGTGGCTTTATGAAAGTTCATAGTAATAATAACAAGAATGATGATGATATGTTACACTTCCCCTATTGCAGATATGGTACAATTTTAAACATGATCATGGCAAAATTTGATCTTGATTTATTAGACTGCACATTTAGTAAGGGTCATACTAAATGTCCAACTTTTACGGGGCATGGGAACTCCAAATGGGATGTGGATCCTCGCACTCCTTGTAGTCAGGTAATCTAAGCATTACCACCAGCAAGGGATCAACACAATCAAATATCAAACAATTAATGTACATGTCCAAACGGATTGTTAACCAACGTTTACATGCCAGCACCCTCATAAAATATCACAAAGCACAGAGAATACCACGTGGCCTACGGATATCCCTCAAATCCACTTTATGCAAAAATAATGCACGATTCACGGAGAAGTGGTTTGCAATACTTAACAAATGTTCTTTAGACTTGATATTACTGATTATTGAAGAACTTGAGAAATTAATAGAAGATCTGAATAAAGAGGCCAGTCTATTGAAAGAAGAATTAAGCACATCCTTAAATAAGGAAGAATGGGACAAAGTCTTAAAAGACATTAATGACCAACTGGAGACCTATTCCAAAGAAATCAATGATCGTAAAATTAGGAAATTTAAACGAGATACAACAGATTATAGACTTGGAGAGGTCTACACCTGGGCAGACATATATGCATGCCGAAGACAACAGAGATCAACGCCGGGTAGATCCTCGGAAGAAACTTCATCTTCCGATGAACCTCAGCATAGAAAACCGCCTCCACCCACAAACATCCATTCAAGATCTGAAACACCTTTTTCCACATCACAAGATGATGTACCTTCAACATCTAAAGAAACGTCTTTTTTTAGAGAGAGGCACCGCTCAACAAGAAGAACCCGGAGGAGCAGGTCAAAAAAGAAAACCCACGGCGGACACAATCGCCAAAAATACCAGGAGTCAGAGACCCTAGTAGTGAACATATCGAAGCAACCCATCTCGAGCTTCCAGCTACAAACACTACAAAAGGGAACTACGTTTGTCCCAACATACCATTCTAATCTTTTAGAGACACAAGTAAGCATCTACAAATTCCTCAGAACATTGAGGTTAAGGCATTTCTTTTCGAACGTCGTAGATTCACCAACCGAACCACCTGCAAATAAACTATTAGGGTTGAGAAATCCAAGCAAATTTGTTCCACCTGTTAGTCATAAAGTACTGGATGCCTTCGAAAAAATTGTTCTTAAAGAAGTCCAAAACACATTCAAACAACCTCGATCAAAGGCTACCAACACTACACAGAAGGAAAGACAAGCTCTACAACAACTAGCTACGAACAAAAATATCACCATTCGACAAGCAGATAAGGGCGGAGCTCTGGTTATCATGGACACTGAATATTATACCAAAAACGTTAATGAACATGTTAACGACACCAACATCTATCTGAGATATGACACAGATCCTACTAATGAATTCAAGAACATTCTCAGTCAAATCATTGACACAGCCATAGACCAAGGAATCATCAGCACTAAAGAAAAAGAATATTTGATCAAAACCAACCCAGCCATTCCGTACATATACATGATTCCAAAAATTCATAAGGACGCCAACTTTCCACCATTTCGTCCCATTGTATCTACAATAAATTCCATTCATGAACCGGTAGGAAAACGTTTGGACAAACATTTGCAACCTTTTGTTCAAAGTATGAGCACTTATATCAAAGATACGACTCACTTTCTCAACTTACTGGAAAACCACAAACCATCATTCACCAAAGACATGATACTATGTACTATTGATGTTAAATCTTTGTATACATCCATACCTCACAATTTGGGACTACAGGCAGTAGAATTTCATCTAACATCAAATGATCAAGATGAGATGTTTAAAGTATTTCTGATGGAACTTTTACATTTCACCTTATATCACAGCTATTTCAAATGGGATGAACACTTTTTCATTCAATCATCCGGAACATCAATGGGAAATTGCGCAGCACCTGCTTACGCGAATCTCTTCATGCACAAATATGAACAGGATCACATTCTAAGCAACCCGAATTGGAATCGCTATCTCATCTTATACAAAAGGTATATCGATGACATCTTCATTCTGTGGAACGGCTCAGAATCTGCATTAACAACAGCCATTGAAAACCTAAACAAAGTGGATGACCGAATTGGTTTCACATTTAATATCAATCAAAGAGAAATTCCATTTTTGGATGTACTGGTCAGCAACAACGACGGAACACTTGATACCAGAGTATTCACCAAACCAACTGACAAAAACAATTTTCTGCATTTCTCAAGTTTTCATCAACCCTCATTAAAACAACATTTACCTTTCTCGCAACTACTACGTATCAAAAGAATTTCTTCAAACTCAGATTACTACAATGAATCACAAACCATCACCATCAAAAAATTTAAGTCGAGAGGATATCCTGAAACCACCCTTAATGATGCCCAGGAAAGAGTCCGGAAGCTTGAAAGAGCACAGTTGTTAATCTCACAGCCCAAAATGGAGGAACAAAGACAAGTGTTCATTTCTAAATTTTCAACACGAAGTCATAATATCAAGAGAATTATCCTGAAGCATTGGCCATTATTAGCACACGAAGAAGATTTCAAAGGAATTTTTTCTAACAACCCAAGATTTGCATACTAACGTACCCGCAACTTTAAAGAACTCTTACAACCAAAAGAGGACATTTCCAGAGTACAACATCGTGGCACTTTGCCGTACTATAATTGTAGTAATTGTAATGCCATAATCAAGGGCAACGAAATATTGCATCCCACCAAAGGAACAGTCATAAAACTACGAGTGACTGCTGTGACAGCAACAACGTCATATATATGTTGAAATGCCCATGTGGCATAGCATACGTTGGAAAAACTCAGAGAAAAATCAAGACAAGGATCATAGAACACAAAAGCAGCATCAGACTCAAGAACACTAAATCCACCGTAGCTACACACTTCAACCTACAGCACCACAATCCGAGCCAACTGCGTTTCTGTATAATAGAGCAGGTACCAATCCTTCTAGGAAGAGACAATTCTCAACACCTATTACAAAGAGAGATATTTTGGATCACCAATCTGAACACCCTACAACCAATGGGTCTGAATGAACGGCTAGATCTCAATTGTTTTCTATGAAACGTTGCTAGATTACATACCCCTTTGATCATGGACTCTGACTTACATTGATAATTTACTTTTCAAGAGCACTTTTTTTTGGTTTCATTTTCCATATTACCAGGTATACTTGTTTTCTTGTAAGTACCTTGTTTGAAATCTCATGCATAATTCACTACACATTCATCATGTATCTTCCGTTGTTACAACTTCTTCTTTACCCATTCTCGGTTTGCACATCACTTTAACTTTATTGACACCGTTCGATGAACACTAGAGCGTCGACACTTGCTATACCTTTTCGAGACTGCAGTGAAATTGAATATTTACTTCACGTTAATGATAGTGACCAAGGTAGTTATTACGCGCGTTTAAAATTCTCAATTGTAATTATTTTAACATGAAAATAGAGTGGAGCTCGCTCGGGTATAGTCTTTCTTTACTGTTGGTGGTCACGTGATCACATCACCGTCATATCTCCCACACACCGGGTTCAAACTTTTTCGAAGAAACTCGAGAAGTTTTCCGAAAGGTTACCGATCGAATTGTTACATCCTTATATTGAGGTAAGCGAGGATACACGTGTGACGTTCGCATCACCAGTTTTTATTTTCGTTGATTAATACACGTATACGTTATAACGTTCTCATTTTTCGTTTTTCAGAAAAGTTTATTTTATCGATATCTGTGGTTCTTTGCGACATGCATTCAAGACTACTAAGAACCTAGCATTCAGGTCAGAACTTATCCCAACTTATCGCCAATACCACAATACATAATCTGATTATTTTCGAGCATGCACGCTTTGGTCACCACGCACGAACTTATTTCAGTTTACTGCCGACATCGCAGTATCTAATTTGATTATTTCTTGAGCATGTCATTTACGGTCTCCCTACATGAACTTTTCGTACACGTTACATTCTTTTTCTTCGGAATTTCACCTTTATTAACCCAAATAGCACCTTCGTTCGTATTCGAATTCACGAATCAACTGATTAACCTGTTAGCTCACCACTCCATCTTTCACGTGGTCCGGCACTCTTGACCCTTTATCTTTACCTTTTTTCACCATTCATAACCTAGAAACATCATCATTTATAGCATGCGAACAATGCAATTGAATGTTTGTTATTTTGTGTTACACCCTGTTATATGTCATTTGCTTGATGTTTTCAGCATACAAGTCCCCTGAGGAAGGGTTCGCCCGAAATGCATAGGGCAGAAATGTGATGAAACGAAATCGATTGATTGAAATCTATGAATACAATAGTATGAATATCATATGAATTTCTAAAAGAACTTTTTGAAATAAATGACGTCTCAAAACTACGAACTTTACAACCATTGCACAATTATTTAAATATTCCAACAAATACCGGTGTGCTGAGTAAGAGACATTATCCCTACGGGAATTAACGCATTCAATTTTAGCAACTTTTACGGGGCGAAATGCTTTCAGTAATATCGACCACATCTTCATTTCAAAGAATAGTTTTTATACTGATTTATGGATATCTGAACAGGTAGTGAGTGATCATAATAGTATTTCCATTGTAATTTTAGATTGGGGTAATAAATTGGTGAATACTGAGGATTGAATTTTAAATATCCTCCCGGTTAGATCTAATGGCACAAGAATTAAATGGACTGGAGTAGACCCACCAAAAGTCCAACAAGAGGTGGTTACAATTTGTAGGAAAGAAATTGATTACTGTCTTAGTGAAGAGTTTCTCCCTGATTCTCTGATAGAGGCCTTTTTGAACATTAATAAATCAATACAGACTCTACTAACTAAAAGTGTTAAAAATTCGGAAAAAACAGGACCGAGTTGGTTTGATTCAAACTGTACACTCGTATTACAAAAATTAAAACTGGCATTGAGGACAATTCCCCGAAACCAATTGTATATACACGAGCTGCGAGTTGCATATAAGCAAGCTATATTGACACATAAAAAAAAGCCACAAGCGGAGGCATGGGATAAATTAAATATGGCAGCAGACACTAATAATAGTAAACTCTTCTGGGAAACTATTAATTGTCCTTTTTTGAGAGATAAATGTACACCGGATCGGACGTCCCAAGTAAATTGCACTGAATGGATCAACCACTTTACTAATATTTTTAACCCAGATAAGAACTTTTTAACTATAACATCAAATAATGACCCTCTTTGGCCTTTTTTGCCTATGTTAATTGAAGTGGATGAAGTACAGGAAGGGCTAATCAACAGTAAAGGGGGAAAAGCTCCAGGTCCGGATGGCGTTCCGATTGATTTATACAAGAGTGAAATGGATCTATGGGCCCCGATTCTTACAAGAGTTTTTAACATTGCGGCAGTAGGGAATTTCCCCAAATCTTGGGGACAATCTTTAATTATTCCAATATATAAAAAGGGTTCCCGTTCTGAAGCCTGTAATTATTGCCCAATATCTTTATTGGACTCCTCAATAAAGGTTATGAGCAGGGTCCTTCTAAAAAGATTGGAAACCTGGGCAACGGATCACAAGATTTTAACTCCAGTCCAATATGGATTCAGGAAAGGACTAGGCACTCTTGAACAATGCGTGAACCTGGATCTGTTGATCAATAAATACACATTAGTGAAGGGTGGTAATCTGTTTTTATGTTTTGCCGATTTAAGCAGTGCCTTTGACTTGGTGGACCACTCTCTCTTGTGGTCTGTACTGCTCGGATCTGGGGCCCCGAAAGAAATAATATTCTTTCTGGCACGAGTATATGAGAAACTATCCTGTAATGTACGATATGGGCCAACTGGTGAACGAACTCCCTTTTTTGATGCCAGAAGAGGCATTAGGCAGGGGTGTGTTTTGGCCCCGCTTTTATTCTCCCTATTCATCAATCAAATAGCTATGGTTTTAAGTCAAATTCCAGCAGACGCACCGATAATAGATAAAAAGGTGGTCCAATATTATTATATGCTGATGACGCTGGAAACTCCTAATAAATAAAACCAATACTTATACTATGACATGTGGCAAAAAGCCGAACTCATCTAGAATTTTCCTTTTAGATGGTTTTAAAATTCAAGCTGCTACCTCCTTTAGTTATTTAGGTATTACCTTTACTGGAAGTGGTAATTGGAATAAGGAGCATGAAAATATCAGATACAATATGACTAGGAACACAAATGGAATATTTAGGTTTGCGGCCAAACTAGGGGACCGGAGGTTAAAGGACATGGTAAATATATATAATGCAAGATGTGTCTCCTCAGCCCTTTATGGGGCTGGAATTTGGGGCCATTACCCTGCTGACCGACTTCAATTAGATGAAAACAGTTTTTTAAAACGATTGTTGAGCGCACCTGTCTCAGCCTCTAATGAATTAATTCATATGGAAACCGGTCTTGATTATATTTCTGATTTGGCTGCCCTGCGACCTTTGCTTTTATGGTGCTCTATCTGGTCCAAGAGCGAAACTGAGTTTACACAATCCATAATTAGGGACTGCTTAAAGTTGGATTTTTGTACTCGTATACCTTGGATAAGTCGTATTAATCACTGGTACAAATTTTTATTTGATTTTAACATCATTGATGAGTCCGAAAATGTTATAACACTATCCAAAAAAGAGAGAAAAGATTGCTTTTTGTCCTTTAAGAGGGGGGGACGAGAGAATAAATTACTAGACACCCAAAAAACACTTGTGCTTTACAAGCAACTTGATCTTAAAAGTGGATTCCAACAGTATTTGGAAGATGTGACAAATTCTTCGCATCGATTTGTATTGTCCCGTCTCAGGTTGGGTATTGTCCACCATCTTGTAGCCTTTCCGGATATGGGTAAACGTTCCAAAGTTAAATGTCCATGTGACAATATTTCTAGTCAGAGTTGCTTCCATTTTTAACTTTTTTGCAAATTTTATATTTTTTAAAATATAATATTCGTTTAACCGCAAATGCCATGAGACTACTATGCAAACTGGAGAGTTCAGATATCTGTTTTTATGTGGCTAGTTTTATCTTGAAATGTAGAGCTGCTAGAAAGTCGATAATATTTTAAAAATGTGTTACTATTGCAATTTGCACATAAACATATGGCACTTTAAAGCGGATGTGCACAAATGTATGTACTGTAACAGATGGTTAGAAAATGTAAATTTGCACTTTATAAATTTTTATGAGATGTTCCTCTATTGCGAATTTGCACAGTTTCATGTACTGTAAAAATTAGTTGATATTGCAATTTTGCACATTTAGCATAGGTCACTTTATAGCGATTTTGCACATTTTGATGTTTTATTGAGAACATGTATTATAGTAATTATCCAGAAGGAGGAGTACTGATTACACTGTGTTTGTTAATTATATATGAGGGGGATTTGATAAATGTAGAATAAATTGTACAGCTTACATGGTTGTGTTATGCAAACCGAATAAAAGCTTATTGAACTGAACTGAACTGATTGCGGCTTGTGCCCTGCACAGCTTACATCCCTACCCCCCAGTCCGCCTCTAGATACATTTAGATTGAAGTCCCCACACACTATAAGTGGGGCAGGCCAAGATGGCAGTTCAATTGCTAAAAAATGTAACAGGCCAGGATCATCAAGAACTGGGGCATAAATTGAACATTGAGTAAAATAGCCACTGCCAGCTTTACACTGCATTATTGTCCATCTTCCGAGCTTGTCTGCTGCCTTTTGGCCAAGTGTGACAGTGTTTCCTTTATCTAGGATGGCAACCCCCTTAGTCCTAATGTCCTGTGTTGTATGGCATACTACCTTCAGCCCTAACGAGTTCAATATAGCGCTATCATTCCAGGCGATATGGGTCTCCTGCAGACAGCATACATCTGCTCTTAAACACTCCTCTCCTTTTACCTTTATCGTTTAACCCACAGATGTTAATGGTAGCAATATGGAGCTTAGCCATCCCTCAGAAAAAGTGTCCTACCAGCAACATAGCCCTCCAATGTTTAACGGATCCCGGGCAACAGACCCTCCCCGTACATTTAACTAGGACTAGTCTCATAAAATCCTGCCTTTCACAGCTGGAAGAGATATTCCCCTTGCTGCATTTACAGTTTTATCGCCGATTTCCTTATGTAACACAAGATGCACAATCAAACTTAGGGATGGTGGGGGGCTCAGGTTGTGGGGAGGGGGTCTTGTGGGGGGCTGGGTGGGGGAAAGGGTGTTGTTTGGTTTGGCAATTAAAGTGCAGCAAGTTCTTCTAAGCTTGATTGTGCATTTTGTGATATTTCATTCTATTTGGATACTAGAGTTCATTTTTTACACCTATTGCTCACATTTTGCAATAGATAGAAGTCAAGGCTTACTTCAGGAGGTGGTAAAGGGATTAGAATTAAAATGTAGAATGAAGAGTAATCTCACTCGATAAACTGAATCCGCAGTTGCGTTATCTTTTACATGACCTACTTTAGAGGTGCGATTTAGAATGAATTCCCAGAAATCCTCTATGTGACTCATAGTTCTCCTGCTCTCCAACAAACAAGTCTCTGCACACACACTGTATCTCCACACATGCAGGTGTCACCAAAGGCACAGATTGTACTGTGAAGTGATAATAGAAATTGGCAACCATTGCTGCAATGGCTGGGTACCTTGACTGCGAGGTCCAGGGAAGGGGACTCTACTCCCATGGGCCTTGCAGCACCAGACCATGGATGTGAAGCCAGGGCAGTAGGGACATATCCCATTGGTCTTTCAGCACTGGGCCATAGCTCTGAGGCCCAGGGGATGATACCTCCCTCCCCTGGGCCTTGCAACGCTGGATCATGGTGGTGTGGTCCATGAGAAGGAACACCCTTGCCTTGGGCTTGTGGTGCTACACCAATGTTGCAAAACCCATGGAAGCAGACTCCCATACTCTGGGTCCCCTCTCCTTGGCCTTGCAGTACTAGACCATGGTTGCAAGGCCTAGGGGATTTGAGGCCCCTAGCCTTCGTCTTGTGGCCATGTTGTGGTATTGCAAGGCCTTAGAGAGCCCCCCTTTCCCTTGGGCCTTATAGCCATTGTTCAGTGCTGCAAGGCCCATGGGTAGTGGACTCCATCCGTTAATCCTCTGACTGAGAGGCCCAGGAGACGGGTGAGGGCTCATGTGGTCCCTTCCCTTGGACCCAATGGAAATCATCTGTACCATAGCTCTATGCATGGGTCTATGTCAGGGGCATAACTATCATTAGTGCATCAGGTGCAGTGGCACTGAGTCTGGGGTATTAAGGGGCCAATGTTCCCAAATATGGCTTTATTTTACTGTGCAGCCAGTGGAGATGGTTGTAGAGATGCTATTACTTTTCACAAGGGCCCATGGCACTATTGCTGTGCTACTTGTCCATCTTGCATGTAACTCACACCCATGTTACAGAGCTTTGAGGCCCAGGAGAGGCCCTCCCTCGCCTGGAACACGCAGCTATGGTTAGACACTCAGTGAAGGATGCACCCGCCCATGAGCTTAGCTGGACCATGGCTGTGAGGCCCATGGTGGGCCTCTCTGAGGGCTGCAGCTATCAGTAGTGCAGGAGGTGTAGTGGCACCAGGGCTCCTGGATGTTATGGACCCAATGCACCCAAATTATGGCTGTGTTTTAATGTCCAGCATCATCATCTTGCATTATGGCCCATGGATGCATTACAATGCCATTGGTCTCTTCTCCCATGCACGCACAGCCATGATTCATAGCTGTGGTGTGCAGGAAAGGACCACCTCCCCTATGCCTTATAGCTACGGTCCTGTTCTGAGACATCCAAGGGAGGAAGTCTGCTGGGCCTTGCAGTACTGGTCCATGGTTGCAATGCCCAGGGGAGGATTCCCCTCTGAAGGGCATAGCTACCAATAGTGTCTGTAACAAGTACAGTGGGACCATGGCCTTGTGTTGCTATGGGTCCAATGCACCAAAATAATGTCTTGCTTTACTTTCCAGTCAGTGACCAAAGGGTAGTAGGGAGGAACAACTTATCTTGCTTGCACCAGGGCTTATTGCACCATTGATACAACACAGGCTCCATTCCCCTGGGTCTCAGAGCCATGACCCTCCGCTGTAAGGCCTAAAGAGGGGGAGAGGCATGCATCACAGCACCATGGACAGGAGGCCCAGAAAATGATTTCCCACTCAGGTGCATAGCTATCAATAGGGCAGCAGGTGCGATGACACTGGGGGCAAGGGGTTTTATGGTCCCAGTTTACCTAAATTATTTCTGTATTGTATATCTAGAAAGGGGATGGGGAGAGAGAGAGAGAGAGAGAGAGAGAGAGAGAGCTTGGCACTTACCTTGCTTCAACAGGGCCCTTGGCAGCATTGCTACACCGTTCTCTCTGGGCCTCGCAGCCAGGACCCAGTTCTGCAAGGGCTAGGAAAGGCATCCTTGCCCATGGACCTCACAGCCATGCACAGCCATGGTCCAGTGCTCTGAGGCATACCAAAGAAGGGTGGCAGGGTGCAGGATGGTTCTTCATTTTAGATTTTTGGCCTGCATGCTGCAGCAAGCTTCAGCAGAATACTAAATATCCAACTTTCTTTTGACTGCCAAGGGGCTGATGCGGACAAGCAGGATAATCAATAGGGGATGTAAAACACACAGTTTATATGGGAACCCTGAAGCAACCCAGCCCAGTAGATTGCCCTAATGGGCTAGGAACAACTGGTGTGGATGGGTGCAAGGGGGCATTATTTGCTAACATGGTAACAGGGAGGGAGGACATGCACCACAGGAAGTGTCCCACACAGGCTTCTTTATTAAAATGTTTACTTTTAGGGGTGCTAAATGGAGGGCAGATTTGCAAAGAAACAGCCTTGACAGAACAGCACCCACCCTAAAATCTTTAATTTAAGATAATAGCAGTCAGATCATGAGATAATGGCAGATGAGGAAAAGATCCAGGAAGAACATGATTTGTTAAGGATCAAACAATTTGTTTTTGTAGGAGAACTACAATTGCAACACAGGACTGATTGTTTCAAGATACATAACTTTGTCAATAAACCACATACTTTAACGGTTACAGAAAATAGGGGTCAAATTTAGGACATGGTGTAATTGGAAGAAAACTCCAAAATGAACGTGGTGATTTTTGGTAACATTCACATAAATATCTTCTTAGTAAAACCACAAACACAGTAAGTGTCCTGCTATGTAATCATGGAAAGTTGGCTTCTGTACTGTGGAGGGAGCCCTAGGAATAGGTGAGTGAGGGGGATCCTGCTCTTGACATTTAGAAATTAGGGATTAATGGGGGGCGTGGCTTAGCGTGCAACAAAGATGGCTGCATTGTCTTGAGCTACGCTGTATCACCGGTACGGATGCTCAAGTTTGCATGTATTTCGGGTGATTTGTGATCACCTTTGGACTGCGAACAGCAGTGGAACTGTCAGTGAGCTCTGGGGACAGCTCACAAGTGTTCTGGACTGTCTTACTGGGTGCTGCTACACGCAAGGTATTTTGACCGCGACAGAGCTCTGAAATGGTGCCCGCTATGGCAGCCTCGTCATGTCACAGCAAACAGGAATTGGAGTCTGCTCTTATACACCTAATAGAGGCTTATTTCCCATGCTAATTATGAGGTACTGTGTGCACCAATTTTTCAATATTAGATAACAGGTCTTGGAACTTCTATTTATCAGTGAGGGGGTGCTTGTTTCTTGAGTCATTAGAATCTACAAAATGATGGCCGCTGACAAGAACCCTTTTGTGTGATATAATTTCTAATCACAGGCCCTAATATTATTGTGGGATATAATTCAATGCTGTTGACTTCCACAAGTGCAGTATTTTGGCCGTGGCGATGCTTTAATTTGGTGTCAACAGCTGTGTTGCGGTGAATAAGAGCTGGAACCACCTTTCAAAGCCCTCACGGAGGTGTATATTTTAGTCTAAACAAAAGGTCCTGGGTGCAATATCTTTGAATAACAGAACACTGATCTTGGAATTCATTTCTTTTAGTGCTGGATGTACGTGTTTTTTTCATTATTGGAGGCTACAACATGGTGGCTGCTGTCAGGATCTTTACTGTGCGGTGCATCTCCTGCTGACAGACTCTAATCTTATTAGTGACTCATAAATTAGTGCTTGTTTTTTGCCACATATTCCTCAGATGTGTTGGCCTTTTTACTGTCTGGCACTAGTACCTCTCTCCTCATAAATAATTCCTTGGGCATGTGGGTTACAGTGTAAATTTTCTATGCACAACAGGTATATTTTTTACCCTGACCTTAGTGACCTTGCCTGCGCCTTTTAAACATACTATGGCTATCTGGTCATGGTTATTACGAACTTACACAATGGCGGAAGGTATGGGTGTTACCGCTAAAGACAGAGACTCCAAAGGGAACCTGAAACGCTCCAAACAGGCCTCACCTACCCTGGACTCACCAGCTAAAGGTAGTCCTGACTTTGTCTCAACCTTAGAAGCTATATTACAAGCCCAATACCATCCACGATATAGCTCAAAGTACCAAAATGAATACAGATCTGCTTCAGGTGGAGGTGGCTGCAATTCGTAATGACCTTAAAAATCTTTCATTACTTGTTTCTAACGCTGAAACAAGAATAAGTAGTGTGGAAGATTTTACAAATAAACAAGCAAAGCACATCCAAAATTTGGAGCGTTCCATTACTTCGTTGAGGAGAGATCTAACAGAACAAGAAGATCGGAATCGCAGAAGAAATCTTCATATTTTTGGATTACCGGGGGAGAGTGAGAATTCTGATCCTTCAGTGATTTACTTCTTGCTTACTTGGATCCCAAATGCCCTGAATCTCTCTTTCAAAAAAGACTTTGAGATAGAACGAGCTCACAGGATGCCAACTTTTAAACCCAGAGCTATGTCTTCTCCAAGGCCATTGCTTTTAAAACCTTCGTGTCATCAGCATACAGATCAAATCCTGGCTCAAATGAGGAAGATCAAGACAATAAAATGTGAAGGTCATTGAATCTCTATTTCACAAGATTTTGCCAGAGACACTATAATCCATCGCAAAGTTTTCTTGAATCTATGCAAAAGACTCACTGATATGCACATTCCATAATCTTTTTCTGGGAATTCAAGATTCCCGATCATTTTCAAAGGTCCTTCACAGATTTTCAATGAACCTTCAGATCTTTCGACGTTCTTGGATAGTCAATCTTGAATCCCAGATGGACTCAGATTCTCTTCCTGGTACTTCTCGCTGCTAATGATCTGTATCTATTGACCTGTCCTGTTTCTAATGTTTTTCCATATAACCAATTTCTTTGTATCGCTGATGAGGATCTGATATCATTGCATATTCCTTTGTTATAATTCCATATAACTCTGTAAATGCTGGTTCTATTATATATTTTGGTTCCAATCTCTGTAGTGTTTTGCAAGATTTTTAGTTTATTACACATTTTGTGTTAGGTGTACTGATGTTTTTCTCACTCTAGATTAGCCGCATTCAACTAATTGATATTTTTGTACAGTATTATGTAGTACCCTGAGCTGTATTTAGTTCTATTTGGGAAAACATTCCTACAGATATGTACTGTAGAATGTTGTTTTAACTAGTTGATAGGGTCCTTTTCAGGTATATTGTTCTAACTGAATGGCTTTATTTATGTATTTATTCTCTTATTCATCTTGATTTTCTCTCTTTATAATTCCTTTGCTATAGGTAAATATTCTACCTATTATTCTACCTCTTATCCTTTATCTGTGCCCTTTTCCTCTGTGGTAGTTTGTTTATATGTTATATATTATTTAATGACATCATTGATCACCAATGAAATGCTAGGTGTATAGTTATTTTATAACCGCTTCGACGCAGCTGAAATTCCCCAGCTGTGCGGGAGAATCCCACACGTGCGCGGAACGGCCATTCTCTGCTCACGCCCACCGTGACATCGGACGATGCATGGAAGAAGATACTATTATATGAATCAATTTGAAATTTACTTGATCATCTTTTAATTTAGTTTTTAAGTATGGCTAAACTAGAATTTACATGTTATTACAGTTGTGATTGGCTTGTTGATGAAATGGCATCTTATGATGGATGTTCCATTTAAATCTAATTTCCTATCTAAGATTTGCTCTAATTGCATGATATTGTTCAAGAATTTTTTTCTTTTATTAACTCTATATTTCATTTAATAGACTCTTTAGTTTAGGTAAGTATTCTATCTCTTACTCTATCTCTTATCCTTTATCTTCACTCCCTTAATTTATGGGAGTTTGGTGACCTGTTTTATATATTATTTACTAACTTCACAGATCTATAATGATCTGCCTTATTCTGAAAGCCATAATCAATGTTATTTCATTTATGAGTTACATCATCAATAGTTATGTTCATAGTTTACTATTACTTCACAGTGGGATAATTTTTTTATTTATTGTACGGATCTTATCTGAATGAACTTTGTGGATGAGTTGAAGTACGTATACGCTGATATTTATGTGCTATTATAGTCATTTTTTATTTGCTTATGAAATGTCATCTTTTTTCAGACATTCCAGTTATATTTATTCAGTATTATGTTACCTATTGTTACTAGCAAGAGATATATGTGATATAGTTATGCATTTGAGATGGTAACACTAGTTCTGCTGCTCTGCGGCTTGTTTATTCTTGAGATGTCTACACCGAAGATGATAGCCTCTGTTGTTGCTCTTCCACATTGATTCCCCATGCAATATGTCTCTTACAGACATCGCCTGGTGGAGTTGGACTTTGATGCGGTATTTTTTTGGAGTGCATTTCATCCCCTGTCTTCTTCCAACTCTTCATTCCTTCCTTTTATCTCCACTTTAATTTTGGGACATCTGCTTCATTTCGTTTAGTTTTTAACTATATTTTAACTGCCCTTGTACTCTTGTATCAGACGTATTCACTTTTTATGATCCATGTATATCAATGCCCGGCTTAAATGTAGTTTCACTTAAGGTTAGGGGTTTGAACCACCCTGTTAAGAGGGCCAAGATTTTAGATTATTGTAAGAGTTTATCTGGTGACATTGTCTTACTTCAAGAGACTAAGATAGATTTTAAAGAAGCTCTTCTTATGAGGAAAGATTGGGTATTAGATGTTACATGTCCCGAAGCTTCTGGAAAGAAAAATGGGGTTATTACCCTTATCTCTAAAAGTTCCGGTATGTCTGTAGTTGCAGCTGAACATGATACCAACAGTATATGGTCACTTACTCATTTGTCTAATGGCTCGGATGATCTATATGTTATGAATTTATATGCTCCAAACATAGATGATCCACTTTTCTGGTGGGCAATAAATAAAAAACGTACTGACATTCCACAAAGTTCAAGAACAATCGTTGGAGGTATTTTAATCTTCCTTTTGATCCTATTTTGGATAGACTCTCAGCTTTTTAATTTCGACCTCCTAGGGCACGCAAACATATGCTTAATATGTGCTCGTCTCATGATCTTTTGGATGCATGGAGATTACACAATCTTACGGGTAGGGATTTCACTTTTTTCTCCTCTCCGCATTCTAGTTTCTCTCGTATTGCTTACCTTTTGGTTGACGCCCCTCTTTTATAACATTCTATAAATGTTATGATTCATCCAATAGTTTTCTCTGACCATGCTGCAGTCTCTTTAACCATCCTTAATCTTACATATACTAAAGGCCCCTGTAATTGGCATCTAAATACAGAAATCTGAGAAGATGAGGATGAGGTCAAAGAACTTAATGACAAGATTGATAGTTTTTTCAAAGATAATGAAACCTCTGTGGATTCTCCAATAGCACTATGGGATGCATTTAATTGTACTATAAGAGGTCACATTATTAAAAAAATGTCCAAAAGAAACAGTGACATTAGGAAATCTCTTCAGACTTTGGGAGATGACATTAAACAGAAGGAGGATTTATAAATAGACATACTAATGACAAATTGCTCTTACAGGATATTAAACATTTAAAATATTCTTTTAATTCCATAGTTACTAAAAGAGCTTATATTGGAGTGCACACTCAAACATCTCTTCAATTATTGTTACTGAATAGAGCTGGTAAGTTGTTAACTGCTACTCTACAATATCAGAATACGAATACCAATGCTACTCATATTACTGATAAAACTGGTTTGAAAACGTTTCATGCCCAAAACATTCTTGGGGTCTTTCGGTAATTCTATGAAAATCTATATACCCCTAGGGATCAATGTACTAAGCTTACCTGCCAACAGTTCCTTAATTCTCTTCCTACTAATACTATTTCGCATGACGATATGATCGAGCTGGGAGAGCCAATCGATATTGATGAGATTATTCAGGCTTCCAGACCAGACGGATTTCCTAGTGCCTTTTATAAAACATTTACTTCTTCAATAGATAAATATCTTAAAAAGATTTTCGATAATTATGTTCTCTCTGACAAGGTTTCTGTTACGGCTGCTAAGGCTACTATTGTAGTCATACCAAAAGACGGTAAGGATCACTCCGACCCCCAAAACTTCTGTCCCATTTGCTAATTAAAAATAGAAGTAAATATAATTTCGCAAACATTTTAGTAAACCGTATAGAAGGTCATATTCCTAATCTCACCCATGATTCACAAACATGTTTTGTCAAGGGTAGGCTTGCTAGAGACAACATTTGTATTTGTATGTTCTGTCACATTTTAGAAAAAGCAAAACTTTCTGCATTACCATTGGCGGTGATTGCCCTTGACACCGAAAAGGCTTTCGACAAAGTTTCTTGGCCTTTTTTACAATCTGTGTTAGAATCTCGTAATCTTGGTAATTATTTTACTAATATGGTTATGGCTCTTTATGCACAACTGAAAACTAATATTAGGATTATTGGTGCAACGTCCTCTTTTTTAAATCTTTGCCAGGGTACTAGACAAGGGTGTCTTCTTCCACCCCTTTTTTCTCCTATCCATTGATCCACTTCTTTGCTTACTTAATCTGAATCCGGATATTAATGGTTTCCAATTTGGATTGCATACACTTAAAACGGCTGCTTACGCCAACGATATTCTTATTTTTTTTAAAGATATTGAATCAGCTATCCTGTCTATCTCTAATATTATTCGTGATTTTTCAGTCATTTCTGGTTATACTCTTAACAAAGAGAAAACTGAATTGTTCCCTATAAATCCTTTGTGTTTTCCTTCTCACCTGGCTTCTTCAGGTTTTAAATGGTAATCTACTTGTATTAAATATCTAGGGATCTGGTTCTGTAAAGATCTTTCAGATACTGTTACTTATAATGAATCCCATGTTATAACTAAAGTTAAGGATCTTTTGTCCTCCTGGTCTCCTAAATATATTTCTTGGTAGGTAGGTTACAAACTCTCAAAATGATGATAGCCCCAATCATTAATATTTTATTTTCCATGCTACCTGTAAAACTTTCCTTCTCTTTCTTTCATGAGATTGATTTAATCTCTTCAAGATTCTTATGGAATCGTAAGCGAGCTAGAATTGCTTACAAATATCTTAGGAAGCCTTCTATAATGGGTGGCTGTAACCTCCTGGATTGGAATCGACACCAAATTTCTTTTTTGGCGGCTCAATGTGCAATTTGTTTCTTAGCAGAATCCCAACATATACCTCCATGGATTCATATTGGACGAGAATTATGCTCTCCTTTTTTCACTGTTACTTTACTCACAGCATTCAAACTCACTTTAGCAAGTTCTCAGCGTATATCAGACACGGTTAGTGCGTTGAAATATATTGATAAGGAAGTATCGAAATCTGTTCATAAATCAAGATGGTCATCTTTATGGTTTAATCCTAAACTTCTTACTGACATTGGTCTTAACACTGCTCTTTTGTGGGCTGCCAAAGGTATAAGACTGGTGAAAGACCTATATGATACTAATCATGATCCTCCTCCTTTTTCTTTCCTAGCCAAAAAATATAATCTCAGTAACATGGATTTTTATTCTTTTTTTAAATTAAAGGTCAAACTCTCTAAAATAACCCTTTTCACAGATCCGGTTAGAGTGTCACTTCTTTCTATGTGGGTACATTCAGGCCATACCGCTTATAAAAGTTATACATTTTTATCTGCTCAACGGCCTTCACAATCCACAATTACTTGTATTAAATGGTCTCACCATTTTGAAGATGAGATTTTTAAACATATTTCACAAGATACCTGGCAACTGATTGCGAAATTATCCCTATGTAACAAAATTGTTCCTTCACTGATCCAATCTAAATTCTTCTCATTGAATCTCTTACACTGAACCCCTGCATGCTTGCACAGGTTGAAGTTACGAGATAGTGATCTTTGTTGGAATTGTAATTCAGTACCAGGCACCCATCAACATATATGTTTTTTGAATGTACACTATTAAATTCCTTTTGAGTCCTGATACAGAAGCATTTATCACTAATCTTTAATACACCTATAGCTTTCTCTTTACCTGAGATTTTGCTATGTCCATGGGCTACAGTTACCCCTTTACCTCTTGGCAATACGGATTTGGAGCTCTTAGATTTGCTCTTATCCACTGCTGTTAAAATTTTACTCACAGAGTGGAAATCTTTTCATCATCTTTCTTATCATACCTGGTGGGCGTGGGTTTCATATCTTTGTAGAGTTCATACTGTGTGGTGGAAAAGAAACATTATTCGCCTTCAACTGCTAGCAATGTATGGCGTTCTTAGGATAATTATATGGACTTGTCTACTCAAGGGTTGGTAGCTCAATATCCTTTTGAATAATTTTTTTAACTTCGTTTTTTTTTTATAGCTGTAGCAGATGTCCCTTCCCTATCATTTTATCTCTCTTTCTTCCTTCCAATTCTTTTCCTCCTTCTCTCCTCCTTTCTCTCTCCCTATTTAATTTCTTCTCCCCGCTGATGTATCTTATTCACCAAGCAATACAAACTCATATTTGACTTTACTGGGATATATATAGATATGCCTTCTTTCCCATCTTTCTGGGGTTTATACTATATGATAACTTTTATTTCTATTTTATAGCAGTCCAGTTATTATTTGCTATGTATTCATTTTTATCTTTTTTAAGTCTTCACTATTATAGATCAATTTCTGATTTTTATGTATTGCTAATGTTTTTCATATGTACTTTTTTTTTAATAAACTTTTTATTAAACATTTTGCAAAGTGTGACATCAGTATTTCTTTCACATGACATGCGGACACAATTACTTCGGTATCTACATAACCATTGCTGTACGTCTCATAGCGCACACCCCCTAGTGCCATCTCTAGCATCTTTGCAGTCCCTCTACATATATCTATTTTGCGGGTGTCCACCCTAAGCTGTTGATATACTGGCATCGGACTCCGATTCGTCCAACGGGGAGGGTTCACAGATATTGCCTCGGTAGATGTTCCAGCCTCCCCAGACCTTTCCCATTTTTTCGGACATCCCCGGTGGACGTACACTGACTTTTCTGCCATCATTGCCATGTCCATGTCTTTGCACCATTGAGCAAGTGGGGGACTATTTCTGGATCCCCAGCGCTGGGCAATGTTACGTTTGGCTATTGTCATGCCCAAAGTTACCCAATCCTGAGCCATCGCATTTAGATCCGTTGGTTCCCAAATATTGAGCAGGCAACACCTCGGGCTTGGAAGTGTGTCAACATGTGTGACCTGGGACAGCTTCCGCATTACTGCCATCCAGTACTGCACTATTTTGGGGCATAGCCAGATAGTGTGGTAGAACGTGCCATCCTCCCCGCACTGCCGAAGACAGAGCGGTGTGTCCGCTCGATGTATTTTGTGTAGGAGTATCCTAGTGTAATATGTGCGGTGCAGATTTTTAATTGGACTAGCCGCAGTCTTGATGGGATTGCAACTTCTCTGGGGGATGCTAATGCCTCCCACCAGTCTGCCTCATCAATATCTCCCAGTTCGTGTTCCCACGCAGCCTTTAGCGCTACAGTGGGGTCTTTGCGGTTATTAACTATTTTCCTGTATGTCAGTGAGGTTGCCTTTTTGTGGAGGTGGTCCGTTAGGAGCCGATCCTCCAGCGGGGAGGACTCTTCGGGCGTTGTATCTGGTGGTATTAGGGACTGTAGTGCATGCCTGACCTGCATGTAGCGAAAGAATTCTGTCTGGGCCATGCCATATGTGGCCTGAAGATGAGCAAAGGCAACCACTCCACCCCTCTGCCACAAGTCCCCCACTTTGGAAATGCCTATTAGGTCCCAGCTATGAAATCCCTTGGTCCTACCCAGCATTCCAAGTCGCTTTGTATCCCATAATGGCGTCGCTAGTGTGACAACATCGTCCCACCCCAGTGTCCGTTGTGCCTCAAACCATAATCGCAGTGTGTGTCGTGTCGGCCCCGTAATGTTGCGTTGCTTCCTTTTATTGTATAAGGCACCCAGTATCCCTGACGACTCTAAGAGGTATCTATCTAATCTGAATGCGGGGTCGTCGTGGGGGACGTGGAGCCACTGGTTGATTGCGACTAATTGGGAAGCCCAGTAATAGACCCTGAGGTCCGGAAGAGCGATCCCGCCATCGTACCAGCTTCTGGTAAGTTTATGTAGTGCTATTGGAGGTGTTTTTCCATCCCAGAGCAGCGACGTCACTTCCACATTGACTGCTGTGAAATCCACATCCGGGACAGGGAATGGTGTATTCTGTAGTGCTTACAAAAACCGGGGGAGCGCCATCATTTTAAATAGGGCTGCTCGCCCTAGAAGTGTCAAGGGTAGCATACGCCAATGCTTAACATCTTTTTTAAATCGCGCCAAGGGTTGCGTCAGGTTTTTTTCTATGAATAGTGCATGGTCATGCGTAACGAAGATCCCTAGGTATTTAAACCCATCCGTGACTATTTGAAGTGTTCACCCTCTTGGGAGCCGCGGTGGGGGACCGTGTAGGATATACAGCAGTGACTTTTCCCAATTGATAGTATACCCTGACATCCGCCCGTACCCGGCACATATATCCAGAAGACAGTTGATGGACCATGCAGGGGACGTTAACTATAGTAAAATATCATCCGCATAAAGCGAAATACGATCCTCCCATCCGCTGGCCCAACGCAACCCCTGTATTGTAAGATCTTGCCTAATCCATGCCGCCAGGGGCTCCAGTACCACTGCGAAGAGGAGTGGTGACAGTGGACACCCCTGCCTCGTCCCTCTGCCCAATGGGAACTCATCCGATAAATGGCCATTAACTACAACCTGCGCCACTGGCTTTGTATACAACAGACAGATCCATGCACAGAATTTTGGTCCAAACCCCATACGCTTAAGGACTGCGAAGAGAAAAGGCCACTCCACTAGGTCAAAAGCCATTCTTGCATCTAATGAGAGTATGGCTGCGTCCTCGTCTATAATTGATCTGCGCTCTATTACTCCATGCAGCCTTTAACGCTGTGTTGCGGTGGGACATAAATCCAGACTGGTCTGGATGGATTATTGCAGAGAGATGCGGTTGCAGCCTTGTTGCCAGTGTCTTCGCAAGTATTTTTGCCTCTGCATTGAGGAGGGAAATCGGCCTGTAAGATGCGCATTCGTGCGCCGGCTTTCCGGACTTATGTATGGTAACTATAGTGGCGAGCCGTTGATCTTTGGGTAGAATCCCCTTACCTAAGCTTTCAGTGTACATGGCCAGGAGATGTGACGCCAGCTGAGGGGCTGCCAATTTGAAGAATTCTACTGGAATTCCATTGGGGCCCAGCGCCTTTCCTGTGTGTAGTGCCCTAATGGCTTGTGTAAGTTCCTCTGGTGTAATATCCGCCTCAAGGGCAGATATGGCGTCATCGTCAAGTGAGGGCATAACCAGGAACGCAAAGTGCTCTTCCTCCGTCGCAGTAGCTATTGGCGTATAGATTGCCCTGTAGTGCTGCGCCAGTGCTTCAGTAATTTGCTGCGGAGCAGTCACTTAAGCTCCGTCTCCTGCCCTTATCTGGGTTATCCAGTTACTCGCTCTTTCTCATATGTACTTTTTTAATGAATAATAAAAATATATTGGAACTAGAAATTAGGGATTGATTCTTGTCATTAACGACTTCCAGACATGGCCCAATGCTGTGAAGTCCAGAAGAAGAAGGGCCCTCCCCTGTCCCTCACAGCACTGAAACATGGTGGTAAAGGCCGTCCCACCCTTGAGCACACAGACGTGGTCAAGTGCTGCAAGACTCGAAGAAGGGCCATGCCATATCCTTGCAGTGCTGGACCATGAGTGAGAGACTCAGAGGGGCCTTTTTCCCTTGGACTTCACAGTCCTGAACAAGCACTACAAGGCCCAGAGAAGTGGCCTCTAGGTTTGCCTTTGATGAGTTCTGAGGTTCAAGTAATAATTTTTACTGTTACTCGCAATCGGTGTTAATGTCCCCAGATTCACCCTGTACAGTGCTCTTCCGCCTTTTGACTAGGTTTGCACTGTAGAAGTACAATTGATACCCCTGCCTTCTTGGATGACAATTGTGCCAATACCGGGGCTCTCCACACACACCAGCAGCAAGGACATCTTCAGACAGAATAAGAAGAAGAGATAAATAGAAAAAAAATAGGCATAAGGGCTTTCCCATCTATTTCCAAGGATTTGGGATGATATCCTCATATCCATCTGGACAGCCCAAATCCACCAGCAATTTAGCAAACAGCTGAAAACTCAATTCTTTTAAAAAAACTACATCATGATGCAGTGTCAGTCTACAAACAATCTACTCCTTTGACATGTTGACTTTGACCCTCTAGATAGTTTGCAGACTTTCAGCTAGGTTTGCGCTATATAAATACTGCATACATACATAGCCAATGCAATCTGGAAACACTCTTCTGTTTTGGACAGACATAGTCCTAGGCCAAACCTTAATAGAAATGTAAACTATAGGTACTTAATTTATTAGTGTTAATATTTTTTTTAAATTGTTTTATTGATATCTGGGCAAAGAAAGTTGCTTCTTGCAAAGTAGTTTTAACAGTAGTCAATTGATGGCACTTCCTGTGACTTCACACTGTATGCAAATGAGAGGGGCCTCACACATTCTCTTTCTGTCCACGACCCCAAAAGTCCTAGAACCCACCCTGACTTGATTGAATATATTATCAGAGAATGCATTCTAATATATATCCCTGGACTTACAGACTACATGTCTGGAACTCAAACAAAATTAATTCATTTAATTGCGACTTGTTTTGGCCTAGTTTAATTTTCCAATGCCCACCTCAACGTCACCATCAGCGACAATTGCTCTTCACCTGAGTCCTGTATACGCCACCCATGCCTCTTAGTGAAACACTGTTCCTGACTGGATGGGTGAATGAGGCCTGACAATCACCATGTTACTCTTGTTTTTTTCAGTGAGCACAAAACGGCTCACAATGCGGGTCTTGTAAATCACAACAATACCCATAGATTAAAAAGATGCGCACTAGCCATGTTCTTTTTATTACTTCAATTTGAGATACACGAAGTGTTGTTAGGTTTGATTTCTTCTAGAGTCTTTTATCTGAAAGAGGTCTAGATGCTGCACATCTGAACTGCAGACTGCAGTTTAATGCTTCTGGGTGCCAGGTGTTTCCCTCAACTACATCAAAAGTAGCACATTCCAATCAAGCGCTCTTTCCGCCATGTCTGAGCCAAGTCAGCGGCAGCGGGGATCCCTTTCAAATGCACTGTTGAAAAAAGACAAAAACTCACGAAAATAGTGTCTCACCAATTTAAACAAACACTCCAGGGAGGAAACCCTTCCCAGGTGCTTTTTGTCTCCGGTTCGGTGTGAGTTTAGACCTGGAATGGTAATGCCCTGGGTGAGTCTGAACACGGCCCGGGGAGCAGGATCCTGCTGCTGTGTGGCCCTGTCCCACATATCTGAGGAATGCAGGTGCAGCCGAGAGGGGCGGCCGCCCTCCCAGGAGCTGCACTGACATTCCTACGGCTCGGGCACGCTTAATCTTGCTCTCTTTCCGTACTCCTACACCCGGTAACCACTGCTTCAAAGGGAAAGATAGACGTTCGGACGCCCCATATATACCAGGGTACCTACTTGCTTGTGAGAAGTGCCGGTGCTTTTCAATCTTTCCAATTCAAAAGCATTGCACTTCTGCTGAGAAGTGCAAGTAGTCTCCATCTCAAACTAAAGAAGTGCAGGTACTTAGTACCGGGCAGTGACGGCTCATTTACAGCACTGCCGGAGACTAAGCACTTCATACCACGGTGAAGTGTCGGTCCCGGCTCAGCTCTTTTTTTTTATGTTTGAAATGCTTTATTGAAGAAAAAGTATAGTGAACAACAAAATACAGGTCATATAAAGAACATTGTCATACAGAATCAAAAAGAGAAAAAACATTAGAGGGTCATCATGTGTTAAACATAAGAAACCTGAGGGAAAATTAAAAAGCATTTTGTAAAATTTTTAAAGGCAACCAGGAGGGAAAGGGGGAAAGGGGAGAAAAAAGGAGGAGAAGGGGAGGAAGAGAGAGGAGAAAGAGAAAAGTAAATATGAGGCGTTAGGAGAAGAATAAATGAAGAGATCAGAGAGAAAGTAGGTAGAATAGAAAGGGCAAATAAGCCAAGGGTAGGGAATAGTTGAAAGGCAGGAAAGAAAAAAAGTAAATGTAAAAGATATAAGAGGGGTAGAGAAGAGGAAAGAAAGAAGAGGGACAGAGGAGAGGTCACTTATGGGGGTTTGAAATTCTCAGAGGATAAAGGAGAGATAGATTTCGATTTCAGAGCCATGCGGTCAAGATATGCTGTAAGAGGCAACCAGAATAAATCTCTATTAAGGGTAGGGGTGGAGGCAGCAGCAAAACGAACATCAAGCCTGTGATAGTGACAGAGAGAATTCCACCAACATTGTATAGAGAGCTTAGAGAGATCCTTCCAATTAGAAGAAATGTGTTGAAAAGCCAGAGCCAACATAAGATCTAATAGACCAGAGGAGCGTGAAGAAATATTAAGAGTGTCAGAGATACTACCTAAAAAAAGAAGAGGGACAGAGTATGGGATAGAGATAGAAAATAGACGAGAGATATAGGACCACACCTGATCCCAAAGTGCGAGAACAGAAGGGCACAGAAAGAGTAAATGGAAAAGATCAGCATTAGGGGCAGAGCAGGTCCAACAGGCAGAGTCCTTATCAGGAGAAAAACGAGAAATGGAAACAGGAGAGAGATAAAGTCTATGATATAGAAAGAACAAGGATTGAGTTAGTGAGGCGGAACGGGAAATTTTTAAAGACCTGGCCCAAACTTTATCCCAAATAGCTATAGACCAGTCGCAGCCCAAGTCTAGCTCCCAAGCAAGTTCCAATTTAGATTTTGAGCGGGTCGGATTGGGGGAGGAGAAGAACTTATAGATAAGAGAGGCTTTGGGGAGAGTAGACAGGATCTGAAGAAGTGGGGAATGAGATACGGGAGAGGATGACAAGGGAAGTGAATAATAAACATCAAGTATGATGGCCATAAGGACAGTGAATCTGCGGAAAAAGCACTGGGGACAGTGAAACAGAAGTCGGAATCGAGGGAAAGAACATGGAAGAAGACCATCGAAAAGTTGGTTAACCCACATCAGACCCTTTGTTCTCCACACAGTCCAACAAATAGGACGATTGTTGAGAAGAATAAGCGAATTGTACCAGATAGGGGAGGCCAAAAAGGATTCACGAGAGATCGGATCAGGACGGACCAGAGCATGTAAAAGAGAAGAAGTATGCTTGAACAGGGGTAGAGGAGTGGTTAAATTCTTAGCAGTGAAATGTACGATTTCAGATAGAGAGAAAGGAGAGAGGAGTGAGCGTTCAATAGAAAGCCAAAGAGGAGGAAGAGGGGAGGGCGCAGGAACAAGCCAATTAGAAGCCTGACGGAGAGAAAAAGATTTATGATAGAGACGGAAATCCGGAAAGTTGACTCCGCCATTGGACTTCGGTTTCCGAAGAACAGCTAGCGCAACTCTCGACTTTTTATGATTCCAGAGAAACTTAGAGAGACAGGAATCAATGCGTTTGAAATAGATGTCAGGGATATGAATGGGGAGCATGGAAAAGATGTATATAAGAATGGGAGATATCATCATTTTGATCGAGTCCAGCCGACCCCACCATGAAAGAAAGAGGGGATTCCAAGAAGAGAACAACTTATCCATACAGGATAGTACAGCGGACATGTTCAACCGAATAGATGAAGAGACGGAGTTAGAGAACCAAATTCCAAGGTATTTAATTTTAGATGAGTTCCATGCAAAACCAGTGGTCGAAAACTGATGAGGAAGACAAAATTTAGTAAGAGGAAGGATCTCAGTTTTATCAGAGTTAATCTTGTAACCAGAAACTTGGGAAAAGGAGTTAAACTCAAGTAGTAAGGCCGGAATAGATCGGTCAGGATCAGAAATAAACAAAAGAATGTCATCCGCATACGCAGAGAGTTTCAAATGAGTCTTGTCATAAGGGAAGCCAGAAATAGAAATGTTGTTTCTAATAGACGTAAGAAATGGCTCTAAAGCTAGGACAAAAAGTAAAGGGGACAAAGGACAGCCCTGACGGACGCCACGCTGCAAGGGAAAATAAGGGGATAGCTGGCCATTGACTAAAACAGACGCTTTAGGGGAGGAATAAAGTAAAGAAACAAGGGAAATAAAATTAGGACCAAAACCGTGCCAACGAAGGGAGGCAAAGAGAAAGGACCAATATACTCTATCAAAAGCCTTCTCAGCATCAACCGAGATGGCAGCTAGAGAGAAGTTGAGAGAAGGTACCTTATTGAGAACATTGAGAAAAAGGCGGGAGTTATCTGAAGTGAGTCTGCCTTTTACGAATCCACATTGTTCCTTACCTATGAGATGTGGGAGGAAAGGATCTAAGCGTCGGGCAAGAAGTTTAGCAAATAATTTATAGTCTACATTGACAAGGGATATTGGGCGGTAGTTTTTACAGAATTGCGGGTCGCGACCCTCTTTGGGTATTAGACAGATCGTAGCCTCGTGAAAGGTACCGGCAGCTGTGCCAGAGGTAAAGAAGGATTGGAAGAGGGAGAGAAGTTTAGGAAGCAAGAGATCTGAAAAATGTAGATAGAATTCCACCGAGAAACCGTCCGGACCCGGAGATTTACCTTTGGTTAGAGATGTTAAGGCGCTATCAAGTTCGGTAATGGAAAGATCAAGTTCAAGATCAGGGAAGTTGAGATGAGAAGTGGAGGGGGCAGGAATTTTATCCAAGTAGGATTGAATAAGAGCAGCCGAAGGGGGGGACTCAGGAGTATAAAGGGATTGGTAGAACTGTTGAAATTGGGCGAGTATATCCTGCTCCTTGTGCAAGAGAAGATTATCGGTGGAGTATATTGAATCAATCAGGTTACGCTCCTTGCGAGACTTAAGGTAGTTGGCCAAAAGTTTACCTGACTTGTTGCGACCACCGTAGTAGCGGGCGCTACTGCGGAGTAACATTGAGGAAGCGTTGTCAGTGGAGATTTAGTTAAAATCAAGTTTGGCGCGTATAAGGTCTGGTAAAACCAATTTAGTAGAAGAGGTGTAGAATTTATGTTCCAGGGATTTAATATGGGAGAGAAGGTCTTCCTGTTTCTTAAGATAAGATTTCTTTTTCTTTGAGACAAAGTCAATCACAAAACCGCAAGCGGTAGCCTTAAAAGAGTCCCAAATAACATGAGGGGGTAGAGAGGGATCAGAATTCAGTAGGAAAAATTCCGTAGCAAAGGAAAGAAAAGAAGAAGAAAAGAGGGGATCCAGGAGGAGAGAGTTATTGAAACGCCAGCGGGAGGATTTGGGATGAGGAGGAAGAAGGTCAAGAACAGTGACAATGGGGGCATGGTCTGAGATAACTATCGGCTCTATAGATGAGGAAAGAAGATTTTGAGAAAGAGACTGAGAAAGGAAGATGTAGTCAATCCGAGAGAAAGAGGCGTGAGGAGGTGAAAAGAAAGAATAGTCCAAAGAGTCAGGATGGGACAGTCTCCATGAGTCAAGAAGGTGAGATTTGGAAATAGTGTCAAGGAATTGTGTATGTGATTTGTGGGGGGTAAAGCGGGCAGAGGATTTGCGATCAAGAAACGGGTCAACAATTTGATTACAATCCCCACCCAGAATGAACAGGGAATCACTGTATTGAAAACACTTAGAAGTTATTAGAGGCCAAAAATTACAATCAGGATGAGTAGGGCCATATACATTAAAAACAGTCAAGGATACGGAATTGATTAACAGTTTAACTAAGACCCAACGACCCTCAGTATCATTTTCTTGAGAAAGAACTTTACATTTGAGCTTCTTGTGACACAAAATGGCCACACCGTTCTTCTTGTTAGATGTAGGAGAAAATAAAACCGTTCCCACCCAGCCTCTTTTTAACTTAAGAGACTCCGCCTCAGAAAGGTGAGTTTCTTGTAAAAGAACTAAGTCAGGAGTATAAGAGGCTAGATGGGAAAGCACTCTCTGCCGTTTAATAGGGCTAACAAAACCTTTCACATTCCATGAGATTACTTTGAATTAAATAACAATAAAATGTGCAAAGAACATAGGAAAGACATAGAACCAAAAACGCCATAAAGGAGAATAACAAGTGAGTGCGAGAAAAGAGCAAGACAAAAGAAAGTGAGAAGACATAGCAAGAGAAGAGCAAAGAGAAAGGAAAGAAAGGAAAAGGGAGGAAAAGAGGAGTAGAAGAAGAGACAGTACATATCCAAAACGGATGACTGAGGAAAACATACCTGAAGGGGGAAGGGAGATGACAAGATGACAATGGGGTATGGGAGGATTCGACAAGAACAGCTCCCCAAGCCGGAGAGCAACACACCGCACCAGGACGGAATATGAGGAAGACGGACCGTATGATATGAAGAGGGACATAAGAGGGTTATCGAGTAGAAAATCTAAGGGAGGGAAAAAGAAACATGTTATGCAGAAGTCATGGGGAGGTAAACAGTACAAAATACAGACATTGTATACAAAATAGGAAACCCAAACAACAACCATTATACAATCACATCAAACAGAAGAAGAATCAAACCAAGGCGGGAAAAAATTCCAGCAGGAACCTGTAGGGAAAAAGAAACCAAACAGATAAATGATCAACCAGTAGGGGGATTGGATGTGTCCATGCCAGCATTAGTCTGAATGTGAATGAAATTCTTAAGTTCAGCCGGATCTTGGAAAGTCCAGGTGTTGTTTTGATGAGTTACCTTGAAGGTACAGGGGTGAAAGAGGCCATATCTGGCTCCCATAGAGCGCAGAGGGGCACGAAGAGATAAGAATTCTTTTCTTCTGGCAGCAGTGACATTAGAGACATCCTGAGAGAGAAAAACTCTTTGACCCATCCAGGACACTTGGCGCTTCGCTCGAGCTGTAGAGAGGACCAGAAGGAGATCAGTAAATTTGAGGAAGAGGATGATGACCCCTCGCGGTTTGGTTGAGGAGGAGGAGCGAGGGCCAAGTCTATGGGCTCGTTGGATGCTGAGAGAGGTAGTGGCGGGAAGGTCCAGTAGTTTCAGAAGGAAAGAAGAGAAAAACGTGACAGGATCATCTCCTTCCAAGGATTCTGGCAGGCCATAAACGCGTAGGTTATTCCTCCTGTTCCTGTTTTCCAAGTCTTCAGTGTGTTGCTGAAGGGCAAGAAGAGACTTTTCCAGAGAGGAGATACGTTGAGAATTTGACTGAATCTCTGGAACCTGCTGCTCCACAGAAGAAACACGAGCCTCCATAGTTGACCATTTGGCCTCAAAAAGCTGCATCTTAGTATTAGTCTCCTCCACGAACGGGCGCAAAGCGCGAATCTCCTCAAGTATCAACTCCATAGATATAGGGGGTGGAGATGACTCGGATGGAGGAGGAGAGAAGTCCTGCTTCAAGCGCTTAGGTAAGGAGGCAGGAGGAGAAGACTTACTGGAGGTAAGTTGTGATGGAGAAGAGCGGGTGGAGGCTGTTGTCGCCATTTGATCTGTGGAAGGAGGATGAGGAGAGTGACCTGTTGATGAGGAAGAGGCGGAGGAGGGTGAAGTCTTCGAGGGCACAAAGACAAACTTTGGGTGGCGTAGCTTGCCCATAGAAACCTAAACGTGCCGGTGACAGTGACAGGAGGCAAAGAAGCAAACCAACACAACAACCAGCACTCAAAAGCAGAAAATGTCAATATATCCGATCTGAAGAGCCCAGCGACCAGCAGAAGTAGTGAAGGACACTTGGAAAAATCATAAGGATACCCCAGACCAGAGGTAATGCCAGCAGATGTTAGAAGGTGTTTCCAATACTAACCAGGAGATCACCAGTGGGCGCGAAAGCCATGCGCACTAAGACTTGGTGAGCATAATTGCAAAAAAGGAACTGGCACAAATACGGAAAAATGAGTCTTACGCCTTGGAACTGAGGTAAGTTATCACTGAAGAGCACAGCGTATGTGGCAGGCTACGAGGAACGCATGAAGGCAAAGGTCACATAGAGCGGAGCACCAACATGAGGAGTGAGCTGGAAGGATAGCGCACTGACAAGGCGCAAAACACAGAGGAGAGGTCTTTAGTTGCCTGGAGTAAAGTCTAGTGACTGAAGAAAGAGCAGGAATCACCTCAGCGACGCGCAGACATTGCAACTGCAGGAGAGCGAAGTCAGGCAGTCACATCTTCAGGACGAAGCTATCCATTTACAGGAGCCACAGGAAGTCTCAGAAGCTGGCATTAATAAAGAGACCACATGGAGCCAGATGACATATCTCCTTGACGCAGCCACCAGAAACAATACATACAGGAGTGGCGATTAAATAACATTGCCCAATAGTAGGTTTAGCGCCACGTGAAATTTGACTGAAGAAAACAAATTCTGCGATGTTTCATTAAAATTGTATAGATGTCACAGCAAGAGAGTCTCTGGTGCAGAATCTATCTTTATGCGCCACCATTATGTAAAAAGCAATTTAATTCACATCTCAGGAGCGTTGAGGCAGATGTGACAGACTTGACAGGCTCAGGGAGTAGCAGCGAGCCACAGTAGAAGCATTCCCCTCAAACGCGGTGGCATCGTGAAACCATCACAAAATGGCGGACGCGCTGAGGCGATTAGTAAAATCGCCGAAAATGAGGCATTTCTTGACAAATGAGCGAGCCCCCAGACCTCACCAGGTGCACATTATGTTCCGATGTTGGGAAGTGGTAGAAGAAACGGAAACCGTGCAGAAACGCCTCCGTTCGTGTTGAAAGTTCGTCCCGGCGTTGCGGAGCTCCAAAGTCAGGCGGCCATTCCCGTCGGCGTCCAAGCCACGCCCCCCCCCCCCCGGCTCAGCTCTTAATGGAGGGAAGCCCGTGAAATGAGAGAGTGCCAGTACTGCTGGCGCTGTCCACTCCCTCGGAGTCGGAGGCTGCTGCCCAAAGCTGGTACAGTGGCCGAGTGTCAGGATGCTTCGTGAGCAGAAGCAGCACTCCGTTTAAAATACACTTATATCCAGTGTAAGGGCTCTCCAGTACTACTGGGTAGGGCACTGTGCGTGCAGGACAAGGGGCTAGGGGCTATTTCTCAGTTTACGCTTCAGGTGGCAATGTTATGATTGTGGCTGTTGCTAAGTGTGATGACCAGCGAGAGAATGATGCCCACCCTCATCTTATAACTATCTCTGTGGCCCATGAGAGGAGCTCCGTGAAATCGCTTGAAACAGTTTGTCACAAGTCCATGCAGAGCTCAAGTGAGAGACTAGGCCATGCAGGGCCAAAACAATTAAGGGCCACTTAATGCTTATACTGTAACTAAGGTGAAGTTTATGTTTTTAGCTCTTTTATGTTATTTCTTTTGTAATGAAACTGTGTCACTGTACAGAACTTCAATACCCTTGGATCATGTTCTCACTTTAAAATACACCCATTAGTTGATTATAAAGGGTTAATTATTCTTCAGTTTGTCATTTCTCTGTACTGTACCCTTTATTAAAACCGTCTTATCATGGCACATATCCCTCATCCCCTTCACAGTGAAACATACTTTAGATTTTATTCACCTTATATCATTTGTTCCTTTGGGGCGGAAATGCCATAAGTCTGAATCATAATACAAACATGATTCGGCGGGTGTTGCAATGTCAAAACAAGCACTTGCACAGCTATTAGGTCTGGGTTTAAATTGCTGAAGCATGAAAATAGCTGATGGACAAGTCTGTCATTGCATGCGTTAACTCCTTAAAGCTAGAACTACGTATTTTGGCAAATGTATTAGTGACAAATGGAGAAAATAATGGGGAAATTCACACTAGGGAAAACAACAGCAAAGTAACACACATGAAAAGTCAACAAGAACAACTGAGGTAAAAGAACACTGGGTAAGACAGGGAAATATGCACAGGTCCCGATTAAAACCTAAAAATAATGCTAGAGTGAAAAAAGCAGAAGAAAAGTATTGCAATCTGAATACAATGCACACATGAAAAACATATTTAATGTGTAGCAAATCAGTGTACTAAGCAGTCCCGCGTGGATTGGAGTGCAAGCACTTCATAGCAGACTCTGAGACAGATCAAACAACCTGTAGCATGAGGTGAAAGAGTAATACTCCTATGGGCGAAGCCAAAGCCCATGATGGAGCAGGTAGTGTAAACCCTTGTATACCTCCTCTATTCTGCATGAAAGTATTAGCTGAATAACCTACTTATTATAATTTACTAATCGTGTGCGATGATATATTAAGATTAACCAACTTGCATACATGAATTACACGTGGGAACTTGCTATTTGCATGGCAAAATAACTTTAATATCTAAAATACGTACGCATATTAACAGTAGTATATGTGATGATTAGATATTGCATGCTTTAAGATGCTTTTGTAACGTTTGCACCTTCGTGGAGGACCGTAAAGGTGAATATACTGCTTTAAATGTCGCTATGAGCTAGGAAAATACTAATACAAAAAGGGATTAGTGAGGGTATAACATTAGAAGCATTATTTTTTTGTATTAATTACTCTTTTGTGTTTCTTTTGCTTAAGTTGACATCTTGGCCTAATAAAAGATGGCGGCAGAGTACGGATTCAGAAGTGGCCACCGTCTCGTGATGCGCGAAGCCTAATGCGCAAACTCGGATGGCACCGTGAATTTCCTAACGACCTCTGTACATGCCGTTCCTGTCAAGGATAGGTTACTGGGGCGCTGCCAAAGACCCCAGAAGACAAGAACCGTTATAAATGAACAATGGATGAATATAAAAATTGCAACATTCGGAAATGTGCTCATAGCCGGAGAACTCATTAGCAAAAACCCTGTGAAAATAGACAATATAAAATCGGACGATTTCTCTTGGCCAATCATCTCTCTTCTCCGCCCAAAAACGTTTCATTTTATCCCGAAATTTATTATAAAAGAGTAGTAGAATAGGGAGGAGGTAGGTAGATGCTGAGAGGGTCGTGTTCGCTACGCTATTCAAGACCTTTCGATGACGGATGCTGGCACGATTTCTGGTCCTTTGATGATCTTTGGGACTGTAACGTGCCGAGCAAAGGACTTTCAGACTCTGAGATCTGGCCTGATTCTTGGACAATCTAACGACAAAATTCGGTTATGCTGAGCCAACGAATTAGAGAAAAACCCAGATAGCCAGAATAGGTAAATCTAATGTTCTGTGATTTAATTAAATTGATCTAAAAATTCTAAAATTTGAAGAGACAAAGGCTAATTTAATGAAAAATTTAGATAAACAATCATTGATTAACAGAAAATATGAGTTTGTGGTTCTTTTAAAGAGAATAGAGGATTCTGAGTCTTAAATGTGTTTTAGCTGGTTCTAAAATCACCATCAACCAATCCAGCTATTTGGTCCGATCGACCAAGTGGGCGGAGTGCCTTGATGTTTAGGATCAGGAATCTATAGGTGGCGAAGGTTAATGTATATGATGTAAGATAACTTTTCTTTCCCTATAGGTTATAAGGTACTCCCACCCACATGTCCAGCGCATCGTTTCTCCCTCCTGTGTGCAGACCTGTGAAAGAGACGTGTGAGTATTGGTGTTATGGGCACCACCAATGAAAGTGTGTGTGAATGAATTAGTGTGACGGCGGGTCTGCGACGCAAGGAGGACAGTTGTGTTCTCACCTTTTTCCCCGAGTTGTTTGCGCTGGATCAGTTTTTCCTGGTAGCAGAGTTATGGTTTTATTGCATTGGTTTGGTGATTATTGCTGGTAAATTGCTTATTGATTATTGATTATCGACTGTGGATAAGTATAGGTTTATGTATTAACACTCTATGTTGAGTCACGTTGCGTTCCATGTTGTTTGACGACTTCTGGGATGTAGGAAGTCGGAAGTTTGTAACGATACCGTAGTAGAGCAGAGGTAAGCGCTGTTCTCGGGAAAGACGGGATTGTTGTTGCCCTGTAGGTACATGGGGAAAACGTGTGACGATTGAAGTTGCACGACGCATTGTCTGGGTTCGATTTGGTAATATCGTCGTGTGTTGCCATTAGGAAAATTTTCTGTATGAGAGAAGTGTATGGTAGCAAAGGCCACCTGTGAAAGTTTGGTCTTAAGTACCAGGAGTCCAAAAGGAGCTCTGATTACGCTTATCACTGGAAAGGTAATAGGTGTTCCCTAAGCTTGTTAGAAGGATAAAGTAGAGGGAAGTGCTACTTTATTAACAAATGAAACAATTCTGTAGTAGGAAAGAGGTAAGCGCTGCTCTTGGGAAAGACAGGATTCTGTGTGAATGAACTACATTTTCCGTATGAATGTGTGTAAATGAAATAGCATTCAGGTTAATTGTGAAACTCTGGTCTTAATTCTCAGGAGCATTGGGTCTCCAACAGGTGTTTTATTTCTAGAGAAATGGTTAGCTAATGCTTGCTAGAAGGGTAAAGTAGAGGGAAGTGCTACTTTATCAACGGAAGTAACGATTCCGTAGTAGGGCAGAGGTAAGCGCTGCTCTCGGGAAAGACGGAATTCTTGTGAAAAAGGTCAAGACTATCCTTTGTTAGTGAAACAGATAATGGTGGCGTTTTTATGTCGTTACTAACAGAATTTAGTGAGAAAGTGAATGTAAAAAGTTTGCTGATACATTTTGTAAAGGAGGGGTCAGCAGGAGCAGGAGCAGTGACGGCAAGAAAAGCTGACGTCAGAAAGACCGCGCTGAGATTGGTCAGTCAGTAAGAGACGTAGACGCTCCAGATTGGTGCGTTGGTGTGCGCCGCGCTAGGAGTGGAGAATTACAGGGTGACGTAGACGCTCCAGATTGGTGAGTTAGTGTGAGTCATGCTACGAATGGAGAATTGTAAAAGTGACATAGACGCTCAGGATTGGTGCGTTAGTGTCAGTCACCATACGATTGGATAGAACAAACAAAACAGTCGTAGGAGAAATCTAGCGAGACAGAAAAGAGAAAATGATGTATTACGATCCACCAGAGAAGGAGAAAAAGTCCTGGTTTGGTAAAATAAAGAACTTATTTAAAAAGGACAAACCGATTGTGACTAGAGAGGGACAGTTGATCCCTCCAGCAAAATCACCTGCATCTTTTATGATTACGAAATAAGGTTATCATACATGTATTTGGTTAGACAATTGGGCAAAATATACAAAAGATGATGGAGTTTTGGCATTTCTGGAACATGGTTCATTTAATTTAGCGGTTTTGAGAAATCTGAGAGAAAGAATGATGAAATTAGAACCGGCTTCTAGACCTACACAGTTTGAAGCATTGACAGAATGGGAAGATGAGATGTATGACAGAGAACGACAACGGAGTGGCGGAAGGTATAGATATATGTTTGGTAGATCATATGGACAAGAAAATCATGATGATAGAATGAAGAGATGGCGAAGTGCAAATATGACTGATGGGTTGTTTCCTAGGAGAAATGTGGAGGAAACCACTAGTAGAAAATGTACAGAAAAGAGAAATAATACAGGATCAGAAGTTTATAAATATGGTGTGCATGAGTCAGAGGATGATGTGCTTGAGGATATGTTTTATAAAAATCCACCCCCATATCAACCAAATTCCACATTGACACCGAGTGCTCCAGTAATAGAATCGCCCCAGAATATACAATTTGAAACAGTACCACATGAAGCAGGAAGAAATAATCCTTTTAGAGAAACAGAAAATACCCAAGTTCGTAAAATGGTCAATGAAAATTCAGCTGAATTGGCTAGAACTACTTTAGAGTTGACCGAGAAGATTAGAGAATTAACTAAGAATATGGAAGCAGTAACTGTTCCGGTAACAATAGGTCCTGTAATGCCGATTTTTGATAAACAGAAGGATAGTGAGCATTGTCTGACGATTCCTTATAATGGAAACAGAGAAAATGAAATACAAAGACGAGATACAAGAGAAAATGTGTGGGGACAAACAGTAGGAATTTCTGAACAAAGTACTCCTAAAAATTTGACAGTAAATCAGAGCTTAGTAAATAGAGCAATAATGACGACAGAGTCAGTACCAGGATCACCAAAAGGATTAGAACAGACACGAAATGAAATGATTCCTGTAGGTCCTACTTCTGATGAATTAAGTGAATGGCAAAGAAGTTTACAACAAAAAGATGCTGAGACTAAACCTTTAGATGTGTCAAAATTAAAAATTAGTATTAGAGGAATTAATAGTAGGGACTATTCCTACAGAAAAATTAAAAAGTTATCAGGATGAAGAATTAATGTTTCTATGTAAAAGCATAACATGGAGAGCTAAGAATTTGCATGAAAGATTAGAAGAAGTGGCAAATGAAATGGGTATTGATTTTGAAAAGGTAAAGTCATTACAAAAACCATATAGAGTAGATTTTTCTGAAAAAGACATTTTAAACCTAAACACAACAGGACGAATGATTCAGATTAAAGATCTAATCATATTATTGAGAAAATGGGGCGATGTAGACAAGTGGAAGAGTAGATGGTTTCGAAAATGAGATGATGCAACGGATAAAACGTTTGCAGCCTACCCAATAAGAGAGAAAGAAAAGGTAGTAACTGAATGTCCTATGAGAGAGATTCCAGGTGGAGGATATGTGCATGTCCCCTGGACTAGACAAGATATTTTGTCATTTACCAATGATTTTCCTCGACTGCGTGAAAAGCCAGTTGAGTGGTACAGGCAGGTAGACAGGTTTGTGAAATTATCAAAAGTCCTATGGATTGATTTGAATAGCCTTTTCGACATATTAGTACCTGCAGATTTATGGACAGAGTGCAAGGTAATAATCAGCTGGCCTACCCAAGAATACCCTAGAGATCCAAAAACAGGTGCCCAGGATCCCGAAGACATGAGGAAATATGAACAAGTAATTTCCTTTTTGAAAAATAAAGTACCTCCTAAAGAAACTGATTGGGTAAAAGTTAATAGAACTCATCAAGAAGCGAAAGAATCGGTACATGCTTACTATGAAAGGCTGATTCTTGCCTTTAAACAGTATAGTGGTGACGTAAACTTAAGTGAAAAGGATTTGAGTCATTTTGTATATAGATTTGTGTATGGATCATGACCTGAAGTAAGCGAAATGATTAAACAGCATACAGTTGATTGGCAGAACAAAAAGATAGACGAAGTACTGAGACATGCAAAATATTTTAGTGATGAGATTGAAGCAAAACAGCATAAATTAAAAGAGAAAGCCATGTGGGCTCAGGTTTACGGTTGCAGAAAGACAGGAAGCTCAATTGATTGAACAAACAACTGGTACGGGTATGAAATCAAAATGTAATAATGGAAAAGGGCAAGGACAATTTAATATAGACGAAGCCAAAAAGAAATGGCCGTGTCATAATTGCGGAAGAATGGGACATTGGAAATCCGAGTATAAATTTCCCCCGAATACTAATGGTGATAATGCATCATTGAATCCGCAAGTGCAGAAAGAGGTGAGTTGTCAACCGCAGCAACAGCAGCAGATTGTTCCCCAACAGAATCAGGTGCCAAGACAGGATTCTACAACGAAGAACAGGTAACTAAGCTGCCGCGTGCTAGTGCTGTTTCGCAGTATTGGCTACAACGCGAAAAGAGTGAGTCAGAAGAAGGTGATTGACGGTGCCGAGGGGAGGAAGAGCAGTGCATACTTGCCGCAACTCTAGAAGTAGACCAGACAGGCCCATTTATGGATGGAAAGGTAAATGACGAAAACATTACTTTCCTAGTAGATACTGGTGCTACTCGTTCAACTGTTAGATCAGCTGATGTTAAAAATCTTCCTCTCTCGGACGAAACAATCCAAGTAGTTGGAGTATCCAACAGACAAATAAAAACGTACCTCACTGAACCAGTGAAAGTTAACATAGGGAACTTTTCTGAAATGCACCGCTTTGTCGTGTACGATTCAAGCCCTGTAAATTTGTTAGGAAGAGATCTACTGTGCAAAATGAATTGCACTATATTTTGTACTCCCGATGGCATAGCATTCGAGACTCCAGATGAAGATGTACTGTATAAAATGACTATGGCTAATATGGAACCTGAGATTACTGAGGCATTTGCTGTATTTAACCCTGAAGAATTACCCCAAGAGCTGAAAAAGACAGTAAAAGCAGAAGTCTGGGATTTCACAGGAAAAGATGTGGGATTAATGAAAAATGTAGATCCCGTAAAAGTTACTGTAAAAGAAGGAGTAAGTTACCCAAATATTCCTCAATAAAATTGACGCCCGAGATAATTGAAGGAGTTACTCCTATAATAGACCGAATGATCAAACAAGGTATTTTGAGAGAAATAATGAGCAGTCCATGTAATTCACAAATTATGGGCCTGAAAAAGCCTAATGGAACATTTAGAATAGTACAGGATCTGAGAAAAATAAACAAAATTGTAGTTTCATGTTGTCCCATTGTACCAAATCCGTCCGTGATTTTATATCAGATTCCTCATGATGCAGAATGGTACACAGTGATTGACTTGTGTCATGCTTTCTTTTCTATCCCATTGCATCATGATAGCCAACAGATTTTTGCGTTCCGATTTGGCGAACGTATCTTGGCATGGTGCCGAATTCCACAGGGGTACACGGAGAGTCCCTCAATATTCAATCAGATATTGAAAAAGTCTCTAGAAGATTTAAAAATGCCTGAAAGTTCAGTTCTGGTTCAATATATCGATGATCTGCTTGTGGCTTCAAGAACTAGAGAAGCGTGCGTTGTAGATACCATTGCACTGTTGAATCATTTGGCCGATGGAGGACTTAAAGTATACCCATCGAAATTGCAATTTCGTAACAAAGAAGTACAATATTTAGGCCACAAAATCGAAAAAGGACTAAGAAAAGTAACTGCAGACAGAATTAAGATAATAAAAGGAATGAGAGCACCAATGATACAAAGAGAAGTAAGAATGTTTCTTGGAATGGTTGGATACTGTCGTCAGTGGATAAGTAACTTTTCCCTGATTGCAAACCTTTGGTATGCTTAACAAGAAGTGATGTAAAAGACCCCATTGAGTTAAACAAAGAGGAATTACAGCTTTTAAACAATTGAGAGACAGCTTATGTGAAGCACCAGCACTTGGTATGCCAGATTATGAAAAAGAATATGAACTTTATTGCAGCGAAAGAAATGGATGTGCACTTTCTGTATTAATACAGAAACATGGAAAACTAAGGAGACCAATTGCATATTTCTCAGCTATATTAGATCCCGTAGCTGTAGCATTGCCAGGTTGTCTGAAAGCTGTAGCAGCCACTTGCAAGAGTTTGGAACAAAGTGAAGGAATTGTGATGGGATATCCTGTGAGAGTGTCTGCACCTCATGATGTGGCAATCCTTTTAACAAGGAGCCGCACCCAGTTCATGACACACAGTCGTCTGACTAAATATGAGAAAGTTATCCTAGGTGTGACAAATGTGAGCCTGGTGAGATGTCTGAATGTGAATCCTTCAACGTTACTGCCTGATGCTGAGAATGTGGAAGTCAGAGATGACGTGGATCATGACTGTTTGGAAGTGCTTGATTTCTGTACCAAACCCCGACCTGACATAAAAGATGTGCCTTTGACAGAAAGTGACTATGTGATGTTTGTGGACGGATCATGCTTGAGAACAGATGAGGGAATTCTGAGTGCAGCATATGCAGTATGCACAGTAGCAGCGGTTTTGGAAGCGTCATGTCTAAAAGGTGTAAAATCAGCTCAAGTTGCTGAACTGTTTGCCTTAACAAGAGCATGTAAGTTGGGAAAGAATGTGAGAGTGACTGTGAATACCGATAGTCAATATGGCTTCGGTGTAGTGCATGAATTTGGCCAGATCTGGTCGCAAAGAGGATTTTTGACATCAAGTGGAACTACTATAAAGAATGCTGAAGTGGCTGGAAAATTGCTTGAGGCGATACAGCTGCCTAGGCAATTGGCTGTTGTGAAGTGTGCAGCGCACACAAAATCTAATGACTATGTGTCAGCTGGTAACCAATTTGCAAACGATATGGCTTAATATTGCGCACAAATCAGAATCCAATCAATAGGGGAAGAGAGAGGGAAATGAATTCATGCCCTTTGTTGTTTACTAACACTGTAAATACATGGGAGGAAGTGAGACAGTTGCAAGAAGAAGCAGGAGATGAGGAGATGAGACAGTGGGTAAAAGCAGGATGTGTACCACGGGAAACAGATCATGTGTGGGTTTATCGGGATGGAAGACCAGTTATGCCTGATAGCATGGTCTCTGCCATGGCACGGATGTATCATGGACAAGCACATATAGGAAGAGACGCAATTATTAGACTCTTTAAGCAGACATGGTATAATGCAAAATTTAGACTTGTAGCTGAAAGTCTTTGTCTAAGATGTCTTATATGTCAACAATTCAATCCTGGAAGAAAAACAGTGGTAAGTCTGGGAACAATAGGTCAAGAGGGAGGGCCTTTCACCAGAAGGCAGATTGACTTCATTGAAATGCCCCCCTGTAACAGGTTGAGGTATGTTTTGGTGATGGTTTGTTTATTTTCGCGATGGGTGGAAGCATACCCAACGAGAAGAAGTGATGGAATTACAGTAGCCAAGCTATTACTAAGAGAGTTCATTCCTAGATTTGGTTTCCTAGTCACAATTGAGTCGGATAGAGGAAAGCATTTTCATAATGAAATCATGAAATTGATTTTTGAAGCATTAAATGTACAACAAAAACTACATTGTGCCTATCGCCCAGAGGCTTCTGGTGTGGTGGAACAAGTAAATGGCACCATTAAAAACAGGCTGGGAAAAATGTGTTTAGCCACAGGTTTGAAATGGCCTGATGTCTTGCCTCTGGTACTCATGACTATTAGATCAATTCCAGATAGGAATACAGGTCTGAGTCCCCATGAAATTGTCATGGGAAGAGCAATGCGACATGTTTTCATACCAGTCAACAAGCTTTTGCCTATATCTGATGACTTGGTGTTGGAGTATTGCAAGGGGTTGGCTGATTCCGTTCATTCTGTGTTCCATCAGGTTGGATCGGATGCCACCACTCTTGAAAAGAAGCCAGCTCATGATTTGAGCCCAGGGGACTGGGTGAGAATAAAAGTACACCGAAGACGGAACTGTTTGGTCCCACATTGGGGAAAACCACGTCAGGTGATCTTGACTACAACAACAGCAGTAAAATGTGCAGGAGTGAAGAATTGGATTCATGCTAGTCACACCTTGCGAATTCCAAACCCAGTGGATAACAAGGAAGGAGAATACTTTGAAGAATCAGATACAAGTTCTGAATCAGATACTGAAGAAACAAGAACAAGACAAATTCCTGAAAGGGGGGAATCAGAACAAAGTCCAGTTATTGCACCCGAGGACCTTCCTTTAAGAAGAAAGTTACAGATTTCTGACACCAGTTCAGAATCAGAGACTGAACCTGTTCAAGCACATAAGAATGAGAGTAAAAGCAGTGAATAAACTGTAAAGGACATTCTTGATAAGACAGTCCCGAGTGAAAGTTCAAGAGAAATTCCACCTGAGGTAATAAAATTAGATGGTAAGGTACCAGATACAGAGAGTGAGGGAAAGATTTTTGTGGAAGACCCCTGAGGAGTTGTAGGGAACTCACACATCCAGTTAGAGGAAGGGACGGTTAGTCGGCAGGAAGATTGTGTGGAAGAACCAAAAGGAGGGACAGAAGCAGGGTACAGAACAGAAGTGGTGGAAAGGAGAACAGTTGAAGGAAAAAGTCAAGTTGGAACTGAATCAGAGGACAGTGATGAAGAAGTACCAGAAGGTCGAGTCCTGAGAAAAAGAGCATGGAGAACTGAGAAAAACGAGAGAGAAAGTAAGTTGAAAAGGCCAGCAAGAGATGAAATTTGGCCTAACAAGATAAAAAGATTAAGATACCAATTGACACGAGTGAATTCATCTAGAGCTGAATAAGTAAATGAAGCATCTAGCCAAGAAAAATTGAAAGGAGTGAAACAAACGACAGTAGAAGAAAATAAAAGAGCGAGAAAACCTAACCAGAAGTATAAGTCGCCGGAATGGTCATATGTGGCATTGCCTGAAATAAAACAAGAGGCAGATAGCCAAGGGGAGCCGGCGGTGACTGTACCAGGAGTGGTTGAGAAAGACGAAGAATCGGAAATCCTGAGAGTTATCTTGTCCGACATTGCAGAAGAGATGTTCAGGAAATCCTACAACAAGACTACGAAAGAAAAGTGAAAGACGATCAAATGCCAAATTGAAAAGATAAAGGTGTTAAAAATGGAGAAACAATAAATTACTGGAAAAGACATAAAACTGAAAGAACAATGGGGCATATTATCAAGGACGGTGTTCACAATTTTCACCGGTTTAGCGGCAGAAAACTGCAGCTAAAGCGGCGATAATGGGCTTGATAATATGCACTAGACAATTCCCATAGAAGCCCATGTTCTGGTGTGAACCTGGGCTTCTATTGGAAGTCTCCAGGGGCATATTATCAAGCTCATTATCGCCACTTTAGCAGCAGCTTTCTGCCGCTAAACCGGCGATAATTTTAACGCCGTTCTTGATAATATGCCCCCAAGTAGGTGCTTAGAGCCTTGGGTTAGACAAAACTAGTTGTGAAGTAGAAGAGGCTAAGTCAAAAGACACTGATCATTTTTCGAAATGGCAAACACAGAAAATAGAAAATCTAAATGTGTATTTCTTAGAAGATGGTTAAAAATGTGTTGTTGTTGTACAGGATTACTAATGCTTCTGTGGAGTGCGTAAGCTCTAATGGTTTCATTTAAGGTTGCACTAGAAACAATAGAAGGACATAGCGAGAATAAAACTAATATAGAAAAGACTCAGAAGAGGTATCCGATTAAAATTGATAGAAATTATTTACATAAAGATAGGTCCATAAATTATTTTTCTAACAATGTATTTTCAAAATTACTATACGAATATGTGAAGACGATGAACGTGAGGGATTGCTACGTCTGTATGCAATTGCCAGCATCTGAATCTGTGGGAGTGACTTACCATCACCTTCCAGTAACATATGGAATAACATGTAGTGTAATAGCAAGTTTGTTTTACAAAATAGGAAAACTAGAATATTATTTTTCAGATGTAGATAATGTATTCTCACAAGTACCTGTAATTAACAAGTTGAATAAAGTTAAACCTGCAAAAGTGTTAGGTGAATTTTTCTTAGAAACTAAAGAATTAACATTAGAATCAATATTTAGAAATAATCTGACTTGCAGTTTAAAGAAGGAAGAGAAAGTTTTCTTGGATATGGTTGAAGAAAGGAGATTGAAAATGCAAAGGAAATTACCTGAGGGAAAAGAAGAAAAGACAGTCTGGGACGTTGAAAGGGAAAAACATTTGAAAGGAGAAGCTAGTCCAACAATGGCTTTAGATTGGCCTCAGAAAGGGAAGTTGTGTATTAGAAGAAATCAAACTGCATATGATAATTATTTTGTAGGTACTAGTGATTACCATGTTACTTATAGAATCATGGGAGGATGGGGATTTAAAGGAGGAAGTGATCCAGTTTTTCCTGGATTATATTTTATCTGCGGGAACAAAGCATATTATCAATTACCAGACCATTGGTATGGAACATGTTATCTAGACCTGGTTTTCCCAAAGATATTCCATGTGGGAAGAGGAAAAAATGGTGCACATGAGTTAGGTAGTCAACTAACACGTAGGAAAAGAGAATCTTGGTCAGAAATTGTAGGAGACATTTTCGGAGCATTGATACCAGCAGTGGGAATATCTCTGAATGCACATAAAATTAGAAAATTATCAACAGTAGTGGATCGCTTGTCAAAAAGCACCACTGGAGGATTTTTATTGGTAAATACTGAAATGGTTGCCATGCGTGCCATGGTAATGCAAAATCGACTTGCCCTTGATATAATTTTGACATGCCAACCACAGAACTGTGTCCACCGCTCCCGGTAATTTTTCCAACCAAAGTCTTTTTTCCATTACGTTAAGTCACCGGCATCTAGCGCCAGCACAGTAACGGAGATCACGTGTTGATCTCGCGTCTTAAGTAAACCCACGTTCACTCGGCCCGCTTCCCCTTTCATCCTTCACACGGGACCGGAGAAGTAGGGTAAGAGCACCGTTGTAGCTTCCCTTTAACTATTTGTTGTATTACTCTGTACAGTTTGTCCGTTCAATTTCCTGACAACTGTACTGCTTTCCTTTAGTTGCGGTGTCGCCCCTAGACTTAAGCCGCTTTCTTATACTTTTGATTAATTTATTGATCAACACGGTCCTATGTCTTACTATCCTGAGTGACTGGCCCCGTTTGGGTATTCTTTAACTAACTTAGGAACCCTTGGGGTCACATGTTTCAGATCACGATACCTTCGTGATTCTGTTGTCAACGCGCGTATCTAGGGCACGGTCTTTTTTCACTAGCTCCATGGAGCAAGACCCTGGTGTGTTCATTCATGTTTTGTGATTTATGCAGGTCCTGTCTGATGTCTGGTTGTTTAATCCTCTCCCTCCCTCCCTTCCTTTTTAGATTAATTCCCTGGTGGTGAATCAGTGGTGACTAGTCCCCATTTGCCTTGTTCATACTGAATTGGATTTCTTTCCGGGAGTGCCGAATAATAGGAGCCTCCTGACGTAACTCGACAGAAAAGTTTTTCTGCGACTCAGTAAGTTATGCGCTCAATCGTGGAGCGTATTTGTTTGGTAATTTATCTCCACTTTATCCACTAATTTACCTATTCGTTTTTAGGTGGATACCTCCTTTCCCGCTTCTGTTATTACCCTCGAGGAGCTTGCTACCCTCCACCTTTGACGATCTTTTGACGTCTTAGAGTCCTGTCTTCTGACAGATAGGGTAACCTTCTTTTAAAACTATGCAATTAGTTTCTTTTGCGTTTTTATAGATCCATTAGCCTTACGCTCGTTTAATTCTGTTTTTTAGGTGCCCACAACCAAAACCCCCCCCTTCCACTTGCACCCCAGTCCTGATGAAGACCCCATCCCGTAAGGTCGCACTGAGTACCTACATGCCTTAAGGGGTCGAAACGTCGACACAACATCTTTGCCAATACTATCACCAGTTCAGGATGTACTGTGATTGTCTTCATATGGCTTCTTTAAGAATTGTAGATGTCTGAATCATGATTTGTTCGGAATATAAATACGGCAGAGAGTTAATTTTGCCGATTAATTTGATTGTGTTCTTGAATGTATCTAATTTTTGTATTCACTTCCTTCCAAATCCTACACTTTATCACTCACCTCCTGACTCCTCCTCCTCTTTTCTGGGCACTGTTATAATACTCAAATATTGTCTGTACTATGGAGCTCAGTAATAACAAATTACTAGTGTTCAATGTGATTAAATAGGCATTTGAACCCCCTTAAAAAGGTTTCTTGGTACATTGTTTTTCTAAATGTTTTGTATTGAATGATTCTGTATGCTGGGACCACTGTTCTCATACTGCTTGATATAATTTTGGCAAAAGAGGGTGGAGTCTGTGGAATGCTGAAAGTTCAACATTGTTGTACTTACATTCCTGACGAAAGTCAAGATTTAAAGACTTACATTAAGAATATAACTGATTTGCATGAGGAAATTGTTCCACTGGAAGTTGAAGGTATTTGGGAAAAGATTGGGAAAAAGTTTTCTACTATTAAGAACTTCTTACTTAAGCTAGGTAGTACCTTTATTGGTAAAATATTAATTCCAGTAACATGTGTGATTATTTTAGTATTAATTCTAAGACTAGGATGTTTATGTAGCAAGAAAAAGAAATTACAAAAACACATAAAAAGAGAAACTGTAAGAAATAAAGAAAAAGAGAATTTGAAGAAGTAGAACTAGAAGAGTGGAAAGACAATATGTATAGAAAAACAAGAGAAGAAGAGACAGGGGAAACAGTAATGTAATTTAACAAGAGATTAAGAGTATTGAATTTATTTCTTTTACTAAATTTATTTCCAAAATATTAAAGGTAGTGTGGTGATGTTTAAAAAAATCACCAAAGGGGGGATTGATGGAGCAGGTAGTGCAAAATTTTGTACACCTCCTCTATTCTGCATGAAAGTATTAACTGAATAACCTACTTATTATAATTTACTAATCGTGTGCGGTGATATATTAAGATTACCAAACTTGCATACATGAATTACACGTGGGAACTTGCTATTTGCATGGCAAAATAACTTTAATATCTAAAATACGTACGCATATTAACAGTAGTATATGTGATGATTAGATACTACATGCTTTATGTTGCTTTTGTAACGTTTGCACCTTCGTGGAGGACCGTAAAGGTTTAAATGTCGTTATAAGCTAGGAAAATACTAATACAAAAAGGGATTAGTGAGGGTATAACATTAGAAGCATAATTTCTTTGTATTAATTACTCTTTTGTGTTTCTTTCGCTTAAGTTGACATCTTGGCCTAATAAAAGATGGCGGCAGAGTACGGATTCAGAAGTGGCCACCGTCTCGTGATGCGCAAAGCCTAATGCGCAAACTCGGATGGCACCGTGAAGTCCCTAACGACCTCTGTACATGCCGTTCCTGTCAAGGATAAGTTACTGGGGCGCTGCCAAAGACCCCAGAAGACAAGAACTGTTATAAATGAACAATGGATGAATATAAAAATTGCAACATTCGGAAATGTACTCATAGCCGGAGAACTCATCAGCAAAAACCCTGTGAAAATAGACAATATAAAATCGGACGATTTCTCTTGGCCAATCATCTCTCTTCTCTGCCCAAAAATGTTTCATCATGTTATCCCGAAATTTATTATAAAAGAGTAGTAGAATAGGGAGGAGGTAGGTAGATGCTGAGAGGGTCGTGTTCGCTACGCTATTCAAGACCTTTCGATGAAGGATGCTGGCACGATTTCTGGTCCTTTGATGATCTTTGGGACTGTAACGTGCTGAGCAAAGGACTTTCAGACTCTGAGATCTGGCCTGATTCTTGGACAATTTAACGACAAAATTCGGTTATGCTGAGCCAATGAATTAGAGAAAACCCAGATAGCCAGAATAGGTAAATATGATGTTCTGTGGTTTAATTAAATTGATCTAAAAATTCTAAAATTGAAGAGACAAATGCTAATTTAATGAAAAATTTAGATAAACAATCATCGATTAACAGAAAATATGAGTTTGTGGTTCTTTTAAAGAGAATAGAGGATTCTGAGTCTTAAATGTGTTTTAGCTGGTTCTAAAATCACCATCAACCAATCCAACTATTTGGTCCGATCGACCAAGTGGGCGTAGTGCCTTGATGTTTAAGATTAGGAATCTATAGGTTGCGAAGGTTAATGTATATGATGTAAGATAACTTTTCTTTCCCTATAGGTTATAAGGTATTCCCACCCACATGTCCAGCGCATCGTTTCTCCCTCCTGTGTGCAGACCTGTGAATGAGACGTATGAGTGTTGGGGTTATGGGCCCCACCAATGAATGTGTGTGTGAATGAATTAGTGTGACGGCGGATCTGCGACGCAAGGAGGGCAGTTGTGTTCCCACCTTTTTCCCGAGTTGTTGTTTGCGCTGAATCACCCACACTGTATTTTTAAATAATTGGTTAAAGTAGTCTTGCAGACAGGTGCGTTGTCACATCTAATTACAAGAAGCAATTAAAAATGTGCACTGTTAAGCAAGATATCGAAATGAAGGGTGCATCATGGACTGGCATTCAGGGAAGGCTCCTTTGGATCACTGTCTGCACTCCATGATGGTGTTGGTTTAGCAGGCAAAGTGAATGTGGTCTAGGGCGAATGATGAACTATTTTATGTTATGTAACAACGCATTTGTACATCTCCTTTAATTCTGCATGGAGGCTGCCTTGCCCCTTTACTGATAGATGCATTAATAGAGTTGGAGAATGGGAAGTAAACTTCGGGAATGAAGATTTCACACCAATCACTGCATCTTTAGCATATCTGATCTCATTTTCCTGTAGGACGGCTGAACGGAAATGGAGAAAAAACCAAAAGCTCGACTGACCGCGAAAAATATAGAAGTATCCATCGTAGCTATCTGAGGAACATCAGACAAGCTAAAAAATTGTTTCCCCTAAATCAGATCGAAAAGGCAGCAAACTCCAATGTAGAGCTTTATAAAATCTTAAAAGAATTCACGTCACCTCCAGCCCAGTCATCTGCCCCCATCTCACAGAACTGTGTGGATTACCTTTCCAAATTTTTTGATGACAAAATCAGTGTAATTCATAGCTCCTTTCCATCCCAAGAAGACATAAACATCCCAGGAAATCATTCCATTGTTTCCACAGGCTACCCTCCCAGTCTAAAAGAATTCTCTTTGTGCAACTCGGAAGATGTGGCCAGAGTTGTGTTAAAAATCAAATCAGGATCACCTGCCACCGTGTTTCCTTTCAACCATTGCACCAGTGTTTCTTGATCATCTCACTGACCTATTTAATAGCTCACTGTCACAATCTGTCGTCTCAAAGATATCTAACAGATCAAGTCACCGCTGTTCAGATTGGCGACATTGTTCCCTGCAATATGCCAGTCAGGATGGGAGTGCCGCAGGGCTCCATTTTGAGCCTGACGCTCTTTAATATAAACGTGACCCTAGTGGCCAAGGTGATCAGATCCTATGGCTTCGATGTAGTGTCATATGTTGATGATACTCAGGTTCTGATCACCCTTGGCCCAGATCCAACAGACACAAAGTCACGTTGTAAAGACTGCATGATCCATATCGATAGGTGGATGAACTCAAATCATTTACAACTAAACGGAGGAAAAACGGAAATTGTTCTCTTTGGCAAGGCGCATGAACACTGATCCAGCGACTGGTGGCCTCAAACCCTCGGCCCTTGCCCAGTGCCAAGACATTCAGTTCAGAACTTAGGTATTCAAATGTACAACCAATTGTCAATGAAAGACCAGGTCAACCACCTAATTGGCTCCTGTTTTGGCATCATGCAAAATTTGTGCAATGTTTTTAAATTGCTCCGAATGGAAGCCAGGAAGCCATTAGTCCAGGGACTGATTATCAACCGCATGGACTGTGGAAACACTTTGTTGTCTTCAATTAAAGAAGATCTTCTCACTAGGCACCAGGTTCTGCAGAATACTGCTACCAGGCTAGTGCTGAATCTCCCGTCGGGATCCCCTTTGGCACCCAACTTGAGACTTCTTCACTGGCTTCCTGTTAGGAAGTGGATTCGTTTCAAGATTCTCTGCCTAACGCATAAGAACATGTATGGCAGTGGTCCTGACTACTGGAAAAAGAAACTCAGTTGGTACCGGCCTTGCAGGGCTCTGAGATCCAGCAACAAATCTCTTCTAACATCCCTCAAAATTCGAACCATAAGAAAGGGAGGAAGATCTTTTTCCTTTCTCGCTCCTGCTCTTTGGAATAAACTGCCTCTACACTTACGTTTTATCTCTGACCACATCGTTTTTGCAGGGAGCTAAAAACATGGCTGTTTGACAATTAACTGACTCTCCTTGTCCAAACCAACTCCTGAGTATTCCGAAACCGCCATGAGACATCCGGGTGATATGTGCGCTAAATAAATATTCCTGTTTTGATTTGATTAAATAAAAAAACACAGAAATGTTGCACTCTGATCGCTTTGAGCATGGACGTGATGTAGGCACCTACAACACTTGTGGTGCCGCAAGGTCCCCACCACTAGAGGGGGCAGGGGGGAGGTAGCTTCAGCTCCACCTAACTCCTTTGTTCCTTTCTGTCTGAAGAAGCCAGGCTCAAGGAATATTTACAGGCCCGTCCTGAAATGTTTCCAGGATCTCCCATCATTTTGCAAAAGACCTTTAGCTTTGGAAATGCAAAGTGAGTTAATACATCTTCCTACATACGTCATGAGAAGGTAAGTAGGAAATGGGCAAACTGAATGCCATTTTTGGTCCGTTTTGCCATTAGGGTTAGAGCGTTACTCAGATGTGTGCACACTGCGGAGTCCTGGTACCTGGAACCATGGCTGGGACGTTCTTTGCTCTTAGCATTGATTTTGGATAAGGACAATGTAAGCATCCTCGAGAAAGAGTCATTTCTATGTTGTGTTCTGCAGACAATCCAAGCGCACATCTTTAATGAACATAACTGGTATGAAACAAAGGATCGACAGGAGCAGGAGTAGCCTGCTAAGAGACGTCTGCGAGCAGCGAACACTGGCACAGCTAAGGAGGGCTCGAAAGCGCATTTCATTGAAACTGAAGGCTAAATATATGTGTTGCGACTTGTCAGTACATGCCCCAGTAAATTCCCGTACTATTTTGTCAATCTCACAAAATCACTGCAGGTCAAGGATGTGGGCTTAGCAGAAGACTACATTTCCGTTACCCTTCAGAAAACAGTGCTGCAGTATGAAAATGGAAATTAAAATTCCCCAAAAAGTAAATGCAGAGGACAAACAGTACTTTACTTAAGGACTTAACAGAGAAATATCTGAAGTCAGGAAATCCACAACTTAGGGATAAGAATGGTAAGATAAAGATTCAAAGAAAAACACCTCGATACTAAAAAAGTGCACTAGTGCATTTCAGATGTGTTTATTGTGCTGTGGGGATTGAGGAGCAGCCTTTGCAGGCAGGATGAGGATGATGCATGCCAGTGCTGAGGCAATGTTTATGAAGCCTAGCGTGTGCTAATGAGTGTCCTCATGATGACTGGTGTTATCTATGTTGTGGTGACATCATCATCCTATGCACTTTCAGGTGCAACGCTTATCATTAAGAAAAGCTAATAACCAACCTACCACTGCTGCCCTAACGTTAGCCTCAACACTAGATTTTTGTGTACGGCCATCCAATGAGAGTAGGTTCCCAAGTACCAAATAGATGATGGCAGAACAGTAGTCATCCCATTCAGGCGGCTAAAGCCTGACTCTGGATTAGTGGGGAGTGATGGCTACACATATCCGTGGCTCCCTGGTACTGACAGAGGTGGATCTTATCACAAGTGCAACATAACAACATAATGCAGAGAGCAGCCTCAATATGGATGCTGAGGGCCAAGCATCTTCATGGACTTGCCTCTCACATGTTTAAAGGTAGCGTTGCCTCCCCTGGCACTATTGAGCTTTCTTGGGTTTCTTATGACTGGCATACCCACGATGCCCTGCACTGGATTGTACCAACAAAAGTCTCAATGTGCCTCTCAGAGCTAAATTATGCTATGTTGGGACAGGAATGTCTCCTGTATGATGTATATTTGTGACCCCTGCTCTGCATGCCTAACTGCATATACCTGTGACCCTAGTTTTTGATCATGCCACACCCTAATCCCATGTGTACTATTTGCCTTAGGCCCAGTTTTTGACAATGCTCAGTTCTGGACTATGTTCTAAACAGGGAGTGGTACATCAAGCGCACCCTCATAGTGATAGAGGACTACCATCCCACCTGTGGGTTTCATCCGTTGAGCTTGGTGGTAGCAGCATACTGTGTTAGTAAATAACAGTAGCAGGCCTTTTCACCTCTGGGACGTGAATGCACACCTACGGGCCCATTGAGCCCAAATGTTGTGCTATTCAAGCCCCCAAATACCCTTAATAGCCAAGGGTACTTCATCCCTCTACTAGCAGTGTGCCAGGAGGAGCGTTTGCAGAGTGGCGGAGAAAGGAGGTGTGGCCTCTGACTACCTCTCAGCAATTCTGCTGTGTGGGACTTACTGGAGGTAACAGGAGGGGTAGTTGGCCTCCCAAGGATGTCCTTGGGGCCAACTAACCCTCCTGTTACCTACAAGAAGTCGCACATAGCGGGATTGCTAAGAGGGCTTCAGAGGCCAAACCCTCTTTCTCCACTACTCTGAAACCGCACCTCCTGGCGCACCTACTGGCGCGCCACTGGTTGGGAAATAAAGTTCACTTTATGCCTGAGGGACCTTGAGGACCAAGAAGCCCTCCTGGTACCTCCTGTAAGTCTTGCTCAGCCCCCTTTCTCTACTCTGCAAACACGACTACTACTTAAAAAGCCATAGAAATTCACTGAAAAAAACAAAGATTACAGGGACGTTATAATTAGGAATTAGTATTTTTTTTTAAACATACAAATTCACTGAAAAAAACAAAGGTTACAGAAACGTTATAGGTAGGCTCAGGTTTTACTCATACAAAACCAGTGTAATTCACAGTTCTAGTTAGCTTACTATAATATGCACCCCCGCAATGCACTGCTTATGACCTTACATTTTACTTCACTCACGGCATGGTCAGTGACAACACTACTGACCTCACTGGTGAGATCTCAAATGACATCACTGATGACATCATCCAGAAAATGACTAATGCATCCACTCACACCCCCATAGAACCTTTCATACACCTACTCCCACACAACCATTCACAGACCCATAATAGTACTTGCACACCCCCTCACTGATTAATAGATCTAGACACACATCTGCTCACTAACCTAAATAGCCACTTATATACCCACTCACTCACTAGTACAGCGACTGACACATCTACTCATATACCAATTTAGCCACTCACACACAGTCAGTCACCCATAAAACTACTCACACACCTACTCACTCACCCATATAGTCAATCACACAGCCACTTACTCACCCATCCAGTTAAACACACACCCACTTACTTACTCTAACAGATACTAACATGCAGTCACTCACCTATGCAGTTACTGATACAAGCACACACTCCCCCATACAGCCACTCCTACATTCTACACTCACATCCATTCACTCCCCTATACAGCCAATTATACACCCCAGCACTCACCTATACTGCCTTTCATATACCCAGTTATTCACCCATATACCACTAACACATCCATACACACACTCACTCACCCATACAGCTCCTCACATACACAATCACTAACCCATACAGCCACTGACTCACCCACTCATTCATCCTTACAGGCAGTCACACACACCCTCACCCACCCACACAGACACTTAAGACACCAATACAGGTACTTAGACAACCAATCACTCACCCATATAGCCAATCATGTTCCCTCTCACACACCCACATTGACACCAACTCACTGACTGATACAGACATTCACACAAACAGTCACCCACCCATACATTCACTGAGACACCTAATCACTCACTTATACAGTCAGCCACACAGCCACTGAGTCATCCATACAGGCACTCATGCACCCACTCGTTCACCAATACACCTTGGTATCTATATTTAACACTGATAAACATTTTAAAAACACTCACAGTCACTGGATTACATAATCAGTGATGTCATTTGAGATGTTATCAGTGATGTCATCAGTGATGTCACTGACCATGTCGTGAGTGATGTAATATGTGAGGTCCTAAGTAGTGCATTGCAGGGGCATGAGTTATAGTTAGTTCAGCTAATTATAACTGCTGAATTTCACTGCTTTTGTACGAGTGAAACCTGAGCCTAACTATAACGTATATGTAATGGGTTTTTTCAGTGACAGTATATATATATATGTGTGTGTTTGTGTGTGTGACCCTGTGGAAAGCTCACACCGAAATGTGTGGGTCACTTTTTGACTACACTGTATGAGAAAATACATAAAATAAAAGCAGATTACTAAAACATACAACCCTGTGCCGTCTGATTTCCTATCCCACTAAAAACACCTTTGGATGAACAATTACAGGACAAGGCGGAGTTTTCATTTGCAATATATATGTGTGTATGTGTGTGTGTATTCACTGAAAAAAACAAAGTTTAAAGTAACATTATAGTTTGGTGAAATGTTCAATTTTAAACTTAAAAAAACACTGAAATTCACCAGTTATAGTTATCTCAAGTAACTATTGCTTGTGCCGTAATGTAACTATCACACGTGCCCTTGCCATGCTCAGTGATTTAATCAATGATGTCAAAGAAGATGTCATGAGTGATGTAAAGTGTAGGGTAATTTGCAGTGCATGGCGAGGGTGATAGTTATAAATACTTGAGATAATTCTAACTATAACTGGTGACTTTCAGTGGTTTTTAGAAAATGTTGGCCCTGAGGATGTCCCTCTGTGTCCCCCGCACAGGGCCTAGGTGAGCAGGTTATCCCTACCCTGCCCCCTTATGTGTTTTTTTAAATTTTAATCTTCAGGAGACTAAGTGCAAGAGCCCTGCAATGGCTGGCAGCAACATTTTTCCCTTATTGCTGGCAGCCAATCAGCGCTCGCTCCGGTGGGAGTGTGTCTCTTGGGATCTCATGCTCTGTGCTTTAGTGGGCCAAAAAAAATTTGAATGACACAATCAAAGACCAATGGGGGATGAGGACTGGCTGAAAGCCCCTTTGAGAGAAATTGGCTTGTCGGTTGAGGTGGGTGAAGCCTTACTCAAGCAATAAGCCACAATGCCATAAAAAGTCACTTAATTACCCTGTGCGTAACCCTCTGGTAGCTTGGCACAAAAGCAGTCAGGCTTAACTTAGAGGCAATATGTAAAGAATTTAAGCAAAACACTCAAACAGTAATAGAGTGAAAGCAGAACAAGAAAAATTCCACACCAAGTTAGAAAAATAGAGTAAAATGTAATAACCTATTTGATATCAAAACAACAAACAGCCAATCAGTAGAACCCGAGATATGCAATTTCAAAGATTTACGGTAAGTATAGCACCTAAAAGCAAAAAGCGTTACACGCAGTTATCTAGTCATGAGAGACCGGGTGAAAGTCTCAAGTTCAGGCTAACTGCGATAGTGCATGGGCCAGATACAAGGACCAGGTTAGCCCTGCCGAAAAAGTTCCCTTCTAAAGTCCAGTGCGAAGAGTTCCAATCACAGTGGAGGAGGCCACGAGGAGCAGGGACAGCATCACAGACAGTCATCGCTGTGGCACAAAGACCAGGCTAGATGTCGTGGATGGTCGTTGCTGGAAAATCATGCTGGCGGTCACCTTGCACTGTCGATACTGTATTGTGAAGAGCAGATCTTGCGTAGTAGCTGGCAGTCGCTGTAGTGCAAAGAGTTAGTTTACTGCAACTTCATGTTGGTAGTTGGTATGGGTTTCAAGCTCTTGGCATGAACGGGCCCGTTCGCAGTCGTGAAGAGCTCAAAATGTCAGGATTTATCCCTTCTACTAGAAGGAGCTCTACCAATGCCACAGCAAAGGTCTAGGACTTGGGAGGCACATCTTGGGGATCAGGAACTCAATCCAGCAAGGACCAGCAGGTCTCAAGCAGGTGCACTTGCAAGTACATTCAAGTCGAGGGCAGCAGGTCAGCTAGGTACTTGCATGGAGACCTCTGGAGCTTGTTGTGTCCCTGTAGCTCGAAATAGGGAGCCAGCTAACTAACCCTTGGGATCACTCAGGTAGACTGGGATGAAGGGTTCAGGTTTAGGCTTCCTTCTCAGACAGCAGGGCAGGCCTCAAGCAGTAGGGAAGTCTTCTGGTAGCAGGAAAGTCCTTCTTCTGTAGTATCCAGAGGTCCAGGAGTGCATTACACTAGTGGGTCTGAGGGTCCTGTTGTTTTACCTGGTGCCCTCTTTAAAGAGGGAGAAGCTTCTGGAGTTTTACCCTTATAGGCGTATCTGGAATTTCCTGCCTTCCTGCCCTTGTCCTAGTTTGTCTGGAGGCTAGTGTGAAGTGCTTTGTGAGGGTGCTGGGCCAGTGCCTTTGAAGTGCAAATGTGGTAGATTACAGTTTTGACCTCCTATCAAATCTGAATGGTCCATCCTACCAACACCCAGACCCTCTACTGTGAGACATAAAGGCCAACTACATCTAGTCATGTGACCCAGGTAATTTTTGTTGATAAATTATGTATCCACAGATTTGGAACATAAAGTTTCTCCAGACGTTGAAAAACTTTTGGCTGTATGGAATAAACCTGCGATTGGACGTTTGGAAGCAATAGTTTCAAACATAAAATTGTACGATTACTCATTCCATTCACTAAAATCGCCCCAATGGATAGTTGATGAGGTTTGCTTTTATATCATTTATACACAGCACATGTTATAAAATAATTAATAAAGAACTATCCTGCTGTTATACAAAATTAACCACAAATGAACAAGCGTTTAAGAATCTTTTTTTGCAATAAAGTAATAGCAATTGACCCTAACTAAGAGTATAGAATGTGTTCTTTTGTAACAAAAATTTACAAATGATTGTTTTGGTATAATGTTGCAATAAATGATTTGAGATTTAATCTAGAATTGTCAAAAGTAAACATATTTTTCTTTTAAAATTTCATGCTAGTTTTTTCAATGATGACTTATCTCTGAAAAAAAAATAAACTTTTTAAATAATAATACGTCTTTTCTTTGGTGTTCAGTATCCCAAAAAACACATTTAAGTCATGGAGAATAAGTTTGAATAAAGAAAAAACATCCAAATAACAGGTGCTGTAAGCTGAAAAAAATTACATCTAAGAGATTTTGTAATCAACTAGTTAATTTTAGTTTTTTATGTAAACTCATTTTTAACTACAAAATTTTTATGTTATAGATACAAACTAATTTACAAATAGAAAAAATTAAAATAGGAGGATTAAAAAGATGATTGTGTACACTTACGGCTTGATTAAGAATTTTAACCATACAAGGTCAGGTGTGTTTCTCTAATGCACGCCCCTGCCCATAGCCACCAACGATCATGCTTGCCTGCCACATTATATTTGATTTGTAGTCAGTTGATCCTCTTGTAATTACAGGGAGTTTGCCTCACAATGGTCCTGCAAAACATGTACTGAAAATTCTATACCGTTCAACAGTTACTGTGCATGCACACAATAGTGCACAAGTTTTGACACCCTTTGTACATCCACATGTGGATTAAGTACAAGTGGCACTGTAGGCACCCCTAGGTTTCCTCTACAACACAATGTACATGAAGTTGTAACCTCCATGTACCCATTGTTTTATAGGACACTCATAACATGCTTTGATGTACTGCGGTGAGTCCGCCAACCATATTGCATACTCTGAGTGTGCTGGCAGTACCGCTCGTGCTGTGGTGTCTGAGCCACCACTGTTAACCTTTAGCCAGTCTTGTGTTCTTCGCTCCGCCGTAGTTGTAATAAAGCATTAGTTAAATACTGTGTCTTTTTTTTTTTTTTTTTTTTTTTTATTAGGTAATAGATGCGTACCTTGCAAAGTTATGCTTGTCAAGTCCCAATGTAAGTATAGTTCTACTTTGAAAAAGAATACAAAGAAAAAAACAATTTTCTGAATATGTTTATTGATGTTTTTTTCTTTTAACCTTAGTGTTTAGCACTTTCGGCGACAGTGTCGTCCTCAATCTTCATGGGCACTTATCGATCATCTGTTTTTCGGGTAACTATTTAAATTTCTTATGTTACTTGTCACACTGTGAGGCTGAAATGGTTTAGCAACATAACTTTGAATCACTGCCAAGTGTCCAAGCGGCATACAAATACGAAATTACAAAATTTAAAAAAGGGTCTACATTTCAAATGTCTAAAGAGTGAAAAACACTAATTGCTTGTCTTCAAAGACAATAATGTTATTTTTGAAAGACAATTGGACAGGCATTTATACCTTAGTAATAATGTTAGTGTACAAGGTTTTTGTTCAGGAGACACGTACATTTATTCATGACCACTTTATATAATGTGCAGGTACCTTATGAGACTATGGAAACCGTTGTGTGTCCTACAAATACTGGTGCTCATTGGATTCTTTTAGTAAGTGCAACTTTTTTTTCTTTTGCTTCTAAGACATACATTTGAACATTATATATGAATAATATGAGAGGGCTTGCATTCGTTATAGAGTCCATAATGGAAAGTAGTATGTCATTTCATGGTCTCCCCTACTGTTTGCAGTTGTTATTATGTATTTATGTCAATTCCTATTATGTTACAGCAATTCAGAACCACAGTTTATGTGCTTCCTAAAAACAATTGACCAAGTGTTCACTTAGGTACAATCATAATTGGATACTTGGTTAGCATTGAAATTCCAAACTATACTGTAACAAGAAGATACAGAGTGCAAAGGTACACCAGCAGTCTCCAAAGGACAGAAGCATGTCATGTGCCACACAAGAAAAAAAAACAATAAAATTGTTTTAAAAAAAATTTATAATTTGAGCATGTGTAAGTCGGTGGTTGCACCACTTACAACATAAGTAAGGTCCCATATTTATAAAGTCAATACACTTTAAAAATTTAAGTTACACATAGTGCAGGCTCTTGAAATCATAAATTTATTCTCCATTAGAAATTGGAGGTTGCCATTGCATGAACCGGACTACCCTACAGCCTATCTAGTCTATTCACCAGTGTGGCAAGTGAATCAGTGATTACGACATATAGGGTGACCATGCTTCAATAAGGGTTAAACAACTCAAAACAGTTATTAACAATCGATGTAAATTTTTGAAACCAAACATGTTGGATTCATAAATCCACACATGTAAACATTGTTTGATGTATCTTTCCATGAACGTTAAAGCTCCTCCCAGGACCTTTGTTATAGACGTGTACAGCAAGATAGAACATCTGCCGCCCAAAAACATGTTTCTCCCATCCTGCTGTAGAGCCTAGCTTTCTTAAGGGTAAGGCAGAACCGAACATATCCTGTCACAGTGAGGTATGAACACCACCCGATATTATTTATTGTATTGCGTTATGTTGGGGTCGCATGGCAAAAACACTGCGACTAATTAAACAACACAATTGTTGCCTTCCCAGCATACTCCAATTTGCAACTACTTGATGGTGACCTTGCCTACCACTCTGCCGTAAAACTGTACACAGGACATGGGAGTTTTCTTCCCGACTGTCTACCCAATCTTTTTAGGTTTTGCCTAGGCACCTTATGCCCTGGCTCTGCGAGAGATGCTTTATACAGTGTACCAGGTGAAGCTAAGCCCACTTTCAAGCCATAACTTTGATTTCCTTGAATAAAAAATAATAAACACGTTAGTTAGATTCCTCACCTTAGAATATCCCCAGGCGTCAGACTGGATCCGGAAGAATTTTCTTCAGCAATACCCCTTGCGCAACGCTAGGCGTCATCTGCGGCTCCGCGTCCATCGTTGGCGTCGTGCGCCGGAATGACGTCGGAGTACTTAGACGCACCTTTTCGCGCTGATGTCAGTTCTTCTTTTTTCCGCGCCAGTAAGTGCCGATCTGGTAGAGCTTCACCTTTTAGTCTTTCTTTAATAAGTATTTTGATCCCTTTTGATCACTGTCTCGACATCTGGTGCCGGTAGGATGCCTGGTTTCAAGGCCAGCGATGACTGTGACCGCTTGATGTCGGTGACAGATCACCACCGCTGGTGCCTCTACTACGACGCGGAGTCGTGTTTGGACTGTAAGGCCCTGACCTCGAAAGCTAGGCGTTAGCGGTCCCGTAAGCTTCTCGAGCTTCGCCACTCGGCTACGCGCCCCTCTCGATCCCGGTCCAGGAGGAGGTCCAAGGATCGGTCACAGAGCCGCAGCCGACATCATCATCGCCTGGCTGGCTCCTCGACCAGACCACTGACAACATAACCGCCCTCAAACACGCCACCCGCAAGCACCACCAGCTCATCTGCACCACCAAGAAGACATCTCTGAAGGATCGACTGGACAACAACGCCCACGACAGCAAGGAACTCTTCAGCATCGTCAAGGAGTTCTCCAACCCCAGCACCGGCAACAACGACATCACCCCCTCACAAGACTTGTGCTACTCCCTCGCCTCGTTTTTCCACCGCAAGATTGCCGACATCCACAACAGCTTTGGCACACCACCCTCACACCCAAGCGTCAAACCAACGCCCCCCACCGCCATCCTCCGCACCTGGACCACAGTGACCACCGAAGACACAGCCCACACGATGAATACCATCCACTCGCGATCTCCGACTGACCTACCCCTGCCCCCACCACGTCTTCAACAAGGCCGCCTCCACCATCGCACCCCAACTCCGAGACGTCATCAACACCTCCTTCAACCCCGCCACCTACCCGTAGAGCTGGAAGCATGCCGAGCTGAACGCCCTACTGAAGAAACCAACATCAGACCCCACCGATCTGAAGAACTTCCGCCCCATCTTGCTCCTCCCTTTTCCGGCTAAAGTCATCGAGGATCGCCAATAGACAGCTTGCTGCCTTCCTCGAGACAAATGGATCCCTCAACCCCTCGCAGTCCGGTTTCAGAGCCAACCACAGAACCGAGACCGCCCTCATCGCAGCTACCGACGACATACAAGCCCTGCTCTACAACGGGTAAACAGCGGCACTCCTGCTCCTGGACCTCTCTGCAGCGTTCGACACTGTCTGCCACCGCACCCCTGTCCAACGCCTCAGCAACACTGGTATCCAAGAGAAGGCACTGAAGTGGATCATATCGTTGCTCGCCGGAAGAACATAGAGAGTCCGCCTCCCCCCTTTTCGATCAGAGGTCACCAAAGTCATCTGCGGCGTCCCGCAAGGATCATCCCTCAGCCCCAACCTCTTCAACGTCTACATGAGACCCCTCGCTATCATCGCACGCCAACACAACCTCAACATCATCTCCTACGCCGACGACACCAAGCTGATCCGCTCCCTCAACAGAGACCCCGATACCGCCAGAAACATCCTCCACGAAGGGATGAAAGACGTCGCCGAGTGGATGAAGAACAGCTGCCTGAAACTGAACTCAGACAAGACGGAAGTCCTCATCCTGGGACCATCACGCTCCGCTTGGGACGACTACTGGTGGCCCCCAGAGCTGGGCACCGCCCCCAGGCCGACAGACCACGCACGCAACCAGGGCTTCATTCTGGACTCCTCCCTCACGATGACCAGAAAAGTCAACGCCGTCTCCTCTTCATGCTTCCACAACCTCTGCTTTCTCCACAAGATCTTCCGATGGATCACGACCGAAACCAGGAAGACGGTCACCCAGGCCCTCGTCACCAGCCGACTGTACTACGGTAACACACTCTACGCTGGAACAACAGCCAAGCTTTAGAAAAGACTCCAACGCATCCAGAATGCCTCCGCCCAACTCATCCTGGACATCCCCCGATGCAGCCACATCTCCAGCCACCTGAAGGACCTGCACTGGCTCCCCGTCAACAAGAGGATCACCTTCAGGCTCCTCACCCACGCACACAAGTCTCTTCACGACCTGGGCCCCAAGTACCTCAACAACTGCCTGACCTTCCACACGCCAACCCGCCAGCTACGGTCTGCTAGCCTCGCCCTCGCCGCCGTACAACGCATCCAAAGGGTCACCACCGGAGGCAGATCCTTCTCCTACCTGGCGGCCAAGACATGGAACTCCCTCCCCATCCACCTTCGGTTGACCCAAGACCACCTCGCCTTCAGGAGACAACTCAAGACCGGACTGTTAGAAGCAGTAGCAGTCCCCTTCCCCCTAGCGCCTTGAGACCCTTGCGGGTGAGTAGCGTGCTTTAGAAATGTTTTGATTGATTGATTGATAGATTGATGTATCTGTAAGAAACATTAATTAGTTAGATTCCGCACCGAACCACACAGCCTCCCCGTTCTGCGAACTGACATCTAGGGTTAAGGTTATCACTTTCAGGCACCTAGACTTTTTTGGCACCAGTGTCGGTCTCTTGCATGGCTCTGCGTTCCTGGCGCGGAAAGCTATGTACAAGAACTGACGTCAGCACACGAGTGCGGTGTCTAAGTACCTTAGAAAGGTCCTACGCCTGCTATGCGGTTTTAGCTGTGCAGCTAAAGTTAGAGGAGACATGCAGCTGGAGTGGCTGTCTCCTTCCCATAATCATCGTCACATTTTTAGATTCTTCTGTTCCCAGAAAATCTTCACACACACAACATAAGGCACAAGAGCCGTTTTCTGCAGAGAACAAAGTTGGCCCGGCAAACCAATGCAGATATGACTCTCAGCACAGCACAACATTTTTCACATTAAATCATTTTGAAAAGGAAAAAATGGCGTGAAATACACAATAGTATGTGAGTGCTTTTTTAAAAAAAATGCAGTTCTCAGGAACACAGCTATATTGAGCCGCTGACCTCCTCACCTTGCCGGGGCACATTGTGCCCTGGCATTTGCAAATCACCTCTGTGGTGACATAGAGATACCCTACAACTTCAAGATCGAACCAGTAGCGGCACAAATCATTTTGTGTCAACAGGCATTAATCCAAATTGAAATGTCTCAATATTGTTGCTGCGTTAGCTCGGTTAAGTAGAAAGCAGTCAATCTTCGTTTTCATAATTGAAACATGTTGCTTTGTGAGGGTGGCCTCCTCCCCTTGTGCCAGCCCTGGTGGTCAGTATCCCAACTTTGCATCATCGTCACAAGACCTGTGCACTTCTTTGGCATGTGACCACTTTCACAACAACATGCGATGTGGCCGCCCATAACCATCCCACAACATCCGATACAAACACAGCTCTTTCTGTTTTAGCACCCAAGATGATATGATGCATTGCTTAAAACGTTAAATTTCCCAAAGGCGAAACCCGTTGCATTTCAAATGCTTTTTTTTTGAGGGACACTGTCTTTATCACAACCATTTATGGATGGTACTTAAAGACTTATTGGAGGTTGGGTCCATGGAATCTTCATGTGCAAGATTCAAATAACATACCATTTCAGTTGCGACCATCTGTACACTCTGAACTCCGTTGGACATCACTTAAGGAATACATAATACAAGAGGGGAGATTCATGCTGCTCCTGGTATCGTGATCTTACTTGTCTTTTTTTCTGCAAAGTCTGTGCCTGTGCTCTATACAGGTTATTGAACATGCCTGTGGTTATCAAACACACCAGAAGCAATATCCCTTGGAGAGAAGGAGTCAATTCAATGCATCTCCGAAAACATTAACGCTGCTGCAAATTTTGCCAATTGTGGGCTCCAATGCACTCCGACATGCTGAGTAACACAGATTATAGTTCAGCATCACTATCGAGGCATGCGCAGTCTTGACAATAACTTTGAGACCTGTTTCACCCTTTGGAAACCCTTTAACAGAACCCCTGTCCAATGAGTGAACTTGCATAGGCTGCTTGGCTCTCTAATCCATAGATCTTCAGGCTCAAATAAGTTACTAACTCCAGCATCCTCTTCTACAAAGATCTCCGACCCCATCACATTATCTGTAATTTGTGTGCCTGCATCTCTTGGCTAGAGGTCCTCGTGCTACTCATGTTCATTCGGTCCGTTACTTGTACCAAGGGTCAGGTTACGCACCTGTGTGCTCCAACACTTACATGTTGCCTCCTCCGACTCACATGCATGTGCGGAGTCCCTTTGACCTTGCTGTTCTTGACACTGCTTCCTTTTTTTTTGTTAACCTCATTGTTTTTAACTGGCAAGGCATGTTTGTGTTCCTGTCGCACAGTGACTACTTTGTGCTCAACATCAGAGATTGGGACAGCTCGTATCTGGCCCCTGGTCGTCTAAGGTGTCTCCTCGTCCACAGAGCTGCTACTTAAAGGACACCATCAACATCTCCTGCATTCTGACATTGTTGGACATTCGTCTTCAGTGCCTCATGTTCACTTTTGAGTGTCTTAAACTCTGTTACCTTTGCTTGCAGGTACCTCTTAACTTTCTATCAGCTTTGGGTTCCACCGGTCTCCTTCATTTTATTATCCAGTCTTAACTTTTTAAGTCATTCATTTTTGTTAAATGCCTTTTTAAAAACGGCACGTCACAGTATCCGTAAAAGAAGCATATCAGCTACAATTCTCTTCACAACTCCATCCACGGCTACGAGACGCACCAGCTTGCAACAGGTACGAAAAGAGCAACAAGCAGCGTGTACGACACGAACACATCTTTAATCCCATTGCACAGGCCAAAGAAGTACTCTACATCTATGACCGGATCAGGAACCGACGCCAACAGCGCTGGCGGTAAGTCAGACACCAACCACACAAAAAAAAACCCACGTACCCGCAATCTGGACTCTGATGTTCACTCGCGCGTGTTTCTCCGCTTTGTTCGCGCTGACTGTCATACGTGTCGGTTTCATAGATCTCTATTACTTGTGCTCCGGGTTTTCTGTGCGTGTCGGTTATGCTTCTTGGGCTTTGTGCGAGTAGATCAGGGTTTACACACATTGCATCGTACAGCACAGATCGGACATCGCGGTTAGTTGTCGGTCAGGTTCATTCCAGGATGGTGTCGGTTGTTGCAACTAGCATTTGTTTTCCAGCCAGATCATGGTTTTCCCTATGGCTCGGTTGTAAGGCTTGTATTCCGTACATGACGTTTGTAATTCACACGCGTTGCATTGTACTGCACGGGTCATAGGGTGCCGGTCCATGTATGTTTGTTGCTTGTCCGGCTCCGTGTCAGTCGGTACGTTTTGTGGACGGAATCTGAATCGGCCCCTCTGTGTGCTTTTTTTTATTTTTTTCACTTAACCTATACCATATCATTTTGCATTGTGAACATAAGTGCTTTATAGTCCTTCTCGAGTAAACATGAAATCTGTTCTGCAAATCTACCACTTATAGAGCTTTGTAAAGTTATTTTTGAAAACTGGAATCACCAAAAAAGTTCTCTCTATTGGTGCACGATGCTACACTTTCATAAGTGAGAACCATATACCAAGCCAGTTTTTGAAAGGGTGGATTATAATATTCTTCATACAAAAATATTTTTATTGTGGTTAGTACTGGGTTTTGCCATGTGGCACGACCCTACACCCCTATAAACATACTTTAATAAGGAATAGTAAACATTATAAATGGAAACATTACAGTCTAATTTCATAATGAGGAATAAGAACTATTGTTAATAATTTTGTTAGTAATTGTGTTAAATTTACAATTCATATGAGGTTATATTTATGTCTATAGAATAGAATTTAATTTAATGTTCTATACCTATGTTGATACGAACAGATATTTTAAAGTAAATATAACATTTAGTTATTGCGTTTGTCTTTCTGAGTATGTTTTCACAACAAATTTCACTTAATTCACCACAGGTATTGAAACCTCTTACAAAGAAAATTTTACTGTATGACTCATTGACAACCGATCCCAAAAGTTACAAACAGTTATTGACTAATTGGAGGTACCCTTTCCCCAAAATTATTTGCTTTTTCTATTTTGTATTTGTAAGATTTATTTAAAAAAAAAAAAATCATATAATGTTGTTTTTCCATTAGAACATTATTGGAGACCATGTTTTTTTATTGTTTGTTAAGGATTAATTCAGATGGAAAACCAGTACATTTGTAACATCTTAATTCATATGTCTCAAAAGCACTTTCCTACAGGGTGTGAAGCGTCCAGGCTACAATAAATGGGAATTGGTGGTACAATGTACCCAAAAGCAAAGAGACGTCTTCAATTGCGGTGTTTTTTGCATGATGGTAACGAATTTTCAAGTTATTATTAACCTTAACTGGTGTTATGAAATGTAACAGTGGATAATTGTAAATTAAATAACTGTTTGCATTGATTTTTAGTAATAATTTTTTAAACAAATATTATAAAATAGTCACAAGTGCTTTTTCTGAAATAATTTGCAGGAGAGGGAGAGTTCATTGATGATAAAAAGCCAGCGTCATGTAAAAACACTTAAACACACATTCATCCGGATTACGATGTCGGTTTTGAATCGCATTAAACCTTCATGATTGCGTAAGCAGAATTGCCAACAAGGAGTCCAAGTTCATATTTTCAAATTATGAATCTGATATCTGAGTTTTCTGTATGATACAGAATTTTTTCAATTGCACCTTATGCTGATCTTCGCAGCACAAGCCACATTAAAAAAATGCTTAGTTTAATGAACACTGCACAGTCTTGCAGGCTTCTTGAGGTGGCAGCCACATGTGGCTTGTATTTGATGTGGCACTACATGTGCCCACAACTACACAATGTGGAGGACAAGGGGAGTATGCAGCCCTGTTAGTGGTTACCAAAGTCATTTTTCAAAAGACTTTTAATTGGTGTTTGGCCAGTGTGAAAGTGCTGAATAAAAAACAAAAATGTGCCTTGAAAATGGAAGCAAGGCTGTATCGGTTGCCTTTCCGAGATTAGATTGCTGACGGCGGCACAGACTAAGTTAAATCGCCCATTGGAAGCAGGTTGGGATTCCAGCTTGGGTATCAACAAAACCAAAAGTAGTGTAATAATGTGGTTTGATTGAGAACTGTGATGTTGTTCCGAATAACGGAAATAAGATGTTGTATGGCTTTGAAAATGACATCCTATTAACACAATATTTGTTTTTACGCACAATAATGTAAAACATGATCTTTTTAATAACAGACAGTTTACTCTAAATTAATTAAGGAAAGTAAGAATTTCCAATATTTTCTTAGTTTGCAGGTCACTACCTCAGTCATCAGTCGCTAACAGAAATTACCCAAAATCCTAAATGTATGGATGATTTAAGAATCAAGATTGCGCTTGATCTAATGGAGTCATCAGGTTAGAGTTGAAAAATGTATATGTCTCTTTTTGGTTTATATGTAATCCCTTTGTGGCAACTGAATGTTTTGAATCCATTGCTAATTATTAATAAATATAAAAGTGTGTTATTATTTAAAATTAAATGTAAATGTTTGAGTATGTTAAAAAATGTCATTTTTCTTGCAATTAATTTTTGAAAAATTATTACACCGTCAAAGAAGAATGTCAAGTTTAGAATATAAAATATATATTTTTTTGGTAATTATTGAATATTACCTATATGACCTGTACTTAGGGGCTGATTTAGATAGCAGTCGGACATAAGTCAGCCCACCATATTAATGTTGATGGGACCGGCAGCCAGATTTCCGGCAGTCCCAATAGCCCAATTCGGATGCGCCCCCCATTAGGGCAGGTGCATACTGGCCATTTAACATTGCGAACGGTGCTTCAGGCAACAGCACATTCCGCAATGTTAAAAGGCTCTTATGTGCATTTTAACAGTACAAAGTATCAGGCACAAGGTGGTGCATGCCACCTTGTTCATGTAAAAAATTTGTGTGTACCCGTACACCCCAAAGGCACAGTGCGACCTCAAATAGTGCTTAATAAACGTGCACCAAAATAGACTATCAGTCTGTCTCTTTGGAGGCTGGATATCCGCCGCAAAAATACATATGGACGGGCTCATACTAATAACTAGGGCGGTGCGTGTAAAGCACCGTAGCAATGAAGACCTTTTTAAGGGTTACACAAGTCAGAGATAAAATGACCGACTTGCAAGACACGCCGTGTAAACAATGTGATTTCCACCGCCATCCGAATTTTGGGGTGGTTGAATCACATTGTGATGGTGGGAGGATCAACACCACCGGCACGGGGGTGGTGATCCTGCTGCCATCATAAAGAGACCCTTTTTTTAAAAATGGATGATTAGACTTGTAGCAATGAATCCGTTAATGTAACAACAGACATGCTTCTCTCTTTACATGTATGACTTGGTATGCATTTAAACATGCACATTATCTGCCATCATAGAATTCCTGAATCTGTGGTTAAACATGCAAATTTTTCAAAATTGTAATATTCTTAATTTCCTTGATTGTAGACATATGCATAAAAAATAGTAATTTTTATAAAGTTAAAAACATGTAATTGAAACACCAGATAAGTGTAATTTCTATTTTATTTTACTATTAAGATGTTCTAATTTAACTGAATATTACATCTAGATTCTGTTGACGAGTTCTGCGGGGTCTGCAACGAAAAGAAGTCACCTGAAGATGAACATCAATTTCTGGTAATTTTTTATTTTTTATAGCAATAATATTTGTAAATATGTGAATAAAAATAACTTGGAAAGCAGAATAAACTTATTTTTCAGTAATCATTTTATTAAATTTACATTTTACATAATGCACCAATAATTTTTTTAACAGATCTACAGTGTTCCCTCCCACAAATAGTTTTTGATAAATGTGGTAAATTGTTAATGCTCCTGGTAATTGGATAACCGGAACACTTGTGTATGGTTAGGGGTGGCTCATCTACCCAATGCCTCTCAGGCAGTGCGATCGAGAAATTACAACTTTTTCACTGGAGCATCACTGTGACTGCCAGCTCTTCCACCACCATGAAAATTATGGTATAAAGGAAATGAATGAGGCATTGCAGAGGCCCCGTGCTTAAAATGCATGTGCATGTACACCGGGTGTGATTACTTTTGCCCACCTGTGCGCATGTTGATTGGGTAATGGACCACATGGTTTTAGAGTTAATGATGTGCATGAAACATGTAGTGCAGTTCTATTCCAAAGAGGCACCTCCGTGGGTACTCTCTGAAAATTTGGCAGGAATGGTTTTGCATAGATTTGAAGTGCAACGCGTCCCCTCAGTCCAATATTAGTCATTAGATAGCTCCAAAGCGGAGGTAGACTAGCGGTCCATGACTTAGATGTAAGTTATATGGCTTGCCACTTGTCCCGGCTGATGCAGTGTCTGTTGTTGGAAAAAAAAATAAAAAAAGGTAACGTAACACGGATCCTCCAGATGACATAGCTCTATCAAAGATCCATTTACTGGTGCGGCAGAACATATTTGAAGACACAATGTAAACCATGTTGGTGGACAGCTTCTGAGCTATAAAGATGAGATTGCTCAAGACACCATACTCCATGGACCTACCTATCTCAATACTAAGTGGTCTTACACAGTGAGACTAGTGGTCGTTGTATGAGTTCTGGGTAGGGACGGGTCAGAATTTAAATAGGGGACTAATACCAATATTGTACACTGCTCACATTCAATGGAATAGAAGCAGAATAATAATTTCGGGAATGAAACTTCCTGACGCATGTGGGCCTTGCCAGAAGAATTAGAAAACAGTGGGGATTGAGAGGCATTGAGCCGCAAATCTCAGACGTATTTAGATATGTTGCTGTATCTGCTTTGAGGATGAAGACTGTCTCCTAGTTCTCAAAAGCAATGAGGCAAGAAATGCAAAGTACGGGTTGGAAATTACAGTGAGAATAAGACCTGTGGATGCAGATCCCAGATGTTGAGTCGGTGGAAGATTCATTAGCGTAACCTTAAAATTATCTAACAATACACAATTATGGAAAATCAAAATCTAAATACTGGATAGAGCATACCTCACCACGTCATGTAATATGAGGTATTTTGTGATGGAGGCAGCAGCATGCCAAAAATGGGGAGAGAGAGAGAGTGACATATAATTAGTTTATTTGTGAGCTGCAGTAAACAAAAGTCCTTTTGGGAGTACGTGTTTAAACAGAGTGTTTTCTCCACTATTGACGTATGATAGTGTCCACACATGTTTCTGGATAAACTTATGAAATTAAAAATGAAAGAAATATAACGTCATTTCTTATGGAGAAAATATGAAGAAAAAAATAGAAAAACCTTTATATTGTTAACAATAACGAAGCCAAAGGGTCTTTGTGGTAAGAAGGCGGATATTGCGCTGGGTCGTTTTATGGACTCCCGGGCTACGGGCAAGTCCTTAGGTCTCTCGTACCCACGGCAGCAAACTTCTGCCTTTCGCACCTTTTGTGGCCAAGGAAGGGGTGCCTCCTCACGTCCGCCGACCCACCGGCCAACAAAACAACCTGCATGAGGTCAGGGGCGTGGTTTTCCACAGAGCCGGTATGGGAGGACAATGTGCCGGTCATTCCACATCCACCCCGACACCATCCGACTCAAAGGGCTACAAGTCCGAGATTTCTGGACCATCCCACCACAGTGGGTGGCATGGTTTGCCCTCACCTGCTCCACTGGTGGTCCATTACTTAGGACAGGTGGGTGCTGCAAATAGTCCAAAGGGGCTACTCACTCCCCTTCGAGACGAACCCTCCAGCCATGCCACCGCAATACCACCAAAAGTCGTAGGATCACTTGAATCTGATGCGGGAGGATTTTACTGTCCTCTTGGCAAAAGAGGCCGTCGAGCGCGTTCCTGGGCCTGAAGTAGGTCGTGGTTGCTATTCCCACTACTTTCTGGTTCGAAAGAAGGGCAAAGGGGGCCTACGCACTATCTTGGACCTCATGAGCTTCAACGCCTTGCTTATGAAGGAGCGGGTCAAGATGCTCACGCTAGTTCCGGTTCTGGCTGCCCTCAATCCTGTAGACAGGATGGTAGTGTTAGACTTGGAGGACACTTACTTTCACATCCCCGTCCTGCCGGCCCATCGGCGTTACCTGCGGTTCACTGTGGGTCAGGAGCACTTTCAGTTCACCGTGCTCCCCTTCGGCCTCACCAGTGCCACTCGGGTGTTCACACAAGTGATGGTGGTGTTTGCAGGTCATCTGTGCAGATGAGGGGTTACAGTCTTCCCCTATCTCGATGACTGGTTGTTGAAGGCAGGCTCGCCCCAGCAAGTCTTCTCCCACCTCCAGACTACGTCCAACCTCCTGCATCCGCTGGTGTTCTCCATCAATGTGCCAAAGTCGCACCAGAGTCACTGCCAGAAGCTCCTTTTCATCGGAGCCTTTTTCGATTTGGCACATTTCCGGGTCTATCCACTGGAGCAGCGGGTCAGTGCTATTCAAGCTCTGATTCCCATCTTTTCCGCCTCTATCCTTGCTTTCGGTCAGGTTGGTGCTGTGGATTCTGTGGCTGATGGCCTCCTGCATCCTGTGAGTGAATTACACCATGCGGCGCATGCGTGCTCTGCAATGGAAACATAAGTTTCAGTGGGCCCAGCATAGAGGCAACCTATCCGACCATGTCTTGATCTCGGATGGCACTGCGAAACAATTGCATTGGTGGTTCACGGACAGCGATTGGGTGAAGGGCAGATGGCTCTCCCTAACCCCAACCGGAGCATGTAGTAGTGACGGATGACTCCCTCCTGTCTTGGGGGGGCCATATGGGAGAGGCGGAGATCATTGACCTATGGTCTCCGGCTGAGTCTCGACTCCATATCAACATGCTTGGAGCTGAGAGCCATCCGACTAGCACTGAAAGCCTTCCTTCGCTCTTTCCGGGGAAGTGTCGTGCAGGTGTTCACGGACAACACCACCGCCATGTGGTATTGCAGCAAACATGGCGGGGTAGGGTCGTTGACGCTTTGTCAGGAGGCTCTGCGCCTCTGGACATGGCTGGAACACAAGGGCATCACCATGGTGGTTCAATATCTGGCGGGCTCTCTGAACACCAGAGCAGACTAACTCATCCGCCAGTGCATGATGGATCACAAATAACGTCTGAACTTGGACTTGGCGCAAGGTCTCTTTCTACAGTGGGAAGACCCTTGTTTAGATCTATTCACCAACAAAGAGAACGCGCAATGTCAGCAGTTCTGTGTGTTTGAATTTGCAAAAAGGCACTCGCTCTGAGACGCTTTTCGTCGCGAGCGGAGTTGCGGTATGTTGTACACATTTACGCCTATACCACTTCTGCCCAGAGTGCTGAAGAAGATAAGGCACGCCCGGGCCCTAGTCAAATTAGTGGCTCAGGATTGGGCACGAAGGTACTGGTATCCAGAGCTACTCGGTATGTTAACCGATCCTCCGATACGTCTGCCTCTTCAGGAGGACCTTATGTCGCAGCAACAGGGGGCGTACCTTCACCAGAACCTGTCCAGCCTCCACCTCCATGCGTGGAGTTTCAGCGGCGGCATTTGATGCCATTTGACTTGCCTCCTGAAGTCTGGGATGTCCTTCTGGCCGCAAGGCGTCCCTCAACAAAAACGGTATACGCCTACAGGTGGAACAAATTTGTGGAATGGTGCACAGCAAAGGCTGTGGATCTCCTTTACGCCCCTGTTTCTCAGGTTCTACTCTTTCTTCATTCTTTTGGCAAGCAGCGCTCTGCTATGGGGACCTTTGAAGGTTATGTTTATGCAACCTCTAAAATATAGAGGCTTCCTGATCAGCCTTCTCTTTTCAAGTCCCCTGTAGTTTCACATTTTCATAAAAGCATTACCCACATGTTCCCTCCTGTCCCTTTCGTAATGCCTCAGTGGGATTTGAATCATGTCCTGACAATTCTGATGTGCGCTCCCTTTGAGCCTCTTCATAATTGTCCCCTTCGTCTTCTGACTCTTAAGACTGCTTTCCTGTTAGATGTCACCTGGGCTAGACGGGTGAGTGAGCTCCAGGCTCTATCATCTAAGCCTCCTTTTCTGTATGTTCATACGGACAAGGTTGTCCTCCGGACTCGTCATTCTTTTCTACGGAAAGTGGTGACACCCTTTCACATTGTGCAATCTGTCACCTTGCCCACCTTCTTTCCTGCTCTGCATCGTCCAAAAGAGGAAGAGAGGCTCCACCGTCTGGATCAAAAATGTGTGCTCTCCTTGTATTTGGACGTGATCAAACATTTCCGGGAGGAGGACTAAATTTTAGTTATATACGTAGGTGCTAATAAGGTGAAAGCTGTACACAAGAAGACCATGCCAAGGTGGGTCGTTTTGTGTATAAAGATCAGGTAGTATTTGTCTAAAAAGGACCCTCCTGTTGGGCTGGGAGCCCATTCCACCCGGGCCACAGCGGATACAACTGCCCTGGGACGGGGAGTCCCTTTGAAGGACATCTGTCCGGCGGCGTCGTGGGCTTCACTGCACACGTTCGCCTGGCATTATTGCCTAGATAGCGAAGTAAGGAGTGATGGCTTCTTTGGCAGTTCTGTTCTCCAGGACTTTGTGTTGTGATCTTGGTTTGCAGACCCACCACCGGTGTTGGTATTGCTGTGGTATCTATTCTAAGGTGAGGAATATAAGTAACGTGTTTCTTTCAGATAAAAAAGTTAATTACCTTTGCTAACGATGTCTCTGTAAGAAACATTAGTTAGTTAGATTCCTAATCAGACCCATCCTGCCTCCCAGTTCTGGAAACAGACACCTAGGGTTAAGGTTACCCTTTCAGGCCCCTAGACTTTTTTTGCACCAGTATCGGACTCTTGAATGGCTGTGTGTTCCTGGCGTGGAAATCTATGTACAAGAACTGACATCAGAGCACGAGGGCGGCGTCTAAGTACTCTGACGACGTCATTCCTGCGCAGGACGCCAACAACGGGCAAGGAGCCACATTAGACGCCTATCGACGCGCAAGGGGTTTTGTTACAAAACTATTTCCGAATCCAGTCTGACGCCTGGGGCTATATCTAAGGTGAGGAATCTAACTAAATAATGATTCTTGATGATACATCGTTACAGAATGTAAGTAACTTGTTCTTTAACAGCAAACAAAATCGGTTTCTGTGAAAGCATCATGACCCTGGGAAAAAAATTAGTGGCAGTACAATTTCAAAGTTCACTTGTAAAATACTTAATTAAACTGTAAAGTGCATTGTCAGATGTGCGAATGTTAATATACTATGCCCTGGACTGTAATGATCCCTGCGGTATGTGATATAAGGCATGTTGTAAGGCTGTTTTACCAATATTTCAGTTTACTCTTTGTGCAAAGAGTAAATAAGGTATTTTTCCTGATGCTTTTAAAATCTTTAATTTTGTTTGCAGTATTTAATGCCTCCTCTATTGGAAGTTTGTGTGAGTTGATTCCAAACTACCATTATGGTGGCACAATGCAAGGTGTTGTTTAAAGGGACCCTTCTTAATACCAATGCTCTAACAACCAGGTATTATAATTAATGAAAACTTTGAGAGGTGAAGCGCCAATGTGATAATAAGCATGCATTGACCATGTTTTGTGAAAACCCGAATAGCACTAAGATACTAGTTTTGATGAACCTAGTGATTATCAGGAAAACTTGCATCACGTATCGTTTTTAAATAATAGTTTTCCTTTTTAAATTGGGCACGGTTACTATGCAAATTGTTTACAAATGTCAAAAATTTTACCAGCATACAATTTAAAGGGATTAACATTGATTTATTCATTTCCTTTTCCAACAGTCGTTTTGTGATGAATGCGGTCGTTGGATTCATCTTGAATGCATTGAAACAGATGCATCATCCTTATTGGCGATTGATGGTTTTAGATGCCGAAAATGCTTATAATGCTATTTATTTGTGCAGTGCTGTAAGAGTATTAGAAACACAACATCTGTGATGTGAAGTGTGATTTTTAGATGCATATAATCTATTTTATATTTATTTTTAAGAGTAATATAGGTGTTTAATTTGTTCACATATCATATGTATTATGTAAAATTATATGTAATATTTATTTTTCGTAAGCAGAACAGTGTTTTGTACTTGAGTGTAAATATATTTGACAACATTTGAAAAATAAAAATTTAATGGTTTGACTCTTTGTAGTCTTTGAAGCATTATTCCAAGCAAACATGGACAAAGTCTCTTTCCTTGTCATAACATGAGAATTATCTTTTTTGAGAACATGTATCAATGGGATATGCAATCCAAAATATTTCACCCAAAAAAAAAAAAAGAAATAATTGTTTTTTTGGACAATTCCTTAAGAGTTACAAAAGATCAATGTTAAATAACACATGTTGCTACTTTCTTTGTTAACTAGATTCCCAGTGTAGTTTCAATATGTAATCCATGACCTGAATCTACTTTGTGTGTGAGAGATACAATAGCTATGTACAAATGCTAAGAAGGTTGGGCGACTTAGTGTTCTAAACATACTTGTCATAATGCATCCTAAGCAATAAAGACACAGTTCTTGTTTTAATTTGTTTTGGGGACAAAGACTTTAAGAGTTATGTGTGAACTTTCTTCTTTTGTTACATTTTTGTTAGTGTGGTCTGGAAATAACATACATGATTTAAATCTAAGATTTCGTCTTACGTAATACAGTATATGTGTTCATAAACTAAGATTCTTAATGCAGTTACAGCTGTAACTGCATAGAGTTCCAATGCATGATAATTAATGAAGATATATTAAAGTCCAAATGTAAACCATTAAGAAATATGAAATTGTAAAATTTTAAAACAACCGACATAAAGGTTAAGTTACCTACCTTATGTAAGGCATATTGTGATAGAGACATGACCTATCCAAATATTCATTAATTTTCATTTTCCAGACGTCATGATAGATATTTAAGATGATTGTTAATGGAACCCCTGTGTGACGTAACGGGTTGCCAGTCTACTACGCGTATCATCTTCGGATTTTTGTCCTGCATCATTGTGATATTTGCATTGTGTATGTCGCCAACTCTAATTTGCGCTTTTCTCATGACTTTTCACTTCTTTCCATGCTTTAAGCGCCGAGTAATGAAGTGAATGGCCGTGGAGTGTTATTAATTACAACTATTGCCCTGAAGGGTCTTGCCTTTGAACCCTAAATAAATCAACAGTGTTTTGAGTGAAAAGTAGGTCTGTAAGGAAACTGCTGCAACATAAGGTCTGACAGTTGATGAATTACCAAAGTGAGGGTGACTTCTCTTACATGATTGAGACCGATACCTCAGAAATTACTTAACTTTTGAACAGATACACAAGCAATACCTTCCACTTTGGTGGTACCAAGGAAAATTAAAAACAATAAATCGTGCCAAACTGACCTATCAAAATGGCCATCCATGCAAACATGAAATATAAAGAATGAAATGTCCAAAGGACGTGTACTAGGATGTAGAAGTGGCAACTTAGTAGTGTTCTTTAATGAGAATACAATGCATGATACTTGTGTTTGGCTGACTTTGCCCTGTCATAATTGTCTGAAAGACCGTAAAAAGGTTTTATCTTTGCTAAATTGTTAAGGATATTGATACGGAGGATGAGCATGCAGGATTAGGTCATCTTTTAGAAAATCTAGCCCCTTATTTGCTACAGGCTACACTATATAGAATTTAAAGATTATCCATGAACAATGTATTTAAATTGAGACAGACAACGCAAATTTAGGTTACAAACAATGGTGACGTTACAATAATATGGAAGGTCATCATTTGGCCTCGGTCTCTCTTCTCAACACTCGCTCTGCTGTTAAACACCAATTGGAGCTCTTTGACTTTATCAAAACTTACAGTCCTGAGATTTTTTATTTAATGTAAACCTGGTACACTGCCAATTCCATACCTGATGTTCTCACTTCTCCCCCATACTCCTACTATATCCTCCGCGCTGACCGCCCTGAGGGTAAGATGGGGGGCGTAGTGGCTATGATTGTTTGTTCTAACCTCCTATTTCAACCTCTTCATCAACTATCTATTCCATCAGTCGACCTCTTGGTGGTACGTTCTACCAATCTCGAGTCCCCTCTCACTGTTGTACTGCTTTATCGTCCCCCTCAATCCATGTCCCACTTTATCCCAGCCTTACAGGATCTTGTAGCCACCCTGGTCGTTAACAACTCCTCTATTTTGTTATTAGGTGATTGTAATTTTTGGCCAGGGGACTCACGGAAGACTCTATGTCTAAAGTTTTTTCTGACACACTACATACCATTAACTTCATGCCTCATATTTTTGTTCCCACAAACATTCACAATGACATTCTTGACCAAATCTGGAACGTCAATCTTCCCATTTCCATACCTAATATATCCCCTTGGGTTTGGTCTGATCACTTTTTGATCATTTTCTCTGCCCCTTTGCCAAATGAAAAACCTTCAACCTTGTACAAAAACACTTATGCTCTAAATTGGAATACAGTAGATACCGTCACTCTAGGTCTTTAATTAGCCCCTTTCGCTCCTACTCTGAGTGACTACCGATTAAATAAGCAGGTAACCCTTATCAATACCTGGCTCTCTGAAGCATGGAATCAGATTGCTCCTCTGAGATGTGTCAGAATCCGTCGCCCGCACGATCCCAACAGATGGTTTTCCAATAACCTAAAATCTCAAAAACTAGCACTTCACCAGGCGGAGCGCCTCTGGCGCCGTAAATACTGTCCCGATTCAAAGCCTCACTATTTGGCCCTGTTGCAGGTGTCCAAAAAGTGAATTATCTCCGCATAGCAGGAATATTTCAATCCGAAAATTCATCTGGCAACTAAGAAACAAAAAGAGATCTTTAGAATTGTGCACAAACACTCTGGCTCTAATAGTGCTGACTCTAGGCCCATCCCTTGTCAAACCCTGTGTAATGCTCTCAACAATTTCTTCATTGAGAAGATTGCCATCATAAAACAGAATATCCCTTTGGCACCTGCCTCCTTTACCTGTCCCCCACGACCCCAGCCATCCTCCTCCATTGATCAATTCCATTTGAGGTCTTCCACTATATCCTGGGAAAACTTACTTAGGGTTACCCTGCTGATCTTTGCCCAGCACACATCTTAAGAGCGATTTTCTCCCGTTGTCCGGAACCTCCTATTACACTTCTTAATACCTCCATCACCCTCGGTTCTGTACATGACTCTTTCAAATCTGCCACCATCATACCCATCCTCAAAAATCCCTGTGCCGATACAGCGGTCCCTTCAAATTTCAGACCCATCTCATTGTTGCCACTCTAAAGCCAAATTTTGGATTGTCACATTACGACTTCACTCTCCAACAACATCGAAGCCCATCACCTCCTAGCAACCAATCAGCCCTGTTTTCTGCCAGCTGACTCTACGGAATCTGTTGTCCTCTTGGAAGTAGATGAGCTCAGGCGCAGCGCCGATACCAACTCCCCCCAGGCCCTAGTCAACCTCGATCTCTCTGCCGCCTTCAAAACGGTCGATCATTCCATCCTTCTCGACCGTGTCGGAGGCGCCGGCCTGTGGGGTTCGGCCCTGGCCTGGCTCACCTCCTTTCTAACCTGCCGCACTCAGGCTGTTAGCCTGGAGGGCTTCCTTGCTACCATCAACCCAGTTACCTGCGGAGTTCCCCAGGGCTCGTCACTATCTACCCTCTTATTTTAATCACTAAATTTAACCCATTATTGTTGCTTTACAGGATATGGAGGTCACGGCGTTTAATTACGCAGATTACCTCAAGCTCATCTTCAATCTCTCTGCCTCACCTGATGGTATTCTCAAGGTGCACTCCACGCTTACGTTAATATTCAACTGGATGAACTCCAACCAATTGAAATTGAACCCTGATAAGACCGAGCTGGTTCTTTTTGGTGGCCCATCCAACCCCTGGTCTTCTGCTTTCTGGCCCCCTAACCTTGGTTCCCCTCCCTCACCTTCTGCATCTGTGCAAACCCTGTGCATTAAATTTTGTCAAGACCTCTCCATGCGCCCTCAGATTAGTTCCGTAGTGTCTTCATGTTTTTTGGCCCTAAGAACAATTAGCAAAAATTCACGATACTTTTGAATTGAAGCTCTTAAACTCATCATTTTAGCACTTATCTTGTCCCGCCTGGATTACAGCAATGCCCTTTTCGTAGGCATTCCTGCCTATGAATGTCGCCGCTTACAACTCATCCAGAACCAAGCGGCCCGCCTCATCTATAGGCTTCCTAAATCTAGTCACATTACGCCTGTATTAAGGACTCTGCACTGGCTACCCATCCGGGAACGATCACTTTTCAAGATAGGCTGCCTGACTTTCATGTCCCTCACTGGTACTGACCATGCTGCAGTTGGATCTCAAATAATAGCATATGTCCCCTGCCGAGACCTTCGCTCTTACACTCTGTTCCTTCTTGAAGTGCCACGTTTCCGTAATTAGAAATCTGTTGGCAGCAGATGTTCTACTCTTGCCCATTTTTTCTGGAACTCACTTCCTCTTGCTATACGTTCCACCCCTTCTTACTTAGATTTTCGAGCCAAACTTAAAACTCATTTGTTCTCCCTAGACTTCCCTTTGAAAACTCTTTCATCCCCGTCTTTTTCTCAGGTTTAGTCTCCGGCCTACAGCGTCAAGAAGCCGCTTGATGATAGAGCGCTATATAAATTTTTTTCAACTTTCAACTTTCATTTATTTTAAAAGTCCAAATCATAAAATGTGTTAACACCTTACAATGCAGAGATGACGTTTTGTTGAGCACTACCTTGTCTGCAAAGCTAGGTGTCTGCAGCTGACTCATCCTACTTGCATTGGTTTATTACCATTAAAACAGATCATTTGATAGTGAGCAACCAAAGAGGAAAGTTGCCCATTTTTAAATATGGTGTTGATAATAAAGTAACTGAGAACAAAAATAATGTACAAGTAAGGTATAATAAATGTTGAAAAGATAAAATACTGGATTAACACATTAAAAAATATTTTTTATAAAGGACACTTAAAAGGGGTGACTGGTCGTGCTGTGAAGGGAAGATGAGAGGGCAAAAAAAAATAGACATTCAGATTTTAAGCAGAAGAACACTGGATGGACAAAGAAATAATTAATAAGACAATTGCTGGAATACAGTAAGATAGGTGGTTGACAGCCCATTGTGTACAATGTTTAGAATTGTTGTCACTTTTGCAGTCATATACCAATTTTGTTGCGGGATCTCATGTTGCCGTAATAATTTCACAAACTCTGAAAATATGTTTGAAACTTGACATCTGACAATGACAAATCACCACGCAAGCTGACAAAGGTTATACTGGTTCTGGCAGAGATTAACAACAACCGCAATCTCTGCTGCTGCAACAGAACATCCTCCATGAGTGGCAGTCGGATTGCAGGATCTGTGTTTATTGTCATCAGTTTGTGGTACCTGAATATCTAAAGATTTCTGCGCCCCTAGAATGTCTTTTGGCCATTTTTTCTGGAGCGTTTGTAAGACTCTTGCCAGAAGTGGCATGGCTGTTAATGATTAAAGGAAGCGTGAACTATACTACCAACGAAAAACGTTGCTGACAAATGATCTTCAAATTCAATATTCAATCTTCCAAAAGAAATACATTGATATTTATCATCAGAGGCAAAACGATCTAACAAATTTTCTTCCATAGGCTGAAAGAGTCCTTTTTCACGGATGGTGAATGCAATGGTGTTTTTCAAGGCACCGTCAGCTACGTTTGTCCGCTGTGGTATTTACTAAACCTATACAGATGTTAGGCCTACAGGGACATGACATGTTGTCAAAGCCAAACCTAAAGGCACATGGCCGCTCCACACAGGGTTCACCGCCCAAAGTCGCCCAGATTATTGCAGTACAACATGACGGTCAAGTTGTATGTGAATACAAGAACCAGCCTACCATGCAAAAAGGCTTTTCTAAACAACAATATTGTGAGGTGATCCAAAAAGGTGATATGGAGGTTGGCTTCCACCGGGGATAAGCACCCTCTGCAAACCAACTCTCACACATGGCCTCCACATGCCATAAGGTAAGCATCCCAAAATACTGTGACATATGGTTTGTGAAATAAAAGTGTTCTGCGTCTGACCAAATAGCAATTTCTTAACAGACTGAACAGGTAAAGAAATAACATCAAATAAGTGATCCAGGTAGGTGTTTTTAGACAGAAGCTGTTCCATTTTGAACGTAAGGTCACATTCCTGACCCTAACTGTGGAATTTTGCATTGTACACAAGCTGGATGCAGGAGAATGAACAGCACGATAATCATTATCTTTTAAATCCAAGATCAATGTTCCAAGATCAGTATCGTAGCCAAAATATCCTGTAATGGATGATTTGTACGATAAGCCTGAAACTGCACAGTGTGCAGAACTGCTAGGATGAAAGGAAGCGTCTGAGCGTGAGGCAGTTGCGACTTCAGCAAGTTTATAACGAACCAGACAAAATGCAGGAAGTACAGGTTTGTCGAAAGGTTGGAGATAGCTATGGATGGTCCCATCTTCAAAAACCAATTTTCGAGATGATTGAAGACAGGAAAACTTGTCTCCATAGAGGAGCTGCAATCACCTCTCTCCCCATATTGCATTAATGAACACAAATTCACATTTGACTATGTGTGCTTGTGCTGAATACTGTGTACGCACGTAGAATAAAGTATCATACGTAGGGGCATATTCCAATGTCGGACATACTCATGTACGTCCAACATTGGTCATGCGCCATAACCGACCAACCTGCTGTTGTCATTTACAGCACTGCTAGTAGGATGTGGCAGAACAGGGTTCGCTTGCAATCGTATACAACACAATGCATGCATGCATTCCGAGCGGAATGGAATGAATTCATGCATCGTTAAAAGCAGGGGAGCAGTTCATCCATGCACCATGTGTTCGGCAACCCTAAGGTGCATGCAACCAGTTACAAAGATCCACTGAGGAGCACTTTATGTGCCCCATTAGGCAGGCTCACACACAAAGACAGTTCTCGACTGCCTTTTTGTGCCTCAAATCCAAAAAATAAAAATCTGAGAAAAAATGCCATTGAAATCCCTTGTTTGCAAGAGGCGGCAGGGGTAGTACTGAGGGAGTTGCAGACGGCATACAGGCCGAGGCTGTTGACCACAATCTGGAAATACGTGTGGGATTCCTTTCCGATGGAGCCCATCGGAATGGGTTGGTCAGGAAGGAATCCGCACGACACGATAATAATCTGTCTGTAGGGCTCAGACAGTTGTTCTCAGCCGATCACAACGAGATCTAAATCTGTCCCTTACTTGTGAGTTTTGAACTGCACCATGTGTGGTAACATCCTATTTTATTTTTTTATAACCAAAGGTCTTTTGATGGCTCGGTCAGACGTTGAGATGGTGTGTGTTGGAGGCAATTCAGACCAACACAGTAATCTGTTCTCCAATTTTTGCAAGCTCTGTTATTTGTTTGCAAATCTTGTTTTAAGTTATGTAATTTTGTGAAAAGAAATTATTTTAATCTTTGTGTTTTATTTATTTATTATATATATATATATATATATATATATATATATATATATATATATATATATATATATATCTCATGACACAAGTATTTAAATGATTACCTGCGTAAAAAAAAAAAAAACAATTTGAACCTAACACTAGCATACTATAACGAAAGAGTAATGTAGCAGTATTATAATAAGAAAGTGTTATGTCATGATCACCTTCAAACTTTTTAAACACTGTGACCCTCATTTTGATGTCATGTGGACCTCAAACAACATGCCATCGTGGTGGTCCAACAGAAATCATGAGTAACGTTCAGACTGCTAGATTTTTATACCACGGGCCTAAGGGATAAGGTTCTTGGTAAATACCTCTAACAATTGGTAAGGCAGTTGTAGATTAGTATATACAAAGAAGTTGGTTAATATGCAGTAGCCGTTATATTATTTCTACCATCCATGCCCCATAGCCTTTTCCGAGTGGTCCAACAAAATCAGAAACTTTGGAAAGGTGAGTTTGTGTCTGCCCATAACAGGGGTAACAGCAGACTTTGCAATATTCCCCTTAATCCTGAAGCCTATATTATTTGAATCCTATTGCGGATTTTGAGATTAGCATGTAATTCCAAATTTGTAGTAAATTTGATGTTACTTGTCATTTACTTTACAAAACATTCTACAAGTAAGCATGTTGTATTAATAATTTGTAAATATTAATAATAAAATTCACACACTAGGCATTTATAAATTAAATATCGTCACCAAATAGTAGTGTTTTAGAGGTTTCCCACATTGTCTTTTTTAGATTATTATAGTAAAATATTAGACAATGAGTAAGCATGAGAAGGAAAAAAAATATGAATTAATAACAATTTATTTTTAATAAAACATGTGTATTACAAATAGTCACAACGAAGTAAGTCTGGTAACCTTGCTTCCCAACCACAAACATGAGCATGTTCATACTATCAAAAATTTAAAGAACAAACTTATATTTGAATAAATATTAATCCTATAGTAATTAGAAACAAACTGTTACTAGTAATAGCTGATTGTTGACGCACTCTTGATGCCATTTCCGCAATTTCACTAACATCATGTCACTAAGTCCCCGATTACCATACTGTAAGCAAAGTCTCTGAACGTCATCTGATTACCTTGAATCCCATTTCCAACCCGCATTGTAAAATTACTAAAACAGTTTTGAAAAACAACAAATTACGACGGCTGGAAATTGTACAAACTGTAAAAGTATGTTACGAAAGGCATTGGTATTATCCGAATCTTTGCAAGCGGAATGGTAGCAGGCAATGGCCTGTGTTTACAGCTGAGATAAAAGGATGTAAGATTCAGACAGCATTTACAAATTGCTATGTACGAACAAGAAAAGTTCAACGACAGGGTGAAAGGTTTTCAAGTGATTTTTTCACCCATGGGAGCCAGTATTGATGGTCGAAAAAGGGGATCCGATAGTATTCAATGGTAGTCCCAACAAATGTTGTTTGGAAGCTTTGTAATTGTTGTTGTTGGGCAGGCATTATGTTTGTTCATGAATCAAAAACAATGTCTGGAAGAAAGATTACGCCCGACATCTAAGTGAGGCCCATAGTTTAGAAACTAGTAAAAGTAAGCAGTATTATACACGCAATATTTCATTTACCAATTTTTAAACATTTTGTAATGTTTGTGTAATTTACAATTCAGACTTCTAGTATTATATTTATTGATTTCAAAAATTTTAAAAAAAAAATAAAATTTTGCAAAAATTTAATAAGTAAAATAAAATCCTTAGTGATAGATTCATTCCGTTTGAATTGTGCACAGCGTCAGTCTGGATATGGATAATTTTCATCATCATGATCACTGCTTGTCAGAATGTTGGCGTCCTGAGGCTCCGCGTCAGTCTGTGTGGTTGTGGTCGCAGTGATGACGTAGCGTATGCTACTTATACGCCGGACTTGCGCACTTATATCAACTCTATCTGAAAGAAACACGTTAGTTAGATTCCTCACCTTCGAATATCCCCAGGCGTCAGACTGGATCCGGAAGATTTTTCGTCAGAAATCCCCCTTGCACGTCGCTAGGCGTCGTCTGCGGCTCCGCGTCCGTCGTTGGCGTCGTGCGCGTATCAATGGCGTCGTCGGAGTACTTATACGCCGCCCTCGCGCGCTGATGTCAGTTCTTATTTTTTCCGCGCCAGTAAGCGCCGATCCGGGAGAGAGTCCCCTTTTAGTCTTTTTTGAATAAATCTTTTTGATCCTTTTTGATCCTGTCTTCGACATCTGGTGCCGGTATGATGCCTGGTTTCAAGGCTTGCGAAGATTGCCACCGACTGATGTCGGTGACAGATAACCACCGCCGGTGCCTCTACTGTTTGGGCCTCGACCACGACGCGAAGTCGTGTTCCGACTGCCAAGCCCTGACATCGAAAGCTAGGCGGAAGCCGTCCCGCAAGCTTCTCGAGCTTCGCCACTCGGCTCCGCGCCCTGCTCGATCCCGGTCCAAGAGGAGGTCCAAGGATCGGTCGCGGAGCCGCAGTCGACATCATCATCGCTCGTCGGGCTCGAAGTCCTCGGGTAAGTCCAAACATTCTAAGAAGTCCAAGAGGCGACACCGCTCTTCGGACTCCCCTCGCCGGTCGCGCGCCTCGGCCGAGGGTCAGGGTAGTTCCACCCCCGTGGCTCCGTCGAAGCCACAGGCGCCGCGCACGTCCCCATACCCGCCGGTCCCTGGGACTGACGCGACGCCGGCGGAGGTCAGTGCCTTCCTCTCAGCCATGAGAAGCCTGGGCCCGCCGTCGACGGCCGCTGGCACGCCTTCGGGCCCCGCGGACTCGACTGTGCGACCTTGCGCGCCGCCGGCTTTGGCCCCGGCGCCATTGGAGACTACGGTCCCGACGCCGCAGGTCCCCACGGGGCCAATGCCTGGGCACCCGTCAACGCCGGTCGACCTCGTCACGCCTCCTCCGCATGCGCCGACACCGGTACCACCGACGCCGACTCCGGTCAAAGTCGAGCCTCAGTTCAGCCCTGTTCAGGACCCGACGCCGGTGCGGCGTCGGCCGACGCCGCTTGAGACACATAATCTCTATCGTCCGACTCAAAACGTTTCTCCTGTTTATCACGAATCGGATGACGGGGGTGACTGTGAGGAGTTCGAGGACCCTATGGCTGTTCAGTCTCAGCTTTCACAGGAATGGGCAGATGAAATGGGGGAGGCCAGTGGTCTGGATACCTCGCCAGACACTGGCTTCACCTCTTCTCCGACTGTGGCTTTGGAGGAGGGTGCAGCGTTCTCTGTGGTGCTGAGCAAGGCGGCCGCAGCCCTTGGGCTTGAGCTGCCTGCCGTGGCTGTGAGGACTAACATCCTCACTGAGGTGCTTCAATCTGCAGCAAGCTCCACTAAGCCTCTGCTGCAGTTCAATGAGGCCCTCACTGACGTTCTGCAGGGCACCTGGTGAAAGACCTCCACAGTTCCTCCTGTGGATAGGAACGTTGCCAGCACCCTGCTAGGGGCGACCACAGTTTTCTGTCCCAACAACCCACCCCCGAGAGTCTGGTTATCCAGGCTTCTACTTCCCAATCCTACATCCCGACCGCTCCAATGGACCGAGACTCCAGGAGACTGGAGCAGTTTGGCAAAAAGCTGTTCTCTTCCCTTAGTTTGGGCCTGCGGTCTTTAAACACCGCCTGTCTCTTGGACCGTTATTTCCAATCTCTGTGGGATACGGTGGAGGAAGTGCTGCCCCTGTGCCCGTAGGAGGCCCGGACACGACTTACCCAGGCTCTGGACGATGGGAGGGATGCAGCACGACATGCAATCCGATATGGGCTTGACACTACGGACTCGCTGGGTAGGGCGATTTCTACAACGGTGGCGCTTAGACGTCACGCCTGGCTGCGGTCCACGTCCTTTTGAGGGGATGTCAAGAGCACTCTCATGGACATGACCTTTCATGGCAGTCGCCTTTTTGGTGAGCAAGCGGACAGTGCGCTGAATCGCTTTAAGGACTCCTGGGCTACGGCCAAGTCCTTGGGCCTCTTGTACCCGCGGTCGCAACCCTCCGCTTTTCGCCCCTTTCGTGACCAAGGAAGAGGCGCCTCCTCACATCCGCCTAGCCACCAGCCACAGAACTAACCTGCGTGCGTACGTGGTTTCCGCCGAGGCGTTTCTGGAGGACGACGCGGTCAGCCCACATCCACCCCGGCAGCATCCGCCTCCAAGCCTTCCGAGTCCGAGCTTTCCGACCCATTCCTCGCCAGTGGGCGGAAGAGTTCGCCATCACTTGCTCCAGTGGCATACCATCACTTCGGACAGGTGGGTGCTGCAAATAGTCCAAAGGGGCTACTCACTCCCCTTCGAGACGAACCCTCCAGCCATGCCACCGCAATACCACCAAAAGTCGTAGGATCACTTGAATCTGATGCGGGAGGATTTTACGGCCCTTTTGGCAAAAGAGGCCGTCGAGCGTGTTCCTGGGCCTGAAGTAGGTCGTGGTTGCTATTCCCACTACTTTCTGGTTCGCAAGAAGGGCAAAGTGGACTACGCCCTATCTTGGACCTCAGGAGCATCAACGCCTTGCTTATGAAGGAGCGGTTCAAGATGCTCATGCTAGCTCCGGTTCTGCCTGCCCTCAATCCTGTAGACTGGATGGTAGTGTTAGACTTGGAGGACGCTTATTTTCACATACCCGTGCTGCTGGCCCATCGGCGTTACCTGCGGTTTACTGTGGGTCAGGAGCACTTTCAGTTCACCGTGCTCCCCTTCGGCCTCACCAGTGCCACTCGGGTGTTCACAAAAGTGATGGTGGTGTTTGCAGCTCATCTGGGCAGATGAGGGCTTACAGTCTGCCCCTATCTCGACGACTGGTTGTTGAAGGCGGGATCGCCCCAGCAAGTCGTCTCCCACCTCCAGACTACGGCGGATCTCCTGCATTTGCTGGGGTTTTCCATCAATGTGCCGAAGTCACACCTGAGCCCCTCTCAGAAGCTCCTCTTCATCGGAGCGGTTATCAATTCGGCGCAGTTCAGAGTCTATCCACCGGAACAGCGGGTCCGGAATATTCATGCCCTGATTCCCATCTTCAGGCCTCTATCCTGGGTTTTCGCCAGGCTAGTGTTGCGGCTTCTGGGGCTGATGCCCTCCTGCATCCTACTAGTGCATGACGACAGACGTCGCATGCGGGCTCTGCAGTGTGACCTGAAGTTTCAATGGGCACAGCATCACAGCAACCTGTCCGACCATGTATTGATCTCGGAGGGCACCGCACAGCAGTTGCAGAGGTGGCTCACGGACCACGATTGGGTCACGGGCAAGAGCCTCTCCCTTCCCCAACCGGAGCATGTCGTAGTGACGGATGCGTCCCTCCTGGGATGGGGTGGCCATATGGGAGAGGCGGAGATCAGAGGCCTCTGGTCTCCGGCGGAGTCTCGTCTCCACATCAACCTGTTGGAGTTGAGAGCGATACAATTTGCACTGAAAGCCTTCCTTCCCTCTGTCAGGGGAAGTGTCGTGCAGGTTTTCACGGACAACTCCACCGCCATGTGGTATTGCAACAAACAGGGCGGGGTGGGGTCGTGGACCCTTTGTCAGGAGGCTCTGCGCCTCTGGACATGGCTGGAACACCAGGGCGTCACCCTAGTGGTTCAAAATCTGGCGGGCTCTCTGAACGCCAGGGCAGACGAACTCAGCCGGCGGTGCATGATGGATCACGAATGTTGTCTGAACTCCGAAGTGGCGCAAGGTCTCTCTAAGCAGTGGGGAGAGCCTTGGTTAGATCTATTCGCCACCAAAGAGAACGCGTAATGTCCGCAGTTCTGCGCGTTGGAATTTCCAAAGCGGCACTCGCTCGGCGACGCTTTTCGTCGCGACTGGAGTTGCGGTCTATTGTACGCCTTTCCGCCTATACCACTTCTGCCCAGAGTGCTGAAGAAGATCATGCACGACCGGGCACAAGTCCTCTTGGTGGCTCCGGACTGGGCACGAAGGTACTGTTATCCCGAGCTACTCAGTATGTTGACCGATCCTCCGATACGTCTGCCCCTTCGGGAGGATCTTCTGTCGCAGCAGCAGGGGAAGGTCCTCCACCCGAACCTGTCCAGCCTCCACCTCCATGCGTGGAGATTGAGCGGCGGCAGTTGATGCCATTTGACTTTCCTCCTGAAGTCTGTGATATCATTCTGGCAGCCAGGCGTCCCTCCACAAAGTCGGTAGAAGCCTGCCGGTGGAAAAAAAATTTGTGGAATGGTGCACAGCAAAGGCTGTGGATCCCCTTTCCGCCCCTCTTTCTGAGGTTCTCTTCTTTCTTCGGCCCAGCAGGGCTCTGCCTTGGGCACCTTAAAAGGTTATCTTGCTGCCATTTCTGCCTTCTTACGGCTTCCTGATCAGCCTTGTCTTTTCAAGTCACCTGTAGTTACACGCTTTCTTAAAGGCATTAATCACACGTTCCCTCCTGTCCCTTTTGTAATGCCTCAGTGGGACTTGAATCTTGTTCTCACATTACTGTTGTGCGATCCCTTTGAGCCTCTTCATAATTGTCCTCTTCGTCTTCCGACGCTTAAGACTGCTTTTCTGGTAGCCACCACCTTAGCTAGACGAGTGAGTGAGCTCCAGGCTCTATCATGAAAGCCTCCTTTTCTATCTGTTCATCCGGACAAGGTTGTCCTTCGGACTCGTCCTTCCTTTCTTCCGTAAGTGTTGACGTCCCTTTTCATCTTGGGCAATCTGTCACCTTGCCCACCTTCTTTCCGCCTCCGCATCCTTCCAAAGAGGAAGAGAGGCTCCACTGTCCGGACCCAAAACGTGCGCTCTCCTTTTATCTGTACCGCACAAAACAGTTCTGGGTGGACGACCAACTTTTCGTTGGATACGTGGGTGCTAAGAAGGGGAAAGCTGTGCACTAACGGACCATCTCTTGGTGGGCCGTTTTGTGCATCAAAATGTGTTATTCCTTGGCAAAAAAGGACCCTCATATTGGGCTGCGCGCCCATTCTACTCGGGCCACAGCGGCTACTACTGCTTTGGGACGGGGAGTCCATTTGCAGTACATCTGTGAGGCGGCAACGTCGGCTTCCCTACATACGTTTGACAGGCATTATTGCCTAGACAGGCAAGTACAGAGGGATGGCTTCTTTGGCCGTCCTGTCCTCCAGGAGTTTCTGGTGTGGTCTTGGTTCGCAGACCCACCACCGTGGTTGGTATTGCTTGGGTATCTATTCTAAGGTGAGGAATCTAACTAACGTGTTTCTTTCAGATGAACAAGTTACTTACCTTCAGTAAAGATGTATCTGTAAGAAACATTAGTTAGTTAAGATTCCTCACCAACCCACCCATCCTCCCCGTTCTGCGAACGGACATCTAGGGTTAAGGTTATCACTTTCAGGCACCTAGCATTTTTTGGCACCAGTGTCGGTCTCTTGCATGGCACTGCGTTCCTGGCGCGGAAAGCTATGTACAAGAACTGACGTAAGCGAGCGAGGGCGGCGTCTAAGTACTCCGACGACGTCATTCCGGCGCACGATGCAAACGACAGACGCGGAGCCGCAGACGAGGCCGAGCGACGCACAAGGGGTATTTCTGACGAAAAATCTTCCGGATCCAGTGTGACGCCTGGGGATATTGTAAGGTGAATAATCTAACTAACTAATGTTTCTTACAGATACATCGTTACCAAAGGAAAGTAACTTGTTCTTCTATTTCAACACAGCGCAGATTTGGAGCGCTTGTCCCACCAGTCACTTATTAACTTGAGTTTTTTCAATGATTTTTATATCTGTTTTCCAAGTGGATGGACTCCTGGTGCACTATGGATGACAGGCTTCAAGTCCTGCGGGGACTGTCATCGCATGATGTCGTTGACTGACCAGCACTGCATGTGACTTTGAATCATGTGACACGACCACGACCCCACTTTGTGGCCCGACTGCCAGGCCATGGCGACGAAGACTTAGTGGGAACGGCACCGAAAGTTGCCAGAAGTCCAGCAGTCGGCTACGCGCCGTTGCATGTCCTGGTCTTGTGTGAGGTCAAGGGACCAGTCACGCAGCCAACACCGTCGTTCAGCGGGATCAAGTATTCACAATTGTGTTAAAGTAAGACGAAGCATTGCAAGTAGTCGAAGAAGCAGCGTTTTGCTCTCTGACTTACTATCACCAGTTGCGAAACACAGCTGGGTGTGCAGGTGGTGCTTCCCTCTTGTATGTGGCGGAGCCTACACAGTGGCTGGAAGCCTACCTGCCTTTCACGGGTCTGTCGGCGACTCCTGCACAGATTTACTAAATTTCTGTGAGCCATAGCTGTGCGCTTTTGCTCGTTGCATACTGGCTGTGCGCATTGTGTCACTGCGGGAAAGGATGGGGCCGTAGCATGTTTCCACAGGGGGCTAGGTCCACGGAATAGGCGTTGGGTCGGGCTTCTGAGCTGCAGGTGAAACATGGATCCAGGGATGAATCACGGTGGTGTACCTCGTGACACCTCCACCGATGTCGACAATACCAGCACTACTTCAGACATTGCACAGCAACGCCAGATTATGTGGGGATGTGGTTTAGGCCGGAAGTGGATACGTGGACGGAACGGCATTGCTCGATGTTGATTCCGACACAGATGTTGAATTTCTATCCCTTTGTCCATCCTCCTTATTTTTAGCCTGTCCATCAGCCTATTGGAGGAAGGGGAGCCCTAGGAGTGGTCTGAGGAGCATCTCACAGCAGAATGTGAGTTTGACCCAGACTGTCCCGAGGAGTTGGTGGACGCCAGTTGTATGAAGATCTCTCTAGAGCTTTGCATGCTGAATCCTCCTACCTTGGCTACGTAGGAGGGTGCAAGTTATGCAGTTTTGTTGCGTAGGGCGGACGAGGACCTCCACCATGAGCTACTTACAGTGGCCGTCATGACTAACCCACGACCAAAGTGCTTTAGAGCAGAGCAACCTTTGCTTTGCCGCTGCTGCGTTTTAATGATGCACTTTGGGACGTTATTTTTGGCACCTGATCCAAGCACAACACAGGTGCTCCTGTAGCTAGGAACGTGGCACAACCCCATTGCATAGCCCTGTGCGAACCCATTTTCCTATAAAAACACAATACCCCTGAGAGCTTTATATTCCAAACCTCTGCGTACACAAGAACCTTCCCTTCGACCACCCCGGACAGATAATACTAGCAAATTGAGCAATTGGGTAAGAAGAATTTTCCTCTTTCAAGTTTAGGGTTTTGGTCTGTGAACTGTGCATGCCTCTTGGGACGTTATTTCCAATCTGTGTGTGATACAGTGTCGCAAGTGCTGCCTGAATGTCAGAGGAGGCTTGGACAGTTAGCACAGAAATTGAAGGGAGGGTTGCAGACAAGTTCAATATTATTTCTGGCCTAGACACAGGAGAGAAGATGTGCACAGCAATTTCAACAACACTGTTGGTCAGTCATAAGTCCCGGATGAGGACTACAATTTTTAATGTTGATGTACAGAACTTTCTTATGTAAATGTCCTTTGATAGCAATCGCATTTTTGACAACAAAGCAGATAGTGTTTTGGACCAGTTTAAAAACTCGCAGGCCAAGGCCCAAGTCCTTGATCCATTTGGCCAAGCGCCCTCCTGAAACATTTGCTTTTCAATCATTTTTAGTCAGCTGGAATTGTGCCAAAAATGTTTGTTTACGAGGCACAGGCATGCGCAGCAACAGTCTCAGCGCGTCTGCGCAAGTTGGATCTGGCGAGACGTGTCAGGGGTACAGTGAGCGTGTGATTTCACCTACACCAAAGCCACCACTGACTCCAAACCTTCTGATTCAGGTCTTTCATGCCCACCAAAGTACAGTTTGCGGCAGGATTCGCTGTCAACTCCCACACTGGTGTCCCTTTACTTTGGAAAGGTGGGTTTTACAAATAGTCCCAGAGTGGCTACTCCCTACGAGACTACCCCTCCAGCAATGCCATCTCAGTTTCACTGCATGTCGGGAATCTCAACGCACTTAAACAGGAATGTGTGGCCCTCTTAGCCAATAGGGCCATCGGGCGCGTTCCGACGGCAGCATTAATGTGTGAAGTTATTCACAATACTTTCTGGTCCCAAAGTTGAACCAGGACCTGTGGCCTATTTTGGACCACCTCAACACCATGTTTGCTTCATCCTGAAGGAGAAGTAAAAAATGTTGATGCTAGCCCAAGTCTTATCTGCCCTTGACCTGCAAGACTGGATGGTGGTGTTTTACAAGCAGGATGCTTATTTTCATATAACTACAGGTCCAAAGGCGGTATCGCTGTTTCATGGTAGGCCACGAGCAGTTTCATTTGACCGTGCTCGATTTTTGCCTTCCCACCAGCCCTCTGTTCACAAAAGTGCTGGCGGTGTTTGCAGCCCATCTGCGCAGATTTGGGGTTGAAGTCTTCCCCTATCTCAATGACTGGCTGTTGAATCCGGGCTTGCCCCAGACTGCATTTCCCACCTCCAGACTAAGGCTGACCTCCTGCATTTGCTGTGGTTGTCAATCTGCATGCCAAAATTGCAACTTATTTGCTTTCAGAAGTTCGTCTTAATGGGAGCGCTTATGGACACAATGTGTTTTAGGCTGTATCCTACTAAACTGCGAGTCCGGGATATTCTGGCTATAATTCCGATCTTTCTGCCCTTGTCCCGCTTTTCTGTCCTGATGAGCCTGAGGCTGATGGGGCTCGTGGCCTGCATCCAGATGGCATATGCAGGCTCTGAAGTGGGCCCTGAAGTTCCAGTGTGCGCAGCATCAGGGCAACCTGTAGGATTACGTACAAATCTGTGAGGGCACTGGCCAACAATAGAAGTGGTGTCTCATGTACCGACATTGAGTAAATGGAAGATCCCACTCCCTTTCCCAAACTGTGGATTCTGTGTCCGGATAGGGGTACCTGCCACACAGTGCAGGAATTATCACAACAACAAACATAGGGCGCATGGATAATGGAGGGAACAGGTAGCGGACCACAGAGATAGGTTTCCAAAGGTTTTTCATGTATTAAAGCCCACCATAGAAAGCATAATGGAAAACAACATTGTAAAAACAACAGCAAAAACATGGAGCTTAGCAAATACGGTAAGGCCTCTGACTTGTACAATGTCTACTTAACCCAGTTGAAATTGTACATAATTAACCTTCCTGTTTATCTTTCGATAACCTGCATTGTAATGCGGCATTGACACATAACATGTAACTCCGAATGACTCAGACATGAAATCTAACGCTCACAAATTGACCTTGTAAAGAGGCACATCGTTAACTAATGTACAATGTCAACTCCCTACTACTCCAATAAATGTTTAAAAGTGTTGATAGATAGATAACATACCAAATGTATTATTTACAAAACAAAATAATTTAAATCTAGGAAGCCGTGTAACAGTAAATATTGGGATTTTGTTTTTTAACATTCCGAAAATCAATAAATATATATATAAAAATGTTAAGAATAAATGGATAGAAATTATTCTTTCCATTCCAATGTAACATAATTCAGTGAAGCTACTGGATACTTATAGGCAAATAATTAACTAACCACATTGCACAACTAAAGTAAGTAAGGTTAATTAGTAGTTAATCTGGCTAAATATTTCAATATTCCGAATAATATATTTTTGCTAAGTAATATATTGTGTATGATAATAAAAACTGTAAATATAAAATTTACATTGGATACTTAATCGAATACAGATGAAGTAATTAACAAAATAATAAACCCAAAGAACTATTCCCATTAGGAAACCTTTACAAAATTATTGACGGTTTTGGAAAACTAAATTTAAGTAAATAAGTATCACAAAGCGATAAGTAAATTAATGTTAAAAAACGGGATGGACAGTCAAAATTAAAAAATTTGCATTCTATCTTCAGTATCACATTACCGTGTGAAGCAGCTGTAAAGTACCTAAAGGAATAGTACTCACACAAAAAATAATATGAAATCCACTGAATGTGCAGGCATTAATATGTTAAATAATTGAAGTCATATGAAACAGCAAAAATTTACTAAAAATTGTTATCATTAAACATCAAATTAATTCAATTATCCCAACGGAAATCTAACACCAATGATGAAATGTCAAGAGGCAAACAAAAATATAAATTTCACCCTTCAAGGAACATAAAGTAGAATAAATTAGTAGTCCCTAAAAAGAAAACTTTAACTTGTCGTAAAACAAAATCAGTAACGTAACACCATATTAATATTAATGAATATTGTAAATTGCTGTATGAATTCCTAAAACATGTTTATTTAATATATATGTATTCATTACTGTATGATATATATTAAATGTACCATTTAGAAACTTAACATTTTAAAAATATAAGAAATATAAAAAAATAAAGTCCAGATTTCAAAATTCTGAAATGTCGTAACTGTTTACCATGGAATTGGTATAGTCTACTCCCGTTGTTGGGGAGGCTGTTAGAAGGACATTGCATGTCTTCAATTTGAAACACCACATAACAAAGTTGGAAAATGGAATTTGATAGTGGCATGGAGATCGGAATGGAATCCTAAGTTGTCAATTATAATGATGTGTAGTTGGAAAGGCCTAATGATTGCTTAGAGAAGGCATTTACACTTTTTTAAAAAAGATGTTGTTTTCCTAAGTGAAATGCATGTAGGACTTTCAGGCATGTATTTGGTGTTATAGAGAGTCTTTATGGACACCAACCAAGACCCTGTTCCCCCATAACCCTATGCATGTATGAGGTGCACGTCACACTCTGCATGGATTTAGTCAAACTTGTATTTCTATATAGTAGGTAGTGCTGCGATGTGTTTCCAAATGCAGCACAATTTTCCATAGGGAAATGGTAGTTTGAGACCACACCATGTGCACTTGCATCCAGATGACAGTGTCAGGAGCAGCGACTGTATCTCTGTCCGGATTCGGGTATGTTCAACCCGACATTGTAATAATCCCCTAAGTATGAAAGGCCAAATTCTAGTATTCACCTATTGTCAATATATAAGTAACATAAAAATATTCAAAAATAAGATTTGTTTAAAATATTAAATGTAAGGCGGTATAATTTTTTTGTATTATATAATTGTAAGCAAAAGAAATGTTGACAAAGAAAGAGAAGAGAAATAAGGATTAGAAAGTATGTTATTTATTTTTAAAAAAAGATTGTCTTGGAGTTCTTCAATGTCAAAGAAAAATAGCTATATTTTGACAATACTACTCTGCCAGTAATTAACCCTCTCGTAATTTTTTTCTAAACCAAAATGTTTGAATACAATATGTGAACAACCAGTCAAAAACAAAATCTTAATGTCACATAATCAGACTTCTATTAATAAGACCTCCAAAAAAAAAAAGTAATTCACTTTGTTAAAATTGCAAAAGAATAAAGAAGATAATTACAATATTTTATTTAATGTCAAAGTAATATAAATAATTAGAAAAAAATGTTTTAAAAGCTAAGAAATATTAGATTGTTTTATCATACAATAGATAAAAAAAAATTGTAATTTAATTAACCTCCAAATGTTAAGGTAAAAAAGAAAAAAAAAATGTACCTCAAACATCCAACTAGAATATTTAAAGTAAATGTAGTTACATTTAAGAATGTAAATTGAAAAGTATTTTCTTTTGAAGAAACATGTTTCTAGTGTTTTTAATTAGTCCCCTTGTTTATCCGCCAGAAAAAAAAGAAACCTTCAGAGAAATTTATCATAATGTATTTATAAAGTTAAAAAAATATATATCTTAACCAATGTTAAAAAAAAAAAAATTTTTATAAAAATTAAATTATGTTATAACCCGGAAAAAATTTGGAGTAAAAAAAAAAAACAAACCTAAGATAATCCAATATTAGTAGAATTCAAAGTTTTAAATACATATACATGTGGCAAAAAATCTAAAAAATATTGTGATAAATTTCCAAACCATATGAAAACATAACAAAATAATGACTATTTTGACATATTTACATCTCATTTTCATAACAATGTATTTTTAACAGACTTAATTCACAAAACATAAATCAGTTCATTAAAATGTCAATTTTAGTATGGGCGATCGGCAATATTTAAAATGGTGGTGCTTCCTCAACTCATATCAGCTCCAGAATCATCCGTACAAGATTCAGCACGGTTGGTTCAGGCAGGTGAATTCGGTGGTTGGGCAATTCCTATGGGAGGGGGGTAAGGTGCGCGTGGCTAAACGGACGTGTTTCCTGTCCAGCCAATGTGGAGGGCTGGCGAGTTCGGATATTCTGTCATATTATCAAGCTTCACATCTTCTAGTCCTTAACGAATGGTGGTACGGGTACAGGGGAGAACCGGGATATGAGCTGGAACTGAAGCTTCTGGGACGCAATACGCTGCATACACTCATCTACTCGGAGTCACTGAGGGGTGCTATGCCCCCGGTAACACATGTAGTGTTTCAAATCTGGAGGCAGGCCTTGCGCCGTCTGGGGTGGTGGCGGACCTTGACTCGGGAGACTCCCCTGTGGCACAATGGGCGTTTACCACACTTGGCGGCCCTACAAGGTTTTAAGGCATGGGATGACATTAACATCTACACGCTGGGAGATGTAATGAGAGAGACAACACTTAAATCTTTCCATGAGCTACAGCAGGAATTCCAAATGCCACGTGGGCAATTTTAAAGATATCTCCAGATCAGGCATGCCCTGTCGCCCACATTTGTGGGACTGGAATCACTTCCTGACTTCAGCCAATTGGAGGCAAAAGTCTTCATGGGGGGATATACCAGATAAAAAAATATCCAGGATCTATGAATCCCTTGTTATACACAGCTCCCCCATACTGAACAAACTTCCGGGGGACTGGGAGGCAGATGTGGGTGCTCTGGAGGAAGAGGATTGTAGGGAGGCGCTGGCCGGCCCGCGAAGTGCTCCCATAAGCATGAGGCTCCGGTTAGTTCAATTTAAATAACTGCGCCGGGTGAACTTCACAAGGGAGCGTCTGTGGCGGACAGGGCTGATTGCATCACCTGAGTGCCTGAGGTGTGGCAGGGAAGAGGGCACATTCTTTCACACTATCTGGCAGTGCGCTTCCCTTGATCGATTCTGGAAGTGAGTGTTGGCGTGCCTCTCGGAAGTACTGGGGTGGGGGCTCGCGGCTGGCTCTACTCCATGTCATGGAGGATATAGGGGGAAATATATACAAACGTCATCTCTTGTTGCTGGGAATCACTCTGGCCAAGCGGGATATTGCAAGGGAGTGGAAGGTGGCACGAGCACCTTCAATGATGAGATGGAAGAAAGGCCTGGACTTTTGTATGGGGCAGGAGCGGCCCATTTTCGAGGCAAGGGGCTGCCCACGCAAACACTTTAAGATCTGGAAAGGATGGGCAGACTACCGGGGAATTGGGCTGGAACCCCCCGCAGAGAGGGAAATCACTCCATAGGGGCAGCTACACACAGACGCTGGTGGTCCTGAAGGGGCAAAATGGACGAAAGGGGGAGAGTAAGGCTAGCAGTAGGAAGTGCGATCTTTGGGGGTTGGAGGGCGGAGGTGGAGTTGGGACGGGAGTTGGGGAGTTATTGAATATACAGCAGTCTATTGCCTTTATGTCCATGTATGATGGATTTGACAGACGTCTCGGGGTTACAGGGCTCTGCATGGTAATGGCTATATTGACAAAAATAAAAATTGTTTAAAAAAAAAAAAAACTTTTACATATTGCTAACAAAACCACTAGATAATACGGATTAGACCAACTACTAGTCGGCCGTTGAACATGACAGAATATAATGAATGCCAAAAAATGTTGAAGGACTCGCGTTCGCTTCTAAGGGAGCCTGCGTTCCAAAAAACAACCACAGAAACTACTGTATGGGAAAAAAATATCTGCGCAAAACCATAGACTATGACAAGTGTCCTTATAGAACTCCCAAAAGTCAGTATCCAAAAGCATTAGTACGTGTTGGACATACCAATTAAGAATGGCTTTCAGAATAACAAATCTTAATGTGGCAGTCGCAAACTGTATATGCAGAATTGTAAGGATGACCTCACACTAAGTTAGTTTCTTCGATTTCCATCCGTGAACAATTGAGAATGACCAAACAGTTGCCCTTCCGTACGTGAGCATTTGAATAGGTTATTAAGATTTTATTACGGCCTACTCGGGCAGATGGTTTATGAGTCAGGCGAAGGAAACGAGACTGTATGTCAGATATTTTTAGAAGAAGAAAATAATGAGGAACGTAATTTTGATTATTTTTAAATAGTTATTATAATGCATGATATTTTAACCTTACAATATTATGTAGAAGATATTTAGCTAACAAAATATTTTTACTGTTAAGTTTTGTAAAATACCAACTTCATGACCTATTGTGTTTCTACGCAGTGTGGTTACCGACGCAGCCTTTATACTTTAGCCTTTAGCCTTTGTTTGCATGCCCCATGTACCGTGGGCATTCACAGTGACAAAAAACCCCACGCCTTAGGAGAACTCTGTACTTGTCTACTCTGGACTGTGGAGAAGAGGACCAAAGTTGTCCCAAAATCAATAATCGTCGTAAATCATGGCTTTGGTAAAAAATTACTTGCATTTTCAATCAGATTTTATTTAGAAGATTTTATTATTTGAAGCCTAAATTCACTGGAAGTAAACTGATGTTGCTGACATTGAACTTGCCCGTATTAAACTTAACAGAAAGTGGGTTCTGTTGTAAGTTGCATCAAAGATATTATAATCAATATGTGTTTCTCCTGCCAAAGGACAACTTTGCAACCTCTGAAAAGGGCATTGGCAACATTGTAAACGTCAAAATGTTTATCTTGCTAACCGTACTTATCTGATCTTATTTGTTTTAGTGACAAAATATACATAAAGGTTCCTTTGTTTTGTTAAACAGTTTTAACGATCTACTTGAGTCATGTAAATCAATTTTTGAATATTGAGTATGTTTGCAGTTGGTTAACAGTCCTCGGTTATGAGCATAAGGGTACTCTACGACAATACCACGTAAAAGAAAACTTGTGATTGGTAGAGAAAGCCATGTACATTTATTTTAGAATACTAGGACTCTTTGTAAATAATATCTATTTATAAAATACTATTTAAAAGGGGCAGATTCCTAAAGGAAGGGGCAAGGGCATCCGGATTGTAAGCCAAGAAAAAGACCAGAAGAACAACAAGTCCAAGTTGCATGCGAGCGACGTTGACAAAACCCAGGATTTAAGTGACAACATATGTTTTGGCAAGATTATATATATATATATATATATGTATATATATAATATTTTATATAGATATTTTAAATATATATATATGTGTGTGTGTGAAACAAATGAAGTACATATGTATATATATAATTAGTAAATAAATTTTGGTTTAAAAAATAAAAGTAATAAAATATTTAACCAAATATACCGCTATAAAATTAAGGTAAAACAAACATACATAACCAAAAAAGTACAGATTATAAAATAAATACAATATATATTTGTGTTTGTTTAAATGTAAATTTATATCAAACTATAAACACACAGACACACAAAAATATATATATATATATATATATAGACAGATCAATAGTATTAAAAAATAAAACATAAATATAAAAGTATTTTAACTTTCATATAGTAATAAAGTCAGTGCAACAGTAAGGTAAAAGTTGAATAACAATAGAGTTCTAAATACTATTCCCACTTAAGTGACTACAACAATATTAAAAGTGTTGGATAGCGGAGGTGTTAAAAATACTTGTCAGACTCGAGAAAGTGTATCAGAAGGTGAAAGTGTTACATAGGGGATGGGTTAAAAATTACAGTTCACACTCCAGTAAAGGCAAGAAAAAAGATGCTGGTTGTTAAAGTTTCACAAACAAATCGTTTGGGAAATAGTTTGCGACCCACTCTGATCGGGAGAGTCCAACCGGCAGAGTACGATGCATCCGGATGCTTCCAGATACAATATGGTTGGATTACCCTTGACTTAAATGGGAGCATATGTTCCTAACCGCATGATAATTGGACCCTCGGTCAGGAAAAAATTTCCCGATACAATTTGGAAGGAGAAAATGTCATTAGGAGGCATTCGTAACCGCATCAGAATCAGGCCCTGGTGGGGAATGCTTTAATAAATGCATCAGAATCAGGCCCTCAGTGTAACAATAAGGAAAGCCTTGGATAGCGTACGGCGAAAAAATAAATATTCACAATCCAATGAGTGCAACAATTGGCAAAGTGCTGGGTATCGGAGGTGTAGAAACTACTAATCACAGTCCAAGTGGGTGCAACAGTGGTGAAAGTGTTGGATAGTGGCGGGGTAAAATGTAAAATTGCCAACAAAATGAGTGCAACAGTAGGTAAAAAATGGAATTTGCAAGGGATAACTTTTACTATTGCCACTACAATAATTGAAACAGTAGGGAAAGTGTTGGAAAGCAGATGGGTAAAAATTAAGCTTCACATTAAAATGAGTGTAACAGTAGTGAAAGTATTGGATAGCGGAGGGGTAGAAATATACAATTAGAAATGCAATGAGTGCAAGAATAGGGAAAGTGTTGGATAGTGGACTGGTTAACAAAAAATATTCGAAATCACATGAGTGAAAGAGTTGAGAAAGTGTTGGATAGCAGAGGAGCCAAAAATATTATTCATACTCCAGTGAGGGCAACAGTAAGGATAGTAGCAAGCTAAATGTTAATATTCCCACATCAATTAATAAATAGAATCAATATTATCACTACAGTCAGTAAGAAATTAAAAAGAATAGAAATATTAAAAACAGCAAACTTACTCACACAAAATATATATATATAAATCTGATTACAAAAATTTAAAAATATATTTAATATTACATATTGAGGAAAACATATACTAAGGATAAATGCATATAACACATGAAAATAATTATTATATTATATTATAAAAAATTAAGAAATTGGCTTGACCTAAAAAAAAAAAAAAAAATACTTTTTACTTAAACATAGAAATGTAAATTACCTCCCCTAAACAAAAACACAATTGAAAAGGCACCTCTAATTGTAAAAAAAATAGTACTTACCTAATACTTTTAGGTGCCGATTCTGATCCTTAAAAAATATTACCCATACAAATCCAATCCATATTTTTTTAAGTACAACTCGTACAAGTCACGTACAAACTGACAAGTACGATTTGTAGGTGGAAAACTACATACAAATCGCATTGGGAAAATTGCTCGACACGTCGTCGGATCGGAAAAAGTCCCAAAAACTTCCCCGTACATTTTTACGTCCATTTTGTAAAATTGAAGACCAAGCGCAAAAGTACGATCCGTCCCGTCCGTCAAAATGTGCAAACGTATGGAAAAAACAACCTATAGAGCAAAATCCAATAGCAACCATGTAGACGTCTAAACATGTGCCCGCATACGGGCAGAACACCACCCCCAGATGGACGCGCCGTACACCCAGCACACCCACGTGTGTACGCGCCGTACACCCAGCCCCCATATATCCGCACTGTACCCCCGGTCCCCCGTATGTACGCACCATACCCCTGGTCCACAGTATGTACGGGCCGTACACCCAGACCCACCTATGTATGCGACTTACACCCAGCCCCCCCGTATGTACGTGTTGTACCCCCAGTCCCCCATATATACCGCCTGTACCCCCAGGCCCCTACACCATGGCCGTGCCTGTAAGCACCGTACCCCAACACCGTACCCCATACCCATGCCTGGACGCACCCTACCCCAGGCCCATACAAAAGCACCCTGACCCAGCATTGCGCATTTAAGAATCGTACCAAACCATTGCAAATGTGAGCACTGTACAACAACATGGCCGAAGACGCAAAAACAACTAGCACTAAACCAGGACACTGCTAAAACCCACCAGGAGGGTCAATTAGAATCGCAGAACACGTCCTTCAAGCCCAAATACATGGAATACACTGACCTGCAACATCAAAACAGGTAAACAGAGGCCCAAAACACAACCACTTCTTATAACACACCCACCCAAAGTTCAAACACAGCCACACTCACAAATGTACCATTGAAAAGGGCCAAGCCACAAACAAACCATGAGCCTTTGCAACAGACCCACTACAGACAGAGTCCACATACAAACCACTGCAGCATACCTGAATCCTGACTACAACTTTCACTTGCCCACCTTCACACAACCACCTTCACAAACACCCCCTAATCACATTCACACAAACACCGTCACATCCACACCCACACACCCACAACCATCCACACCCACACCACACACCATGCCCACACACAGGAATTCAAAGTTGTCAAGGGAGGAACTGGACATACTTGTCAAAGAAGTCATCAGAGTCGAGAACCAGCTCTTTGGAACATTGGTAAGACAGACCAGCATAGTGGAGAAAAGAGGCATATGGCAGAGGATCGTAGATCAGGTGAATGATGTTGCGCCCATCAGAAGGACCAGGCATGAATGCCAAGACAGGTGGTACAATCTGAGGAGGGCGGTCAAAGGGAAAAACGAATGAAGAGGACGGCCAGACAAACATCAGTGGAGGCGCCTCCCACCGCAAACCAGCAAATTACCATCCCTGGGAGGAGAAGGTGATGGGCACGCTTCCGCCGGTGTGAGTACATGGACTTGAAGGAGTCGCAGAGCCTGGTGAGTACACAAACAACTCAAGTAACATGGAGGGAAGCAAGTCCACAAGCCAACTGCAAAAAAAATACAAGCAACTACCCCAAAGCCCACACCGGACACAACCACACTCCAAAAACACGCACATGCCACTAACGGGTCCATGCCCCATTCCCCAAGCAAGGCCATGCAAAGTCACAGGCCACATAAAATACAAACACAAGACTGGATTTCCGCGATGCTCGGAGGGTGGGCATCACAAAACACATTGTGCAACTCAGAAGCAGACAGCAATGCCCTCAGCCCATATGGCCTAGGGCAGAGCTTGCCAAACAGTGTGTGCCGACACAGTACTGTGTCGCCTGCAAATAGTGGACACGTTGAAGGATGACATTGGTATGAACGGCCATTTTGAACATAACAGCAGCTAATGAAGAGACATCCCTTTGACAGAGTGTCAGCACACACCGCCGCAGCAGCGCAGTCAGAGACACTCTGATCTATGGGGGACAGGAGATTAAAAACTAAGCCTCATGAAAAAGCAAATGGCCTGTGAAAGAACTGCAAAGTGTGAGTGCCCAGGAAGCTGGGCTGAGGTAACCGAGGGTGACAGACAGACGGAGGGAGAAGGAAAGAGAGTGAGATGGAGGGAGACAGAGGAAGACAGAGGGAGACAGACAGAGGGAGGAGGGTGACAGAGGGAGGGAGAAAGAGGGACACCAAATCACCCTTGAGTGGTTTGGGCTTGATTGCTCGTCAGCAGGTGGACTGTGTGCATGGTTACAAGGTTTGGCAGTGCGTGAACCAGCCCTTCTTGTGTTTTAAATCAGTGGGGCATGTGTCAATCTGTGCATGAGTAGATGCTTGCTTGAGGCACAAACCTAACCTTCAAACCAAGTTTTGCCACTGACTGTGTTTGTTAGAACAGATTGACAAATACTTTAGTAACCTTCCTGCTTTCTCTAATTGACTTGAAAATGCACCATTTGCCCACTTACAGTGGAAACCGTCAGGTGGTACTGCCTCACTCGCTACGCTTGCTGACTAGACTGCCTTACTACGTCCCAAAATGATGCATCTACAAAAAGTGTGTCAACAACAGAAAAAGTGTGGAAAGCAGTGGCCTAGGGACATACCCATGCAACATGCTCAATGCACAGTGAGTTGGCAAGTACAGACAAAGTAGATGACACTTGGCCCTGCTGTAGACAGCACAAGGCACTCATGTGACCACTGTACAATCAAACAACACCAACTGCACATGCGTCCTACTTACCAGAGGAACTCACATTCACTGTCATGCCAACATGCACCATGAGGGGATAAACACATCACCTGGTAGACCCAATGACAAATCACACAACACCCAACAGCATGCCCGGTCACACACCCCCCCAAACCCTTAAACAAGCACACACCACTGTGGCAGGCAACGGATTTTGACACTACCACAATGGACATGTGACACAACCAGACCAATCCATAGCCAGATAAGCACTCATTAGACAGGCCAAAGACTCAGGAGTACATATCAATCTGTCCCCCGCATCATACCCATGCACAAATGTAATTTGAGAGGAATGCTAGCCATATACAACTACCAACAGGAACTGTGCCAACATAAATATGTATGCGACATGGATGTCGCAGTAAACACCATTACCATTCTCTGTCTCTGACAGACAGTGAAAAGTCATGGATCTACACAAAACACTGGGGGGGAAGAATCAAAGGCACAGGATCGGCGTCAAGAAGACACCACCGGCAGCGACGACTCTCACCACTCCGTGGATGACCACGACCAACCTGGCCCCTCTGGTGCCCAAGCCACTGCAGCACCTGCATAAGGAAAAACTGTGCCAACCACCACCTCCATTCATGCCACATCCCAGGATACACACAGGAGCCCTGCTCGCACTGGACAACACAGCCAGTATGACCAGGAGGGACAAGGTTCTCAGGGCACCCAGGAGGAGGCAGTTGACCCCGCAAATGCCATCCCTCAGGGGTCCCTTAGACCTGATGTGCCCACAACGGCAGGCCAGGCTCGTGTGGGCAGGGGTGGTGGGAGTGGAGGACGGAGGAGGCGAGAACCTGACCAGCCAGCTGAGGGAACCGGTATGGCACACGTACGCCACATCCTCGACACATACCGGCATGACATCAGGGGCATAAGGCAGGTTGGGTCGACACTCACAGACATCAAGGGGACCCTCGAGGAGATGAGGACCCTGCAGGCCGAGCAACATGCCAGTCAACGACAACACCAAGGACGGATGGAGGCAAGAGTGGCTGAGCTTGTGGCAGTGCAAACGGACATGAGCCGTTCACTCCATCGGATTGCTAACAACATGGGCAACCCTCCCTGTGCCACCAGGCGAAGATCACCAACAGCCACAAAGAAGGATGAGGAGGAGGAGGATTAGTCAAACGGAGCATCACAAACATCGTCAATGCCTGCATCTGAGGGTCCCCAGAGGAAGGTGGGTCGTCCACAGAAAAGACCGTGAGAGTCAGCAGACCATCGACATGTCACAGGTCACCTGGCCTGTTACCTGGCCCTCTGGCACAACAGCAGCGCCTCACATGGACTTAGTGGTGACAGTCTGACCAATGATGACCAAGACTGTGCAATGGACTCTGATGACTTCCAAATCCAAGACACCCGGCGAGCACCTCTTTTCATCCACCGCAAAACAAAAAACACGCCACAAATAAAAATCCTCACAATCATGAGATGAAGCAGTCATTTTGCATTATTCCATTACATGTGTGTGTTGTAATATCAAACAATGCCTGAATGTTGAAGAAACTCAAACCATCCATACCCTGGGATCTGAGTCTGGCACAGGACACACATGGGTTACAATGTATAATTCAATACAGACATGGTGCACTATATTTACCCGTGATGGGAGCAACCTGCTGAGGGGGGGCTTGCACAACTGTGCGGACAGACGTATTTTGAAGAGCAACATTCATGCACAGAGGTCAGGGCTCATGTGGAGTGTCCTGGGGTGGGAGTCCCAGGTATGTGTAGCCAGGTGGGAGAAATGTGTCCTGCACGCTTGAGTAAGGTGGATGTGGAGAATGGTGGCCAGGCCAAGGTTGGAAGCATGGAGATGGCACAAGGGGGTCTTGGATGACAGTGGCACAAGGTTGTGTTGGGCTCGTGGTCTGCCTCATGAGTGTGGGTGTTGATTGTGAAGGTCATCCGGCAGCAAACAGTTATCCATTGCAGATATCTCTGCTGGACGGTGATGTGGCTGGGTCGCCGGATGTTGAAGCACAGCTATGCAGGCACACTAGATGTAGACAAATATAATGGGAGTTGTAATGTACTTGCTCAGTAGAGGGCAGGGTAGGATTTGGCACAAATGTTGTAGTGGACATGGGGGATGGTCTGTCTTGCCTTGAGGTGGACCGAACTGGGAATCATGTGAATAATGCAGAGTGCGCTACAGCCTGAGGTACAGATGCTGGTGATCAGCATAGCTCATGTGAGCAAGCAATCCATGATACACACCAGATTGTGTGCGTGGACACTGTGTGCTTGTGCAGGGTCCTTGCGGGTGGAACACAAGCAGTTGAACCAGCTGTAAGGGGACAAGCCGCAGATGATCACCTCAGTCCTGTACAAGTCCAGCATCAGGTGGCTGATGTTCAGCCATCTACAAATGGATCTCTTGCATTATTGAATATGAGAACTGGCAAGGTGAGTGTCTTTGGGGAGGGTGAGGAGCACCTGGCTGTCAATGGCACACAAACTGATGATGAGATGCTGTGCGCATGTGATGGTGTAGAGGGGAATCCAAGATACATTGTAGACTGACAAGCTGAGACTTGATACCTCTGCCATGTGCCCGACAACTACAACATACTACATGCAGATGCCTGGAGTCCCGCTGCACACCAGACACTTTCGAATGTAGATGTTTTTCATTTAATAAGGCAAAAAATTAAAATATTTAGAAAATGTATATGTACCTTGCACGGGAATTAAAAAACACTGCGTACCTTTCAAATACTGCGGTTGTTGGGAAAAAGGGGAAAAAATTAACATTCAAATACGGAGTAGGTCGCACACTGCTAGTCATACTAGCAAATAGCCCCAAAGAATTCTGGATAATGTAGTGGCAGCGGTGAGTACACCAATGCCGCGAGTATGTCCATATAATGCCATCCCTGGACACGTGTTTCGAGGTAATTGCATCTTGTCAGCAGGGAGCAGGTAAGTATGTGGGGTGCCAAGTACTCGGCACCTCACATACCGCACCCCACATACTTACCTGCTCCCTGCTGACGAGAGGCAATCACCTAGAAACACGTGTCCAGGGATGGCATAATACAGACCTACTCGTGGCATAGGCGTACTCACCGCTGCCACTACATTATCCAGAGTTCTATGGGGCTATTTACTGGTATGACGAGCAGTGTGCGACCTACTTTGTTTATGACAAAATTAACATTGATACCTTATGTGGACAAAAAGTTACAAGGGCCTAAGTGCAAAATAAAAAATAAATAAAAAAAAGAAGGATGAACACAGGGTGGTGGGGAAAGGCACTATTTTATTTATGTATAAATATATACATATTTGTAGAAAAAATTATATCATTACTCAAACACGAATAAACTCCTTTTTTCAAAATCAAAAAATAATTTAAATAACAAAAATTTGGGAAAATTTAAAATGTTCAAATGCCTGATGCATATGCTACATATGAAAATATATTCAAATGTATGGCATAAAAAAGTAAAGGTTTGACTACTTTACCCATGCCATAACAGATTCTGGTAAAATCGGTAAAATAGCTGCAGCGCTTTAAGGGAGGCATAAACTTATGGCCAGGCACCAAGAAGCAAAAGACATAGGGGGAGCAAATGCCGATGGGGGAGCAGAGCTCGATAGATATATGCTATATTTGTCAGCTCCCCTCTGACGTAGGGGGAGCATTTCCCGATGGGGGAGCAAAGCGCCTTAGAACACCGGCTCTGTCTGCAGTGGCGCTGAGCGGCGCGCGCCACGCCTCTCCTTAACGTGCGCGCAGATTCCTTGCCAGACATGAAGGCACATGCTGCAGCAATCTCTGCATTGCTCGATCCAAGAGCCGCGGACCCTCAGATTCTTCTCGTCAGCCAACCCTCTCATCCTCTGATTTGCTTGATGAGGTGTTTGAGAGAAACAGTAAAAATAATGCATAGCCAAACACACAGACCTCCATTCTAATAGCAACTCAAGGGGGGTAAAAGCGCTCCAAGCGATGCTGTTGTGTGTGAGAAAACTTCTAAAGCGAAGTTCACCTCAATTACTCGGAATGTGTTGGTCTAGTTGGCTGAGAAGGGTCTCTTCCAAGCCCATTTACCCAAAACGGGGGTCTCACAAGTGCTTGATAATGCGACAGAAATCCCAAAAATGATCAACAAAATTGAAAACCAGAATCTAAGAACGTCCGTTAATACGTGGATTGCTTAATTTGTTGTAGGATGCAGGGATTGTCAAACACCGAGGCTACCTAGTTTTGATTTCAGCTCATGCCTCTTTCTTCCAACATCATGCACTTTCTGTTTCTTTATCTCACTCCTGTAAGTTCTTTTTCAAGCCCCCTTCCTCCGTTTGTCATCGGTATCCTATCTTTCTCTTCCGCCATCTTTCTCCCTTCTCTGCTTTTCTGTCTTTTGCTCTTCATCAAAGTCTAATGAGAAAAAACGGGACACAGGCCCCAAAAAAGAACACAGTGAGCCAAGGTGCCCAACATCAGCACCCACCTGCATAAATTAAGCCCTTGCTACATTCATTGAAAGGACAGTAATATGTGTGTGGAGAGAGACCACGATTTTATGCACACGTTGCCCACAGTTAGCAAAGGCTAGGAAGTTTGTGGCCATATCAAGAACTAATAATTGCCCAACCAGGCCCAGTAATCTTGGCACTCCTGCAAATGTAGATGTAAGCAGAAAATATCACGAAGTTGCACAGTTAGTACTAGTTTTTGGTGCTAGCATACTTGGCTTTCCTGTGCAATATAGTAGTTTTCATTACAGCAACACATTACTTTAGGCTGCAAACTCTGCATGGTAAACACCTTGCAGCTCATTATCATGACTTTCTACAACTTTCAATATTTTTAAAAACATTTATATAATTGATATGGATCACTTCTACTCTTTAATAGGTAATACTTGTTGGGTGTGCTGAAACCTACTTCTACAATCCAGTGTAAAGGTGGCATGCCTTGAGCATAGAATATTGGTGAAGCAGATGGAAAGGATCAACATATCTTCTGTCACTGATCTTGACAAGAGACTGAAGTCTAAATAAACAATGGTGCACTTAAAGTCAGAATGTCACCACCTATAACTTCCCCAGACCATGTTTGCCACATTTTGAAAGCTCGAAGGGATGACTAGGTTTACGTGCAATCACACCATAATACCAGGACAGCAAGCGCTGTCAAAGGCCAATATTGTTCTCTTTGTGAAGTTCCAGTAGGTTAGGCCATGGCTTCACTATCATGTTAGACACAGGGCAAGTGCAAGATGGCCACATCCACTTGAAAAAGGAAACGTGGAGCTAAATTTACAATCCAACGTGCATGAACCACATGTGTTTTCAGATTACGGGCATTCATCTCGATGGCACCAGAATACAAATCTTGATATGGGGAGGGTGAAAGAGTTAAGGGTCAGGCAATTAAATGATATGATATAAAAGTGGCAGCACACCTAACACAGATAAAGCATTTTTGTACAAAGCAGACCGTTCCATTTCATCTTGAAATGTACATATATTCCATCTACTATTGATCTACAAGATCCTACTGCTACAAAACACCAACCAAGTGAAGTGTACTAGACCCCAAGTCATGCAACAGCTAGTTAAATGAAATGTTATCTGGAAAAGCTCATTGACAGGCTGCAGAGTGTGCAAAGTCAGGTGATCTTTTTACAAATGCACATGAAGAAAAAAATGGAACACAAACCCAACAGTAAGAACACTCTACTGGCTACAAGGAGAATTTAGTATTATGTCCTCAGTCTTCCTTTTCATGTAGAAGAATGCATGTAGATCTTGCCTCCCTACTCCTATATGACAACTGAGTAGCACTGAGTTAAATTTGCAAAACAATATCAAGCAGAAAAACACAGAGGCAGACCACTCACACTACAGGGGCCCCAAGCTATGTAAAGGGCTCAGCCTTTCCCTCAAATCAAACCAACAGCAATGCGAACTGGAAAGCATCTGAACATCACGCTTTTTAAACAAACATTTAATAAGTGACTACTACTGCGAGACACCACAAGTGTGAATAGCTAGAGAGGTTCTCATCTTGTTACTGTGCAGTTCTAAGTTTCCTTATTGTTATCTGCCACTGGTGCCCCAGGCCTTGGGTACTATATCAGAGCTGACCGGATGCCATGCATTCCTATCTAAGTCTTGATTCTCCAAGTAGTGGAGTGATGTTGGTTTGATACAAAGATACAGTATGGATCAAAGTAACACAACTCAATAAACATTACTGTCCAGTCACAGCTACACACTTTAAAAGAGTACTGTTCTTTATTCCAGTGAGTTAATGTGGAACAGTTAAATAACAGAGGGTTTTAGCACTAGCTGGGATGAAATATAACCACAAAAAGTTTTAACATGGTATTTCAATATGACTGCTAGAACACTTACATCTCCAGGCAATGTCATCCTATGGGCCGGAGATTATGATTAATTTCCAACCTCTAATAAACAACTGCTCCCATTGTTGATTATCAATAGCTCTGTGTGCCAGACAAATAGTGGCAACTTTACCAGTGTGCTCTGGAAAGTCTATCCATTGACTTTTCAGCAGGCAGTGGGTTATGGGTTTTAGCTTAGACTGTTTGAGCTTAGGTTGCTTAGCACTTTCCCAAACCCCCCCAAAACTAAAAACACCGGAGAAGTATGAACTTAGATTCCAACTGTCAAAAGGGACATATCTGGTTCACAAGTCGAAAGTGGTTGTAAGTCAGAGTTCCAATGTACAGTTACAGAGGTCATTGAGAATACTATGATCTCAGACTGGTGGCAGAGGACAGAGTGCAGGAAGGATCAGCCTAGTCATACTCAAAATGTTTCAAGGAGGTGGCAGCAGACAATAGGTTCTTCGTGGTTGCCAGCATTAGTTTCCTATATCTTGCACACATTACCTCATAACAAATGGGCTGCAGAGGTAGGATATTGTAGTAACCTGTATTATAATTAGCTTGTTACTTTCTCCCTAGCTGCTCAGCCAGTGTGAATGTGCTGCGTGGAATGTTAGTGTGGTGATGCTGGATGGAATTATTGGGTGCCTGGGAACTAAAGTGGACAGTTGGAGTATGGGTTGAACAGCAGACAGACTGCTCCTGGTGGGGCTGCTTCACATGAACTTTACAACTTGTAACTAAATCTTAATAAATCTGCCTAAAGTACATCTTGGCTACTGGACTTCATTACCACAGATATGAGTATGACTGGGTCACTCACTGGACATACCAGTAGTTCTGGGTGGTGAACTCCGCCCATTCGCAGAGTTTGTGAAGTTTTCGACACTTCGCGCTCAGCAGAGCATGCGTAGTTCCAAAAAACTCCGATCCGCGAAGAGGAGCTAAGTTGTTTACTCGCTCGCCATTAAGTTGGTGAGCGCGAGCGAGTAAAATCCAATGCTAGACCAGCTACCAGCTAGATTTCTCAACGCAGGCGGTCGCGGATGGTCACAACTGCTTGCGTTGAGAAACCATTTGTACTGAGAAAGCTGCCGCTTGAGTAGAAAATCTACTCGAGCGCCAGAAAGAAACAGCGCCCTCCTGCATGGTGCAATTTGCACTGATTTTCCAGCACCGGACAAACTCCCGGTGCCAAAAATCAGCGCAAAGGGCGCAACCTAACACACTCTACCCCTTGAGGAACTCTGCGTAGCGCGACTGTGTTTTTTGGTCACTTAGCGAAGTTCTGCATAGCAGAGCTCTGCGAACTCCACCCAGGCCTATATACCAGTTACCACCAGCAACAGAGGAAAGCACCGTTCTCGGGTTAAGGTACTACCACATATTAAAAAATGGAAATCTTTGGGTCTGTAGGTTGCATACCGTTGGTTCACGTGGTTCTGGAGTCAGGGTGATCATCCTTGGCAAGACTACTGGCCGCAAGGACCTGATCTAAATAGGAAAAATACTTCTTTCTCTTTTGAGGTATTAAAAGGAGCACTGTGGAGACCCGCAAAGAAGGTCTGGTAAAGCAGCACAGCCTCAACAAATGGCACAGTCATTGATGGCTCCAACGCATTCTCAACCCTCAGGTGATGGAGTTGTCACTGATGATTTTTGGGTGTGGATCAGGCCAGTGAGGCTGCAGAACCATTTGGATCTGGGGAAGGCTTTTCCATTTGAATTGTTCTTCACACAAGAATCGGTCACCTATCTCTTGCTGCTGTTATCCCCGGGTCAGGGAGTATCTCTGCTGTCTAGGGCAGTTTAGACCCCTCCCTGTCTTCGATGCAGGGCACAGCAATATAGATTTTCAAGATCCTAGGCTTCTTACTAAACCTGAGAAGAACTTCACCACAAAGTCAACTTTCAAAAAGAAAGCAAAGCCCCACTCTTCTCGCAAGCACAACTCCCAATTATGGTAGGGCCAGTGCAGGTTACATGATGTCACTCACTGTTCTTTTGGCTGATTTTCCCCATATACTATCTGTACATCGTATGTTGTATATCTTTGGCCATTTAATTAGATCATGCTTTACACTGTGCAACTCACTATTCAATTTCCTATGCTCCATATATTAAGTATTCTGATGCCCTACGAGTCTGGCTCACCTTATGAAAGTCTGTCAATAAATAAATAAATAGATTGAAAATCCTGACAGTTCCTTCACTGACAGGCTGCAGAATGCTACTGAGTCCAGATCCAGGTGTGCTGTGCACGTAGCATTCTCTTCCAATAGAGCATAAGTGGGTGAACATAATGACATGTCAGACAACGCCGATCAAATGCAGGAAGCAATACAGTTCAAAGGTCGCATTTTACAGCGGGAACAGTAAGTGGTGCGTAGTTGTGCAGAGGTTGACATTGCCAAAGTCCCTCCCAGGAATTAGCATTGAAGCAAGCATATATTGTTGGGACGGCCTGACCATTTCCCATGGTTGAGAGCAGGAATCATTTGAAATCCAGAGAAGAAAAATTAAATGAATTGTGAAATGACGTCATAAAAAGCAGAGAAACGTCCTTTCGAAAACAGCACAACACCAAAGCATACTCTCATGATTAACTAACCCTTATGGAAAAGCCCAGATGCACGCAAATACAAGAAGGTTTAACCCCTGTGGCCCTGCTTCTATCTTCTTTCAAGTGCTGACATAAGTAACCCAGTCACTGTAGGAAACAGAAACATGTCATTTATATATTTATGTATTTATTTATTTATTCCTTGAAGCACATCCCGGTGTTGCTGTAAAGCCACTTCACAGCACTAGACCATGCTAGGGCGGGTCTGCACACTCCATGGGGCATATTATCAACGGCCAGCGATAATCATCGCTGGCCGTGCTTAGCGATAATTTTGTTATCGCAGGCTATCTCTGGAATTTATCGCCCTGGTAGCGCGTTATTAACAACGCGTTTCTCCAGGGCGATACAGATTCCAGAGATAGCGAGGTTATCACTGTTTTGCAGGGAACATCGCTGGTTTTCCAGCGATGTTCCCTGCAAACCGGCGCTAACCTTGCTGATACGACCCACAGGGTCGTATCAGCATAATCCACCCCAATGTTAGGGATAGGTAAGTCTGTATTTTAGCAGACATTAGTTTTTGGAGAAAACAGCGGTTTTCTCCAAAAACTAACGTGTGCTAAAATGCTGGGGCAGCCTTGTAAATATCGAGATGTGAACATCAGCGATATTTACAAGGTTGTCCTGCCCAGTGACGCTCACTTTGCATCTCATTAGAGATGCAAAGGGAGGCTTTGGCTAAAAGGGTGCTAACATGCGCTAATGTATGTTAGCACCCTCTTGTTAATAGGGCGATAGTTTTATCTCCGTATTTTTGGCTTTAAAAGCAAAAAAAGCAGAGATAAAGCCCTTGTAAATATGCCCCCACGTTCGGAAAAGTTAGTAGAAAGTTTTGAACAGATTAGGCGCAAGTGCGCCCAACAGATTTCTTAACCCCTTCAGTGCCCGCCCCTTTCCCCGCCCAGTGCCGGCCGTTGCATTAGCGGGCGGGGTCTATGACGAGCTGGACTCGTCATGGGCACAGCGCCACCGCGGCCCATGACGAGTCCAGCTCGTCATGGGCACTGAAGGGGTTAAAGTGACTTTACTCCACGTGTGCAATTGAAAAAGAGTCTGAAGAGACATGTGTTGCTAAGATTCGATGACTGCGTGACTCACTTTGGGGCATATTATCAACGGCCAGCGATAATTATCGCTGGCCGTGCTTAGCGATAATTTTGTTATCGCAGGCTATCTGTGGGATTTATCGACCTGGTAGCGCGTTATTAACAACACATTTCTCCAGGGCGATACAGATTCCAGAGATAGCGAGGTTATCACTGTTTTGCAGGGAACATCGCTGGTTTTCCAGCGATGTTCCCTGCAAAACGGTGCTGATACCAGCATAATCCACCCCAATGTTAGGGATAGGTAAGTTTGTATTTTAGCAGACGTTAGTTTTTGGAGAAAACAGCGGTTTTCTCCAAAAACTAACGTGTGCTAAAATGCTGGGGCAGCCTTGTAAATATCACGATGTGAACATCAGCGATATTTACAAGGTTGTCCTGCCCAGTGACGCTCACTTTGCATCTCATTAGAGATGCAAAGGGAGGCTTTGGCTAAAAGGGTGCTAACATGCGCTAATGTATGTTAGCACCCTCTTGTTAATAGGGCGATAGTTTTATCTCCGTATTTTTTGGCTTTAAAAGCAAAAAAAGCAGAGATAAAGCCCTTGTAAATATGCCCCCACATGAGGTGCAGATCCCCGTTGTGCTAGTCATTCCCTCGTATTGCAAAAAAAAAAATGGTTTCACCTTGTTCTAAATAAATGCAGTTGAAAAAGCGAATATTTTGGACGACCACAATGTAACTGATGATGTCACCCACAGAAGAATAAAACCGTCCATAGGAAATTATAATTTTCAAAGGTTCACTCTGTCAACACTGCTGATATTAGGAACGTCTTCCACCCTTTTAGCAAATCAACCTCACCTGCTTTAATTTAGATTGTCTGAGAGAGCGGGTGCCCCATAGGTAGCAGTGCTTGGAGTTAGTTCGACTCCGAGAACTTTTGCAGACTGTGCGCCCTGGGCCCCTCCTTGAAATGCGAGCAACAGAGGTACATCTCAATTAATTTGCCTCTTTGTCTAAGCTACAGGCATGACGCAGCTTGCTCTGCTGACAGCGGCAATCTGGAATTATCTGGAAGACAGGTAGGTACACCCTGAGGGGGCTGGCATCATTTGCGGTCTTGACGAAGAGGGGGGAGAGTGTGAGAGGGAAAGAGAGAGGAAGAAACAGAGAAAAGGGGCTACATTTCGACATCTCACGCGCAAGCCTCCTCTGCCTGTGCTTGCAGGGCTGACGAGAATCCAAACTGCGTGGCTCTGCCGTCAGAGCTGTTTTTTTCTGAAACCCAGTGCATCGGTCCTCGCGGTAGACAGAAGTCGCTGCGGAGGGAGGGTTTTTGGCCACAGATCAGTGGCGTAACAAAGGGACCAGAACTATTTCTTCAAGATCAGAATTCAAACCACACTGAAAAGTAGACAGAGGAGAAAGAACAAAGGGGCATATTATCATGACAGGCGATAACATTATCGCCGCTTTAGCGGCAGAAAACTGCCGCTAAAACGGCGATAATGGGTTTGATAATATGCTCTATGGAATTCCAATTGAAGCCCAGGTTAGATGTGAAGGACATCTAACATGGGCTTCAATTGGAATTCCATAGAGCATATTATCAAACCCATTATCGCCGTTTTAGAGGCAGTTTTCTGCCGCTGAAGCGGCGATAATTTTATCGCCTGTCATGATAATATGCCCCAGAGAGAGGGGCATATGTGCAAGCCTCTATCGCCAGCACAACATCACCAATAGTGACGTTGTGGTGGCCATAGGGGCTGTGACTTATGTACAAGGCAGCGTTGTTAAGCCACTTAATGTGGCTTAACGCTGCCTTGTAAATAAGACCCCCTTTCACGCTATGGTTAACATGAAAGGGGTGGGCAGTGCATGTTGGCGGTGGGCGTTCTATCGCAACACCCATTTATTATGACGCTGCCCCCTATGTGCAGGTGGCGTATGTAGAAGGCACCGCCAAAATTAAAGACCAGGTAAAAACTGGTCTTAAAATGGCGAAACGATGAGAAATGCATTATTTCTCCCCGTTTTTGCTTTTTCCATGTGTGTTGCTTGTTCAGCACACATGGAAAAAGCAAAATGCCATTGTTTGTTTACATACAGGAAAGTGTCTCTTCCTGTACCTAAACAAACTTTTTTTTTTTAAATGCCATTTTGTCACTTTCATGTGTACTGAATGAAGAAGCACGCATGAAAGTGACAAGATGGCATTTCTAGGATTGTTTATGTGCAGGATGGGACACAACCCTACACATAGACTATCCTCCCCTGCACGCAGGCACCCTTGCACTCGTGCAAGGGTGCCTGCGTTGGTGCTAAGTTGCTAAACTTAGCGCCATCATGGGGGAAACGCAAGGCTGCACCACATTCTTGTAAATATGGTGCAGCCTTGCGTTTCAAGAAGTGGAGGAGAGAGGTGTTAAGCCAGGAAGGTTAACGCCTCTCTCCGCCACTTCACTGTACATATCCCCCAGAGAGTGCAAGGACGGCGATAAACCAGCAATGACAAAAATAACTTCCAATAGTGAAATAAAACTTCAGGAACTGTAGAAAAAAAGCAGACGCTGGTGTCAAAACTAGGAAGGACAGCGTGTGACACAAACTCATAAGAAAAACTTTGGGTCACTGCAATTATTATTATTTTTTAATTAATCACTGCTTTCAGCCTCCTTGTATGTCCTAGGGTTGGAGGGAGTACCAACCTGTCTGCTCACACTTGTTCGCAGAATTATTTACATTCATCAGTCTGAGCTGCTGACAGACTAAAACGTATTTTTATTAGACTTGAAAACGTCACTCATTGGGAGTCCATGCACACGTCCGATTGCCGCCAATTCCCTATCGTTGTTTTGCTCTTTCGTGTTTTCATGGCCCATGATGGAGGTTGAAAAATGACACTTCACGCGTACGGAATGCTTCTACAATTTCTCAAATGCTTTGCAAGCCCTTCTGTCTCGCATCAAAGCGCAATATGGCTTTATGATGTTTCCCTCTAAGCTTTGATCTCAATCGCTTGCACAGCATTAAGTTGAGTCGGAGAGTAACTGTTTGGGTCTTGGGTAATGGATTCCAGTTTAGTGCGCTACACACAGACTCTGAAGCGGGTTCACGAATTTGCAGTGTCTTTTGCCTTATCCTCTCCTGACCCCTCCCTTCCATCAAGTTGAAAAACGGCTGACTTAAACCGAGCTGTGCCACAGTCTCTTCAGAGTGCACTGCTCCAAAAACAAAATGCAAGCCCAAAGCACTTAACGGCTTAACCGGATGCATGCTGGGAGCCTTTCAGCAAGGGGGGACATGTATGAAGGTTCTTAGTGATAGTCACTGAGCTGTGGTGCTCTGTGCAGGCTGCAGTGGAAGCAGGCAGAGCCACACCCAGACCGACTGGAATGGCTGTAGCGTGCCTGCCTGAAGGGACGGCTCTGCCCTTCACACTGTTCCAACAGGGCGGTGGCTCCTGGCTTGGGCGTGTTGGATTGGGAACCGTGCCATTCCAAGACGTTGACTCTTAAAGTGAGCTAAGAGGGAATGGTGTTCTAACGTGTCTACTTGGAAGGCATGCATGGGTGCCGCCTCCTCCTCGCTAACCAAGATGGCCTAGGAAACTCATGGTAGCTTCATGTACCTTGATGTATATTAAGGAGTTTTTAATCTCTGCTTTTTCAACAACAACAAAACTTTGGTGTAGTATTTGCTTCCCCACAAGAGCAAAGGAAAGGAGGAACAGTCAAGACCTGCAAATGTTTCAAGGGATGAATTTGTGAGATATTCTCCTATCGTCTCACTTGATGCTTTTTACTGGCTGCTTCATCTTGATCACCTTTAACACCAGATACATTATTATTGCTATTATAAAGGGGTTAAGAACCAAAGGCTTTGGGGACCAAAGGTATTCATTTGGATGCCTACAATTTTTAGTGAATGCTTTTTTGATTACCATTTAAAAAAACATTTCATATCCACTGCTCAAAAGGTTCTGGTCGAAGTTTGCTTCAGATACACCACATCGGTTTCATAGCGCTTCCCTTGACTGGTAACTTGACAACAGACGCCAATGGAGAGAAGACCGGGACACAGTAGATGCCATAGATGTGTTACCACCTAGTAGCTCCAGTGAGGTGTCTCCTCCAAGGTCTTTGGTGGTTTTTGCAGCTTCAAAAATAATGTTTTCAATTTGTAAAGTTTTGAGTGGTTTCCACGTAGGACTAGCGTTTGATCATTCCTGTTTAGCTGTATAAACACAAGAATAGAAAAAACAATTGCAGTTCCCAGATTGAGCTTTTGTTTGATTTACTATATTTGAGTAGAGGGTCCCATTCAACATCAAACCCTCCTTTTCCTGGGTTGTAACATAGTTACTGTACTACACAGAGGTCCTTAAATATGTGAATTATGTCATTTTGAAATACATCCAATCTCCCACCATCTGTAGTCCACAAACTCTAGCACTCTGATGTCCAGGGCCATGGATTCCATGGGTGCAACAGGTGCGGTGGCACTGGGGCCCAGTGGTCCGAGGGTCTACTGAATCCTGAATATTGCAGTGTTTCACAGTTCACACAGTGGTCAGGAGGCCCTTTTTAGGTCTCGCCTGACCCAGCGCATGCGCTGGTCTGGCGAGACTTATTGAGAAGGCTCCAAAAAGTGCTACCAGGCCAGCCTAGAGCTACAGTGCATGAGCGTGGGCGCGCGCGCCGCGCTTTACCGCGATTACTTTAATTTTTGCGGCCACATGGCCACTTTGATGTTTGATCACGATCGCGATCACTTTCGCTGCCGCACGGCCGCTTGGCATAGCCAATAGGTCTCGCTTTTGGGAGCTTATAAGTATTTAGTTATGCAACTGTTGCATGGCTAAATACTTATAAGGTCCCAAAGGCGAGACCTATTGGCTATGCCAATGCTTGTTATTTCTTGCATGGCTACTCCATTGCAGCTGTCAGCCTCATTCCTCCTTGCTACTGCCTCCATGATTGCTCTCTGTACCCCAAAAACTAGGACAGAAGGGTTGCAAAACTGCAAGCTTGCTTTCTAAAACTGGGATGGATGTACCCTTGATTAAGTCTGATTCTACCTTCCGAAATCTTCCCCTCCAGCCATCATCGCTTCTCTGCACCACCCACTGGCTATCACCCGCGTCGGTAGTAGGAGTAACTGTAGGGCGGTGACGTGGGGAGGGGGAGGGGCAGGGTGGGGGGTAGTAAACTGTGGATTACAGAGGTTTACAGGTAAGGTAACATATACATTAATAAAATGAATTTCGTTGCGTGCACTGCATCCCCAAATGCGATGCAGTGCACGCAACGAAATTCGTTTTATTAATTTATATGTTAACTTACCTGTAAACCTCCGTAATCCATAGTTTACTACCCCCCACCCTGCCCCTCCCCCTCCCCACGTCACTGCCCTGCAGTTACTCCTACTACCGACCGCGGCTGCTGGCTATTCATTCCTACCCTTGGCTATTGTTAACAATGTGAATGCCTCTTATTTAATTGCTACCCTTGATTTCATTTACCTTTTGCCCATTCCAATTCTCCTATAATTTGGCACTGATTATTGTATTGTTTGTTCCCTATCCAGAAACTTGGCATTTCCCATAAAAAATTATCCAAAAGGTTGTCAGTGTCTCTGTCCTCTTTATTGTAGTCTAAATTTGAGAAATCGGAGCCACTACTATTTTGTGATAGCCTATTCTCTTGAGCCTCATTCTGTTGTTTATAGTCCCATAAAGTAGTTTTTACTTTAGTGAAGTTTTATATAGCATGAACTCAGAGAAGTTTTAAGGCATGGGCAAAGTGGGCTTTGGCCCAGGATCCCTGCCTTTCAGAGGGCCCTCTGATAGAGTCAGCTCTGCAGAAAGTCTTGTCATTGACCTTTAATAATTCTTAAACAGATGGTTCTAAATGCTGTTTACATTTAATTTATTTTTTATGTGGATGATGTGTGAGAGTCTATTACAGAGATTTTGAGGAGAAATGTTGTGTTTATGTTTAATGCAGCATCCATACAAAAGTTTCTTTAAGATCAAAATAGCACCACATATATGAGAAATAGGAGGGTGTCACAGAGATTATTCGCATCAATATTACACATCACAATCCTTGAATATTAGATGTAAACACATTTAACATTTGAATGAGTGTGGCTCTGCACAGTGACCCGGCTGAACAGTGAATGAAAGAGCTGAAATTAGATCATAAATTCAAAGCTATTCCAAGCAGGGGCCCCCCAAAAACATTTGGCCCAGGGCCCCCAAAATGCTTAAGACGTCCCTGCATGAACTAGACCCGAAGGTATCAAAGGACTTTAAACGAGCACAATTTACTACACATTGACAGATTTATTGATGAAGGTTAAGTGATTTGCCCAGAATCACAGGAAGTTGAGATGTCCCTGCAGAGTCTCGAACCCGATTCCCCAGCTTCGAGGTCCACGGCTTTAGCCATTAGGTCACATCCTCTTCAAAATAATCAGGCTTTTTTAGGTCTCGGCTAGCGAAGGCTGCGCTTACGCAGTCTCACTCGCGAGAATTAATGACTTTGAGAAGAGGGGCTTGCACCCGCCCCTCTTCTCCCCTGTTCTCCATTGGCTGGCCTCTTGAATGCTGGCCAGCCACTGGAGAAGAGGTCAGTCACTCCATTTAGGCCCCGTCCTTTTCGGATCGGGGGGCGTGTTTTTTGCGAGAAGTCTCAGGGAGGAGACAACAGCAAAACACGCCCCCGAATCCGAAAAGGACGCTGCGTTTCTCCGAGGCATTTCTGCTCTGCCTCGGAGAAAGGCGGCTGTGTCTTCCTGTGCCCTCCACTCGACCCCTAGAATCTACTTTAAACTTGGCGACTGGTGTGTTGTGAGACCCGCTACAAGGGTATCCGCTCAAAAAAAGTAATTAGTTGGATGTGAAAATTTTGGACACGCATATTTAAATACCGCACGGCGACGCTGCTCTTGTATCTGCTCCTATATCATGCGTAATGCTACAAACCGACCAGAATTGTTTTTATGCAAGTGTGTTACAATAAATATCACAATGATACCCCTTTCCAGACATCGCAAAACCCTTTCAGCTTACTCATACACTACTTTCTTCCTGCAACTGAGCCATTTCTCGCTTACATCAAATTGGCACCTATATACTAGGCGACGGTCTTAAATCGCCATTATTATCACTACCTTGTAATGACATGTTCACTACAAATATGTTCACTAACCACGGTCCTGTACCCCCGTCCCCTACGCCTTCCTACCTTCCATTGCCTGTTCCCCGGCTCCGTCAGTCGCCATCTTGTTTCTCTCCCTCAACGTTTGTCGCAGCTGCTCAGTCACCAGCCCAGCCCGAAAAACTTACAACCAGTCATAACTAATATTATAAAAACTATCTCGCAAATTACTCGCTGGAAATACAGTATTCACACTCTAGATTCACAAATTATGTAGACCGGGGAACGATGCTATCCAGACATTTGTACTTTCACTCTAAGGACAAGAGGTTAGACACAAAAGAAGGACTCAGCCGAGCCTGCTACCAATAACAGCGATGTATGGCTTCGTCAAATGCAACACATAGTTAAGATTTACAGTGACCATAAAAGGTAGCCGAAAGTACGAGTACGTTACTTACTCTATTGGATGTGGATTTAGTTTTTAGGTTGAGGACTACCGGTCTGCCGAAGGCAGAACCGGAAGTCGGGAGATTTAATGACTTTTCTGTACGTGCATGGTATGTATGTGTGCGATGCATGTATGAATCAATATGCATTGAAAAGTCTGTGTGAATGGCGAAAGGTGTGTGTGTGAATGGAGCAGGTTGGAGCATGTGTATGTAATTGATGCGTGCAGGGCGAGTGTTCGCATATCGTACGAAACGTATGAGTAGATGTGCTGGTCTGTATGATTAGATCTCTACATATGGGCGATGGATTTGTACGTGTGCTAGAGGGCGCCTTGATCTCCCGCACTTGAAGCCCCGAGGACAGGCGCGGCACATTGAAGTTGTGACGGGATTTATTGGCGCTTCCGGTTAAACCTCCCACTCTCGCGGGTGGCAGCTGCGGTGGGCAGATACCGGTGCGGGCTGAAGTGTGCGCTGCTCGCTGGAGGCGCAGAGTGCGAAGGATGCTCGGGTACACGCAGATCGTGCACGATGCCTTGCTGCCCAACTGGGGCAGGCCCTTGCCCCTGCTACTGGGTGTCAGCACTGCCTACCTCTGCTACTACTGGGCCTGCGTCCCTAAGGTGGGTGAGAGTGCCGGTCTCAGCTGCGTCCTGCTCCTGGGGTTGGTGAGAGTGCTGCTCCTGGCGTTGGTGAAAGTGCTGCTCCTGGCGTTGGTGAGAGTACTGCTTCCTGCTCCCGGGGTGGTATAGAGTGCCGGGCTCAGCTGCTTCCTACTTCAGGGGTGGGGGAGAGTGCCAGGTCATCTGCTCCCTGGGGTGGGTGAGAGTGCTGTCCTTTTGGTGGGTGAGAGCGCTGCTTCCTGCTACCTTTGATGGGTGAGAGTGCTGCTTTCTGCTCCCTTTGGTGGGTGAGAGTGCCGTCCCTTTGGTGAGTTGCTCTTGGGGTATTTCCATTTCTTACGGTAATTTCATGCAGGTCTGATACTGCTATTGTTTCGTCCGGTAATACCTAGGGTGTGTACATTTCTAAGTGCTGTACTCGCCTCGGAACACAAACCTTACGTTTGGGGGACAAATGGGGGCTTTTCAAGGTTCCTCCTTGCAGTCCACATTTACGTACCAATGCTGTTTACTTGCAGGTTGTGTCCTTTACTTACCGTACTCTTGTGGAACTGTTTACATCAGTTACTTAGATACTATTCAGCCTTGAAAAAGTCGTTTAAGACGAAACACGTGTCGGCTATCTTTCAATGTGCAAACAAGTTGGACCCTTGAATCATGTACAATAATCGGACCTGCTTTCATTTTGCAGACCTTATAAAAGACTTTGGAGTGCTCTGGGTGTTATTGTATACCTTTCTAAGTGCATTTTACAGTAGCTTCTGCAGCTCGCCCTGGCTGTTTTTCCTCTGTTATTACACGCCTTTTATATTCAGCCTTGCTTTGGACATGTCTTAAGCCACTGGTAATGTAGGTTTTTAGTAAATTTTGAGGGTCCTAGTCGCAAAAAATACATGTGACTTACTTGGGATTACTTGGATGCAGGTGGGAGATTTTCACTCTTTAAAGTAAATAACTCATTATTTCAGCTTACTCGCACTTCACTTTTCCCTCATTGCAATGCAACTTGATGGAGAATTTCTTTCCCCAGTTATTTTTTCAAAACCTCCCTCGTTCCTGTTGCCAAATGTTGGCAGGCATGAATTCAAAATGCTACAAGAATAAGTTACATGTACAGCCTTTGTGGCTCTGGCTCGGAGTTCAGACTGTTCTTGGTACTTGTATGCTGGTTTTGGAACACTGCCCACCTTGGCATCTGGTCCTGGCAAACCTTATCCAATTTTGCCAAAGGCCAAACAAGCATTTACAATGCAATGGTCTCGGCATTGGTAAAGTTAGAGCTATTGGCATTGCTCATGACAATGCCGTTTCTTTAAATGTTTTAAAAACAAAAACATAAACAAAAATAATGTCATGAGCAATGCCAATAGCTCTAACTTTACCAATGCCGAGACCATTGCATTGTAAATGCTTGTTCCCTACTAGGTTGTGTGTATGGTGCAAGACTAATTGAATTAGATTTATTTTTGCTCAACAACGTGGCAGTAAACGGGACTTGCTGGGAGGGCATCTGTCTCAGATATATTCAGTTAAGTATCAGTTACTCCACGTAAGAAATTAGTGGCAATTCAGATAGGGATGTTTGGAATTCGTGGCAAATGTAGCATAACGTCGACTCTTTATGAATGTATGCAATAAAGTAGAGAAAGAAGAGAGAGAACAGGGCAAGTTTGGGAATGAGGGGTAGTCAGGGGTGGCAGCTGTGCACCTAGGCAGGCACACATTAATTGTCCTTACTGCACCTAGACTTTGGAGGAAACAAAGTCGCAGGAATAGAAGGAAGAAAGAGTAACTGACCAGCCCAGCCTTCATCTGTAAATCCAGTATGATTAACACAGATGTGTGTGTTTATGTGTGGGTGTCCTTGGGTGTTTCAGGCCCAGGATTATTGAATGTAAGAATGAGAAGCCATGTTTTTCCCTCTGCAGAACCAAGCTCCTCCTCTGGGCCTGACTGATGTGACTTTGGTGTACCCCAGTTTCTCAAGTGCTTAAGTAGTCTTTGTTTCATGTGCCCATGGCTGGACCGGCTGTAGCGGCCACGGGATGTTTTTTCGATGGCTGGAAGGGTGGGGGCTGTTTTTTGGCACATGGGGGCCGGTATTGCGAAAGTGCTGCAGGATCGGCCCCCTGTACCAAGGGTGGCAGTGGTGTTTGTGCTTGACACTAGCAACCCAGCAGAGGTTATCGGTACGCAGTTGCGGCCGGCAAGGCTCGCAAGTGGGGGGCTGGCGGAGGTCATTATTAAAAAATAAATTACTGTGAGGCTGCGTCTTCTCTGCTCCTGCTCTCCTGTCTTCGACTCAGACAGGAGCAGGAAGCAGGCAGTCAGGCACCGTCCCCATAGCCAATCACAATGCTGCAATGCAGCGTTGTGATTGGTCTGAGTGCAGTGACATGGCACTCAGCCAGGGGCTGGAGGGTTGGGCATGTTCTTCATGCAAATACAGCACAAATCTGAGAGGCAACAAAGAAAATAAATTGTTAAGTAATGGCAAAGTTGCCAACCAAAGCAGATGAAACGAGAGGTTGATGTTACATGATTATATCTTTTATTTCATTTTCCACGAAGAACACTACACACAGCCAACACGTTTCGCCCGTATCTAGGCTTCTTCAGGGCATTCAGAGAGATAAGCTCCCTGGTCTTCAGGCAGATCCCAATGCGTATGTCCTATGGGACACAATGAAGCTGTCAGGTAAACGAAGTGTTCCACACTAGACGCATGTATAATTGACAACTCTGAAATGCTTGCAAAGAAGTGCTGTATTATTGAGGTACTTAGTATATATGTCTTGTGGAGAGCTGTAATCAGCCTTCATTAAGCTGTGTCCAGTTCCGTCTAGACACTGCCCAATGGAATCCCTCGAAATGCTGCTGCCGGAACCGAACACGGCTTAATGAAGGCTGATTACAGCTCTCCACAAGACATATATACTAAATACCTCAATAATACAGCACTTCTTTGCAAGCCTTTCAGTGTCGTCAATTATATATGCGTCTTGTGTGGAACACTTTGTTTACCTCACAGCTTCATGGTCTCCCATAGGACATACGCATTGGGATCTGCCTGAAGACCGGGGAGCTTATCTCTCTGAATGCCCTGAAGAAGCCTAGATACGGGTGAAACGCGTTGGCTGTATGTACTGTTCTTAATGGAATATAAAATAAAAGATATAATCATCTAACATCAACCTCTCGTTTCATCTGCTTTGGTTGGCAACTTTGCAGTTACTTTATGATTTATTTTCTTTGTTGCCTTTTCAGATTTTTGATTTATTTGTGGTTCTAATTGGTGGCGAACCCTTTCTGGAGGGGGGCAACGACAAATGTGTTAATCATTTTTTCTGTAACTCATAGCTACACGTGTTTGTGCTACCAATGGATACCCTAGCCACCATCGTTTGTTTGATTATCATGTTCTCTATGCAGGCTGCAAGCAGCCTGCATGGAGAAGGGGAAAGTGTGCATGACTGGTTTGGACGGCCCGAGAGGGCTGACCAAACAGTCATTGCGCACTCCGGAGTGCGCGTACCACTCCTCCCCTGCTTTGTAAGCAGAGCAGCCCCACCCAGCCCCCCCCCGTCCACCCGCAAATGAAACATAAAATGGTAAAAACTAAATGTTATTATCATTTTATGTTTTTGCTTCCCACACTGCGAGAAAGCAGTGGGGCGATGCCCTCCGCCATTGCAGAGGAGCCACCCCCACTCCACACCCCCAGCCCTGGGGCCAATCGAGAGAACTGCCAGGGCTGCTTTCGGTTCCCAGTATGTCCATGCATGAGCCCTCTTCTTTTCTCCGACATCGTGCTCTAGAAAGAGTGTGTTGTGCAAAAGGCCTGCTTTGGGCTGGAGTCCACCTGTGTTGGTTCTGGTGTGAAAGCCTGGGGCAATGGCTTGGCCCACCATTGGCTACCACCAGAATTTCTAACCCAGCAACATTTGTTGGTTAGAGCTGGCCTTTCTACCTAGCTCTACAGTACAGTGGACCCTTGGGCTCGTGCAGGAGGACGTTGTTGATCTAATCTTTTTCTACCGCATTTATGAAATTATGTTCCTTTGGACATGGAACTGAGTCTGCAGCTAGGGCTGTGTAAAACTAGGATTCTTATGACAATCTTCGGTGAAATTCACACAAATTGTAAAACGGGTGGAGAACGCATCTCACAAATCCGATGCACTGATCAACACATTTTTTGCATGTGTGCAGCAATTGGATAGCTGGATGTATTCTGGTATTTGGATTCCTATTATATTTCAACTTCACTTTTCAGATGTCTTATACAGTTCAGCACGATATAACAATTTCCACTTTTTAGCACGATCGTCTGTTTTGCTGTTCCAAAAGTCTCCAGTGAAGTTTAAAATGACCTTGTCTGACTATGCAACTGATGCTGCTACATCTTTCAAATATGGGAAATATCAATTTTATTTCTTTATCGTTTTAGGTCAACTCAAGGTGTTTAGGTATACAGTATATAGACGAGGCCAATGTAAACAGAAGATAAAGCTATGCAGCAGCCATTAAATTCTAGCAGGATGTGGTCAATGATCTAAACTAGGCTCTATGATCCAAGGCCAAGAGGTAGAATTAAAGTGATTTAACTTTCAAATATTAATTTAAAGTCCTTCATTTCATCCCTAAAATGTGAGTCGAATGTGTTGATACCTTTGTCACCATTCAGTCACATAATTTTCTGGCATTGTAATCACTATCCCTCAAAGAGACAGGTTTAAACCTGGCAGAAAATGTGGCATGTTACAAAAGGGACACTGGGTGTAGGATGTGCGCCAGTAGCGGATATTTGAACAATGACAGCTGACCGGCATGGACATCTTATACTTTGTGATGGGTTACCAGCTGACACCACTCAAAACCTTGCGAAGCTTTTCCTTGCCGTCCCTAAACGTGGGGAAATGCTCCTGTGAAAGCCCCTTTGCCTTCCAGTTGTCAAGGACAGACTGCTTTCTCACGACTAGACTGCTGACCTTGGAGCTGGGAAACCAAAGTTCGAGCTTCAGGGTCGACTTCACATCCTGTGATTCTGGGCAAATCACTTAACCTCCCCAAGCCTACCAAACAAATGAATGTGTCCTTGTGTAATGTAACTGGTGCTCATGTAAAGTGCTCCAATACCTTTGGGTCGAGTTCGCACTATATAAATCGGCAAAAAAAAACAAGCATTGACATTGCCAATAGGTCTCGCCTTTGGGACCTTATAAGTGTTTAGTTATCCAGCACAATATCCTTGGTGCAAACAACATTAACTGTTGCAAGGCTAAACACTTATAAGGTCCCAATGGCAAGACCTATTGGCTATGCCAATGCTTGTTGTTTGGGGAATCTGGTCACCCTACAACAGACCCAATTCTGGCGGGAATGATTTCATTTAGCAGTCTCAAGCATGACATTCTCCTCCGTTCCAACAGAAGTCTAATGGGGAAGATACATTACCCAGATTCTTTTTACAAAATCTCCCGCTTTCTAGTTCTGAAATGCTGACGTGTGTGCGTATGTAAAGTGATCCAAAACCTTTGCGCAATTTAAATGGAAAAAAGGAAACAGAGGTCTATGAATGGTACACGCAAGCCAGGAGCCTCAACCCGGTAAGTTTTCTTGATATGCCTATAAGCCTCTGCTAATGGCTGTTTCAAGTCGGGTTTGTGTCTGCTCACACGCCATAATAATGCAGATAATACGGTCGGATGGGGCTGCAGAAAAGGAGATGCGCTTGAGTTACATGGAAGCCGGTCACACATGGTGCCCAGCCGAGAGCGCTCCAAATGGAGCATGAATTTAAGTCTCTCCGCAGAGCTCCTGGGTTGCCATGGCAGCAGCTGCAGCATCCCGCTGTCTGTCAGCCTTGGCGCGGGCCGGAGAATCGCGTCCTTATTCCCCACTTCTTGCTGTGTCAGGCAGGGCTGACCGACTCGCATTCATTTCGGCCTTCTTGCCTCTCCTACACCTGCTGTGAGCAGAGGGAGTGCTGCACCGCAAAGGGTTCGTGTGCTCGAGAAGGCCACTGCAATCATATTTAATGCAGCACCATACCGCTCCCTCGAGGCCTCTACTTTCTTAGTCTAACCGCGCACTTCTGCAGGGGGAGGCTCTGTATCCGTAGTCTAGAAAAGCGCAGGGAATGTCATATTAGCATGTCTGATGACATCCCACGACCTTCGGGAAACGTGTTCTCTGATCTTGTTTGCATCAGAGAACCTATGCTTTCAATGACAATTAAGATGGGTAGACGGGGCTGCGGCATTAGGTATCAGTATATAAAATAGTGGGAATATATCACATCTGACCCTGTTTGCATCCCTGTTCTTAAAGTGTTAATCAGAAACATGACTATGCTGCAATGAGAAATATTAGGTAGGGTGACCTACTTAATGACCCTGTATCCACATTATAATGTTCATGAATTAATGTGGAATGAAAACAATGATTATCGGTTAGTGTGCCAGAAAAATAACGCCCTTTAGACACCGAACCGGAAGAACCGAAACAACGAGGGGAAAGATGGAGACCCTGCATTGTGAACAGGAGTCTGGTCTTCATGGCCCGAAGTCTGAAACCGCCCTCGCCCATGTGAGCGAAGAGCAGCGACTGAGAAGGGGAAACATGAGCCCAGAACTCCCTGACCCCCTCCCCCAGACAACAAGCGCACGCGCCTCGCGCTGAAGGAAAAAAAAAAAAAAGTTTGACAAGGAGAGGAGGAGGCAGCAGGGGGAGGGGAGAGAGGAGGGGGCCTGTGCCTGTTTCCCTTGCGGGAGCGAGCAGGAACCATCTGTTAATTACAAACAGATGGTTTTAAAGCTCGCTCCTGCAAGGGAATCGCCAAATGTGCACGCGTTGCCATTGAAAGCAATGCAATGCGTGCACGTTTTTGGCAGAAAAAGGGAATCGATTCCTAAAGGTCTCCTCCTATGTAGTGCATGCGCGCTGCGTAGGCGAGACCTAAAAAAAACTGAAAAGGACTCGCAGTTTCTGTGTCTCAGGGGCAATTTCGACTAGCTTTGTTTCAATAATCTACATTTTCTTTACTTCTGTCATAAAGCTTGTCACTTTTTTAAAATCCCCTGAAGAAAAAGGCTCGATAAACAGGGCCCCTGATTTCCCATTTCCAAAGTTTACTTCTGAACCCCATGCTGTATTCGAGTTTTGCTTTAAATAACTAAGGGGCATATTTAGAAGAAAGTAGCAGAGCGCAGGTTAGCTCCAAAATTGCTAACGCCACGCTTTGTCACTTTAAAACCGCAGGGATGTGCCATATTAACAATGCTACGGGCACTTCCCTATGTGTCTCCCTACGCCGGCGCTAAGTTTAGCTGCCTTGTGCCAACGCTGACACCCTTGCACCATAGTGCAAGGGTGCCTGTGTTCAGGGAATGATTATTTATGTGCAGGAATGTCTCCCTTCCTAAACATAAACAATCCAGAATGGCTATTTGCAACTCCTATGTATGCTGCATTGTGCAGCACACATAGAAGTTGCAAACCGTCATTTTTTTAATGATTGTCTATGTGCAGGTATGGACACCTTCCTGCACATACACAATAATTCACTGCAATTTGCTGTTTCTATGTGTCCTGCACAATGCAGCACACATAGAAACAGCAAAAACAAGGAGAAATTAAAGAGTTCTCCTCGTTTCGCAATGTTAAGACCAGGTTTTTGTTGGTCTTAATTTTCGCGCTGCCTCCTGTTTACACCACCCTTGTAAATGGCAGCGTCAAAATCAATGGGTGTTGTGGTGGAACGCCCACCACAACACCCATTGCCCACCCCTTTCATGCTAAGTCTAGCGTTAAGCCAAGTTAAGTGGGTTAACACACCCTTGTAAATAAGACAAAGCCCCTATCGCCACAGGAACATCGCAAAAAGTGACATTCCTGTGGCGATAGGCGCTTTTAAATATGCCCCATAATATTTATTTCAGTAAGTTTATTACAAATGTCTTTTTTTTCTCTCTACTGAGCATGTCATGTTTCTCCTGAAATTTAGAGGCACCTCTACAATCTTCACAAATATGCACGCAAGCCCTGACCTGCAGGAAGTTGAAGGTTCATTGCTATTTTTATCTCTTTGCGTGGAAACAGGGTAAAGAAAAAATGTATGGAAGTCCTAAGTGTCACCTTTGCAGAGTAAAACTACTGCTTCTCCACATCAACCCTCTAACAAAGAAAGAGCATTGAGGGCAAGGCATTTTGCTAACATAATTAATAAAGGACAAGTGGACAACTGAAGCATACAATTCTGGAGTGCCAATTATATTTGTACCGAGTCAAAACAAATAATATGTTGAATTGTATTACTTGTATAGCGCTCCATACAATGCTCCGATTCACAGCTCTTTCCTGGACACTCTTTTTGAGGTGCATGGTTGATAGGGTGTTGGTTGTAGTTAGAGCTACATGGGACAGTTGGTTGAGGTGTGTTGGAACCAGCACTTTGTGGTTAGCTAAAGGGATGCCCCCAACCAGGCAGAACCTCCCACTCCCATTAGGGTGGGTGATTACACTCACTGCTTAACCTCTGCTCACCCTTGGGTAGCTTGGCTCTGAGCAGTCAGGCTTTTCTCAGAGTTAATGTATGAAGCAAAGGCACATCAGCCACTCACAATAATGACACTGAGCATCACAAAAAAGACTTCACAAAGAATATATGTATATAACGTTTATAATCAATACACATATTCAATCATTATAACATGAACAATATATACTTTTGGGCATAAAAAAACACATTTGGAAATATTACTATCAGTACTAGGCCCACTTGTATTGTTATGATATCAATAATATGCACGTTTTGGACAATTCCTCATTTGTCGCCCCCTCAGAGAGAGAGAGCACCCTTATGCGGTGCAACATGCTGTCCACCCCAGGCCTACCCTAGCAATCCTTATAATACAGTCCTGCACAATTATAGGGTATACCCCGGGTCACAAAGATATCGAAGATATGTACATAAAATAAACATGAACATATTTTAGCACCACCACATGCTGGAGCTACGCGGGTCAACCCAATTTCAAGTGTATTGTGCTTTTGACATGAAATCAATGTGTAAAACGGCACCGTCAGCCTGTACCGTGAATCAAAGGTGGTCAGCAGACTATCACTCCCCCCACACATTCACTCTGCACCTGTAGACAGTGTGACAGGTATCAGACTAGTCTGTAAGGAGCACTCTCACAAACGCACACACTCAGCACCATAATGCAATGCTACTGGTACCCAGCAGGTCTTTGAATAACACCCTTCAACTCCGTGGCCCAGCTTCCCTTCACACTCTAATTCACCCCGATGTTCCTCTACCCCCAGATGTATAGTATCCAACCGCGACTCCTGGATACTAGGCCACACGCAGCCGAAGTCATATTTAGGCCCTCATTATGATGTTGGGCGGACCGCTACCATCAGGCCGTCGTTGGCGGTCCGCCCGACATACAGGGCATTGTTCAGACTGTTGCATTACGATGCAGGTGGTGAGAGTGATAATGTCGGGGGAAATACCGCCGCCTCTGACAGGCTCAAGGAGCCCGTTGGGGCAGCAGTTGGATTCTAATCCTTACTATGGAGGAGGTCCGCACAGGCGTCATCATAGGGATTAGGGTGTACCTTGCCGACTGCCTTTTCATGGAGGTCCCAGTGCCATGAAAAGGTAGATGGAAACTGACTTTAGGGGCCCAAAGCAGGGCCCTTGTCCCTCATGGGCCACTTGTAAGTGGCCAGGGGGGCACACGTGATGCCCCCCCACACATCCATGAACCGTGTGCCTGGCACACGGTGCATGGATGTTGAAGTAGTTCGGGGAGGGCTGCCGACTCATTGTCGGACGGTTCCAGCCCAAAAAGATGGCAGTCGGGAGTCTGACTGTCCGCCATTGTATTTAGGGCATTAGTCTGGTTCCTCGGGAAGCATATGGGGATATGCAGCAAGTTTTAATTAGGCTTGAAAAAAGGGGAGTTTAGCAGCCATTCGGCAAGTTCACCTACAGATCTAAAACACAATGGAGTCACGCAGTCTCTTGACCTGCTTCCGAACTGTCTCTGAAGCGTTCCTTCAATCGCGTCAATCTCTCTCACCACTACCTGGTGCCAAGATGTCTTCGGGAGGGACCTGGTGTGGTTAGGGCAGTTGCTCCACAGAGATGAGGGTCAAAAGGGAACAAGTGATGAATGGAGAATAACACAAGGGAGCCTATCAATGGGAGGAGGCACCCAGACAGGCACCCGTTGTTCAGGGTTGTGCCCAGGCAATTCGGGCACACCGTCTGTTGTGTGTTGGTGTGGGTCACACCAGACACTTCAGGTCTCCAACACAAAGAGTTTCAAATTCCTTACCTCCCTGGGAAAGAAGCACAACGTATGGTTCACGATGATACAGGTTGCACCAGACCATTCCGGTCACACATACAAGCGTAAGTTTAGCAGAGCCACATGAGGTAGAATGAGGCACTACTATGGGTACACACTCAACTCCGGGGGTCGTACCCTGTGAATCGGACACCACAAGAAATAGCCATTAAGTCTGCATGTCTCATGAGGGAGATGAGGCAGATCGACGAAACTGGCCATGCGGGGTCCCACAACCGGTGAATCCATTCACCTCTAACTAAATGCTTATGAGTGTTAGTGTCCCTGTGGTACAGGCACCACAAGCCTTAGATGCGGGCAAGATTTGTGGGGCTTTGCACTAGACAATCTGGTTTCCTGACACAAGCCTTAATTTCATGCTCATACCGCATTGCCCAATGGGATTCTGTAGCCGATGTGGGCACTTGAGAGGGCACCGCTCTCCAGATGTCACAGGTAGATGGTGTAGGTCCCTCACAGGAGATCTTTACTGTCCCTGAGATCTCCGGGAGAACAGGAGGCCCACCGAGAGGACCTTGGGGAGCACACTTCAGAGCACCACACTTCAGTAGGTCTTTGGCCAACGCCAGTCACTATTTAAAAAGGGCAAGTGCCCCCCTTCACGGGCAGTAATCCTCCAAGAGCACAACAGAGTTCTCTGGCAATGTGCACCACGCAGTCCGTGTTCTCCAGTCCCGCGTCCCTTCAAGCGTATCTCACCCTTTGCTGAAGGCTGGCACCAGTAATTATACTGTTGTGTGACTTTGAGGTTAGGGGTGGTTTAAGGGGTTTCACTTTGAACTACTGTTGGCTCCCCTAAATTGTAGGCCTGTCTGCCATGGGCCCATGAAATACAGATCTTAATCTTTAGGGGAGTCAATATCTGGCCCCTAGAGGCTAAGTGTCAAAACCTCTCTCTCCAATCTATCCCATGCGGCCCTCAAATGACAGAGGTCTGTCATTCTAATGGTATGCCCATGGTTTATGAAGGTCGCTGGGGAATGCACAGATGTGGTCCCCGACCCCTGGTGTCCACTAGAGCCAGGGACCACGGCACACAAGACTCTTAGAGCACTGAAATGTCCATATTGTCTAAGTGGCATTTCAAAGTGAGTTATGCCAAAATCCCCTTTACCATTGGCAAGGGTTTGGCATGCAGAATCCATTGATAGGAAAGATCATGAGGCTGCTCTACTGCAATCTACTATTGCAGTCTTAGCTAATGTCAACTACTTCCTCATGTTAACTTTTGGGAAGCCCAAGCCTCGTAGGTAGTGAATACACACACAGGTATTCCTCACTACCTGGGTGCAGCGCACACAGACCTGCAAAAGGCAGGTTGGACACATAGTCCCCAGCACCAGGGCTGCAAGTGCGCCTGCCCACGTCTTCGCGGGCAGACTGGACATGGGTATAACTAAATGGGTGCCAGTGCGCCCGCACCAGCTTGCGATGGCAGGTGGCACCCGCAATCACGGGCACTATCGGTGTGGGTGCACACCTACGGCGGCCTGCAATCGAGACTGCTCTTGAGTCTAATCACGATAGATTATCAGTTTACACTCACCACTCTACCTGGAACTGTCGGGCACAGAGCGCCCCTTTACGGGTGCGATTGCACACACCCGGTCTGCGACAGCCGGCCTGACCCTGGTGTGAAACACTAGGGTTGCGGGCATGCCCTCACCGTCACACAATGGCAGGCCGAGCACCTATACAAAATGCCATAGATGCCCGTGTGTATCCTCGAGCCTACAGCAGCAGTCGGTACCCATATTCGAAACCGCCTGAGGGCTGGTGCACACACCCACAAGTGTAAGTGCGTGTAAGTGCGCACTCCCCAGTCTGCGTTGGCAGACCGGCCCATGTTTCAGAACATTGGGTCAGCGCCTCTTCCTCGCCTGTGTAGGAAGGCACACTCACTTCCACACTGCCTTGACAATCCTGAGGCCACACAAGAGAACTGGCAACACCCTAGGAGTATCCCATGGGAAGAGCTGAACTCCAAGGCAGGGGAAGCCCATGTGGCAGGTTCCTCACTACCTGGGCAGGGAACATCCATATATACCTGCCCAGCCTTCAGCCTACCACCCTGCGTCCCTTAGGGTTTTCCCTGAGGGGGTGCCCTCATGGTATGGGACGATCCCTTAAGGGCCGGCTGAGGAGTAAGTGATGCCAACCTAGGCAGGGATGCAATTGCACCCCACTGGCCTGCGATGACAGGCCAGATACATGGTTGACAGGCTAAGAAGGGCCATGTCCAGCAAAGTGTATGAGTTTTGGAGCTGGGTTCAGATGGGAGTTGCATTGTATGAATGATGTGAGCATACCATTAGTTTTCATAATTGTCTATGTCCACTAGACAAGAAAAAAGCCAAATAGTGATTACAAGGTAATAATAAATGTTCTTCAAATACCTGTTTTTTCCCACTTTCCGAGTCCTTCCGGTACGTCACTGCTCTCGTCAGGTACACACCTTTTCCTACAATGTGCCATGCGTCGAAAACAGAGAGATGGTGCACTCACAAATTAATGAGAGGTCGCTGTACCTCACATGTTTAATAAACACTGACACAAGCCAACTCACTTTGCCAGACCGGAGGGAAATTGGTTTGTTTTATTATGTGGTGTCAACAAGAACTCAAAGGAGGAAAGTACATCCACCAGGAGTCATGCTGACACCGGCCAACCTATATCAAGAATTTGTGAGGAAACCACCAGCATATGTTAGGAATGCACCTATGTAAAGAAAGGCTCAGCACAGGACCGGTCAGATGTTTCCAAATCCTTGAAAATGTATACCCTCTTACACTATCAATGCTGGTGGGTCTGCTTGTGTTTCCAACTGACCAAGAAGCAAGAGGCTTGGTCTGAGACAGAAAACTCTTTATTCGATGTTACTGCCCTCAACATCTTGTCTTAACAAACAACACGCTAATGTAATATATTGAGTTGCAGACCATGGCAAGACTTCTGAAATGCTTCACCAAGAAGGTTCGCTTTAGTATCTTACAAAGAATGGACAATTATTTGCAACCTACATACGTGTATGAAGTGCAGGTTACATGTTTGAATTTCAGCCTGGAAAACTCAGTCTTTTGGGCTTCTGATGCTGATAATTTGTAAACTGTAAAATTGGGTAATAACACCTGTTTTTAAAGTGATGAAAAGATCAACACAGTGCACAAAATGCCACGTTACCAACTAGGATGCTTTGACTGGTTGAAGGTCGCACACGATCTAGGGCCTCGGAGCAGATAAGGGGAGAAAGGGTGTCACTCATAAGATAGACAAGACGTCATGAGTAGTAGGGTGTCATCTTTTCACTTTCAGTCATAGCTACCAACAGGTCCCACTCTGGTGTCACGAGGAATGATTTTTAGCCATTAGCACTCTCCGGGCTGGCTCCATACACAGGATAAAAAATAGAAACCTACAGGTCCCATAGACCGAAGGTGAAAAATCAAGAACTTGAGAAAGAGGAAAACTAATGTATGTTGACAGGGATGGTGAGGTTAGGATCCACCTTTGACAGGTTGGAAGCCTTGACCAGCATTTTTCAGCCTGGACCTGTTTTCTGCATTGACATAATTTTGAAGTTGGCCCTTGATTCACTGCGCTCAGCAGCTGTGGAGACTTTTTAGGATTGTGCTGTCAAACGTCTAGACACATTCTAGATGTTGGATTAACAGGAAACCAGTGACATATATACCAATAGTGGCAGGATAGAGGAAAAAGAATCATTGAGTTACAGACCTCGGAGGAAACTATGGGGTACCATTTAGCAGTAAACGAAGTAATGCAACAGTCCACTGCAGACGTTGCCTGGTTCAGTGGTAGGTAAACTTATCTCTGCCACCCTAGAAACGGTGGTGTGACAACCAATGGCCCCTAATCAATAGAGTACATGTGAATACAAATCGGAAGAAGAAAAGAGAGCTGTGAACAAACTGGAGGGCCTCCTTGTCAGTAGCAGTCAGTCATAAGCCAAGAACGCAGCTAGAGCCACATCTTCTAAAGGGAGCTTGTTTCCAAACAAGCGTTTAACCTCCATGTTCTGCATAAATTCAGAGTATGAAGAGCTGCCAGAGACTGGCTGGCTATAAAGAAACAAGTGCCAGATGTACGAAAGCTTTTTGCAATTCATAACTGGCCGATGCAAAACAGCCTCTTCATATGTACAAAGGCCGAAAAACGGTTTTAATTTGCGATTTCTACCCGGTAGAAATCTCAAATAGCGATCGTAATTTAGGAAACACAAATAGGGATTACCTAATCGCAATTCCTAAAGCATGTGTACAGAGCATTTCCTAAATGCAAATTGGGCATGTAGGAAATGCTATTTCATAGATTCCAAGTCGATGGCATCCATGTGCAAAATAAAAAAATGCATTTAAAAATGCATTTTTTAATGTGAGTTGAAGAGCACATATGCCCCTAGGGCATATCTGCACTTACATGTGCACTACGAATTTCGGGGTGCCTTCATCGGGGCCTTAAGCCCAGAGGTACCCTTGGGTTGCGATTTCCTAAACTGTGATTTCCTATTAGGAAATGCAAACCATTTCCTATTTGGCCCATTGGGGGAATGCAATAGAATTTCCTATCTATCTTTTATATATATTGTTTGTTTGGGAGAACCCAAAACAGTAACTACATAAATATATCACAGAAAAAAACAAAAGTTAAAGTATCGTTATAGCTAGGTGAGAATTATAGGGACAATATATCATTTTAAATGTACAAAACTACTGAAATTCACCAGTTATAGTCAAGTAACTATAACTTGAGCCCAACTATAACTATCCCTTACTCCCCAGCCATACACAGTCTTCTCAAAAATAATTTTACTGCAAATGTTGCAGTGATATTATCAATTATGTCATCGAAGATGGAATGAGTGATGGAATATGTGGAGCAATTAGCAGTGCATAATGAGGGCGTGAGTGGGTGGGCAAGTGTGTATGTACAGCGGGGGGATGGCCGCAGGGCCTGGCCTTTGGTCAGGCCTGCGTCAAACCCATTGGCGAACCCCATCTTCCCAAGCCACTTCACACGCCAGGGACCCCATGCTATATTTTGTTGTTATGTTGATTTGTATAGCGCACTAATCACCCAAGAGGTTATCCAGGTGCTTGGGCCGGTGTGTAGGTGTGTTGTCCCCGAGGTGCTTACACAAAGAGCCAGTTCTTCAGCTCTTTGCGGAACTCAAGAAATGAGGAGGAGGTTCTGATGTATTGACGGAGGTCGTTCCATGTCTTGAGTGCGATGTAGGAGAAAGAGTGACCTCTAGTTTTGCTTTTGCAGATATGGGTAGTGTGTGCAAGGGAGAGTGAGGCAAAGCGTTGGTTTCTGGTGGGTTGGTGAGAGTGTATGCGGCTGTTCAGGTATTCTGGTCTTGTGTTGTGTAGGGCTTTGTATGTGTGCATAAGAACTTTGAATTGGCAGCTCTTGTGAATTGGGAGCCAGTGAAGCTTTCTTTGGAGCAGTGTGATTTGGGTGCTCCGTGGAAGTTTGAGTTGAGTCCGCGGCGCTGTTCTGGATGGTTTGTAGCCTGTGTAGGAGCTGTTTGGAGATTGCAGAGTGTTTCTGTAGTCCAGTCTACTTGTGATGAGTGCTTGTGTGGCGGTCCATCTACTGTTCCCAGACAACCATTTTTAGGTCTTTTGCAGCATTCGTAGGATGTGAAAGCAGGAGGTGCACACAGCGTTGACTTGAGTTGTCATGTGGAGCTTGTCATCTAGGATGATCCCTAGATTTCTAGCATGGTCAATGGGTGTGGGTGTTGGTTATAGCTTTGATGGCCACCAGGTGGAGTCCCATGAGTAGGTCTTCTTACCGAAGATCAGTACTTCCATCTTATCGTAGTTCAGCTTTAGGCATGTGGTTAGCATCCAGTCTGCTACCATGGTCATGCCCTTGGTGACGTTGGTTCTGGTGGCGGTTGTCTTGCTCATAAGGGAGAGGATTATTTGGATGTCATCAGTGTAGGAGATAAAGGTGATGTTTTCGGATCGATGATGTTGGTTAGTGGTGTCATGTATATGTTGAAAAGAGTGGGGCTGAGGGATGATCACTGTGGGACTCCACATATCAGTTTCTTGGTCTCAGATGTAAAGGGTGGCAGCCTGACCCTTTGGGTTCTTCCTGTGAGGTTAGAACAGATCCATATGAGAGTAGATCATTGTATGGCAATCTCGTGGATTCTTCTGATAAGGGTGTTGTGGGAGACAGTGTTGAAGACCCCAGAAATGTCAAGCAGGATGAGGGCCACTGTTTCTCTTCAGTCAAGGATGGCCATAATGAGTACTGTTTTAGCCTGTCTTTCTGAATCCCCTAGAGTGTTGTCTAGAAGGTGGTGAAGTTTGAGGTGGGTTGTAAGTTGCTTGTTGATGGTCATCTCAATCACTTTGGCTGCACAAGGGAGCAGGGAGATGGGTTGGAAGTTGCTCAGTTGATTTGGGTTGGCTGTCGGCTTCTTGAGGAGGGCGTTGATTTCTGCAAGTTTCCATTCATTCAGGAAATTGGTAGACGTGCTGGAGGTGTTGATGATGTGGGTCAGGGTAGTGCTGATTGGTGATGTTCCCACGTTTTACATGAGGTGAGGGCGTGGGTTCATTGGGGCCTCATCATTGCCGCTGTGTCGTTTCTGGTGAGTGTTGTCCATTTGTTCAGGTGACCGTCATGGTTGGTAGTGGGTAGCTTAGCATGAGTTCTTAGGTGTTGGATTGGTGTGCAAAGTTGCTGTAGATGTTTGCAAATTTGCTATGGAAGAAGTTTGATAGATAGTCACAGAGTTGCTGGGAGACAGTGATGTTGTTTGCAATGGTTGTTGGTGAGGCAAAATCTTTGACGATGGAGAAGATCACCCTGCTGCTGTTGGAGCTTCCTCCAATGCATCAGATAAGTTCTTTTTTCTTGGTGTCTCTTATTTGCTGGTGATAGCGCATGAGTGCAGCTGTTTAGGTAGTTCTGTTTGTGGTGTTGTGGCTGGCTCTCCATTTCCTTTCTAGTTGTTTACAATGTTGTTTGGTGTCTCAGACATCTTCTGTGTACCAGCTGGCCCACTTGTTTGATATATTATGCTTGTTGGGTTTGATTGGTGTGAGGGAGAGCACGCAGTTCTTGATTCAGTTCTTGAAGTAGTTGATGTCATGATGAGGTTGTCTATGGGGCTAGATTGATCTGTGCCAGTCTGATTTTGTGATTTTGTCCCAGCTGCAACTTGGAATACTGAACCTGGTAGAGGGGTTGACTTGAGGTGTGTTGACTTAGAAGCGGATGATGAAGTGGTTGGTCCATGTGAGTGGTGTGGTGGAGTTGCATTCAGTGCTAACTCTTGTGGTGAAGATGGGGTCCAGTGTGTGTCCTGCAGTGTGTGCTGGTTCTGAGATGAGCTAGGTGAGTCTGATGTTGCTCAAGCTTTGGAGGAGTGCTGTGGAGTAAGGGTTTTGTTGGTCTTCTAGGTGAAAGTTGAGGTCACTGAGGAGAATGTAGGCTTTGGAGTTGATGGTGAGAGGAGCGACGAAGTCAGTGATAAGGTTGCTGTCTCATGGTCTGGGTGGTCGATAGAGAGGGTTCCATTCAGGATAAAGTTTTCAGACATTTGCAGCTTGAAGTGCAGGTGTAACATGAATGGGGGGCATTCTCTGTGCATGTTGTGCATTGGATGGATTTCTTGTTGATTATAGCGAGTCTTCCTCCTAATTTGTCCAGTCGAGCGATAGTATAGCCCCCGTGTGATTGCCGTGGAAATGTCAGGAGCAGATGAGGTGTTGAGCCAGGTCTTTGTGATGAAGAGGATGTGGGCTGCATTGCTGCTCAGCATCTCCCATATTTTGGTTGAAAATGTTCTGAGTGATCGTGTGCTGAGAACCATGCATGTGACTGAGTGTTGACATGCGAGGTTGCTGGGGCATGTAGTGTAGGGTGGGCATGTAGGCATTGTTGTTGCTTGTGTGGAGTGTGTATTGGTGAGAGGTGTTGAGGGCATTGCTAGTATCTGCATGGGAGGTGTGGGTGGCTGCTGAAGAAACAGCAGTGGGTGCAAGAGAAAGCTTCTACCGTGGTGTGAGGCACAGCATAGCAGTATTTGGGGGAAAGGCACCCATAGTTTAGCAACATACAGAGTGCTGTGGAGCATTGCTGGGCAGTGATTGGACTAGGGTTCCTGGCGCTGGACATGGTCCATGCGCTGGACGGGTTCAGACCAGGTTGCCTTTCGGTGCGCCAGTTTCACACCAGGGGCGCACTCACCATGCGTGTCCATGTTGCTTCTACTATTAAATTGGTCCTGGGTGGGGGAAAGAGTGCAGTGTGCTGTGATGTAATTTCCTGTGCTTCTGGGTGATGGGAAATTACGTCCTCTTGTTTGGCTTCTTCCTTTGAAGGTGGTTTTGAAGGGAAAACCAGTAATGTCACTTCCTGTTCAGATGAATGATGGGAAAGTCAGTGGTGTCCCTTCCTGTGCAGGTGGATGATGGGAAACAAAGTCATCTTGCTTGGCTTCGTTAAAAGACAGTTTTGACGGGAAAGCAAGTAATGTTACTTCCTGTTGAGAGGGATGATGGGAAATTCATTATTGTCATTTCCTGCGCTGATGGGTGATGGGAAATCCCCATCCCCAGAGACCATCTTTTTTAAAAGCGAGAGGGTGCGCGACCACCATCCTCAGTCCACTTTGGGCCACAGTGACCCATCCCCTGGGGCCAAAACCCACACATCATTGTAATGGGGAGGTACCCCACCTTGTACCACACAGGGCCCCGGGGCACCAAACCCCTGAGGCCTTTAAGGGAATGGGTCTCATGCAGTGGCGGCTAACAGAGGGAGTGCTGCAGGGCAGTGGGGCGGGGGAGGGGCAGGTGGGGAGGTAGTGGACTCCGACATACGGCAGAACAGAGTAAAGTAAGTAAATAAATAAATAGAAAAATTACCTTGCACACGCTGCATTGCTGAGTTATAGTAGATAGAGTCGTGTGGCCCCTTCCTCAAACCTTAATATGCCCTGGGGACTGCATCCCCTGGGGCCAAATTCAATACAAAAGGGGAGAAGGGCACACAGCCCTCTCACCTAAACCTTAATGGGTCCCAGGGACCATATCCCCTAGGTCTGACTGCCATTAAAATAGGGCAGGGTTCACCTCCCCGAGCCTATTTTGGCCCCAGGGGCCCATCACCGGGGCCTTTATTTCTTTTAGGTGGGTGCTCCGATGCCCACCCGTGGCAGCCGCCAACCATAAAATTGAAAGTAATGTGGGGAGCCCCAGGGCGCCGTGGCCCCAGCCGACTCCCTACATATAGGGGAGTCGGTCTTGCTCCTGCCCAGCGGGAGCAGCTGTTTCTGCATGCTCCCACTGGGCAGCAGCAATGTGTATTTCCCTGCCCAAAGGAGCGCTGGGAGGGAAACAGAAGTCTGCTCCCACCTGGTGGGAGCATTTTTAAATCTCATGCTGGTTGGAAACAGATATGCTTTCCCTGCCTGAGCTCCTGCAGGCAGCAAAGGCATGTTTTGGCCGAAGGGAAAAAAAAAGTCCCTTCAGGCTGGACTGTTCCCATGTGGCACAGGGTAAAGACTGATTTGCATATGGCTAGGTCCAAAATGGGGTGGCGTGGTGATCAAAAGAACAATGGATTAACCCAGATCCTTGTGATGGGGGTGAATGTTTGCATTGTTCAGTATTCCGTCTATCAATTGTTCCTTTTGCATTTCTCACCCTAAGTGGGAATGGCATGCCCACACGTGGGTCCTGTGCTCACTGCGCCACTCAATTCAAGCTAGCCTACAGTGGCGGCTCGCAGAGGGAGTGCTGTGGGGTGGTGAGGCGGAGTGGAGGAGCTGCAGGGTGGGGGGGATAGTTGAGTCAGACATACGACAGCCAGGAGTAAAGCAAGTAATGAATAAAACAATTTACCTTGCGCGTGCTGCATTGCTGAGTTATATTAGATAGAGGTGGGTGGCCCCTTCCCCAAACCTTAATATACCCTGGGGACTCCATCCCCTGGGGCCAAATTCCATAAGAAAGGGGAGAAGGGCACACAGCCCTCTCACCTAAACCTTAATGGGTCCCAGGGACCCTATCACCTTGGCGATGCAGCGAGCGCAAGGTAAATAGTTTTATTTATTTATTTACTTACTTTACCTCTGGCGGTTGTACATCCAACTTCACTACCCCCACATCCTGCCCCTCCCCTGCCCCGCCTCACTGCCCACAGCACTCCCTCTGCTAGTCGCCACTGCTATTCTAGCTGATGAAGGGTGATGCCCCAAAACCCGTCCCAGTATGCTTTTTTCCGTTCTAGTGAGGACCTGGCTTAGCAGTTCGGCCTGGACTGTTCCCATGTGGCACAGGGTCAAGACGGATTTGCATATCGCTGGGTCCAAAATTAGGTGGCGTGGTGAGCAAAAGAGCAATGGATTAAACCCATATCCTTGTGACTGATGGTGAATGTTTGCTTTGTTCAGCATTCCGTCCATCAATTGTTCCTTTTGTATTACTAACATGTGCACAGAGGCAAACATGCCTTTTGAAGAAGCACTGAAAGTGCACCACAAACAGGTGGCCCACTTTCAGTGCACCTTCTAAATGCAGCCCTGTAAAAGGATGAAAGGGGGCCCCATGCACCCGCCTGCAAGGGGATCTCTGATCCCTTTTAAAAGTGCAGAGAGGTTACAGCCTTCAGAGTGAAACATGTAGCAGCTTTTAAACATCTGCTCCGTATTTCTCTACAATGCTCTGCCTCCGGGGCAGCACGTGTTTGCGTTCATTGTTCCTGATAGGGTGCACTTTCCATTTTTGCACCTGGCCAACCTGCTTTAAGGTGCACCATGGCGCAAACATGGAAAGTGCACCCTATCTGTCATACGGGCCCAGATGTACAAATATTTTTGTCCCATGATAATTGAAAAACTACTGAACGGATTTACACCAAATGACAAAGGCATAGTTTCAGGATCAAGAATCTAGCTTCCTGACGAACTTGGTGTAATTCTGGTCAGCAGTTTTTATGGTAGTGCTTCTTAAAATAGTCTATGGAAAATTAATGGGGATTTTGCGTTTTGGAAGTAAATGTAATGGTAAAAAAAGGATAAACTATACCATGTACTTACCTGTGTGGTGCTTACCTGCACTGTAAAGACTGCATAGTAAATAAAGGTTTCCCATCTCATGGTGGGTCACAACACAGCTCTCACCCCTGAGAAAGTTGGTGAGACAATTGCTATTCACTCCAAATCATTAATAGAGGGGAAGTGGCCTGCTCTTTGGAGAAAGCCAAACATAAGTATTGAAGGGAACTCTCCCAAGAGTTTATTTATTTATTGAGGTTTTTTTTATAGTGCTATTGTGTAGCCTGGGAGGCGAAAGAAAAAGGAACAAAAGGTAAAGAAGACAGAAACTAGGAGCCAGAGGACCAGGTTAATTGGCAGAATCAGACACCATTAAAGTGGGTGTCGAGGGAGGTGTTAATTTAGGTCCAGTTCAGATAGGGTTCCTGCCCAAGATGTTTGTTTCAAGAATGTTTTATGACAATGTTTTTCAGATAATTCTTGAAGATGCAGTAGTTCTCATGGTTTCTTAATTATTGTTCTAGATCATTCTGGAGGTGAGAACGAAGGAACTTTAAGGTTTTTTTCACATCTTTTTGTGGGAGTTCCTGTTCAATTGATTGTTTGACCGTCATGTTTTTTTGTCAGTCGCATGTAAAAGCACCTACTACCCTTTTAGGTCTCGCCTGACCCAGCGCATGCGCTGGTCTGGCGAGACTTTTTGTGAGGGCTCAAAAAAGTGCTACCATGGCCAGCCTAGAGCTACAGTGCATGTGCCGCGATTACTTTCACTTTCGCGGCTGCACGGCTGCTTTGTTGTTCTCTGGTGGATACATTAGATTTTTTTTTTTATGAAGATGTTAAAGATTATAGCTTTTTTGTCGATTAGTTCATCACTGGCATAGTTTGGAGTCTGTGGCGGTAACCTATGTCATGCAATGACAATCGCCTCCTCTGCCCACGGTTGAGTAGTAAAAAGGCAGATAAATAGGTTGCAGTGGGCCCCTCATTCGCCTCGGGCCGGACCAAGGTGCCGCCACAGTGATAGCTAACCTCAGCCCCTTCAGTTCATAACATCATGTTCTCACTACGGACATGGTGCCGAAAGTCATGTTTAATGTATATATTGTTCTGCTGACAACATTGATTATGTGCTCACTATGCGATGCATTCACATAATTCAGACTAGATTGCTAGAAAATGGAGTGAGCACTGCCACGTAAATAACATTTGACCCGACTCAGGGAACCAGGGACCACTTGGTCGCCACTGTAGAATCGCTAAGTGGACAGTGGGTGTTTCCGGCAGGCGTCTCTCTTCCCGCGGCTTGTGCACATTGCTTCAGGACTGCTCTGAGCTCAATTAGCCCTTAATGCATAGATCTGAAGACCGTAATATCTCTGGAAACTGATGAGGCTGCGGGTTTTTAATGTGTTATTGTAGCTTGTGTGTCAAGTCAGCATAAAGGAGATCTCGGCTATAGAGGGATATAGTGCTACTTGTTAACAAAGGCAAAATACAAACAATTAGTCAAGCAATCAACAGCTAGCAGACCCAATCCGTCACCTGGGCAGTGACACGCCGATAATTGCTGCCAGGAGGCGCTAGCCGTCTATCTCGTGCCTGATTAGTGTAATGCATCTTATTCCGAACGCACATTTGCTGAACCATTAGTTTACTGTGGTACTTGTTTCACTTTCATAGGATGCAATATTTTGAAAAATTATATTACAAAAATTACCTGCAAGGTGAAACACTGGATGACCTGCAGTGCAGAACGTTGATCAAATAGTAAGAAATAACAAGCATTGACAAAGACAATAGGTCTGACACTAGCTGCCATTGTTTGGCTTTGTCAGTGCCTGTTTTGTTCTATCATAGTTTTTGTGAACCGTATTTTTGAGGAGCTGCTGGGCTCTTTCCAGTGTAAAAAGGAAAAAAAAAGCATTGGTTAAAAGCAGATATATTTTTTGCCCTCTAGAGCACAATTTTCCATGATAGACAGTGGTAATGTAGAAATACTGTGGGTGGATGTATTCTTTATGAAAGAACAGAAAAATACACTCACATTAAAATTAGCCAATGGCTGAAGTTGGCTGACCCACTGCCCTTTGTTGCATGTTGCAACTGGTGGAAGAAAAATGTGAAACGAATGAAAAGAGCTGACTCAAAAGCCCATTTGGGTACATTTATTCTGATCCCTCCATAATCCCAACACAAACAGGAGTTTGTGCAGGAATTTGAATTCTGAGCTCTGCAATTATTATTGCACCCTTCACTTTTTTTCTTTTCATTGACAGAATAGATTGGGCAAAATGTCTAGAAGAAAAGGCCAAATGTGTGGGTTTTGGAGCCTTAAAGGCCTCATTTCCATGTTGTGCCACTTTCCCTGGGCAGAAACTCCTCATACAAGGTGTTTACCACGCCCTATAAATACTTCACTTTTGAACAATGGTATTTCCCAAGACCCCTAAATACTCTCGTGAGTTTTCCACCGGAATAAGTCCCTCTGCCTTGTTAATTGAGCAACTTTAAGGATTTTAAGCAAGAGAGCTTTTACCAAATGGTTATGTGCATATTCTAAGTAAATCGAAATGCTTATTTCCCCAGGATGGAATTTCCAGTTTTACGTGTTTTAATTTTGTATTTCACACAGACAATATATAATACTCACATATGGGTTTCATGAACGCATCATATATTCTTTTTCATTGACCTTCTTCAATGACACCCCTCCCTATGCTAAATCAGGAGAAAAGCAATATAGGTGAAATTTGACATCAACCTTTACTTTAGACTGCAAGTAAATGCAATATTCTGTCTCTGCCTTCCATCAACTCTGCTAGCTCCATGGTCTCCTTAAATCCCTAGATCTCCCTCACCAACATTGAATAGAATTGCTATACTGATAACACGGATGGATTGCCTTTTATACAGGGATTACAAGAGATGATATTTTCACACTCTCCGTCCAGAGCCACACCCTGGAACTGATCTTCAGATTGAGATGGTTCGGGTATAGGGCAGGGGGAAATTTCTTTCACAACAGCGCAGAGGTGTCTGGGGCAGGCTCTTGTCATGGACAGGCTGCAAAAAGTGCAATGCATTACTGTATTGCAGATCCTCCACTCACGAGTTGGAAACCTGTTCTGGGTAAGGGCTACCAACTCACTTTAGTGTTCACCAGATGATAAACTTCAACCAAGTGCCAGTATGAAGTGTGGCTCAAGGTAGCAGCATCCTGAGCTGTCTGGTCTAAAGCTATGGAGATGCTGTTTTCCTACTCCAGTGAGAAAGTCATATGAGTTCATCTGTAGAACATTTGTAACAATTCATATAGAAACAGAAGAACATCATTTGTATTTTTCTTATGTAGGTAGATTTCACACGAGGCTAGTAAATAGAGTGTTGTTTTTCTTCCAACCCGATATTGAGGTGAAACATTAATTGGCATTGTATGCATAGAATTGCAAACTGCTCTTTCCAGCTGATGCACAAAGCTCTTTGTCTATTGTCAATGCATTAGTCTTGTAGCAGCGGATGTGAGCATACACTGTAGCGGCTCATCCTCGCTCCCTCGTTTGAAAATAATGATTTATTACTCAAATGCCACTCTCTGGTGCTGCTTCTGCGGAAGGGCTCAATTGAGGCTTTTTAGGTCTCGCCTAACCCAGCGCATGTGAGGGCTCAAAAAAGTGCTACCATGGCCAGCCTAGAGCTGCAGTGCATGTGCGCGGGCTCTTTGATGTTTGATCGCGATCACTTTCACTTTTGCGGCCGCACAGCCGCTTTGATGTTCTCCGTGAGCCAGTTCTTTTTTTTTCCCTGTTTATTACTTCTATGTAGTAATGGTGGCACCTGTGCTTTAGCTTAAACATCTTAGGCTAAAGTCGGGTGCCGAGATTGCTTCATAAGTAAAGAAATAGACAATTCTTTACTTTTGAAGCAATCTCGGCACCCAACAGAGCAGTAATAAACAGAAACAAGCATTGGCATAACCAATAGTTCTCGCTTTTGGAACCTTATAAGTATTTAGTTATGCAACTGTTGCATGGCTAAACACTTATAAGGTCCCAAAAGCGAGACCTATTGGCTATGTCAATGCTTGTTTAAATAATGTATTCACGATTCTGAGTCAACCTGAAGACATAAAAAAAAATTGTGATTCATAGAGGTGTTGTGCAGGGCCATAGTGGCTCGCTTCTGTGCACACTGGAGGTCAGAGTCTGCCTGCCAGACCGAAACCTCAATTTGATATACTTTTGGGTGCTGATGTGCACAGCTGTCACACCATCAGACAAACATGAGTTAAATTTGGCCACAGCCACATGCAAAATGTATGTCTCGAGTAAAAACAAGGAACTGGTCTGAGACTTTGTTGTTAGTTGAGGTTGTAGACGTGAGTAAACACAAGGTACTACCCAAGATTGTTTACCTCGTTAGATGTACAAGACAAGAAACCAGATTTGATGAGAGGACTCCCTGCATAAAAACTTCTCAAGAAGTCATTGAGGAATACCTGAGACCATCTACTTTCTCAATTAATTGGCAGTTCGGACAACCTTGGAAAAGTGGCTAATCAGTGGAGGAAGGACTACGTAACAGTCAAGAGATAGAGGTAATCATATGTTGATATTCTTGCCAGTATCTAGGCTCTCCTTCCTCTCATCCCAGACCACATACAGATAACATCAGTGTTAAGGATAGGAAGGATATGGAATAGATAGGAAAACCCTATGCAAGTCAGGTAAGAATGGGAATGCCCTCTAGCGCTAACTGTGCCTTGCCTTTCTTGTAGGGGATTTACTGTTGCTTGTGATCAAAGGTCCATCATTCCACAGTCATCAGACCTGTACAACACGTTTTTTTCCCCCTTTTCCTTGGGCTGCCTTATTGGCAGGCTCTTCTCTTTTGGGCAGCAGGAGTGTCCAGTAGGAAAGGTGGGAACTGGCAGCATGATCCTCAGTGCACTACGGTGGAAGACAATGTGATCTTTGATACTGATTTTGTAATGCTTGTATTATGTCAGTATGTTTCTCCAGTAGATCAAGGAGTCTTTTGCCAACGTGACAGATGCCAAATATAGAAAAGTAAAGATGGGTTCTAATATGTGGAGGGGGTTTATTGTGGTCTAAGAAGATGCATAGATTGCATTAGTGTGAGGAGAAGAAATATCATGCGCATTCAGAAGAAATGTTGTGACCATACATGAAGGCAGCTCAGCCATCACAAAATAATCACTTCAGGTCGAAAGGGATGAAAATTAAGCAAATGTATGGGATTCTAACCCTGAATTTAATTTAATTACATGTGCATCACAAAGTTAATCAATCTCTGAGAGGAGGCAGGATTGTATTAAAACAAATTAAAATCAAACCATTTTGAAGAGCTGTCATATTTTGAAACAAAATTATCAGTCAAACATTGGCAGGGCTGAGAACGCCGTAACCACACCCCCCTGCTCTTCCGAATGCGGAGTTGATGTCAGACGTGGGAGAAGCTGAGCCACGTGATGCAGCCAAGCCGCTGAGCTCCGCAAATACGGCAGCAAGCCAGCAAGCGTTGCGAAAACGGGAGCTGCACAGGACCGGAGCAGCGTGAACATCGATATGCACAGGCGGGCTCCTTTCTCATTTTTCTTTTTCTTTTTCCATGAAAGATCCCTGATTCAACAAGAGTGCCCACCCTGCCTACATTGTTGTAGTGGGCTTTCAACATACTGGTGTTCAACATGCAGACACCATTTCAGCTGCATATTGTTCTGAGGCAGTTTACCGGTTACGTATAATCAACAGGGGGACAGAAGAGATGATTGTTTACAGAGGTCCTGTTCCTATGCTCCTAAGTATATGTACCTGATTTATCAGAAGGAAACAGTTCCTCTCTTTGGGACGAGGTGATAAGATTCACTATCTGCCTGCTGTTTATGGTCTCGGGGGGGATCTATATTTCAGATCTTAATGCCCTCACACACATGCTTCATCATTGGGCACTCCTCGTCAGACCGGCGCTGCAATGTCCAACGGGCCTGGTGGCATCTTTAGTGGAGTTCTTTTGATCTGAGATCGCCGTATGTGAAGAGTGTGTGTGAGTGAAGATTCAGTGAATCTAATATGTGTAATAAATCAAAAAGTGATTAAAATAGGCCCTCAGTAGAGTAGGACGGGAGGCTTCATAGGTGAAGGAAGAGCAGCCCGACCACTGGAACGGGCCCACCTAGTGTAGGTGTGGGCTTGCCGGAGTTCTAAGGTGTCTCTTCGTCACCTGAATATGCTCTTCCTTCACCTATGAAGCCTCCCGTCCTACTCTACTGAGGCGGAGACTTCCTACAAGATTCCGCAGTAGGGACTTGGTTACATATGGTGTAGATCCCCCCCTATTTACAAACACAGGTCCACCACGCCTGGGGACCCCATAGATCTACCCTTGGTCCTGAAGAAGTGTTGCTCAATCTTGAAGCACTGACAACACAAAACATGTTGACCCCAGTCAACTAAAGGCTACCCAGATACCTTGAATCGTTGCAGTAGCCCCACTGGTTTTACCTAGTCCCAGCCCCGACATCCAAATTAAATAATTCATAGGGCCAGGGCCTATTTTAATCACTTTTTGACTTATTACACATATTAAGATTCACTGAATCTTCACTCACATACACTTCACATACAGCAATCTCAGATCAAAAGAACTCCGCTAAAGATGCCACCAGGCCTGTTGGACATTGCAGCGCCGGTCTGACGAGGAGCGCCCAATGATGAAGCATGACACCCTAACAGGTGTGTGAGGGCATTAAGATCTGAAATATAGTTCCCCCCCAGACCACAAACAGCAGGCAGATAGTGATTCTTATCACCTAGGCCCAAAGAGAGGAACTGTTTCCTTCTGATAAAAGCAGTTTACCGGTTAACCTGCAAATTCCACGAGCCGGAAAATTTCCTGTTTACTTCTTGCAGTGCTGGTGCTTGTGCTCCTGGGAGCTGTAGTTTTTTACTTTTTTACTGTTGGCCACTGGGACCATCAGGTTTCTCTCCAAGAGGGGGTAAGTGCATGCATTATCCTTACCCACCGGTGTATGGGAGTCCCCTACGCCTCTTGGTTAAGGGTCGCTGGGGGGGTCCTAGGTAGTAACTTTGGCTGTCTTGTTAAGGGATCAGTGTTATAATTATATTATGTGAAATCTCACTAAAGGGGCAAGCTCTGAGGCTGCTAAACAACATCGTCTTGGTGGTGCTTCTGTGGACCTTGATTCAAGCACTAGCCCTTGCTCTATTGCCTCTCCTAGGCCAGGCACCTCCATTTCATCAGATTTGACCAAACTAAAGACACCGACGCTGCTTGATTCAGCCGGAGCAGCCAAGGACCTCAAAAAGTATCCTTTATTCTTCAAAGCTAAGCCCGGCTTGTCATCTGCAGTACAGGAGGCGGCAGGGAATGAGCCCCCTCCAATCGACAACCCCATGAATCTGCGTAAAAATGGGAGTCTTAGAGATCCTTTAGATGACTGCCACTCTTCCCCGCCATTCCCTTCTCTGCGGGTGCCTTCCTCTGAGGGGGTTCTTCATCGGATTTATCTACTCCTGTGGACGCTGCCCTGACTATCCTAGTAGAGTCTATGTCTTCTTCTGGGGGGGGTTCTTTATCGGATCTATCTGCTCCTGTGGGCGCTGTCCTGACTATCCCAGTAGAGTCTATGCTCTCTAACCCGCAGGCTTCGCAGTCTGAAGGTAGACTAGAATCAACTCAAGACAACCCCTCCCAGGAAAACAGATCCTTTTCCATGCAATGGGACGCCAAGAGCCTTCTCTACCTGATTCTGGAGGAGATTCGAGAACTGAAATCCTCCCAATCTGCTGAGATCACTGTAATCCATGATCATTTAACTAAAATCGAAGAAAGCATGGCTAAGGTGCCGGCACGGCTTCTCAAGGCAGAAACAAGATTCTCGCAGTTGGAGGACCAAGTTTTAACTATGAATAATAAAGTTGCCGCCTTCCAGAGCCAGAGAACAGCACTGGAGTATAAAATCAAGGAATTAGAGAATCACTATAGATGCTCCAATCTCCGCATTCTGGGTATTCCGGAGGGCCTTGAGGGTCAGCAGACTCTACAATGGGTTGATTCATTTATTAAAAAGAGTTTAATGGTGATCTTACTCTTATGCGAGCACATCGGGTGCCAGCCCATCTCCCTTCCAATGCTAAGTTCCCACGGACTATGCTGGTCAATTTTGGGGACTATAGGGTTAAGTAAAAATCGTAACTAAGGCTATTAAACAGCGACAGTTTACATCGACAGAGGTTCCACTTTGCCGCATCTTTCTGCACATGTCAGCTTCCGCAGCCAAAAGGCGGAAAGAGTTCATAAAAATGCTACATTTGTTCAATGAACAGGGGGCACAGGCAATGATTGCCCATCAGACCAAGTTAAAAGTGCTAGTTAAAGGCAGATTTCACATATTTTGTAATGTCCCGGAAGCACAGGAATTACTACACCAAATCTCGATGGGGAAATCGTAAGGGCCTTCAGACTCTTCTGTGTCAAGATATGACATTGCGCTAATGTTATGAGTTCACAAATGCATTCAAAATGTTCTAAAAATGTTTCCAAAATGTTTTCAATTACTTGTTTTGGTCTCTTATCTTGGTACTCATCCTTTTTCTAGTATATTCTTTTAGGCCGTTTGTCATCTATTGCCTACTATTTTTTTCCTTTTTCCGTTTCCTTTTCTGTTTTCTCGGCTCATGGTGATGGTTTTCTTCTTTCGAAGGGGGGGGGGGGGGGGCACGGGGGTTCGGTTTGTAATGTCCCGGAAGCGAAGGAATTACTGCAACAAATCTCGCTGGATAAACTTCAGTGACCTGCAGACTACACATATAATGTCAAAATGTTGATGTTATGAGTGAACAAATGTAATTAATTATGTATTATTGACCTCTTCTCTTGCTGCTCTTTCCTGCTGCTAGTACATATTTGTAGATATTTGTAGATAGTTTGTTATTGATTGCCTTTTTGGACCTGTCCTGTGCCTCCTCCGCTTCTCTTTGCTCTTTTTTTTGTTCTTAATTTTTCTTTCTTTTTTGAAGGAAGGGGGGATATGGGGACCGGTTGCACTAGGCACCACGTCATAGTGCTAGTCAAGGGAGCGGGGAAGCTTGTCAGATATGAGCAGGGACGGCGGTCTGCTCTTGGTGGCTTTGGGGGCTGGGTGGGATTACGGGGGGGAAAAGGGAGCATAAGGAAAAAAGGAAATCCTTTTTTTAAATCCATACACATATACATCCATTTATTATTAACAGACTCGCATTTTGCTAGATCTCAGATGGAGCCATTGACCATTGTTGCAGCTTTTCAGCGCATCTCTATTTATGTTGTTAGGTTGCACGGATAGTCCCTTCCCTGCTGTAATGGCTAAAAAGGAAATTTTGAAAGTAGTTTCTTTTTATGTTAACGGCCTCAATAATAAAAAGAAAATGCGGGCCTTCGAGGCATGGATTAAGACAGAAAATCCTGCGGCCATTCTTATACAAGAGACCCATATACCAGCGGGGAAACTAGCAGATTTCTCCTCATCTAGTTGTTAATTTTGTAAATGATCAGCGTGGAAGGTAGTGTTGGGCCACCTGTAACCTAGGTGGCAGACTTATAACTTTTGCCAGTATATATCCCCCAGTGGAGGATAATCCAACGCCGTATGAGGAATCTGTTCAATCTTTAATTCAAGTACCCGGTGAATTGATCTTAGGGGGGTATTTTAATTTTCTAATGAACCCTAAAATCGACTCCTCTGCTTTGTCCCAAAAAACTGTTAAAACCTAAAACTTTAAGAGTTTTACAAAACTATGGATTGACTCTGGACATATTGGATCCCTGGAGGGCAGTATTCCCAACTAAGATCGCCTATACTTGTTCTTCAGGTAGATTTCGCACTTCGTCATGCATCGATTTGTTTCTTATTTCTAGGAGACTGATTTTTAGCCATCAGAGAATGCTTCAAAATGGATTCTCGGACCATGCAATGGTGACTCTTGAGTTAGAGTTAGGTAAACACACTTCTACCCCTAAAAGATGGATGCTAAATAGGCTATATTTATCAGAGGAGAACTGGGTGCTCTTTATTAAAAATGAGATTAAAGAATTTCTTGAGCGAAATTATGGTTCTGCACCTCTGCACGTGGTCTGGGACTCGCTTAAAGCTTTCGTAAGGGGACTAGCCATTGGAAAGGATGACGATATTCTTAGGAAAGCTAAGGAAGAAAAGCGATTCTTAGAGTAGAAAGTGCAAAGGTCTTTTGACACATTTCTCAGCAGTCCCTCAGTTTTCAACCAACGGCAGTTTGATCAGGCTAAACGGGATCTTAGTGAAAAATATTATCTCAAAAGTAAATCCTTTTATCAGCATTACAGGCAAAAGATCTACGAAGAGAGTAATTATACCGGGAGGTTCCTTGCGTGGCAGGCAAGGGAGCCAATCGTTTTAATCGAATTGCCTTGCATTTGATTCACCCTGACCAAAATGGTTTTATTGCTGGAACTAACACACACTATTTAGCGGAAGCAATTGACAATTTTGAGACTCGGAAGATACCAGCTCTAGTCCTCCTTTTAGATTCCGAAAAGGCATTTGACCTAGTTGTCTGGGAAACTTTATTTTTTATTTTGGCAAACTTTGGCATACCTCCCAAAATTACAGGGTTGGTCCAGAAACTATATTTGAATGCAGAAGCCAACATAATCATTAACACCACGGGGGATGGCCAAGTTAAGATTAAACGGGGGGCTAGACAAGGATGTCCATTGTCCCCGGTACTATTTTCCTTTTTTATTGAGCCATTGGCAATTGCCATTAGGAATAGCACAGATATCTGCCCTCCACTACCAACTATGGCAAAACTGAAATTGTACGCTGACGATATCATGCTCATTATAAAGCCTGAGAAAAAGGTTCAAGCAAAAACTTTTGAGATCTTTGAGCAATTTGAGTCACTTGGCGGATATAAAATAAATAAAAAAAAGACAGAAATTATACAGTGTGGTGGAACACCTATGGATTTACATCTCGATATTCTTTCCTCTTGAAATACAAAACCGAAAAGATATCTTGGTGGGTTTTTTTTTGTGCAAATTACTGATTGATATGATTTGAATTTTGCCCCACTATTGCGAAAAGTCCAGGATGTATTTTTTTGATGGAATTCTCTTCCATTAACCATCTTGGGAAGGGCTGCTTTGATTAAAATGTCTGTTCTTCCGCTATTTAATTTTCTTTTCTTGGCGATTCTTAATGAACTCTTTTTTTTACCAAAATAGAGTCTATGTTTACATCTTTTCTGTGCGAAAGAAGGTCCCTCGAATCGCACTTAGCACTTTATATGAGGAGCTGGAAAATGGAGGATTAGCTCTTCCCAATTTGAGGGATTATTATTTTGCATATTTTGCACAATATATGTCCAGCTTTAAGCTGGAATTACAATCGGGTCCTTTTATTAACTATTTTATGAACTTAATTTGTAAAGAAAATCAGATCCACTGCCCATTAACAATTGTTAAATCTCCTAAATTAGTACGGTATAAGTGCGTACAGTGGTTTTTCCATAAACGCCAGGCTTTTTATAGAAGATACTCTATCCCCGTAATTAACTCCTCAACTCCGTTATCTGGCCCTATCTTACTATCTGGGATTAGAGAATCACCAGTAACTACACAAAAGTGGGCCAAGGCTGGATTTGGGAAAATATCAGATTTTGTAAGGGATGATAGATGGCTGAACATAACTGAAATGTCTTATTTAATTCCAAATGACTTCCTTCTCCTTGGGGCATACAATATTTTTAGTAAGTCCTGAGTAAACTTGATTTGGTCCAGCTTATCGACCGTAAATGTTTAGTATACTATCTATTAGAAGATACGGCATTTAAGACACCTGGGGAATGGAAAAAGTGTTTAGCCTCTATCCAGGGTATCGATCTGGAGGGGAAGACCATAACAAAATGGGTTAAACAGGAGGAGATGGAAATTACAGCGAGTATGTGGTCAGTAGTTAATAATCTCGATTTTAACACGTTAAGGGGAGCTAATTGGCGAAGGATGTTGTTCTTTAGTAAATGGCTACACTTTTTCTATCTAAAATGTATTCTAACCAATCAGCGCAGTGCTTTCGTTGCCTTAATCATCCTTCAGCCAATTGGGCACATATTATATTACAATGCCCCTTGATTCAGAGGTTCTGGAATAAATATTTTTGCTATCTAGAACTCGAATGCGGCATTTCAATAAGTTCGAATACCTGGCTAATAATGCTTGGCTATGACCCAGACCTTCTTCTTTCATACAGGCTGATCAAACAATTATACATTGCAATGGCTGTCGCCAGATCACTTCTGCTTCAGTAATGGAGATCAGATCTTATACCATCCATACATGAATGGGTCCGAAAAATGAAGCAAGTTAAAAAGAAGTGAATGAGCCTATGTTTTGCAAATTGGTGGACTTAAGAAGTTTGAGAGGGTTTGGGCAGCTTATTTTGATTAAGATCTCAAAATATAGCTTATCTTTTTGGAGGTATTCCCAGTATGTTCGACTCCTTTGTATAGCAAAACCAGTATTTCGATCTATTATACGACATTTGATATTCTCCTGGAACCTAGTTATATCAATGATTTCAGGATGAACTAGTATTTTGCACATACTCGCTGATTTTTATGTATATGTTTAAGGTATCTAAGGTTTAATCAATTGCTTAGTTTGTATTAATGATTGGCAGTGGATACTGTTTTAGGATATTATGCTTCTTATTTTTTGTTTCTCTTTGAATACTGGCTTAAATGTCTATATTGTCTATCTTTATTGATGTTAGGATTTACTTCCTTCCGGCAAAACGGTGCTATTTAACAGTCTTGTATCTTTTTTGACATATTTAATGAATTTTATGGATGTATTAATGGATACAAAACTTTTTGTTATATTGATTTCAATAAAAAATATTAAAAACAAAAAAAAATCATCAGTCAATCGGTGCCAGTAGCTATACTAAGGAATGATGTAAGCTAAATGTTCTTACAAACCATCCGTGACAGTAGCAAAAATCCTTCACTAGTTTCTGGGACTGGGACTCCTTTTAGGATGTGCACGAGAGTATCCAAATAGAAAAAAACATGTCTTGTTATTGAAACCACACAACTCCTTTGTGTTGTCAAACACCTTCACAGTCCTCACCACTACAGAGATATTCAGTAGACATTGTACAAATGAGTACAGCTATGTATGTGTGTCACTGCTTAGTAAGGGTGTATACCTTAATAAGGAATATCACTTTGTATCTGTCTGAGTGCAGTTCTATCTGGTACCAACTTGAACTGACACCTGGTTGTTCTGTTGTTTAGAGAACACCAGACAAAAAATGTAAGAATTAAGGAACATTAGATGTCGAACAAGGCGACAGGTTCCAGAATGTCACACTTGCTATAAAGCGCTGCTCATTAATCCTTACATGTCACCCGCTCATATAAAACTGTGATTGGGAACTACTCCTCTATGGGAGATTCTATATTGTCTAAATGAAATATTGCTCTCTCCATCTAGTTGGTCCCATACAAGCAGGGATATCAATTCTCCTCGTGGAAATAAGCAAGGATGATTCTTGCAATTTAGTGTTAGAGGCCAATGGGAAACCAAGAATCAATTTCTCCCTATTTAGTTGTATCATTTGACATTTGGTGCCACTGCAGTGCAACAACCATGCTCTATCTGAGTGACTGATTTTGCTGTGCAACAAGGACAGTGATCTATTGGAGAGACAGGTGCCTCTGCACACCAAAATTGTACCCTCTTTGAGTGGCTGGTGCCGCAGTACCACATGCGTCATGCTCCTTTTGAGTGATTTGGGCCATCTACCCCAATAACTGCACCCCTTCACTTAACTATAGCAGTTAAGTGATTGACACCCCTTCAATCCATAAAATGTCTCTCTTTTAGATATCAGTTCTTCCCCAATGAAAAAAAAAAAACCTTATTTGCGTAAATCCATTCTCTAAGCTCCTACAACTGTACCACCTTAAGAACTATTCCTAATTTCTAACAAGCAAGTGATTACTGTCAGGCACCCGTAGATCTTGTAGTTGAATGAGAGGTAAGAGGGTGTTAGCATCACTTTCAATTACCATAATACATGAACAAAAGTAGTCATGCTAATAAATCCAGGACTACTAGATAAAGTCAAAGGGTTTTATAAAAAACTCAGAAACAAAACTGATATAGATGAGTCTCAAATGCATATTGTAAAAAGTAAAATATCACAAGAATAAATCTGAATCTCCTTAAGTGATTACTGTCAGGCACCCGTAGGCCTTTTCTCTTTGTAGCATTTGAGTGATTGCTTCTTCTGCAACCTTAGAAATGAGATATCACGAGGGACTCCCCATATTTCCACACTGTTGCTGAATATTCCTGAGAAATCTGTGAGCCCTTTTATCCAATCCTCTTCTCTGGTCGGTAGATCTTGTAGTTGAATGAGAGGTAAGAGGGTGTTAGCATCACTTTCAATTACCATAATACATGAACAAAAGTAGTCATGCTAATAAATCCAGGACTACTAGATAAAGTTAAAGGGTTTTATAAAAAACTCAGAAACAAAACTGATATAGATGAGTTTCAAATGCATATTGTAAAAAGTAAAATATCACAAGAATAAATCTGAATCTCCTTAAGAATTTCAGTCCAACAATAAAAAGAACACCAACAACTCATTGCCGGCAATACATAAAATAAGAAAGAGGATCTGGAGATTAAACTGCTAGATTTGATACTCCTGTCTAGTCATTAGTAGATGTAAAGAAATCTAACTTCCCTAGTCTACACTAAGGTGGGAAAACCCTATTTTCTCAAAGGTAAAGCTAGGAGCAGGTGTCAGCATTGTTGAGCTTCCGTAAAAGTACTTCAAGTCTAAATAAGGAATAGCATGAAGCCACACAGTGAGAGGAATGGCAAAGTGGTCTGTACTTCATGAAATCCTAAGAGTCTCTGCTCTCTAACAATACAACATCTATTAACACAAAGTATTCAAGGTAAGCAATGTAATTATCTCCAGTATATATCCATCTTACCCTGTGGAAATTGGCAACATTCAGCTCTTCTGCCACACCTTCAGTTGGGTACAGTCAATTGATCTTGAACAACACTTTTCTGTCATGAGAATTCGCCTCCCACTTCGTTACGACATCTTCTTCTGGCCAAAGGTTTTCTCCCATGCCGCACTATCGCTACAAATAAACAATGTCTCTTCTATAACTAACAAAGCCTTGTATCTGCACCTGCAGAGGGGATAACATGCAAGCAAAACAATTACCATGTAAAAGTTAAACATTGAAACTCAGGAACTTAAGGTCTTTAATTATTCTAAGTTAGCATAGTAGTTAAAGTGCACTTGACACTTGAATATATGTGCACGCACATTCATAATTAGTACATATATTGAATATTAAGTGAAATGAAATCATGATTACATATAACTGTGTGTTGCATTTTAAAACATTCATGTCGCTATGACCAAGAACTACATGTTTACTAGAAATCATCAAATTAGTATGCATATATTAATGATTCTATTATGGTTTTGTCATGGAACATTTCAGACATATAATGAAACTCCTTCGTTTTTTAAGATGTTAGACCACGTGAATGTAAATAGGTGACTTGTAAGGGTGGATCCAAAACTAAGCTGCTCCAATCCCCCCTCTGATGGCAAATCAAGTCATCACTTTAATCTCTAGGTCTTACCAGATACCGATTAAAATCTCGTGGTTTTGATTGCCTTTCGTCTAAGTTCTTCTAGACGTTTCATATCATCAGAATAAGTGCTCTATTTTTCTACTAGTTCCACATCAGATCTCTTTCTTTTTCACTCCCTTCTTTGCCTTCATCCTCTTATACAATTCAAAAGACACACAAAGCACAATAATAACAAGAGATTTCAAGATAGAACCCACAATTCCACTTCTCAAATTTCCAAACCATTTTTTTGCTGCACTGTGTCTATTTCAAATTGCTTCCCATGCACCTGTCACTGTCAAACCACTCCAATCTCTCTCTGTAAGTCAGTAATATTCTTAATATATTTCTGTAAATTCTCACTGTTATCTGGAATGTAAGTACAACAATGCTGAACTTTCAACATTTCGCAGACTCCACCCTCCTTAGTGAGAAGAATGTCTAACACAAGTCTTTTCTGCAAAACCATTGACCAAATAGCAACTATTTCAGTATTGGACAGCCTATCAACTACGGCAAATGATTTTCTGATTTACTATGATTTAGTATCACCCCTACATTTACAATTATTGCACCAAAAATATCTCCCACAATTTCTCCAGCACTAGCGCCTCAGTTAAGTCTATTTTCTGTTTCCATACACGATAATCAAAATTCTCTCAGTTACATATTTTGAGGGAAACTACTCCTAGATAACATGTGCCATACCATTTCTTGGGCAATTTGAAATAGGCATTCTTCCCACAAATAAAATAAACTCCCATCGTGCTCTAGATTCAAATGTATGGTCAAATTCACTCTTTCCCACAAACAAAGTATCCAACTAATTCTTATCATTCTGTATACACAATTTCCCTCTATGCTGCAAATCTAAGGATAATGCTCCTGTACTTCCTGCTGTTTGATGATCCATGTCCTCTCAAGACCATTTGGTAAGCTCGTTAATCCATTGATATTAGCTAATACCGCTTGGAACCTATCTTCTACTAGATCTGAACATTTCTTCTTCACATCAGTTAGCAAACAAGTTAAATTATGTCTCTGGGCATAAGCTGTGTCTAATGTTTTGATGGGGGTAAAGTATCACTTATTTGCTAATATGTATGTTTATTCAAATGCTTGAACATAGGAACTTCAGAGAGAACTAAATCATAGGTTGAATAATAGTACTGAAAGTGATCCTGTCTACAGAAAGGACTTTAAAAAAATCTACAGGAAACACCACACATTAAAGGTATATGGTGATAAGTTATACCTTCAGCCACTGAAGCAGGCAATTGCATACAAATGTAGCAATCCCATGCATCAATGGTGTCAACATATTTGCAAAGCAATTTAGAGTATGTCGTCAGGGTGTAATCTCCTCTAAATAAATCTATAAGTAAGTCTTGGTAGTCTAATAAATATAAATCCATATTTGTAAAGCGTGAACTACTCACCCTTACGGGTCTCAAGGCACTGAGGGCCGTCATGGAAATTAAGTGAGCTATTGCCCAGAGTCACATGGTGCTGAGCTGCTACCGGAGCCAGGGATCGAACCGTGAACCCTGTGCTCTGAAGTCAGCTGCCTTGGCCGCGGTACCAAACATCTCCACATGGTTTCTATCAGCTACTTGTGATGATTTGGGTTTAGACTTAGCCTTCTCATCTACTGCATTAGGTGTAGGAGAATATAATCCTACAAGCAACAAAATTAATATTGTGACTACAACTAAAAAAAGGTAATTCCTAATATGTATCTAAGTCTACAGTAATGGGGGTTAATTTCCATAACTTCACTGAAGTCAGACCACTGGGTGGAGAAAAGCAGCAACAGAGTCTTCTCTGTCGATCTCCACCCGTGCAAAAACCAAAGTTCATGCAACGGACTGCAGCTTTTATTTACCAAATTCTTCATGAGCCGTCCCTAGCCCTACTCTGTGTTCTTATAAAAGGCAACCCTACAGTTCTTCAGTACTCGGGCCTATGTAATCTTTCCTCTTTCAGGCAGTCTGTTAAAAGTCTCTTATCAGAAATAGATGAACAACTAGTTCTAAAGTATTCCAATGAGAAACCCTTCATTGACAATTATTTCTAAACGGGATTGACTTAGTTCATTCAGTTCCACAGGAGGTTCTCTCATATCCAACAAAGGGAAATCAATCATATCTATGATAACATGTCTCACCTGGCTAACTCTTGTTGACACTGAAAGCTCTATAAGTATATGCAATAGGTACTGAAAATCAGGTAACAGCAGATGAAACTCCAATACTGTCCCAGAAGTCTCCAAATTCCCTCCCTCTGTCACCTGCAGCAAAGTATGTCCATTCAGGAGAAAAGCATTGCTGACACGGCACCCCAGATCTCTTCGATCTCCTCAAAGCAGGCCCTCCACTCTTTACCACTCGAATCAGGTTATTCAGACATTTCAAGAATAGCTGAAAGTTCATGTTCTGTCAGAAATTTATTTCTCCCTCTTTCCTGCCTTCTAGGCTAACATTCCCATGTTGTCACTCGTGGGTCTACAACAGTAGGTCCTTCACTAAGGTCTGGCTCTCTCTCGCTTACCACCACTGGACAGGTTCCTCTGGCATGTCACCTGTCGCCTCAACGAGAGTTCCCTCAGACTGATCAAGTGCTGTTTCAGACTCAGACAGGTCCCCTACTGCATGACTAACCTGCTCCTGTGGCCTCTCGACCACCACTGGTGCATCTGGGAGAGGTGCTGTAATTTCATCAAGAGGACATTGAACTCTGCTAGTGTGGGCTGCATGCACACAGTTGGGGAGAGCTCCACACTTTACGGCAGTTGTGACCAGAATCACGTGGTAAGGACCACGCCAACAATTTTTCAGGCAACTCTTATTCACATGCTTTTTCGGCAGGTCGTCACATGGCTTCTTATGAGGAGGGGCAAGAGTTTGCTTCAACCTGACAGGACACAGAACACACCACATCAGCCAATCCTTTGCAGTAATCAAGAATCAAATCACCTGTAATATTTACAAGAGCATTTGCAGGTATAGATGACAATTGCATAGCCCTCCCTATGATAATTTTGTGGGATGACAATTCTGTTCTCCGATCAGGAACACTGTGAAGACTCAAGAGGCAGAGCATCAGGCTATGTCATAGATGTTGAAGCACACACTTTAGCCAATCTGGATTTCAACATTCCATTGACCTGTTCCACAATGCCAGAAGCCTCAGGACAATAACTGCAAAGTATTCTTTACTCCACTTGCAATGCTGCACACAACATTCTCATTATTAAAATGAGTTCCTTGGTCTGTCTTCAGAGAAGTCGAAAATCTGAAACCTAGGGATGAGTTACCCTAACAACAGTTTAGGTACAGTGAGACTGTCATTTCTCCTAGTCGGGTATGCTTCAACCCAACATGAAAACATTTACACCACCACCAGGACGTATCTCAGTCCATTGCACACATACATCTCAACACATTCTAGATGCATCTGGTTGAAGGGTCCTACTGACCTCCCTATATGACTCAATGTAACTGCAGTCCTTTTCCCTAGATTCATCTGTCGACAAACAAACATACCTGTAACACAAAACTTCTGTCATCAATCTGAACTTAGGATTGAACCACGCCTGTCGAAACAACCACACCATGGCATCTCTGCCCACATGCATTGGTCCATTATAATGCCTAGCCATAGGTAACACCAAACTATTAGGCAACACAGGCCTTCCATCTGCTGAAACCCAAATGCCATCATCTCTCTTTTTACAACCTGCTTTGCACAACTCTGCTGTTCTGTCTCTATCACTTCGTCTTGCAACCTCTTAACTTCCTCCCAAATATCAGCAATTGTTAGCAAAAGGTTGTAATCAGTTTAGTCGGCTCCCTCATTGGTATACTCCCTGCTAGAAGTAGAAGCGTTATGAGCACAGTATTGTGTGACTTCATCAGCATATCTGATGCCAGCAGTCACATAATAATTTCCCTTACAGTGTGTGGAAAATTTCACAACTGCAACTTACGCAGGTAACTGCAAAGCCTCCAATAGCTTACGTACTCTTTCTCCATTGTGAATGGAGGGACCTTACAAGGCCATGAACCCTCTTTGAGACCATAACAGTTCAAAGCAATGCACAGCACCAAAGCCATACTGACTCTCGGTAAAAAGTATCACCTTCAGCTGGTCTAAAACACAGCATGCCCTGGTAAGGGCGATCAACTCAGCTACCTGAGTGAAAAATACTCCATGTAACCAGATAGCTTCCACTACCCCTGAGACAGTACAGACTGCTTAGACAGCTCTCAGAGGTCCCCTCTTGATCCTGCAAACATGAGCCATCCACAAACAGGGCAAAGTAAGATTCTGGATTGGTGCACAGTTCAGTAACATCGAGGCAGTCATATTCTACTTCATCAGAATCAATTCAACATCACAATTAGAATGGGGCAGTAAAGTGGCAGGGTTCACAGCAGCACAATGTTTTAACGTGACATTTTCCACCACTAGAATAACTTTCTCATACCTAGTGAGGCGGCTATTTGTAAGGTGCTGTGCTAAAGTTCTAGTCAACAGAATTTCAACAGAATGTGGAACATAAGCAGTCAAAGGGTGACCAATCATAATGTTCTTGCACCTCTCGATACTGACACCTGTGACTGCCATGGATTGAGACATTCAGGGAACACTGTGGCTACGGGATATATTGTAGCTGAGAAGCAGGTGACAGGCCTATAAGCACCTCTATGATTTTGCGTTAGCAATAAGAGAGCGCAGCTCGCTCTCTCACTGCAGAAAAGTGAAAACATTTTGCTGTAATCAGGCATTCCTAGCGCCGGGGCGTGGCAGAGGCTTTCTCTCAACTCTAGGAATGCAACTAATCAGTCATTGTCCCAAGGCACTGGATCCAATACATCCTCATGTTGGCCTCTGTAAAGGCTTGGCCACCAGGGAAAAATTGGACATTCACTGAAAACAGTATACCATCATTCCCAAAACATCCTGACTTCCTTCTGATTCATCTTCATGATCATAGAGGATCTTTCCTGGGACACCTTCCTTGCATCTCTCAAAATGTGATATCCTAGATACAGGACCTCTGTCCAACAACACTGCAACATATCTGGGGACCCTATGGTCCCTTAGCCAAATGGTTCAGCAAGGCAATAATATCAATCTTGCAAGCTTCCCGAGTGTTTGATGCAATCAGCACGTCATCAATGTACTGGACCAACACTGAGTTGCAGGGTTTGATCAAAGACTCCTAATTCTTTTTCAAGGTCTGGTTGAAGATGGACAGACTATCCGTATACCCTTAAGGAACTCGGCACCCTGCCAAAACACGACTGCAGAGCTGGAAAGTGAAGAGGAACTGGCTTCCCTCGTGCAACGGTATGGAGAAGAATACTATTGATTTTTTGCAAGTCCTGCACAACACGGTACTTACCGCCTGGCTTCTGCAGGCCCATAATGGGCGAGTTACAAGTACTACCCATGATTTTAGTTAAAATTCCTTGTTGGAGCATGTTCTGTATCACCGTTGTAATACAAGCAATCGTTTCTGGGGTTAAATTGTACTGCAGTGTTCTTGGGTACTTAGCATTAGGCTTTCCTTGTATACTGACAGTCTCACACCCTTTAATGAGTCTAATGTCCTTTCCAAAAAGATCTCAGACTTCCATCCTCACAGCATCTCTGAGATCTAAGGGCAACTCATCAACTGTCATCATTGGGAACATCATAACAGCTAAATTCTGATTCACTATCTTGAGAGCAATATCATCATCATTTGTCTGAAGTTCTCTGCCTTTTGGTGTGCAGTAGATTATGTAGTTTAACTTGCAGAACAGGTCATGTCCCAAAAGACACGCAGGGCTTGAATCACACACCACAAACTGATGATTTTAAGCAAAGGACCGTATTTTGACAGGTCCTGACATCTGCATATTTGCCACTCCGACAACTTGGATTCTTCTTAACGAGAGGGGTAGGTTTGGAACCTCCACAGTAGAGCAGGTAGCACCAGTGTCAATCAAAAAAGTCACGGGGTGGCCATCTACTTCAACATCTATAAATGGGTCACTGTGGACTGCCTCTAAGACTGCGCTAAGTGGGCAATCTTCCTCCCCTCTCAGGCTCCATCAGAAGGACTTATTGGAACCATATCCTTCTGCAGTCTCAAATATAGGAAACTGCTGAGCTATATTTCATTTCTGGGAAGAATTCGGGTTCATGTTTGGGATCTGATTTGAATTAAAACTAGGGTTAATGGCAGTCTGCGGTGGCATCGAGGGCTGTGGGATCTTGGGGCGCATTGGAATTTTGAGGTCTTGGTCTTGATCCATTTTGGCATTGCATGTGGTTACTATTCTGAGGCTGTGCAAACCTCGAATGTTGTCCTTGATTAGCTGGATTAAGATGACACTCCCGCTTCCAGTCCCCTAACCTTTTACAGTAGTGGCATGAGTTAGACTTCTTCAAGTGGCCACATCAATTCTGGTACTCAGGTTAGTAGGAATACCTTGACCTCTACCCTGTGACTGAAAACCTTCCCCACCTTGCTTTATGAAGCTCCCTGCTGAGAAACACCATGCATAAGGGCCACATTATCCTTATAGGACCGATTCTGGTTACCCCTCTGAGCAGTCTTCATCTGCACAATCATCAGCTTCTCCTTCAGTCTCTTCTTTTTCATCTCAATCTCATCAAGACAGTATTTGGCACAACGTAAAATCTCATGAATGGACTTATTATGCCAACATATTAAATGCTGTTGAATCATAATACTAGTTTCAGGTCTCAATCCTGTCACAAACCGCAGCAGAAACTGTCCCATATCTTAAGGTTCCAAACTCCATTCAGCTATCCTGCTTAAAAGCCTGTAGCAATCTCTCATAGAATGCAAGAATCATCTCTTTAGGTTCTTGGGTTGTCCTGTCAATCTTAACCCAATCAATATCCTGTGGCAGCACCTAAGCTTTCAACCAAGTCATCACATGATCATATTTTTGCATTAAAATAGCTGATGGGCATGTGTCACTACATCTCTTTCCGTCTCCCTTTCAGACCATCCTATGGCTATTTAGCATGCAGACCACAAATCACTTCTAAAAACAATGTCAAATAAGGTATTCAAATCAGTCCACAGTACTTTTGAAATTTTTACAAATTGATCAACCTGCTTGTACCACTCCACAGGCTCTTCTCTGAATTGCAGAAAATAATTTGTGAATGATGCAAGATCACTCCTATTCCAAGGCACATGAAAATAACCTCCACTAGGTACTTCCCGTAAGGGGAAACATGTGGTACTAGATCTTTTGGGACCCTTCCTCCTTGACCACTTATACTCCCTTTTATCTAATGTATTCCAATTCTGAATGCTTTGAATCAACTCTCAAATTTGCATTTTCAATCCTGGTACTCTAATATTCCCTATATCCTGATCAGAGAAAGAGTCGGTGGCTCATTTGTAATGCCTATGTCTGCTCCAAATCTACTTCATGCATTTTGGCTAGGTCGATTAGCTTATCATAAGATTGCCTAGCTCATCTAGTAACGTCCTTGCTCATAATCAAAAGTTCATTTGGCTGTAAAACATCTATTTTGGCTAATTCAAGACTTCCACTGATTTCATTCAGCTCCAGTTTCAGTTTGTCTACATCCACCAAATAAACCTTCAGGGTTGACCTGATTGTTCCCTGACTCAACTCTGTACTTCCACTTCTATTCCACACTTCACTAAAAGTTTTCAACCATTCAGCCAATTGTTGGATGCTCAAATTAGACTGCCCTTCCGGAGCTTTGGGCTACCCTACCTCTCTAGGTGTACTACTATTCGCATTTAAAGGTAGCTCCCTTGTAATAATATTATTGTCTGATAATCCCTGAAATGTCCTTAAAAGTCCAAGTCCAGTTTGATTCATCGATGGGTCTGAAATCGCACTACAAGAAAAACACACATTTATTGGGACTATAGAAACACATCCTCCCACACCTGAACTCATAAGGTTTAGATGGAAGAGCAAATTATATCTCAATTTTCCTGCAGAATTTGGATTGCATTTAGGTGCCAATGGACCAAAGGCAACCAGAACAGTAAGGGCGTCAGGAGCATTGGAACTTGTGCATGTACTAGATGCATACATCATTGAGCTCCTTCTGATCATATTTTGATTCATATTCACAGTAGAAGCCCCCATCACATTGGAATTCACATTTAGTGGGGCGGTAGCCACTCACAACTGACCAGTCACATTAAAGCTTACCGCACTCATCATGTGAGGATCATTGTATATAGGTAGACGTTCTGACAATAACGCGTCAAAAAGACCATCACTCGTGTCACTATTCTTATCCTCTCTTCTATTTCCTAATACTTTTGAGTTTTGACCTGTCCCTTTCCTCCTTCTTTCTCCCTGTCCTGCTTTCTTTGCTGGTCAGTGCAGGATACAACTTTGCTCCCTTTATCATGTCTGTTCTCTGCCATTTCTGTTCTGCATCCCATCTAGCATCAACTTAAGTACACACTGCCTTTCTAGCTCTACCCTGATATCTCTCCTGGTCTTTAGCATGCTCCCATGCATTTAGCGCATCAAACTGTGTAAATCTCGGTAACGGTTTGATATCATATAAAATGCTTCTCAAATTTTCAATGATTCTCACATTGTAGTGTAGTTCCTATTTCCCTTATATGATATGATGATGATATGATATGATAGAGGATTTATATTGCGCAAGACAATAACCCGCAGGTATCAAGGCGCCTAACAAACAGGGATAAAAAGAGAGGAAAAACCTTACACATAGGCTTGCAAGAAGAGGTGAGTTTTAAGGGCCCTTCGGAATATCTGTAGGGAGGGTAGTGACCTAAGATCCAAAGGAAGGTCATTCCACCATTTAGGCGCCAGGGTGGAAAAAGCCCTACCACCCCACTTGGCTCTTCGTACACGGGGGACTGTCAGGAGCAATTTCCTGGAGGAACGCAAATCCCTTCCAGGTATATAGTGGGAAATGATGGAACCAACTCCCATGTCGCTGTTCCTTGCAATGACAGTGTAGGTCATACATAGGACTTTAAACTGAACTCCGTACTCTACCGGTAACCAATGCAACGTTTTCCTGGCCAACGTGGCCGAAGAGTGTCTTGGAGCATCCAGAACAAATCTGGCTGCGGCATTCTGGACTACTTGCAGGCGCTGCAGTAGGCTCCTATTTAGCCCCGCATACAGCGCGTTACAGTAGTCCAGTCGCGAGCCGATAAGAGCGATAACTATCTGCTTTCTGGACTGCATAGAGAGGTATTTCCTGATTCTTCGCAGGGTATGGATTAAGCCCCAACAGGTAGAGATGGTTCTACTAACCTGACCGCCCATGTCCAGAGCAGGGTCTATCATCACCCCTAAATTCCTAGCAGATGTCGTGGGGGAAGGGCACACCCCGAGCGAGTCAGGCCACCAGCTGGCTGACCAGATGTTCTCGTTCCCTCCAAACACCATCACCTCAGTCTTCTCCCCATTCAGTTTAAGTGAGTTCTGAACCATCCACTGGCCAACTGCCTCCATACAAGATCTAAAATTGGAGGCAGTAGGTACATCTGAATGGGAAAGAGAGACGAGGATTTGGGTGTCATCTGCATAGGAGACTACCTCCATCCCGAAAGATCTAATTAATCTGGCCAGCGGGGTCATATAGATGTTAAATAGGGTCGGGCTAAGAGCCGACCCCTGCGGGACCCCACATAGCACCGGTCGGGATGGAGATAGGAACTCCCCCAGCTTGACTTTTTGTTCCCTTCCTTCAAGGAAGGAGGTAAGTAAATCCAAAGCTGCGTCCCTCACCCCCACCTCCTTCAGACGATATGTAAGTACTGAAGGGGAGAGGGTGTCAAAGGCCGCAGTTAGGTCTAACAGGACCAGGAGGGTGGTCTGGCCCCCATCCACTCTAGTGCGGATTTTATCAAGCACAATAGTGAGGGCCGACTCAGTACTAAATTCCCTCCTGAAACCATGCTGGGAGAAGTCCAAGCAGCCCGAGCCTTCCACAAAGGCAGCGAGATGCTTGTTAAGCTGTGCCTCAAGCATCTTTGAAGGGGCTGGAAGCAGTGAGATAGGACGGAAGTTTTTCAGAACCCCTGGATCAAGGGAAGGCTTCTTTAGCAAGGGTCTGACTACTGCGCTCTTCCATTCCGGGGGAAAGACACCGTCCCTCATAGCTAGATTCATAATTTCTAGTAGGGGCGGTAAGAGGGTTTCCCTACACTGCTTAATAATCTTCAAAGGACAGATGTCTAATGGAGAGCCAGATTTGGTTTTATTAAGCAGGATCTCCAAATCCTGTAAGACCAGCGGGGGAAAGAAATTCAAAGTGCTCGATGAAGAGCTGTCTGAGGTGGTCCCATTCATCTCAGCCGGAACAGAGGGCCCACTAATCGAGGCTCTTTGTATCTCAAGGGCCCGGTAGATATCCTGTATTTTGGTGTGAAAAAAGAAAGCAATTTTGTCACACAGATCTTGTGAGGGTACAACAGGGTCAGGTGTTTGTAAGTTGACTAAAGAGTCAACGATTCTAAAAAGCTCCTTCGACGAGGAGAGCGAAGAAGTCAAGGCCACAAAATAATCTTGTTTGGCCTGCACAATCTCAGCCTTATATTTCCTAACTAAGAGTTTGTGAGCTTCCTTGTTCTTGAGGTCCCAACTTGCATGCCAGAGCCTTTCCATCCTCCTCACTTCTTGCCTGAGGAGTCTGAGGGATTCCGAATACCAGGGGGCAGAGGGTCTTTTCCTGGCTCGACGGCGGGACTGTAACGGGGCCAATTCATTCAGGGCCTCGGTGATGACCTGTTCAAAATGACCAACCGCGGTCTGACCGCTATCTAAGCCTACAGTGGAAAGGCTGACAGCCCATGGTGAAAGCGAGTCATTACTGATGTTCCTAAGATTTCTGCCAGCTCCCACTGTATGTTTCCCTATCTTACTTCCATCCATCAGAGGGCATTCTAAAAGAAATGGGACCGCAAGATGATCGGACCAAGATACGTGTATCGGATCCTTGACGGTCAAACGATGGTCATTAGAAAAAATGCCGTCTAGAATGTGACCTCCACGGTGGGTAGCCCCGTGGACACGCTGCGTGAGTCCACAGGACGCCAGGGCTTCAGTAAGACAGGAAGTATCAGATAGGTCAGGCCGTTCTAGATGATAATTGAAATCCCCTAAAATGGAGAAGTTGTCTCGACCGAAGTAGGGTTCCAAAAGCTGGAGGAGATTATGTGTAAAATCAATCCTCGGACCAGGAGGTCGGTATAGAAGTATTCCATTAAAAAAAGAAGAGCATTGCCCTTCCTTTACCATAAAGTAAAAAGCCTGAACGCCATCCGGAAAATCAAGTAGCGGTACTGTGTGACAATGCAAGTGATCTTTAAAAAGGATAGCTATCCCCCCTCCCACTCGACCCTGTCAATCCAACCTGGCCAGGCAGTACCCTTCCGGGACCGCTTCAGTCAAATCTGGACCAGATGAGTCTTTGGCCCAAGTTTCAGTAATAAACACTAGGGCGGGCTTTCTATCCAAAACCATCTCCCTAAACATTATTTTATTTTTGACCAGGGAGCGGGCATTAATCAGGATGCCTTCTACTCCCGCTATATTGGGTCTGAGAATGGCAGGGTGATTGAGTGAAGGATGGGGGGGAACCGAATTTCCAGGCATACGCGTATGATAGCAGCCACATCGTCGGGGCGAAGAAAGTCGTCCGGTTCATAAGTATGCAAGCACCTCAGATGGCGTGGTTTGAGGCGAAGCATCTCCTGATGCGTGTATCTCCATGAGGAGGCGACGACCTCGTCTGAGGCCGGAGCCCAGCTGCCCAGCGCGTCCTCAGCGCGGACGGGCGCAGACGGGCTGGACTCTGGCGTGACTCCGGCGTCACTGTGGCGTCCCCAATGCGCGTACACGCTGCGCGTCATACCCAACTAAAGAAGTAGGGCTCTGGCCAGTCCACGTGACGGCTCCAGCCAATGACAGGGGAGTGCTTCTTAGACCCACCCAAGATGGCGCCCCAGGTCAACAGAGCGCGGGGACCGGCCCGCCCAAACGGCGGTGGAAGCAGCAAGTTTTATAATGCAGCAGTGCGGTCCGGGACAAAGGACACAGGTAGGGGCGACTATGAAAAATCAGGGCAAAATCTGAGCTAGTGACGCCGCCCGATTAAAACCAGGGTAGAAATGCGGAAAATGATAAGAAATAAAACGATAAAACGGGGACTTTTAAAATTCACCAGGCATCTACCAGAAAGCGCTATGTGCGAGGCAATAAACCAAACAGGAATAAAGCTCACTCCTACCCACCTTAAATACGCCCTCCAATTACAGCCTCTGGCCAGTCCACGTGACAGCTCCAGCCAATGACAGGGAAGTGCTTCTTAGACCCACCCAAGATGGCGCCCCAGGTCAACAGAGCGCGGGGACCGGCCCGCCCAAACGGCGGTGGAAGCAGCAAGTTTTATAATGCAGCAGTGCGGTCCGGGACAAAGGACACAGGTAGGGGCGACTATGAAAAATCAGGGCAAAATCTGAGCTAGTTACGCCGCCCGATTAAAACCAGGGTAGAAATGCAAAAAATTATAAGAAATAAAAACGACAAAACGGGGACTTTTAAAATTCACCAGGCATCTACCAGAAAGCGCTATGTGCGAGGCAATAAACCAAACAGGGTATTATTATCCCTGTTTTGGGACATTGTCTTTGAAAAATGTAGAACAAGTTTCAAGGCAACAAAGATAAGGTGCACAATATTTTGAAACACTTTATCCTTCAACGTTGAACAAACCAAACAGCTAATACATAGGATTTTCGTCCTACTCAGCTATGGCGTATATTAACCCTACCCACTCCAGACGTCTTATGGAGTATTATGAGTAGGGGTCTCTGAGAAAATGAGTGCCTTACCAAACACGTTGGGCGTCATGTAGTGTAGTTCCTATTTCCCTTATAGGCTGTGTGCATTGGAATAATATACACTATAGTTGTGGCATAGGACTGCCTCTATCGAGTACATCAAGCTTAATTACTTTGTGTGCCAGCTAACTCAGAGGCCACTAGAAACTCCTTGAATAAACAAGAAGGGAGTAGTTTCTGGCAGCCGCATAAACATGACAACTTTGTTTCCCTTAGAATCAGAACATGTCTCAGAATCGTGGAAACAACAGATAACAGTTTCACTCAGTCAATCGTGCATGCTTAGTTTATTCAGAGTTACACAGAAATAGATAGACGGACGTTCCAATAAAAGGATTTATTGAACAGTCTTGTTTCTCGTGTAAGAGATATGAGCTGTTACAATCGCAAGACAGTATGCGAGATATAATAAGTACAGCGTAAGCAGTAAGAAGAAATAATACTGCAACAGCATTGTCTTCTAGCTATGAAATATATTCGTGTACAAATACATACATAAATAACATAGGCTAAAAAGTGGATACTCGTTTGATGCTTCTAAATAGTTCTACCCCAGTGTACCTAACCTAAGTGTAGAACAAGGTAAGAAGTAGGTGCTGTATTCTATAGTATGGTATGCTATAGTTTTGTATATGCCAAGAGTCCCTCTAGGTTCTAGTCAGCTCCATACCTTAGAATGAGAGAGGTGGGAATCTCTTTCCGGGTCTCAAACTCTAACACCCCGCGAAGGGAGTCAGAACACTGGAAGCTGGATTCTCTGCGAGCAGGGATGACAGCGTCTGGTCAGTGCGTCAGGCGTGGACTCAAATTCTTCCGAACTTGCCGTGGCGCGCTGTATTGAGCTCTGCAGCCAAGCCGTGGTTTGCCGTGGTAAGGGAAGGTATATTTATACCTGGAAGGTGCTTAGGAATGGACGTAAAGTCGGCAGAGGAAGACGTCATGAATGAACCCCTAAGGAATAGTAGTTCATGCATAATAGAGGAGTTCTTAGAGAAATCAATAATCCTAGCTAGGGAAAGTCCCAATGGCTTAAGGGTCTGGTTTCTAAGAACTTGTTGTGACGTGGGGATGGACGTATGTAGGTGACCATGCCTGCATTTGGATAGCATGGCTAATGCTTAAATAAGGACTGGGATTCTATGCCTAAATAAGGGCAATGCGAATTGTGCCTATATAAGGACATGATTTAGGAAAACCTATGTACGGACATCTATATCGAAACACAACACGCACTTCACTTTCGAATGAACGATAATACTAAATGCTAAACATGAAATGCTAAACATTTAAAACCGAGTACCGCATGTTGCTAAAAACATTTGTAAAAGCATACTAAAAGAAGTTTATGGTAAAAAACGTTTTTGATAGACATGAAATGCAAAGGATACTGTACATATTAAAGCAATGTTTCATTCTAAGCATATGTTTACAGTGAATGCTAAGTGAATGAACAGAAATATATACACATAGGATGAAATGGCCCACGATTACAGAAGAAAAGGTCAAAGCCATTTTATGTCATTTTACATAAAAGAAATTGTGGTGAATAAAGGTGACAATGTGTCCCTGGAAGTGTTCAAAGAAGTCTGTTCTCTATGAATAGTTCTACTTTAAGCATATTACTTTGCCATAAAAAGAAAAATTCAAATTTAGAAAAAACAAAAAATGTATGAAAAAGTTCCAATGTTTTGTCTTTGTTTTGAAAAATGAAGGCCAAATTTGTAGCTTTCCCAGTACACTGTGAGACGAATCAAAAGTCAGTGTAAGGAGCTGGTGAAAACATGAAATCCTCTATTCTTGTAGACAAAAGATCGTCTACTGATGACGGTGATAGTTGGAATACCTCGTTTAGAAGATTAACTGCACATAGATGTGAAGCATCACCAGTAGCAATGTTCCCTTCTGATGTTACCTGTGTGCCCGTTGATCCATCTCGTATCTCAGCAGTAGCATGTTGCGTCTGTGAGATCTCAACGAATGCCGTCATCAGGATTGGTAGCCATCTAAATCGAAACACAACAACATTAAATGTACCAGAGCATGGAAACGCCAGTGCACCTTCTTTCTCAGTGATCTTGTGCAATTGACTAGGCCAAATACATTTGTGAAGCCCTATATTTATCACTATATAATGACCTTGCATACCTTCAGGCGAAGCCTCTTCTCACTCTCTAATGGGTATTGTCACATCTCCCCTTACCAAATCATATAACATTTTAAAACATTTCCTTTTCCCAGCAAATTCGTTAGCAATAGAAATCAGAACAATTTTCAATCCAAAAACAATATTTTTCTCCACAATTCATGCACCAAGCCACTGACCAACAACAGCGCAGCACTCCATGACGTAAATAACCAATAATTGCGCAGCTTTACCCCAACCAACCAATCATAGCGTGGTACACTATGACTCCAATCCCACTCCTCACAGCGGCTCACCTCCTTTACAATTTCTATGAACACTCTCTCTTTACCAACACACACAGACACCTGTAATACAACTAACAATCAACAATTATTGTCTGCCTCACTAAAGAGATCAACACAATAAAATCACGCAAGAAATGCTTCCATTCTAACACACATTAAAAGGAAACCTTGACCTGCAGGGAATACAATTTCCCTCTAAACAAAAGATTCACTGCACTGATCATACCTCACTGTCAGACACAAAAATAAGTTCCTATTTCAGTTGGGCTGTCGATGACGTCTCATGACAGACCCCACAAAACTTTAGCCAGTCAGTCAGTCAAAAAGCTTTTAATATCGGTAAAAAACCATAAAAAGACATAAATATAAATTTGCGATAAAAAAAGTGCACAATTAGAGCTAAAAACATATATATTAAAAAAAATCATACTTTGTAGTCCTAACACATGAGAGATTCATATCGAAGATGGAGGAGGATCATAGGATTTCATTAGATACATTAAATATGCACAGCGCTCCTAAAGGGCAATCCCAAACTATGAAATATATAGACAACAGGAGTTACAGTGTTTGAGCCTCTGCAGAAACAGTAGTTTGAGGACTTTCAGATTTTAATTTTTTGCACCTCGAGTACCACATAGACAAAAGAAATCTAGCAGTCGCAAACACTATTAGGGGCGTGGGATCATATTTGAGAAATTTAAATGCCTCCCTTTAGTCCTTAAGCCCCCTGGACTTGCAAAGTCGAATGATCCATTTGGCTCTTGCCTTACCATAGAAGGGGCAAAAGAGCAGGACATGCAAATCTGTCTCTCTACTACACGCACAACCTGGGCAGGAACTCGTGGAATGTAATGCATTTAACCACTTATATGTTACGTCCCTAAGAGGCAATGAACCTTATCTAAACTGTATATATAATTTCTTGGCCAAGGGAGGCTGGATATCATCCAAGAATTTCTCAAAAAAAGGATGGGCTTTGATATTCAAATAGGTATCAGTCAGCCTACCCATGGAAGAATTTATTATTATATATTCCATGCGGTAGCGCTTAAGGGCCGTGGCCAGAGATTTTTGGGAGTACAGGGCACAGGTCTCCTCAGGGGACGACCACATATCCCCCTACCTAAAACATGACAAAGTTGCTTGATGTGAATTAGCCATTGAATTTTCCCCTTGCTCCCCCCGGACATAAGATCCCCTAAATCCTCCCTGTAGCTGGAGAGCTCAGGGGTCGACCATAAGCGTCTCCAATACAGGAGGGGGCGATTTGCAACCAACTCCTGAATAGGAGCCAAGCCCAAATCCAAATGAAGGTGTGTCAAGGGCGTACTCATAGGGAGTCTCAATAGACGCCTGATAAAACTATTCTCAGTGCGAGAAAAGGGGCAACACTGACGTGACCCCATAACTCTGCACCGTAGAGTGCTCCCCCTCTCGCCTGGGTTTTATAGATTTCCATGGGTGGACTCAACAGCTTAGAAGAGGTATCATTAAATACCTTTAGGATACCACCAGTTGATTGTGCCAACTTCAAGTTAGCCTTAACCATATGGGATCCCCAATCCATTTGATCATTTAATGTAATCCCCAGGTAATCGAAGGTGGTTACTCGGTCCAGAGCAGTTCCATCCAGGTGAGGGAGGGGACAATTGGCTAAGTTGGTGTTACAGGCCATGAACTTAGTTTTAGAGAAATTAATCTCCAAGTTCCTCAGTCTACAAAAGGAGCAAAAAGCCTCTAATGTGCGCTGAATACCTGTGGATGATTTTGACAATAGAAGGGTATCATCAGCGAACATTAGGGCGGGTATCTTCCGCCCCGCTAAACTTGGAGAATCCAGATCTCTTGCTCCATATAGATGGTCTATCAACCCGTTTAGGAAGAGCGAGAAGAGCGTGGGGGCCAAAACGCACCCCTGCCTTACTCCCTTTTCCACCGGGAACGGAGCTGACAGTTCCCCACACCTCCCGAATCTCACCCATGCGTATGTAACTTGGTGCATACGTTTAAATAGATGGCACAGGAAGGCCGGAACACCCATCTCCAACAGGATTGCCCAGAGTTTGTCCCTTTCGACCAGGTCAAATGCAGACCGAAGGTCCACAAAAATTAAATAGAAACTACCTGCCCCAATAGTGACCGTCTTCCAGTAGACCAACTGTAATCTGAATAGTTGGTCTATGGTGGATACTTTTGCACGGAAGCCCGCTTGAAGGGAGGTTAGGATGTGATGTTCGTCCATCCAGGTCTGCAACCTAGACAAAAGAAAGAGGGCAAATAATTTCTGGAGGACGTCAATCAAACTAATGGGGCGGTAGTTGGCCTGGGTCGATCCTAACGAGGCCTGGGGCTTTCCCTAAAGACAAACTTTTAAGGGCCGCCTGGACTTCAAGGAGAGAGCAGGGTGGGCAGGCAAGGCACGGGGCCTCCAGGTGTGCTGGTACACATGTGCTTGTTGGAATCACTGGAACTACCCGGGATGCAGGGTTACTAAGAGAATAAAGAGGTTTGAAGTGGTCCAGCCAGACCTCTTCGCTAAGGTTAGTGTAATGGCCGACATCCCTTCAGCCGACCCCACTGGGACAAGGTTCCAAAAGGACCTAAAGTCACGAGCTTCCAGAGCTACTTTGATACTTTCCCACCTTGAGGCCGCCCACTCTAGCCTAGCCTCCTTTATCAAGATTTTGTAGGTTTCCCTGGCATTTCTAATACTTGACTGGGACCCCGATTTTACCTCCTTGAGCAAGATATTTTTAGCCAGCCTACAGTTTTTATTAAACCAGTGATCACGCTTATTCACCCTTTGCCTATTAATATTAGTAGTATAAAAATAACCGATCAGGGAGCCAAAAAGCTTCTTGTGAATGCACTGCAATCCCTGTAGATAGAGATGGGAGGGATCGCCATTAGAACTCAAGAGGTGAAGAACCTCTGTTAGGAACTGTACGACATAAGAATATAACTCCGCTAACTTGTTGGGTGCTAATGCGATCTTCGCCCACCTGATTCGTCTACCCCCTGCCGCACTAACCAAGTTCGAATTACTGCTAATCTCAGCACCCCCAGTTTCTTTACGATGGCCCAGAGTATTAGATAATTCTAGTGACAATAAGTTATGGTCACTGTCATCCCTTTGGAAGACTACTTAACCAAAAGGTGGTTTTATTCTTTAACTCCTGGAAGGTTTCCCCTCGGTCACTATCCAGTGGAGGTACTCCCGTAAGCACCACCACATACGGTGACGCTTCTGGGGGTAACTGGGGCGGGGAGAAGATTTGGGTGTACCGTTTGCATCAGATTTCCGGGGAAGATTGTGTAGAGGCCTACCCGATTCTAGGCTCTGAGTACCGGGAATTTTTGAAATAATAGATGGACCAGACTGATTCTCCCCCGATACGGCTGAAGACAGTTTGGAGCCAGAAGATTGACCAAAACCAGTTGGAACTTCCAAGGGGTTCGGCATATTTTGAGAAACCGAGACATGCGTACAGATGTCAGGGCAAGTACTTGCGCCTTGACTTGGACCTTTGATCGCAGACTTGGTTACTCCTTCAGCCCCTACAATAACAGGATTCCCCGTCGGAGGGCTAGACTGAGATCTCCCTGGGCCTTTATTGTTTATCAATGAGGCTAATCTATCAATCCTGGAAGTCAAAGATTTAAAATGGGTGGTAATAAGGTGTTCTAAATGTGACTGGAGATCAATTATCAGATGGGTAGCCCAAACAGGAGGACCTATAATAGAAGATGGAGAGCCCGGGTCGGACTACACATAAACAAGTGTTGATGCTGTTCTCTTAGCCGATTTTTTAACCCGTTTTACATTTTTAGTTCTAGCATGGGGTTTAAAGGGCTTTGTGCATGTCGACGGAGAAGAGGATGGAGAAACCTCTATTAAAAGATTTTCATCAGGCTCAGTCTGAGCACAAGGAAGATCAGAAAAAGAGGGCATGTGAAAAGACATAAATTCAGCGGGGTTAGCTGTGGCTGCAGAGCTATCGCCCACAGATGTAAAAAGGGGCATAGCGGGGGTAATTGAAAAACGCCTTTCAGTATTTTCTATGGCTGTTGCCACTAACCCTATTGTTTTTTGTAGCATTTTGTCAATGGCTGTAAGGGTCGGGAGCGGTTGGGTCGTTGCTGCTAATTGTCTAGTCAATGGGCGGGTAGCAGAGGGCTTACTATTTTTGCCCTTGCTACTCATTGTAAAGGGTTAAACAAAACTATCTACGAATGATGATAAAATCTCATACACAGATTGAACTGATCGATTGAGATAAGCAGAATAAACAATAATAACAAAATATGGCCCCACAGGGGCACTTCTCATAAAGATAAACAAGTATCAGGGCAAGAATTCACTGGTTACAATGTATTATGGAAATTACCACAAATGTCAGGGATCCATAGCTCATTTAGTCTCTACCATCAAGTCCAAGAGGGGTGCCCCAGCCCAGCCTCCTGCAGCCCCTGACAGCCACAGACGGACCCGCCCTTGTCCCGGGCTTCTCCCGGCGCGTCCCGCGGGACGAGGATCCAAACAGTCCTTTATGCGCCTCCTGGCGCTTACGGATGGCGTTTGCGGCATCCTTGCCGCAGTCAGGGTTGATGGGAGATGTAGTCCCAGTGTGGCGGAGCCAAGCCCGGCCAAGGAAAGCGGCGGAGCAAAGCCCGGCCCGGAATTCAGCCCCAAGCAGGAAGCAGCTGCAGGTAAGCCAGGGATCACAGGTGGAGACTCGGCGGAGTCAAACCCGGCCAAGCAGAGCGGCGGAGCAGAGCCCGGCCAGCGGTTCAGCCCCCAGCAAGATAAAAGGATCTAGCAAATATTTTCAGGGCTGAGCTCTTGCACGGGCTCCAAGATCCATGCCAGACCCTAGATCCACTCTCTGACACACCTCTATGCTGACTCACCAACCTCTGTTGGGGTAGTATGAGAGTTCCTAGATTCCAGCGGCGGTTATTCTGGATGTGCTATCCTGGTGATCTTAATCTCATGCTCTGCCTCGGTGCGTTACAAGTATGCGCTCAAACGTCACACATAATGAATCGCACTATAAACATGAAAATTACACCCAGGTGTGCGCTCAACACTTGGTAACACTCCGCACTCCCACCATCTGCAACAAAGCAGTGTCTTGTTTCCTTCCGTGCCTCTGCCATGGGAAAGCCTCAGGCCTCGATAGGATCCTGAGCGACCTATATCTTAGTGATCAAAAGGTCTGGGCTCCCTACATTTGGGTTTATTTTAACGCCATTCTTCAGGGCTTGGAGATCCCTACTACTTGGCTGGGAGCTGAAATTATCCCAATCCACAAAAAAGCTTCCCCTCTCGACCCGGCCAACTACCGCCCAATTAAAAAGAAAAAAAAAAAAACTTTAGCAGACAATTACAATACAGTGTCTTCTACACTTTCTAATATCATCCCAGGATCTTAGGTAACGTCGGACCGGATAACAACTCATCTTGACACCACACTAATATAACATTCAAACAACTCTGCTAGACATCATACCATTCGCATATGACACACAATCTAAGTATAAGCTACTGCAACATACAACCCTATTAATACTCACTTCTCCACTGTTACAACTCTCTTCTGAACTTCGCCGCTTCTTCAAATCATGTCATGGACTCTAGGGCCTGGGATTTGGATCTAACCTAGTCTAGGGTAACCTCGCAGAAGACGGGGTCTGCCAAGCAATCCCAAGAAAGCATCCAAATCGGCGTGGGAGGTTGAGGGGTGTCCCATTGCCAGTCCATGATGGGGGCATTGTGGTCTGGCAGGATGCGGCAAAGGTAGTAAGAGTGGTGAACAAGGGGAACCAAGAGAGCAGAGCAGAGGAAGTGATCCAACCGCAAATAGAGGTTATGTGGCGCGGAGAGGAAAGAGTAGAGTTTGGTACTGGGATGTGTGGATTTCTACATGTCCCATAGAACCTAATGTGGTACGCAGCTTTAAAAGCATTTACATTGAATGTGAGGGGGAGAGCGCAGTGAGGGGGTAGACCGTATATAAATTGGGGTAAATCACACAATTATAATCCCACTGAAGCACCCAGGTCATCCACATTTTGTGCACTGGTACTGTGGAGAGAGAGTTACCCAAAAGCTTTCCTGATCTGTGTTTGGTGCATATATGCTCCCCATAAGTATGGGGTGACCTTGCAGGCAGCACTCAAGGAGTACATATCTCCCTTCCTTGCTAATGACAGTGTCTACCACTTGAAAATGGTCCCTCGGTCTGATCCAAACAATGGCATGAATAGTACCCCTCCAACACATACACAAGTGCCCCAGTTCCTCTCCCGTAGACTGGGACTCCTATAAGAATATTATGTGTGCCTGTTGGCGCTTAGTGCATGAATAAAATGCATACCTTTTCCTTGCCACATGCATACTGCAAACATTCCAGGTAAGAAAACTGATGCTAGGAGTAGGAGCCATTTAGTGTAGCGAGGGGGTGCACGGCTGGAGCTACCCAGGGCAACCTCGCTCTAGGAGACCACCCAGCTTATTCCATGTGGATATGTAGGGCCTGCCTGCCAGTTGCGAGAGGTGTGACCTGGCTGAGATGCAGAATTTAGAACATAAAATGCCCTGTGCAACTAAGGCTGAGTCACATCAGACCCAGCAGGGCCGTCCACAGTCCTAAGATTTACTATTAGTGTGATGCCTGTTAGTAAGCAGAATGAGACCAGTGGGTGCGGGTTTGATATGCTGGAAAGCGTCCGGTAACAAGGACATAATGGAAAATCTGTGAAATGGGAAAAGTGTATGGGTGTTAGATCTGTCATCCTTATGGGTGGTCTTTCACCCAACGTTTTTCCTTTTGCCTCACATTTTTGCTGATTCTTTTTGTTTGCCTTGGGACTCTGAGTACTTTACCACTTCTTACCAGTGGAAAAGTGCATGTGCCTCTCCCCTAAACATGATGGCATTGGTGTAGACATGATTTGCATATTTGTTGCACTGGTAAGTCCCTTCTAAAGTGGTACACCGTATACCCAGGGACTGTACTTCAAATGCTGCTTGTAGGCTTCAGCACTGATTGTGCCACTCACAAAAGTATTCTTTCAAACCTGTCTCAGATCAGCCACTGCAGTGCCTGGGTGTGCAGTTTACTGCTACTTCAGTTTGCCATTTAAAACTACTTGCCAAGCCTTATATTTACATGTGTCAGTAACCCTAATGGCAGAATGTCATGTAAGCAAAAGGTAGAACATGTACTTGCATGTTTTCCATCTAAGGTTAGTTACAAACAGCCTATTTCACTTTTCACTACTGTGAGGCCCACCCATCTCATAGGCCAGCATTGGGAATTCCTTAATACACTTTTAAGCTGTGATTCATGAGCAGAGAAGAGTAGCTTTTTCATGTTTCATATGTCTGGAATGGTAATGATAAATCCTCCTTACTTGTGAAGCTGGATTTAACATTTCTTTTTTAGAAATGCCACTTTATTAGAAAGAGAACATTTCTAGGTGCTTACTGCTCTTTGTGCCTGACAGCCTGTCTCCAATACTCATCTTGGTTGGATGACAGCTACATTTTGTGCATTCCCTCTAGACAGCCACAAACACAGGACGGTGAGGCTCATCTGCATTCTGAGCACTCATCTGCATTCATGTGCATTCTGTTTGGTCTTCTTGGGCAGGGAGGAATGGGAGGGCCGACACTTACACTTCAATAGGTAGTGCTCTATCAACACAAAGCACTGGGTTAGCCTGGTATACAGGATTGGGTTAAAGGGATCCTTTTGCACTTCAGAGAGTTCTTTTGAATTATCCCCCTACATCAAAGGCACTTTTGGTAATAAATAATATAAATACTGGGTCTCTGACCCCGTAAAATCAGACACTTCTGGATCTAGAACTGAACCTTTGCCAGAAGACCTGCTGTGCTGCTTAAAGGAGTAAACTGGACTGCTTTTCTGGAAGGACTGATTTTCTGCTTGTTGCCCTTCTGCCTGCTGCTCCCACACTCTGCTGAAGGAGAAGTGGACTCTGCCTTCCCTCCAGTGATCTCCAAGGGCTTACTGGCTTGCCCCCTGTCTTCTGAAGTTTCAGGGACACAAAAGACTTCCTACAATTCTGGCAGTGCTGCTGGATGTCTGTGAGTCTGACCCTTGCCCAAGATGCCCCCTCTAAGTTCTGGGCCTCTGAAGTGGGTTCTGCAGCTTTTTTCATCACAAACTGAAGAATTGCATCGACTGCGTGAGAGATTGAACCTCATCACTCTTCATAGCTGACGCAGAGACTGCCTGACCAAAGCGGTTCCACAGCCTGCGCGGTTCGACAATAGCGCTTTGAATAGATCGACGATGACACCGTGCATTCACTTCAACGGAGCTCGACCATGACGCAGGATCCCCTTTTTGCAGCTCGACAAGGACGCAGTAGACTCTCACCGTCGGCAAAAGCTCCATTCACGGTATTTCTCCAGCAGGACCTGTCTGGGTCCTGCAGGCAGCCTGCCATTGATCGCAGTCGGCTTGAACTTTAGATTTGCACCAGTCTCTTGTGACCTCAAGTAACCTTTTGACTGCTGGTGACTTGTAAGCACTATTTTTACATTTAATTTTTAAAAACTCATATCTCGACTTCTACTGATTGGATTTTAGCGATTTGGTCTTATTTTGCTCCATTAAATATTCTCTATTTTTATAAACCTGTGTGGAGTATTTCTGTGGTGTATTCATACTTTATACATTGCCTCTTTAGATAAGCCTGACTGCTCTGTGCCAAGTTACCAGAGGGAGAGAATTTTTTTTTTAATGTGTATCTAGCTTACCCTGACTAGAGTGGTGGTTCCTGCCTGGCCTGGGTGCATACCTCAGCCAACCAGGAATGCCAGTTCTAACAATGGGATAAAAGGATGTCTAGTCTTTACCAGTCACAAGTGAGATGCAATGCGGGGAAAAGAGGGGGCCTATATGGTGTTTTCTGCTATTTGAGGAGTCACCAATGGAGGGGTCTGGGATCCCTGGCGAGAGTCAACCAATAGGAGAGTGTCATCATCAGATGTGAAACTGTGTGGACCCTTTTCATTGTCTGTGGCTACAGCACCAACCACAGGCTGGCTGTTGCCTGCAGGGCTTGTCTGCAGACCTCAATAATCTGTTCAAGTTCAGGAGACTTCGTCTGAGATGGTCAAGGTGTGGTCTCTGTTAGGTGCCTGCCTTGTTGTCTCTGACATGGACGGGAGGAACCCAATGAGGACCCCACCCGTTTCTCGGCTGAGTCAGTGTGATAGTGGTCTGCGACTCCCAAGCATCCTTGGGATCCTTGAAAAATTTGGAGACTCCCTTCGACATGATTTTGAGGCGGGCAGGAAATAAAAGAGAATACTGAACCACCAGCTGGCAGAGTTGGTGCTTGACCACTAGGAAGGAGGAGCACTAGACGGCACAGGTGTAGTCCAGAAACAGCATTATGACCTTGACTTCGACCCAGAGAGGACCAGCTTGTCTGGTAGCTCTCAGAACAGCGTTATGGTCTTTAAAATGCAATAGCTTAGCCAACATGGGGCGCAGAGGTACACCTGGGGGAGAGTAGTGGCATGGCACTCGGTGGGTCCTCTCCAATGAAAAGAAAAGGGTGAGGTCCGGGCATGAGACAAATGATGTCAACCAAGTATCCAGGTAGGACAAGTGGTCTCGACCCTCAACTCCATCCGGTAGGCCCAGGATGCGTATGTTGCTCCTTCGCAAGCGGCCCTCCACATCTTACAATCTACCTTCATGCTGTTAGACACGATCCTGGAGGTCTTGGATCGCACTGTGGTTGTCAGCTGCCAACGGTTTTAGAGAGGCCAGCATTTTCTCCCTATCAGTGACCTTGTCTACAAGCATGTGGTGATTGTCAAATAGGAAGTTCAGCTTTGTTGCAAGGTACCCAAACCTGGTTTCCATGGATACTCGGGAGTTCTCTATTGCAGCTAGTACCCTGTCGAGCTTGTCTGACATTTTGAGTAGTGGGGTATTGCCAAGCATCAATGTGTCCAGAATGGTAGAGGGAGGGACAGGCACCACAGGGGCCGGGTTGGATGCAGCAAAGCACAGCCTGCCCATCTTCAGTCGTAAATCGGTAAGGCAGTAGCAAGCCAGGGCCTGGTGGGGCTGGCAGGCCAGAGGAAAAATAGCTGTAACCTTCCGGTGGAGACAAGGAAAAACTGCCTTCGATTGGTGTGTGTGTTCGGAGCCTGGATCACACCACTGAGCTCAGTGCCTCATGGTAGTAGGGGAGGGCAAGCCCCACTACCCCACGTCTACGGGTAAAAAGAAAGAAAAAAACACAAAAAAACAAAAAAATCGAATGATGGATGTAATGCTGAACAATGCAAACATTCACCCCCAGTCACAAAGATCTGGGTTTAATCCATTGTTTTTTTGCTCACCACAATACGACAGTTTGGACCCAGCCATATGCAAATCTGTTTTGACCTGCTCCTCATGGGCACAGTTCAGCCCAAAAAGCCAAGCCAGATCCTCCTGGGGACCGGTTTTAGGGTATCACCCCTCATCAGCCAGACTAGCTTGAATCCAGTGGCACAGTGAGCTTGGGACCCACGTCTGGGCATACCCTTACCACTTAGAGTGGGACCCACGTCTGGGCATACCCTTCCCACTTGGAGTGACAAAAGCAAAAAGAACAAATGATGGAAGAATGCTGAGCAATGCAAACATTCCCCCCCAGTCGATGGGTGGCACAAACCGCTTTGATCGAGTGTCAGTGGTCCCCTCATGGGTCCCACCCAGCGAGAAGGAACCGGGGCCAGAGCGGAGCCCACCTCACAAATCCACTGGTGATGAAATACACCCCGGGGATGTTGACATTACACCTAGGTCATAAGGAGTCACTCCTCATTCTGCACTCCAATTGCAGCTCTCACTCGGTCAGCAGCAGTGGTCCAAACAGCACATGGGCCTCCTGTGTGGCCCCCTGGGCTCCCCCTACAACCAAGCCCAGACAGCAGGGGCAGTGAGCTCGGGAGAAAGGGAAGTGCAAAAGCTGTGCCCTAGGCTGGGGACTTGTCAGATGTAGATTGCCGTAGGTGTTGTCCCCAAGTTCCTCCCACCAGTAGTGTGGCAGGCTTCATGGTAAGCGTTAGGGGCCCCAGGGTTGTGACTCGGTTGCCTTAGCAGGTCTGTTTTCACCTGCATGGCCACTGCCTGCGTGTGCTCCAACATGAGTGCTGATGCAACAGGAGGGGGATGTTAGGTGGGGACCCTGGTCACCCGAAACACTGAGCTCTGTCCTTCCTAAGGGGCCTAAGAGGGCACAGCAGAGCCCAGTGACCTCTGCTCAGACTCAGCCCAGGGTGGTCACAGCTTCCAGCTCCATAAAGGACCCACAGGCCCAGAATGCCCCCAGCTCCCGGCTGCAGTGAAGTTTCACTTGGGGGAGAGGGCGGCGGGGACTGCAGCATGCTACTTTTTGTGCAGGCCCCAGCACCTCCAGGGAGGCTCCCAATCCCTCTTGGCAGGCCTGTCCCATAGCAGACAACTCTTCTGCATCCCCACGAGCCTTGACCCAAGCACCAATAAGGGGCAGGAGATTAAGCCCCTGAGTTCCCCAAAGTGGGCCAGCCCGTTCCTTATGTCCTGCCATTAGAAGCCCCCACCTTGCATATCCCCAAGCCTCAAAGCATGGACCTCCCAATGGCCCTGGGGAGACTCACCACAGTCAGCTGCTTGGGTGGCCCGTCACCAACGTGTCCTCAGGGAGATGCCAGGTAAGCCGCTGGGGAAGGCAATAGTGAGCCCGTGCTCGCAGACTCATCGGTATCCCCCACCGTGCAACTTGCACCTTACGCGCACCTCGAATCAAGTGCCAAAGTGGAGGGAAGTGAGGGGGCCCCAGAGGTTCATAGGAGCGCGGAGTCGGGCCCCAGCCCCCCGCAAGTAGCTGGTCACCATGTGCTTCACTAGGCCCAGAGGCGCAGGCCCCTCAATGGTTTTGAGAGAGCTAGCCACGCCCGGCCGACCGGATGGACTTCTCACCACTGCCTTGACTCTGGGTGGAATGCAGCCAGACCAGTGGGGGGATGACACCAAACCCAGGCCCGCCACTGCATTGGGGATCCCTTCGGCAGTGCAGGTGGCATGGCCTAAGAGCCGGCAGCCCTTCGCTCAGGAGCCTGGGATCACAAGGTGCACAGCTTTGTCCCGGTCTGGGGCCCGCAACTCTGCCACAGCAGCGAGATCGTCAAACACCATGGCTTAAGGGCTCCCAGATTTAGCAGGCAGCCCGATGTTGGGTCTCTGACCTGGATGTTAACTGATGTACGAGCTGATGGTCGGAGCACTAAGGAGTTATGTCAGCCATCTTGGCAGCCTAAGCCACGTCCCCATGCAGTCAGCCAATCATCACCCCAGTTGCAAATAAGGCTATCTATGCTGAAGAACATACCATTTGTTGGGCTCACTCGGGGGAGGCCTGCCTTGCATGTTTCCAGGGTTGTCAGGCTGAGAAACATTGTCTATCCATAAGAGGATTCCCCGACATGGATTTCTCATAATCATTTTTTACAGACACATCCTTTTGTTTGTAAATTAGAAAAGAGTTTACCTAAACTTTGTAACTTCTGTTTTACCAATGATGGCAGTGGTACACACCCATTTATCATGCAGAGGACATTCTCGTCCCAATATGAGTTAAGGGGTCATGTGGCAGTTTTGGATTGGGCAGAGACACCGGCCTTCTAAAACTCATCATCTCCACATTTCAATCTTTGGACAAGGGAAAGACTTTAATAGAAGAGGGATGTACAGAAGACGGGTGAACCAGTGTGCTTATGCCCCTATATGGAGTGGAATCCAGATTTTTACTTCTTGGCACTCTGTGGGCTCTGTCTCTGAGGCCAGTGTCATTGACTTCCCCACCACACCAGGGGCACAGGAGAGGGTGGACTTTCTAGAGACTCGAAGGAAAGAATTCCCTTGGACTTCTTAGGACTAGCTCTGACTGGCTGTACCCTGGGAAGGGCTACCCCACACTTCTGTAAGACTCACAGGTACCTTGTTAGTGACCACATTTGTCTTGTAGTTTCGGGCAGTCCTGGACTTGTGAGAAAGGACTAGAATCTGGGAGTTCCCCACCCACGCTGAATGTACTGGATCTTTTGCAACTCTCACACTCCCCAACCCATGTCTGGGGAGATTGATAGTAGAGCCCATCCCCTACTGGAATAGGGGGAGGGGAGAGAGGGAGAGGGAGAGAGAGAGAGAGGGGGAGAGAGAGAGAGAGGGGGAGAGAGAGGGGGAGAGGGAGAGAGAGGGGAGAGAGAGAGAGAGAGAGAGAGAGAGAGAGAGAGAGAGAGAGAGAGAGAGAGAGAGAGAGAGAGAGAGAGAGAGAGAGAGAGAGAGAGAGAGAGAGAGAGAGAGAGAGAGAGAGAGAGAGAGAGAGCTGGCTCCCATGCCGGCGCAGGGAGGAGTTCGCCAGGTGGACCTGGACATGCCTAAGGATTGAGATTAGGCCCCCACCTAGTCTCCGCAGGCAGTGCGAGAGAGCTCAAACTGAGGAGCAGAAGCACCGACAAAAGAAACAGGCTGGGCCCCATCAAAAAAGAAAATTAAATTGTTGAACAAACAACTTAAACGAGATCCTCGAGCAGAGAAGAATCCCATGAACCCCTGTGAGGGTTAAATAAAATGCCCATATTTGTTGTGGTGGTGCCCCAGAAGGCAGCGACACCACCAGCAACGTCTACTGTGTGTGGCACTCCATCTGACTTCAGGGTGGACACCCTAGGTCTCCTGGGGCAAAAAGAGTGCCCCAGGAGCATTTTTTCGCCAGCTTTGAGCATTGTTGAAGCTGGTACTATTTGCCCAGTGTACATGTACATTTATCGTGATGTCCTCTAAGGGTGGTAGGTGATTGAGGTAATGCAAGAATAAGACTGACACAAAATTCGCATTTTTTACATGGAATGTGAAGGAATGAAAGTCAAAATAGATGCATATTGTTTAAGTCAATTAATGTTAATTTTAATGCATATTTCTAGTAACATCTGAAATGGTTTGTTAAGGTTGATATGCATTGTGGTGGAAGAGGTAATGTTGCATAGTTGATTAATATGGTGGCATTCGGACAAAGCCAGTAGGCTTGACTTTATATTAACGCACCTCTAACTGCGTTATGCATATGAGGGGGGTTTCTGTTTTTACAGGCTAGGGTTTGCAGGTGATTAGATCTTTAGAGGTGCCTCTATTACAGGGGAAGCAGAATATATTTAGGGGAGATACTTGATATTTGTGATCTTTCTGAGTTGTGTTGTTTTGTAGGGTTTCAAGCCTTTTAGCGGATGCCTCTATGGGCACTTCCACCTGCTAATCCGTATTTATTTGTTAATTTGTGCAAAGTGTTTAGCTGGCTTTATAATTAAGTACTTTTCGATTTTGAAAGCAAATGTACTGATACAACAGTGATGTAATGACTGTTGTTTATTAAACTGCTGAGTTCCTTCTGACTGCTTTGTCTTGCTACCCTAAGAGACAATTGCATACATGGGTACTTGTTTCAAGTTTAGGGCTCCACACAACATGGAAGATGCAGGACCCCAGAGGGTAGGACTCTAGTTGCCAATAGACCCATCTATGCTAGACAACACCATTTTTGTTGAGCTCGCTCGTGGACGGCTGAGAAAAAAAACTTGTATCTGTCCTGGAATCCCTCGGCCCAGAATTCACTTAGTCGTCTCTTCAGACGCACCCCGTATGCATAAACCAGAAAACAGTTCACTTAAACTTTTAACATTCGTTTCAGATAAGCTGGTAAACAACATCAAAAGAAGAGGCATATTAAATGGTTGAAAACAAAAGAATAAAATCAAGTCAAACAGTCATCATAAACATAAACTGTATGTTTTCTAATTTCTCATTAATTTACGCATTCACCACATTAATTTAGTCATGAATGTATCGACACATTCAGTGATGAATACACACACACACACCCACACACACACACACACACACACACACACACTTGCATTCATTTATTCACCTGTTTGTGCATATCTGACTGTGTGTTTGTGATGTCTGTTGAGCCATGTGTTTCTGTACATTTGGTGTGGCCTGTCTGTGTACATAGGGGCCTGTATTTGAGTTATTGTGTGTTAATTTCCAGTTGCCTACCTATCAGTTTGCATAGAATGGTGCCTGTTTCTATACTCTGTGTTCATAGATATCTGTGTGCATTTATATCTTCTGTATATGTATGCTTGTAGGCCTGCAGATATGTCCAAATGTGGAAATGTGTCCGTTTTACTTATGCACGTCTGAGGGCATGAAAAAAGGGTAACCTGTTTCCTTTATCAATGCCTATTTTATAATGGAGTGACAACAAAAGTATTAGTGTCGTCGGCTGCATAGCAAAGTGTGCCTTTCTGACAGTATAACGAAGTGTGTGCAATGCTTGTCAACTCCTACATAACAAAGTGCGTCTGATTTCTTGTGGATCAGTACAGTAATAAAAGGAAACATGCATTCTCAAGTCAAATTTGGTCTTCAGTACTGATGACTTTGAAGCAAGTAGGCCAATGAGTGAGCTCAGTGGGGTAGGAGTTCAGTGGAGAGCCCGTTGCATCATTTTGAGCAGATCACTGCTGGAAATGCAGACTTTTATTCTTCTGAGTTAATGGAATGTAACACCTTTCGGTAACAAAATGACAAGTATTACTTTAAGCACCTAAAGGCACATCATTTGCTGAAGTAGACAGTGTTCTCATCAAACTATGTTTTGATGCCATAGAAACGGAGACCTCAGGCCGGTGCTGACCAATCTATTTGAAAAGTCAGAAATGGACTAGATGTGCGTGTGTTAAAGCAGAGCATCACTACAGAAATAACATATTCAACTTATTTCAAACATAGAAAATGTATGTAAAATTCATAGAGTGGCCTCTTGCTACGATATGTATTTCATTTTATACCTAATCTGGATATTGTTTTAATGTATGTCACATTTCTATTTGCAAGGATATCAATGATGTGGGTTAAAAGTACTCACCACATTTTCTGATTTCCCCCAAGTATTTGCAAGTATCTGCCCTTTCTGCTCTGTTGCTACCGTATTCATTTTTCTTGTAGACTAAGCTAGTGCTTGTTGTTTTCCTCAAGACAGTAAAGCGTTCCACATGAGCCCGACATGATGTGGCTTGGTCTGCACAGGTCTAAGAAGGAGAAATTATTTGATCTTTCATATTAATGGCATGGCTCGAGAGGTGAGCAGCAAAGTATGAAAGAAAATTCAAACAAGGTCCAGGACCAGCACAATCATTACTTGAGACTGAAATCTGCACCAGGTCTTGCTGCCAGAATTGTAAACGGGGGTAGACCTTGTTGGTCTGACAATTTTTCTGTCATCCTTTTCTATACTAATATTATTTGAATTTTCGAAATACTTACTGCAAATATATTTATATATTATCAGGAGAATTTTAAGACGCTAATAAGGCACAAATAAGATGCATTTGAGTAGCTTTTAGGCAGTATTGTGTTATCAGACAGAGCTCCCCAGACAGCGGCCTCCTTATAGTTCTGCATCAGCAGACGGAAGTTAGCACTCCATTCCAAGTAACTACGTCTGGTGTTTCTTTCCAGACTCTAAAAAAAAAGATGCACCAGATATAATCACGTGGAAATAAAGGGTGTCGAGAGCCATGACACTGTGTTGATGCACAGCTAAAAACCAACAAAAATTATAATTGAGACATTTGTAAATTTGCATATATTTAAAAAATGGAGTACACCTGGGAGAAGACCGATTGGCTAATATGTAGAAAGTATTCTCTATGTGACTTCCCGAGCACCACTTGCCAGCATTGGCGTGCTGGCACCCACAGTAACCCAAAGGGTGACTGGTGGCAGAAGGCTGCCTCACACACTGTCCAACACATCAGCGAGAGGGTTGTATGACAGAGGCATGCATGGCTGAACTACACATGCCTCTACAACGCCACCTTAACCAAGAGGGTGTCTAAACCACGTGTTCTTTTACCACGCATGTTTTTACCATGCAATTTTGTGGTAAAGGCATTATTGGTAGAGGGATATCTGTGGTAAAGATTACCACTACCTAGACCCTCCCTTCCCATCCTAAACCCTAAAATCCTATCCCCCTACTTCGCTCCCCAACCCCCCACCCTGAGGCCTACACCTACCCAACCCTGCCCTTAAAACTGCCTCTTCCCTTCCACCCACCCTGAGGCCTAAAATGCTGCCCCTTCCAAAAACAATCCCGACAGTAGCCCCCCTCTAATCCCTAAAACTTAACCCACGCTGTACTTAAAACTAACCCTACCCCTTCAACTGCCCTGAGGCTTAAAACCATGCCCGATTAAATAAACTACTCAGACCCTCCTGCCCTGATGCCTGAAGCCGAGCCGCACCTCTAAAAATTCCCCCCAAACCAGCCCCAGCCCTTAAACCTATCCCACCCTCTTACCCCCATCTTGAGCCCTAAAACCTTACCCCCTTCCAAAGAGTACCTCAACCCCCCACCCCGAGTGCTAAAACCAACCCCCACCACCTAACATTTCCCTCAAACCCTGCCCCAGTCCTTAAAACTACATGACCCCCTCCCCTGTCTGAGCCCTACAATCCTGCACTCCTTCCAAATACTACCCTGACCCCCCACCCTTAGCCCTACAACCACCCCAAACCCCTAAATACTACCCCCCAACCAGGCCCCAACCCCACTTACCTGTCCGCATCTGGAGCTTTCTGTTCCGATGCTTCCTCTTCTTCTCCCCGATCATCTGAACACTAGACCACTATCTGCCTTAACCACGTTAAGACAGATGCGTGGTTCAGGCAAGTATGGTTACGCTTGTGGGAAAATGGCACATGTGGCTGAGCCCGTGTTATAAAGGCTGGTTTCCGCTGAGAGTTCGGTGTGAGGAATACAATTGTATGACAAATCAGATATATCAGATGGCTCAAGGGCAGAAAGTTAGGCATTTAATCTCTCTTCTTGCACCTAACATAAAAGAACAAACTATTTTCCTGTGAAGGTGGGCGCTGTTAGGGTTATGTAGTTCCTTAAAGATGTCTCAGTCTTCCCAGTGTTTGTTGTCAGAGGTTCCCTGTCCAAGATGATGTTTGAACGGGAAACATCCATTACAACACAGTCATTACAACGCACTACCTTTACAACGCAGCTGATACAACGCAGCAGCCTTTACATTGCATACCATTACAATGCAGCCATTACAATGCATGTCACTACAACACATGCCATTACAATGCATTATAAGGTAAGTAATGGGGATTGTTTTAAGTTTTAGTGTGGGTATGGGTTTTGGGGTACATGGGAATAGTAATTTTTACCCCTACACTATCCAACACTTACCCTACTGTTGCACTCACTGGAGTGGAAATAGTATTTTTTACCCCTACACTATCCAACACTTACCCTACTGTTGCATTCACTGGAGTGGGAATCGTAATTTTTACCCCTACACTATCCAACACTTACCCTACTGTTGCCCTAACAAAAAAAAAATATGTGTTGTAATGGTATGCGTTGTAATGGTATGCATTGTAATGGAATGCGTTGTAAATGTAGTTTCTAAAAAATGCGTTATGATGGCATGTGTTCTAAAATCATGCATTGTAATGGATGTTGCGATGTAAAAACTGCGTTGTAAAAGCATGCGTTGTAAATGTTTGCGTTGTAACATGACATATTCTGTTTGAACAGTTTTCCTGCAAAGTTATTACCTTATAGGAGGGAGCTTGGTTCTGAGAAGGATGTCGCAGATTTTTGCTCCTTTTTCTACAGCTTCTCCCTGTTTGATTCTGGTAGACATTTTCTATATTGTAAATCAGCCTACGTTTTATGTGTTGTTTTCCAACACTTACAATGCTCTTTATCATGCATTGCGAACTATCTGTGTTGCCAAGGAGGGTGTTTTCTGTCCTTTGTGGCTTTGTCCTCCTATGACCCTCTCGAAGATACATGTGACACCTTTCACATGTATTTTAAGCGCAGGGTGACACGTGAGTACTGGGAGGAGTCCGTTATGAATGAATCAAGAGAGGCTTCATTGCTCTCAGTCCTTGACAGACAGGCTTTTTTCCCTAAATTGCCACCTTTAGCTAGTGTGACAAAAATCCACACATTTTCCAAACGTTGATCTTTGATAAAAAGTATGTGTTGATTGCACACTACACTCTACAAGTTAAGCTAGATGTCTGTAACAACTGCATACAATATACACATTGAACACAAGTGTTGTGTATATTTTTCTAAAATCAGAAAACAAATGATAGAGTAGAGAATTAAGAGCAAATTGGCCTACAAAGAAACAGTCATCTTTATTATTATTTCCAGAGAATCCAAATATTCATTTGTATGCCTCTGAGGAGAAAGAAATTCAGCTTTTGTGAAAAGTGCTGGAAACAATATTGTCTTACTGTATGCCCACTCCAACAATGACCATGGACTGATATTTTATCCTTCAGCTAAAATGTTTTCAGTATGGGAAGTGCAAAGAAATTCATGTATTAAAGGATATTATTGTGAAAAGTCTGTTATTTCACTGAATAGTAGCAGCAGCAAAGAGCCATCACATGTCCCTTTGACTGCTCCCTGGTGACATCATAGGAAATACATCCCATGACTTTTGACCACAGTTAAATCGCGAAATAGACATAGATTAGTTTATTTTTTTTATAAAGTCCATGTTGGAAAGTGGATTATAAGTAATTGTAAATATGCATCTACCACTGGCAATAAGGCCACTAACGCAGTCTAGGGCTCAGAATAGGTCTCAAAAAATGATTCCCATGTTCAACACTTGGTAGCTTGGCTGCGTCAGAGACAGGTATGTAAAGCATATAATAACAACAAATCAATAAATAATTAAGACACAACACACAAAACAATCCAAGACTAATGTATAATAATTGGAAATATTTGTATCTTTAAAATGACATAAAAATTATAAAAATCCAATGTAGGGAACTGGAGATATGAATTTTTAAAGATTTAGCACTATATAGCACCTAGTAACCTATAGTGCCTTTTAGGACATCTGGTCATGCTAGACCAGGACAAATTCAAAGTTTCAGGCCAACCGCAATGGAGCCCTGTGAGGCTACTCCTCACGGTAGGTCTCGGACAAAGTTTTTACCTTCTGACTTACAAACTTTCCTGGAGCTTTTACCACCGGGGTACCTCGATGCTCTTCATTTAGCCGGGTTTGGTGAGGGTTCACCAGCTTGATATTTGACGAGCTCCCAGTCAAACTATGGAAGTCAGCCTCCGGAGCTTTTCAGCAGGACAAACCAGGGACCCAGGCCGTCTGTCGATTAAAGGTAGGTGGTTTGAGTCTCGCGATTGGAGCCTGGCAAATTTTTACCTTCAGACACAGAAACTTTTCTGGAGCTTTTTCCGCCCAGGTCCCTCGATGCTCTTAACCAGACCGGGTTTGGTGCTTTCCAGGGATCTCCCGGTAAAACCCTGGAATCGGATCTCCGGAGCTTTGCAGCTAGATGAACCAGCAGGGCAGGCCAGCTCGCGTTTGAGGGTTGACGACTTTGCTTGCCAATTTGAGTCGATCCCCTTATGGAGCTTTTTTCCAAAGCTGCTCCAAACTTCTGTGTTAGACCTCGCACCATTGGCGTGGGTCTCCCTTCCATTTTTTTGCTGTTGCCTCCAATAACATAAAATCTATTAAAAAACCTTTCTATTATAAATTAAAATATTAAACTATTTAAAAACCTTTAAACTTACATTTCCCACTACACTCAGTACAACAGAAGGGAAAGTGGAGGGTTAAAAATTACTATTCCCACTCCAATGAGTACAGCAGTAGGGAAAGTGTTGAATAGCGGAGGGGTAAAAATTACCTTTCCTACTCCAGTGAGTGCAACAGTAGGGAAAGTGTTGGATAGCGGAGGGGTAAAATTTACTATTCTCACTCCAGTCAGTTCAAAATTAAAAACAAACAAAATATTATCAACAAAATAAAAATAATTTTAAAACAAGTAAATACAAAAAACATAAATGTTAAAAACAAAATTAAAAAATATATTTAATATCAAAATTGAAAAAAATAAAAACATCTTATAATGTTAAATACATATCACAAATACCTGCAAATAGTATATCAAATAAATTAAAAAAATATTTTTCAAACAAATAAAGATTTTTATTTAGAAAATATTTATTAACAGAAACATTAATTATTACATAAATGTAGTCTATTTACTTCATAGCCTATAGCACTACACAACTCACAACTCACATTGAAATAAAATGTATTTGCATAATTATCATAATTAATTTTCAATGAAACAAATATTATTAATTAAAAAACAAATTAAAACACATACAATTTAATTAATTTACCAGCCTTTACACCTATAACCCCCACAATCCACACCTAAAATTAAACTGTAAAAAAATGAATTACACAATTGAAGAAAATTTAATTAAATATCTAATTGTATTTAACAACTAATTATAAAGTAAGTAAAATGAATGTACTCCCCACCCTTCACCCCTATAAACCAAAAACCCACAAACAAAAAAATTAAACAATTACTCTAATTAATTAATTAATATTAATTCTCAACTAATAATTAAAATAAATTATTTCCCACCCTTCCACCCTGTACCCCTAAAACCTCACAACCTACAAATAAAATGAAATACGCTATTTACATATTTAATTGTCAATGAATTAAATAGTATTAACTACCAACTAAATATTAATTAATTAAAAATAAATTACTTCCACCCTTTACCCCTTTAAACCACACAACCTGCAGCTAAAATTTATTACACAATTACAATAATGAATTGCCAATTAAGGTGCCGATTCCGATCCTGTAAAACCTGGGTACGAATGGTCTATGGAGCGTTCTCTCCGTACGACTCGTACCCGGGAATTCCACCTTACAAACCAGCAAGTACGATTCGTACAGAAATACCATTTCCGTACGAATCGTAAAAAACACCGTACGCCAAAAAAATACATACAATTCTGATCCTGGACAGCACGTACGCGACGTCCGCACGAAGTCAGGCAGCGTTTTACGGACCAGCAAGTACGATTCGTACCTACAGCACTCCGCACGGCTATATTTTTACGGGAGCCAAATAGTGCCGGAAAAGCTAAGTACGCTACGATGCACAATGAAAAGGGGGCCCGCTACGCGACGTACACGCCATCACCCACATCGTACGTGTCATCATGTACGGTGCGTACCCCAACATTGCATATGTACGGACCGTACCCCCACCCCACGTTTGTACGGACCATATCCCCCATGCCCCCCGTATGTACGGACCGTACCCCAGGCGTACCCCCCCACCGCGTATGTCCGCACCGTACCCCAGGCGCACCCCAATCCTCGTGTATGTACGGACCGTACATACGAGAGGATTGGGGTACGCCTGGGGTACAGTGCGGACATACGTGAGGATTGGGGTACACCTGGGGTACGGTGCGGACATATGCGGGTGGGGGTACGCCTGGGGTACGGTGCGGACATACGTGGGTGGGGGGTTACGCCTGGGGTACGGTGTGGACATACGGGGGGTGGGGGGTACGGTGCGGACATACGCAGGTGGGGGGGTACGCCTGGGGTACGGTGCGGACATACGGGGGTGGGGGGTACGGTGCGGATGTACATGGGAGGGTTGGGAGGCTGGGGGGGCTGTACGACTTGTACCCCGGGCACAAGTGTACTCAGGGTAGGGGTTGTACAAAGTTCGCTCCGTACGGGGCTTTTTCCGTGCGCTTGTGTTTTCGAACGGGCGGTACGGATCGTACTTGCGCGCTCGGACTTCAGTTTTATGATTTGTATGTAAAACTGTCTGGGGACGTCTCGTAGTCTTTTCCCGAGGCGATCCGTATGTACTTTTCACGTACGAATCGTACTTCGCCGTTTGTACGGGACTTGTACGATTCGTACATAAAAAAATACGGATACGAGTCGTACGGGAACAAAAAATCCAGGATCGGAATCGAGCCCTAAGTAATTAACATTAATTGCCAATTAATTAGTAATTAATTAAAAATAAATTCCCACCCTTTACCCCTATAAACCCCACAACCTGCACCGAAAATGTACCCCCAAAAATTTCAAACACAATTAACATTATAAAATCTCAATTGAATAAATATTATTAAATAAAAAATATGTATTATTTTTTTATAAATAAGTTACTTCCCACCCTATTCCCCTATAAACCCACAACCCGCTAGGGAATTAAAAAACACAAAATGTAAGTTAAAATAAAATTAATAACTTCTAAAAATGTAACACATATTAAAAAACATAAACAACACATACAAAAAATACATCACATGCATTTAAAATATATACTAAAATACATAATACTAATTAAAAAAATCGATATTTCTTACTTTAAAGTTGATATTCTTCATCACGATATTCTTGCTGTCGATATTTCTGTGTCACGATATTTGAAACTCGATATTAGTATAAGTCGACATTTCCAACTCGATATTTTGTCTGAATACCATTTCCCATGTAGTCCTTCATGTAATTTTCAATCTTTGTAATTTTTTTATATCAATTCATTAGAGATTTTGGCAACTGGATCGTGGAATTCAGTTAGATTTTTATGGAGTTCTTTAGATGGGCAGTCTGCTTCAGTTATGCACGTGGAGTAGTGGTATCTTTTTGTGGTTCTGATAGCTGTTTTGTAGGCTTTGTTATAGTGCCACAGTGTGCTTTTGTCCGTTCCATCTCCTGATTTCACCATTTGCATTTTAGTGTCTTGAATTGTTTTTTGAATCTTCTGATTTTTTCATTAACCCATGTGATGAGCTTTTAGTAATCATCCCTTAATGTGGTTTTTGTTGCTATATGTTTGTACAATGCAGTGGAGATGCAATTGTAGAAGGTATGTATGTCTTTTAGCCACATGTTTATTGGTTTTTTTTCAAGGTAGGTGTTGAGTTGCTGGATGCCTAGTTTTTCCATTGTCTGTACGAGCGCTAGTTGTTTTTTTTTATATATCTTTTGACGAGCACTAGTTGTTGTTACTTTTTGTTGTCTTTGAAGTGTTGGTATTAGTAAGTGTGTAGATCCGGAAAGTGATGGTGTATGGTGGAGTTGTCTGTAACTGTGGCTTTACTTACGAGTGCAAATATGATGTCTAGCCTGTTTCCTGTACAGTGAGTTGAGCCAGGAATGATTTAATGAATTTTGAATGCTTCAGTGTTGGCTGTGTAGTGTATGTAGTGTAGGTGTAGTTGTGGTTAGATTCTTCTTTTCAAACCAAATGTTGAGGTCTCATAGAATGCATACGTTTGGGTGGTCCAAATGGGTGTTAGTTACTTTATCAAATCAGACATATTAGGTCATCATTGTTGTGTGATGGTCTATATATTAAGAGGGAGGAATACGTAATAGTTTGAGTGGGGTAACAACTTATCATCAATGATAGACAGCCGTCCATGGTGAGGTTTTTAATGAATGCTAATTGTAAGAATCATTGGATTACAACTAGGCCTCCTCCAATTTTGCTTACATGATTATTTTTCACAATGTGAAAATCAGGAGGGATGGCTTTAGGGCATGTGCGTTTAGAATCTTCACTGAGCCATATACTGACCTAAGAGGTATCTACGCTGTTCTCTATTTAGGCCATTACTCACCAAGCCACACGTATTCTGCCCAGCACACCACCCTGCTCTGCCACCTGGTAGATCACATTTCCACTACAGGTCGCCACAGGCCATGCATAGCTGCGGCTGGTTGTTCAGAAGGTGGATGTTACATTTTTGAAACACCCCAAAAAATTACTGAAAAATGTATGAGTAAGTTATAGTTTCTTTTTCTTATAAAAACAGTAGCAAAAAATAAGTTTGCTGACGATGACCTGTTATAGCTAGCCGTGCAAACATAACTCTCGTCCCTACTGTGAACTGCTCATTACGTTACACAAGTGAAATGACATTACTGATGAGAACACATATAACCACCATTGACATATATTATATAAGTATACACACGGCAACAAGAATGCAATTAAGAAGTTACCATTCTGATGGTACGGTTCTGCTTGACATGGGAAAATTTCATATATCTGAGAATTTTCGAGCAGGGTTTTGTAGAATTGCACTGTGAACATCATGAAAGACAGATTCAGACGTTTGCAGAACATCAGAAAGTATCTTTCATCAGTTCGAAGGTGTGGCTGTCTACAAACAATGTGATGGGTTAATGATGGATGCATGCACAGGATATGAAGCACTTTCTAACATACACAGAACCTTGTTAACATTGCCTGATCATAGGCGCTTTAATGGCAGCCTTCTGATTCCAAAGTTGCTCCCAGATAAACATCGTTTCACATTTCAGTTTTAGAAAATCCTTGAACATATTTTATTGGGTTAAATAACATCAGGTCTACACCGCATGAAGGAACAAACTCACGTTTACTAAAATATTTCTCTTTACTTTGTCGTAAAATATTCTTATTAGTACTGTGTGGAAACATTACTCAAATTGATATTGGCAAGATTCTTTGGCCGTGAAGGGGGAATATTTTAAACTTCCAGGAGTATCCTGCAAACATGTCCAGCTTTTCAAATATATGCAAGAATATGTCGACAAATTATTTTAGGAGTTTCTACCAGCCCATCCTTTTTTCAAAGAGAAAGAAGATTCTTAGAGAGTTGAAAAATATTTGAGTTTCCAGGGCAAAGTATTTAGGAGACTTTTATAGGTTTCAATCATGAATTTAAATATTATAAAGGTTAACTAGGGTTTTCGCATTATATATGTGTCACACATATGCAAGCTACACATCTGCTACTTTGAGGTTTTTCCTCAACTTTTGGAAGTTGCAGAAGCTGGGCTTTGAGCAGTACTCTTGAAATCACTGCTAACATGCAAGTCGCTCAAGTTTTCACTGAAAATATCTTCCCTCATATTCCTCGAATGAAGTCAAAACCCTCCTATTTCCTCAAGTATGTTCGCTGGCAAGGAATAAAATCGCGCTGGGAAATTATGCATCTTTATTAATGCCCCCCTTACAGTCAGCAAAGCAGGCTCAGGGCAGGCCCCAACCCTGCAATCACAGCATCAGCGACAGAATGTCCAGAATGTGCTGTTTTGCTGTCTGTTCTGCCCCACCTCACCTGCTGGAAAGGCACAGGTAATGAAAGGACACACGAGGAGACAGCGAGGCGCCCCTCAGAGCCCTGCCAATCAATCCCCGCTTTTGGGAGAAATCAGCACCTTTTATCTGTTTGTGTTCACTACAGCTGCCTGCTTAGCAAGGCAGGGCCTTCTTGTTTTGGACTGGGTGCAGCAGGACCTTTTTGTTTTGGACTGGGTGCAGCAGGGCTGGTGCAGCAGGGCCTTTTCGTTTTGGACTGGGTGCAGCTTTTCATTGATATAGGGCTGTGGAGGCACTTGGGAGGAGAGTCTGGGGTCCCCTATTTTAGCAAAAGCCTCTTTAGCTATTGTATTTCTTCTGTCAGTCAATGGCCTGACCACCCAGGAGATCCCCCTGATCGTAATGACAAAAAACGTAAACATCGCAAAAAGAACTATTTTCTTCTGACAAAGAACAAAACAGCCGATTATGTCGAAATTACTTTCTTTTTAAATTCGTATGTCGTGCTGACTCGGGGATATTATGCTGCGAATTCACATGCTTTAATCACGGTAGAAAAGCTTGCAGGCAAATTAGGAAATGTAAGATTGTAAAAGTTCAAAGCACGTAATATGAATAACTACTTGGGTGCCGATTCCGATCCGGCAAAAAAAATTGCGTACGACTCGTATCCGTATATTTTCACGTACGAATCGAACAAGTACTGTACAAACTGCGAAGTACGATTCGTACGTGAAAAATACATACTAATTGCGTCGGGAAAAGGGTACGAGAGTGAACCGGAAACTTTTACGTCCGAATAGCGTCGGGAAAAGTGTACGAGAGGGAGCCGGACATTTTTACGTGCAAATCGTAAAACAGAAGTCCGACCGCGCAAGTACGAACCGTACCGCCCGTCCGAATACACAACCGCATGTAAAAGGCCCCGTACGGAGCGAACGCTGTAGCATACATGTACACGGGTAAACTTGTGCCCGGATACGAGTCGTACAACCCCTCCACCCCCCGCATATGTCAGCACCGTACCCCTGTATGTCAGCACCCTACCCCCCCTCCGCACCGTACCCCAGGACCGTACCCCAGCCCGCACCTGTACGAACCGTACCCCAACACCGTACCCCAGCCCCGTACCTGTACGCACCGTACCCCAACACCGTAGCACAGCCCCGTACCTGTACGCGCCGCACCCCAGGCTCGTACCCCAGGCCCGCACCTGTACGCACCGTACCCCAACACCGTAGCACAGCCCCGCACCTGTACGTGCCGCACCCCAGGCCCGTACCCCAGGCCCGTACCTGTACGCACCGTACCCCAACACCGTAGCACAGCCCCGCACCTGTACGCGCCGCACCCCAGTCATACCCCAGCACCGCACCTGTATGCACCGCACCCCAGCCCCGTACCTCTACGCACCGTACCCCAACACCGTACTCCAGCCCCCCACATGTACGCGCGCACCCCAGGCTCATACCCCAGCCCTGTACCTGTACACACCGTACCCCAACACCGTACCCCAGCACCCTCACCCATCATCGCGTATGTACGGACCTTACCTACGCGAAAAAGAGACGTACAGAACCAGGACACTGTAAAACAGCACAAGGAGGGTCAATTCGACTTGCACAACACCACAAAACACGTCTACATGACAAAAACATCTCAATGACTGACCTGGCACATCCAAACAGGCAAACAGAGGCCCTAAATCACAACCACCTCTTATAACACACTCACCACAAATTCAAACCCAGCCACACCCACAAATGGACCAATAAAAAGGGCCCACACACACAACCCATGAGCCTTTGCAACAGACCCACTGCTGCCAGACCCCACAGACAAACAACTGCACCTTACTTACACCTTAACTACACCTTAACTTACACACCTTCACACAACCTCCTTCACAAACACCCCCTCTTCACATTCACGCACAAACTGTCACATTCACACCCACACACCCACAACCATCCACACCCACACCCCACCCCATGCCCACAGACAAGAATCCAAAGTTCACAAGGGCGGAGCTGGACCTCCTTGTCAACTAAGTCATCAGAGTCGAGCCACAGCTGTTTGGAACATTGGTCAGACAGACCAGCATAGCCCAAAAAACAAGCCTGTGGCAGAGGATCGTCGATAAGGTGAATGCTGTTGCGCCCATCCGAAGGACCAGGCATGAATGCCAAGTCAGGTGGTACGATCTGCGCAGGGCAGTCACGAGGAAAATGAACGAGGAATACGCCCAGAGTAACATCACTGGAGGTTGGCTGTCCCGCAGACCGTATATTACCATCCCTGGGAGGAGAAGGTGATGGCCATGCTTCCGTCAGTGGGAGTACACGGTGTCGAAGGAGTCGCAGAGCCTGGTGAGTACATAAACAACTCACGTAACATGGGGGGAATGGCATCCACACCACAAATACACCAAGGTGCCGATTACGATCCTGTAAAAAAATTCCCCGTACGACTCGTATCCGGTCTTTTTACCGTACGAATCGTACAAGTGCCGTACAAACTGCCAAGTACGATTCGCATGGGAAAAAGTCCATACGAATTGCATTGGGAATAATTCCCCACACGTCCTCGGGTCGGAAAATGTGTCCGACACATCCTCGGACGATTTACCGTACAAATGTGAAAAGTGAAGTCCGACCGCGCTAGTACGATCCATCCCGTGCGTCCGATGTCACAACCGGATGGAAAAAACACCGTCCGCACCGAACTCCCATAGCAACCATGGAGACATGAGCCCGCATACGCGCCCAACACTCCCCCCAGCCCTCCTATGTACGAGTCGAATCCCCACCCGTGTATGTACACCCGTGTATGTACGAGACGTACCCCCACCCGTGTATGTACACCCCCATACGTACGGCCCGTACCGCCACCCGCGTATGTATGGAGCGTACCCCCACCCCAACCGTGTATGTACGGCCCGTACCCTCACCCGCGTATGTATGGAGCGTACCCCCACCCCAACCGTGTATGTACGACCCGTACCCTCACCCGCGTATGTATGGAGCGTACCCCCACCTCAACCGTGTATGTACGACCCGTACCCTCACCCGCGTATGTATGGAGCGTACCCCCACCCCAACTGTGTATGTACGACCCGTACCCTCACCCGTGTATGTATGGAGCGTACCCCCACCCCAACAGTGTATGTACGACCCGTACCCTCACCCGCGTATGTATGGAGCGTACCCCCCACCCCAACAGTGTATGTACGGACCGTACCCCCACCCCAACCGTGTATTTACAGCCCGTACCCTCACCCGCGTATGTATGGAGCGTACCCCCACCCCAACCGTGTATGTACGACCCATACACTCACCCGCGTATGTATGGAGCGCACCCCCACCCCAACAGTGTATGTATGGACCGTACCCCCACCCCAACCGTGTATGTACGGCCCGTACCCTCACCCGCGTATGTATGGAGCGTACCCCCACCCCAACCGTGTATGTACGACCCGTACCCTCACCCGCGTATGTATGGAGCGTACCCCGACCCCAACATTCTAAGTACGGAGCGCACCCCAGGCCCCAACACCAGCACCTTCACCCAACATCGCGCATGTACGAGTCGTACCAAGCCAGACACAAGGACAGCACTGTACAACAAAATTGCCGATGTACACACCGTACACACGCTAAAAACACACGTTCACAACCAGGACAAAGCAAAACAACACAGGAATACACTATTTGAATGGCACAAAGCCACAAAACATGTCCAACAAGCACAAATACAACACATTCACTGACCTGCAACTGCCAAACTCCCAAACAGAGGCCCAAAACACAACCACTCCTTATAACACACCCACTCAAAGTTCAAACACAGCCACACCCACCAATGGACCAATAAAAAGGGCCCACAGACACAAACCATGAGCCTTTGCAACAGACTCACTGCTGCCAGACCCCACAGACAACCTACAGCACCATACTTGAACCTTAACTACACCTTACACTTGCACACCTTCACACACCCACCTTCACAAACACCCCCTCATCACATTCACACACACACCTGCACAACCACACCCACACACCCACAACCATCCACACCCACACCCCCACAACCATCCACACCCACACCCCTCACCATGCCCACTAACAAGAATCCAAAGTTCAATAGCCAAGAGTTGGAGGTCCTTGTCGAGCCACACCTCTTTGGAACATTGGTCAGACAGACCAGCATTTCTGAAAAAACAGCCATGTGGCAGACAATTGTCGATGCTGTGAATGCTGTTGCATCCACCAGAAGGACCAGGCATGAATGCCAAGCCAGGTGGTACGATCTGCGGAGGAGGGTCTGAGCCAAAATGACCGACGACCACAACCAGGCCAACATCACTGGAGGAGGGCCGCCCCGCAGAAGCGTACAATACCATCCCTGGGAGAAGAGGGTGATGGCCATACTGCCGGTGGTGTCAGTGGACGGAGTAGAGGACTCCGAGAGCCGGGTGAGTACACAAACAACTCACCTCACATGGGGGGAACGTCATCCACAACCAAACACACAATCATGCACGCAACCACCCCAAGCTATCGCATGACTCAACCACACTCCATGAACACGCACATGCCACTAGCGCCACCATGCCCCATGCACCCAGCTGGACAATGCCAAGTCACAGGCCACAGAAAACACCAACACAAGACACGGTAAGCCGGATGGCGGGAGTGTGGGCCCCAAAAATCACATAGTGCAACTCAGAAGCAGACAACAATGCCCTCTGCCCATATGGCCTAGGTCACAGCCAGACAAACAGTGTGTCCCCACACAGGAAAGACTTGCCAGCAAATGGCGGACGCCTTGCATTAAGACATGGGGGTGAAGGCACTTTTTGCACATGACAGCAGCTAATGAACAGCCAACACTGTGAAAGAGTGGCAGCACACACCACCACAGCAGCAGCGCAGACACAGACACTACACCCAATGGGTTCCTGGAGATCAGAAACAAACTCACATGAACAAGCCAAGGGCCATTGAAAGATCTGCAAAAAGTGTGTGCCTAGGAAGCTGGGCTGAGGTGACAGAGGGTGACACACAGAGGGAGGGAGAGGGGGAGAGAGAGGGAGAGAGACACAGGGAGACGGACAGAGGGAGGAGGCTGACACAGGGAGGGAGGGAGAAGGGGACAGAGAGGGAGTGAGAAAGGGAGACACAGGGAGACCAATTCAGCCTTGGGTGGTGTGGGAATGTCTGCTCGTCAGCAGGTGGACTGCGTGCATGTAGACAAGGGTGGCCAGTGCCTGAATCCCCCTCTCTTCTCCATGGCAAAACACTGGGCCATGTCTCAACCTGTGCACCAGCACAACGCCAGCTACCTGCATTATATAAGTGTGTGGAACAACTCCATGTGCCCACGTACAGTGCGACACGGAAGGCGCCAATGCATGGCTCGCCACACCTGCTCACTCCACTGCTGACTGCAGTCACAATTGATGCAGCAAGTAAGACTGTGTCACACATATGTAAAGTCTCAAAAGCTGTGGCCAAGGGACATACCCATGCACAAGTGCACTGTGAGTGGAATGCAAGACATATCCAAATACCCAGAGGAAATGTGCCAACTTTGAAACGAATGAAACATGGATGTTGCATGGAACATAAATAACATTGTCTCTCTCACACACAGGTCAACGTCGTGGATCACCCCCCAACACTGGGGGGGGAAGACTCACAGGACCCGGCTCTGCGGGATGACGCTCCCACCGGCAGCGACGACTCTCACCACTCTGTGGACGACCCCGACCAACCTGGCCCCTCTGGTGTCCAACCACCTGCAGCACCTGCGTCAGGTACAACTGGGCCAACCACCACCCCCACTCCTGCCACATCCCATGAGACACCCAGGATCCCTGCCCCACCACCACAATGCAGCCAGGCTCACCAGGAGGGACACGGTGTACCGGGCACCCAGGAGGAGGCAGGCGACAACGCTAATGCCACCCCTCAGGGGTCCCGGAGACCCGATGTGCCCACAAGGGCGGGCCAGGTGCAAGTGGGCAGGGGTGGTGGGAGTGGAGGACGGCGGAGGCGCGAGCCTGACCAGTTGGCTGCGGAACCGGTATATTCCCATGTCAGAAACATCCTGGACACATACCGGCAGGACACCACGGGCATGGGCCAGGTTGTGTCCACCCTCAACGAGATGAAGGGGACCCTCGAGGAGATCAAGACCCAGCAGGCCCAGCAACATGCCTGTCTACTGCGACACCAAGGGCGGATGGAGGACAGACAGGCTGAGCTCGTGAAGGTGTTCACGGGAATTCACCGTACACTCCGTCGGATGGCCGACAACATGGGCAACCCTCCCTGTGCCACCAGGCCAAGAACATCACCACCCACAGGGAGGGATCAGGAGGAGGAGGAGACATCCGACGGAGCATCCCAAACATCGTCACGGCCTGCTTCTGAGGGTTCCCGCAGGAGGGCGGGTCGTCCACGGAAAAGACCGTGAGTGTCGGCGCAACAGCACCATCTCCCAGGACAACTGGCCTGGCACCTGGCCCACTGGACCAACAGCAGCACATCAGCAAAAGACATTCTCTGCCACATGGACTTGCTGGTCACTGTCTGACCAATGTTGACAAAGACTGTGGCATGGACTCTGATGATTTCCAATGGCAAGGACACCAACTCCCCCAGTGAACTTTGGATTCCACACACCCGGAAAGCCCCTCTTGTCATATCCCCCCCCCCCACGTACCCCAACACAAACAAAAAAGTTACACCATAAAGAGAAGATGCCTACATATTGCATTATTACCTTACATGTGTCTTGTAAAGTCTAACCATGCCTGAGTTCTCATATGACTTCAACCATCCATACCCTGGGGCCTGAGTCTGGCACAGAACACACATGGGTCACAATGTATTAGGCAAGACAGACATGGAGCACCATACACACCCGTGATGGGCCCAACCAGCTGAGGGGGTGACCGCACAACCGTGCCGACAGACATATTGAGTACAGCGACAGTCATGCGCAGAGGTCAGGGATCATGTGGAGTGTCCTGGGGGGCACCCAGGTATGTGTAGACAGGTGGCAGAACCATGTCCTGCAAGCTTGAGTCAGGTGGATGCAGAGAATGGTGGCCTGGCCAACGTTGGATGCATGGGGATGGCACATGTCACAATACCCACACAGTCATGGACATCATGCACAATACAGAGTCTAATCCCACACAAACAGCTTGCATCTTGCTACTCTACACATAGACACATAGCCACTATCACGGAAAACCATGCCAGACATGCCGAATGCCCCGTGGCAACACACCAGCATTGACTGAGAAGAGGCACCTTGGAGGCATAGGGACACCTTTATTAGTCATGTATTCTGGAATGCAGAGGCAACTCGGAGTACACATACACAGGTCATGTGGAGTAACATGTGGGTCCAACACTGGAACCCCCCTTCTGCAGCACAAATGCGTGATAGCCATGGAACTGGCACACAAGTGTCGGGTAACAGCTAAACACCCCCTGCTGCTCACGGAGAGGCTGCCATACACCATTGATCCTCTGATGTGGAAGTCCCACACCATGTCAAGCAAATGCAAACCGTATGTGTCCGAGGGCAGTGTTACACACATTGATGCCATCATCACAATCCACTATCCCATCACAGATGACTGTCAACAAGTCTGACCATCTATTCAGGTGTACCCAGCTACATGTAATGTGTCCCATGGTGATGCGACATGTCTGCAGAGCAACCAAACATCGACAGGGGCAGTGTGCACACATCGTAAACAACTGCCACACCCAATACACCCCTGATGCATCCCTTACCCTAAGGAGACTTCCAAACTTGTCCGTGCGTGTAACGCTGAGTCAGCACACTATGACGTGTCCATGAGGAATAGCAGTGCCACAACAATGCAACCAGCAGACGGCATGCGCAAGTACCTGGGGATGAGAGACACACAAGAAGTCAGCCACAAAAAGCACAGCCACTTGCATGTGCATGTACTCGACACATGTAAGGATGACAACATGCTAGGTCACAATTATGACTGGGGAAATACACTCATCACTGGCACCATCACTCGAGTGACACATCCACACACACCTCTGACTCACGTGGCATACATGCAGATGGACACACACATCGCAACACATGCCACACGGGGACCAATGCGTGCACACTCAGACACTGGTACTCACCACTAAGCAAAGAAGTCGCGTATGAGCCGACTCCGAATGTCCTCTTGTGGAACCACATCCTCCACATCACTAGCCCCATTGCCAAGCCCTTCGTCCTCCACGGGTGGATGGTCCTGATCATCTTGATCCAGGATGAGTGGCACAGCTTTCTCAACTGCCATGTTGTGCAGCATGCAGCAGACCATGAAGATTTTGCAGACCTTCGCCGGGGCATATGGGAGGGCGCCGCCGGTCTTGTGGAGGCATCTGAATCGGCTCTTCAGGAGGCCAAATGTCCTCTCTATCACTCGCCTTGTCCGGCCATGGGCGGTGTTGTAGCGGAGCTGGGCCGGCGTGCTGGGGTTGCGGAGAGGTGTGATCAGCCATGGCATGTTGGGATAGCCAGCGTCCCCTACATGGAAACCACATGGACATAAGTAGGACAGGAGAAGCGGTCGTGCTGGAAGTCTACGCAAAATACAGGACAGACAGAGTGTACCCACCAACAACACATGCTCGTTCGTTGCGCAGCTGCGTCATCATTTCAGGCACCCTGCTACGCCTCATGATGTAGGCATCGTGTGCTGATCCTGGAAACCGAGCACAGACATGTGAAATCACCATGTTGGACAGACACACCACAAGGGCATTGATGGAGTGGTAGTGTTTGCGATTCCTGTACGCTACCTCCTGTGCCTGTGGTGGTACCAAAGCCACATGTGTCCCATCTATGGACCCAATGACATGGGGCATCCCTCCCAGGGCATAGAATCCACGCTTGAACCCAGTCAACATTTCAGGGGTTGGGAAATGGATGAAGTCATCCAGGTGAAGCAACATGGCCTCTAAGAAATCATGCAGCACACGGCTGAACATGCTCTGGGACATGCCACCAACATGAGCTATGGTATATTGAAAGGTACCCGTGGCAAGAAAATGTAGGGCTGCCATTACCTTCTGCTTGGGTGTCAGTGCTGTAGGATACCTGTGCAGTGGTTGCAGGTGTGGTGCCAGCCTTGCCGTCAACTTCTCAATCAACGGTTGGGGGAAGCGGTAGCAGCGTATACAGTCATTCTCCCGCATGTCAGCCAAGTCCGGAATTGGTCGGGGAAGAGGCGGCGCTCTGCAGTAATTTGGAAGTGACAAGGAAGAGTGAGTGCACTACAACAACAATTTATATGTACTGAGCACATGTTAATCTGTCAATACACATATGCTACATACGGAGTCAGGTATGTGCTACATGCCCTGGACACGTATGGCTGCCAGGTGACACTCCTACCAAGACCCAGCTACACACAGAGATTGTGAACCTCCACATGCCATGGCATGGGACTAGCTGTGTCCCAGTGTGAGTGAACAGCCAGACGCAACACAGGAGTGACATACATCAACATATCAGCAGAAGTAGGATGTTGATTGCAGAGACAGGTAGCGGAACACTAGAGCCACAGGTCACATGACATTACACTAGGACAGCCCACACACCTTGCCATTAAGGTGTACATGTCATGACTCACCACACATACATTGAGAGGATGCAGACAGGTCCTTGTTACGCTACTCCGTGTCCCATGCATACATACACACCTCACATCCGATACCACATGTGGCCTGGTGTGCGTAACAGTGTGCCATGTCCATCTACACACAGACACATGTTGATTGCTGCAACAGCTGATGCTTTTGAGGGAACACCAACATCAAGCTAATGGGAACACACCACACATACATGACATAGACACATCGTGCACCGTGGGTAGTCACATGTCTGGTGTGGTAACCCCTGTAGCGGGCATCAGGGGACACTTGTGTGTGTTGTTGACTGTGCCATGCCAGTGACGCTCATCCCAAGTGTGCAGTACGACATGCACACATGTCAAAGGAGTGAAGGGCATGCCTGGCACATATTGCACCGTCACACATAACATCTGTACACATCTCATCATACATCTATTGCCTTCTCGACTCAGGAGTAATGTGCCACATCACAGCCTTTCACACCTGTGCCCCACACATGTAGTACTGCCCAGACAATGCCTTGATGTCCATCCATGGACAAGTATGTCAGCTCTATTCCTTCCTGTGTGCTGCCTGTCACCACTGGGATGTGTGAAAGGCACCGTACATTCGCTCTGAGGGCCTGTGTACGTTCCCTATCACTATGGGAGTGCTGCCGTAGGCCTACCCATAGTGATAGTGAGCGTACGCGCGTGTGTACGGTCCGTATCGGACCGTACCGGATTACGAGTGAGTGTGGATGTATTGAGAGAGTCCTGAGGCGGAAGCCGGGACGGAGCTTTTTTAAAAACCTGTTATATTTTGATTTGAGCACTGATTGTTATCGCATTGCTTTTTTAAATTGCCAAACGATACTGTGTGTAGCGGAGTGCGGGATCGCTCTGAAAGACTTGACGATTGTCAAAGCGTAAGAGCCTCCTTACCTGTGCCTCCTTTAGCCCCATTGCAGCCGAGTAGGCGCTGCCTGGGAACCCGCCATCTTGGATAGGGCGAGCAGACGATAGCTTGGCCCCTCCCCGACATCACGTTACCAACGGGATAAAAATAGCTGACAGATACTCCCCCGCTGATTACGAGTGAGTGTGGATGTATTGAGAGAGTCCTGAGGCGGAAGCCGGGACGGAGCTTTTTTAAAAACCTGTTATATTTTGATTTGAGCACTGATTGTTATCGCATTGCTTTTTTAAATTGCCAAACGATACTGTGTGTAGCGGAGTGCGGGATCGCTCTGAAAGACTTGACTATTGTCAAAGCGTAAGAGCCTCCTTACCTGTGCCTCCTTTAGCCCCATTGCAGCCGAGTAGGCGCTGCCTGGGAACCCGCCATCTTGGATAGGGCGAGCAGACGATAGCTTGGCCCCTCCCCGACATCACGTTACCAACGGGATAAAAATAGCTGACAGATACTCCCCCGCTGATTACGAGTGAGTGTGGATGTATTGAGAGAGTCCTGAGGCGGAAGCCGGGACGGAGCTTTTTTAAAAACCTGTTATATTTTGATTTGAGCACTGATTGTTATCGCATTGCTTTTTTAAATTGCCAAACGATACTGTGTGTAGCGGAGTGCGGGATCGCTCTGAAAGACTTGACTATTGTCAAAGCGTAAGAGCCTCCTTACCTGTGCCTCCTTTAGCCCCATTGCAGCCGAGTAGGCGCTGCCTGGGAACCCGCCATCTTGGATAGGGCGAGCAGACGATAGCTTGGCCCCTCCCCGACATCACGTTACCAACGGGATAAAAATAGCTGACAGATACTCCCCCGCTGATTACGAGTGAGTGTGGATGTATTGAGAGAGTCCTGAGGCGGAAGCCGGGACGGAGCTTTTTTAAAAACCTGTTATATTTTGATTTGAGCACTGATTGTTATCGCATTGCTTTTTTAAATTGCCAAACGATACTGTGTGTAGCGGAGTGCGGGATCGCTCTGAAAGACTTGACTATTGTCAAAGCGTAAGAGCCTCCTTACCTGTGCCTCCTTTAGCCCCATTGCAGCCGAGTAGGCGCTGCCTGGGAACCCGCCATCTTGGATAGGGCGAGCAGACGATAGCTTGGCCCCTCCCCGACATCACGTTACCAACGGGATGAAATGACGCATTCTCCCGGGGAGCGCAGCGAACGGGCGCAGCGGAGCGCCGAAGGTGCGCCAAAGGTAAGCCCGTCTGCGCCCGTCCGTGCCTCGCCCGGGCCCAGGGCCATACCCCCTGGCCGACTCCTTCAATATTCCAGGGATACCCTGCTAAGATTACAAACCAAAACCTCTAGCTGTATACCACCACGGAACATGGAAAACTGGGCACAACCTTGGTGCTGCAATGTGGGTACGAACAGTCTTGGCAACACTCCAATAAAGAGCCCCCTAAGGGCCAACAAAAAGGAAAACCTACTTTGTGGGCTTGTTAATGTCAGGTCCATGGCTAAGCATGCACAACACATTTTTGACCTAATCCTGGAAAGGGAGCTGGACTGTCTCTTTATGACAGAAACCTGGCTAACTCTAAATAGCAATCCAGACGTGACAACTGCTCTTCCGCAGGGGTATCGTATTACTAGACAAGATAGACCCCTCCAGAGGGGAGGAGGAATAGCAATTGTCCATAGAGACTCTCTGAGCTGCACGACCTTTCCTATCCCAGGTATCAAAGGTGCGGAAAGCATAGGCTTCGCCCTACGAATTCACGACTCTTTCACCTTCTCAGGTATACTAATTTATCGACCTCCAGGAACACCTACTGATTTTCTGAGTAGCATAGGAGAAATTACAGGAGATCTAGCCCTAAAATCGGCTAATTTTACAATCTTAGGAGACACTAACATACACCTTGACTCCTGCTCAGATTATACTACCCTAGGTTTTACGGAAATAATGAAGGTCCTTGGCCTCAAAATACTTACTACCATGCCCACACATAATACAGGTCATATCCTTGACTGCATTTGCTCAAACTTGGACACACTTCTCGTAAAACCCCCCCAAGAATTAACCTGGTCAGATCACTGCTACATCCCTTTCGAACTCCTAGGAATTATGAAACATAGACCACGGACGAAGCCTTGCATCCCTCAGGGCGGGCCCCACTGGAAGAACCTGATAGAAAACCCGGGTCTTCTAACCAAGGCACTTGAAACTAGACCATCAGTAGTTGGGAACCCTGAGAAGGACAGTCAGTCCTTCAGGAAATGGATGGATGCTCTAGCTATGAAAAATGATAAAATAAAACCAAGTGTAAGACGTAATAATAAGCATAGAACCTCTGCCCCTTGGTTTTCTCAAAGACTAAAGGAAGAACAGAGGAAAGTTAGAGCATTGGAACGGACCTGGCGCACAAAATATAATATAACTGACCAGACCAAGTACAAAATGGCCCGCCGACACTACCATGGGATGATAAAAACAGCCAAAAAGGTCTTTTTTACCGATGCCATATTTAACACTAATAATAAACAAAAAGATATCTTTAATATTGTTAACTCTTTTATAAATCCAAAGAACATGCAGAGAGATATTCCCCCCTCGCAAACCCTATGTAATAATATCGCGGACTATTTCCACGAGAAAATACAAACGATCATCAAAGACTTCCCAGATCCCCTCTCCCTGAATGAGTTACAGAATAAAAATAATCACACAATAAGCCAGTTATCTTTCTTTCAGGAAGTCAGCCTTGAAGAATCCAAGAGCCAAATTCTTAAAATCAAATCTGGTTCTCCCTTTGATCCCTGCCCTCCCTACGTCCTCCACACCATGGTGGAGATCGTAAATCCGATCATTAATAATATCATTAACTCCTCACTTTCCCAGGGAGTAGTCCCTGAAGAATGGAAAGTTGCAGCAGTGAGACCCCTACAGAAAAAGCCATTATCAGACCCCGCCATTCTTACCAATCTACGACCAATTTCACTACTCCCTACTTTCTGTAAACTTACAGAAAAGGAAGTAAATAAACAGCTCACTTCTTTTTTAGAGGCAAATAACATCTGGCACCCGAACCAAGCTGGCTTCAGAGCAAAACATTCGACTGAATCGGCTCTAAATTTCTCCGTGGAAACACTTAGAACAGCACTAGACCAGGGAAAAAAAGCTGTCCTCATACTTTTAGACCTATCCGCGGCCTTCGACACGGTGTCTCATACCATCTTGATAGACCGACTAACCGCGGCAGGAATAACGGGCAAGGTACTGAGCTGGCTAAAGAGTTTTTTGACAAACAGACGACAAGTGGTTACCTTGGGCCAATTTAGATCAGCAGAAATCCCACTGAATTCAGGTGTGCCACAGGGCTCGTGTTTGAGTCCGACACTTTTCAATGTATATATGGCTCCCCTGATTGCCCTCATATCATCCTTCGGCATAGCTACCATCGCATATGCAGATGATACACAACTCATCCTAGTGATGGAGGATGAATCCAGCCAAGCAGAAGCTAGACTCCAGAACTGTTTGAAGGCTACTTTCCACTGGATGAGCACAAATCATCTTAAATGCAATTCAGGGAAAACTGAGATCCTACCTGTTGGAAAAAACAACTCCTTCAATCCAACTCTATGGTGGCCAGAAGACGCCACCGTCCCTCCCAATACAGCAAATGCAGTCCGTAATCTGGGAATAAAATTTGACCCTTCTCTGAGCTTTAAACAACAAGCAAATGCCGTGGCAGGGATCTGCTTCGGCATAATAAAGGGACTTAGGAAATTTTTCGATCTGATCCCTTTTGCAGCAAGAAAGACGGTGGCGGTTGCCCTTATCACTTCCCGCATTGACTACTGTAATAGTATATATGCGGGAACAAATAGGACAGTATGCCATAAACTGCAAATTGTACAACATGCAGCGGCCAGATTAGTGTTGGGCTGGAAAAGAAGGACCTCAGCTTCAACAGCTCTGAACATACTGCATTGGCTGCCAATACACAAAAGGGTGTTGTTTAAAATCCTGCTAATTACCTTTAGGGCATTTAACAAAACAGGACCCAAATACATTGAAAACATGTTCCAACACTATGACCCTGCACGATGTCTGAGATCTCAAAATGAGAATGTTCTCACTATCCCTAAGTTCAGACTTAAAACCAAAGGAGGCAAGTCCCTGGCAGTTTTGGGATCCAAAGCCTGGAACTCTCTGCCGTCCTCCCTTCGGCAAATTTCCACAGAAATTTCTTTCAGAAGCACCCTCAAAACCTGGATTTATACGTTATCTGTAAAAATCTGATATAACACTCCATCTCCGAAACATCATAAGAATCTTTTCATCTGATCCTTTTTCGTACTCAGAAGCGCAAAGATGCTCCATGGAGTGCAACCAGCGCTATACAAAACCGAATTACATTACATTACATTACATTACATTACATAGTGAGCGTACAGGCGCGTGTACGGTCCGTATCACTATGGGTACGCATACGCCAGCACACCCATCGTGATACGGACCGTACACACGCGCGTACGCTCACTATCACTATGGGTGTGCTCGCATATGCGTACCCATAGTGATACGGACCGTACACACGCCTGTACGGGCTGTTGCTATGCATTTGGGGTGCCCTAGGGCCCCGGAACGCACCGTACCTGTGTGTGAATCTCCAAATTACATAGGGGACACATGAGGGACAAGTATAAAGGCCTACATGCATGCTGGTTGTCATGGAGACCAAGTTTAAAGTATGATTTTTTTTTCTGCAGGTGCACAGCAAAAGTCAGTTTGAATGAATCTACTTTGTTGCAATGTGGTTCTGGAGTTGACATCATGCTCAAGAAAAAAAACAATAAAAACCCACTGACTTTGCTAGGTTTGAAGGGATTGGAGGAAACATAGGATGCAAATGTGAGTGACCAATCACTCTGTACTCCTGTGCATGAAACAGGCCAGCAAGGCAGATATAAGGCAGCCAGGTCCCATGAGAGAGCACTTGCCTGCACATCTTTGGATTCTACGACCCAGCTGCTGCTCCTGATTCCCTGGAACCATGTCAAGGTCTGTGGAGAGGGCACAGCCTTTCACCCTGGAGGAGAACCTGGCATTGCTGGATGTGATCCTCCCACAGTACCCCCTGCTGTATGGGCGACCAGGGTATCAGGTGAGTGCAGAGTCCACTAGCACAGACTGTGTCCCTTTTTTGTGACTGTGACTTCTGCCATTGTGTCCAGGTGTGACACACATGCAATGTACTGTAGGGGGGGTCCCGGGGGGGGAATGCCTGATGTCTCCCAGCCAGAGCATGCTGTGGTGCATGTCTGCCGTCCTCACTTGCATTGTGTTTACTGTGACAATCACTGCATGGTGCATGCCACATTCTGCCTGTCTTATCCTCCTGGGAATGTAGCCTCTACAGTCCTCATGTGATTATGTGGTCAGCCCAGTGTGACAGGTGACTGTACCCACAGATGTGTGTTAGTTCTGTGTACCTGTGCTGAGAGTGTCCACATGATGTGTTCGTACCCTGGACATCGTTGTGTGTGTAAGTCCCCTGTCATGTGGGTGGGTGCATATGTGGAGTGTAGCACCCAAGCTGCATGAGGGATGGATATACCCTGCCCATGTGATGTGAGCAGGGAGCAGTGCTGTGTGTCTGACGTGCAGAGCCAGCCCCACACCTGTGAGCCCCCCCCCGTCTAGTGGCACATGTGCAGAGTGAGGTTTGTAGCTGCATTTGGCAATGGCAGGTGAATGTCCTGTGCCTGTGTGTGTGTGTCTGTGTACTCTGCTGAGGTAGCGTCAGTGGCCTGTGGCATGTGACTGCTTTGAGGTGCTGCACATAATCATGGTGTACCTTCTGATGCACAGTGTGAGCCTGGATCATTGATTGTGTCGTTGCCCTCATTCCACCTGTGTACTTTCAATGGCACGTACTGCTTTTGCCCTTCCCCAGAGGATCATGTCCCTATGACAAAGGTGCAATGCGTTGGATGCATACTATGCCTTGTTGTAAACAGCAAATTTGTTCTAATATGTTCTCTGTGACATGTGCCAGGTGTATTGATGTAGTGTCACTTGTTCATCCTCACAGGTAGGCGCCTCTGCCAAGAAGCAGATCTGGATGAACGCCGTCAGTGCCGTGAGGAGGACGGACGGTCGCAAGCGGCGCCTGGCCCAGGTGAGAAAACGCTGGCAGGATATCCGGTGCTGGACGCGGAGGATCGCACGGGTCCTGCTGGGGGACTCACCTGAGACCCATAAGAACCGCGGGCGCCGCCGTCTGACCCACATCCACAAGCGTGTGCTGGTGGTGGTCTTTCCAGACTTGGACAGGCGCTTACAGGAGAAGCAGCAGCAGGAAGGGGGTAGGTACATGTGTGTTTGTTGTGTGTCACCAGCATTTGTAAGTGCAGTTGCATGGATACACTGCCAGGGTTTAAAGGTGCTGTGCAGATCCTGTTACCCACAGTATAGCGGTGCTCTCCTGCCTCCTTTCCCCTCCTTGCAATGTGTTCCCTGGTCTGTGTGTAGTCACTCCTTCACAACGTTATCTAGGCTGGCACTTTATCCACGTGAACAATGCCTGTAGCATCATGTGTGGGGGTGGTGTGTAACAGGTTTTGGGACATTGCCTATGCCCTGTCCAGTTCAGTACTTGTGGGTTCCATGTCAGTTGGCACTGATGCTGAGTCCAGACATGGGAGTTAGTCTCTCAAGTGTCATGCCTTACAGCACGCATGTCCTATGTTGTGGCCTGTGACATGATGTGCATGAGTGTGCGATACGCATAGTGCAGGGATGGTGGCGTATGTTGCAGTCATTCCTATTCAGGACCATGGAGTTGTGTGGCCACTACTGTCCCCTGGGGCATATTTTCCTAGGTGTCATGTGTGTCATCACAAAATGTGGACACTCTCAGTGTCTACAGCATAGGTTGTGCTCTGTGCCATTGTCCCCTGGCACCATGTATATTGACGTAAAATGTAGTACAAGTGTCCACTGTACAGCCTGACCTGATTTTCCTTGTTCATACTCACGGTGGCCAGTGCCTGTGTGTCTTGTTACAATCATCTGATGATGACCATTTGTACATGATTATTTGGACAGGCGCACCTTGGGTATTTTGTGTCCAATCTTGCATTTATCCAGCCCATGTGTATTTCACCCAGACTAAGAGATGTAAGTGCTTCCTGTGTCTCAACAAATTGTCTCATGTAGGGGGTGGTTGGTGCGGGCAAAGCCTACATGTCAAAACCTGATATCTCCTTGCTAGGTCTGGCCAGTGTGTGATGTTTGTCTGGACATACACTCAAGGTGCAGTGAGCCAGTCATGGTGGGCATGTTTTCAGTATTACCTATGCAGCATGTGCCTAAAGTTCATGGATATGGTCCCTGCTCATCCCTATTTTCGGCAACGCTGTGTGGTGCAGATGCAGTGCTGGATTGTCCCCAGAGCCTGGCTCTGGGGACAATCAAAATCCATTTCATGTCATTTGCTATTGTGTCATGCTCTCCATGGTTTTTCAGTGGCATGGTGGGTCAACCAACTGTGTGTTGCAGGGCCTACATATGTACCTTGTTTTGTAGATGTTACTCATCTTTCTTTTCAGGCTATGCACTGTAACCTATGTAGATTGGACTCATGTGACATATGTATACAGGTGTATGATTAATTGCTGTCTCTTCACCTTGCCCACAGCATCGTCGGGTGACATGGAGGGAGACATCAGCACAGACGGAGCGGAGGGACCGAGCACCAGTGCCAGCGGTGACATCTTGGCTGGCACATCGAGTGGAACTGAGGCGGAGGGGAGTGAGGCCGAGGACCTGTCCACTGCCACCACAGAATATGAAGCTGACGGGTCCGAGGATGAGCTCTCCGAGTGGGCGGAGGCTGCACCAGCAGCTGACAACGGCACAACATCTCTCCCCGCCCCCTCCATTGCCATCAGCCGCCTCCCACTTGCTCGTATCCCTTCCCAGCGTGCCCAGTCACCACATGTCTCCTTCCTGCCAGGCACCGCACCCCCTGCCCCTGTCTCCACTGCTGCCGCCAATGCAGAGTCTGTGGACATCCAGCGGCAGTTGCAGGTTGGTCAGGCTGCGATGCTTAATGTCCTCCATGGCCACAGCCAAGTGCTGAACAACATGGAGGCATACTTGGAGGGCATTTTCTCATCGCAGGCTGACCAACGCAACTTGCTGAGGTCCATTGACTTGACACTAACTGCAGCAGTGGGTCTCCTGCAGCGCTTCGTCCAACCCCCTACCCCTGACCCATCCACACTTCCCACTCCCATGCCTGTCCCACGTACACCCAGACGTCAGCATGCACCCACCACAACAGACACAGGCACCACACCAGCAGGGAAGGTCAAACGCACACCTCCTGGCACGCACACACAGGGTGAAGTAGGCACACCCACTGGGTCGGGGGGCAAACGTAAGACACGCAGCCAGAGTGGGAGTCCGCATTCCACAAAATCCACTCCCTCCAAATCCCCTCCCCTCAGCTCTCCTGGCCACAAATCCAGCAAAGACTCCTTCATGGCCGCTCTGTCCCTGAGCCCCACAGTGACACCACCCCGCAAGCGGACAAAGGAGTCCCCGGTCAGGGTGGTTGAGTCCCCCCCCCCTGTCCACACCCTACCCCAGTGGCGCTGCGACCCATCCCTCTGACACCCCCCCTCCTTGGGGCCTGTGGTTCCTTCGGGTGCAGGGGAGTCGCTGGAGGACCTTGCTAAGGTGTGCAGCGCCATCCTGACCTCCGCCTTTGGCGCTGCCCCACCCCCTGTGGTGGAGTCCTCCGTCCCTGCACCCACGACGCCTACCCTTCGCCCTCATGTCCCTGTGGTGCCTGGTCCTTCCCCCCCACATGATGCCCCCCCCCCTCTGGAAGAAAAAGGAGTCTGACTGTGCAGGCAAGCTAGGGGACACGCGTCCCACTGTGTCTCCCACCTGGATTTGAACTTTGGATTGCCCTATGGGCATTGTACATTTTAAACTTTCAAGGGACAAACAGATTTTTGGATGCTGAATAAAGCAATTTATTTTTCCTTCGTACACTACTGTCTGTCTGGTATTGCTGTTGGTGGACCTGCTCCATTATTTTGGGTGGTGATAATGTATTGAGTGTGTGGGAATAGTAGTCTTGTGCTGGTCATAGGGTGGATCCTGGTATCTGTGTGCCATCACAAGCTGTTGGCTACATAACTTTGTTCATGTAAGCAGTTACTGCATGGTGACATCGTCCCAAGGTGTGTTCCTTCCTCTGTGTAACCTGAAATCTTCCCTGCAGGGTCATTCCAATATGTGGTGCTGAGCTGTGTCTATATTGGCTGGGTGTGTGACGGACTCGTTAGACTTGGGCCATGCATGCTGAGCGATGTCTCCACCTGCATCATTCGTGGCGTCCTTGGTGGTCACTGTACATGTGTATGTAGACTGTTGTCATGACTTCATGTGGACATGTTTTCTTTTCGGCGCTATGCATGTGTATACTCCCAGCCTCGCACACATGTGGTACATGTACTGCAGGATCTTTGTGCACCTGACTGACATTTGTGGGCATTGGATCTGTGGGTACTCCACCCTTTTCTTTGCAGGAGCACTGCTGTGAGTGTTAGGCACCCACCCCTCCTGTGTCTGGGCACTGCTGTGAGGACTCTGCACACACCCCTCCTGTGTCTGGGCAATGCTTGGAGGACTCTGCACACACCCCTCTTATGACTGAGCACTGCTGGGAGGACTCTGCACCCACCCCTCCTGTGTCTGGGCACTGCTGGGAGGACTCTGCACACACCCCTCCTGTGTCTGGGCACTGCTGGGAGGACTCTGCACACACCCCTCCTGTGTCTGGGCACTGCTGGGAGGACTCTGCACACACCCCTCTTATGACTGGGCACTTCTGGGAGGACTCTGCACACACCCCTCCTGTGTCTGGGCATTGCTGGGAGGACTCTGCACCCACCCCTACTGTGTCTGGGCACTGCTGGGAGGACTCTGCACACACCCCTCCTGTGTCTGGGCACTGCTGGGAGGACTCTGCACCCACCCCTCCTGTGTCTGGGCACTGCTGGGAGGACTCTGCACACACCCCTCCTGTGTCTGGGCACTGCTGGGAGGACTCTGCACACACCCCTCCTGTGTCTGGGCACTGCTGGGAGGACTCTGCACACACCCCTCTTATGACTGGGCACTGCTGAGAGGACTCTGCACACACCCCTCCTGTGTCTGGGCACTGCTGTGAGTGTTAGGCACCCACCCCTCCTGTGTCTGGGCACTGCTGGGAGCACTCTGCACACACCCCTCTTATGACTGGGCACTGCTGGGAGGACTCTGCACACACCCCTCCTGTGTCTGGGCCATGCTGGGAGGACTCTGCACACACCCCTCCTGTGTCTGGGCACTGCTGGGAGGACTCTGCACACACCCCTCTTATGACTGGGCACTGCTGGGAGGACTCTGCACACACCCCTCCTGTGTCTGGGCACTGCTGGGAGGACTCTGCACCCACCCCTCCTGTGTCTGGGCACTGCTGGGAGGACTCTGCACACACCCCTCCTGTGTCTGGGCACTGCTGGGAGGACTCTGCACACACCCCTCTTATGACTGGGCACTCCTGGGAGGACTCTGCACACACCCCTCCTGTGTCTGGGCACTGCAGTGAGTGTTAGGCACCCACCCCTCCTGTGTCTGGGCACTGCTGGGAGGACTCTGCACACACCCCTCCTGTGTCTGGGCAATGCTGGGAGGACTCTGAACACACCCCTCTTATGACTGGGCAATGCTGGGAGGACTCTGCACCCACCCCTCCTGTGTCTGGGCACTGCTGGGAGGACTCTGCACACACCCCTCCTGTGTCCGGGCACTGCTGGGAGGACTCTGCACACACCCCTCCTGTGTCTGGGCACTGCTGGGAGGACTCTGCACACACCCCTCCTGTGTCTGGGCACTTCTGGGAGGACTCTGCACACACCCCTCCTGTGTCTGGGCAATGCTGGGAGGACTCTGAACACACCCCTCTTATGACTGGGCACTGCTGGGAGGACTCTGCACCCACCCCTCCTGTGTCTGGGCACTGCTGGGAGGACTCTGCACACACCCCTCCTGTGACCGGGCACTGCTGGGAGGACTCTGCACACACCCCTCCTGTGTCTGGGCACTGCTGGGAGGACTCTGCACCCAACCCTCCTATTTCAGGATATGTACGCTTAGAACATACACGGGTGTGGGTTCGCTCCGTGCATACGGGGTGAGGGTACGGTCCGTACGTACACTGTTGGCATGGGGGTACGCTCCATACACACACGGGTGAGGGTACGGGTCGTACATACACTGTTGGGGTGGGGGTACGCTCCATACGTACGCGGGTGAGGGTACAGGTCGTACATACACGGTTGGGGTGGGGGTACGCTCCATGCATACGGGGTGGGGGTACGGTCCGTATGTACACTGTTGGCATGGGGGGTACGCTCCATGCATACGGGGTGGGGGTACGGTCCGTACGTACACTGTTGGCATGGGGGGTACGCTCCATACATACGCGGGTGAGGGTACGGGTCGTACATACACTTTTGGGGTGGGGGTACGATCCATACGTACGCGGGTGAGGGTACGGGTCGTACATAAACGGTTGGGGTGGGGGTACGCTCCATGCATACGGGGTGGGGGTACAGTCCGTACGTACACTGTTGGCATGGGGGTACGCTCCATGCATACGGGGTGGGGGTACGGTCCGAATGTACACTGTTGGCATGGGGGGTACGCTCCATACATACGCGGGTGAGGGTACGGGTCGTACATACACGGTTGGGGTGGGGGTACGCTCCATGCATACGGGGTGGGGGTACGGTCTGTACGTACACTGTTGGCATGGGGGTACGCTCCATGCATACGGGGTGGGGGTACGGTCCGTACGTACACTGTTGGCATGGGGGGTACGCTCCATGCATACGGGGTGGGGGTACGGTCCGTACGTACACTGTTGGCATGGGGGCTACGCTCCATACATACGCGGGTGAGGGCAGGGGTCGTACATACACGTTTGGGGTGGGGGTACGCTCCATGCATACGGGGTGGTGGTACGGTCCGTACGTACACTGTTGGCATGGGGGTACGCTCCATGCATACGGGGTGGGGGTACGGTCCGTACGTACAATGTTGGCATGGGGGGTACGCTCCATGCATACGGGGGGGTACGGTCCGTACGTACACTGTTGGCATGGGGGGTATGCTCCATACATACGCGGGTGAGGGTACGGGTCGTACATACACTGTTGGGGTGGGGGTACGCTCCATACGTACGCAGGTGAGGGTACGGGTCGTACATACACGGTTGGGGTGGGGGTACGCTCCATGCATACGGGGTGGGGGTACGGTCCGTACGTACACTGTTGGCATGGGGGTACGCTCCATACATACGCAGGTGAGGGTACGGGTCGTACATACACTGTTGGGCTGGGGGTACGCTCCATACGTACGCGGGTGAGGGTACGGGTCGTACATACACGGTTGGGGTGGGGGTACGCTCCATGCATACGGGGTGGGGGTACGGTCCGTATGTACACTGTTGGCATGGGGGTACGCTCCATGCATACGGGGTGGGGGTACGGTCCGTACGTACACTGTGTGCATGGGGGGTACGCTCCATACATACACGGGTGAGGGTACGGGTCGTACATACACGGTTGGGGTGGGGGTACGCTCCATGCATACGGGGTGGGGGTACGGTCCGTACGTACACTGTTGGCATGGGGGTACGCTCCATGCATACGGGGTGGGGGTACGGGCCATACGTACACTGTTGGCATGGGGGGTACGCTCCATGCATACGGGGTGGGGGTACGGTCCGTACGTACACTGTTGGCATGGGGGGTACGCTCCATGTATACGGGGGTGGGGGTACGGTCCGTACATATCCGTACCCACGCTGTGGAATAATTGTGCGGGCCGTACCCAGGCCTTTGCCACGTGGGTACAGCCGTCCCGCCATTGTTGGGGTGACGTAGGTGTGGGCGTGGTACGACTCGTACCCACGCTGTTAAGGTGTGGGTACGGGACGTACCTGTATTGTTGTGTTACCGGTTCGCGTCGTCAACCACTTCCGTTGTGGCGGACGCTGGCTTTGCTGGACACGCCCCCACCCCCTCGTAGTGACCAGGGCCTGGGGGTCAGGTATGTCCAGGGCATGTGTGCTGTGTGACTTGGGGGGGGTTTTGTGGCCTGCCCCTGCTCCTGCCCCCCCCCTTTCCCCCCTCCCTTTGTTGTTCTGACCTTCTGCGGCGTCTGCGGCGTAACCTGTAGAGGAGGTCGACTGCTATGAGGGCCGGGATGACACGAAGGTTCGGGTCCATGTCTGTCCGTCGCGTGCAGGTACTCCTTGTTCGCGTCGTCCTGATTTCCCGGCAGTTTTTGGCTGCCGGAAAATAATCTCCGTGCGGGATGACGTCGGTGCGAATCGTACTTCCTGGTTCGTGAATGGCAGGCTGCTTGCGTCCCGACGTCACGTCGGCGCTTTCCCGGATCACATTTGTATGTATATTTTCGTCGGTCGGTGTTTTGTACAAATCGTACGGAAATAGTATTTCCGTGCGAATCGTACTTCCATGTTTGTATCTTGTTCCGACCGGGTACGCGTCGGACGGGGAATATGCTCCGTCCGATGGTTCGTACCCGGTTTTTACAGGATCGTAATCGGCACCCAAATGTCCGCAACCTCCCCCAAGCCCTCACCGCACACAACCACTCAAAAACCACGCTCATGACACTAACGTCTCCATGCCCCATTCACAAATAAAGGCAATGCCATGTCCCAGGCCACACCAACCACAAACCCAAGACTGGATGTCCGGGATGCTGGGAGGGTGGGGCTCACACAACACATTGTGCAACTCAGAAGCAGACAGCAATGCCCTCAGCCCATATGGCCTAGGTACATACCCATGCACCATGCCCAATGCACAGGGACTGGCAAAGTACTGACAAGGTAGCTGACACTTGGCCCTGCTGTATGCAGCACAAGGCCCTCCTGTGACCACTGTACACTCAAACACCAACTCCAAAAGCTCAGATATCTAGCACAGGAACTCACACTCACTGTCATGCCACTATGCACCATGAGTGGACAGACACATCACCTGGGAGACCCAATGACAAATCACACTACACCCAACAGCAGGCCCGGTCACACCCCCCCACCCCCCTCACACAAGCACACACCCCCGGGGCAGGCAACGGATTTACCCACTCCCACAATGGACATGTGACACTACAAGACCAATCCATAGCCAAATAAGCATCCTAGCCAAAATTCTACTGATCAAACACTCAGGAGAACATATCAATCTGTCCCCTGCAACATACCCATCCCCAAGTGTACATTGAGATGAATGCTAGGCACATCCAACTACCTGGGGTAACTGTGACAACTTGAATATGTATGAAACATGGATGTGGCATGAAACAGCATTAACATTGTCTCTCTCTCACACACAGGGCAACGTCATCGACCTCCCCCAAACAATGGGGGGGAACAATCACAGTCCCAGGCTCAGCGTGAAGATGATCCCACCGGCAGCGACGACTCTCACCACTCCGTGGATGACCCCGACCAACCTGGCCCCTCCATTCCTGCCACATCTCAGGAGACACCCAGGAGCCCTGCTCGCACTGAACAACAGAGCCAGTCTGACCAGGAGGGACAAGGTTCTCCGGGCACCCAGGAGGAGGCAGACAACCCCGCTAATGCCATCCCTCAGGGGTCCCGTAGACCCGATGTTCCCACAACGGCAGGCCAGGCTCGTGTGGGCAGGGGTGGTGGGAGTGGAGGCAGGCGGAGGCGAGAACCTGACCAGGCAGCTGAGGGAACCGGTATGTCACACATGCGCCACATCCTGGACACATACCGGCGTGACACCAGGGGCATCAGCCAGGTAGTGTCGAGCCTCACAGAGATGAAGGGGACCCTCGACGAGATGAAGAACCTGCAGGCCGAGCAACATGCCAGTCAACAACAACACCAAGGACGGATGGAGGCAAGACTGGCTGAGCTCCTGGCAGTGCAAACGGACATGAGCCGTTCACTCCGTCGGATCGCCGACAACATGGGCAACCCTCCCTGTGCCACCAGGCGAAGACCAGCACCAGCCACAGGGAGGGAGGAGGAGGAGGATTCGTCCGACGGAGCATCACAGACATCGTCAAGGCCTGCATCTGAGGGTCCCGCGAGGAAGGTGGGTCATCCACGGAAAAGACCGTGAGAGTCAGCGGACCATCCACATCTCCTAGGTCACCTGGCCTGGCACCTGGCCCTCTGGCGCAACAGCACCACCTCACCCAATGACATTCTCTGCCACATGGACTTGCTGGTCACAGTCTGACCAATGATGACCAACACTGTGGTCTGGACTCTGATGACTCCAACTGACAAGGATGCCATCTCCCCCTGTGAACTTTGGATTCTATGCACCCGGTAGAGCACCTTAGTTCATCTACCAAAAGACTTACCCCACCAAAAATAAAAACGTTATTTTGTCATGAGATGTTGCTGTCATTTGGCATTATTCCACAACATATGTGTGTGTAAATGTCAAACTATGCCTGAGTGTTGAACTAACTCCACCCATCCATACCCTGGGATCTGAGTCTGGTACAGGACACACATGGGTCACAATGTATCATTTAATGCAGACATGGAGCACAATACTCACCTGTGATGGCCAAAAGCTGCTGAGGGGGTGCATGCAATACTGTGCCGACATACCTATTTGGAAGAGTATCATTAAGGCGTAGAGGTCATGCCTCATTCGGAGGTTCCCGGGGAGGGAGTCCCAGGTATGTGATGCCAGGTGGGAGAACTATGTCCTGCATGCTGGAGTACGGTGGATCTGAAGAATGGTGGCCAGGTCAAGGTTGGACGCACGGAGATGGCACTACGGGGTCTCAGATGACAGTGGCACAAGGTTGGTTTCGGGTCGGGGTTGTGGCCTGCCTCCTGAGTGTGGGTGGGGAGTCTGAAGGTCATCCTGCAGCACACAGTGATCCATTGCAGCTATCTCTGCTGGACGGTGGTGTGGCTGGGGCGTGGGATGTTGCAGCTGAGGTGTACAGATGCAGCCTGGATGTGGACAAGTTTCCCGGGAGTTTGGATGTTGCTGCTCCGTAGAGGGCAGGGCAGTATTTGACACGGATGTTGTCGTGGACCTGGGGGATGGTCCGTCTTTCCTAGGAGTGGATCTATCTGGGGATCATGTGCATAATTCAGAGGGTGTTGCAGTCTGAGGCACAGATGCTGGTGATTAGCATGGCAAATGTGAGCAAGCAATCCATGATGCACACCATCTTGTGTGTGTGGACACTGGGTGCTTGTGCAGGGCTTTAGCGGGTGGGACACAAGCAGTTGACCCAGCTGTAAGGGGACAATCCTCAGATGTTGACCTCAGTCCTGTACAAGTCCAGCCTCAGGTGGCTGCTGTTCTGCCATTCATCAATGGATCTCATGCAATCTTGAATTTTGGAACTGGCAATGTCTGCGTCCTTGGTGAGGGTGAGGAGCACCTGGCTGTCAATAGCATACGAGTTGATGATGAGGTTGTGTGCGCATGTGATGGTGGAGGGGGGGTCCTGGACACACTGTAGATTGACACGCTGAGAGATGATACTTGTGCCATGTGCCTGACAACGACACCATACTACATGCAGAAGCCTTGAGTCCCACTCCCATGGCCTTGCCGGGGTACAGAGCCGGTGGGGAGTAGGAGGGACATGACCTGGTGGGTGTGACAGGGCCTGGAAGGCGTGGCAGCGCTGTGTAGGCAGACGGAATTGCACACTCATCATGCAAAGGTGTTGTGTGTGCGCTTAGTGTATGCCTGAGAGCAGGCGGGAGATGTGTGGATGGGCATTGCTTGGAGGGTGTCTGCAACATCAGACTGTAGTGTGATGTGGGTCATGCAAGGACCTGAGGGTCATGCAATGTGCACGTTGCATGTGCAGACGGTCCAACCTTTGGCACCGCGTGGCCGCAACTGTGGCACAGACAAGCTGATGACAGCCAAATGAATGGGTTGATGGAGGAAGGGAGGAGCATCTTTGATGTGTGTGTGTTGCCAAATCAGGAAACTTCGTGTGCCCATGCTGCAGTGGCTGCAACAGCAGGCGGCATGTCCTGGGAACTATGCCACAATTTCCACACAAAGACTAGGATGTCAGAAAGGACTAATGCAACAGGTGTATGTAAAGGAAGGAGTGACCGGTTTTCAATGGCACACCCAGAGACAAAGGATGCACAATCACAAAAGATGACTGACACCGGATCATGAAACTGAAGGCCGAGCTGCGCACAGGAAACACACCCCAGAAGGTGTTGACGGCCCGTTGTGGGAACCAACATGCCAAAACACATACACAGCCATGGACTTCATGCACAATAGAGAATCAAATACATGAAGAACAGCATGCAGGTTGCTAATCTACACATAGACTCATATGCACAATCCTTGACAACCATGCCAGAGATGCCTCATGCACAGTGGCAAGAGACCTGCATTGACAGAGATTAGGCACCTTGGAGGGTGAAGAACACCTTTATTGCTCAGGCTCACACCCATGGAAATGCATCAATATGAACAGACTCACAGGTCTTTTGGATGAACATGTGGGACCTACACTGGACACCCCCTTCACACCACAGATGCTTCACACCACAGATGCTGTAATTCCATTGGACTGGCACACAAGTGAAGGGGGTGAGCCAAACATTCCCTGCTGCACACAGAGAGGCTGCTATTCCCCATTGAGCCTCTTATGGGGAAGTCCCACACTATGTCCACCCGTAGCCTCCCGTATGTTTCCGAGGGAAGTTGTACACACATTGATGCCTTCATCACAATCCACAATCCCATAACAAATGACTGTCACGAAGTGTGACTATCAATTCATGTGAGTCATGCTACATGTCATGTGCCCCATGGTCAATCGACATGTATGCATAGTAACAAAACCTGCACAGGAGCAGTGCCCGCACATTCCAAACAACTACCACACCCAAAATGCCTTGCTGCAATCCTTACCCAAAGGAGACTTTTCACCATGTCCGTGCATGTAACGCTGATTCAGCACACGTTGCAATACTCATGAGGAATAGCAGGAGCACAACGATGCCACGAGCAGACAGCATGCACAACTACCTGGGGATGACAGACACACAAGAAGTCAGGAAAATGATAGTCATCCGCATGCATGGTCATGTACTCTACATGACTAAGGTTGACACCATGCTAGCTGTCAATTGAGTGTGTGAGCTACAATGTGTGGAATGACATCAGCACTCGAGTGACACATCAGAACACAACTCTAAGTCACTTACCATACAGTCAGCTGGACACACACATTGCAACACATGCCACACAAGGCTACAAGCGTGCACACTCAGACCCAGGGATTCACCATTATGAGAAGAAGTTGCATATGAGCTGACTCTGGATGTCCTCCTCCTCCTCCTCACTTGCCTCGTGACCAAGGGTGTCATCCTCCACGGGTGGATGTTCCTGCTCATCGGGATCCAGGATGAGTGGCACAGCTTTCTCCACTGCCATGTTGTGCAGCATGCAGCGCACAAGGAAGATTTTGCAGACCTTCACCGGTACATATGGGAGGGACCCGCCTGTCTTGTGGAGGCAACGGAATCGGCTCTTCAGGAGGCCAAACGTCCTCTCAATCACTCGCCTGGTCTGCCCATGGGCGTTGTTGTAACGGTGATCTGCAGCTGTTCTGGGGTTGCGGAGAGGCGTCACCAGCCAAGGCATGTTGGGATAGCCAGAGTCCCCCACATGGAAACATCATGTAAAGAAGTGGGTCAGGAGATGCGGTAACATACAAAGATACCGCTAAATACTGGACAAACAGAGTCTACCCACCAACAAGACATGCTCGTTCGTTGTGCAGCCGCAGCATCATTTCTGGCACCCTGCTACGCCTCATGATGTAGGCATCGTGTGCTGACCCTGGAAAACATGCACAGACATGGGAAATCAGCATGTCAGCAAGACACACCACAAGGGCATTAATGGAGTGATAATGTTTACGGTTGTGATAGGCTACCTCCTGTGACTGTGGTGGTACCAAAGCCACATGTGTCCCATCAATGGACCCAATTACATGGGGCATCCCTCCCAGGGCATAAAACTCACCCTTGATACCTGTCAACTGCTCACAAGTTGGAAAATGGATGAATTCATCCAGGTGCTCCAACATGGCTTCTAACACATCATGCAGGACACGGCTGAACATGGTCTGGGACATGCCACCCACATCAGCTATGGTGAATTGAAACGTACCGGTGGCAAAGAAATGTAGGGCTGACATCACCTTCATCTTGGGGGTCAGCGCAGTCGGATAACTGTGTCGCAGTTGGAGGTGTGGTGCCAGCCTGTTTGTCAGGTCCTCAATTAACTGTTGGGGGAATCTGTAACGGCGTATGCAGTCACGTTCCCTCATGGCACCCAAGTCTGGCATTGGTCGGGGGAGAGGCGGTGCCCTGCAGAAATTTGGAAGGAATAACAAAGATTGAGTACATTACTACACCAATGTCAATGAACTGAGCACATGTTCAACAGCTAATACACATATGCTACATACAGAGTCTGTTCTGTGCAATACATCCTGGACACGTATGCCAGCCAGGTGATACTCCTACCAAGAGCCAGCTACAAACGTGGATTGTCAAGGTCTACATGACATGCCATGAAAGTAGCTGTGGGCCAGTGTGAGTGAACAGCCAGACACATTACAGGAGTGACATACATCCACATATGTGCATTTGAAGGATGTTATCTCATACAGACAGCTGGCGGCAAGCCAGACGCACAGGTCACATGTCATTGAAAAAGGACAGACCACACACCTTGCCGTGAAGGGGTACATGTCAAAACTTATCACACAGACATTGAGACTACGCAGATATGTCCTCAGCTCGTAAGTCCCTGTTCGATGCATACAGACACACGTTAGGTGTGATTCCACATGTGGCCTGGTGTGCGTCATTGTGTGTCATGGCCATCTACACACAGACACATGTTGGATGCAGCTACAGCAGATGCAGTTGACGGAACACCAACAGCAAGCTCATGAGAACACATGACACACACATGACATTATCACATCGTGGCACGCTGGTAGATAGATGTCCGTGCACCTGGCATCAGGGGACAGTTGCGGGTGTTGGTGACTGTGCCATGCCAGTGATGCAGTGCTTGACAAGTTAGTACTACATGCACACATGTAAAAGGTGTGAAGGGGAAGTGTGCCACATAGTGCCCCATCACACATGACATGTGTACACAGGTCATCACACAATTATTGGGTTTAAACATGAGGAGACATGTGCCACATCACTGCCTGCCACACCTAGGCCCTACACATGAAGGACTGCACTGACAATGACTTAATGTCCATCCTTGTGCGAGTCTGACACCTCCATTCCTTTCCTGTGCGCCTCCTATCACCAGTGTAAGCTGTGAAACGTACCGTACACACGCTCTGAGGGCGTGTGTACGGTCATATCACTATATAGGGGTTGGGTAGGAGTAGGCGTGTGTGTGTACAGACCCTACACACGTACGTGTACACACAGGTCCTATCCCTATGGGAGTGTCGCCGTAGGCGTACGCCATAGTGATATGGCCCGTACACGCGTGTGTAGGGGTCCTATCCCTATGGGAGAGTTGCGGTAGGCGTACGCCATAGTGATACGGGCCGTACAGCCAGAACCCATGAGAGGGCACTTGCCTGCACAACCTTCCATCGACACCACTGCTGCTGTTTGGCTTCCTCTGGCACCATGTCAAGGACTGTGGAGAGGGCCCAGCCTTTCACCCAGGAGGAGAATGAGGCGTTGCTGGACGTCATCCTCCCACAGTTCACCAGCCTGTATGGTAGACCAGGGGAGCAGGTGAGTGCTGACTCCGCTACCTTTGACTATGCCCCTTCTTTTTGTGACTTGCACTTCTGGCATTGTGTCCAGGTGTGACAGACATGCAATGTTGTTTAGAGTGGGTCCCGGTGGGGGGGGGGGGGAATGGCTTAGGTCTGTCATGCAGAGCATGATGTGGTTCATGTGTGCACTCCTCACTTGCATTGTGCTTACTGTGTCATTCACTGCATGTTGCATGGCACATTCAGCATGGCTAATACTCTTGGCCATTCTTGTTCTATAGTCCTGAGGTGATTCAGTGTTCTCCCCGGTGCGACAGGTGACTGTACCCACAGATGTGTGTGAGTTTAGTGGAGCTGTGGTGAGAGTGACCAAATGATGTGTACGCCCCCTGGACATTGATGTGTGTGAATGTTCCTTGTCATGTGGGTGAGTGTCTATGTGGAGTGTTGCACCACAGCTGCATGGAGGACGCAACTGCTCATCCCATCTGATGTAAGAAGTAAGCTGTGCTGTGTGTCTGACTAGCTGGGCTAGCCCCACGCCTGTGACACCCCCCAGGCAAGTGGCACATGTGCAGAGTGATGTTTGTATCTGCTGTTGCCACTGGCATGTGATTTATCTGTGCCTGTGTGTGTCTGTGTACTCCGCTGAAGTTGGGTCAGTGGCCTGGGGCATGTGACTGCTTGGAGGTGCTGTCCATCAGCCTTGTGTTGCTTGTGATGTACAGTGTGTGCCATGATCAGGGAGTGTGTTGCCCCCCTCAAGCCACCTGTGTACTTTCAATGCCATGTAGTGCATTGGGGCTTACACAGAGGCGAACTTCCCTATGACGAAGGTGCTATTAGTTTGCAGCCTGATATGCCCTGTTCAACAAATCAAAGATGTTCTAATGTGTGTCTCTGTGACATGGAGCAGGTGTAGTGATCTATTCTCACTTTGACATCCTCACAGGTAACCGCCTACGAGAAAGGGAAGATATGGAAGCGGGCCGTCAGGGCCGTGTTCTCCGTGGAGGGTCGCAGTCGGCGCCTGGCCCAGGTGAGGAAACGCTGGCAGGACATCCGGTGCTGGACCAGGAGGATCGCCTGGGTCCTGCTGGGGGACTCACCAGAACGAAAACACGGCGGGCGCCGGCGCCTGACCCACCAAATGAAGCGTGTCCTGGCTGTGGTCTTCCCTGACATGGATAGGCGGTTACAGGAGAAGCAGCAGCAGCAAGGGGGTAGGTACATGTGTGTCTGTTGTGTGTCACAAGCTTTTGGATGTGCTCAGTCGCATGGATACACTGCCAGGGTTTATATTTGCAGTGCATATCCATATCCTGTTGCCCCTAGTCAACCGATGCTGTTCTTCCTCCCTTCCCCTCCTTGACATGTGTTCCCATGTGTAATCACTATTACACATGGGCATCTAGGCTGCAAGGTCATCACGGTGCACAATGCTTTCTGCATCATGTGTGGGGGTGGTCTGCGACATGTGTTGGTACCTTGCCTGTGCCCTGTCCTGTCCACTCATTTGGGGGTCCATAATTGTTGTCACTGTCCTGAGGCTCCACATAGGAGTGTGAGGTTTTGAATATACACCCTTGCAGCATGCATGACCAATGTAGTGGCCTCAGACATGATGTGCATGAGTGGGAGATATGCCTAGGGAGGGGACGGTTGCTCCAGTTACAGTCAGATCATTCCAGGACCATGTAGCAGTGTGCCCACTACTGTCCCATGAGACACCTTATCCTAGGAATCATGTGTGGCATCACACACTGTGGGCAGTCTCTGTGTGTTCAGCATAGTTTGGCCTCTGTGGCATTGTTCCCTGCCCTAATTTGTATTAACGTAAAGTGTGCTACATGTGTCCACTGTACAGGGTGACCCCATTAGGCTTGTGCATACTCACACTGGGCAGTGCCTGTGTGTCTATGTACAACTATCAGTTGATGGTTCTTTGTCACAGATATATGTGTGGTCAGCCTCACGAGGTGATGTTGAGTACATTTAGGAGTTCTTGATGCACATTTTAGTAAACACAGATTGAGAGGTGTAACGACTTGCTCTGTCTCAATCACATTGTTTCCTGTATGGGGGGTTTGTGCAAGAAAGGCATACATAGCAAAACCTTATGTCTCCTTGCCAGGTCTGACCTGTGTGCTAATTGTCTGAACGTGCAGTGACCCAGACATGTTGTGCAGGGTGTCATGTTTGTGCTTTGCAGCATGTGTCAATAGTTACAATACAGGTTTCCAGCTCATCCATTATTGGCACCAGTGTGTGCTCCCGAGGCTATGTGGTTTGGTCTGTGTGTGCTGACATCTGTGTCGACATTCTTCGTTCCTATCAGGGTGTCTCCTCAGTGCAGGTGCTCCTTATTCCAACACTATTTCAGGGACATTAGCTAATGCATTTTCCTGCGTCTGGACATGTGTGCCAATCCACATGATAGGTGGTGTGTCAGATGTGTAGCCAACTGTGTCATCATGGTACAGATGGCCATGTGACAGGTGGCATGTTTTAAGTTGTCAATCAAGAAGTCTTGTACCTTGGCACTCACTACACTTGTCAACATGTCCCAATAGTTTTGATGCTTCACTTTGATTATTGTGAAGGGCAATAATGTGCCTGCATGACAGATGTCTCCCAAGGAAGTGCACAAGAAACCACCTTTACACTTTGGGGGAACCCACTGGCACATTTCAAAGAAAGGCACAGTTCTGTCCAAAATGTGTTCTGGAATTATACATATCCATGTTCCCACAGTGTGTTTGCATTTGGGTTAGTCCTTGGTTGTTGCTGATGCCAACTTACCGGTGTCCAGTCATCTGGACCACCGTGGTGCCATGTATATGTACTTCCTGATACCACATTTCTTCTTAACAATGGCTTCTTGGCATTAGGCTGGCAGCTCATACTATGACTGTGTAAATGTAGTTTTGTGTGCACCTCCTTGTGTGACTTCTGATATTCATGCACATGTGTGTTCTGTTCCACAAGTGGAACATTCACACATTCCTAACTTGTCAATTGTGTAAAGTTTTATGATTCCCAATGGATCAGAAAGTATTTATTTGGATTTTCTAAAGTACTCACAGGTCTATGAGTGTGGGGACACCTTCCGCATTGGCGTCTGTTATTTGGCATTGGGTGCACCAATACTGTTTCGTTCACAGTGAGCGAGGGGTGGCATGCCTTCATAGTCTGGCTGTGCTCCACTGTTCACAGACACTAGCTTCTCAGTATAATTGGATATCCAGTTATTTGCTGTTGTGTCCTGATTTTCATTATTTAAGGTGGCATGGTGGGTGAACCAACTGGGGAGGGCATGGCTTACATATGTGCGGAGTAATCTAGATGTTACTCATGATGCATTTCATGATATGCACTGTGACCTATTTTGTTTGGACTCATGTGTCAGATGTACACAGGTGACTGATTATTTCCTGTCTCTTCACCTTGCCCACAGCATCATCGGGGGACACCGAGGGAGACACCTGCACGGACGTACATGAGGGATCCAGCACCAGTGCCACCACTCCTGCCGAGTCGGAAGCATCAAGTGGCACGGAGGGCGAGGGGAGTGTGGCAGAGGACCTGGGTAGTACCAACACAGACTACGACGCTGACAGGTCTGAGGCTGAACTCCCTGAGGGGGCGGAGGCTGCTCCAACAGCTGGCAGCAGCACTACAACTGTCACCGCCCCCTCCATTCCCATCACCGCCCTCCCAGTTGCTCCAGTCCCTTCTGTCCGTGTAGGGCAACAACGTGTCTCCTTCGTGCCAGGCACCGCACCCCCTGCCCCTGTCTCCCCTGCTGCCCTCACTGCCGAGTCTGTGGACATTCAGCGGCAGTTGCAGGTTGGGCAGACATCGATCCTGACTGTCCTCCATGGCCACACCACACTGCTGACACAGATGGTGTCGTACATGGAGGGCATGTCATCAGCGATGTCTGACCAACGGATGTTGCTGAGGTCCATGGACTCGTCACTGATCGCAGCAGTGGGTCTCCTGCAGCGCTTGGTCCCCCAACCTACCCCTGCACCATCTACACTTCCCACTCCCATGCCTGTCCCAAGCACACACACACAATCCCAGGTAGGCACCACACCAGACACAGCCAGCACACCAACAGGGAAGGGCAAGCGCACACCTCCAGTCACGCACACTCAGGGGGTAGAAGGCACACCCACTGGGTCTAGGGCACACAGGCAGACACGCAGCCACAGTCGGAGTCCGCATGCCTCACTCCCCAGTCCCTCCAATGTCACTACCCTCGGCTCCCCTGCCCCACAGTCTGAGAAGGAGGCCTACTTGGCTGTGCCGGGCCTCAGCCCCACAGCTTCACAATCGCGCAAACGGGCAAGGCACTCCACGGGTAGGGGAGTTGAGTCCCCCCCCTGTCCACCACCTCCCCCAGTAGAGTTGCAACCCATCCCTCCGCCCCCCCCCCCTCCTTTGGGTCTGTGGTTCATTCTGGTGCAGGGGAGACGCTGGCAGAGCTTGCGGATGTGTGCAGCGCCATACTAACCTCCACCTTTGCCGCTGCCCCACCCCCTCTGGTGGAGTCGTCCGTCCCTGCACCCACAACACCTACCCTTCCCCCTCCTGTCCCTGCGGTGCCTGGTCCTTCCCCACATGATGCCCCCACCCCAGTCGATGAACCAGAGGTTTCGAAGGTGCAGGCAAGCTAGGGGAGATGCATGGACATGTGTCCCCCCCCAGGACATCGCATCTGGACTGGCCTATGGCCTTTGTACATAGTGTCCTTTCATACATTTTATTTTACTGCTGAATAAAGCATTTTGTTTTCCCTTTGAACATGATTGCTTTTCAGGTATTGATGTTGGTGCTGATGCTCCATGAGTTGAGGTGGTGATCATGTGTTAGGTGTCTGGGAAATGTTGTAGTATGGTGCTCTTGGGGTGGACCCTGGTATCTGCGTGTCATCACAAGGTCTCTGCAAAGATTCTTTGCTCGTGTATGCTCTTTGTGATTGGAGACATTGTCCCAAGGAGTGTTCCTTCCTCTGTGGCACCTGACATCTTCCCTGCAGGGAGTTGCACAATTGTTGTGCTGACCTGTGTCTACATTTCCTTGGTGGCTGACGGATCACTTCAACTAGGCCCATGCCTGCTCAGCAATGTCTCCGGCTGCATCGTCTGTGCCATCCTTGGTAGTCACTGTACTTGTGTATAGAGTATGTTGCCATGCCTCCATGTGGAAATTGTCACTTTTGCGCACTATGCATGTGTGTACTCCCACCCTAGCACACAATTGGTACTTGTTCTGCAGGGTATTTGGTCACCTGATGGACAATTGTGGTAATTGTATCTGTGGGAAGTCCACCCTATTCCTTCCATGGGAGACAACTACTTGGTGGCTGTGCCAGCACCTGTACATTCCTATCAGTCCTGGAATGTGCGTGACAGTGTGTATTCCATTTGGCTCTCTTAGTTTAGTAGGCTTTCACATAACTATGCAGTCTTGTGACATGTTCTCAGTGTGTGTATTGTGCTGCATCCACCAGGGGTGGGTTTGCATGTGTCATTTGTCCTCACACCCACATGTGGTGTGTCATGCCATGGGGGAAAGACGTCCATCCTCATGGGAGTGGGACACTGCTGTCAGTGATGTGTTGATATGGCACTCTCAACATTTTCACACATTGGGGATGCGTTCATGCACCCATGGAGGTGTGGTCATCTGAGGATGATGCACCCACCACTCATATGTCAGGACTATGCTGGGAATCCTCTGCACCCACCCCCATGTCTCTGTCCACTACTGGTGTTCCTCTGCACCCACCCCTCATATGTCTGGGCACTGCTGGGAGTGGTAGGCACCACTCTGTCCACTGCTGGGAGTCCTGGGCACCCACCACCATGTCTCTGTCCACTGCTGGTATTCCTCTGCACCCATCCCCATGTCTCTGTCCGCTGGTGGTATTCCTCTGCACCCACCCCCATGTCTCTGTCCACTGCTGGTATTCCTCTGCACCCACCCCCATGTCTCTGTCCACTGCTGGTATTCCTCTGCACCCACCCCCACGTCTCTGTCCGCTGCTGGTATTCCTCTGCACCCACCCCCACGTCTCTGTCCGCTGCTGGTATTCCTCTGCACCCACCCCCATGTCTCTGTCCACTACTGGGTGTTCCTCTGCACCCACCCCTCATGTGTCTGGGCACTGCTGGGATTGATAGGCACCCACCCCTCACATGTCTCTGTCCACTACTGGGTGTTCCTCTGCACCCAACCCTCATATGTCTGGGAACTGCTGGGAGTGATAGGCACCCACCCCTCACATGTCTCTGTCCACTGCTGGGAGTCCTGGGCACCCACCCCCATGTCTCTGTCCACTGCTGGGAGTGATAGGCACTCACCCCTCACATGTCTCTGTCCACTGCTGGGAGTCCTCTGCATCCACCCCCATGTCTCTGTCCACTGCTGGTATTCCTCTGCACCCACCCCCATGTCTCTGTCCACTGCTGGGAGTGATAGGCACCCACCCCTCACATGTCTCAGTCCACTGCTGGGAGTCCTGGGCACCCACCCCCATGTCTCTGTCCACTGCTGGTATTCCTCTGCACCCACACCCATGTCTCTGTCCGCTGCTGGTATTCCTCTGCACCCACCCCCAGGTCTCTGTCCACTGCTGGTATTCCTCTGCACCCACCCCCATGTCTCTGTCCGCTGCTGGTATTCCTCTGCACCCACCCCCATGTCTCTGTCCACTGCTGGTATTCCTCTGCACCCACCCCTCATATGTCTGGGCCCTGCTGGGAGTGATAGGTACCCAGCCCTCACATGTCTCTGTCCACTACTGGGTGTTCCTCTGCACCCACCCCTCATATGTCTGGGCACTGCTGGGAGTGATAGGCACCCACCCCTCACATGTCTCTGTCCACTGCTGCGAGTCCTGGGCACCCACCCCATGTCTCTGTCCACTGCTGGGAGTGATAGGCACCCACCCCTCACATGTCTCTGTCCACTGCTGAGAGTCCTCTGCACCCACCCCATGTCTCTGTCCACTGCTGGGAGTCCTCTGCAGCCACCCACCCAACCACCCGCCCCCTTGGTGCAGTACACTGCTGTTCTGTGCATACACACACCAACATACTGCTTATATGCTGCACCAGGCCCTAAGCAAACATTCGTGGCGTGTGTACACCTTGTATCCATTCTGTACTAGTGCCGTAGGGGTACGGGTGGGACAGACCGTACCCCCACATTCATGGGGTATACGAGCCGTATCCACACTGAGAGCGTGGGTACGGCGCGTACCCCTACATCGCCATTCCAATGGTGGTACGGACCGTACCCACGCCCCCAGAGCGTGGGTACGGCCCGTACCACCATTGGAGTGTTGATGTAGGGGTACGTGCCGTACCCACGCCCCCAGAGCGTGGGTACGGCCCGTACCACCATTGGAGTGGGGATGTAGGGGTACGTGCCGTAACCAAGCCCCCAGAGTATGGGTACGGCCCGTACCACCATTATTGTGGTGACGGGTACGCGTCCACGTCCACTTCCGTTGCGCGTACCCCATGTCACCACTCCAATGGTGGTACGGGCCGTACCCACACTTTGGGCGCGTGGGTACAACGCGTACCCCTACATCAACACTCCAATGGTGGTACGGGCCATACCCACACACTGGGGGCGTGGGTATGGCGCGTACCCCTACATCCCCACTCCAATGGTGGTACGGGCCGTACCCACGCTCTGAGGGCGTGGGTACTGCGCGTACCCCTACATCAACACTCCAATGGTGGTACGGCCCGTACCAACGCTCTGAGGGCGTGGGTACGGTGCGTACCCCTACATCACCACTCCAGTGGTGGTACGGGCCGTACCCACGCTCTGGGGGCGTGGGTAGGGTCCGTACCACCATTGTCATGGTGACGGGTGCGCGTCCACTTCCGTTGTGACGGTACGTAGGGGGTTGGTGGACACGCCCCCCCGAAGTGACCAGACCCTGGAGGTCATGTATGTACAGGACATACTAAAAATTTTACTTGGGTGGGGGTTATGTTCGCTGCGCCTGGCCCCCCCCCCCCTTTGCCCCTGGGTGTTGTTCTGACCTTCTGCGGCGTCTGCGTCGGTTTCTGTGCACCAGGTCGTAGGCTAGGAGGGCCGGGATGACACGTAGGATGGGATCCATGGCTGTCCGTCGCGTACCGGGTCTCCTTCTTCGCGTCGTTCTCAATTTACCGGGAGTTTTTGGCTGCCGTAAAAAATGAGTGGTGCGGAGTGACGTGGGCACAGATCGTACTTGCTGGTCCGTAAAACGCTGCCTGACTCCGTCCGGACGTCACGTACGTGATTTTCCGGATCGGAATTGTGGGTATTTTTTTGCCGGTCGGTGTTTTGTACAACTCGTACGGAAATGGTATTTCTGTACGAATCGTACTTGCGGGTTTGTAATGTGGTTTTCCCGGGTACGAGTCGGACGGAGATACGCTCTGTACGACCATTCGTACCAGGGTTTTATAGGATCGGAATCGGCACCTTGGTTGCGCTATATTTGCACATTTTTTGCACAGAGATCAACATTGTGAAGTTAGGAAAGCTTGTCTTATTTGAAAATCTTTCCCAGCCAGTGAAAATTCCATCAAGAAAAGCTGTGGTGTATTGATTTTTCATTTAAACGTTTTATCTAAGCAAGAACATTTTGCTATTAAAAGGTGGTCTCTTTTCCATAAAAAAAAGCTATCATTAAGAGAAGCTTCCTGGTACTCTTCCTAACTCTCCCCTAGCCCCCTAATCCCCCCATCAAAATAACAGTTTATGAAGTTGGAAAGGAAAATCCTTGGCAATTTTGCATACTGTTCACCTATTTTCTCAGATGAGAATTGTATTTTAGAGATCTGGGCAAGCGAAGTCCCTCAGTGGATGGAGCACATCAAAAAACATCAGTGTAGGGGTCACAGCTTTATTCCGACTGCAGCCAACTCAGACTTCCCTCGGTTCAAAACCAATTAACATGAATATTACAAAAGATCTGGCGATAAATATGAAAAAGTCAACACATTTTGGACTGAGTGTATATAAAAAAGGTCAATATTAATCTTTTAGCGATGTCCCTAAAATATCACACAGGCTCTCCAGAATGGTCTTTGTCATATGTGACTGATTCTCCCCGGTAGATTACATATCCGGTTATTCGGTGATTTGTGTGAGTAACTTTTGTAATCCAGTTTATTCTTGCTTTCTGCTTCTCGTACTTCTGTATTTAGAATTGGGAAAACTGTGATTACCAAAATGCGAATAAAAATAACACAATGGTTAATTTATTCTTCACTTCTGACAAATGTTTACAACTGCTACTGCTAATGTGTTTGTTATGGCATGTCTTGATATGTTATGCTTTTATTTCATTTTAAGTGATTTTATGCTGCATTTCTTTATCTGGTGTTACCCAATGGACAGTTTGTAAGAACCACCAATCAGCTAACATGCTTGCCATAATACAAATGATTCCTAAAACTGCACTCTGGTGAAAAAAAGTCTTTAAAGCTATTAAGAAGACTATCGCTCTCCAACAGTCCCCTTGGAAAGCTCCGGTCAGACACATCTGGAATAGGTTAGACAACTATTTCGCTTCAAATAATCCACCTTGACTTGACCCCAGTCACACCCTCTCTTAACCATTCTTCAACGTATTTATTCCCCTACCCCTTCCAATGACTGACGGTGGATTCTCCTCCTACCTCCACACAAGCGACACGGTGGACTATCACTTTTATGGTAACTCACATGGGAATGTATTATTTACACAATACTGGTTCTCTATCTTCTCAAGTCACATAACGAAACTTATCCAGTATATGTATTCTCATGCCTCTTAATATTTCATGTGTTTGTTTGGTTCTGTTTTATCATTATTACTTTGTATTATTACTATTATTAATGTGCTTATTTTTCCTGGTTTTTGCCTTATCTTTTTGCCTTATTGTTTATACTTGGTTGTATCTCAATACTCGCCTCTCTTGTTGTTTATCACCATCCAATATAACCAAGTATGCATTAATATTTCTTTATATGATCTTTAAAAATGAATACAATCATGTGAACATAATTATTTTTAAAAAAAAAAGCTATTAAGAAGCAATCAGATTCCGGATATTCTCTCGGTTCCGCCACAAGGCTTCGCAAGAGCCTTGCCCTCATGTCTCACTGCTGGCTCTTTCTTGCATGGTCCGAGCAGCTCCTCATCATAGGCATCATGGACCTCTGCGCCTTGGCACTATCCTCACATGTAAAGTGTTTCCTTGATCCAAGCGGCCATCTTGTCCACTGCCAGGCTCTTGAAATGAATTCTATCGGGCATCGGAAACCAGTGGTCTGAGGTGTGTCCAAGCATACAAGCTCACAGTCTTAAGCTAATGCATTGCATTAACTCATTAGTTTTCAACTCTCTGATCTGCTTATAGATGGGCAACCAAGAAGAGAGTGATCCCACAAAATGGAGAATTCCTTAGTTGTAATTATGAAGAAAGTTTTCTTGCTTCATAGAGGTCCTCGGCTGGGAAATTGGAAGTGAAAGAATGTTTTACGCAGTCAGAGATGAAGATTGCAAGTTTTAACAACTTCTGAAATGTATTTGAGAAGGAGCAAATCACAACCATTTGAAAAGCTACGATTGTATACTGAATTACTGTAACTGGTGAAGGACTTTGAGATGTCCCGATACAGACTAGACACAAATCGTGTTATAGTGTGAAGTATTATTCCTTGGCCTTAGGAATCTCATGCTATCATGCCCAGACGTATCCTATCCTGGAAGTCCACCTGATATCCTTTACTGGTCGCTTTCCCACACTTTGTCACCTGCACTGCCAGTGTGGTATCATCAACAGATGCCTGAGAACCCGGGGCCTCATTTATGAAAAGTGTTGCATCGCTGCATGAAAACATCGATGCAACACTTTTCAATGCGCCCTTCTTACAACACCATAGATGCGTCGTATTTACTGTATGGCACTCCATGTCACAAGGATTTACAGCTACATCAGTATTCCCGCGTCCTGCGTCATAGGCGCAAAAGTGGCGCATTGCTGGGGTGTGTCTGAAAACAGACACAACTACAGCAATGTGTCCTTTCACATGGGGTAAGCCCCATGAGAAAGGGATTGCATCACTCCTTATGCCTGCTGTGAGGCAGGCGTAAGGGTTTGACGCAGTGGCGTCCTAGAAGTGTTGCAGTGAAATTGCGATTCTCCTATTAACATGACTAGAGAATCTGGATTTCATTAAAGACACAGAGGCTAACATTATGCATATCACTTTTAATGCAGTCTCCAAGCAGCCGCGTACATCATAAAGCAAAGGTTCCAAAAGAACGTTAAGAGTAAATAAAAGGCATGAGACCATAAGATTCAGCCTCTTTTAAATAAGGCGTAAAACAGGATAAATTTCCTCCAAAACTTGAAACGTTTAATGTGTAGAAACGGAATAAAGTTCCTTAAAGAATTGCGAACATCTTGGATAAACCATCAGGCAACGCAGGAAAGTTCCTTAAAGAATTGCGAACATCTTGGATAAACCATCAGGCAACGCAGGAAACCAAGGATGATGGAGAAAAGGAAGTCCGAGTCTTGAACTTATTAGAGATTATCTGAAACAGATAGAAATGCAAGTAATTCTGGTTTAATAAAAGGATAAATTAGGAGAGCAAGCAATGTGATTAAAAGAAGCATACAAGGAGAAAAAAACATTACTCAAATTTGTTTATAATTAAATGTATATAACATTATAAATGACACTTAGGTATGATTGTTATACTGTAGAGATAAGATTTGATGGGAAAAGAGGAGGGAGGGATAATGTTAGCCTCCGTGTCTTTAATGAAATCCAGATTCTCTAGTCATGTTAATAGGAGAATCGCATATTCATTACAAGACCGGAGGCTACCATTATGCATATTGGTAGCTTTGTAAGACTACATCGGACATATGAGAAATTGGTTTGCAATAATGTTGAGCAAAAGTTCTAGCATTAGACCTATCAGCAGCCCTAAGGATATCGTCCAACTTACCTCCGGACCAGAATGACTTACTTGCCATTGCACCTCTGATAGAGTGAGCTTTGAACATATTTAGATCAATACCTGCTAAATTCATAACAATTTTAACCCACCTGGAAATAGAAGTAGAGGAGATAGCTCTGTGAGGTTTGACAAAGGAAATAAGTAACTGATTCACACCTAAAGGGCGAAGTGAATTCATTCTACAGTCGTATTCTTTCATACAATCAACAACACAAAGTTTTGGGCAAGAATCAAAATGAGGATAAAAGATAGAATCGGACATAGTCTTTGTTCTTCTAAAAAGATCAAAATTGACTCCAAACATGTTGTAGGATCTATTAGAGATTTCAAGACCTTTAACGTCAGAGACTCTACGACAGGATATTAGGCAAAGTAAAGTAGCGAATTTAATAGAAAGGTTTTTCCTATTTAGAAGGGTATTATTGGGCCAGTTTGAAAAAAGATCAAGAATCAAGTTGACATCCCAGAGGGATTGGTATCTAGTTCTAGGAGGTCTCCTGAGTCTGATGCTTTTGAGAACTCTGCAAATAATTGCATTTTTACCAATTGTCTTACCATTAACGAGGGAATGACCTGCTGAGATAGCAGATCTATAACAATTAATAGATCTGTAACTAAAGCCCCGTTCGAATTGCTCTACAAGGATATTGACTATGTCAACAATAGGTGCTTCCACGGAATCCAGATTCCTTTCCAAGCACCAACAAACCCATGATTTCCATATGATGTTATACTGGTAGTGTGTGCCGGTGGCCCATGACTCTCCGAGGAGAGTTGAAGCAGTTGACGAAAGTCTTGAGAGATCGTTGGATCTCCTGACACTCTCCAGGCAAGAAGGTTGAGCTTCCCTGTTTGAACCATGGGGTGAAGACTTCCGTCGATGTCTGTAAGAAGATCCACTAGGGAAGGAATTAGGAAGGAAAGGTCGTAAGCCATTTTCAGGGTAGTTGGAAACCAAGCCTGAGAAGGCCAGAAGGGAGTGATCAGGACGATCGAGCATCGATGTTGTCTGACTTTCTGAAGAACCCTTTGGATCATGGAAAAGGGAGGGAAAGCATAACCGTTGGTGCCTTCCCAAGATTGGAGGAAGGCATTCACTGCCAGAGCACCCGGGTCTGGCATCCAACTGTAGTAACTCTGGAGTTGGAATGTCAACCTGCTGGCGAAGAAGTCTATTCCCAGAGGACCCCATAAGTTGTTGAGAGAGTTGAATACAGAGACGTTGAGTTTTCAGTCGCTGTAGTCTAAGAGGAACCTTGAGTTCCAATCTGCGGATACGTTTGTTTTTCCTGGGAGATATTCAGCTCTTAGCGAGATTTTGTGTTCCAGACAGAACAGAAAGTTTCTTGGCTGGATTCGAGAGGTCTATAGATTTTGTTCCACCTAGGCGATTTATATATGCAACTGCGGACATGTTGTTCATCTTTAGAATGAAAAATCTGCCCTGAATGGATTGTTTGAAACTCATCAAGGCATAGAGGCCAGCTGTCAATTCCAAGAAGTTTATGCGGTGTGACGATTCTTCCAGGACCAGACTCCGCCAGTGTTCTGGTCTTGGAAGCAAGCTCCCCAGCCATGAAGGCTCGCATCGGATTCCAATGCAAATTCTGGTGCTCAACCAAAAATTGCTTTCCCATTCCAGGCGTCTAGGTTCTCTAACCACCAGTTCAGTTCTAGTCTTGCTTCCTTGTCTAGTGAGATGAGATCCCCGTAAAAGAGGCCCGATTGAAGGGTCCTCGCTTTTACTCACAGAAGGGCACGGTAATTTAAGGGACCTGGAAAAAAAGCTTGGATGGAAGATGAAAGTAGGCCTAGTAACCTGGCTAACTCCCTTAAGAAAAACTCCTGTAGTTTTAGAATGTGTCTTATCTCTTTCTTGATTTTTGATATTTTCTTTGGAGGGAGTAGAAGAAGGCATTTTATGGTATCTACGGTAAAATCCAAGGCCTTTGTAAGCTGTGGTGCGTCAAGGAAAACAACGAGTAATGTTCCTTGGCAATGCAGCGACGTTAGAGGTGCATTGCCAAGGTTCATTCCTCAAATTTCTATCGGATCAGCGCGTAAGCCAGTTTCGATGATTTACACCACAATCCCGGTCCGGGGGGATAGCGCGCGAACAGAGGAGTCGGGGGAGAGACCAGGGTAAGAAAATAAATTGAAAGAACAAATATCGAAATTTCACTTGGAAAATTTGTAGGAAAGTGGTAAAAAGCGGGTAAAGCAACACTGAGATAGTGAAAAGAGGCAATAGACAAGGTCAGGTCGACGTGAGTAAGCAGTACACAATGTCAGAAGTCGACCTCCGTAAATTGGAGGCCGCAATGACGTGAGAAGAGTGAAAAGGTTGGGGAATAAGGACCCAGAGAAAATGCGCAGAAGTTAGAGGAATAACATCAGTAAGGCAAGGCAAAACAGGTAAATAACATCATCAAGAAACCTTGTTAATTCCATGCTAGAGAAGTAATGAAAAGAAGTTATCTGCCTGGAGCCACATTTAAAAGAGGCTGAATCTTATGGTCTCATGCCTTTTATTTACTCTTAACGTTCTTTTGGAACCTTTGCTTTATGATGTATGCGGCTGCTTGGAGACGGCATTAAAAGTGATATGCATAATGGTAGCCTCCGGTCTTGTAATGAAATCTCATAGATTTGACTGCAACACTTCTACAAGCCTTTTCTGCACCGGAATGCCCGCCATGCATACTTTATACCTGTCACAGGTATAATGTAGAGCTGGGGTTTACAAAGTGACGCATCTGCCTAGATGTGTCACTTTATAAATATGGTGCAGTGTGGCACATTTTTCACACCTCCACAGCATCACAAAAAGTGATGCAACAGCAGTGTAAGGGCCTCATAAATAAGGCCCCCAATGAGTAAGTGACTGAATACAAATGTTAAACATTGGTAAAGAGGGGATGAGCCCTGGAGAATTCAGCCAAATTCGAATAGTTTGGAGAAATACTGCCTAATCAATGAGTACTGTGAACAAATTAAAATCTCTTCACATGGGATTTAAGGTGTAGTATTACCATAAGAGAAACAACTAAATAGCACATACCTGGGTGCTACAAGAGTGGAGTGAAGGGGATCAAGGTTTGGCGCTTCTGTATGCTTAACTATGGAGCGCAGCGTATTCTCGCTCTTCCTGAAAGACTAAAACAGGACTGCACGCATTTGAACAAAGTTAAATAAATACAACCAAAAATAAAAACCAAAATGGCCAAAAAATGATTGCAGCATCATGAGTGGCCACATCATTGAGGAATGATACATGTCTTGAGGGCCATTTTGCAATAGGAAACATTTTCAAAAAAGTAACAATGATTAGAAAAGTATCTCTCTATGTTAAGGTGACTTGTGTAAGACAGACAATTTGGTACAAATTGTGGTGACCACTGAGCTAACGAGAGTAGCTAGTACGGTCAATTTGACAGTCAGGCCATGATGGTGTATTATCCATATTTAATTGGCCTAAAGGAAGTAAAAAGGTAATATGCTAAAAGTGAAAAAAACAAAGAGGACCGAACATTGTGATACAAAACTAGGAATTGCAAAGAGCATTTTAAAAGTAGTATCGATATTATCAAAAGTAAAAGTCACAGTTTAGTTACACATCATTCAAGGGACACTTCTTGTTTCATGTATGGGAAACATATGATTGGCCCAGTCCAGTCCATATTTGCTCTTTAAAATCCAAAGAGCTTGTTCTAAAGGATGTTCAAAGTCATGCACTATATTTTGCATTCCGCTTTAAAGTTCTTACAACTCCATGCTAATTCCAAGCATCAAGGGCACAACTTTTTCTTCTGAGTGTCAACGGGCATATGAAGGAGATGCAACCAAACCTGTATTCAGTTCTAGAAATTAATTGTCTTGCGTTGATTAATTTTTGCTAGATTCTTCTATGATAATCCAGTATTTGCTAGGATTATCCCCTTAACTTGTATGTGCATTTCTATAAAACGTTGTAAGGAGGTTGAAGATTGAAGGAAGATTGGGCCAATGCCAAAAATGGACTATCTCTTGTGGCAGCTTTCTTTGATTTTAAGAGAACTTCCTTTAAGCTTTGTGCTACCATTGATCTTTTCCGTTTTGATGCGGCTCATTGTACGAGAAGACATTTTTCATTTGTGTTGTGAATATATTTCCTGCATATGACGTACGAAGACTCATTCTCTTTCAGTGACATTACTTTGGGCATCATCTAGGTGTTTAATCATAATAGCAGCATCAGAGTTCAACCAAGTAGCTTTAAAAAAAATGGTTACTGAGAATCCTTATTTAAAGGTCCACGGTGAAACTAGTAGCACAAAGTAAAGTCTTGCTATCAGTGGGTATCTTAAAGGATAACCCAGTATATTGTACATCTGGGTCGGTCCCTACACCTATAACTGAAAGTAGATGAGAGGAGACTCCTGGTTAAGAATCGGCAGCATCTGGACCAGGAGAGACAGTTTTTCCTGACACCAACCTAATTCCTAAAGTAGCCCACCAAGTAGAGTCTCACCTGCTTCATTTGTTAATTTTGCTCTTTGAATGGCTTTTGGCAAATGCTGTGAGGTGGAAAGAGTCGCCCTTCTAACTGAAGCTGCTTAATGATGGACAAGTTAGAATTCTTCCAGTTACAAGAACACTTGATTCACAAGTGCTTAAAATGTTAAAGGTGTGGGCTTAAGTCCAATGGTTATTTTTTCGAAATTAATTAGTTGCTGAGGGGTGGAGAAAAGAAATGCATCTTGGCAAACTAGGTTGAGACAGTTCAGGTCAAGTCAAAGCTGCCCAGGAATTGAGCAGATCCTATATTTAGGATGTGCATGGAACCTCATGGATGGGATGTGTAGATTTATTTGTGACAACATTGATTCTTTATTGGTTACATAATGCTACCAACTGGCATTTTGACAATTTAATTATTTCTTTGTGGAGTAACCTAAAACCATTGCAATAATAACACTAACAGTATAACCTTGGGTACGTTAGTAGTACTGTATTGCACATGTATTAGGATAAAATGGTTACTTGTAAAAGGAAGCCTTACGCAATGTCCTTGATAAGGACAAAACCATTAATATCAATGTTCAAACATAATTTACACCAGCAGCTAATAGCTGTCTTTTTCTTATCAAAATGTAAGTGAGAGGGTTCTAGCAGTATCGAGTCAGCCCCTGGGAGAAAGAATGACAAATGTAAGCTTGTGGTAGGGGATGGCAAGTGCGATGCGGAGGCTAAGGGTCAAGTAGGACCTGATCAGGGCTGCTCTGAATCAGTGAGGGCCAGGATCCCTTAGCCATATACAGAGGATACAGTCAATCGGGGGCCCAAAGTAAGTGGTACCCTGCCTTTACTTCTGTATTGGCCAGATTGGCCTCGTGTGTCAATGGATTGCTCGACCAACAGCTAGTAACTCGCTTTGTCAAAGTGGTTTCTTGCATAGATGTTCAAGGTGCGCTTTAATGAAAATAGATTAATGCAAAGAGTAGCTAAGCAGCATGAAGGTTGTTGGTGGCCCAATGCCCAAGGGCAGAGGGTGGAGAAGATGAAAGTACGGGATATAGAGATTGGTAAGCCCATCTAAAATGTTTTAGTGTGTTGGTAAAACTCTGGGGCAAGCCATGAAATAGTCACTTATCAGTTTTTGGATGGCGGTAGCGGATTTGAAAAGTGCTGGGCGAGGGAATAGTAGGTCTTCCAGGTTTTTTACATATTAGCCACACCTCGCTAGTGTTTGAGTGTCTGTTCGGGAGAAACATAGTGCTGACACCTCCAAGCATGTATGGATGCTTCTTTTTAAGTAGAGTGGCTTCAGAAGAGATCTCTTGTGGGCGTCAAGGGAAGGACAGCAGCACAAGAGTTGAAGCCATGATTCGATCTTGTAGTTGCATAGTCTGCAGGCCCCCTCCTCTCCAAGAGGGGCCCATTGATTAAGATCAGACATTTGCAGATCTAGGAGGCGCATAAACATGATATTCTAATGGGCCGATTGGTTTAGGCTGTCTGAGAGGTATGGTTGAAACGTCCCTGGTAAATAGGAATCATTCAAGACAGAGAAAATAGTTGAGGTTTTTTCAGGAACCTTTTCCATGCTACTTAGGGGATGGAGTACGATTTTAGCACTGTTTCTTCGATTCATAGAGGTGTTTTGAATTTGTTGGTTCCATGGGTTCTCAGGGCACTCTAAGGTTTCTTTTAGGCAGGCTTTGAGGGTGTTATGCAGGGATTTTAATACCCTTATATAGAATTTTAGGGTATTTGTCTCGCATGTAAGTGATTGTCTCAGAAGGCCCAGGTAGAGTTGTAATCTTGTCCTTCATATATATTTGGGAAGTTGGAGGACTCGTTTGTAGGTCATGTATTGGGCGTTGTCTAGGCTGGAAGACAAGTGGCTTTTATGACCTTTAGTATAGGGACGGCTGAGGCGCTGCACAGGGTCTGGTTAAGGCTTGTTAGGCTGTGTGTTATAGCTCCGGCTCTCTTTAACAGGGTGGCTAGATGAACTAATGGTCTAGAAGACACGCTAAACCACACCCCCAGATAGTTGTGCTTGGGTGTAGTTTTGATTGTGGCGGCTCCAATACTCCAGGTTAAAAATGTCTTTTTTCGGCAGCGACTGAAGATTAGGACTTTGGTCTTGTCTTAATTTTGAGAGAGTTGTATTTTTTATGTTCGTCAAGCCTGCTCAGGGTACATTGGAGCCCGGATTTGGTGTGGTCCATTATGACGATATCGTCAGCATATTGTAAGATGTGCAATTTTGAGAGGCCCAGTTGTGTAGGGAGCATTTTGCTGTGCTCTGAAAATCTCCAGAGATCTGCTGTGCAGAGTTTTAACAGGAGGGGTGCGAGAACGCATCCTTGCTTCAGGCCCTCTGAGGTGGAGATTTTTGTAGAAATGGTCAAAAGGCCAGTTCTCACTGGTACCCATGTATTCTTGTGCAGGTAGATGAGAGCTCCAAGCAAGTCCCCGGAAATCCTCCAGGCGTCTAATTTCCACGAGAGAGTGTTTCAGACCACTTTGCTGAAAGCAGATTTGTAGTCAATATAAAACAACAGTAAAGAGGAAGTTGACTTTTTGAGGCTGCTTGATGACTCAGGATGGCTAGGGTAGTGATGTTGTCTATTGTGGAGGTGGCTACGCAGAATCAAGTTTGGAAATAGGGAAGGATGTTTTTTCCACAACCCATTCTTCCAGAGAGGTGAGGACACATCGAGCATAGAACTTGGACTCTAGATCTAATAAGGCAATGAGTTGGTAGTTGGAAGGAAGGGTAGGGACCCCTTTTTAGAAGATTGGGCATAAAGTCATGCCTCTCTACGAGTCAGGGATCTGTGCTGCAATGTAGACAGGGTTAAAGAGGGGGGGGGTTAGCAACTTAGGCCAGGTTGTCCAGGGCGCATTTGAATGTGATAGCAGGGAGGCCATTGGGGCAAAGGGCTCTGTCCAGAATCTGCGTACCTGGCCTGGTGTGGTCAGAGCGTGGGTTTCCATTGGTGTGTTGTCAATTGTCCCTCTGCTACGTTGATGGGACCTGGGGTTTCACTGCTGTATTGTATATTGACGTGCTGTATCCAGTCTGCCTCCTAGACTGCATTCCCCCTGCAACTGTGGGAGGATCATTGTTTGTTGTTGTGATTCCAAAGGTGGTCCGAGCTTTTGTCCTTTGGCCTGCATTTATTCTTTCCTCCTGTTCATTAAAATTCTTGGCTTCCCATGTTCATTTTTTGTACAGTTTGAGCAGAATGACCACGTTTTTCAAGGACAGTGTGGTGGGATTTTGCTTGTGTGAATTAGTGTCTCTCCTTAATATTCTTCGTGCGTTGACAATGGCCCTATTCTGGGGTTTCCATGGAGGGTTCCTTGGATGTAGGTCAGGGGCACTGGGTCCCTTTAGAAGGCATCTTAACTTGGTTATTAAAACATCCCATCTGTGGGGTAGTTCACAGGGGGGTTGTTAGTGAAGTTCAAGGTTGTGTCTTTGAGCCATTTGCCCACCTTGCCTCAGCCTGAGGCATCCCATTTAACTCTTCTGACTAGAGTGTGAGATTCGGTCCAAGCCGAGTGCCTCACTTCTGTGACTGTGGGGGCTGCTGGGGCTTGTAGGTCCAGTACTGCCAACTGTCAATTATTATTTGTTACCTAGTATGAATGGGCTCTACTAGGAACTCTGAAAGGGCTCAAGAATATCTAGACATAATACATACAGAATACATAAAAATCAACCTTTATGCAGCCTTGGACACGGTCTCAGTTTGAATTGATTTCAGTGTAAATCTTGTGGGTGCATGATGAATTGCAATTCTGAAAACAATTAAACGAGATGAGAGATCTGCCCCAGATAGCGTCTGCCCTCTTTCTAGAGCCTTATGTCATCTTGCTAGAGACTTTCACACCCCCCCATGAATTTGCAAACCATCACTTCCCTTTTGTCTTGAAGGTAGTCACAGGTTAAATTTTTTCTTCTTGAAGGTGCAGCAAGCCTAGGCAAAATGTCAGGGATAGGGTTGTGTACATTGAACACCAATGGTGATTTCTTGCCTGCTCAAGTGGCAACTAAGTACTTGATGTAACTGCTCCTTTTATAAAAAAAACAGGTCACACGTTCCAAACCTTTCAGCAAGGTGGGCTCCACTATTAAAACTGTGGGCCATCAGGGTGCCTACTGAAGGTTTCATTTCTTACTTAACTGCCTAGTTTCATCCACTGGTCATTACCTTGTACATCACTTCATCAGTTAAGGACATGTGGTTTTCAATCCCGCCTCAATCACTAAAGTGAAGGTAGCCCACATCGTGTACTTAAAAGTGGACTAAGTCCTACATTTTTGTGAAGTTCCATGTTGTAGGCGATTAAAATTCATGTTCGAAGCATTAGCTTTGTCCCCTTTTCTGCTTCCGTGCTATAATTTTAGTAGTTTCCAATGGATTATATGGTAAAAACTAATATGACCTGAGGAGAGTTAAAAGAGCTATTCAGAATCACTTGTTAGAACTGTCATTCTTGGAGTAGTCTTCCCCCAAACCTTTTGCCTTCACCCTCCTGTTTTCAGAATTTTGGGCCTATTAGCAAGCAAATGCGATAAATATCGCAAAAGGCGCTTAGCGCGTTTTATTTTATCGTGTCTATCACTGGATCACATCGCACTCTTAGCGGCGTATTATCAACGCTTTGCTAAGATGCGATGTGAAATCCAGCGATAGTGGAATTTAACGGGAGCAATCCTGCGATAATGCAAGTGCGATACCAAAAAGCTTGCTAATAGGCAAGCGTGGACTCAACATAACAATCCACCTCCCATGTTAAAGGTGGTTAAGTAAACAATTTTACAGGCATTAAATAGTTGCGATGAACGGTGCTTAGCGCACCTTAATTCATCGCTTCACGGATATGGCTCCGCATTGATAATAGAGCTAGCGTTCGCGGCATTATTCATTACATTTTAGTGGGGAACACTTACTTTGCATGTCATTAGCTATAAATATCGCTGACATGCAAAGCGGCAAAAAAACGGGTGCTATTGTCAGAAAACTGTCGCTAACAGCTGTTAGCGACAGCTTGCTGATAGGGCGATAAAAATATCGCTGCTTTAGCGGCAAAAAGTGCCGCTAAAGCGGCGATATTGCCCTTGATGATCTGCCCCTTTATTTTTGCTGGCTTTAGGGCTCTGTGCACGTTACCACGACTAAACAGTGCTTAAGTGCTTGAGTTTTCTCCCAAAAATCTGGCACAATTGCTTACACCTGATTGGTATATTTAATTTAGTTACAAGTCCCTAGTATATGGGAATGCATGTACCCAGAGACTATAGGTTAAATACTACTAGTGGACTAACAGCACTCATAGTGTCAGCCACTTTTGTAGCACTTAAAAAATGCCCCAGGCCTGTTCCTGCAGCCTTTAGTGCACATTTAAAACTGCTAATTCGACCTGTTTACCTTCTTTTTTAAAATATATGCATCATCCCAAAGGTAGGCCCTAAACAGCCTATGACAGGGTGCATTGTATTAAAAAAGTGAGACATGGGGAGGCGTGGCCAAGATGGTGGACGGATAGGTCGTACTAATCGGCGGCCCCTCGCTCCTTGTCCTTTCGGCCAGTCAAACTACTGCATTAGACCGCCGGGATACTGCTACAATCAGCCGAACAGCGAGCAACTGATAAGCGGCAGCTCCCGAGGCGTGGACGCCGCGCTGGGGTTCCGATCGGCGCTCCAGAGCAACCTGCAAAGTCTGAGATGTGGCGCGGAGAATTGGTGCCCAGGTCGGGCCGCAATGGCTGCCGCCTTAGAAGCCCCGAGGAAGAGACCCTGAAGCCTCGGCGGCTGAACAGTGAGTACCGGCGATTGAGCAGCTCCGGAGGCGTGCCCCGGTGTGCAGGCATCCGGTCCAATATTCTGGGGTGGCCTGTAGAACGGGGCCGATAGAGCGGGACTCAGGCGCCCGGACTGGGCCGTAGCTGGCGCCGCCTCCGAGGAAGGCGGTGAAGTGGCCTGCAGCCTGCAGTGGCCTGCAGTGCGGGAGCGGCAGAGCGAGGCAAAGGTGCCCAGTACAGGCCGCACCTAACGTCACCCCCTAGGCCGATGCGTGGAGGCCCAACCCGCGGCTGTCGGTGCCAGTGACCAGAAATCGGGTGCACGGCCTACATCAAAGCGGGGGCGATCTGGGGCAGCCCAAAGGGATCGTGAGGAGGAGGGATATTGGCGTCTGAGCCAGACTGAGGCCCCCATCGCCCAAAGAGCAGCAGTGAGGCGCCCCACATGAAGGCGGGTGTGACGCGGCAGCGGCGATCAGATGGAGGGGCCTAGCCCCGCGGCACCACCGAGGGAGACGGGCCGCAGAGCATTGCGGCCTTTGACACGGCCAGGGTCCCCTCCTGGAAATACAAAATTTTTAGAGACAGCTGGGCCTGCTGCTGCTGCTGCCTCCAGATGAGGACACATTGGGCCTAGAGGGGAGGCCTATCACGCTAGCAGTCGCAGGAGAGTGTCCCCAAGCTCAACAGCCCGCCATGCAGAGGGGCCACCACCATCAGCGGGTGGAAGGGGAACAGGGAAGAAAGCCTCAGCGCATCGGCACCAAGGGCCTCAGAGGTATCCGCCCGGTCAGGGATATCGCCTGACGATGGAGCGAGAGAGAGGGCGGATGGCAGATAGAGACACAAGGACAGGCCGATGCTAGGAATATCGGCAGGGAAGGGGGGCACTGGCGGCAGCTTCCCTGGTTCCTTGTGGCCCGGAGGAGGTCGACAGGCCTCACAACAGCTGAAGGTCATCGGAGAGCCCTCAGTCCCAGCTTGGTGTTGCGAGGACGGAATGGAGCAGGAGCCGGTTGAAGCCGGACGCCGTCTGCTGAGGGGGAATCTTTCCAGGCCTGCATTAAGTGTAGGAGGGAGTGACAAGTACCAGGCTGGAGAGATCAGAGCTCGGTGTGAATCCCTGCTGGTTTGCGACCCAGCTATGGCCTCGGTGAGGAAGAAAGGGGAGGGGTCCCTAAAGGAAATGCTCACCAAGGGATCCTTGTCTGGGGAAAAAAAGGGGTAGAACGTCCTCAGCACCGAATTCGCAAGTGGACACGGACGAGGGTGAGGTCCCGATCACCCGCTCTTTCTTGGAATCACTCTTCAACACCCTGCGAGATGATTTCCAGACGCTCAAAAGCGAGGTGGCGGGAGAAGTAAAAGAAATCCACCAGGACGTCGATGCAATAGGTGAACAAGTGGCCGCCATTGAAGATCGTGAGCAAACCAAGGGCGAGGAGATCGAGCAACTTCAGCAGGAGATGCTACGCCTAAGAGACCAACAACTTGACTTGCAGGCTCACGCAGAGGACCTCAAAAACTGCTCGAGGTGGAATAACACCCACGTTCGAGGGGTCCCTTCCAATGCAGAGGGGGCTGACAAGGCTCAATACCTCCAGGGGCTGTTCAGGGGACATTCTGGGAGAGCCACAGGACTTTGAAATCCGCATTGACCGAGCACACCGCTTGGGCCTAGCGAGACGTGCCCCCGCTCCTCCACCGGACATACTTGCTTTTCTTCCGGATTTTCCCCTCAAAGAGCACATCCTACGAAAGGCCAGGTCGAAGCAACCACTCAAATACCAAGGACACTCTATAGCACTATACCAGGATGTGGCCTCCATCACGCTGCAGAAGAGGAAGGAGTTTAGAGGTGTGACCGCATACCTGAGAGACCAGGGAGCTGCCTATTCTTGGGATCACCCTTTTTGCCTGATATTCAAGTGGAATGGTAAACTAAACCAGGTCCGGTCCCTCCAGGAAGAGGCACCCACCCGTACGCGGAAGTCATCAGGTGAAAAATTACGGAGACATTCGCCCACTTCCAGTCTGGGCCAGGACCCTAACACTATGGCGCAGGAGAGACGGGCGGCCCTAGAATCAGTCATCAAGGATACAGCTTTGCCAGACGACCCTTAACTCTGAAAGGGGCAATGAGTTGCATTGAAATTGAGCTGACCGGGGGCAGGCTGCCGAGGGTGGGGAGCCTGAGATACTTGGACCACATCCTTCTAATTTCCTCATGCCTGTATCCTTGGGTTGCGGGCAATGGACAATGTTGGGACCATGGGGTTTTCCAGTTGGGGCTAGGGAGGGGGAGGGAACTGGGGTCTCACAATCTTGGGTAAAACAAGTGGGAAGGAGGGCAGAGGGTGGTGGAGAATGAGCCAGAGCTGGGGTGGGCACAGGTGGTTGGGGGGGGGGAGAAAGCGTTTGATTGCTTGTTGGGTCTGGTTGGGGTTAGGGAGGAGGGGACAGGGGAATTGGTGTGCTAACTAGGGCAGGGACCGAGCAAGAATCCTGTAAGGGCTTTAGCAGTTACAACAGATTGGAACCACGACTGCCTCATGTCGCGCTCCACACTTCAGATACTCACCTTTAATGTGAAAGGGCTGAACAACCCCATTAAAAGGAGAGCTATCCTACCTAGAGAATTCAGGAGCGGAGGAATGCCTATTGCAGGAGACCCATCTCCTCCCCAAGGACTGGCACCGGATGAGGTCCCGAGCTTTCCCCCACCAGCTCTACTCCTCTACACCTGATAAGAAAGCGGGGGTGGCCATACTGCTTGCTAGGTCATTCCGGGGTTCAGTGGGCCACAAGGTGGCAGACGTAAAAGGACATCTCCTGGCCTACCAACTCTGGGTGGGGGTGCTCCCCTGGTGGTGGGTTCCCTGTATGCCCCCAACTCAGGACAAGAAAAATTCCTCACGACCACCCTATCGGAAGTTCTCCGCACACAAGTCAGGAGGGTGGTGGTTGGAGGGGACATTAACCTGGTTATGGATGCGGAGAAAGATAGATCTGGCCAACGATATGGCCAAACGGGCGCACTCTCCAAAACGTGGAGGGAATGGGTGAGAGACAGAGGGTTAGTAGACATATGGCGGGTGGCTCATCCTCAAACCTTACAATTTTCCTTCTACTCCAATGCACACCACACATACACCAGACTAGATCACTTAATAGGCTCCATGGAACTGAACGCGTTGGTAGATACAGTGAACATTACTCCAGTAGCGTTATCCAATCACGACGCAGTGATGTTGACTCTTAACATACCCCGACATGCAGGCCACCAGGGACGTGGTGACTTAGGGAGAACCTGCTCCATAGAGCGGGAGTTCCACAGCAACTTCACAAATGCATCACTGAGTACCTAGAGACGAACAACACTCCGGACACTCCCCTTCCTGCACTCTTGAGAGCCCTCAAAGCTGTATTACGAGGCGAGCTCATTGCCATTTCTGCTGCTGAAGCCAGAGATCATAAGGAAAAAAGGGAACTCCTCACAGCACAAGTGCTAGAATTAGAAAGGGTACACAGTCGGACGGGCGCCCAGGGTGTGGCGGCAACTGAAAGCAGTGAGGGCACTCTTAGACCTGGCACCATTGGCGTGGGTCACCCTCCCATTTTTGTCTGTGCCTCAATGTATTTTTGTGCTGGTGTTAGCTGCTCAGGGCCCTGTGCCACTGCCATCCAGTGCCACAGGGCAAGTGCTCCCTATGGGAAAATGTATTATGTGAATTGACTTCCATGTTTGGCTTATTTGGTTTACTATCAGTCCCTAGTAGAGTGCACCAGGGGTGCCAAGGGCTTGTATATCCAAATGCTGCTAGTGGGCTTGCAGCACTGGTTGTGCCACCCACAGAAGCAGCCTGGTAAAATGTGTCTAAGGTCTGCCATTGCAGAACCTGCATGCAGTCTGGTACTGTCATGCTGGCTGGGCAAGTGTCCCCACTTGCCAGTCCCTAAACCTTCCCTTACCTTCATGTTAGTCACCCCTATGGTAGGCCCTAGGGCAGGGTGCATTGTAAGGATAAGGTAGGACATGCCCTGAAGAGTGTGGCATGTCCTAATAGTGAATTACAGCCATTTTCGTTTTTCACTATTGTAAGGCTACCTGCTCTCCATAGGCCAGAATGGGCTGCTAGATTATAACACTCTATAATCCTAGCAGGCTCAGGAAGCATGGTAGAAATTCATGTTTAGTATGCCTGAACTCAGAATAATAAAATACATCTTTTAGTAAAGTTTATTTTAATATCCTGTGTTTGCAAATGCTACTTTTAGAAAGTTAGCATTTGCTTGCCTAAACCATTTCAGTCCGCCTCTTCTGGGAGGGGCTATCTTCTTTGTGTGTAGCTTGAGTGACAGGGCTGGGAAGTTCCAGGAGACAGGCTGAGGCTGCCAGGTGGTGAATAGAGAGATTACACCAGGATGGGTGGGAGGAGTGCACCTTGACTCTGAATAGGGCTGTGCTTTGCCACCACAATGCTGGCTGCAACCCCTGGGGAGCATCTGATGTCTCTGCCCTGCCTGCTGAAAGAAGAAGCCAGAGTCCCAACAACAAAGTGCTCCTCACTGAAAAGAACTGGGCGGGGATTAGGCTAAGGCCCCCCTGGCCTGTAAAGACAAAAGAAACTTGGTATAAATGTAGGAGCCCTGCTCCAAAGAAAAAAGATCCTGATTGAACCACGAAGAAACTCTGCCTGACTAGAAGGACCTGGAAGAAGCTGAAGGAGGAGTAACTTTCCCTAACCTGGGGGATTGGCCTGCAGTGGGTGCCTTGCTGAGAAAGGAAAGGACTAAAAGAGACTTTGCAACTTTGTTTTCAACAATCTCCAAGGGCTTGGAAGAGAACTTGCCCCCTGGACTGAGTCCCAGGACCATTGGACTCATCTGCCTTCCAAAATTGAGTTGCCTGGACAATTCTTGCTGGTTTCCTGCTGGATTTGGCCCCCAGAACAACCCGGACCCCATCCGCCGCGAAGCCGTGTCTTTGCCGCCCGGCACCGTGTGTCTACGCGGATTTAAAAGCGTTAGTACGCACTGTATCCCTCCCGGCCGCATCGCACCTAACCTTCCCCGCCGATTCGAGTCGTACAGCCGTGGCTGCCTAATCCTGTACACCTCGGACACAAGCTTCGTTGTCCCGCAGGTACGGTCCGTACGCTGCTAAACGTACTGCACCGTGCCGTGCTCAGAGCCGAGAAGCCGCATCACACAGATCCTCCCCGTACGCTGTACGGCTCGCCGAGAAGTGTCGCCGCCTACCCGCACCGAAGGTACGGATCAACCGCCGAACGCCACGGACTCTGCAAGCCAATCCGGGCCATCCGCCACGTATCCCTGAAGGTCCCGTATCAACGCCGCGTACCGACGCCACGCCACGACCCGACCAGCATCCGAATACGCTGCCGAGCTACGACCCGGACCCATCGACTTGTCCCGCACTGTCCGTCGCGGACCCTACGAAACCAAGGTACTTTGTTCTGTTCGCACCGCAGCGTGCACGTCACGGACCCCGGAGTCCGCAACGATTGTTAGACTCATACTTTTTGTTTTTAATGCCAACGAGTAGCACATCCAGGTACGAACCGTACAGAGCCTTGAAAGAAGCGTATTTATGTAAAAGAAGCGTAATTAACTAAAAGAAGCCTATTTTTGTGTTTTAAGCCTTTCTACAAGAACATTGAACTTTAAAATAATACTGTGGTCATTTTTATTCGTTATTCAGGTCTTGTGCTAAGCCTTATATAAAGAAAACAATTTTTATACAACCTTGACTGGTGTCCATTTGTGGCGTGTCATTGTATTACTGTATGCGTTCACAAATGCTTAACCTATGACGCCCTGAGAATAGTCTTGACTGCTTGCGCCACACTACCTAAAGGGTGAGCAGGGGTTATTTGAAAGGGTGATCCCCCTTACCCTGACTTAGTAAGAGTCCCTGCTTGTCACAAGTGCATACCTGTGCCAACCAGAGATTCCCAATTCTAACAGGCACAATTGTCAAGCCTTGACTTAGACAGGGCCGAATACGCGGCCCTCCAGCTCAAGCACTCCTACTATATAGGGGGGAGACAAAACAGGGCGTCTTTTGGCAAGTAAACTCAGAGCCCGTACCCAACATCTCAGCTTTTCAGAACTCTAAGGGGTAGACGGTCGAAGGTGATGATGAGATCACAGAAATTTTCCGAGACTTCTATTTCACGTTGTATGGTAAAGATCCGCAACCTAGCGCCGAACGGGAGGCTTATCTACAGAGGACGGCCACAACGGCCCTGAACGAGACGGGGGTGGACGCTCTTGAAGCACCTATCAGGATTGAAGAGGTGATAGGGGCGATTTCACACCTCAAACCTTTGAAAGAACCGGGCCTGGACGACCTTTCAGCTGGGTTCTACAAATTCTTCTGCCCACTTCTTGCCCTGATCCCGACGCTGCTTTTTAACTCCTTTTGCGGGCCTGGAACAATCCCCCCTGATATGTTAGCCACTTATATCGTGGTCATTCCTAAACCTGGGAAGGACGCGACCTAATGTGGCTCATATCGCCCGATTTCCTTACTTAATCTGGATCTACAGTTGTTTACGGGGATCCTCGCGGCCAGACTGGGCCCACGTATGCCCGGTATCATCAAACCGGATCAGTCTGGCTTTATTCACAATCATCAGAGTAGCGATAATACCAAACGCATCCTGCACCTTATCTACAAAGCCAACCGCACAAAGATGCACGCCCTCCTGTTGTCAGTCGATGCTGAAAAGGCATTTGAAAGAGTAGATTGGGGTTTCCTAGATAAAACGTTGGTTCATTTTGGCTATGGGGACCAGTTTCGGCCCTGAGTGGCGAGCTGCTATGATAGGCCAAAGGCAACAATCAGGGTAAATGGAACGACCTCACGGCCGTTTGAGATCTGGAGGGGCACGAGACAGGGGTGTCCGTTGTCACCCCTTCTCTTCGCACTCTATGTGGCGCCCCTAGCCCAAAGGATTAGGGACAACCCTGATATCTTGGGCATCCCATTTGGCGGAGAGAGACATTCGGTGAGTCTGTATGCCGATGACATCTTTGCAACCTTGGAGTCCCCGGAGCAATCCGTCCCAGCATTTCTGCGTGTATTGACCTCCTTTGGCCGGGTCAATGTGGGAAAATCCATGGTCCTGTCCCTAGGCCGAAACGTGGACCTATCTAAGGAAGGCCAAACGTCCTATGGAGAACTCCAGACTTGGGGTATAATTGCCTATCTGGGGCTAGACTTAGCCCACTCTACTGCGTGGACAATCACACATAAATACTCCAAACTCCTCTCCCAGATCACGAAGGCCCTTAGGCAATGGCAAAACATTCCTTGTCGCTACTCGGCCGCATACCAGCCATAAAAATGTCCATCTTACCCAAAGCACTTTATGCGTTTCAGACTTTACCGGCCTGGCCACCACCTGGGACACTCAACAAAATACAGCAGGCAGTGCAACAGTTCGTCTGGGCCGGGGCGCGCCCTCGTATGCGCAGGGACCTCTCCCACAGACCTCTGGATGAGGGAGGGCTGGGTATTCTGAATTTCCTGGAATACTTCAGGGCGACGCAACTTAGGTACATGGTGGAGTGGAGCAGACTGAAGTTGGAAAAGCGATGGCTATTCCAGGACCAGGCTCTCGCAAAACTCTCTCTGTGGAAAGTGCCCTTCTTGAAGAGGCGAGACAGACCACCAAATCTCTACGGTTTGCCTATCACGAACACAGTGCTACGTGTATGGGACGCATTTGCGGTCAGACGGGGACTCACGTCCTTCCCCTCCCCGTTGACACCCCTATTTGACAACCCGGAGTTTACACAAGGGCTAGAGGAGAAGGCTTTCCCGCAGTGGCGTGTCACCGACTGCCGGTCAGCAGGACATCTCTTTGACCTAGAGAGGTTTCTTCAGTTCATGGAAGTGAAACAATCCTACGCTATACCAGAATCAAATCGATTCCAGTACTTTCCACTGCATCACTGGCTCCTCCACCCCGACGTGCGTCCATCAGTGAGCAGGAAACTCACGAAATACGAGAAATGGCTCATAGCAAAACACTCCAACAAGAAAATGATCTCTGAACTATACAATATGCTTCAACCGCCGAACCTTTCTTTGCCCTTAGCGGGACAAAAAAGTTGGGCTCGGGAACTGAGGAGGGACCCGACTGAGAAGGAATGGCGTGATATCTATTTCAGAGCCAATCACACAGCCCGTAACACGGCCAGTAGGGAAGCAGCAGTCAAGTGGCCACATACTGGTACCTGACCCCGACCAGGCTGAATAAAGGAAATCCAGACCGTAGCCCGACATGCTGGCGTGGCTGCGATGAAGAGGGTACATTAACACACCTACACTGGGACTGCAAGGACTTGACGGAGAACTGGGCCGCTATCCTCGATGACTATGACAGACAACTCAACACCGAAATCCCACGCTTCCCTGCCTACACAATACTGGGGCTCCCTAACCCAATCACATATCCACTGCAATCCATCCGGGGGAAACAGATGGGTCTAGTGCTAGGTGCAGCTGTCCAACACATCCTCTCTCTGGGGAACAAGAACCCGACCGACACACATGGGCTGGTTGCATAAATTATGGTACATCTTAGGCATGGAACGAATTCAAGCTTCTCTTACGAACTCAACAGACACATTCGGGGCTACCTGGCGTCCCTTAGTGTCCCTACTGGCACTGGAAATGAACAAGGTGACCTGTCCGAAATACCTTCGCCTTCTCCGCTTACAGAGGCTCAGTCCACGTCTGATGCCACATGACCTGCTGTCCAACAATGACTCCATAGATAGGGCCCTCTTGGGGTGTATTTTTAGCACACCGGTTCAGGGGGAGGGAAGGGGGCGGAGTTTAGGGGTAGTTAGACTTTTTGTACTGCTGGATAGGGCCTGCCCCATCTCTTGCCATGCCAGCGACTGTCCCCCTGATCGCACCACCGGAACATTTTGGTGCTCCTACAGGGCCAGCCTGGAGGGAGGGGAACTGCTTTGAAAACGAGATGTGGAACTGCCTGATGCATGCAATGTACTTTTTCTTGTGCTCGAAAGTCAATAAAACAAAGTTAACCATAAAAAGTGACACATGTGCTTGTAAGTTTTACAGTCCTTGTAGTGAAAAACACCTACATTTGTTCAATTCTGTAAGACCTATCTCTCTCATTGGCTAAAATTGGGTTATCTTATTACATTTAATAAGTGCTAACATTTGATTGGGAACACATAGGAAAGTCAAAATTGGACGCTAATGATTTGTAATTTAAATTGGTCTTTAATGCTAATGTCCGATTTTAAGTCACAATTCTGAAAGTACCACTTTCCTAACCATTCGGTGACTGCACCTGTGTCCTGGGTCACATGATAATGAATAGCATGGCAGTTGGCCTCTGTTCCTCCCAGACAGTTAAACAAACAGGGACTAGTTGTTGGCAGAATGGGGCATCCTGCCAGGGTGAGTGGGGTAGAGCTGTTCCCTGCTCCAATTGCATTTCAAAGGGCTTCCTTCATCACACACACAAAGGGACATGATACCAATCTTTTGTCACCCCAGACTACTTGGCACCTTGACAAGGGAAGGGAATAATTTTCCAGAACCAGATGTGGTGCGAGTCAGAAAGTCACCCCCACTTTTAAAGGCTGGCACCAGGTATGAAAATTGGACCTCTAGAGCCACTATTCAGTACGCCCCTGGACCTGTGGACACTAACGAAGAAGGAATGCCTTGTTCCCCAGAGGACTGCCCTGCTGCTACCAGGGGACTGTCCAGCTGATATCCAGAAGAATTCCTTGTTCACCAGAGGACCGCTCTTTTGGCTTGCCTTCTGTGGTCCCTCAAAACAAAGACTGGACCTACACCCTTCATCCCAGGGTAACCTAAGTGACTCCAAGAGTCAGTTGGCTGACCTCCTGTTCTGAGCTACAGAACACAAGCTCCAGAAGCCTACTGACCTCTTCTAGGGTGAATCCCTGATCCCCAAAAGGTGCCTGCCCAGTTCCTTGACCCTTGGTTGGCATCAGAGTGAACTCCCTTGCATGAAAATGAGAAATCCTGAAGTCTTGGGCTCTCCGCGACTGTGAACTGGCTTGTTCATGCTAAGATTCTGTCACCCAAAACGACTGCCAATGCGAAGCTCTAGCGAACCTGACTCCACGCACAACAGTGACCACCAGTATCAACCAGCAACACGAGATCTGCACTCTGTGCTACAGCAATGACAGCCTGAGGTGACTGCCAATGCAAAGCTACAGCAATAACTTTCTTCGACGCCTGATTACATCTTCACACGACAGTGAAGACCATCCATGACAATCCATGACAATCCCTGCTCTTTGTGGCCTCCTCCATCCCAAATTGGAGATTTTAAGACAGACTTTAAGAAGGTACATTTTTCAGCTGGACCAACCTGGTCCTTATATCCAGCCTGTGCTCCATCACGGTTGGCATGAACCTTTGACTTCCCCCTGGTCTACACAGCCAGATGACCATGATTGGCGCTTTTTGGTTTGAGGTGCTATATCTACCTAAAAGTTACATAAATTGCATATCTTTGGTTATATTGATGGGATATTTGTAGTTCTTGTATCATGTTATTTATTAGAATTTAATCTATTTTTCTAAATTGATTTGGGATTTTTCTTGTGTTTTCACTTTAATACTGTTTGTGTGCAGCATAAATACTTAATAGTCCTCCAATTTAAGACCGACTGCGGTTTGTGCCGAGCTAACAGAAGGCTGAGCTCAGGTTAATTTTGTAACTTTTGTGGTTCACCCTCTACAAGGATTGCAGTTGTTGCTTGAGAAGGTTTTTCACCCCGTGCCAACCAGAAACCCATTTTCTTACAGCACCAATAATGCAATCATGCTCACATATTTTATGTTATATGCTCTAGGAACCCACTGGTTTAGGTTGGCCGGAGGTGGAGAACTTGTAGGTATACTCCACATTTTGTTTAGGTTGACATATTGGTTGCCTTGTCAGAAATGACCTTGAGGAAACAGATCCCCGTCAGAGCTCAAATTATAATTTAGCACTCATGCTGCTGAATGGGTACAACTTTAGGATATGTTGTAGTATGGCTCACTACAGCAAGTATATATTTTATGTTTGAAGCTAGTATTAGGTTGGAGTATCTAACTATGTCCATCCCTGGTAGGTCTGTATATAACATTTATTATATGAGCGCAATCTCTCATAGAACCCAATTGTTGGGCACTTGATCCCTTGGGTAATTTACGCGCCATGTGGACTGAGCTTGCAAAGTTCATGAGGGAAAAGTAGGCAAGATCATTCATACTTGCAACAGTCATGATTTCCATGGCCATATCCATCCTCACTTAGCCTATGTAAAAATCAACATTTTCGTTGAACTTGCATGGATTAGCAATTACAAAACAAACAATGTAACTTCACAAATCCCTAATAATTCTTACCCATGCAAAAGACACTACCACAATTCTTTGGGAATCTTTATCTGATCTTCTGACTTCTTTCTATATTTACCAGTTCATTAGGATCAGACCAGTCAATATGAGGAGACAGCCTATAGAGATTATTTTTCAAACCAAGGTGCACAGTGATAGAAACCCCATGTGCTACATGTACCAGGAATCCATAATGGTATTTAGGCATGACTAGCCTCTTACCAGTCTATTCCAGTGAGTCTTAGAATCGAATTAATGAGCACGGCTTGACAAAAGAATTTAAAGCACCCAGTTAGTTTTCCTTTGGATTGTACCAGGTGATAACTAGGACAGTTTGCATGAGCCATGAAAATACAGCCTAGTTCTGCAAGGAGATTTATAAGCATTAAGAGAGCACTAAGGACAGACAACGGGTTTAGGAAATTGGGTTACTGGTTGCGGGGAGGTGAAACTCTACTGAAGCAGCAACAATTCGTCACAAACAAACCCCAATTTAACCTGTGCTCAATCCTCCGGTAGCTTGGCACAAAGCAGTTAGGCTTAACTTAGAGGCAATGTGTAAAGTATTTATTCCACAATTTAAACCGTAATAAAGTGAAAGCATAACACAAGAAAAATCCCATACCATTTTTTAAGAAATAGAGTACCATCTAATAAGTTATTTTACACCAAAATGACAAAAATCCTGTCAGTAGAGCCGGACATATGCAACTTCAAAGATTTCAAGTAAGTACAGCACCTAAATGCACAAAGCGCCACTTGCAGTTATCGGCTTGTGCGAGACCGGGTGAAAGTCATACGTTCAGGCTGACAGCAATGGAGTGCGGGCACAAGAACCAGGTAAGTCCAGCTTAATTACCTTACAAAATCCAGTGGGAAGAATTTCATTCACAGTGAAGGAGGCAGCAAGCAAAGCAACATGGATGGTCCGCGCAGTAGTATGAAGATCATGTTGGGCATCGGAGATGGTCGTTGCAAAATGTTTGCATTTGTGGTCACTGTGGGCTGTTGATGCTGTAGCGCGAAGTGCAGAACTCACGTGGCTGGTTGTTGTTGGGAGTCACTGTAGCGTGAAGAGTCCACTGAAACTTCGTGCTAGCAGTTGGTTTGGGTGGCAAGATCTGTCTGGATGTCATCTTCCCTATTCACAGTTGTGAAGAGCCCAAAACTAACAGGGTTTCTCTGTTTCCTGAAGGGGAAGCTCAACTGATGCCACACCAAGGACCCAGGACCTGAGGGGAACCTTTTGGAGCTCAGACACTCAAACCAGCAAAGGCCAGGAGGTATCAGGCAGGTTCAGTTGCACGTTATTGTTCAGATCCAGGCAGAAGGTCAGATGGGCAGTTGCAGAGAGATCACTGGAGCTTTTTATGTCCCAGTAGCTCAGAACAATAAATCAGTCAGCTGAATCTTGGAGTCATTTCAGACTGGAATGAAGTGTGCATGCAGAGCAAGCCTCATACAGCAATGCAGCAGAGAATCCTTCTTCTGTAGTATCCAGGTGTGTACTGAAGAGTTGGATCTGAGAATCTAATATTTATACTTGGAGCCATCTTTGAAGTAGGAGAAGTTTCTAGAGGTTTCCACCTACAGAGGTGTTTGGAATTTCCTGCCTCCCTCCACTGGCCCCAGCTTGTCTGACTGGTGTGAAACACTTTGTGAATATGCTGAGCCTTTGTGATGTGGAAGTACAGTATGTGACATCTTTGCCCCATTATGTCAGAGATGGCGTATCCTGCAAACACCTGTTTCCCCTTTGTCTCACTGTCTGGGAGCAAAGCACAAAGACCAGCTGTCAGCTACACATAGTCATTTGACCCAGGATGCAGGCTGCAGGCACCAAATGGTTAGGACAAGAAAATATCAACTTACTGACAGTGGCATGTTCAGAATAGTAACTTAAAATCTGACTCTACTAAGGAGGCTTCTAATTACAATTCTTAAGAGACCAAGCATGGCATTTCTATTTGCTCCCAATTGAAAGTTCTCACTTATTAAATGTAATAAGGTAACTGCCAGAAATGGAGGTCTATAGTTGGCAGGTTGTTACCTTGTCCAAGTAGGGACCCTTCTTCCTAGCCAGGATAAGGTATTTACACCTCTAAAATAACCCCTGCTCACTCCCTTGGTACGAGCAGTCAGGCTTATCTCAGATGCAGTGTGTAAAGCATTTGCACACTACATACAGTAACCCAGTGAAATTATTACAAAAGGACAACACACTAGTTTCAGAAAAATAGCCAATATTTATCTTTGTAAAACAAGACCAAAACGATACAAATCCTGGATGGAGTTATTCAAAAATATGAACAAGCCAAAAATAGACTTAAAGCAGTTGCTTGAAGTCAATACCTCTGTCAGGGCTATCATGGCATCGTGAACAAACAAATCCAACAGTTATGGCCGACAGCAGTGTCATGGGGTAGCTACGGTGTCGGGGATACCCACAAAACAGTACCTTCGTAATTGCAGTGTGTTGGGGACATCGCGATGAGCTCTGAAGTGCTGGTCTCGGCAGGCTTTGGTTCCGGAGGTTGGTGCAGGAGTCTTTGGGCCCTTGAAGTCACGTGCATTGCAGATCGAATTCCATGTGGTTGAAGGCAGGAGCGCCAGCGTTGGCGGGCGTCGGGGCTGCGATGCGAAGTGCAGCGGTACAGCTTGCAGTGCCCTCAGGTCATGGCGCATGCAGCGGCTCAGTGATGGCATCCAGAGGCGTAGCTGAGACCAGGGCTGCGGTGCGAAGTGAGATGATGTTCATCCAGTGCTGGCAGGTCACAGTGCAAGTAGGGTCGTCGTCATTGCTGAAGCGATGTTGTCAGCTGACGAACGGGAGTTGATGGTGCTGGGGTTGGTAGGCCAAGGCTACGTTGTGGGATGGGGCGATGTTTAACTTATGAGCAGTGTCCCCAAACCATGGTGCAGGCAGTGGCGTTGGTGCAGGCAGTGGCGTTGATGTCGGCATGGATCGGCGTCATCAGGGAAACCAGGGCGGCAGTGTGAAGTACAGTACCCACAGGTCACGTTGCAAGCAGCGGCTCGGTGGCAGCTTCGGTCGTCGTCATCAGTGAGACCAGGGTAGCGGTGTGAGATGTGGCAGTGCCTTCTCCAATGCCTTCAGGTCACAGAGCTCGCAGCGGCGTTGTTGATGGAGTTGGGTTGCTTTATCTTCTGTTGCAGTACAAAATACACAGTTCCTGGTGCTGGTAGCAGATGAACTTAAAGTATTTGCTGTCCTTGAGACTTCTTGAACAGGGGGCAAACTCTACCTCAAGCCCTTGGAGAAACTTAGGAATATAAGGTGCAGAAAATCCAGTCCTTCCACTGCCCAAGACAGAAGCAGCCATTGCGGGCCAATAAGGCAAAGCACACAGCAAAGTGGTAGTCTCTCCTCACAGCTCCTCCAGCTCTTCTTATGGGCAGGTTGCTTGATCCAAAAGACTTCTAAAGTTCTGGTGTCAGGGCCCCAATGTTTATTCCAGATTTCCCTTTGAAGTTGGTACAAAGTTTCACTGACATTCGTAAACCAGTTCTGCCTGGCTCAGACCTGGTTCACACTGGGAAGAGGAGACAGCTTTGTGGAAGGCAGCCACAGTCTATTCAGGTGCAAGTGACAACTCCTTCCACTACTCTAAATGCATCCAGATCTATTCAGCCTGGCTAGGAGTCATCCGGGAAAGGCAGGACACACCTCAGCTCCCCCCTTATGTATCTCTAGTGTGAATGTATATCCCCTGCTCCTGTCACTCTGAACCCACACGGGGAATGCACAAATGGCAGAGGCACACAGGATGGTTGAGCAAGAAAATACCCACCTTCTAAGAGTTTAAGACATCAAGGGGTTGGGCTCTTAACGTCCGATTGGTTGTGCCACTTCAAAATGCACAAATAACACAGATGCCAAACCTGATACTCTTTCAAATACCACACGTAATTACAAACGTTTTAATCAATAACAACAGTTGCTAACAAGTATATATTGCCCACAGTTCATTTATTTTGATAAACCTTTTTGTCACACACAGAGAACCAAACAAAAATTATTGATAGTATTTGTTTCTCCCACCCACAATAATACATACATGACAATAAAATGATATCACATTGAACAAACAAAACACCATATATTTAACACATCAGTACAACAATTCTTATTTCAACATAAACTGAATCCATCAAAACATCCGTTCATTTTTTTTTATACACAATTGTGAGCTACCTCACAGGGCAAATACATTATACCCCTAAATAATTCTAAAGTTAAATCAAAATCTCCCTAATTTTCTAAATGTCGGATCCCTGTCAGAACATAACTGAACACCAGGTACATATTTCCAATCATTCTCTTTAAACAATCCTTGGGTTAAACCAATATTCTGAAATGCACAACAATTTTTAATTTGCAACAGTACATCCACTAAAAATAGTCGACGCATTTCGAACCCCTGTTCCGCCATAATGGGCTTCTCCTCAGGACATAGAACTGATCTCCACTCTACAAAAAAGACATACAAAATACAATAGATATTTAGAATAAAAATATTCAGGAGAAAAGAAATCGCTTACATCCTTATATTTATACAATCCTTACTCAGAAAATTACCTCAAGTGCCTCGTAGTGCAGGTTCAATATCCTTAATTTGGGTCAGAAATGACACTTCAACTAAAATGGCCCAAATACTTACTAGAACTCAGGGCAAAGCCATTCTAAATCATCACTCACAGTCACCACATGACCTTCAATTCAGTACACAATCCGGGTTCGCAACTGTAAAAAATTATAATAAAAAACAGTTTAATGTTGCCAACTGTACCGGTATTTCAGCGACCAGCATATCAGCCGCAGTGGAACAAGAGCTACATATCATTCATGGATGCTGCATCTACCACAATTCAAAGGCATTATTAAAGAACCAGCACAATATGAATCCAAAGATTTGTGCCGCTCCACATGCGCGTTAATCGAAAGATAAACTATTGCGGCTCGGGCACCATCCTGCTGCTGTGGCAATGCGGAACTTTACTGCTTTGCATTGCCACTCATATTCGTTCATGTGTAAACAACTCCAAACAAAGAGGAAATAACTCTTACCAGCCGTTTCGTTAGTACCACTTGCTCACATTGCCCCAACGAGCTGTGCTCCCCATCGGTATGTGCTCCCCCTACGTCATAGAGGAGCTTACAAATACAGCATAAACCTAACTAAGCTGTGCTCCCCCCATTGGTATGTGGCCCCCCTACGTCATAGGGGAGTTTACAAATACAGCATAAACCTAACTATATGTGTTCCCCCGTCGGTTTGTGCTCCCCCCAGGGCTTACAAATGGAGCTAATACCTTGCTTGTCGGTGCCTGGCCGTATGTCTATGCCTCCCCTAAAGCGCTGCAGCTATTTTACCTACCTGACCGAAAACTGTTATGGCATGGGTAAAGCGGTCAAACAAATACTTTAAGCAATACTTTTGAATATATTTTGATATGTAGCATATGCATAAGGCATTGGAAAGTGTTTGTTTTCTCAAAATCTTTGGTATTTAAAGTATTTTTAGATTTTGAAAAAATAAGTTTTTTTGTTTGAATAATGCCATAATTTTGCAAAATATGTATATATTTATACCTAAATATAATAGGGCCTTTCCCCACCCCCCTGTGCTCTTCCTTATTTTTTTTATTTTTGTGTTATTTCGCACTTACGCCCTTGTAACTTTTTGTCCACATAAGGTATCAATGTTAAATGTGTCCCCTTTTTCCCAACAACCTGAGTATTCGAAAGGTACCCAGGGTTTTTTTAATTCACCTGGAAGGGACCCATACATTTTCTAAATATTTTAATGTTTTGCCTTTTTAAATAAAAAACTTCTGCATTAGAAAGCGTCTGGTGTGTTTCCTGTAAATGGCATCAACAATGTGTTTGTGGTGATAAAGGGCCATATATAGGAAGCCAAATTGCGATTGCAAATGCTGAAATTTGCAGAATTTCAGCGTTTGCGATCGCATTTTCGGCAGTGTGCTATGTAGCACACAAAAACCCACATGCAGAATAAGGAATTGCAAAATTTGTGATTTCTTATTTTGCGAATGCATTTAAGGAATCCCAAATTGCGATTCCTTAAATGCAATGCAGGAAGCACCCAAGTTGTGCGATTTTGGCTTATGGAATCGCAATTTACCACCAACTTCAGGTTGGTGGTAATTTGCGAATTCTTTGAAAAATGCACTTTTTGGCATTTTTCAAAGTGCCATGTGGCGCACATACATGCCCTTAGCGCATGTATGTGCGCCACATGTGCACACATGTTTATTTCAGGGGTGCAAAAGGGTGTCCTATTGACACCCTTGCAACCTTGAAATTGCATTCTCAATTTGAGATTCTCAAATTGAGAATCGCAAATTGAGAATGTCTTTCTATTCATTCTTATGGGCCTTCTAGCCCATAGGAATGAATGGCAAGGTATTCCTTATTTGCGCATCTCAATTTGCGATTCGCAAATAAGGAATAGGTGGGATTCGCAAAATATTTTGCTAATCCTACCTACATTGCATTTTGTGATTCTCTAATTGCGATTCCCTAAAAATCGCAATTTGAGAATCGCAAAACACGTTATACCTACATATGGCCCAAAATCACCATCATCTCTGATTTCAGGGGCAAGTAAACTTCTGACAGTAATCAAAATTTTCTTTGAAGTTTTTAAATTTTACTGTGTTAGGAATGGGTTTCAAAACAAAAATGGAGCCCCGAAAACTAGACAAAATTATGAATTAAGTAATGGGGACATTTCTACATCCTTTAATGATTTCCTATACAAATTTACATTTGATAATAGAAAATATTGCACTAATGTAGAAAAAAAAATAGCCAATTGTGTCAACGTTGTCACCTGTAATGTAAAGTATGCCAAATAATATAACATTTCAATCTGCATAACCCTTCTTTTTTTGGGATATGTAGGATTTATAGGTTCACCAAGAACCCGCGGAACACAGATTTAAAAAATGAGCTGCATCTTGTACTTGTTTTTCATTGTGTACTGTGTTTATCGCAATTCATTTGGTAAATATAAACAGATAAATATAGGTACAAAAGAAAGCCAAATATTTCTTAAACAAAATATAGATTTTAGAAGCAGTGTGTTTTGCACATCTCCTGTAAGCAGCACCCGCCGCAAAGCCAAAGTGGCATGTCGTGCATTGCCATGCACAACGTAGCAGGCACCTCTTGGTGCCTGCCACCTTCTAGATGACAATGAGGGGGGTACCATAGGTAGCCCCCAAGTGCAGCCCCCCCACCCCTCAAACCTCCAGGCCCCCAAAGCAATTACCGCCAGCCTTTCCATGGCGGTGAAGCCGCCATGGAAAGGTCTTCTAATTACACCATCCTAATATGGATGCTGGTGCCTGCTAGGCACCTCCACAATATTAGGGGCCAATTCTGCCCAGTTGGCATTTGGAATGATTGCCGGACGGTGGAAAAGTGGCAGACGCACTTTGCATCCGCTGGGAACCCCCCGCCATTGTAATATGACGGGTGGTTTCAGTCGTCACGATGTGGTGGTGGTCGCCACTGCAGGCTCGGCGGTGTCGAACGTTACGACATACTAATGAGCCCCCAAGTGAAATCCAGTATGGGGTCACTTCTGTGGCTCTCTTCAGGTTCTGTGTCCCAGAATCCCTTGCAAACCTTAAACTTCTAAAAAATTAAACACATTTTCCTCTTATTTCTGGGATGGAAGGTTCTTGAATCTGCCTTGACCCACAAAATTCTACCCACCCTGTATTCCACACGTCTCCTGATAAAAACGGTAGCTGACTTGTGTGTGTCGGCCTAGTGCCTGCAGCAGGAAATGTCCCAAAATGCAACGTAGACACACCACATTTTTAAAGTGAAAACTGACCCTTATTTTTCCAAGTGCCAAGCTTTGGATTTTGAATCCTAGCTCTGCCTGCACCTAGCAAAACCTAACGAATTTATACATTTTTTTTAAACTAAACGTTTCTGAAAACTAGACATCTGGGCGAGTACAGGGAGGTATGGCTTGCGTGTATCCCCCAAAAAATATTCCTGACCTGAATTCCGTGCAAACCTCAATTTTAGTTTTAAAAATCACATTTTCCACATATTTTGTGTGTGATCACCATGCTGGCACAAATGTCTTACCACACAGCGTCCTCCTCAGTCTTCCGAGTAAAATGCTAACTCACTTGGTCGGGTGTCCATTACAGAATTGGCATAATTTTTTTTTTACGCCTCTAAGTTAGCCTGAATAACTGTTTGAATTCCATTGCGACCACTATCATGAAAATGTGGCACTCGTAAAGTAATCTTACAGGCATATTACGATGCAGCTTTAAAGGCTCTGATGAAGGGTCGGAGGCTTTTACAGCTGCATGCTAATGATCCCTTAAATAATCTTATATTTTTAAATAATATTATTTAATTTATAACTTGAACCGGAAAAACAGTTTTATACATAATAATCTTGTTTTTCCTACATTATATTTACACTTTTTTTTATTACTTTTGCAACATTTGTGTATATTTTTTGTTACAAATAATCAACAAATTAACCAAACCATTTTGTATATATTTAAAAGATGTATGTATACTATAATAATAATTACTATATATTTCTTCATTTTGTCAAACATTTGTATAACTTTTTTTTGAAGTGAATACATTTTTAACATATATTTTTAGAATCATATTGTGTTATATGGACTTCAAAGGTACATAATATTTTTTCCATTTTTTATTTGGTGTCCAAGTAGATATTTTCATCTATCCCTGTTTTTGTTTGGACGCATTTGGGGAGAGAAGCTTGCATTAGGTAGCTACGGTTAAGGTTAGTTTTAAATTTAGTTAATTTAATATTAGAGGGGAGGTAGTTAGGTTTTCTATATTGTTTGTATTGTCTTTTGTGCATTTTAATATGTTGTGTAATACATATTTACAGTTATATGTTTACTACCATGATAACCTTTAAAGCTTTGCGATATGTAGTATATTATGAGCTCATTATGATAGCCATCACATTAAGATTTACCCACAAGAATATTAGGATGGCGGTGCGTATCGTGGCGGACCCAAAGGGCCCCATTAGTATGGTGGGCGGACAAAGTCCGCCCGCCATACCCTCGGGAAACGGGACTGCCCGCTGAGGGTGTGGCGGACCCGCACTCCCGATTGGCATGCACCCGCCACACTGGCCGCCCGCGCAATGCCACAAAGGCAGCCTGTGCCTTTCAATGCACAACGTGACAGGCACCGTGCGGTGCCTGCCACGTTTTACATTGAAATGCAGGGGGGTACCATAGGTGCACCCCCATGTGCACCCCCCACCCCCGCTATGGGCCCCCAATGTCAAACACCGCCTGCCTTTCCGTGGCGGTGTTGCCGCCACAGAAAAGCAGGTCCCTGCCTGCATAGTAATATGGATGGCAGTGTCTACCAGACACCGCCACCATGTAGACGGCTTTTCCGCCCGGTAGGCAATCGAACGAATTGCCCACCGCCAGAAAACCGGCGGCCGGTCTTCCCGACTGCCGGGCTCCCCCCGCCATGGTAAAGTGGCGAGTGGAAATTTGCAACGGGCGGATCGCCACCGCCATAGAGGCGGTGGCGATCCGCCCGCTATACTAATGACCCCCAAAGTCTGTCTGCCGCTTTTCCACCGGTGGCAATCACACAGATTGCCTGGTGTATGAAAAAGGGCCACTAATATGGTGGCGGTGTCTAGCAGGCACCGCCACCATATTTGGTTGTGTCCTGTAAGCGAAGCGGTCTTTCCACAGTATGTACGGTGCTGTAGCCCCCAGCACCGCCTGCAATGTTAAAGGCCCAGGATTCGCCTGCTATTTTCATGGGCGCATCCTGATCGCAGTAGTGGGCCCGCTGCATGTCTGAGGGGCGGTCCGAATCACCGCTACAGTGGCAGGCAGACAAAGTCCGACCACCATCGTCATCAGCCCCTTAGTTATGTTTTGATTAGTATGTGTAGAGTTATTTTAGAAGTTTTAAGTGTAATATATATGCCTTCATTATGATCTTACTTTGAAAGTCTCCGACCTTAGGTTGGAGGCTTTCTGACAGAAACAGCCGGTTTCACTTTTGACCTTCTGATATAATACTGCCGGTTTGAAGTGAAACCGATCGGTTATTCACGCTGGCCTTTGACGGGCTCCATGAACCTGTTGCCCAATCGGAACTTGCATGTAATTTATATGTACGGCGTTTTACGCCATTTGATTTACAATGCACGGTTTCGGTCAGGGTTTTTTAATATCCGGCTTTTACATATGGAAAGCCTGTTGGAAACTGACTTTACCCTGCGGCCTACGTTTTGAGTTCAAGGGGATACCTAGGATGCCCACTTGTTGATCCCTGCACTGTGTAGCAAGCACCCTGTGTTGCCCGACACACGGTGCAGGGATGAACTCCACCTCCTATTTCCCTATGGGAGCTTGTCCTACGGCCAATGTGCGGCCGTAGCACATGCACCTATATTGCAATGTGATAATTCAACTGCACCGCACCATGTCTGGTTTTATCTGGTTTGTTCATGTTTCGCGATGGTGTTGTACACCATAATAAGTCCTTTAATTTTATTATTAATTCATGTGGAGGAGGTATTTTTTTTTTTTTTTAACTGGTGGAATTGTTCCTGATCTTCTGTTCCAGTGATGAAGAGGTTACCATTTTTTAAAGGAAATGTGGATTTAAAAAAAATAAAATTTATAAATATTTTACATTTTATTTTTGCTTTCCTGAAGCATTTCTTTCTTTTGATCTATTTTTCATGTATTTTTTCCTTTAGATGCTATTGATGATTATATCTTTAGCTTTAATTTTTTCTCATTTGTATTTCCCATTTTATTTTTTCCAAATTAAAAAAAAGAAAAGAAGAGCGGAAAGAGTGTCCACCCCTGCCTTGTGCTACAAAGGAGAGTAAAAAAGGTGGATGAGAAGCATCCACAGGTCACTCAGGCCATAAAGCACTTTAGATTCACGTTTCCAAAGTACAGCTCCCTTAGGCCCATGACCTCCATAATCCATAACGGTAAGTCCGCTTTATAAGTTGCAACGCCTTGTTGCTTTCAGGAGAGACAACCACCTTCTCATCATTGTTCTGCATCTCCAACAGTCGATGGGAGTTTGTGCTAATATGATTCACTTAAGTGTGACCATGCATTAACATTACCTGTGGTGGTGAAATATTAATAGAATATAGACCTTGAGACTATTGGGCAAAACCTTCAACATAATCTTCATATCTGCGTTTATGAGTGATATCTGTTTGTATTTTGCTAATTGAAGTGGGTCACAACCATGTTCTGTAAATTAAGGCGGATTCAGACTGAATTTAGAGGTCCATTAGGATGTAGGGCGGAAAAACACCTCGACCGCCATGGAAGCGGAAAACAACCGCCCGCCGGCCCCGTGGGAAAACCGGCAGACAAATTAGCATTAACTGCCAAAAAAAGCGACTGCGGCGGTATTTATCCCAGAATAACCGCCCGTAGCGGGCGTAGATGGCCAAAATCCATCCGCGGCGGTCAGAATCGCGGCGGAAAAACAACCCGCCACAAGTATAGCGGAGACACCGCCCCGGATATTAGTATATCCCCGACGGTCCCGCGGGATGTAACGCCATCACCGACTGCCGCGGTCACACAATGGAATGAATGAGAGAGCCAGCAGAAGAGCTGAAGCACAGCCACCGCGGCGGATGAACCGTCAAAAATATGGCGGACGAAGCCAAAACCCCACAAGAAGGCCAAAAAGTGCACACAGAAAACTAGACATGCCTCCCAAATACACAAAACACACCCCAATGACAACCTCATGCCAAAACAAAAAATACAAATCCCAGGACAACACACCTGTCAGCAACACCCCAATTGGACACACCCACATAGCTGTGTATACAATCCCTTGCAAAACTCCAGGAGAGAAGGGACACACACCCCAGCTGATAGGAGAGGCAAAGGACACAACATCCCCAGCCACACCACACACAGCACCACCACCACCACCACCAAACCAGCACAACTAACCCCCCTGCACAACACACACCATACAAAGCACAACCACAACCACCACTCACACCCCTGCATCCACAATCACTTTGCACACCACACACCATGGCCACACACAAAATGCCCAAATTCACTGAGAGTGAGTTGAAGGTCATGGTAGATGAGATAGTCAGAGTGAAACCACAGCTTTTTGGTACCCTGGTCCAACAGACACCATTAGCTACATGGACACAAATGTGGGCTAGGATAGTCCAAAGGGTCAATGCTGTAGGGACCACCCCAAGATAAAAAAGGAGATCATGAAGCGTTGGCATGACCTGAAGAGGGTGGCCAAGGAGAGGAGGAGCAAGAACCGTGAGCTGGCTCAGAGGACTGGCGGTGGCCCTCCCATTCCACTAAAAACATTCACACAATGGGAGGAGAAGGTGCTTGCCATACTGCATCCAGAGAGTCTCACAGGAGTAGCCAGGGGAGTGGAGGCTGGTAAGTACAAATAAATGACTACCGCCACTCTGCTATGTACTGTTTTGCACAACTACAAAGCTACACCACCTAGGACACACACCATCCATCTGCACCTCACACTCACAAAAACATGGCTCACAGATCCAACATACACCCACTCTTCACCACAAACATAGCTAACAATATAACCATGGGGGCATGTGTACAGGCAGACAGCACTACAACAACCACCAGTCCCCCTGGCCCACACCTGAGCAGGATGAATCCCTCCCCCACCCCACCCAGGATCAGTTGGAAGCCATTGCAGTACAACAAACAAACTTACAGGTAGGTAGCCATCTTTACAATGAGGGTGTCTGGGGGTGGAGGGCCTGTACCACTACTCCCACCATGCCCCCTGTCCCACAGCCCAGCAAGATGGATCCCTCCACCACCCCATCCAGGAGCAGTTGGAAGCCATTGCAGTGCAACAAACAAACTCACAGGTAGGTAGCCGGAACGTGCACCCACACATTCTCCCCAAATTAAATGGTGCCATATGACAACACCAGCCCTCACATTGCACAAAGAGCCATACCTACCCATTGCAAAGCACAGTGTGCACACAGGTAAGCCAAGGAAACTGTCACAATCACCAAAGTGTGACACACCAATGCACAAGTAGAAGAAAGCCTGGGCACTAGTTACATGTGCATCACCATGGGGCAAGTGCAACAAGGACCATTCTCAACATATGAAAGCATGTGTGGTGGCACAAATCAAGATATGCACATGACAAGACAAAGGCATGCAGGAGATGACAATGGCCAGTCTATGGCCAGATGTGACGTCTGCTAGGTCAGACAACTTAACCATGAGAGTCCACAATTGAACACATGATGTGCCAGGCCCTAGATGGCAAAAAGTCCCAGTAAACCTCAATTGGACACGGTTTGCATGGTATGCCCTGACACCTCGCACCATGGACAAGTAATGCTTGTACCACTGTATCATGTCAGGGAGCACAGTACTGCACACAGTCAAAAGTGTGATGATATGTCAATTGTGCAGTGTATAAAATGTGAATGACATACAGCTAACCCAAAGCTTGACGGGTGCACTGCAATGACCATTTCCCATCTGACCCACAGGTGACCAAGAACTCACTGCAGAGGACAACACCAGCAACCTGCAGAGCCAGTCTCCACCCCGGTACAATGACTCTCGGATGTTGACTCCCAGGATTCCGTGGACGATGATCTTGAGGCCGGCCCATCTGCTGTGCCAGCGAGAAACAGGTCCCAGGACTCCAGCGTCCCCCCACCACATCTGAGGCAACAACAACTCCACAGCAGACCCCTGCTGTCATGGCCTGTGCAGCCACAGCCACCACCACCACCACCACCAGTGCTGCCGGCAACACCCTCCCTGTCCCAGAGGATGCCCCGCACACACCACCCATGGAGGAGGGCAGGGGGAGGATTCGGGTGCCCACAGTGGTGAGGCAACAGGTCCGTGGCAGCAGGGCAGGTGGGAGGGGCAGGGTCACCCGGAGTCTGGGACCCACTCCCTGGAACACATCTCCAGAGTCCTGGGCGCATACGAACAGGCCCAGGGACGAACGGGCCGGTCGGACAATCTGTTGCACTAGCTCATCCTGCTGATGAGGTCCATCGACAGACGCATGGGACAAATCGTGGACCTCTTGGGCCAGCAAGTGGCGTTACTGAGGGACTGGCATGTGTCCCAGACAACACCTCTGCCTCCCTCTGGTGGGCTGCACACTGACAGTTCACCATCCTCCCCTGCGCCCACAGATAGGGGTGAGTCCTCAGACCCCACTGGCCATGCAGCAGGGCCCCCCCCTGCCAAACGACAAAGGAAAAAAATGACACGGGGTTTTAGGTTTTGCGGTACGCGATGGCGCCCACAGTGTGTACGTAAAAGTTTAAAGCTGAAGAGTGGAACGGTGCAAATAGGACAAGGGGAAAACAAACCCTAAACCCCTCCAGTAGACAAGAGTCTAACAATGAGAGCAAACTAGAATGCCTATGCACACGTTGTGAATAAAGATGTATCAATACAGAGAATAATCATAAGAGCAGCAGTATAGACACAATTACAAAAATCCACCAAGTAACGTTTTTTCTTGATTTAATATGATTCCGTAGCCCAGCCAACACGTGTTTCGTCCGGGTGTGAAACCCACGACTTCTTCAGGGCTACAAAAACACATAAGGGATACATTGTAGATGTAGGACAGTTAGAACATGACTCATATAATAGATAGCAACAAAGACTTAAGACACCGTGAACGAACGTAAGCACCCAAAATAGGAAAAATATTGTGAAAAAATATAATAAAAGACGTTAGAGACAAAATATTGTGACTTAAAAGATCAAGCATATAGTTCCTAGTTATATCAGTAAAGTCAGTCAAGGTAATTGCACCTGAAAAAAGCGCAACCAGACAGGGTTTCAAAATTACTCATTAACAATGGAAATCAGTAACAAAGAACATATGAGTAGTTTCGCATTATTACAAGGAGAAATAAATCTGAATATAATTGGAGATCATGAATTGCCAGAAAAGATTCATAAATTTGTAGTCATTCACGTACACAATTGATCTTTCAGATATAAAGAGTAAAAACCGTCTCAAAAAAGGCATATAAAAAGTACATATGGTCCACGTGGGAAATTCTGAGTAGGTGAAGTGAGGAAAGGAGGTCGAAGGAAAGAACAAAACATAAAAGTGGACAGGTAAAGCGAAGTGTGAAACAATCCGGTCAAAGTGAGGGGAACTCTAAAATGGAATTACTGGATCTTACCATCAGGCAAAGACGTGCACAAGTAAAGAATCTAAAAATAAGGAGAAAAAAGGTATAGGCCTCAGTAAGGCACAACTTAAAATAATATTGAAAGGATAATGTGAACCTACAACCAGAGAGACAGAGAGAGACACCGGCTCACCTCTCCGCCGATTATAATTCCATCCCGGCTGCGCGGGAAAAGTACAAACGTCCCTACTAGGGATAGTTATATGGGAGTGACCCAGATGAAACGGAACCTATAGGAAGAATAATGGAGCATGAGTCCTGAGGGCAGTGAATTCATACCACACATAAAATCTCGACTCGTAAACAGAATGTCATAATTTGTATACTACAGTGACAGTTTAAAAGTTGATGTATCCACAGTGAAATTCAATATATCTATAGAAAACCACGTTACTCCGTCAAAAACGGAGGGTCACGGTTAGTGCAGAAAGTGCAAGACACGTAATTGTGTAATGCGTCTGATAAACGCATAAATGACATGAAAATGGTGTCGGTAAAATCAGTAACACTAGCGTCACCACGTAAGTTTACAAGGAATGATGTTGAAGCAGCAAATACACAATACCTTGTCTTAGACAACGTCAAGTACGCACATAATCATTAAATAATAGAGTCAGTAAAGTCACTTAATCTCATCGTCTCCGAATGCACCATTGTAATGCGTTATCAAAGACACCATCAGATTAGCGCATAATCACTGAAAGAGTGGCGTCAGTAAAATCAGTTCATATATCTCCAACCACCACATATTTAAACAATCGAGTGGGACCTACAATTGTGCCGATTCTAAGACAACAAATTGGGAGTCTTCTAAAGAATCCCAAACTCGTGTAACAGATGTCAGGATAAACCAAAAGCAAACGCTTATTACCTTGAAGACGAGTACGTCCGAGAGTACGGAAGGTATCCGGTTAGTCTACAAGCCGGAAATGAAATGCCGTGCACGTTATAACGTGCAGCACACATGGACAACTAGACCGTATTATAGCGGTGCGCTAAAAGGTACCGGAAGTGAGGAAAGGGTGCAAAGCTATGACCTGCTTTCACCCCACCATCATCATAGCATAAAATCGTGAGACTTTATTACTAATGCAGGGTACTAAATGTGAAAATCTAAATCGTGCTCAGGAAACAAATAAAAAGGTCGTGGTGACGAATCATGTAAAACAACAGTATCGCATACAGACAACATATGTTACTATGGTGTCAGTAGTTAAAACAACAGCATCCCCTACAGTATATGAACGGATTGAACACCCGGTGGTGAAAACCAGCGGGAATAGGAAAGAGGAGATGGCAAGTAAGTATGTGTGCCATGGGGAGAAATAGTAAAAAAGAAGGAGTATAGACCAAAAGGCAAGGATAAGAACAGGGGAGTTAAAAAGTCAGGCTTAAAGGAGATTAAAGAGGCATATTCGACTTCAGGACACCAATGCAAGAGAAATACAATGGAAGCCCAGACGGGGGGCTATATATATAGACAGGCAAAAAAGTTGTGAAAATGTGTGCCTCTATATATGTATTAACAGTTCACAAAATATACATATTCAGGCACGTAAAGTGTGAAAATAAAGATTACTCAACAGTGCAAGTATGGCAAAAGTCACTAGTTTGAGAGAAATACAGATGTCTCGAGTAATCTAGCGTGTATAAGGAATAATTAGTACCATAATCATTGTGCATGTTACATGGATGTTATACATTCACATATGGCATTAATATATACAATTTAGACTTATTGAGGATAAAGTAGAAAAACTGAATATGGCTTGATATATAGAGAAACCTCATGTAAACAAAGGAACAATCCGATATACAGCAAAATTAGCTACCCAAGAAGAATTGCAGCTCATGGTCTGTATTAAGACCATGCATTAAGACGCATGATCCAAGTAGCCTCAGATCGTCGTAATGTTAGTTCTCTATCTCCACCCCTAGGGTGTGGTAGAGTGTGTTCAATACCAAAAAACGTAAAGTATTTGTACTGACCTTGTGCAGCACAACTATTGGCATGAACAGCCAAAGGGTATCTGCCATCATTCTGTTTGAGCGCCCCTGCATGTTCGCTAATGCGTTCTTTTAGCATCCTAATAGTACTACCAACATATTGTTTTTTACACGCGCACGTAATTATGTATATAACATAACGTGTAGAGCAATTGATATTGTGTCTGATTGTGTATTCCTTCCCATCTGGTCCAGAGAATGTTTTCTTATGTTGAGCAGCCCACCTACACACCCCACAGCATCCACATTTATGAAAACCAAGTGTGCGTTTAGTGAGCCAATCACCCCTCTCAGCCTTTCTCGGTATTGTCGGGCTAAGGATGGACCTCAAGGTAGTACCTTTTCTGAAAGTAACTAGGGGTCTATTCGAAGTGAGTGTTTCAATCGTCTTGTCAGCTCTAAGTGTATTCCAATGCTTATTCATACTTTTGGTCAAACATTCAGTTTTCTGATTGTAGTTGGTTATGAGCCTAATGGGTTTCTCATGTTTGGTGTCAGTTTCTCTGTTGGTGAGTGTATTTGTTCTAGGCAGACTCAAAATGCGCTTCCCTGCTCTCAGTAAGGTAGTTTGTTGGTAGCCTCGAAGCTTAAAACGATTCATCATAGAGTTTAAACAGGAGTGGAATTCTCTATCTTCGCTACAGTTCCGTCTAGCTCTTGTAAATTCCCCAAAGGGGATGGCCCTAATCTGGTGTTGTGGATGTGCACTGGTGGCATGCAATACCGCATTGCATGCCGTGCGCTTCCGGTGTAGTTTACTATGGAGAACCCCATCTGTGATGTATAGCTCGATGTCCAAGAAAACTAGATTTGTTCTGCTGTGTTGATGCGTAAATTGAACACCTAGGGTGTTAGAATCAAGGTAATGGTAGAAGTCATGTAACATGGATTCAGTGCCAGACCAAAGTAACAGACAATCATCAATATATCGCCCCCAGTAAACGATATATTGACTAAACTGATAACCCTTGTCACCCCAGAGCCATTTGGATTCAAAGTACCCCATAAAGAGGTTCGCAAATGACGGAGAAAATTTGGAACCCATGGCAACTCCTCGTATTTGTTTATACCATTGACCCTCGAATAAGAAACAGTTATTTGTTAAAATGAGTTCAGTCATGGACAGTAACATTGTAGTGTGTTGCCATTGTGTAGCTGGTAATTTACCAAAATGCCATTTCAAAGCTTCCATTCCTGTACTCGGGTCAATATTAGTGTAGAGGGAAACTACATCTAAAGACACTAGACTAATGTCATCTTGCCATGTGAGGTCAGATAGGAGGCTAAGAATATGTTTGGTGTCTTTTATGTAAGCAGGGAGATTCTGAACCAAAGGCTGTAAAAACAGATCAACATATTCAGCAAGTTTCTCAGTCGGACCCCCCATGCCGGAGACAATAGGTCTGCCCGGTGGGAATAGTAGGTTCTTATGTATCTTAGGAAGAGTATACAGAACAGGGAATTTGGGTCTGTTAACTTTAAGGTACACCTATTCCTCCTGGCTGAGAAGTCCTTCTCTAAGCCAAACCTGAAGATGTTTGTTAATGAGAAATGTAAGGGTACCCATTGGGTTGCCAGTAAGGGGTTCGTAGCATGTAACATCATTAAGTTGGCCCTTTATCTCCTTATCATAATCATGTTTATCCATCACTACGATATTCCCTCCCTTGTCAGCCTCCCTGATATTATCAACCAAGGTTTGGCTTAGAGAAGGACTTCTCAGCCAGGAGGAATATTTGTACCTTAAAGTTAACAGACCCAAATTCCCTGTTCTGTATACTCTTCCTAAGATACATAAGAACCTACTATTCCCACCGGGCAGACCTATTGTCTCCGGCATGGGGGGTCCGACTGAGAAACTTGCTGAATATGTTGATCTGTTTTTACAGCCTTTGGTTCAGAATCTCCCTGCTTACATAAAAGACACCAAACATATTCTTAGCCTCCTATCTGACCTCACATGGCAAGATGACATTATTCTAGTGACTTTAGATGTAGTTTCCCTCTACACTAATATTGACCCGAGTACAGGAATGGAAGCTTTGAAATGGCATTTTGGTAAATTACCAGCTACACAATGGCAACACACTACAATGTTACTGTCCATGACTGAACTCATTTTACAAAATAACTGTTTCTTATTCGAGGGTCAATGGTATAAACAAATACGAGGAGTTGCCATGGGTTCCAAATTTTCTCCGTCATTTGCGAACCTCTTTATAGGGTACTTAGAATCCAAATGGCTCTGGGGTGACAAGGGTTTTCAGTTTAGTCAATATATCGTTTACTGGGGGCGATATATTGATGATTGTCTGTTACTTTGGTCTGGCACTGAATCCATGTTACATGACTTCTACCATTACCTTGATTCTAACACCCTAGGTGTTCAATTTACGCATCAACACAGCAGAACAAATCTAGTTTTCTTGGACATCGAGCTATACATCACAGATGGGGTTCTCCATAGTAAATTACACCGGAAGCCCACGGCATGCAATGCGGTATTGCATGCCACCAGTGCACATCCACAACACCAGATTAGGGCCATCCCCTTTGGGGAATTTACAAGAGCTAGACGGAACTGTAGCGAAGATAGAGAATTCCACTCCTGTTTAAACTCTATGATGAATCGTTTTAAGCTTCGAGGCTACCAACAAACTACCTTACTGAGAGCAGAGAAGCGCATTTTGAGTCTGCCTAGAACAAATACACTCACCAACAGAGAAACTGACACCAAACATGAGCAACCCATTAGGCTAATAACCAACTACAATCAGAAAACTGAATGTTTGACCAAAAGTATGAATAAGCATTGGAATACACTTAGAGCTGACAAGACGATTGAAACACTCACTTCGAATAGACCCCTAGTTACTTTCAGAAAAGGTACTACCTTGCGGTCCATCCTTAGCCCGACAATACCGAGAAAGGCTGAGAGGGGTGATTGGCTCACTAAACGCACACTTGATTTTCATAAATGTGGATGCTGTGGGGTGTGTAGGTGGGCTACTCAACATAAGAAAACATTCTCTGGACCAGATGGGAAGGAATACACAATCAGACACAATATCAATTGCTCTACACGTTATCTTATATACATAATTACGTGCACGTGTAAAAAACAATATGTTGGTAGTACTATTAGGATGCTAAAACAACGCATAAGCGAACATGCAAGGGCGCTCTAACAGAATGATGGCAGATACCCTTTGGCTGTTCATGCCAATAGTTGTGCTGCACAAGGTCAGTACAAATACTTTACGTTTTTTGGTATTGAACACACTCTACCACACCCTAGGGGTGGAGATAGAGAACTAACATTATGACGTTCTGAGGCTACTTGGATCATGCGTCTTAATGCAGTGGAGTGGGGTCTTAATACAGACCATGAGCTGCAATTCTTCTTGGGTAGCTAATTTTGCTGTATATCGGATTCTTCCTTTGTTTACATGAGGTTTCTCTATATATTAAGCCATATTCGGTTTTTCTACTTTATCCTCAATTAGTCTAAATTGTATATATTAATGCCATATGTGAATGTATAACATCCATGTAACATGCACAATGATTATGGTACTAATTATTCCTTATACACGCTAGATTACTCGAGACATCTGTATTTCTCTCAAACTAGTGACTTTTGCCATACTTGCACTGTTGAGTAATCTTTATTTTCACACTTTACGTGCCTGAATATGTATATTTTGTGAACTGTTAATACATATATAGAGGCACACATTTTCACAACTTTTTTGCCTGTCTATATATATAGCCCCCCGTCTGGGCTTCCGTTGTATTTCTCTTGCATTGGTGTCCTGAAGTCGAATATGCCTCTTTAATCTCCTTTAAGCCTGACTTTTTAACTCCCCTGTTCTTATCCTTGCCTTTTGGTCTATACTCCTTCTTTTTTACTATTTCTCCCCATGGCATACATACTTACATGTCATCTCCTCTTTCCTTTTCCCGCTGGTTTTCACCACCGGGTGTTCAATCAGTTCATATACTGTAGGGGACGCTGTTGTTTTAACTACTGACAACATAGTAACATATGTTGTCTGTATGCGATACTGTTGTTTTACATGATTTGTCACCACAACCTTTTTATTTGTTTCCTGAGCACAATTTAGATTTTCACATTTAGTACCCTGCATTAGTAATAAAGTCTCACGATTTTATGCTATGATGATGGTGGGGTGAAAGCAGGTCATAGCTTAGCACCCTTTCCTCACTTCCGGTACCTTTTAGCGCACCGCTATAATACGGTCTAGTTGTCCATGTGTGCTGCACGTTATAACGTGCACGGCATTTCATTTCCGGCTTGTAGACTAACCGGATACCTTCCATACTCTCGGACGTACTCGTCTTCAAGGTAATAAGCGTTTGCTTTTGGTTTATCCTGACATCTGTTTCACGAGTTTGGGATTCTTTAGAAGACTCCCAATTTGTTGTCTTAGAATCGGCACAATTGTAGGTCCCACTCGATTGTTTAAATATGTGATGGTTGAAGATATATAAACTGATTTTACTGACGCCACTCTTTCAGTGATTATGCGCTAATCTGACGGTGTCTTTGATAACGCATTACAATGGTGCATTCGGAGACGATGAGATTAAGTGACTTTACTGACTCTATTATTTAATGATTATGTGCGTACTTGACGTTGTCTAAGACAAGGTATTGTGTATTTGCTGCTTCAACATCATTCCTTGTAAACTTACGTGGTGACGCTAGTGTTACTGATTTTACTAACACCATTTTCATGTCATTTATGCGTTTATCAGACGCATTACACAATTACGTGTCTTGCACTTTCTGCACTAACCGTGACCCTCCGTTTTTGACGGAGTAACGTGGTTTTCTATAGATATATTGAATTTCACTGTGGATACATCAACTTTTAAACTGTCACTGTAGGATACAAATTATGACATTATGTTTACGAGTCGAGATGTTATGTGTGGAATGAATTCACTGCCCTCAGGACACATGCTCCATTATTCTTCCTAAAGGTTCTGTTTCATCTGGGTCACTCCCATATAACTATCCCTAGTAGGGACGTTTGTACTTTTCCCGCGCAGCCGGGACGGAATTATAAACGGCGGAGAGGTGAGCCGGTGTCTCTCTCTGTCTCTCTGGTTGTAGGTTCACATTATCCTTTCAATATTATTTTAAGTTGTGCCTTACTGAGGCCTATACCTTTTTTCTCCTTATTTTTAGATTCTTTACTTGTGCACGTCTTTGCCTGATGGTAAGATCCAGTAATTCCATTTTAGAGTTCCCCTCACTATGACCGGATTGTTTCACACTTCGCTTTACCTGTCCACTTTTATGTTTTGTTCTTTCCTTCGACCTCCTTTCCTCACTTCACCTACTCAGAATTTTCCACGTGGACCATATGTACTTTTTATATGCCTTTTTTTAGACGGTTTTTACTCTTTATATCTGAAAGATCAATTGTGTACGTGAATGACTACAAATTTATGAATCTTTTCTGGCAATTCATGATCTCCAATTATATTCAGATTTATTTCTCCTTGTAATAATGCGAAACTACTCATATGTTCTTTGTTAGTGATTTCCATTGTTAATGAGTAATTTTGAAACCCTGTCTGGTTGCGCTTTTTTCAGGTGCAATTACCTTGACTTTACTGACAAACGACAAAGGGGCCGTCCCAAGAAGACCCTGTGAGTATCTGGAGGCAAAGCACCTGCCAGACACAAGTCACGAGCCAGCCATGATGGCAACCCTCTCCACCACTACATTGACTCTTTGGGCTGTCCTACCCCACACTGTCTTGTGAATGGCATCTGCCTGTTGGACTGGGTCACCACAGCAATGTGGTGACTACTTGACCATCTCATCTACCACGACTGTCAACTCACCCCCCAATGTAAATGTACACCGCCTTGCATCTCACCATAGTAAATAAAATATCCTCACAAACATGTTGTTGTGTCTGCTCCATCTTTATTGTAGGGTATACAGTCTTCAACATGATCACAATGTACCCGGACCATGGGGTGTATGTAGGCAAGGAGAAGTCGAAGGCACCTAGGGAAACACAACAGAATAACTGTCACTGGTCTGGGTGTGGCATCACAGACAACACACAAGCCATAACACCAGGATAACCTAACATGCACATCTCACAATGGCCCCCAAGTGTCAACATACACGCCCCGTTGATGTTCCCAAATGACATGTCCTACAAACATTTCCAACCACCACTGAGTCTACAACTGGCCGATGCTACAATTCTCACATGCCCCTTCACGACAACAGCAATCACATCAGACAATGGGTATGTTGCATATTGCCACCCACTGTCAAGTTAAGTTGCAGGTTATGAGCTGTTCACGCAGGTCAACACCTTCCTCCTCTCCACTGTCCTCATCACTGGACATGGCTTGGTTTGCAGGCTGGGGCCTTGGGTCCTCACCATCATCCAGGAGCAGGGGAATCTCCCAGCGAATGGCTAGGTTGTGGAGCATGCAGCATGCAACAACAATCTGACACACCTTCCTGGGCGAGTATGCCAGTGCACCTCCGGTCTTGTCCAGGCACCGGAAACGTGACTTGAGCAGGCCAAAAGTGCGCTCCACCACACGACGTGTCTTCCCATGGGCCTCATTGTCACGGACTTCAGCCGGGGACCTGGGATTCCGCAGTGGGCTCAGCAACCAGGGACGGTTGAGATATGCAGTCACCTAGGTATGACAAACACAAATAGACATTGCAATGTTGCAGAGTCTCAGGGAAGCAGGTCACACACACAGCACGCCACACGACTAGGCATAATCACCCACAATCCATGCACGCTTTGGAAGAAGATTATCCATCAGCTGGGGCACTATGCTGTTCCTCAAGATGTATGAGTCGTGGGCCGAGCCTGGGAATTTGGCACACACCTGCGAGATGGTCATATCTGCCAGGCACACCACCTGCACATTGATTGGGTGGTAATGCTTGCGATTGCTGTAAATGTGCTCACTTGCCTGTGGTGTCACAAGAGCGACATGGGTGCAATCAATGGCCCCAACAACATTGGGGATGTGTCCAAGGGGATAGAAGTCTCCCTTCACAGCTGGCAATTCAGCACCCCTGGGGAAATGGATGTATCTGTCCTTGTATAGCATCATGGCGGACAGTACATCACGCAGCACCATGCTGAACATCGGTTGTGACATCCCACCAGCCTGGCCACAGTCTCCTGGAACGATCCTGTCGCAAAAAAATGTAGGGCTGCCATCACCTTAAAAGTAGGGGTGAAAGCTGTTGGATATGTCCTGCGTGGCTGCAGGTGGGGATCCAACAGATCACAAAGGGTTTTCAGGGTGGCTCTGTCCAGGCGGCATTTACGTATGATCGCAACATCCTCCATGTCCTCCAGCACCGTCAAGTGACGAATCAAATGTGGCCTCCTCCTATTGGAGTTGATAGTCGACACATGTCAATACAATACACCAAGAGATGTGCACAGCATATCACGTTCAGGATGACACAACGACAACAATGACTGACATCTAGAGTGACTAACAGACCAGCTTACATGGAGGGACACCTTCAGCTACACAAAGGGCACACGTTTCAAATTACACAAGACAAGTACCTCAAACACTACCTTTGTCGATGTGAATGCACATAGGGATATGGCCACAGTACACATGTGCACGCCTGGGAGTCTAGGATCCAGCATATGTGTAACTAATCAAAACCACTGTCTCCTACCTAGCTGCTGTACCGGTCACACCTTGATGCGTCATTACAACCTGGCACACATCCACCACACAATGACCACAGTCGGCGCTGGAATGATGAATGTGTTCATGAGCAGACATGAGAGGCAATGCTAATTAGATCAACATTCATCGAAACGAGCATTGCTGTGATAGTCACTGGATCTCAACACATTGACATGTGTACACATTGTACAGTCCAGGACTACATTGTCCTGCCTACACCAACATCAAATCCTCAAGTGACATGTGAGTGGGTACAGACGAATGTACGTTACACACACACACAAACATGGAATGTGTAGCCATCAGTGGAGTAAATTGAACATTGGCATCGTGTGCACAATGATGTGCCATTGAACATGTTGGCACTATGCACTGTTGATGTGTGACAGATGGACATCGCCATTGCATGGCACCTATATCACGGTAGCTACCGTCTGGCACCAGCGGTGTGTCCCCAACATCCCCATTCACACAAGTGCGGTACTCATATGCATGTAGACATGTCCATATGGCGGTTGGCATGCTCTGCCGCCTGAATGGCGGTGCCTCGTGTCAATGCATGGCACCCATATTGCGGTAGCTACCGCCTGGCACCGGCGGTGTGTCACCAGCACCCCCATTCACACCAGTTCAGTAGTCATAGGCATGGAGACATGTGGAAATGGCAGTTGGCATGCTCTGCCGCCAGAATGGCGGTGCCTTGTGTCAATGCATGGCACCCATATCGCGGTAGCTTTCGCCTGGCACTGGTGGTGTGTCACCAGCACCCCCATTCATACCAGTGCAGTAGTCATAGGCATGGAGACATGTGGAAATGGCGGTTGGCATGCTCTATACCAAAAATACTGTGGGTCTAAAAAATATTATTCTGTGTGGATACCTGATATATTCAGAAGAGTGAAAACCATCTGGGGTGTACCCAAAGAGGTTGAGTTCCCATCACCCACAAAGGTGGCTATTCATCATTTGGGAGCTCTGAACTAAACCATAAAGACCAACCACTTGAGTAATAATGGCGGTTGTATGGTAGTCCCAGTCGTGGGTGACCAAAAGTAGGGTGATGGTTTGCAGTGCCAAGAATATAAAAGGAAAAAGTGCTATTAAAAATGGCTATCAAGACACAAACAATTTTGCGATATGTGGGTATGACCACACGAAAGATCAAAACTCGCATTAATGAACATAAGAGTACTATCAGACGGAATAAACAAGCCACCAAACTCACCAACCACTTTCTGTCTTTGGCTCATAAACCGGAGGACTTGAGATGGGTGATCTTAGAGCAACCCTTCATCCCCACTCATGTCACAGACATCAGCAGATTTTTGTTCTTGAAAGAACAAAAATGGGTGTTCAAACTCAAAAGCGATCTGTTTGGCTTGAACGACGATATCCCATGGTCATCTTTGTAATCTATATTACGGAGAAAGACTCACATATGATGCAGCCTTTTAGATCTCCATTATTTTTGTACATGAGATATCGCTCTTAACATTTGAAGTGTCTAGTACGGGTACTAAATCAATGGCCACCCCTCTGGGTTCTATGAATATTACATGTGGCATCACTCCCCACTGAGCTTAGGTTCTACTACTCTGACTAACATCTGATCCTAGATGAGGACAACCACCAATGGCTTTATTGGACTACACAATCGCACTGTTTGTATCTCGATTGTGCCATTCCATATTCTAAATTAGGTTATGTGGCCCTCCGGTTTATTGGAATTTCTTATTCATATAAATATGTCAAACTGCATGTTTAAACTCGTAAGGTGAAACTCTAACAGCACATAATTTTCTTATATGCAGAACAGCCTTTACACGCCTCGCGCTTTATAGTACACCTTGAATGCATCACTTTGGCAGACATTCCATCATGTCGCCGTTACCAGCTCTGTACAATTCCAATAGGTGAAACTCTAATAGCATATATTTTTTTGTATGCAGAGTAGCCTTTACACGCCTCGCGCTTCAAAGTATACCTTGAATGCATTACTCTGGCAGACATTCCAACATGTCGCCGTTATCTGCTTTGTATAGGAACTACGCTACTCAACTACATTTCCCAAGTTCCCCACGGACGAGAAATCACACATCCTTTCTGTCCCTTTGAGCGTTCCGTAGACAACAACAAAGTCGGACGCCTATTGGTCTATATCAGGTTACTCCCTCGTCCGGTCCGCCACCTCCCCTTCAGCTCAGCTTCTAGCGTGGGGTACCGACGGAGAGGTGAGTCCTGACGCTCCGACATTCGACTTCTGTTCTGACGTTCTGTCTTCTAGTGCGGTATACCTTACACAGAAGTTACAGATGGGACATGAGTCTCTCAGCACAATATGACACGCTGCTATGTTTTTGGTTGTCTCAGCCGTAGTTTTCACTGCTCTAGCTACTGAGATTTGTGTTTAACTATTGGCCGGCTCCTCATCGTGTGCAAGCGTTACAGCGCACATATAAATATGTAAGCACATTATGACATTTGTGCCATTAGCTCCTTATTGTGTGCCAGCGTTACAGCGCATTTCTAAAGTTGTAAGCGTTCTGTGCCATCAGCGTTCGCTTTCCCCTTACTAGACTGTTTGATTCTGCCTTATTTTCATAATTGCACTTACAAACGACACATTGTGGAAGTTTTTTCCCCCTCCCCCCCTTTATAACACTATGGGATTACCTACCATGGGGCTAATTTTTGTATGTATTGATGCTCTCTTTCTCATAGAGCGGTGCCTCCTGTCCTGAGCGGATGCCAGGCGAGGCGAGGTACATACCCGAATATTGACGGGTAAGTACTTAACAAAAAAATTTTTGTGAAATTTTCTTGATGTTTCTACCACTTTGAGTATACAATACTCACACTTGTATTGTGCTCATGACTGTTAGTACACTGTATCTAGCGTTTTCTGTGTTGGATATTGATAATTTTTAGAAATGATTGACTTTTCTCTTCTATTGTAACTAGGTTTCTGGTTTCCCCTCCCAAAAATTCCAGGGAAACGGACTAGCATAAAAGGTCGTATTGGGATTTCATCCCAACTACTAGTTTACATAAGTTTCCTTTGTTCACGTTTTTGCAGTAGCGCTAAAGGTCCTGATGAGAGCTTGGACTCCATAGTCCGATAGCCGAAACATGTAGACCACCACCCTGACAGTTATTTGTTACACTGTCCACGCACTGTTTTTAAAGTGGCATCAAGATAGCACCAGAATAAAATTGTTTGTGTCTTGATAGCCATTTTTAATAGCACTTTTTCCTTTTATATTCTTGGCACTGCAAACCATCACCCTACTTTTGGTCACCCACGACTGGGACTACCATACAACCGCCATTATTACTCAAGTGGTTGGTCTTTATGGTTTAGTTCAGAGCTCCCAAATGATGAATAGCCACCTTTGTGGGTGATGGGAACTCAACCTCTTTGGGTACACCCCAGATGGTTTTCACTCTTCTGAATATATCAGGTATCCACACAGAATAATATTTTTTAGACCCACAGTATTTTTGGTATAATGCTTGTTGATTGGGGATTTATACTGTAGGTGGTCTCTAAACACATCCCTTGGACCCTCTTTACCCACACTCCCCTTTTTGTGTAGGGTTTTCTTGTATTGAGTTTGAGAGCAGCCACGGCTGCGGGTCCTCTACATTGGGGTAGATTCACTACTTTCTGACGACGTTTGGCGATTTATGAACATGGCAGAACTCACAGGTCTAGCTTTTAACGATGACATGCTCCAATCGATATTGAGTACCAATCCAAGTATCTTAGACTCCTTACCTTCTGTCTCAAGCAATACTCAGGATGATTGGCAATCTTTACTCAGTTTAAAGAATTCCCATTCCCGCACCTTCATTCACGGTGCCATCATGACTGAGTATTTGAGAAGCAACAGTGCCCCTATGGGCCTAATAGTGACAAACACTCCCAGGCTTTTTCTTACGGACAAGACATTTCTCAAAGACTGGTCACTGATCGCGTGGCGGTGCACACGCGATTGGTTAATCCTTATCATTAACACGGCCAAAAGGGTAGCTGATGCCATACTCATTGAGATCCAAACTTTGGAGGGGCAGATTAAGACCACTATCTCAAGTGCCATTTTCAAAAGAAACCTTGAAGAGACAAACAAAACCAACAAAGAGCATAAAGACTCGATCTTAATGACCAAAATCGACAAATTTAAAAAGGACCTAGCGCGCTTCTCCTTCGAGAAGGTATATCCCTACACCAGCGAACAGTACATTCCACCTGAGTACAATAAGAAAGGTAGACGGTACGGGTCAAACTATTCTTCGTCTGGGTCAGACACCTATTCCACTGACTCAGATTCTGAGAACAACGCACAACCACCGAGGAGAGGTAGAGGACAATATCGGCCTAATTTCAGACAAAACATGCCACACCCTTACCAACAAGGAACACCTTGGTGGCCGCCTGCTCCGTGGGGCTACCAACCCCCGTTTTCCCAACCTCCACTTCCTTTTCCAGCTCAGGCTCCATTCTTTGGCCAACCGCCTTTTTTAGGATCAGGTCGCGGACGAAATCGAGGAAGAAGGAGAGGGTCCCCACAGGTACATTGGCAAACGGAGGAACCACAACAACCGAATACCCGGAGCAAGAAGGGACAACCCCAACCAGGGACAAGCACGAACACAACGAATTAGTGGTTAATCTCAGTACCAAAGTTCTGACATCCGATGAACAGCGAGTCCTCAATAAAGGTTTGGGGTTCGTACCCACTAATGAGGGAGACCCATTCCAGCTTCGCTGTGAATTGGCCCGATTTTTCAGGAAGATACGTCTTCATTTCTTTTTTAAGGACAAAGAACCTACATCTTCTGCAGATGATTCCCCTGACAGGAATACAGGCCTCAAAATTGCCTCGACTTTCAACCCTCCAGTTCATCTTGTTCCAGATCGGGTAAAAGTATTCGAACAAGCAGTGATCCAAGACATCACCACCTATAATGCCAGAGGAAACAAGGCTTACCACAATCTCTCAAAGAGGGATAAACAAGCACTAATGGCACTTGCAAAGGATGATTCCATCACGATAAAACCAGCTGACAAAGGCGGAGCAATTGTCATTTTAGACACAGAGACATACCGGAATGAATGTCTGAGACAACTTGGAAATCTTGCAGCGTACAAACCGCTCTCTGAGGATCCGACTTCCAGATTGACGAGAGAGATCAAAACCCTCGTTGAAGATGCACTTGCTGCCGGCTGGATCACAGAACAAGAATCCAATTTCCTTACTACCAAATACCCGGTCATGCCATACTTTTATGTCTTACCAAAGATCCATAAAGAACAAAGACCACCTCCAGGACGACCGATAATATCAGGTATAGGCTCTCTGTTAGAACCTCTTTCCACTTTCGTGGATTTCTTTTTGCAGCCGCTTGTCAAGGAGATGCCGAGCTATCTGCAAGATACTAAGGACGTCCTTCGTCTGCTCCCAGACATCATCTTTGACACAGAATCAGACATATTGGTGAGCTTTGATGTGGAATCTTTATATACCTCTATTCCACAAATAGAGACCCTTTCAGCCATAGAGAGTCTTCTGGAGATGAGAACCCCTGACACCATCACTCCAATTCACTTCATCATGGAATGTGCCAGGTTGGCTATGATGGAAAATTTCTTCAGGTTCGAGGAGACAATTTATCTGCAGGTCTCAGGAACATCCATGGGCAGCATTTTCGCGCCGAGCTTAGCCAATCTGTATGTCCACCTTTTCGAACAGCACAATGTACTAAGTGAGTCAAATCCATTCAGAGAGCAGATAAAGATATGGAGAAGGTACATTGATGACATTCTGGTAGTGTGGCATGGATCTGTTACCTCTCTTTTGGATTTCCATGTATGGCTTAATGAACAAAACGATTTCTTACGCTTCACAGCAACTTATGACAAAACCCGATTGCCTTTCCTAGACATCGTGATTAGCCCGGACCAAGGCAGACTGGGGAGTGAGCTATACAGAAAACCTTCCTCAAAGAACTCTCTTTTGAGCTTTCAAAGTCACCATCCAAGATCACTCCGGGAAAACTTACCCGTAGGACAGTTCCTGCGTGTTCGCAGGAATTGTTCTGATCTAACTACTTTCAATCGTCATGCAGAAGAGCTATCTTGTCAGCTACAAGATAGACAATACCCTAAGAACCTGGTCAGACGTGCTTGGAAAAGAGCCACCAACAACCATCGAGGGGCACTTTTAGAGCCTCCAGTACCAAAACCACCACTGTTGAGAATGACCTGCGTCAACACATTCAGCACATGGTCTAACCATGTACAAAAAACTATCAGAAGACACTGGCGGATTCTAAATGTAGGGAATGAGGCGCTACCACCACCCCTCTTCTCTTTTAAAAGAGGTACTAACCTTAGAGACAACCTAGTTCACACAAGACCACGGGAAAAATCTACCAACATCACTAATACCCTGTGGAACCTGCCACCGGTACAGGGGCATTTCCCATGTGGCCAGTGCTCTGTCTGTCCTCAAACTCAGGCAACTAAAACCATTGATATCGGTACCAACTCACCTTGGATTCTAAGAAAACACACAAATTGCAACACCGACAGGGTGATCTATCTCATAACCTGCCCTTGTTCATTGCGATATGTGGGTATGACCACACGAAAGATCAAAACTCGCATTAATGAACATAAGAGTACTATCAGACGGAATAAACAAGCCACCAAACTCACCAACCACTTTCTGTCTTTGGCTCATAAACCGGAGGACTTGAGATGGGTGATCTTAGAGCAACCCTTCATCCCCACTCATGTCACAGACATCAGCAGATTTTTGTTCTTGAAAGAACAAAAATGGGTGTTCAAACTCAAAAGCGATCTGTTTGGCTTGAACGACGATATCCCATGGTCATCTTTGTAATCTATATTACGGAGAAAGACTCACATATGATGCAGCCTTTTAGATCTCCATTATTTTTGTACATGAGATATCGCTCTTAACATTTGAAGTGTCTAGTACGGGTACTAAATCAATGGCCACCCCTCTGGGTTCTATGAATATTACATGTGGCATCACTCCCCACTGAGCTTAGGTTCTACTACTCTGACTAACATCTGATCCTAGATGAGGACAACCACCAATGGCTTTATTGGACTACACAATCGCACTGTTTGTATCTCGATTGTGCCATTCCATATTCTAAATTAGGTTATGTGGCCCTCCGGTTTATTGGAATTTCTTATTCATATAAATATGTCAAACTGCATGTATAAACTCGTAAGGTGAAACTCTAACAGCACATAATTTTCTTATATGCAGAACAGCCTTTACACGCCTCGCGCTTTATAGTACACCTTGAATGCATCACTTTGGCAGACATTCCATCATGTCGCCGTTACCAGCTCTGTACAATTCCAATAGGTGAAACTCTAATAGCATATATTTTTTTGTATGCAGAGTAGCCTTTACACGCCTCGCGCTTCAAAGTATACCTTGAATGCATTACTCTGGCAGACATTCCAACATGTCGCCGTTATCTGCTTTGTATAGGAACTACGCTACTCAACTACATTTCCCAAGTTCCCCACGGACGAGAAATCACACATCCTTTCTGTCCCTTTGAGCGTTCCGTAGACAACAACAAAGTCGGACGCCTATTGGTCTATATCAGGTTACTCCCTCGTCCGGTCCGCCACCTCCCCTTCAGCTCAGCTTCTAGCGTGGGGTACCGACGGAGAGGTGAGTCCTGACGCTCCGACATTCGACTTCTGTTCTGACGTTCTGTCTTCTAGTGCGGTATACCTTACACAGAAGTTACAGATGGGACATGAGTCTCTCAGCACAATATGACACGCTGCTATGTTTTTGGTTGTCTCAGCCGTAGTTTTCACTGCTCTAGCTACTGAGATTTGTGTTTAACTATTGGCCGGCTCCTCATCGTGTGCAAGCGTTACAGCGCACATATAAATATGTAAGCACATTATGACATTTGTGCCATTAGCTCCTTATTGTGTGCCAGCGTTACAGCGCATTTCTAAAGTTGTAAGCGTTCTGTGCCATCAGCGTTCGCTTTCCCCTTACTAGACTGTTTGATTCTGCCTTATTTTCATAATTGCACTTACAAACGACACATTGTGGAAGTTTTTTCCCCCTCCCCCCCTTTATAACACTATGGGATTACCTACCATGGGGCTAATTTTTGTATGTATTGATGCTCTCTTTCTCATAGAGCGGTGCCTCCTGTCCTGAGCGGATGCCAGGCGAGGCGAGGTACATACCCGAATATTGACGGGTAAGTACTTAACAAAAAAATTTTTGTGAAATTTTCTTGATGTTTCTACCACTTTGAGTATACAATACTCACACTTGTATTGTGCTCATGACTGTTAGTACACTGTATCTAGCGTTTTCTGTGTTGGATATTGATAATTTTTAGAAATGATTGACTTTTCTCTTCTATTGTAACTAGGTTTCTGGTTTCCCCTCCCAAAAATTCCAGGGAAACGGACTAGCATAAAAGGTCGTATTGGGATTTCATCCCAACTACTAGTTTACATAAGTTTCCTTTGTTCACGTTTTTGCAGTAGCGCTAAAGGTCCTGATGAGAGCTTGGACTCCATAGTCCGATAGCCGAAACATGTAGACCACCACCCTGACAGTTATTTGTTACACTGTCCACGCACTGTTTTTAAAGTGGCATCAAGATAGCACCAGAATAAAATTGTTTGTGTCTTGATAGCCATTTTTAATAGCACTTTTTCCTTTTATATTCTTGGCACTGCAAACCATCACCCTACTTTTGGTCACCCACGACTGGGACTACCATACAACCGCCATTATTACTCAAGTGGTTGGTCTTTATGGTTTAGTTCAGAGCTCCCAAATGATGAATAGCCACCTTTGTGGGTGATGGGAACTCAACCTCTTTAGGTACACCCCAGATGGTTTTCACTCTTCTGAATATATCAGGTATCCACACAGAATAATATTTTTTAGACCCACAGTATTTTTGGTATAATGCTTGTTGATTGGGGATTTATACTGTAGGTGGTCTCTAAACACATCCCTTGGACCCTCTTTACCCACACTCCCCTTTTTGTGTAGGGTTTTCTTGTATTGGGTTGGCATGCTCTGCCACTAAAATCGCCGTAGCGCACACCGGGCCCCAGCGGTGTTAAACCGCCATGGAGCTTGCCCTAGAGCCAATGGGAAGCTCGATAGCGGTGGCATGATGCAATTTTGAAGGTCGCGGTAGGCGTGCTCCGCCACCACGGAGGCGGTCATTGGATGCATTTGAAAGAGGTAGACATGGACCACCAATTACTGCAGCTTGGCACCTTTGAAACGACCCCAGGGGGCTATATATGTGAGAGTGAGCCTCACATTGCCACTGCTAACAGAGCATGCTGCCTGAGACCCATCACCTTCTGCTGCCTCCAGGGACTGCTGCCTGATACCCCTCACCTACTGCTGCCTCCAGGGACTGCTGCCTGACACAACTCACCTGCTGCTGCCTCCAGGGACTGCTGCCTGACACCCCTTACCTGCTGCTGCCTCCAGGGACTGCTGCCTGAGACCCCTCAACTGCTGCTGCCTCCAGGGACTGCTGCCTGACACCCCTCACCTGCTGCTGCCTCCAGGGACTGCTGCCTGACACCCCTCACCTGCTGCTGCCTCCAGGGACTGCTGCCTGGCGACCCTTGACACCAAAATCCCCTGCTGTTGTCGCACGTCCACAGTGATGGCAAGGACAGAGAAGATCTGTGCCAGTCCCTTCACGAGCGAGGAGCTGGAGGTCCTGGTGGACGAGGTGCTCACACAGTGCCCAAAGCTATATTGGGCCCCAAATGTCGTGGTGAGTCTTAAATAGTGTTGTGGTAGGACAGGGGGGCCACACATGTAGTGGATTGATGCAGTATGTGTCTGGGAGTGTGGGGTAGTGTCATGCACTGCCTGACATGCTGTCTCCAGAGGGAGGGTGTGTGTACCCAATGCTACAGCTTTCCCTCCCTGCACATGTAAGAATGAGTCACCTGTGTTGTGTTGTCAGCCATACAGTGACACAGAAGGTTGTTCATGCTGTAGTCAGGACAGTGATTGATTGGCTGGATGGCTGTGTGTGCCCCTGTAGTCCATCTCAGTGTGAGCCCAGCTGGACACCACAGTCCCTGTCTACAAAGACAAGGACATATCACTTCACTTACAGAGTATGACATCAGTCTTTTCACATTGCATTCCAGCTGTGGCCCATCTCAGCACTGTAGATTGTACACAACCACCCTTGTGAAGGGCATTTTGTATTTGTGAGATCATGTCCCTCAATGTGACATCCATGACACAGTTATCTATTCACAGAGCAGGGACATTGAGGGCTGTGCAGTCTTGGACACAGTGGGTCACCCCCCCCAACACGGGTTGATATGTGATGTATCTGTTGCTCAACCCACCAATTGACTGGAGATGTGGGCAGGCAGGTTTCAGTGCTGGCATCCTGCATGTGTGTGAGATGTGCAGGGATTGTGTTCCCCCTCACACCTGCATGCTTTAACATCAGCTTTACCCATGCAGGGGTCACATGTGGGCTGTACTATGGTCTCTGATTAATCTATCGTTGGATATGTGATTTTGTTTTATCTTGCTGCTATGCTGATAGATGTCAGTACATGGCACTGTGTACCTGATAATTTCTCCCTCTTGTCTCCCATGCCTGCAGCTCAAGGTACACCAGCGTAAGGCCGTGTTGAGGGCCATTGCAGGGAAGGTGCGAGCCCTGGGGGTCTCAAACCGACAGCGCACCCACTGCCACAAGTGATGGGATGACATCAGCCGGCCGGCAAAGAATGTGGCGGAGATGACCCTGGGGCTGCTTCCTCGCACTGGGCGTCTGGCACGGCACAGCATGACACCACTAATGGGGCGCATCTTGGCGGTGACACAGCCTGAGCTGGATGCTCGTTTGAAGGAGCATCAGCAGCAAGTCAGGGCTGAGCATTTGGGGAGTCTGACTTTGGATGGGAGTGGCTGCATGTGTACAGAGCCTGTGCTAGCGCTGGCCTCTGTGATGTTGGTAGCGTGATGCTGTGGCATGTAAGTTGCTGCTGGCCTGGGTGCCTGTGGCATGCATTTGCCCTACTAGTACTTACAAAGTTGATTTGGAAGCCGTGCCTTCACATTACATTCTGAGTTGTGCTCTTCAGGTTTCTTCTGCATTGGTGTAGTCTTGGAATCTCATGGGAGGGAACGGCAGTGTGCCTAATCTGACTGTGCGTACATCAATGCGTCCATTGCATGCACCCATATTGGGGAGGGCTAGATATCTTACAGCAATGTGCAGCATTCTATTGTCCCCAAGGTACGACATGGTGGGTGGCATGGGCTAATGTCCATTGTGGACTGTCATGTTGTAGTCTGGGTCTGTGTTGTCCCCTCCTGTTACATCCAGTTCTGTAATTGGCAACAAGTTGTGTGCCCCCATCATGTTCCTAGGTGCGCTCAGAACTAGTTGTGTGTCTGTTTGAACAGTGCCACAAGCAGGGTATTGTGCTGTGTGGTCTTCACATGGCTCACTCATGCCTGAGTTTCCAGTTTCTATGCACTGCTTGAGTCTATGTAGTGAGTTGGCACAATGTGATTGCACAGGGTGGTGTGCAACATGTAGATTTGTTCAACTTTTGTCATGCATTGCTTGCATATGTTTGTTCAGTTTTTGCCACTGACCTGACCCTACATCTCTCTCTCCCATGCAGCGTCACCTGTGGTTACGGAGGGACAGGAGACGGACACCAGAGGGGGTGAAACAAGCACCACAGCTGCCCAGGAGCCCAGTGACACAGATGTCACCAGCGCATCAGAGGGGGACAGGAGACTGCTGGAGGAGTCCCAGCCTGAGACGCAAATCACCACATCATCCGATGCCAGTGGGGATGCATCCATGTTGGAGGGCACAGGGAATGGGGACTCTACATTGACTTCCACCACACAGCGGCCATTGCCCACCCTCCCAGCCACTTCCTCTGCTGCTGCCCGTGTCCGCCTCAGTAAGAGGGGAAGAGTGTCCTTCACCCCTGGCACCGCTGCCCCTGTCCCCCCTGCTGCCATCAGTGCTGAGCCTGTGGACCTTTTGTGCCAGCTGTGTGTAGGCCACACAGCTCTCCTAAATGCCTTCATTGACCTTGACAAGAAATTGGCCCAGGTGGTTGCTTTCATGGAGGGCATACATTCCGACGTGGGTGGGCTGCACCGGACAGTCCAGGCTTTGTCATCAACAGTGACGTCTGCCCTGCAACAGGCACATTCTCACAGTCCAGCTCCAGTCCCTTTGTCCACCACCCAGGCAGTGGCCATGTCTGACGATAGTGACCACTGTCCACATACATCAAAGTCACGATACAGCACACGGAGCACACAGCCCAAGCGGTCCCGTGCGCAGACACCATCCCCACTGAAGACCAAAGGCACCCCAGAGCACAGGGAGAAAAGCCCGTCAGGTGACACTAGGGGACAATTAGCAAAGCAGCAGACCTCAGGCACACATGTCTCAGTGGCATCCCCATCCAAGGACTCTCCTGCCCCTAAGGCATCGCGCAAAGATAATCGTACAGTGTCTGTGCCCACCAAGGAGGTGGTGCATGCCAAGGGTACACATGGGAAGGGCTCAAAGGCAGTATCACCAACCACCGCGACGCCCATTCCAAGCCCTGTGAAGCAGGGGCTGGAGGGGACTGTAGGGGTGACACCTAGTAAACAGGGGAAGGGGGGGGCAGAGGCGAAGCAATGCAAAGCATTCAGCTGGGTCCAGCACATCACCAGAGGGGCTGCCAGCACCTGTACCTGCTGCAGCAGTGGTGGTGTGTGAGCCTGTTGTGCCCACACCACTTCCCATTGATCCCAAGTCAGGCAAGCCATTTAGAATCCCGAAGAAGTGGAAGGGCACCCCTCCACAATCTCCCAGCCACTCCGTTACTCCCATCTGCATGACTCCACCTCCACGTGCCACTACACCACCTGGCCAAGCAGCCCTCCAGCCTGCCAAGACACTGATCGCTCTACCTCAGCTGTTCCGCACTCTCCCCCTTTCAGTGCCCCGGCAGTCCCTGAGGCACAGCCAGCTCCCAGTCTGCCTGACAGCCAAGTCTGAGTGGTAGTCACCCTCACACACCTGTATCTCACACAGGAGGGCCTGTACTGCACATTGTTGCCCCCTGACTGTGTTGCTGGCCATGGCAGTCGCACACATTCCCTGTGCACTTTCTCATGGACATGCTCTGCACTCTGCCCTGGCCACTGGCCTTGTTGTTCACTGCTGTGTTGGACCCTTGCCTGTGCAACTTCTCATGGACATACTCTGCACTCTGCCCTGGCCCCTGGACTTGCTGTTTTGCCCTTGCCTGTGCAGCCTCTCATGGACATGTTCTGCACTCTGCCCTGCCCACTGGCCTTGTTGTTCACTGCTGTTTTGCCCTTGCCTGTGCAGCTTTTCATGGACATGCTCTGCACTCTGCCCTGCCCTCTGGCCTTGTTGTTCACTGCTGTTTTGCCCTTGCCTGTGCAGCTTCTCATGGACATACTCTGCACTATGCCCTGGCCACTGGCCTTGCTGTTTTGTCCTTGCCTGTGCAGCTGCTCATGGACATGCTCTGCATTTTGTGCCTTGCTCTTCTCTTCTCATGGTGCCTATCTGTGCAATATGTGAATAAAGACAGTTGCTCCAGTTGTCTATTTTGTCAGTGTCCTTACTAAATAAAGTTCTTTTGCTTTGTGTAAATGGTTTACTGTGCCACATGGTCTGTGTGGCACTTCAACATGTTCAATGTTTGGGCTCACTTGCTCTTTTTTTCAGCGGTGACAGGGTCTTCAGTTCTTCTTGGCCCAGATACTTGTGGTGGCAATGGTGTCAATTTCGAATGTTTAGCAGTAGTCATTTACTTGATTAGTTCATGTTGGCTCTATTGTACACATGTCAGGTTGGGGGGCACTGCCAGCACAGGGTGGTTTTCTGCACAAAGTATAGCAGGCAGGCTGTCCAGGGTCATGATGTGTGTGTTCTTCCTATATGTGTGCCCAATGGTGTATGTGTGTGGTCATCTTGTGATGGCCAGTCATCCTAGTCCCATGTCTTACTTTCCATGTGTGCTCTTGGATGGCCAGGTAGTGTGCAGTATGAAGGGGTGAGTTTGTGGGGAGTGTTGATGTGTGCATCCCTCTGCAATGTCAACTACACACATGTGTCACCCAAGAGTTGTGTGCCTGTTGTTTTGATTGTTCATCCCTGTGGATGTGGTTGTATGCCCATGTGTGAGTTGTATGTTGTGCACTGTGCAGTGTGTTGGTGTGTCCTTGCATTTCTGTCTGACTCCTACTTGTTGTTTTTGTCACTTGTGAGTATGCAGAGGGTGTTATTGGCAATTCAGTGTTGTGTTTTGTTTCACATCCCTGTGTCTGGTGACTGTTTGTGGGGTCTGTGCAGACCTGCTGCTCCACAGTGCCATTGTGGTTGTGTTTTCCCATGCCTTGCTGTCCCATGGTGCCTTCTTGCCTCCAGTGTGGCATGTTTTGTGTGTTGTCATGCCATCCCCTACCTGTGCTTCAGCTGCGTACCCATTGTGGGTCTGCACTCCCTCTCTTTGTGTATGGTACACTACTGCCATTTCCCCTACTGACATGCAGTACACTTCACTTTGGTGTGAGCTGTCCCCTTTGTTTGTATGTGTGTGTGCCTCCCCATGACTTCATTTGTGCCACTGTGCTTTGTGGTGCAGTTCTTTGTCCATGGTCAATGTGTCACTCAGTGCATTTCCCCAATGGGTCATGTGTGATGTTCTGGTGCTGTTTGTCAGTCATGGTTGCTGCTATGCAGTTCAACTGTGTGTGCTGCCCAGTCCTGTGGTCAAGGTGTTTCCACCTTTGTGTCCCAGACTTGTGCATCTATTGGGTGTTGTGTTGTATGTATGTGTGTTGTTTGTGTTATTGCTTCTCTTCCTGGGTGTGTTGTGCTGTATGGTGTTGTGTGGGTTGCTGTTCTATCACTGATGTCTGTTTGTGTCTGGTATGCTTGGTGTGCACACACAGCTTGTTGTGCTTGCTGTGCTGTGAGTATGTTGCCTTGTGATTGCCTGTTGTGCATCCCCTGATGTTGTGCTATGTTTGCTATGTGATTGTGGTGCCTGTGCATCTGTTGTTTGTTTGCTGTGGTTGTGTTGTTCTGTGATGGTGCACTTCTTGTGTGTGTTGTGGAATGTTGTCTGTGCATTGTTCCTGAGTGATGAGGTTGTGCACTCCTGTTGTGTCTGTGCTCCCATTACCTTTCCCCAGTTTAGCTGTACAGGGCATGTCTGTTGTTGTTGTTGTGGCTCTGTGTGTGTTTCAGTTGGTTTATGTGTTGGTCTGTTGTATTTGTTTCCACATTTGTAGTGGCATCCCTGTGTGTGTGTGTGTGATGATTGTGGCTGAGCCCAGGGTGTGTGGTTGTTTGTGTGTGTATTGCCTGTCAAGTATTGGCAGCCTTCAGTGTGTTTGGCACTGGTGTTGTGTGCTGCTGGTGTGAGGGGGGTATGTGTGTAGATTCTTACTGGTGTTTGTCAGTCCTGAGGTGTGTAGATGGTCCCTGCGTGTAGTGCTGCTTGTGTACTCCTGTGAAGTAGTTGTATGTATGTGTGGCTGTTCCCAGTTTGACTTCAGGGCCTTCCTTTCATCCTTTCATCCTTGTGCCTATACATGGTTTGCCTTGCTGTCTCCCTGTGTGGTTGCACTGAGCTGTCTGTGGTTTGATTTCACTGACTGTGCCAGCCATGTTTGCTTTGATGGTGTGAGGGTGTTGTGCTCTGTTCCTTGTGTTGATGGGATGTACACATGCTTGTTTTGTGTCTCCATGGCCTTCCATTTGTGTGCAGCCCACTTTGGTTTCCCTATTTGTTGTGCTCCATTGCTGTTGGCATGTGGGGTGTGTATGTGTGTGTGTGTGTGTGTCCGTCTGTAATATGTATGTGTGACTGTGCAGGTTGTGTGTCCATTTGGATGTTGGTTCCTTGTATGTGTTCATTTATTGCTTGTCCTCATTGATATTTCCCTGAGTGTGGTGTTGTGTGTGTTTCCCTGGCCATGTGCTACTGTGCTGTGTGTTGTGTGTTCCTGTGCAGCCACTCCTGCATTGTGTGTCTCCATGATTGTTTGTTGTGTGGTGCAGGGTGTGTATTGCCCTGGCTTGTTGTTGTGCATGGGGTGCACAGGAGGGGCACATGGCATATGCCTTCATGGGGTGTGCTAGTGTGTGGTGGGAGGGGGTGTGGCCCTGTGGTCTTTGTGCCTTGCCCATGCCTGGCACTGGCCCTGCCTTATGCATTGCGCATGTATTTGCTTGTGTTCGCCGCTGCGGTGACGTGACCGGGACATTGCTGCATGGTGGCGGTAGCTGTGTGTCCAGGATGCAGCGGGGTGCATTTGTGGCAGGTGGGTGATGTGTGGGTGCCCTTGTGGATGTGTCCCTATCCCCCCTAGGGTGTCTAATGTGGATTTGGACCCTGTGTCAGGCCGTGGGTTGTGTGTTGTGTTATTGCGTACCTGCAATCATCCGCGTCATCCGCGGCAGTCCATGAGTTCCTGGTGATGTAGCAGGTACAGCACCGGAAAGACGTGTAGGGCTGGGTCTATGGCAGTCATGACCGGGACTCTGGTTTCGCGCTCCGCTGTCGAGTTTCCGCCGTCTCTGGTTGGGCGGTGTCACCGCTGTGGTGCGTCTGCTTGCTTGAGTCATCCTAATTTGTGGAGCGGGCGGACGTCATTCCGCAAGGCAGAGGGTCTCCATTGGCTCCCACCGCCACGGTGGCGGGTGCACTTTGATGGCGGTGCGTGTCGCACTGCGGCGGTCGGGAATTGGCCTATGTTTGACCATACTAATATGGCGGGCGTGATGTCCACTGCTAGTGGGCGGAAAAAGGCATTTTTCCGCACCGCCAGCGCGGCGGTGGTCCCACCACCCTACATCCTAATGGGCCCCTGAGCGCCGTCAATTGAAATACGGAAGTCGGAGTTCAAACCAAGGATGTCGGTCAGTAAGCCTCCGATGAGCGGTCGAAGGCTTACTGACCAACATCCAAATCATGATCCATGTGTCTATTTTTTAAATGTTTGATATTGTTTATTTCTTAAAATATTTGTCACATAATTTTTAATCTATGTTAAGTAAATATATATTGTATATATTATTATCTAATATATATTTTGCAAACATTATAGTGCATTAATTAGTTTGTATTTATTTTTATTTAATCAATTGCTTTGACATTAAGGTGCCGATTCCGATCCTGTAAAACCCGGGTACAAATGGTCGTACGGAGCGTATTCTCCGTCCGACTCGTACTCGGGAAAAACCCCTTACAAACTCGCAAGTATGATTCGCACAGAAATACCATTTCCGTACGAGTCGTACAAAAGACCGACCGGCAAAAAAATACATACAAATCTGATTCTGGACGGCGCATACGCGACGTCCGGACGGAGTCAGGCAGCGTTTCACGGACCAGCAAGTACGATTCGTGCCTACGTCACTCCGCACGTAGCATTTTTTACGGGAACCAAAAACTGCCGGGAAATTCAGGACGACGCGAAGAAGGAGCACCGGTACGCGATGGACAGCGATGGACCCCAACCTACGCGTCATCCCAGCCCTCATAGCCTACGACCTCGTGTTCAGAAACCGACGCAGACGCCGCAGAAGGTCAGAACAACCCCCAGGGGCAAACGGGGGGGTGCAAGGGGCATGAAACATAACCCACACCCCACAAAAAAATAATATATCCTGCACATTAATTACCTCCATGGTCTGGTCGCTTCGGGGGGCGTGTCCACCAATCCCACGTCCCGCCACAACGGAAGTCGAGGTGGATGCGTACCCGTCACCACCACAATGGTGGTACGGGACGTACCCACGCCCCTCAGAGCGTGGGTACGGTCCGTACCACCATTGCAGTGGTGATGTAGAGGTACGCGTGTACGGCCCGTACCCACGCCCCCAGAGCGTGGGTATGGTCCGTACACGCGTACCCCTACATCACCACTACAATGGTGGTATGGACCGTACCCACGCCCCCCAGAGCATGGGTACGGGCCGTACCACGCGTACCCCTATTTCACCACCACAATGGTGGTATGGCCCGTACCCACGCCCCCAGAGCATGGGTACGTGCCGTACACGCGTACCCCTACATCACCACTACAATGGTGGTACGGACCGTACCCACGTCCCCAGAGCGTGGGTACGGGCCGTACCACGCGTACCCCTACATCACCGCCACAATGGTGGTATGGCCCGTACCCACGCCCCCAGAGCGTGGGTACGGTCCGTACACGCGTACCCCTACATCACCACTAAAATGGTGGTATGGCCCGTACCCACGCCCCCCAGAGCGTGGGTACGGGCCGTACCACGCGTACCCCTATGTCACCGCCACAATGGTGGTACGGCCCGTACCCTCGCTCCCCAGAGCGTGGGAATGGTCTGTACCACGCGTACCCCTACGTCACCGCCACAATGGTGGTACGGCCCGTACCCACGCTCTGGGGGGCGTGGGTACGGGCCGTACCACGCGTACCCCTATGTCACCGCCACTATGGTGGTACGGCCCGTACCCACGCCCCCAGAGCATGGGTACGGGCCGTACCACACGTACCCCTACAGCCCCATTACATGATGGATTCAAGGCATACATACGCCACGGATGTAGGTGTACGGCTTGGTGCAGCACATCAGCTGTAATTTGGGGCTGGTGTATGCCCAGGACAGCAGTGTACCACAGCAAGGGCGCAAGTGGGTGGGTGGGTGCAGAGGAATACCAGCAGTGGACAGGGACATGTGAGGGGTGGGTGCCCATCACTCCCAGCAGTGGACAGAGACATGGGGGTGGGTGCAGAGGACTCCCAGCAGTGGACAGAGACATGGGGGTGGGTGCAGAGGACTCCCAGCAGTGCCCAGACATATGAGGGGTGGGTGCAGAGGACACCCAGCAGTGCCCAGACATATGAGGGGTGGGTGCATATCACTACCAGCAGTGGACTGACATATGGGGGTGGGTGCAGAGGACTCCCAGCAGTGCCCAGACATATGAGGGGTGGGTGCAGAGGACTCCCAGCAGTGGACAGAGACATGGGGGTGGGTGCAGAGGACTCCCAGCAGTGGACTGACATATGAGGGGTGGGTGCAGAGGACCCCCAGCAGTGCCCAGACACATGAGAGGTGGGTGCATATCACTACCAGCAGTGGACAGACATATGAGGGGTGGGTGCGGAGGACTCCCAGCAGTGGACAGAGACATGGGGGTGGGTGCAGAGGACTCCCAGCAGTGGACAGAGACATGGGGGTGGGTGCAGAGGAATACCAGCAGTGGACAGGGACATGTGAGGGGTGGGTGCCCATCACTCCCAGCAGTGGACAGAGACATGGGGGTGGGTGCAGAGGACTCCTAGCAGTGGACAGAGACATGGGGGTGGGTGCAGAGGACTCCAAGCAGTGGACAGGGACATGTGAGGGGTGGGTGCCCATCACTCCCAGCAGTGGACATAGACATGGAAGTGGGTGCAGAGGACTCCCAGCAGTGGACAGAGACATGGGGGTGGGTGCAGAGGACTCCCAGCAGTGGACAGAGACATGGGGGTGGGTGCCGAGGACTCCCAGCAGTGGACAGAGACATTGTTGGTGGGTGCAGAGGACTCCCAGCAGTGGACAGAGACATGGGTGTGGGTGCAGAGGAATACCAGCAGTGGACAGGGACATGTGAGGGGTGGGTGCCCATCACTCCCAGCAGTGTACAGAGACATGGGGGTGGGTGCAGAGGACTCCCAGCAGTGGACAGAGAAATCGAGGTGGGTGCAGAGGACTCCCAGCAGTGGACAGAGACATGGGGGTGGGTGCAGAGGACTCCCAGCAGTGGACAGAGACATGGGTGTGGGTGCAGAGGAATACCAGCAGTGGACAGGGACATGTGAGGGGTGGGTGCCCATCACTCCCAGCAGTGGACAGAGACATGGGGGTGGGTGCAGAGGACTCCCAGCAGTGGACAGAGACATGAGGGTGGGTGCAGAGGACTCCCAGCAGTGGACAGAGACAAGGGGGTGGGTGCAGAGGACTCCCAGCAGTGGACAGAGACATGGGGGTGGGTGCAGAGGAATACCACCAGTGGACAGGGACATGTGAGGGGTGGGTGCCCATCACTTCCAGTAGTGGACAGAGACATGGGGGGTGTACATCATAATCAGATGACCACAACTCCATGGGTGTATGTACGTATCCCTAACTTTGGACAATGATGATAGTGCCATAACAACACATCACTGACAGCTGTGTCCCACTCCCAAGAGGATGGATGTCTTTCCCCCACTGCATGACACACCACATGTGGGTGTGAGGACAAATAACACATGCATACCCACCCCTGGCAGATGCAGCACAATACACACACTGAGATCATGCCACAACACTGTATAGTCATGTCACTGCCTAATAAACTAAGAGAGCCAAAGAGAACACACACCGCCACGCATATCCCAGGACTGATAGGAATGTTCAGGTGCTGGGTCAGCCACCAAGATGTTGTCTGTCATGGAAGGAATAGGGTGGAGTTTCCACAGATACAATGCCCACAATTGTGAATCAGGTGTTCAAATACCCAGCAGAACAAGTACCATATGTGTGCTAGGCTGGGATTTCACACATGCATTGTGCGGAAAAGGGACAATTTCTCCATGAAGGCATGGCAAAATACTCTATACACAAGTACAGTGAGTACCAAGGATGGCACAGACGATGCAGCCGGAGACATTGCTGAGCAGGCATGGCCAGATTTGAAGGGATCCATCACCAACAAAGGAAATGTAGACACAGGGCAACACAACAATTGTGCAACTCTCTGCAGGGGAGATGTCAGGTGCCACAGAGGAAGGAACACTCCTTGGGACAATGTCTCCAAACACAAAGAGCATACACGACAAACAATCTTTGCAGAGACCTTGTGATGGCACGCAGATACCAGGTTCCACCCCATGAGCAGCAGACTACAACATTTCCCTGAAACATAACACATGCCCACAACCCCAACTCCTGTAACATCATCATCAACATCAATACCTGAAATGCAAGACTTTTCAAACGAAAAAGAAAATGCTTTATTCAGCATGAAAATAATAATGTGTAAACGAGACTATTCACAACGGCCAATGGCCAGGCCATATCATCAGTCCTTGGGGGGGGACACATGGCCATGCGTCTCCCCTAGCTTGCCTGCACATCACAAGACTGTGTCGTCGACTGGGGGGGGGGACATCATGTGGGGAAGGACCAGGCACCGCAGGGACAGGAGAGGGAAGGGTAGGTGTGGTGGGTGCAGGGACGGACGACTCCACCACAGGGGATGGGGCAGCGCCAAAGGTGGAGGTGAGCTTGGCGCTGCACACTTCTGCCAGTTCCTCAAGCGTCTCCCCTGCACCCGGAGAAACAACAGGCCCCAAGGAGGGGGGGGTCGGAGGAATGGGTTGCAGGGCTACTGGGGGAGGTGGTGGACAGGCTGGGGGACTTAACTCCCCTACCCGTGGAGTGCCTTGACCGTTTCCGGCCAGGCGAACTAGTGGGGCTGAGGCCCAGCCCAGCAAAGTAGGCCTCCTTCTCCGAATCTGGGGCAGGGGAGCCAAGGGGAGTGACATCGGAGGGACTGGGGAGTGAGTCATGTGGACGAGGACTGTGGCTGCGTGCCTGCCTGTGTGCCCCAGACCCAGTGGGTGTGCCTGCTTCCCCCTGAGTGTGCGTGTCAGGAGGTGTGCGCTTGCCCTTACGTGGTGGTGTGCTGCTTCTTTCTGGTGGGGTGCGTGTGTGTGGATGTCTTGGTGTGCTTGGGACAGGCATGGGTGTGGGACTTGTGGATGGGCCAGGGGTAGGGGGGGAGGCAGCGCTGCAGGTGACTCACTACTGCCATCAGTGACGAGTCCAGGGACCTCAGCAACATCCGTTGGTCAGACATCGCTGATGACATGCCCTCCATGTACGACACCATCTGGGTCAGCAGTCTGGCGTGGCCATGGAGGACAGTCAGGATCGATGTCTGCCCAACATGCAACTGCCGCTGAATGTTCACAGACTCTGCAGTGAGGGCAGCATGGGGGACAGGGGCAGGGGGTGCGGTGTCTGGCACGAAGGAGACACGGTGTGGCCTAGCACGGACAGAAGGGACCCGAGCAAGTGGGAGGGCGGTGATGGGAATGGAGGGGGCGGCGAGAGATGTACTGCTGCTTTCAGCTGTGGGAGCAGCCTCCGCCCCCTCTGGGAGCTCAGCCTCGGACCCGTCTGCCTCGTAGTCAGTGTTGGTACTGGGCAGGTCCTCCGCCTCACTCCCCTCGCCCTCCGTGCCACTAGATTCCACCGACTCCTCAGCAGTGGTGGCACCACTGCTCGATCCCTCCTCCACGTCCGTGCCGGTGTCTCCCTCGGTGTCCTCCGATGATGCCGTGGGCAAGGTGAAGAGACAGGAAAAAATCAGTCACCTGTATACATCTGACACATGAGTCCAAACAAAATAGGCAACAGTGCATATCAGGAAAGGCATCATGAGTATCATCTAGGATACTCCCCACATATGTAAGCCCTGCACTCCCCAGTTGTATGACCCACCATGTCACTTGGAAACAATGAAAATTAGGACACAACAGCAAATAACTTGAAATCACAAGATCATGAGAAGCTAGGGTCTGGGATCAGTTGAGCACAGCAAGACTATGAAGGCATGCCACCTCTTGTTCACTGTGAACCAAACAGTATTGTCGCACCCAAGGCCAAATACCACATGCCAATGCAGAAGGTGTCCCCACACTCAGAGACCTGTGAGTACTTTTGATACCCCAAAGAAATACATTGTGACTCCTGGAGAATCACAACACTTTACACAATGGACATGTATAGCATGTGTGAATGTGGCACTCTGTGAACACAACACACATGTGTCTGTATAGCAGAAGTCACACAAGGAGGTGCACACCAAACTACATATCTGAGCTGCCAGACTCATTCAAATCAGCCACTGTTAGGCAGAAATGGCGTATCAGTAAGTACATATACATGGCACCATGGTGGTCTGGATGGCTTGACACTCGTAAGTTGGTATCAGCAACAACCAAGGACTAACCCAAATGCTACCACACTGTGGGAACATGTATATGTATGAACTCCAAACAAGTTTTGTTCAAACTGTGCCTTACTTTAAAATGTGCCAGCGTGTCCCTGGAAAGTGTAAAGGTGGTGTCTTGTGCACTTCCTTGGGAGACATCTGTCATGCAGGCACATCATTGTCCTTCACAACAAAACAACAAGGTCAAGAATATGAAACATTGAGACATGTTGACAGGTGTAGTGAGTGACAATGGACATTTTCTCTGAGTAACAACTTGAATATTGTCATTTGACACATGGCTATCCGTCACCTCATCACACAGTTGCCTACACATATGACCTACTGATTGTCATCTGGAGTGGCACACATGTCCACACCCAGGACAATGCATAAACTAATGGCCTGCAATTGTTTAGCAAAAAAGCCTAGCTGTACTGTGGGTTCCCCCTCATGGCAAGCCAGAATGTACCCACAGATGTCAGCACAAATAGTCACAACTGTGTAGCATCTGAACCACACACAGGTGCCAAAAATGTACAAGCATGATACATGATTGTCAAAAACTGACACAGGCAATGAAGCACGAACATTAAGCACTGGCCAACATCACGGGGGCACTGCACGATGACTTTCTGTACTGCGAATCATCACACACAAGTCAGAACTGGCAATGAAACATCAGGGTTGAACATGTACACCCCTCCCGCACACACCCACCCATACCTGAGTCAATGTGACTGATACCGATCAAGAAGTGACACCTCTTATTCAGGGTTACAATAACTGTGCTTGAAAACTAGCTTCATTAACACAACATCACCTTGTAGGGCTGCCAAAACATATTGGTCACAAACAAACATCAACAGATTGTTGTGAATAGCCACACAGGCACTGCCCAGTGTGAGTATGCACAAGCAAACTGGTGTATCCCTGTCCAGTGGGCAAATGTATCACACATGTGAAAAATACTTCCTAGGCCAGGGAACAATGCCACAGAGGCAGAGCCATGCTGAACCCACAGTGAATGTGCACAGTGTTGGATGACACACATGAGTAGGAGGGCAGGCTGTATCAGGGGACTGTAGTGGGCACACTGCTCCATGGTCCTGGAATGAGCTGACTGTTACAGGAGCAACCGTCCCGGCACTATGCATATATCCCACTCATGCACATCATGTCTGAGGCCACAACATTGGTAATGCATGCTGCAAGTCTGTTCATTTGAACCCTCACACTCCTATGTTGAGACTTAGCATCAGTGCCAACAATTATGCACCCCCAAATGACTGAACAGGACAGGGCACAGGCAGACCACCCCCACACATGATGCTGAAAGCAGTGTGCACCTTGATAAACTGGCAGCCTAGATGACCATGTGCAATAGTGATAACACACAGACCAGGTAACACATGTCAAGGAGGGGAAGGGAGGAAGAACAGCACAGGTTGACTTGGGGGAACAGGATATGCACTGCACATATATAGCCTGGCAGTGTATCCAGGCGACTGAGCAGCTACAAAAGCGGACGACACACAACAAACACACATGTACCTACCCCCTTCCTGCTGCTGCAACTCCTGTATCCGCCTATCCAGGTCAGGGAAGACCACCGCCAGGACACGCTTCATCTGGTGGGTCAGGCGCCGGCGCCCGCCATGCTTGCGAGGAGCCTCCTCCTTCAGCATGACCCAGGCGATCCTCCGGGTCCAGCACCGGATGTCCTGCCATCTCTTCCTCACTTGTGGCAGGCGCCGACTGCGACCCTCCACCGATTGCACGGCCTTGAAGGCATCCTTCCATATCTTCCCTTTGTGGTAGGAGGATACCTGTGTGGATGACAAAGTGGGACAACATCACTACACCTGCACCATGTCACAGAGACACACATTTGAACATCTTAGATTTGTTCAACAGGGCATAGTATGCGGCAAGTAATAGCACCTTAGTCATAGGGACTTTTTCCACTGTGGACGCACCAATGCACTACATGGCATAGTAAGTACACAGGTGGCATGAGGGGTGCAAAACAATCCCTGATCATGGCACACACTGTGCATCCCAAGCAACACAAGGCTGATGAACAGCACCGCAAAGCAGTCACATGCCCCAGGCCACTGACAAAACCTCAGCAGAGTACACAGACACACACAGGCACACATCAATCACCTGCCATTGGCAACAGCGGATGCAAACCTCACTCTGCACATGTGCCACTTGCCGGGGGGGTCACAGGTGTGGGGCTAGCTCAGCAAGTCAGACACACAGCACGGCTTACTTCACACATCAGATGGATTGAGCAGTTGCCTCCTCCATGCAGCTGTGGTGCAACACTCCACATAGACACTCACCCACATGACAAGAAACATTCACACACATCAATGTCCAGGGGCCGTACACATCATTTGGACACTCTCACCACTCTCACCACAGCTCCACTCAACTCTCACACACATCTGTGGGTGCAGTCACCTGTAACACCGGAGTGACCACTGAATCACCGCAGGACAATAGAACAAGAATGCCCAAGAGGATTAGGCTGGCTGAATGTGCCATGCACTATGCAGTGAATGTCACAGTAAGCACAATGCAAGTGAGGAGTGCACACATGAACTACATCAAGCCCTGCATGAGAGACATAAGCCATCCACCCCCCCTGGGACCCACTCCAACCAACATTGCATGTCTGTCACACCTGGACACAATGCCAGAAGTGACAGACACAATAAAGGTGCACAGGCAAAGGTAGTGGAGTCAGCACTCACCTGCTCCCCTGGTCGACCATACAGCATGGGGTACCGTGGGAGGATCACATCCAGCAGGGCCTCGTTCTCCTCCTGGGTGAAAGGCTGGGCCCTCTCCACAGTCCTTGACATGGTGCCAGAGGGAGACAATACAGCAGCAGTGGTATCGACTGACATGTTGGGCAGGCAAGTGCCTTCTCATGGGTTCTGCCTGCCTTATATCTGCCTTGCTGGCCTATTTCATTTACAGGAGTACAGAGTGATTGGTCAGGCTCATTTGCATCCTACGTTTCCTCCAATCCCTTTAAACATACACCAGTGACAGCCTTCGCATCTTTCGATTTTGCAGCATCATGTCAAGTCAACAACCACTTTGCAACAATGTATAATGTGGCCAACTGCTTTTTCCAGACCACATGATGTTAAATTTTGAACTTGAAACTCGGTATCCATGACAACCAGCATGCATTTTGGCCCTAATACTTGTCCCTCATGTGTCCCCATTGTAATTCTTAAATCCCCACACAGGTACGGCGCGTTTCACACGTACCCCTAGGGCACCATCACTACAGTGATACGGGCCGTACTCACGCGTGTACGGGCAGTACACGTGTGAGTACGTGCCTATCACTATAGTTGGGGGTACCGTAGGGCCTAGTGATACGGGCCGTACTCACGCGTGTACAGGCCGTACACGCGTGAGTACGTGCCTATCACTATAGTTGTGTTACCGTAGGGCCTAGTGATACGGCACGTACTCACGCGTGTACGGGCCGTACACGCATGAGTACGTGCCTATCACTATAGTTGCGTTACCGTAGGGCCTAGTGATACGGGCCGTACTCACGCGTGTACGGGCCGTACACGTGTGAGTACATGCCTATCACTATAGTTGTGTTACCGTAGGGCCTAGTGATACAGCACGTACTCACGCATGTACGGGCCGTACACACGTGAGTACGTGCCTATCACTATAGTTGTGTTACCGTAGGGCCTAGTGATACGGCATGTACTCACGCGTGTACGGGCCGTACACGCGTGAGTACGTGCCTATCACTATAGTTCGGGGTACCGTAGGGCCTAGTGATATGGCACGTACTCACGCATGTACGGGCCGTACACGCGTGAGTACGTGCCTATCACTATAGTTGGGGGTACCTTAGGGCCTAGTGATGGCACGTACTCACGCGTGTACGGCCCGTACATGCGTGAGTACGTGCCGTATCACTCGGACCTACAGTAACACAACTATAGTGAGAGGCACGTACTCACGCGTGTACGGCAGGTACTCACGCGGGAGTACGGGCCCTATACACGCCCTCAGAGCCTGTGTACTGCCTTTCACAGCTTACACTGGTGATAGGAGGCGCACACGAAAGGAATGGAGGTGTCAGACTCGCACAAGGCTGTACATCAAGTCATTGTCAGTGCAGTCCTTCATGTGCAGGGCCTAGGTGTGTCAGGCAGTGATGTGGCACATGTCTCCTCATGTTGTGGCACAATAGATGTGTGATGAGCTGTTTACACATGTCATGTGTGATGGGGCACTACGTGGCACACTTCCCCTTCACACTTTGCACATGTGTGCATGTACGACACACGTGTCAAGCACTGCATCACTGGTATGGCACAGTCAGCAACACCCGTAACTGTCCCCTGATGCCAGGTACACGGATAATTACACCTGACATGTGACTCCCAGCGTGCCACGATGTGACTATGACATGTGTGTGTCATGTGTTCCCATGAGCTTTCCGTTGGTGTTCCGTCAACTCCATCTGCTGTTGCAGCATCCAACATGTGTCTGTGTGCATATGTGCATGACACACATATACGCACACCATGCCACATGTGGACTCACACGTTACATGTGTCATGATGGTTCGAAGATGACTTCCTGACATGAGGCAATATCTGCGTTCTCTCAATGTCTGTGTCATCAGTTTTTGACATGTACCCCTTCATGGAAATGTGTGTTATCTGTCCTTTTCCAGATGACATGTAACATGTGCGTCTAGACTCCCGCCAGCTGTCTGTATGAGATGACATCCTTCAAATGCTGATATGTGGATGTCTGTCACTCATGTAATGTGTCTGGCTTGTCACTTACACTGGCCCACAGCTATTTTAATGGCATGTCACGTCAACATTGCCATGCAACTATTGTGGCTGGCTCTTCGTAGGAGTATCACCTGGCTGGCCTACGTGTCCTGGATGTATTGCACAGCACAGACTCTGTATTAAGCAGATGTGTATTAGCTGTTGAACATGTGCTCACCTCAGTGACATTGGTGTGGTAATGTACTCACTCTTCGTTATTCCTTCCAAATCTCTGCAGGGCACCGCCTCTCCCCAGACGAATGCCAGACCCGGATGCCATGCGTGGACATGACTGCATACGCAGATACCGCTTCTCGCAAGAGTTGATAGAGGACTTGACCCGCCGGCTTGCACCACACCTCCAACCACAACACAGGTATCCTACAGCTCTGACCCCCAAGATGAAGGTGATGGCAGCCCTACATTTTTTTGCCACCGGCACGTTTCAATTGACCATAGCTGATGTCGGTGGCATGTCCCAGACAAGTGTTCAGCCGTGTCCTGCATGATGTTATAGAAGCCATGTTGGTGCACCTGGATGAATTCATCCATTTTCCCACTCGTGAGCAGTTGACAGGTGTCAAGGGTGAGTTCTATGCCCTGGGAGGGATGCCTCATGTAATTGGGGCCATTGATGGGACACGTTTGGCTTTGGTACCACCACAGGCACAGGAGGTAGCCTATAGAAACAGAAAACATTACCACTCCATTAATGCCCTTGTGGTGTGTCTTGCTAACATGCTGATTTCCCATGTCTGTTCCCGTTTTCCAGGGTCCGCACTCAATGCACACATCATGAGGCGTAGCAGGGTGCCAGAAATGATGCTGCAGCTGCACGCGGAACGAGCATGTCTTGTTGGTGGGTATACTCTGTTAGTCCTGTGTTTAGCGCTATCTTTGTATCTTACGGCATCTCATGACCCACTTCTTCACATGATGTTTCCATGTAGGAGACTCTGGCTATCCCAACATGCCATGGCTGATGACGCCTCTCCGCAACCCCAGAACAGCCGCAGAACACCGGTACAACGACACCCATGGGCAGACGAGGCGCGTGATTGAGAGGACGTTTGGACTCCTGAAGAGCAGATTCCGGTGCCTCCACAAGACCGGCGGCGCCCTCCCATATGCCCCGGTGAAGGTCTGCAAAATCTTCATTGTGTGCTGCATGCTGCACAACATGGCAGTGGAGAAGGCCGTGCCACTCATCCTTGATCCGGATGAGCAGGATCATCCACCCGTGGAGGATGAAGGGCTCGGGCACGGGGCAAGTGAGGATGAGGATGAGGATGAGGATTAGGACATCCGGAGTCAGCTTATCCGCAACTTCTTCTCATGATGGTGAGTCCCTGTGTCTGAGTGTGCACGCTTTGAGCCTTGTGTGGCTTGTGTTGCAATGTGTGTGTCGAGCTGACTGTGTGCTAAGTGACTTGGAGGTGTGTTCTGATGTGTCATTCAAGTGATGATGTCATTCCACACATTTTAGCTGGGACACTAAATTTATTAAGGGCATGGTGACAACATCATTCCTGTAGAGTACATGTACATGTCTGCGGATTACTAGCTCTTCGCTGACTTGTGTGTCTGTCCTCCCCAGGGTTCTTGCGGCTGTCGTTTGCTCATGTCATCATTGCCCTCCTGATATTCCTCATGAGTATTGCAACGTGTGCTGGATCAGAGTTACATGCACAGACATGGTGAAATGTCATTTGGGGTAAGGAGTGCAGCAAGGCATTTTGTGGGTGGTACGTGTTTGTGATATGTGATATGTGGGGACTGCTCCTGTGCATGTTGTGTTACCATGCATACATGTCGACTCACCATGGGCCACATGACGTGTTGCATGGCTCCCATGAATTGATAGTCACCCTTCCTGACAGTCATCTGTAATGGTTTGTGGATGCTGATGAAGGCATCAATGTGTGTATAACGTCCCTCAGGAACATAAGGGATGCTAATGGTGGACATAGTGTGGGACATCCCCATATGAGGCTCAATGGGGAATTGTAGACTCTCCGTGTGCAGCAAGGGGTGTTAGGCTCAACCCCTTCACTTGTGTGCCAGCTCAGTAGGATTTACCACATCTGTGTGTTGAAGGGGGTGTCCAGTGTAGGTCACACATGGTCAGCCAAATGACCTGTGAGTCTGTTCCAATTGATGCATATCCCTAAGTGTGAGGCTGAGTAATAAAGGTGTTCGTCACACTCCAAGGTGCCTCATCTCTGTCAATGCAGGTCTCTTGCCACTATGCATGCGGCATATCTGGCATAGTTGTGGAAGATTATGCATAGGAGTCCATGTGTAGTTTAGCAACATGAATGCAGTTGCTCATGGATTAGGCTCCCTATTGGGCATGAAGTAAATGGTCGTGTATGTTATTTGGCATGTTGGTCCACACAATGGGCCATCAACAGCTGCTGAGGGTGTGTCTCCTGTGCGCAGGTCGGCCTTCAGTTTCCTGATCCGGTGTCATGCTTCTTTGGTGATTGTGCATGCATTGTCTCTGGGTGTGCCATGTGACACTGGACACTCCTTACTTTACACACGCGCCTGTTGCAGTTGTCCTTCTGACATCCTAGTCTTTGTTTGCAAATTCTGTCATTTTGCAAGGAGATGCCGCCTGCTGCTGCGGACCCTGCAGCAAGGGCCCACAGATTATCCAGATTTGGCAACACACACGCCTCCAAGATGCTCCTCACTTCCTCACTCCACCCATTCATTTGGTTGTCCTCAGCTTGTCTATGCCACTTTTGCCGCCACGCGGTGCCAAAGGCTGGACCATCAGCACATGCAAGGTGCACATTGCACCACCATCCTGTCCTTGCATAACCCACATCACACTACAGTCTGATGTATCAGCCACACTCCAAGCTATGTCCATCCGCACATCTAACGCCTGCTGTCATACCCTGGGCACACACACGACACCTTTGCATTCTGAGTGTGCAACTCCAACTGCCTACACTGCGCTGCCCCGCCTTCCAGGCCCTGTCACACCAACCAGGTCACGTCCCTAATACTCCCCACCGGCTCTGTAGCTCAGCAAGGGCATGGGAGTGGGAGTCAAGGCTTCAGCATGTAGTATGGTGTCATCGTCTGGGACATGGCACAGGTATCATCTCTCAGCATGTCAATCTTCAGAGTGTCCAGGACCCCCCTCTCCACCATCAAATGCGCACAGCACCTCATCATCAGCTCGTATGCCATTGACAGCCAGGTGCTCCTCACCCTCAACAAAGACACAGACATTGGCAGTTCCATCATTCAAGTATGCATGAGATCCATTGATGAATGGCTGAACACAAGCCACCTGAGGCTGGACTTGTACAGGACTGAGGTGATCATCTGAGGATTGTCCCCTTCCAGCTGGGTCAAGTGCCTGTGTCCCACCCGCAAGAGCCCTGCACAAGCACCCAGTGGCCACACACACAAGATGGTGTGCATCATGTTTGGCTTGCTCACATATGCCATGCTAGTCCACAGCATCTGTACCTCATGCTGCAACGCCCTCTGCATTATGCACACGATCCACAGATAGATCCACTCCAAGAAAAGACAGACCATCCCCCAGGTTCATGACAACATCTGTGTCAAATACTGCCCTGCCCTCTACGGAGCAAGTACATCCAAACTCCCAGGAAACTGGTCCACTTCCAGGGGGCATCTGCACACCTCAGCTTCAACACCCTGCGCCCCAACCACCTCACCGTCCGCCATAGATAGCTGCAATGGATCACTGTCTGCTGCAGGATGACCTCGACACTCCCCACCCACACTCAGGAGGCAGTCCACAACCCCGACCCCAAACCAACCTTGTACGTCTGTCATCCTAGATCCCGTTGGGCCATCTCCGTGCATCCAACCTTGCCCTGGCCACTGTTCTTCACATCCACTGTACTCCAGCATACAGGACATTGTTCTCCCACCTGGCCACAAATACCTGGGACTCCCTCCCCGGGAACCTCCACATGAGCCATGACCTCTACGCCTTGATGATAATCTCCCAAATAGGTCTCTCTGCACAGTTTAGCAAGCACCCCCTCAGCAGCCAGAGGCCATCACAGGTGAGTGTTGTGCTCCATGCCTACATTGAATGATACCTTGTGACCCATGTGTGTCCTGTACCAGACTCTGATCCCAGGGTATGGATGGCTGGAGTTAGTTCAACACTCAGGCATAGTTTGACATTTCCACACACATATGTCGTTGAATAATGCAAAATGACCGGAACGTCTCATGACCAAAGTAATATATTTATTTGCGGTGGGGTACGTGTTTTGGTAGATTATATTAGGTGCTCTACCGGGGGAATAGAATCCAAAGTTCACAGGGGGAGATGGTATCCTTGGCATTGGAAGTCATCAGAGTCCAGAGCACAGTGTTGGTCATCATTGGTCAGACTGTGACCAGCAAGTCCATGTGGCAGAGAATGTAATTGGATGAGGTGCTGCTGTTGCGCCAGAGGGCCAGGTGCCAGGCCAGGTGACCTGGGAGATGTGGATGGTCCGCTGACTCTCACGGTCTTTTCCGTGGACGATCCACCTTCCTCCGGGGACCCTCAGATGCAGGCCTTGACGATGCTTGGGACGCTCCGTCAGACGAATCTTCCTCCTCCTCCTCCCTCCCTGTGTCTGGTGCTGGTCTACGCCTGGTGGCACAGGGAGGGTTGCCCATGCTTTGGACGATCTGACGGAGTGATTGGCTCATGTCCCTGTGCACCGCCAGGAGCTCAGCCAGTCTTGCCTCCATCCGTCCTTCGTGTTGTTGATGACTGTCATGATGCTCGACCTGCAGGTTCTTTATCTCATCGAGGGTCCCCTGCATCTCAGAGAGTCTTGACACGACCTGGTTGATGCCTCTGGTGTCACGCCGGTATGAGTCCAGGATGTTGCGTATGTGTGACATACCGGTGTCATGATCTGGCTGGTCAGGTTTGCGCCTCCGCCTGCCTCCTCTCCCACCACCCCTGCCCACTTGAGCCTGGCCTGCCCTTGTGGGCACATCGGGTCTACGGGACCCCTGAGGGATGGCATTTGCAGGGTTGCCTGCCTCCTCCTGGGTGCCCGGAGAACCTTGTCCCTCCTGGTCAGACTGGCTCTGTTGTTCAGTGCGAGCAGGGCTCCTGGGTGTGTCCTGGGATGTGGAAGGAATGGGGGGGGTGGTTGGCACAGATGTACCTGACGCAGGTGCTGCAGGGGCTTGGGCACCAGAGGGTCCAGGTTGGTCGGGGTCATCCACGGAGTGGTGAGAGTCGTCGCTGCCGGTGGGATCATCTTCACGCGGAGCCTGGGACTGTGATTCTTCCCCCCCAGTGTTGGGGGGAGATCGACGACGTTGCCCTGTGTGTGAGAGAGAGACAATGTTAATGGTGTTTCATGCGACATCTATGTTTCATACATATTCAATTTGACACAGTTCCTCCAGGTAGTTGGATGTGCCTAGCATTCCTCTCAATGTCCACTTGGGGATGGGTATGTTGCGGGGGACAGATTGGGATGTTCTCCTGAGTGTTTGACCTTTAGATTGTTGGCTCTGATGCTTATTTGGCTATGGATTAGTCTTGTTGTGTCACATGTTCATTGTGGGAGTGGGTAAATCCGTTGCCTGCCCCGGGGGTGTGTGCTTGTGTTAGGGGTGGGGTTGTGACCAGGCCTGCTGTTGTGTGTAGTGTGAGTTGTCATTGGGTCTCCCAGGTGATGTGTCTGTCCCCTCATGGTGCATGCTGGCATGACAGTGAGTGTGAGTTCCTGTGCTAGATACCTGTGCTTGTGGAGTTGGTGTTTGAGTGTACAGTGGTCCCAGGAGGGCCTTGTGCTGCATACAGCAGGGCCAAGTGTCAGCTACCTTGTCAGTACTTTGCCAGTCCCTGTGCATTGTGCATGGGTATGTACCTATGCCATATGGGCTCAGGGTATTGGTGTCTGCGTCTCATTTTCACAATGTGTTGTGTGGGGCCCACCCTCCCAGCCTCTCGGACATCCAGTCTTGTGTTTGTGGTTGTTATAGCCTTGGACATGGCCTTGCCTTGATTTGTGAAGGGTGCATGGAGACGCTTGTGGCATGAGCGTGGTTTTTGAGTGTGGTTGTGTGCGGTGGGTGCTTGGGGGAAGTTGCGTGCATTTGGTGTATATGTGGTGTGGACCCCATTGCCCCCATGTTACATAAGTTGTTTGTGTACTCACCAGGCTCTGCGACTCAGGGCCATCACCTTCTCCTCCCAGGGATGGTAGTGTACGGGTCTGCGGGGCGGCCCACCTCCAGTGATGTTACTCTGGGCATGTTCTTCGTTCATTTTCCTCTTGAACGCCCTGAGCAGATCGTACCACCTGGCTTTGCATTCATGCCTGGTCCTTCGGATGGGCGCAACAGCATTCACCTTATCGACAATCCTCTGCTACGTGGCAGATTTTTCAGCTATGCTGGTCTGTCTGACCAATGTTCCAAACAGCTGTGGCTCGACTCTGATGACTTCGTTGACAAGGAGGTCCAGCTCCGCCGTTGTGAACTTTGGATTCTTGTCTGTGGGCATGGTGTGGGGTGTGGGTGTGGGTGTGGATGGTTGTGGGTGTGTGGGTGTGAATGTGACGGTGTGTGTGTGAATGTGAAGAGGGGGATGTTTGTGGAGGAGGTTGTGTGAAGGTGTGTGAGTGAAGGTGTAGTGAAGGTATGAGTAATGTGGAGTTGTTTCTCTGTAGGGTCTGGCAGCAGTGGGTCTGTTGCAAAGGCTCATGGGTTGTGTGTGTGGGCCCTTTTTATTGGTCAATTCTTGGTTGTGGCTGTGTTTGAATTTTGGTGGGTGTGTTATAAGAGGTGGTTGTGATTTGGGGCCTCTGTTTGCCTGTTTGGATGTGCCAGGTCAGTCATTGAGATGTATTTTGTCATGTAGACAAGTTTTGTGGTGTTGTGCGAGTCGAATTGACCCTCCTTGTGCTGTTTTACAGTGTCCTGGTTCTGTAAGAGTCTTTTTCGCGTAGGTACGATCCGTACAAACGCGATGCTGGGTGAGGGTGCTGGGGTACGGTGTTGGAGTGCGGCGCGTACATGCGGTGGGGGTACGGTGCATACACGTGCGGCCCTGGGGTACGGCGCGTACATGCAGAGGTACGGCGCGAACATGGGGGGTAAGGTGTGTACATGCGGTGGGGGTACGGTGTGTACACGTGCGGCCCTGGGGTACGGCGCGTACATGCGGATGTACGGCACGTACATGGGGGGGTAAGGCACGTACATGTGGTGGGGGTACAGTGCGTACACGTGCAGGCCTGGGTTACGGCACGTACATGCGGAGGTACGGCTCGTACATGGGGGGCTAAGGCGCGTACATGGGGGGGAGGGCGCGTACATGCGGTGGGGGTACGGTGCGTACACGTGCGGCCCTGGGGTATGGCGCGTACATGCGGTGGTACGGCGCGTACATGCGGGGGTGAGGCGCGTACATGGGGGGGAAGGCGCGTACATGGGTGGGTATGGCGCGTACAGGTGTGGGGCTGGGGTACAGTGCAGACAGGGGGGTAAGGCACGTATGTGGGGGGTATGTCGCGTACATGGGGGGGTACGGCGCGTACAGTTGCGGGGCTGGGGTACAGTGTGGACAGGGTGGTGTATGGTGCTGACATATTTGGGGGTGGGGAGGCTGTACGGCTCGTACACGGGCATAAGTTTACCCGTGTACATGTGTGCTACTGCGTTGGCTCCGTACGGGCCATTTTACGTGCGATTGTGTATTCGGACGGACGGTCCGGATTGTACTTGCGCGCTCAAACTTGTGTTTTACGATTTGCACGAAAAAATGTCCGGCTCACACTCGTACACTTTTCCCGACGATATTCGGACGTAAAAACTTTCCGACGCACTCTCGAAGACTTTTCCCGATGCTATTCGTAGTTATTTTTCACGTACGAATCGTACTTGGCTGTTTGTACGGTACTTGTACGACTCGTACGTAGAAAAATACGGATACGGGTCGTACGCAAATTATTTTTATCGGATCGGAATCCGCACCTAAATAATATTATATTTTTCAATACTATTATTTAATATATAACTAGAATCAAAAATACAGTTTTATAAAGAATAATTTAGAAAGTAATTTTTCTATACATAATTATATTTATTTTCCATTATTATAAGAGTTGTGTATTTTTTTTACAACAAATTACCCAAACTAATTTGAATATATAGTAAAAATATTTTGTATATTATAATATTAATTACTATGTATTGTACAATTGTTTCAAACATTTGTATAACATTTTTAACAGTTTTTACTATCAAGCACATTTTGGACACATACATTTGTAGAATATTATTGTTTTATATTAACTTCAATGGTACACATTCTATTTTCTAATTTAATTATGTTTTAATATTTTTATAAGTTGATTTTTTCATCTATATCTATTATTGTTTGGGCGCTTCTGGAAAGAGAAGCGTGCATTTGGGAGCTGCGTCTCAGTGGTTAAGGTAAGTTTATTTTAAAAAAATTTTAAGGAAATTTAAGAGTAGAGGCAAGGTAGTTCGGTTTTGAATATAGTTTGTATTGTCCCCTTTTGGATCTTGATATGTGGTTTAGTGCGTTGGTAATTATATGTGTAGTACTATGAAAACGTTGTAGGTTTAGTGATATGTAGTATACTATGATGTCGTGCAAATCGCCACCGCCCGGGCGGCGGTGGCGATCCGCACGCCATCACATCACGATTTACCCCCCACCGTATTACTATGATGGGGGTACCGCAATGGACGGAAAGTCCGTCCACTGCATTTCCGCCAGTCGGATTGCCAGCATGGCGAAAAATGCCCAGGCACCGCTATCCATATTAGGATGCCTGCGGTGGGTATGCCTTTCCATGGCGGAGACTCCTCCATGAAAAGGCATACGTGAATGACTTTGGGGGCCCGTTGCAGGCCCCCGGTGGGGTGGGGGGTGGGTGGCTGCACTCGGCATAAACAAGGTGCCTTCATTGGCATAAAGAAGGTGGCAGGCACCGCGTGGTGCCTGTCACGTTGTGCATGCCAATGCACAACATGCATCTTTTACATTGCAGCGGGTGCTGCTTACAGTGCTGCCCACCGCAATGTAAAAGATGTGGGATGCGACCGCCAGGGTGGCGGTCGTATCCTAATTGGCATAGCGGGACCGCAGCACCTCTGGCAGTCAGTCCCGTTTACTGTCAGGTGGCGAGCGGACAAAGTCCGCCCGCCATTGTAATGGGGCCCTTAGTTATGTGTAGATTAGCATGTATAGAGTTATTGTAGTTGTTTTTAAGTGTAATATATAGGGCCTGATTACTGTCTCAGTCGGAAAGTCTTCAACCTTAGGTCGGAGGCTTTCCGACTGAGACCCCCAGTTTCACATCCGACCGGCTGATTACAATACAGCCGGTTGGAAGTGAAACCGGCCACACATTCCGTCCGACTTCCGACGGGCTTAAGGAGACCGTCGGCCAGTCGGAACGGCACATAATCCATATGGATGGCGTGTTAGCAGGGCCTCCATCACCCAGCGGCCCATGGTTGGTGGCTGAGGGGGTACCTAAGATGCCCCCTTCTTGATTCCCTGCACCGTGTGGCAGGCACCCTGAGGTGCCTGCATGCGGTGCAGAGATGAACACCACCTCCCATTTCCCTATGGGAGCTTGTGCTTCAGACAGTTTACAGCTGTAGCACATGCTCCCATAGGTAAATGTTAGAATACGCCGCACCGCACCATGTTTCCCCGCATCGTAATTAGGCAGTAGGGACTACCATTCGGAGGTCAGTCGGTCCCGTTTCCGCGATGGTGTTGAAAATTTTAATAAGGCATCTAGTGTTATTAATATGTGTATGTGCAGGAGGGATTTGTGTTGTTTTTTATTTTTAACAGGTGGAATTGTTCCTGATTTGGAGTTCCATGGATGATGGAGTTACCATTTTTTATGAAATGTGTATTAGTTTCTTAATAACTAATACATATTTTACATTTCCATTTTTTCAGCTTTCCTGAAGCGTTTATTTAAAAAAAAAAAACATGTTTTTTATGGTTAGATGCTATGGAGGATTACATCTGTGGATTTAATTTGTGGACAGTTTTAATTCTCAATTTTATTTTTGGGGCAAAGTAAATAGTAAAAATAACAGCGTGGAGAGTGGGCACCCTTGCCTTGTGCTACGAAGGAGAGCAAAAAAGGTGGATGAACCACAGGTTACTCAGGCAATGGGAGCACTATAGAGTCATGTCTTTTTAGCAAAGTACGCATCCCCTACGCCCATGACCTCCATCATCCGGAACAGGTATGGCCACTTCATACGGTCAAACGCCTTCTCATCCTGATTCATCTGCAACATAGATGTATTGCGTCCTCAGATGAACTGCTGAAGTTTGATCATGCACAAACCCAATCTGTGGGAAGAAAATCAGTATTGGAATACAGACCTTGATTTTATTGGCCAAAACCTTCGCCATGATCTTCATATCTACGTTTACGAGGGATATCTGTTCTAAGTTGGCTCATTGAAGTGGTTCTCTGCCAGGTTTGATAAAATAATGAAATAAGCCCCCTACTGAATTCGGCAAGAGGATCTGTGCCTGTGGATATATCCCTTAATAGTCTGCCCAAAAAAAGGCACTATGATGTGTTAACTGATTTTGTAGAAATCAAATGGAACACTATTGTCTACTGGGGCCTTCACAGTTGTCATCTTGTCAATGGCCTGTGAAATTTCTTTGTGCTAATGCCAACACCAAGGGGCTCATTATGATGGTGGGAGGATCGCCACCACCGGGCACACGGTGGCGATCCTCCCTCCATCATAATTTGATTCACCCACTTACAAATTAGGATGGCGGTGGGAATCACATTTGTTCCGCAGCGGACGGAAAGTCCGTCCTCCATGGTCCCGCAAGGCGGTCCTTTTCCGCCCGCCTTGCAGAAACGGGAACCAGGGCATCATTGAGGCGGTGCCGTGCAGGCACTGCCATAGTGATTGGGATGAGCTCTTCTGTCGTTTTTTTGTGGCAGATATCCAGCTGCAAAAAGACAGGTGGAGTCTTGTTTTGGGGGACAGTTGCGGGCCCCCTCTGTGAGGGGGTACATTGCCATGCACAAGGTGGCAGGCACCGCGTGGTGCCTGCCACCTTGTGCATGGAAATGCATATCGTAGCATTTTCACATTGCATACACTGCTGCAGCCAGCAGCACTGTCCACTATGTGAAAAGGCCAAGATGCGCCCGCCAGTGTGGCCGGCGCATCCTTATTTGGCTGGTGGGACCGCCACACATCTGGCGGGCGGGCCCATCACCGTTATGATGGCAGCAGACTGATGTACGCCCGCCATCATAATGAGCCCCTAGTGACTGTGCCTGATCTGGTGACACGGCATGTAGGGTAAGGCTGGCTAGTAGCGCCTGTTCCATGGAAGAATGTTCCGGCCTGGTTAAGGAGTCATGGGCCTTGTAAAAATTGGCATATTCCTGCAATATATTGTGCAGGCCAGTAATCGGTACATCACATGCGAATCTGATGGTCTGTATTGTTGCGTGTGACTGCGTCTGACGCAACTGCGCAGCAAAACACCATCCAGCCTTTTTCCCTATCTTAATGCCGTTGCCGCAAGAAAAAACCATTGTCTCTGCTTCTGCAGTGTAATGAGGGTTATTATCGATCTTGGTGGAGAGCAGTTCTATATGAACAGTGAGGGTTGGTGAAGCGTTTTATGCCGGAGTTAGGCAAAGGGTGGTTTCCGTCACCTGCTTCCGTTGTGCCTCACAACAGCGCTTGATGGCTGCTGAGTCGCACATCAAATCTCCTCTTAGGGAGGCCTTTCTGGCTGCCCAGAGAACCTTTGCTGAGGAAATGGATACAGCATTCTCATATCAAATTGCATCTCAGTTAGTGCGCCTGGTGGGGTTGCAAGAGACAGAGGTCAAGGTGAAGCGACACACGGGCGTGGTCAGATGTATATTTCATTATAACCAAGGCAGCCAGTAGATCACGATTATCCAACAAAATATGTTAAATAAAATACCTCCATATTTAATATTGTCAAACCGAAATATTGTGTTCACGAATGCCCCAGTCAAGAGTATAGATTTTAAGGTAATATAGTTGTTAGTAATATCGAAATCATGAATATAGTTTACATAAATATTATTCTTAAGAATATCGTATTTGAATTCTTTTTAGGTATTTTAGTATGTTTTATTTTTATTTTATAAAAATGTTGTTTTGATAATGTTGCTTAATATTTTTTTTTAAATGTTAGTTGTTTTGGAATTACATTTTTATCTTTAAGTACTATAGCAGGTTGTGTGATTCATAGGAGTTTAGGGTGGGAAGTAAATACATTATAATTAATCAATAAATAAATTAAATTGAATATTTTTTCTAAAATTCAAAATTAATTGTTAATTGTACAATTAATTAAAAAAATATTTAAGTTTAAGTAGCAGCGTGTTTGTTTTGCATGTGTATAGGGAAGGAAGTTAATTAATTATAACTAATAAATAGTTTGAAGTTAATCTAATTACTTTAACTGAGAAATATTTATGTTAATTGTAGAATACATTTTTTGTAATTACGTTTCAGGTGCGGGTTTTGTGTTTTGTAGTGGGGTATGGTGTGGAGTAAATTATTTCTATTAAATAAATAATTGTTTGTTGATTAGTAATATTAATTTGACAATTAATTTAGTATATTGTCTAATACAATATTTTATTTGTGGTGTATATTATTTTTGTATGTGTAAACTGTTTGAAGGAATTTAATTTTAATAATTAAATATAAAGTTAATTTACAATAATTAAATAAATGATGAATAAATATGCAGAATATGTACTTGAGATGTTTATTTTACATATTAGTTGAGAGATGTGGCATTCGTAGTAATAAAGGAAGTCAAGTTAATGCAATATAATACATTGTACATAGTTAACAATTAATAATAATTGTTTAACAGACAATTATGAAAAAATGTAAAGAATGTTTTCTTAATTTATATATTATGGTGCTGATTCCGATCTGGGTAAAAAAATGTGCGTACGACTCGTATCCGTATATTTTCACGTACGAATCGTACAAGCACCGTACAAACTGCGAAGTACGATTTGTACGTGAAAAATACATACGAATTGCGTCGGGAAAATGGTCCGAGAGGGAGGCGTAAATTTTTACGTCCGAATAGCGTCGGGAAAAGTGTCCGATAGGGAGCCAGACATTTTTGCGTGCAAATCGTAAAACAGAAGTCCGAGCGCGCAAGTACGATCCGTACCGCCCGTCCGAATACACAGCCGCATGTAAAAGGCCCCATACGGAGCGAACGCTGTAGCACACATGTACACGGGTAAACTTGTGCCTGGATACGAGTCGTACAGCCCCCCTCACCCTGCACATGTCAGCACCGTACCCCCGTATGTCAGCACCGTACCCCCCCTCCGCACCGTACCCCAACACCGTAGCACAGCCCCGCACCTGTACGCGGCGCACCCCAGGCCTGTCTCCCAGCCCCGCACCTGTACGCCCCGTACCCCAGGACCATACCCCAGCCCCCCACCTGTAAGCTCCGCACCCCAGGCCCGTCTCCCAGCCCCGCACCTGTACGCCCTGTAACCCAGGACCGTACTCCAGCCCCCCACCTGTATGTGCCGTACCCCAGGCCCGTCTCCCAGCCCCGTACCTGTACGCACCGTACCCCAACACCGTAGCCCAGACCCGTACCTGTACGCACCGTACCCCAACACTGTAGCCCAGCCCCGTACCTGTACGCACCGTACCCCAACACCGTAGCACAGCCCCGCACCTGTACGCACCGTACCCCAACACCCTAGCACATCCCCGCACCTGTACACACCATACCCCAACACCGTAGCACATCCCCGCACCAGTACACACCGTACCCCAACACCGTAGCACAGCCCCGCACCTGTACGCACCGTACCCCAACATCGTAGCACAGCCCTGCACCTGTTCGCACCGTACCCCAACACCGTAGCACAGCCCCCCACCTGTACGTGACGCACCCCAGGCTCGTACCCCATCCCCGTACCTGTACGCACCGTACCCCAACACCATACCCCAGCACCCTCACCCAGCATCGCATATGTACGGACCGTACCGACGCGAAAAATACTCGTACAGAACCAGGACACTGTAAAACATCACAAGGAGGGTCAATTAGACTCGCACAACACCACAAAACACGTCAACATGCCAAATACATCTCTATGACTGACCTGGCACATCCAAACAGGCAAACAGAGGCCCTAAATCACAACCACCTCTTATAACACACCCACCACAAATTCAAACCCAGCCACACCCACAAATGGACCAATAAAAAGGGCCCACTCACACAACCCATGAGCCTTTGCAACAGACCCACTGCTGACAGGCCCTACAGACAAACAACTGCACCTTACTTACACCTTAACTACACCTTAACTTACACACCTTCACACAACCTCATTCACAAACCCCCCCTCTTCACATTCACACACACACCGTCACATTCACACCCACACACCCACAACCATCCACACCCACACCCCACACCATGCCCACAGACAAGAATCCAAAGTTCACAAGGGCGGAGCTGGACCTCCTCGTCAACGAAGTCATCAGAGTCGAGCCACAGCTGTTTGGAACATTGGTCAGACAGACCAGCATAGCCCAAAAAACAAGCCTGTGGCAGAGGATCATCGATAAGGTGAATGCTGTTGCGCCCATCTGAAGGACCAGGCATGAATGCCAAGCCAGGTGGTACGAACTGCGCAGGGCAGTCAAGAGGAAAATGAACGAGGAATACGCCCAGAGTAACATCACTGGAGGCGGGCTGCCCCGCAGACCCGTACATTACCATCCCTGGGAGGAGAAGGTGATGGCCATGCTTCCGCCGGTGGGAGTACACGGAGTTGAAGGAGTCGCAGAGCTTGGTGAGTACACAAACAACTCACGTAACCTGGGGGGAATGCCATCCACACCACAAATACACAAAATGCATGCAACTTCCCCCAAGCCCTCACCGCACACAACCACACTCAAAAACCACGCTCATGCCATTAACGTCTCCACGCCCCAATCACAAATAAAGGCAATGCCATGTCCCAGGCCACACCAACCACAAACACAAGACTGGATGTCCGGGATGCTGGGAGGGTGGAGCTCACACAACACATTGTGCAATTCCGAAGCAGACACCAATGCCCTCAGCCCATATGGCCTAGGTACATACCCATGCACCATGCCCAATGCACAGGGACTGGCAAAGTACTGACAAGGTAGCTGACACTTGGCCCTGCTGTATGCAGCACAAGGCCCTCCTCTGACCACTGTACACTCAAACACCAACTACACAAGCTCAGATATCTAGCACAGGCACTCAAACTCACTGTCATGCCAGCATGCACCATGAGGGGACAGACACATCACCTGGGAGACCCAATGACAAATCACACTACATCCAACAGCAGGCCCGGTCACACACCCCCCCACACACAAGCACACACCCCCGGGGCAGGCAACGGATTTACCCACTCTCACAATGGACATGTGACACAACAAGACCAATCCATTGCAACATACCCATCCCCAAGTGTACATTGAGAGGAATGCTAGGCACATCCAACTACCTGGAGGATCTGTGACAACTTGAATATGTATGAAACATGGATGTGGCATGAAACAGCATTAACATTGTGTCTCTCTCACACACAGGGCAATGTCATCGACCTCCCCCCAACAATGGGGGGGAACAATCACAGTCCCAGGCTCAGCGTGAAGATGATCCAGCGATGACTCTCACCACTCCATGGATGACCCCAACCAACCTGGCCCCTCTGGTGCCCAAGCCCCTGCAGCACCTGCGTCAGGTATATCTGTGCCAACCCCCACCCCCATTTCTGCCACATCCCAGGAGACACCCAGGAGCCCTGCTCGCACTGAACAACACAGCCAGTATGACCAGGAGGGACAAGGTTCTCCGGGCACCCAGGAGGAGGCAGACAACCCAGATAATGCCATCCCTCAGGGGTCCTGTAGACCCGATGTGCCCACAACGGCAGGCCAGGCTCGTGGGGGCAGGGGTGGTGGGAGTGGAGGCAGGCGGAGGCGAGAACCTGACCAGCCAGCTGAGGAAACCGGTATGTCACACATACGCCACATCCTGGACACATACCGGCGTGACACCAGGGCCATCAGCCAGGTAGTGTCGAGCCTCAAAGAGATGAAGGGAACCCTCGACGAGATGAAGGACCTGCAGGCCGAGCAACATGCCAGTCAACAACAACACCAAGGACAGATGGAGGCAAGACTGGCTGAGCTCCTGGCGGTGCAAACGGACATGAGCCATTCACTCCGTCGGATCGCCGACAACATGGGCAACCCTCCCTGTGCCACCAGGCGAAGACCAGCACCAGCCACAGGGAGGGAGGAGGAGGAGGATTCATCCGACGGAGCGTCCCAAGCATCGTCAAGGACTGCATCTGAGGGTCCCGCAAGGAAGGTGGGTCGTCCATGGAAAAGACCGTGAGAGTCAGCGGACCATCCACATCTCCCAGGTCACCTGGCCTGGCACCTGGCCCTCTGGCGCAACAGCACCACCTCACCCAATGACATTCTCTGCCACATGGACTTGCTGGTCACAGTCTAACCAATGATGACCAACACTGTTGTCTGGACTCTGATGACTCCAACTGACAAGGATGTCATCTCCCCCTGTGAACTTTGGATTCTATGCACCCGGTAAAACACCTTAGTACATCTACCAAAAGACTTACCCCACCAAAAATAAAACATTTTTTTTTCATGAGATGTTGCTGTCATTTGGCATTAGTCGACAACATATGTGTGTGTGTAAATGTCAAACTATGCCTGAGTGTTGAACTAACTGCAGCCATCCATACCCTGGGATCTGAGTCTGGTACAGGACACATATGGGTCACAATTTATCAGTCAATGCAGACATGGAGCACAATACTCACCTGTGATGGCCTCAAGCTGCTGAGGGGTAGCTTGCAATACTGTGCGGACAGATCTATTTGGAAGAGTATCACAAAGGCGTAGAGGTCATGCCTCATTTGGAGGTTCCCGGGGAAGGAGTCCCAGGTATGTGTTCCCAGGTGGGAGAACTATGTCCTGCATGCTGGAGTACGGTGGATCTGAAGAATGGTGGCCAGGTCAAGGTTGGATGCACGTAGATGGCACTACGGGTTCTCGGATGACAGTGGTACAAGGTTGGTGTTGGGTCGGGGTTGTGTCCTGCCTCCTGAGTGTGGGTGGGTGGGGAGTCTGAAGGTCATCCTGCAGCACACAGTGATCCATTGCAGCTATCTCTTCTGGACGGTGATGTGGCTGGGGCGCGGGATGTTGCAGCTGACGTGTGCAGATGCAGCCTGGATGCGGACAAGTGTCCTGGGAGTATTTGACACGGATGTTGTCGTGGACCTGGGGGATGGTCCGTCTTTCCTAGGAGTAGATCTATCTGAAGATCATGTGCATAATGCAGAGGGTGTTGCAGTCTGAGGCACAGATGCTGGTGATTACCATGGCAAATGTGAGCAAGCAATCTATGATGCACACCATCTTGTGTGCATGTACACTGGGTGCTTGTGCGGGGCTTCTGCGGGTGGGACACAAGCAGTTGACCCAGCTGTAAGGGGACAATCCTCAGATGTTGACCTCAGTCCTGTACAAGTCCAGCCTCAGGTGGCTGCTGTTCGGCCATTTATCAATGGATCTCATGCAATCTAGAATATTGGAACTGGCAATGTCTGCGTCCTTGGTGAGGGTGAGGAGCACCTGGCTGTCAATGGCATACGAGTTGATGATGAGGTTGTGTGCGCATGTGATGGTGGAGAGGGGGGTCCTGGACACATTGTAGATTGGCACGCTGAGAGATGATACCTGTGCCATGTGCATCACAACGACAGCATACTACATGCAGAAGCCTTGAGTCCCACTCCCATGGGTACAGAGCCGGTGGGGATTAGGAGGGACATGACCTGGTGGGTGTGACAGGGCCTGGAAGGTGTGGCAGTGCTGTGTAGGCAGTCGGAGTTGCACACTCATCATGCAAAGGTGTTGTGTGTGCGCTTAGTGTATGCCTGAGAGCTGGCGGCAGATGTGTGGATGGACATTGCTTGGAGGGTGGCTGCAACATCAGACTGTAGTGTGATGTGGGTCATGCAAGGACATGAGGCTTGTGCAATGTGCACGTTGCATGTGCAGACGGTCCAGCCTTTGGGACGGCGTGGCCGCAACTGTGGCACAGACAAGCTGATGACAGCCAAATGAATGGGTTGAGGGAGGAAGGGAGAAGCATCTTTGATGTGTGTGTGTTGCCAAATCAGGAAACTTTGTGTGCCCTTGCTGCAGTGGCTGCAACAGCAGGCGGCATGTCCTGGGAACTATGCCACAATATCCACACAAAGACTAGGATGTCAGAAAGGACTACTGCAACAGGTGTATGTCAAGGAAGGAGTGACCGGATTTCAATGGCACACCCAGAGACAAAGGATGCACAATCCCCAAAGATGACTGACACCGGATCATGAAACTGAAGGCCAAGCTGTGCACAGGAAACACACCCCAGAAGGTGTTGACGGCCCGTTGTGGGGACCAACATACCAAAACACATACACAGCCATGGACTTCATGCACAATAGAGAATCAAATACATGTAGAACAGCATGCAAGTTGCTAATCTACACATAGACTCATATGCACAATCCTTGACAACCATGCCAAAGATGGCGCATGCACAGTGGCAAGAGACCTGCATTGACAGAGATGAGGCACCTTGGAGGATGAGGAAAACCTTTATTACTCAGGCTCACACCTATGGAAATGCATCAATATTAACAGACTCACAGGTCTTTTGGATTAACATGTGGGACCTACACTGGACACCCCCAGATGTTGTGAATCCATGGGAGTGGCACACAAGTGAAGGGGGTGAGCCAAACATCCCCTGCTGCACACGGAGAGGCTGCAATTCCCCATAGAGCCTCTTATGGGGATGTCCCGCAATATGTCCACCCATAGCCTCCCGTATGTTTCCGAGGGAAGTTGTACACACATTGATGCCTTCATCAAAAACCACAATCCCATAACAGATGACTGTCAATTCATGTGAGTCATGCTAAATGTCATGTGCCCCATGGTGAGTCGACATGTATGCATAGTAACAAAACCTGCACAGGAGCAGTGCCCACACATTACAAACAACTACCACACCCAAAAAGCCTTGCTGCAATCCTTACCCAAAGGAGACTTTTCACCATGTCCGTGCATGTAACGCTGATTCAGCACACGTTGCATTACTCATGAGGAATAGCAGGAGCACAACGATGCCACGAGCAGACAGCATGCGCAACTACCTGGGGATGAGAGACACACAAGAAGTCAGGAAATACATAGTCTTCCGCATGCATGGTCATGTACTCTACATGAATAAGGTTGACAACATGCTAGTTGTCAATTGAGTGTGTCAGCTAAAATGTGTGGAATGACATCAGCACTCGAGTGACACATCAGCACACACCTCAAAGTCACTTAGCATACAGTCAGCTGGACACACACATTGCAACACATGCCACACAAGACTCCAAGCGTGCACACTCAGACCCAGGGACTCAACATTATGAGAAGAAGTTGCGTATGAGCTGACTCCGGATGTCCTCCTCCTCCTCACTTGCCTCGTGACCAAGGCCGTCATCCTCCACGGGTGGATGTTCCTGCTCATCGGGATCCAGGATGAGTGGCACAGCTTTCTCCACTGCCATGTTGTGCAGCATGCAGCACACGAGGAAGATTTTGCAGACCTTCACCGGTGCATATGGGAGGGACCCCCGGGTCTTGTGGAGGCAACGGAATCGGCTCTTCAGGAGGCCAAACGTCCTCTCAATCACTCGCCTGGTCTGCCCATGGGCGTTGTTGTAATGGTGATCTGCAGCTGTTCTCGGTTTGCGGAGAGGCGTCACCAGCCATGGCATGTTGGGATAGCCAGAGTCCCCTACATGGAAACATCATGTAAAGAAGTGGATCAGGAGATGCCGTCACATACTAAGATACCGCTGAATACTGGACAAACAGAGTCTACTCACCAACAAGACATGCTCGTTCGTTGTGCAGCTGCAGCATCATTTCTGGCACCCTGCTATGCCTCATGATGTAGGCATCGTGTGCTGACCCTGGAAAACGTGCACAGACATGGGAAATCAGCATGTTAGCAAGACACACCACAAGGGCATTAATGGAGTGGTAATGTTTACGGTTGCGATAGGCTACCTCCTGTGCCTGTGGTGGTACCAAAGACACATGTGTCCCATTAATGGACCCAATTACATAGGGCATCCCTCCCAGGGCATAGACTCACCCTTGATACATGTCAACTGCTCACGAGTTGGAAAATGGATGAATTCATCCAGGTGCCCCAACATGGCTTCTAAAACATCATGCAGGATACGGCTGAACATGGTCTGGGACATGCCACCCACATCAGCTATGGTGAATTGAAACGTACCGGTGGCAAAGAAATGTAGGGCTGACATCACCTTCATCTTGGGGGTCAGCACAGTCGGATAACTGTGTCGAGGTTGGAGGTGTGGTGCCAGCCTGTTTGTCAGGTCCTCAATTAACTGTTGGGGGAATCTGTAGCGGCGTATGCAGTCACGTTCCCTCATGGCAGCCAAGTCTGGCATTGGTCGGGGGAGAGGCGGTGCCCTGCAGAAATTTGGAAGGAATAACCAAGATTGAGTACATTACTACACCAATGTCAATGAACTGAGCACATGTTCAACAGCTAATACACATATGCTACATACAGAGTCTGGCCTGTGCAATATATCCTGCACATGAGGGGGAAGATGGCGGCCGGCTAAGAAGTCCGGTCGGACGCTTTGGAGCTCCGGACCATACGAGGTGACAAGATACAGCACGGGATGTCTGTTTGATAAGTCTAGGCACTTATCCTCGTATGGATAGTAAGGTGTCAATGGCTGGCTATAGTTAAGCGACCCCCAGCACCTGGAAACACGAAACAAGAAAGTTGGAAAGACGCCCGACCTGACCTGACCTCCCGATGAAATCGCTCCTCCTGTAGCCTGCATCGGTCGGTCGGACGGAGACCTCAAGAGCCGGGTGAGACGGGTAAGCGGGAGCGGGAATCAGCATCTCGCAATTAGGCAAAAGGCAAAGACTCTCTTACCTTGTCAGAGCGCTTCTCGTGAGGAATATGCGCGACGGCAGCCCAGCGCTATTCTCTGCTTTTGTTAACGATCCTCTGAGCTCTCCCGCTTCAGCACACAAAGCGAGTTCCTCGGTTAGCGCTTGGACGGCAGCGCTCAACGCCAGGCGAAGCTATCGCCTAGCAACCGGGAGATTTTCCTTCCGGGTTGGGCAAAACAGAGCGGTGGCTTTAGCGGCTTCAGCGGCCTCAGCAGTTTCAATCCCACAGCGGCCTCTCAATCCAAAACCCAACTCCTCGCCCGGCTCCATAACAGAGGTGGTGAAGAGCATCTGGAGGTTCCAAGCCTGTATGCATCGAGCAGACAGTGCACGCAGGGAGGTGGGAGAGCAGATTGACTCTGTAGTAGCCCCCCTGAGCTCCAAACCTCACGATACTGATATTTCAGGGAAAAACAACAGTCCGACTGAAATCTTGGAAAAAGGTGGGGGAAACAAAGGAGCCAAGGGGATAAGCTACTGCCTTAGAAGCAAGCAGTTTTTTGCTAAAAACCCTTTGAGCGCCACGGATTCAGGCATCGCCCCTCTCAACACAAGAAAAAAAATTAAAAAATTAAATGCCCTAGAGAGAAAATCACTCAAACTAATACCTAAAGAAGGGAATAGACCTAAGGTACCATACATTCTTACGGATTCAACTCCCCGGATAACTCCCTCGCTTAGGACCTTTTTCAAACTACAAAAAGTTGATGGACCAGGAGAGATGAACTCATTGCCGGAGGCCTTCCCACTCTGCAATCCTGCGATGTCTTCTTCACTATCTTCAAGTACAACCTCTCAGGGGTCAGGGTCAAGTCCGCTGACATTAGTTGAGGCCATGGTCTCAAAAACCACAGTAGAAAGAAGAGCCCCTGACACTCCAATGTCTCTCCTTGTTCCACAACTCCCCCCAATTCCCCCACAACGGGAAATGGCCCTAAGCGGAGGTGCAGCGCCAGATGCTGGCGCGGAAACCATACGTGAGGATATAAACGGAGGGGGAGCCACAGCCGAGAAAGAAACAGAAAGGGGAACGAGGCAAACAACAAAATCGAGAGCGGGGGCCGTGGGCGAAGGCGAAGAGGGGGAGGGTACCCCCGAGAGAATAGGTGAATCCAACTCAGATAAAGTCTTAGCTCTACTCCTGTCTGAAATTAAAAATAGATTCGACGTCTCGGAAAAAAACCAGTCAAAGATCCAAGACACTTGTGAAGCCCTGGACAGCAAACTAACCGCCCTTACAGGGAGGGTCACAGCAGTAGAATTGGAAGTGGAATTCCTCAATAAAGAAATCAAAACGCACCAGAAGGATATTGATGCCTTAAAATCGAATGAATGCTCCTTAAAAGAGAAGATTGAATCACTGGAAAATCAATCCAGGCGCAACAACTTAAGACTCTTGAATGTACCAGAAGGGGTGGAAAATGAGGACATCAAGAAATTTGTCCTGTCCTTGCTGGAAGAAAGCTTCCCTTGGGTCAAAGCTGAGAACTTAGCAGATGACATTCAAAGAGTACATCGGGACTCTTTTGGGAGAAACAAGCAAAAAAAGAACCCGAGAAAAATCCTGGTAAACTTTAAATCTTATACCCTCAAGGAGAGATTACTGTCGGAGGCCTTGAAAAAAGGCAATCTTAAAAGTAATGACTGGACATACAAAATACGCTCAGATATTTCGAAGGTCACACAGCATAGACAATGGGAGCTAGGCCAGCTGATACCTCAACTAAAGGCCCTAGGGGCCACTGCACAGATGCGTTTCCCAGCCAGCCTGAGAATTATGTGGCTAAATAAAATGTACAACATAAGGGAACCCAGAGAGGTCATTCTTTTAATGGATAAAATGAAAAACCCATAAGAAGCAATAGAAACAGCAGAATCCCAACATACCAATGTACTTTAAAGTCCGGAGCAAAGAAGCATGAACAGGGCCTATATGAGGCCCACTAAATGAAAAAGGGAGGTCCCCCATGGGTGGGCACAAGTGAAGAAACACAAAAAACAAAACATAAAAAATAATTACACTAGGGTGGGGTGCAAAGTAGGGAAAAAATCAAATAAAATAGGTCCTCAAGTTGCAGGGTTTAGAAGGATCGGAGAAATCCAGTGCTGCATTCAGTTTGTTACAATAACCAAAGTCGAAAAAAAAAAAAAATGGCCAACTATGTAAAGACTAGTATTCTATGTTGGAACGTCAATGGCTTAAGAACACAAAAGCGGAGAAAAACTATATTTGAATATCTTAAAAATTCGGCATGCGAAATTTTAATTTTGCAAGAAACTCATCTGTTAAAGCAAGAATGGGAAGTTTTTACTAAAAATTTAAGATGGATAGATACTTCAATTTGCACAAACCAGACATGCAACATTAAAGGCGTGGCAATTATCTTTAAAAAATCCTTGAACACTAGGATAATTACCTCAAAGGTAGATCACAAGGGAAGATGGGCAATTGTAGAAGTAGTCCTATACCAAAAACCATTCACTATAGTGGGATACTATGGCCCTAACTTAGATGACCCTGAACCTCTCCAGAGTCTGTACACACAGTTACTTGATGTTACATCGCCCATAATCTGGGGGGGAGATTTCAACATCATTATTGATCCGAAAATGGACAGAACCCCAGTCAGAAAAGGCATTTCTCTCCCGAAAATGAGAGATTGGTTGAGAATATCAATGAAAGACCTAGGGCTCAGGGATATTTGGAGCCTTAAAGGGGATCAATCAATAAGGTTCACTTTTCAAAATACAAGATTGGGCCACTCATCTAGAATTGACTTTTTCCTCCTTGATAACACTCTAGCCGCAAAGGTAGAAAAAGTGGAACATTTACCGGCACATCTCTCGGATCATTCAGCAGTTAGAATGGATTTGAAGTTAGAACAATCACCCATCCACAAGAGATGGACGATTGATAGATCCCTTTTTTTAGATCAAGCCTTTATAAACCACCTAAAGCTAGAAACTACCCATTTCTTTAATCAGAATAGTGAAGGAGTGAGCAGTCAGGTAGTATGGGATACATACAAGGCTGTGATGAGGGGTACCATTAAGAGTTTTGCTGCCTATAAAAACAAAACCGCGAGACATTCGCTAAATAAATTAGAAGGAGAAATAAGAGCGATTGACATACAGCTCCATAGGACTAACCCTGACCCAATAACTAGGTCCCTTAACCAGGAGAGGAAGGAGAAAGAAACATCCTTAAGAGATTCTTTGGAGGCGAGGGTAAAAGAAAAGTGGGAGACAAGTAAACTCGCCCACTATGAATATGGTGAAGGGTGTGGTAAGCTACTCGCGTGGAAAATAAAATCAGATCAATCCAGAAATAAAATTAAAGAACTATTAGTAGGAAACCCCCCAAAAAAAACCTTAGATGAAACAACCATTAAGGAGGAATTTGGGCAATTCTTTGGGGCCCTCTATTCAGAAGATTGCTCTCCCACAAAAGCACAGATCGATAATTATCTAGATAATCTGAGCCTCCCGAGTATTACTTTAGCCCAGAACATAGAGCTAAACGAAGAAATCTCTGAAGAGGAAGTCACTCAAGTATTAAAAGATCTTAAAAAAGCAAAAGCTGCAGGCCCAGACTCCATCCCAAACGAATTTTACATAGCTCTCCAGGAATCCCTATTACCCCACCTAACATCCCTCTTTAATGATATCTTTGTGGACAAAAAAAAACAACCAGCCTCTTGGAGTGAAGCAACAATAACATTAATCTTAAAACCAGATAAAAACTCTAGTAAATGCGAATCTTACAGACCCATATCACTCTTAAACTGTGATTATAAAATCTATACTCAGATTCTCACGAAGAGGTTGAGTAAATGCGCAGAGAGTATCATTCACGAAGACCAAAAAGGTTTCATAAAAGGTAGACAGCTACAAGATCTTACTCACCAACTCATTGGAGCAATAGATATCTCAGTCCAGCTAAAGGTGCCTCTTTCAATTATAACACTAGATGCGGCTAAAGCCTTTGACAGAGTCAACTGGGTTTTTCTACATGCTGTCCTAGAGAAATTCAAATTAGGGGTCAACTTTCTGGAGGCTATAAGAAACATCTATAGCTCCCCTTCAGCTAAAATCTTTGTAAATGATAGCCTGTCGGAAAATTTTTTCCATTAAAAGAGGCACTAGACAAGGTTGTCCGCTCTCTCCTCTCCTCTTCAACTTATACATAGAACCCCTCGCTTTATCCATTAGAAATAACCCAATGATAAAACCATTTTGCTACAAAAACTGGACAAAAAAAGTTGCACTGTATGCCGACGATCTAATGATTTTTACTGACAACTTCGCTAAAGCAAGCCCCGAAATCGAACAAATGATAAAAGACTTCGGAAATATTTCAGGCTATCAAATAAACCAATCTAAATCAGAAATTATGGAGTGGAACACTAGGAGTAACTCACAGTTGGTGAAATTAAAGATCAGATATCTTGGGCTGGATATAGTTAAGGATGTAGATGTACTTCCACAAATAAATTTTAATCGAGTCGCAACGGAAGTAAGGAAACTCTTGAGAACATGGAGTGGACTTCCCTTAACATTTCTTGGTAGATCCAACATAATCAAGATGGCTATTCTGCCAAAACTCACCTTTATATTTAGTGCAATTCCCCTAGAATTTAACAAACCTTCCATACTTAAACTACAGGGAGAATTAAACAGCTTTATATGGAACTCCAAATGCCCGAGAATAGCTTGGAAAAAACTTAGAAGAACAAAAATCCAAGGTGGCATAGCAAGTCCAGACATACTAGAATATTGTAAGGCCTTCCAATTTAAGCATACTAGGATACTTTTACAAAATTATGAGGTATATCCTCCACATCTACAAGCAATGGTAGATACAGGGGAACATTTTCTATATAAATTTGGCCACCAAAATTTTTTCAAAAAGATCAAACTGAAAATCCTCCTGTCAGCAGCTAAGCTATGGCTGCAAATCAGGAAAACCATAAAAATCCCCTATTATAGTCAATATGCCCCACTTTGGGACTCCCCCAGGACTCCGGATTGCCTCAAAGATCAACTGGTCTTACCGTTAAGGAGAGCAGGGATCCTGAACTGGGGGGAACTAATCTTAAATGGCACACTAATCGGCTGGGACTTGTTGACGGAAATTACAGAAGCTCACCTATCAAAGTTCAAATATTATCAACTTTCAAGCTGGATAAACTCAATAACAGAACCACTTAAGGGTAACCAACAACTGGAACTCAAAATGCTCGGAGTTGGTCCCCAGAAAAAAGAAGTTGCATTGTGGTACTGGTCGCTAATAGCAGCAGGAGAAGAAAACTTCATGACTCCAGATTCGACCTGGGGAACATCACTGCCGTCTACAGATCTCTTGAACATATGGTAAGTATCAATGGGGAAATGTTGGGGTATTATCCAGTCCGCCGCATTAAGGAGAAATCACATTTTCACCATTCACAGAGCTTATTGGACTCCAAAGAAACTATCAAAGTTCAAAAGCCAACAACAAGTGAAAAAATGTCCAAAATGCGGTGAAGACAAGGCGGACGACATCCATATGTTCTGGCAGTGCCCCCAGCTCGAAGACTTCTGGATAAAAGTTGGTAAGACTCTGACGGATCTCCTCGGCCAACAACTTCTTGTAAGTATGGAACTGGTGTTTTTTGGGATTCATAAAACAGAGGTAAATACAAGCATCTTAGATTTAAAACAAGAGAATTTACTTTTTGTACTAATCCTTTTGGCACGTAGAGAAATATGTATAAATTGGGTTTGTGCTACATCTCCCAACCATTTAGACTGGTGGAAATCAATTGGTAGAGTGAATACATTGGATAGAAGTGGAAGACCTAGAAAAAAATATAACTTTTGGGAAATATGGGAACATTTTCTTAATTCTCGTGACCAAAATTAAGTCCAATGATTTTACTCCTGGCAATACTCTAAATGACTAAGGGCTATCGGTCTTCCCCATTGTGCCTAGGCGATAAACAGGTTTCCAGCTGCAAGGAAAAAAAACTCTCTGTCGGAAAAACCCTGAGTTGTTGGCCTAGGAAAATCGAATGGCTGCACTGGTCTCCTATATCAAAACCTGACACAAGTATTGCAAAATGAGGACAAAAAAAATAAATACATCCTGCACACATATGCCAGCCAGGTGATACTCCTACCAAGAGCCAGCTACAAACGTGGATTGTCAAGGTCTACATGACATGCCATGAAAGTAGCTGTGGGCCAGTGTGAGTGAACAGCCAGACACATTACAGAAGTGACATACATCCACATATGTGCATTTGAAGGATGTTATCTCATACAGACAGCTGCCGGCAAGCTAGACGCCCAGGTCACATGTCATGGAAAAAGGACAGACCACACACCTTGCCATGAAGGGGTACATGTCAAAAATGATCACACAGACATTGAGACTACGCAGATATGTCCTAAGCTCGCAAGTCCCTGTTCGATGCATACAGACACACGTTACGTGTTATTCCACATGTGTCCTGTTGTGCGTAATAGTGTGACATGGGCATATACACACAGACACATATTGGATGCAGCTACAGCAGATGCCGTTGACGGAACACCAACAGCAAGATCATGGGAACACATGACGCACACATGACATAGTCACATCGTGGCACGCTGGTAGTGAGATGTCAGGTGTCATCATCCGTGTACCTGGCATCAGGGGACATTTGCGGGTGTTGGTGACTGTGCCATGCCAGTGATGCAGTGCTTGACAAGTTTGAACTACATGCACACATGTAAAAGGTGTGAAGGGGAAGTGCGCCACATAGTGCCCCATCACACATGACATGTGTACACAGGTCATCACACAACTATTGGGTTAAAACATGAGGAGACATGTGCCACTTCACTGCCTGACACACCTAGGCCCTACACATGAAGGACTGCACTGACAATGACTTGATGTCCATCCTTGTGCGAGTCAGACACCTCCATTCCTTTCCTGTGCGCCTCCTATCACCAGTGTAAGCTGTGAAACGCACCATACACACGCTCTGAGGGCGTGTGTACGGTTGTATCACTATATGGGGTTTGGGTAGGAGTACGCGTGTGTGTACGGACCGTGCACACGTACGTGTACACACTGGTCCTATCCCTATGGGAGTGTCGCCGTAGGCGTACACCATAGAGATACGGCGCGTACACGCATGTGTAAGGCCCGTAGCACTATGGTAGTGTTGGCGTAGGCGTACGCCATAGTGCTACGGGCCGTACCCACGTGGGTACGGCCCGTAGCACTATGGTAGTGTTGGTGTAGGCATACGCCATAGTGCTACGGGCCGTACCCACGCGGGTACGGCCCATAGCACTATGGCGTACACCTACGCCAACACTACCATAGTGCTGCGGGCCGTACACACGCGTGTACGGCCTGTAGCACTATGGCGTACGCCTACGCCAACACTACCATAGTGCTACGGGCCGTATCACTAGAGTAGTGGTGCCCTAGGGGTACGTGTGAAACGCACCGTACCTGTGTGGGGATTTGAAAATTACAATGGGGACACATAAGGGACAAGTATTAGGGCCTACATGCATGCTGGTTGTCATGGATACCCAGTTTAAAGATCAAAATGTTTCCATCATGTGGCCTGGAAAAAGCAGTTGGCTACATTATACATTGTTGCAAAGTGGTTATTGACTTGACATGATGCTGCAAATTAGAAAAAATGCTACTGCTGTCACTGGTGTATGTTTAAAGGGATTGGAGGAAACGTAGGATGCAAATGAGTCTGACCAATCACTCTGTACTCCTGTTACTGAAATAGGCCAGCAAGGCAGATATAAGTCAGCCAGAACCCATGAGAGGGCACTTGCCTGCACAACCTTTGATTCGACACCACTGCTGCTGCTTGTGATTCCTCTGGCACCATGTCGCGGACTGTGGAGAGGGCCCAGCCATTCACACAGGATGAGAATGAGGCGTTGCTGGACGTCATCCTCCCACAGTTCCCCAGCCTGTATGGGAGACCAGGGGAGCAGGTGAGTGCTGACTCCGCTACCTTTGACTGTGCCCCTTCTTTTTGTGACTGGCACTTCTGGCATTGTGTCCAGGTGTGACAGACATGCAATGTTGTCTAGAGTGGGTCCCAGGGGGGGGGATGGCTCATGTCTGTCATGCAGAGCATGATGTGGTTCATTTGTGCACTCCTCACTTGCATTGTGCTTACTGTGACATTCACTGCATGCTGCATGGCACATTCAGCATAGCTAATCCTCTTGGCCCTTCTTGTTCTATAGTCCTGAGGTGTTCAGTGTTCCCCCCGTGTGACAGGTGACTGTACCCACAGATGTGTGTGAGTTGAGTGGAGCTGTGGTGAGAGTGTCCAAATGATCTGGACATTGATGTGTGTGAATGTTCCTTGTCATGTGGGTGAGTGTCTATGTGGAGTGTTGCACCACAGCTGCATGGAGGAGGCAACAGCTCTACCCATCTGATGTGAGAAGTGATCCGTGCTGTGTGTCTGACTTTCTGGGCTAGCCCCATGCCTGTGACACCCCCAGGCAAGTGGCACATGTGCAGAGTGAGGTTTGTATCGGCTGTTGCCACTGGCAGGTGAATGATCTGTGCCTGTGTGTGTCTGTGTAGTCTGCTGATGTTGGGTCAGTGGCCTGGGGCATGTGACTGCTTGGAGGTGCTGGCCATCAGCTTTGTGTTGCTTGTGATGTACAGTGTGTGCCATGATCAGGGAGTGTGTCGCACCCCTCATACCACCTGTGTACTTCCAATGCTATGTAGTGCATTGGGCCTTACACAGAGGCCTATGTCCCTATGACAAAGGTGCTATTATTTTGCAGCATACTATGCCCTGTTCAACAAATCAAAGATGTTCTAATGTGTGTCTCTGTGACATGGAGCAGGTGTAGTGATCTATTCTCACTTTGGCATCCTCACAGGTAACCGCCTACGAGAAGGGGAAGATATGGAAGCGGGCCGTCAGGGCCGTGATCTCCGTGGAGGGTCGCAGTCGGCGCCTGGCACAGGTGAGGAAACGCTGGCAGGACATCTGGTGCTGGACCAGGAGGATCGCCCGGGTCCTGCTGGGGGACTCACCAGAAGGCAAGAACCGCGGGCGCCGGCGCCTGACCCACCAAATGAAGCGTGTCCTAGCGGTGGTCTTCCCTGACATGGATAGGCGGTTACAGGCGAAGCAGCAGCAGCAAGGGGGTAGGTACATGTGTGTTTGTTGTGTGTCACCAGCTTTCGAAAGTGCTCAGTCGCATGGATACACTGCCAGGGTTAATATGTGCATTGCATTTTCTGTTCCCCAAAGTCATCCGCTGCTGTTCTTCCTCCTTTCCCCTCCTTGACATGTGTTCCCTGGTCTGTGTGTAATCACTAGTGCACATGGTCATCTAGGCTGGCAGTTAATCCAAGTGCACATTGCTGTCTGCATCATGTGGGGGTGGGGTCGGAGACATGTGTTGTTACCTTGCCTGTGCCCTGTCCTATTCAGTCATTTGGGGGTCCATATCAGTTGGCACTGATGCTGAGTCTCAATATAGGAGTGTGAGTGTTCAAATGAACAGACTTGCAGCATGCATGACCGATGTTGTGGCCTCAGACATGATGTGCATGAGTGGGAGATATGCATAGTGCCGGGAGGGTAGCTCATGTTACAGTCAGATAATTCCAGGACCATGGAGCAGTGTGCACACTACAGTACCCTAAGACACCCTTGCCTCGGTATAATGTGTGTCATTCAACACTGTGCCCATTCTCAATGTGTTCAGCATAGTTTTGCCTCTGTGGCATTGTTCCCTGGCCTCATTTGTATTTATCTAAAGTGTGCTACATGTGCCCATTGTACAGGCTGACCCCATGTTGCTTCTGCATCCTCACACTGGCCAGTGCCTGTGTGTCTATGTTCAACAATCTGTTGAGGTTTTTTGTCACAAATATGTGTTGGCAGCCTCACAAGGTGATGTGGAGTACATTTAGGATTTCCCGATGCACTTTTTATTAAACCCAGATTGAGAGGTGTCACTTCTTGAACTTTCTCAATCACATTGTCTCAGGTATGGGGTGTTTTTGCGGGCAAGGACTACATGTCCAAACCTTATGTCTCCTTGCCAGGTCTGACCAGTGTGTGATGATTGTCTGGACAGGCACTCAACGTGCAGTGACCCCGGCATGTTGTGCATGGTGTCATGTTTGTGCTTTGCAGCATGTGTCACAAGTTAAAAAACATGTTTCCTACTCATCCATTATTGGCACGGGTGTGTGCTCCAGATGCTATGTGGTCTGGTCTGTGTGTGCTGACATCTGTGTGGACATTCTTCGTTTCCATCAGGGTGTTTCCTCAGTGCAGGTGCTCCTTATTCCAACACAATTTCAGGGCCATTTGCTAATGCATTGTCCTGTGTCTGGACATGTGTGCCACTCCACATGACAGGTAGTGTGTCAGATGTGTTGCCAACTGTGTCATCATGGTACGGATGGCCATGTGACAGGTGGCATGTTTTAAGTTGTTATTCAAGAAGTCATGTGCCCTGGCACTCACTACACTTGTCAACATGTCCCAATAGTTTATATGCTTCACTTTGATTTTTGTGAAGGACAATGATGTGCCTGCATGACAGATGTCTCCCAAGGGAGTGCACAAGTACCACTTTTACACTTTTGTGGAACACGCTGGCACAATTAGAACATGGGCACATTTCTGTCCAAATTTTTTGGGGGAATTCTACATATCCATGTTCCCACAGTGTGTTAGCATTTGGGTTAGTCCTTGGTTGTTGCTGATGCCAACTTCGGTGTCAAGTCATCCCGACCACCGTGGTGCCATGTATATGTACTTCCTGATACCACATTTCTTCTTAACATTGGCTTCTTGGCATTAGGCAGCCAGCTCATACAATGACTGTGTAAATGCAGTTTTGTGTGCACCTCCTTGTGTGACTTCTGATATTCATGCACATGTGTGTTCTGATCCACAGGTGGGACATTCACACATTCCAAATATGTCAATTGTGTAAAGTTTTGGGCTTCCCAATGGATCAGATAGTATTACTTGTGCTTTTCTACAGTACTCACAGGTCTATGAGTGTGGGGACCCCTTCAGCATTGGCGTCTGTTATTTGCAATTGGGTGCACCAATACTATTTTGTTCACAGTGACCAGGAGGTGGCATGCCGTCATGGTCTGCCTGTGCTCCACTGTTCACAGACACTAGCTTCTCTGTATAATTGGATATCCAGGTATTTGCTGTGGTGTCCTGATTTTCATTATTTCAGGGGGCATGTTGGGTGAACCAACTGGGGAGTGCAGGGCTTACATATGTGCTGGGTATTCTAGATGTTCCTCATGATGCTTTTCATGATATGCACTGTGACCTATTTAGTTTGGACTCATGTGTCAGATGTACACAGGTGACTGATTATTTCCTGTCTCTTCACCTTGCCCACAGCATCATCGGGGGACATCGAGGGAGACACCTGCACGGACGTGGAGGAGGGATCCAGCACGAGTGCCACCACTCCTGGCGAGTCGGCAGCATCAAGTGGCACGGAGGGCGAGGGGAGTGCGGCGGAGGACCTGGGTAGTACCACCACTGACTACGACGCAGACGGGTCCGAGGCTGAACTCCCTGAGGGGGCGGAGGCTGCTCCAACAGCTGGCAGCAGCACTACAACTGTCACCGCCCCCTCCATTCCCATCACCGCCCTCCCAGTTGCTCGGGTCCCTTCTGTCCGTGTAGGGCAACAACATGTCTCCTTCGTGCCAGTCACCGCACCCCCTGCCCCTGTCTCCCCTGCTGCCCTCACTGCCGAGTCTGTGGACATTCAGCGGCAGTTGCAGGTTGGGCAGACATCGATCCTGACTGTACCCCATGGCCACATCAGACTGCTGACACAGATGGTGTCGTACATGGAGGGCATGTCCTCAGCGATGACTGACCAACGGATGTTGCTGAGGTCCATGGACTCGTCACTGACGGCAGCAGTGAGTCTCCTGCAGCACTTCGTCCCCCCACCTACCCCTGCGCCATCCACACTTCCCACTCCCATTCCTGCACATTCAAGCACACACACACCTTCCCAGGCAGGCACCACACCAGACACAGCAGCACACCAACAGGGAAGGGCAAGCGCACACCTCCTGTCACGCACACTCGGGGTGAAGAAGGCACACCCACTGGGTCTAGGGCACACAGGCAGACACGCAGCCACAGTGGGAGTCCGCATGCCTCACTCCCCAGTCCCTCCAATGTCACTCCCCTCAGCTCCCCTGCTCCACAGTCTGAGAAGGAGACCTACTTGGCTGTGCTGGGCCTCAGCCCCACTGTTTCACCTGCGTGCAAACGGGCAAGGCACTCCACGGGTAGGGGAGTTGAGTCCCCCCCCCTGTCTCCCACCTCCCCCAGTAGCGCTGCAACCCATCCCTCCGACCCCCCCCCTCCTTGGAGCCTGTGGTTCCTTCGGGTGCAGGGGAGACGCTGCAAGAGCTTGCAGACATGTGCAGCGCAATACTGACCACCACCTTTGGCGCTGCCCCACCCCCTGTGGTGGAGTCGTCCGTCCCTGCACCCCCAACACCTGCCCTACCCCCTCCTGTCCCTGCGGTGCCTGGTTCTTCCCCACATGATGCCCCCACCCCAGTCGATCAACCAGAGGTATCTAATGTGCAGGCAAGCTAGGGGAGAAGCGTGGCCATGTGTCCCCCCCCAGGACTTTGTGTCTGGACTGGCCTATGGCCTTTGTAAATAGTGTCCTTTTCTACTTTTTGTTTTCATGCTGAATAAAGCATTTTGTTTTTACTTTGCACACGATTGCTTTTCAGGTATTGATGTTGGTGCTGACCCTCCATGAGTTGGGGTGGTGATCATGTGTTGGGTATCTGGGAAATGTAGTAGTCTGCTGCTGATGGGGTGGACCCTGGTATCTGCGTGGCATCACACGGTCTCTGCAATGATTCTTTGGTCGTGTATGCTCTTCGTGTTTTGAGACATTGTCCCAAGGAGTGTTCCTTCTTCTGTGGCACCTGACATCTTCCCTGCAGGGAGTTGCACCATTGTTGTGCTGACCTGTGTCTACATTCCCTTGGTGGCTGATGGATCCCTTCAACTATGTCCATGCCTGCTCAGCAATGTGTCCGGCTGCATCGTCTGTGCCATCCTTGGTAGTCACTGTACTTGTGTATGGAGTATGTTGCCATGCCTCCATGGGGAAATGGTCCCTTTTCCGCACTATGCATGTGTGTACTCCCAGCCTAGCACACATATGGTACTTGTTCTGCAGGGTATTTGGTCACCTGACTGACAATTGTGGTAATTGTATCTGTGGGAAGTCCACCCTATTCCTTCCATGGGAGACAACAACTTGGTGGCTGTGCCAGCACCTGTACATTCCTATCAGTTCTGGAATGTGCGTGACAGTGTGTGTTCCCTTTGGCTCTCTTAGTTTAGTGGGTTTCACATAACTATACAGTCTTGTGACATGATCTCAGTGTGTGTATTGTGCTGCATCCGCCAGGGGTGGGTATGCATGTGTCATTTATCATCGCACCCACATGTGGTGTGTCATGCAGTGGGGGAATGACATCAATCCTCATGGGAGTGGGACACTGCTGTCAGTGATGTGTTGATATGGCACTCTCAACATAGTCGCACATTGGGGATGCGTTCATGGACCCATGGAGTTGTGGTCTTCTGAGTATGATGCACCCACCCGTCATATGTCTGGACACTACTGGGAGGCCTCTGCACCCACCCCTCATATGTCTGGGCACTGCTGGGAGTGATATGCACCCACCCCTCATATGTCTGGGCACTGCTGGGAGTGATTGGCACCCACCCCTCATATGTCTGGGCACTGCTGGGAGTGATATGCACCCACTCCTCATATGTCTGGCCACTGCTGGGAGTCCTCTGCACCCACCCCTCATATGTCTGGGCACTACTGGGAGGCCTCTGCACCCACCCCTCATATGTCTGGGCACTGCTGGGAGTGATATGCACCCACCCCTCATATGTCTGAGCACTGCTGGGAGGCCTCTGCACCCACCCCTCATATGTCTGGGCACTGCTGGGAGTAATATGCACCCACCCCTCATATGTCTGGGCACTGATGGGAGTGATATGCACCCACCCCTCATATGTCTGGCCACTGCTGGGAGGCCTCTGCACCCACCCCTCATATGTCTGGGCACTGCTGGGAGTGATTGGCACCCACCCCATATATGTCTGGGCACTGCTAGGAGTGATATGCACCCACCCCTCATATGTCTGGCCACTGCTGGGAGTCCTATGCACCGACCCCTCATATGTCTGGGCACTACTGGGAGGCCTCTGCACATACCCCTCATATGTCTGGGCACTGCTGGGAGGCCTCTGCACCCACCCCTCATATGTCTGGGCACTGCTGGGAGTGATTGGCACCCACCCCATATATGTCTGGGCACTGCTGGGAGTGATATGCACCCACCCCTCATATGTCTGGCCACTGCTGGGAGTCCTATGCACCCACCCCTCATATGTCTGGGCACTGCTGGGAGGCCTCTGCACCCACCCCTCATATGTCTGGGCACTGCTGGTAGTGATTGGCACCCACCCCTCATATGTCTGGGCACTGCTGGGAGTGATATGCACCCACCTCTCATATGTCTGGGCACTGCTGGGAGTGATTGGCACCCACCCCTCATATGTCTGGGCACTGCTGGGAGTGACATGCACCCACCCCTCATATGTCTGGCCACTGCTGGGAGTCCTCTGCACCCACCCCTCATATGTCTGGGCACTACTGGGAAGCCTCTGCACCCACCCCTCATATGTCTGGGCACTGCTGGGAGTGATATGCACCCACCCCTCATATGTCTGGGCACTGCTGGGAGGCCTCTGCACCCACCCCTCATATGTCTGGGCACTGCTGGGAGTGATTGGCACCCACCCCTTATATGTCTGGGCACTGCTGGGAGTGATATGCACCCACCCCTCATATGTCTGAGCACTGCTGGGAGTGATATGCACCCACCCCTCATATGTCTGGGCACTGCTGGGAGGCCTCTGCACCCACCCCTCATATGTCTGGGCACTGCTGGGAGTGATATGCACCCACCTCTCATATGTCTGAGCACTGCTGGGAGTGATTGGCACCCACCCATCATATGTCTGGGCACTGCTGGGAGTGATATGCACCCACCCCTCATATGTCTGGCCACTGCTGGGAGTCCTCTGCACCCACCCCTCATATGGCTGGGCACTACTGGGAGGCCTCTGCACCCACCCCTCATATGTCTGGGCACTGCTGGGAGGCCTCTGCACCCACCCCTCATATGTCTGGGCACTGCTGGGAGTGATATGCACCCACCCCTCATATGTCTGGGCACTGCTGGGAGGCCTCTGCACCCACCCCTCATATGTCTGGGCACTGCTGGGAGTGATTGGCACCCACCTCTCATATGTCTGGGCACTGCTGGGAGTGATATGCACCCACCCCTCATATGTCTGGGCACTGCTGGGAGTGATTGGCACCCACCCCTCATATGTCTGGGCACTGCTGGGAGTGATATGCACCCACCCCTCATATGTCTGGCCACTGCTGGGAGTCCTCTGCACCCACCCCTCATATGTCTGGGCACTACTGGGAGGCCTCTGCACCCACCCCTCATATGTCTGGGCACTGCTGGGAGTGATATGCACCCACCCCTCATATGTCTGGGGACTGCTGGGAGTGTTTGCCACCCACCCCTCATATGTCTGGGCACTGATGGGAGTGATATGCACCCACCCCTCATATGTCTGGGCACTGCTGGGAGTGATATGCACCCACCCCTCATATGTCTTTGCACTGCTGGGAGTCCTCTGCACCCACCCCTCATATGTCTGGCCACTGCTGGAAGGCCTCTGCACCCACCCCTCATATGTCTGGGCACTGCTGGGAGTGATTGGCACCCACCCCTCATATGTCTGGGCACTGCTGGGAGATATATGCACCCACCCCTCATATGTCTGGCCACTGCTGGGAATCCTCTGCACCCACCCCTCATATGTCTGGGCACTACTGGGAGGCCTCTGCACCCACCCCTCATATGTCTGGGCACTGCTGGGAGGCCTCAGCACCCACCCCTCATATGTCTGGGCACTGCTGGGAGTGATATGCACCCACCCCTCATATGTCTGGGCACTGCTGGGAGGCCTCTGCACCCACCCCTCATATGTCTGGGCACTGCTGGGAGTGATATGCACCCACCCCTCATATGTCTGGCCACTGCTGGGAGTCCTCTGCACCCACCCCTCATATGTCTGGGCACTGCTGGGAGGCCTCTGCACCCACCCCTCATATGTCTGGGCACTGCTGGGAGTCCTGGGCACCCACCCCCATGTCTCTGTCCACTGCTGGGAGTCCTCTGCAGCCACCCACCCACCATCCCACCTGCCCCCTTGGTGCAGTACACTGCTGTCCTGTGCATACACACACACCAATATACTGCTTATATGCTGCACCAGGCCCTATGCCAACATTCGTGGCGTGTGAACGCCTTGTATCCATTCTGTACTAGTGCCGTAGGGGTACAGGTGGGACGGACCCTAACCCCGCATTCATAGGGTGTGTGGGCCGTACCCACGCTCTGAGGGCGTGGGTACGGCGCGTACCCCTCCATCACCACTCCAATGGTGGTATGGGCCATACCCACGCCCCCACAGCGTGGGTACGGCGCGTACACCTCCATCACCACAACAATGGTGGTACGAGCCGTACCCACGCCCCCACAGCATGGGTACGGCTTGTACCTCCATTGGAGTGGTGATGGACGGGTACGCGCCATACCCACGCCCTCAGAGCGTGGGTACGGCCCGTAGCACCATTGGAGTGGTGATGGAGGTGTACGCGCCATACCCACGCTGTGGGGGCGTGGGTATGGCCCGTACCACCATTGGAGTGGTGATGGAGGGGTACGCTCCGTACCCACACCCTCAGAGCGTGGGTACGGCCCATACACCCTATGAATGCGGGGTTAGGGTCCGTCCCACCCGTACCCCTACGGCACCAGTACAGAATGGATACAAGGCGTACACACGCCACGAATGTTGGCATAGGGCCTGGTGCAGCATATAAGCAGTATATTGGTGTGTGTGTATGCACAGGACAGCAGTGTACTGCACCAAGGGGGCAGGTGGGATGGTGGGTGGGTGGCTGCAGAGGACTCCCAGCAGTGGACAGAGACATGGGGGTGGGTGCCCAGGACTCCCAGCAGTGCCCAGACATATGAGGGGTGGGTGCAGAGGCCTCCCAGCAGTGCCCAGACATATGAGGGGTGGGTGCAGAGGACTCCCAGCAGTGGCCAGACATAAGAGGGGTGGGTGCATATCACTCCCAGCAGTGCCCAGACATATGAGGGGTGGGTGCAGAGGCCTCCCAGCAGTGCCCAGACATATGAGGGGTGGGTGCATATCACTCCCAGCAGCACCGGTACGCGACGGACAGCCATGGAGCCCATCCTACGTGTCATCCCGGCCCTCCTAGCCTATGACCTGGTGCACAGAAACCCACGAAGACGCCGCAGAAGGTCAGAACAACACCCAGGGGCGTGGATACGGTCCGTACCAGCATTGTCGTTGTGACGGGTACGCATCCACGTCCACTTCTGTTGTGACGATACGTAGGGAGTGGTGGACATGTCCCCCCCCGAAGTGACCAGAGCCAGGAGGTCATGTATGTACAGGACATATTTACAATTTAACTTGGGTGGGGGTTATGTTTCCTGCCCCCCCCCCTTTGCCCCTGGGTGTTGTTCTGACCTTCTGCGGCGTCTGCGTGGGTTTCTGTGCACCAGGTCGTAGGCTAGGAGGGCCGGGATGACACGTAGGATGGGGTCCATGGCTGTCCGTCGCGTACCGGTGCTCGTTCTTCGCTTCGTCCTCAATTTCCCGGCAGTTTTTGGCTGCTGTAAAAAATGGTCCGTGCGGAGTGACGTAGGCACGAATCGTACTTGCTGGTCCGTAAAACGCTGCCTGACTATGTCCGGACGTCACGTACGCGATGGCCGGGATCGGAATTGTGGGTATTTTTTCGCCGCACGTACTTTTGTACGAATCGTACGGAAATGGTATTTCTGTACGATTCGTACTTGCTGGTTTGTAAGGAGGATTTCCCGGGTACGAGTCGTACGGAGAAAACGCTCCGTACGACCATTCGTACCCGGGTTTTACAGGATCGGAATCGGCACCTATGTGTGGGCTGGTTTTTTATTGTACCTTTAAAGGGTGGGTAGGTTAAATAATTATAAATATTGTGTTAATAGTTAATTTTAATTGATAACGTCATATATTTTTATTTAAATAACATGTACATAACATCATTTGAATGCTTTATTTTAGATGTGTGTTGTGTACTTTGTATAGATATAGGGTATTAATTTATTTAATTAATAATAACATTAAAAATAGTTATTTAATTTGATATCAATATGATAATTTGTTATTGTACATTTTAATTGTGTTGTGCCTTTTGAATGTAAATAACATTGGTTTCGATTATGATGTCAGTCAGAAGAGCGTCCAACCACCATCATTGCGAGAACGGGCCCAACCGGCAGGTGGTCAGTAGTCCGGCCCGCCAAATTAGGATCCGACACACATGCCTATATGTATTGAGGCTTGTGCTGTGGCCCAGAAAAGGCCACAGCATAAGCCCCAATGCAAAGAGGCATTCTTTAAAACATCACTCTAATGTGGTGAATGCGTTCAGACCGCTCGCCTTACGGGCTCCTTGAGCCCCTCGGAAGATGTTGGTCGCTCCCTGGGCCAATGCAGTCGGACCGGCATCCTAATGCAGCGGTCTGACTGCGGTTAGAGATCTTTATAGGACTGACACCTATGGTACATCGGTGTCAGTCCCACTGATATCATAATCGGCTCCATTGAATTTATAGGTAAAAAAATGTTTTAAATCTATAGTTTTATATTCTAATTATAGTAATATTTATAGTTATGTTTATGTATTATTAATTGCAATAAATATATATATATTTTATATTTATTTAGATTTTTTTTATTTACAAAATACATCTTTTTGATTATTTAGTAGTATTTTGAAACTATTTTATTTTGTTTAAGTTAATTAGTCTGTTTTTAATTTTCCACTTACTGGAGTGGGAATTAATAAATTTTACAACTCTGCAATACAACTCCTTTCCTATTGTTGTGCTAAATGGAGTTTGAATAGTAAATTTTACCGGTCCACCTTCTAACAATTTCCATACTGGTGCGCTGACTGGAATGGGAATACTTAATTTTACCACTCCGCAATCCAACACTTTCACAAATGTTGCATTGACTGGAGTGGGTATAGTGCATTTAACCCATCATGAGTATAACATTTTGCCTACTATTTTATACGTTTGCAGTGGGAATAGCATATGTTTCAATTGAAACATCTTATAGTCTAATTTACACTGTTTAAAATTATATTATTTATTTAGCATTATTTAGAATTATATTTGAAATTATTATATTTAATATGTAATACATGTTTACTAAAGTGTAATTTTGTATTTAGTGTAATATATATCACTAATATAAATGGTTTGTTTTTTAAAATGTTTTTGGTTATTGGATATATATATATATATATATATATATATATATATATATATAAATTCACTGAAAAAAACATAGGTTTCAGGGGCGTTAAAGTTAGCTGGACTTTTCACTCGTACAAAACCATTGAAATTCCCCCGTAATTTTTAGTTCAGCTAACTATAACTCGTGCGCCCGCAATGCACATATTACATCACTCATGAGATGGTCAGTGACATCACTCATGACATCACTGATGACATCTCAAATGACATCACTGATGACATCACTGATGACATCATCCAGTGAATGTGTGTTTTTCTGAAAATTACATATGTTTTATATATGTATATCTCAAGGTCGATGGAAGAATAAATGGGTATATAAGTGTCTAAATGGATGATTTGTTTTTGAAAAATTGATTGTATAACTGACTGATTAAGTGTATCTTAGTGAATACATGGCTTAGTGAGTAATGTTTAAATATGTAAATATCTGTATCAGTCTCTCACTTTGTGTATAAGGGGCTGCATGGGTTGGTGAGTAGCTACATGAGTGTCTATATAGGTTAATAGTTGGTTTTTTGAGTATCAGTATGAGTGTTTGAGTGTCTGTATGGTTCGGTGGGGGGGTATTACGTAGTGCATAGGTGCATGAATGAGTGACTCACTGTTTGTTTGTGTTGAAGACAGCATGTGTGCAGGACTGTATGGGTGGATGAGTGTGTGCATGGGTGTGTTAGTGAGTGAATGACTGTCTCAATAGTGTCTCTATGAGTAACTACATATGTTTTAAACTAGTATATGTGACTATTGGTGTATATAAGTGAGTATATGTGAGAGTGAGAGATTGAAAGAGTTCCTGTATGAATAAGTATGTGTTTCTATAAGTGATTGTTTAAAAGACTAAGTATGTGTAAGTTTCTGTAGAAGTAAGTGTGGTGGTGTGTGTTTAACTGTATATGCAAGTAAATGGATGTTTGATTCTTTATTAGCATGAGAGACTATGTGTGTGAGTAACTCTATGGATGAGTGGCGTTGTGTAACGGGATGTATAGGTGTATGAGTACATATGATGAGTGAGTACATGTATGAGTGACTGTATAGGACTGTTGGTGAATGAGTGGATGTGTATTTGGATCTTAGAATTACTGAATAGGTTGTTGTAACTGGTATTGGTATGTCCATTGTTTTGAACATTTTAGTTTCTATTTTTGAATGTGTGTATCAAAGGTTATATTAGGGGGAGAGGAGGTCTGCCACTCTATCACAAGGGTGATGTCATCAGTGATGTCATCAGTGATGTCATTTGAGATGTCATGAGTGATGTCATGAGTGATGTCACTGACCATGTCATGATTGATGTAATATGTGACGTCATCAGCAGTGCATTGCGGACGCGCGAGTTATAGTTAGCTGAACTAACTATAACGCGGGAATTTCAATGGTTTTGTACGAGTGAAAAGTCCAGCTAACTATAACGCCCCTGAAACCTATGGTTTTTTCAGTGAATTTCTAAGGTTTTTTAAATGCTAATTCCGAACTATAACGTGCCTGAAACCTATGGTTTTTTCAGTGAATTTCAAATGTTTTTTAAATGCTAATTTCTAACTATGCCTACAGAGATAGGACATGTGAAGAAAGAAGAAAAAACGCACAGAAAGAAAAAAAAGAAATGCAGAAAGAAGCAACAGAAGTCCTCAAAGACGAAGAAAAGTGCAGGAAGAAGGATAACATGCAGAAAGAACAAACATAAGAGCAGAAAGAAGCATTGTTGCAAAATCATCCTGTACCCTCAACTTTTTCAGACGGATACTGGTGGTAACTGAGTCTGACTAACCAGTCCTAGAGCCAGTGCTATGTTAAAAGACACTCAGAATACAGTGAAAACACCTACATACACTAGGGACCACTATGCTTTGGTGTCCCCCTGTGATTAGCATGACCTCCTCTGTAAGCCCCTAGTATATAATAGGGCAGGGGATAAAAACTACCTCTTAAAACGCGCCACAGGGAGAGTTTGCACACGTCACCTCAGGCCCCGTCCCCTCCCTTCCCCACTTTGTAAACATGCCCTGTGGGCGTTTTAAGTTGGGAGATTAAGTCCCTTTGAATCCTGAGGGTCCCTAGGGTCCAACTAGAGCACTAGGTACCTCCAGTAAGCGCCACAGAGCTGTGTTGCAGAGAGATGTAAAAAGGGGCACGGCCTATACCACCTCTCTGCAACGCAGTGCAGTGGCGCTTACTGGAAGCACCTGGTGGGCTAGTTGGCCCCCAGGGTCCCTCAGGATTGAAGGGGAATTATTTCTCCAACTTAAAACGCGCCACAGGGCGTGTTTGCACACGTTAACTCAGGCCCCGTCCCCTCCCTTCACCACTGTGTAAACACACCCTGTGGCCGTTTTTTAGTTAGTTGGGAGATTAAGTTCATTTGAATCCTGAGAGTCCCTAGGGTCCAACTGGCCCACTAGGTACCTCCAGTAAGCGCCACAGAGCTGCGTTGCAGAGAGGTGTAAAAAGTGGCACGGCCTGGACCCCCTCTCTGCAACGCAGCTCAGTGGCGCTTACTGGAAGCACCTGGTGGGCTAGTTAGCCCCCAGGGCCCCTCAGGATTGAAGGGGAATTATTTCCCCAACTTATAACGCGCCATAGGGCGTGTTTGCACACGTCACCTCAGGCCCCGTCCCCTCCCTTCCTCACTGTGTAAACACGCCCTGTGGCCGTTTTAAGTTAGGAGATTAAGTCACCTTGAATCCTGAGGGTCCCTAGGGGCAAAATAGTCCACTAGGTACGTCCAGTAAGCGCCATTGCAGAGAGGTGTAAAAAGGGGCACGGCCTCCACAACCTCTCTGCAACGCAGAGCAGTGGCGCTTACTGGAAGCACCTGGTGGGCTAGTTGGCCCCCAGGGTCCCTCAGGATCGAAAGGGAATTATTTCCCCAACTTAAAACGCGCCACAGGGCGTGTTTGCACACGTCACCTCAGGCCGCGTCCCCTCCCTTCACTACTGTGTAAATGCGCCCGGTGGCCGCTCGAAGTTGAGAGATTAAGTCCCCTTGAATCCTAAGGGTCCCTAGGGTCAAACTAGCCCACTAGGTACCTCCAGTAAGCGCCACAGAGCTGCGTTGCATAGAGGTGTAAAAAGGGGCATGGTCTCAGAACACCTGTCTGCAACGCAGCTCCCTGGCGCATACTGGAGATACCTGTTGGGCTAGTTGACCCTCAGGGACCCTCAGTATAGAAGGGGAATTAATTCCCCAACTTACAACTGGCCAGGGGGCGCGTTTGCAGAGTGCTGCAAGGAGGGGGCGTGGCCTCCGGCGCAATGTCGGTCTTTTATTTTTTTAAGAAGGAGGGCCGTCTTTTTCTAATTTATTGGCCCTGGGGACCCCATTCCCCAGGGCCTGCACCCTAATTTTTTTTGTTGAAAAAACATTAATTTGTCCCTCCCAACCCCAACCCCCGGGTCATGGCCTTTTTAAAAAAAAATCTTTAGGAGGGGGGCTGCGTTGCCCCCCTCCTCAGGCCACTTATGGGCCCGAGGACCCCATCCCCCGGAGCCGGCCTTTGTTTTTTTTTGTTGTTTTTTTTAAATATATTTATAGAAACACCTAGGACATGCTGGACAAACCGTATGTACCTATAACCATGACGATGTGCGTGATATTCATTAAAAGTGCGACTATGCATACAATGAATCCACGTGGAATGTACTTACACCACTAGTGAAGCTCTGACGTGTCTGATGCCCTACCGTGCCTAATCCCGGTGCCCCCCCCCCCGGTGGGTACTCTCCAAGTAGACACCCTTGTCGTTTATTTATACAAACATGGGTAGCTATTGACAGGCACATTTAATACACACGCACATCAAGCCATTCAAAGGGGATTCGACAAAAATTCGACCAAACTATGCAAGAAACCCCCCTCACGGTTAATAAAACACACATCCACCGCCGGATGTGTAATACTTTTTATTAATACTCTCTGGAAAGGAGACGAACCTCACTTGAGAGTCACAGCGTGCTCCTGGCTGAGCCCAATGCTGTGTTACACCCACCAGTGCCCGCCGAGTGTCACACACCTCTGTGTTGTATTCCACCAACTAGCGCATATGCTATGACACTCTCTAGCCCATGTGCACTGTAACACCACCCTGTGAATATGTCATGCCACACTTGCCTTCGCACGGGTTATATTGCCCCATCTAACGTGCCTTCCTCGATGCCTATGTTATAACGCACAGCGCTATGCCATACATATTACAATCTGGGATCCATATCTTTGTCACAGTGCATATGCAACGTTACACTCCTCAGCACATATTGTATATTACAACTTTAGAGACTAGTTAGGTTACACAACACTGCCCTGTGCATATTACACTCCAAGGCGCATATAGCATAGCACGCGCTAGTGCCTGTGCTATCTCGTGCTCACCAATGAATCTGTCATTGCGTACAATGTATTGCATATTATATTTCACGCCCCTGTTCATCTTATATCAAACTTTTTGGTGCATAGTTTATACCATATACTATATCTAGTTTTCATTTTCAATCGTGCTCTCAGGACTATGTTCTATATAACACTGCGTCCACCTACCCTTTTCACAGGCATTACATTTTGCGATGGGGGGTGGAGGGTCAGGGGGTGTTTCTGCCAAGTGAGCCCGGAGTCACAGTCACAAACGTCCTCTTCTTCCTGAATAAAAGTGAGATTATGCTGCATACTTGTTCATATTTTAAGTAGTTCGCACAGACACACATTTTAAAAACAATAAAGTTCCTAATACCCACCTTCTCTGAACAGTTAGCTTGCTGCCCCATCCACCTCCTCCCTATCCTCTGTTGTCTGAATCCATGGACTAGCCTCCTCCCTCCTCCCATGCATGGTGAGGTGCTGCCACTGCCCTCCATTTAGCATGATGTACCAGTCCACTCCTCCTGCCCTCCATTGCCCAATTCTATGGCCCATCATTCACCTCCTGCTTAGCCTCTGTGCTTAGCTTGCTGCCCCTATTCTCCTTCCCCCTGCCCTCCGATGTCTTTGTGCATGCCCCTGCTCCATCCTTTTTGCCCACCATGTTCCATGGACCTGCCACTCCTATCTACTCTGAGTGTTCTGTTGAGCTGCCACTTCCCTCCCACCTGCCTAGCATTGTCAGATGACTGTAACCTGTCCCTGCCACCTCCACCCTGCCTGTCCACATGCCATGCCCCTATCCCCTTCCTCCTGTTCTCCATGGTCCATTTTACTGCCACAACCTTCTGCCCTCCCTGGTCTGTTGTGCTGCAACTGCTCCTCCTGCCTGCCCCATGCGGTCTGTTGTGAGGCCCCTTCCCCTGAACTCTCTTGTCTGTGCCCAGGTCCTGACCCTCCCTTCTATCCTCCATGGTCCTTTGTGCATGCCCCTGCACCCTCCTTCTTGCCCATCATAGCCATTGTGCTGCCATGAACCCTCCCGCTTGCCATGCATGGTCTTCTGTGCTGCCATGGCCCCTCCCACCTTCCCTGTGTGGTCAGCTAGCTGTCCCTGACCCCCTCCCACCTTCCCTCCATGGTCTGTGTGTATGCCATCATAGTCTCACTGTTGCTATCCATGGTGTGTCTTGTTTCTAGTGCCCATACTGCCTGACCTCCATGGTCATCTTGCTGCTCCTGCCGTGCCCCCTTGCCCCCAGCCCTCTGTTTCCATGTGCAGACCCCTATTTCCTCCCTCCTGGCTTGTCTGTTCCATTGTAATGCCGCTGATCCATCCCTCCTGCCCTTTATGGTCTGTTATGCTGCAGCTTTCACTCCTGTCTGTCCATTATGGTCAGCTAGCTACCATTGCCTCTTTCCCCTCTGTTCTCTGTTGTCCATGTGTATGGTCCTGCCCCCTCCCTATTGCTTTCTATGGATTGTTGTGCTGCACTCCCGTCCCGCATGCCCTGTGTGGTGTATTGTGCTGCTGCAAACCCCGATGCCTGCCCTGTAGGGTCAGTTTGGTGCACCTCTCCATGTCCCTCCTGTCCTCTGTTATCCGAGTCCATGTCCCTACCCCAATTCATCCTGCCTGCCATGATCCAATGTACCATATTTGCGAACATTTTGAACTTGGTAAGAGGGAGATTTTGAAAATAAACTGGGGTATTGATTTTCCCCTTTGAGTTACATTGAAAAAGAGAAGATTGTAGACAGGAGACAGATCAAATAAAGCCCATTTTAGCTTAAAAACATTGGACGTTTCCTGGCTGAAACGGGTCTGTTGGCATGTATGGTTGTACTACCACTGCCTTTTCCTTTTGCCCACAATGGTCTATTATATTGCCACAGCCTCTCTTGCCAGTCCTGTATTGTTGGTTTGTTGCCCCTGCCCCCCTTTCCACTGCCCTCCATAGTCTGTTGTGCTGCCACTGCCCTTCCTGCCTGCCCAGTGTGGTCAAATTGTTGCCTCTGCACTCTCCTACCTGCCTTCAATTTTCAGAGCCCGTGCCCCTGGCCTCTGCCTCTCAACAGTATCCCAATGAACAACTGGATTGCTAACATTCTATATTTATTACAAAAGTGTGGAACGCCTGACGTCATCTTGATGTAATCAAAACTATAATGCCTACAGCATTTCCTTTAGAAATTACATATATGAGAGGGTCTTATTTGCATCAAAATTATGGTTAGTGCTCTAAAAAACTAAAATGAGGACATATTTTCTGATTTTTCAAATAGCGACAAAGAACTTTTACATTATTTGTAATCTTTCTGTTTTTTTATCCAGTTGACCACTTGATTAAATGTTGCACCTTGGCGAGAGGATGTGGTGTTACTTCCAGAGCTGCAGACTTTGCAACTGGGGAACCAGGTTGGAGTTTCTGCTGCAGCTCAACATTCTGTGATTCTGGTCAAATCACTTAATCTCCCCATGTCTAGAACCAAAATGAATTTCATCTTGTGTGATGTAACCAATGCTCATGTAAAGCACTCCAATACCTGACAAGTCTGCACTATATACAACTGCAAATACACAAAAAATAAGTGTTTTGCACACTTCTGTCATTGGGCTACATGTGGGCTACATCTGGGTGATATTTGTGCTGCATTTGGGCTCTTGTGTCTCTGGTGGCCATCTTGGGAGATGTATTTGTTATGAAGTTTCCTAATTTTCTCGTTTACTGCAGTCTCCTCAGTAGGAAATGCTTTCAGGTTTTTACTTTGATTCCCTAAAGAAGGTATTCAGATATGTCACACATTTGCTATAAATTCTGAATGTTAGCACTCTAGTTGCTCATTAGATCACTGTAGTAAAGCTACTGCTCACCATGGAAGTCTGCTGCTGGTATTAAAAGTGCATGTTTCAGTCTGCATATCAGAATTATTTAATGAAATAGAAGAGGATTTGAGAAGTCACTCAAAATGTGCCCTAATTTTTCTTTCTTCAGCACTAATCATAATTTCTATGGCAAAATGAACCCCCTCATTGTGTTCCTTTTTGAATTAAATGTTTTGTGTTACCAGTTTATTCCTATCAAGATGGGTTCAGGTGTGCCATACTTGTGTCATAAGTAAGACAGTAAGCGCCCTAGTTGTTCTTAAGAACACTCTGGGACATTCTGTCATTTGGCTATACTTGGGCTACATCTGGGTGATATTTGGGCTACATTTGGGCTCTTTTGTCTCTGGTGGCCATCTTGGGAGATTTATTTGTTATGAAGTTTTCTAATTTCCTCATTTACTGCAGTCTCCTCAGTAGGAAATGCTTTCAGTTTTTTACTTTGGTTCCATCAAGAAGGCATTCAGATGTGTCACACATTTGCCATAAATTCTGAATGTTAGCACTCTAGTTGCTCATTAGATCACTGTAGTAAAGCTACTGCTCACCAGGGAAGTCTGCTGCTGGTATTCAAAGTGCATGTTTCAGTCTGCATGTCAGAATTTTTTTAGGAAATAGAAGAGGATTTGAGAAGTCAAAATGTGCCCTAATTTTTCTTTTTGCAGCACTAATCATAATTTCTATGGCAAAATGAACCCCCTCAGTTTGTTCCTTTGTAAATTAAATGTTTTAAGTGTTACCACTTTATTCCAATCAAGATGGCTGCAGGTGTGCCATCATTTTGTCATAAGTAAGACTGTTAGCGCTCTAGTTGTTCGTTAGAACACTCTGGGACATTCTGTCATTGGGCTATACTTGGGCTACATCTGGGTGATATTTGGGCTACATTTGGGCTCTTTTGTCTCTGGTGGCCATCTTGGCAGATTTATTTGTTATGAAGTTTCCTAATTTCCTCATTTACTGCAGTCTCCTCAGTAGGAAATACTTTCAGTTTTTTACTTTGGTTCTATCAAGAAGGCATTCAGATGTGTCACACATTTGCCATAAATTCAGAATGTTAGCACTCTAGTTGCTTATTAGATGACTGTAGTAAAGCTACTGCTCACCAGGGAAGTCTGCTGCTGGTCTGCATGTCAGATCTTTTTAATAAAATAGAAGAGGATTTGAGAAGTCAAAATGTGCCCTAATTTTTCTTTCTTCAGCACTAATCATAATTTCTATTGCAAAATGAACCCCCTCATTGTGTTCCTTTTTAAATTAAATGTTTTAAGTGTTACCACTTTATTCCAATCAAAATGGCTTCAGGTGTGCCATACTTTTGTCATAAGTAAGACTGTTAGCGCTCTAGTTGTTCGTTAGAACACTCTGGGACATTCTGTCATTGGGCTATACTTGGGCTACATCTGGGTGATATTTGTGCTACATTTGGGCTCTTTTGTCTCTGGTGGCCATTTTGGGAGACTTATTTGTTATGAAGTTTCCTAATTTCCACATTTACTACAGTCTCCTCAGTAGGAAATACTTTCATTTTTTTACTTTGATTCCATCAAGAAGGCATTCAGATGTGTCACACATTTGCCATAAATTCAGAATGTTAGCACTCTAGTTGCTTATTAGATCACTTTAGTAAAGCTACTGCTCACCAGGGAAGTCTGCTGCTGGTATTGAAAGTGCATGTTTCAGTCTGCATGTCAGAATGTTTTAATGAAATAGAAGAGGATTTGAAAAGTCACTCAAAATGTGCCCTAATTTTTCTTTCTGTGGCGCTAATCATACTTTCTATGGCAAAATGAACCCCCTCATTTTGTTCCTTTTTAAATTAAATGTTTTATGAGTTACCACTTTATTCCAATCAAGATGGCTTCAGGTGTGCCATACGTTTATCATAAGTAGGACTGTTAGCGCTCTAGTTGTTCTTTGGAACACTCTGGGAAGCTGCAGTATAACACAAAGGAATCAACTGACAGTCTCTGCCTTTGTTGGATGTACATGTTTTACTGAAAATGTCAGACTTCATTCTCACATGACTGAGAAAGATAATGTGAATTTACAGAAAATATGCTCTCAGTTTAGCTTATAGATCACCTTCCAAACCTCTGTGGGAAAAGCATGAGAAAATAGTTTTCACTCAAACATGATTCATGATATCACAGCAGAAGGCTTTTTCACATGGTAAAATCACCTTAGAACACACCACAATTCCAAAAATGAGTATGGTACCATCAACAAATGATTTATAATGTAACTAAAGTCTTAAAACCTTCTATTAACTGCAATGCTTTTTAATGAGGTGCTATCATGTATATTTGTCCCAAGATGGCTGCCAACACCTCTTGGATGAAGTACTGACAGCCAATCAGATATCACGATGAGATGTGTGGTTAGGCTCCGCCCACATATATCTATCTTTTTAACTCTAATTTTATCAGGAACTACTGAACAGATTTACACCATTTAAGCAAAAGGCACTATTCTGAACTGAGGACTACCTCTTTGCCAAATTTGGTGTAATTCCGTTCAGCAGTTCGGGCTGTAGCTGCGTCAACAGGTCCTATGGGAAAATGCATGGGGAAAATGCGTTTTGGGACCCCCTTTTTTTCTCAGCCCCCACTTGATGAATCATCATGAAAGTTTCAGGATAGGAGCGGACCGGAGCTGGCCAAAAGTTTGGAAAATTTCACGAAGATTCGTCAATCGGCGCCAACGTTATTCCAAATAGAATGTTGCGGATTTCCTATGGAAAATAGGTCCTAACTATAACTACCTACTGGCGACTGCCAGTAGGTAATATATATATAATCACTGAAAAAACCATAGGTTTCAGGCACATTATAGTTAGGAATTAGCATCTAAAAAACCTTAGAAATTCACTGAAGAAACCATAGGTTTCATGGGCGTTATAGTTAGCTGGACTTTTCACTCGTACAAATCCATTGAAATTCCCCCGTTATAGCTAGTTCAGCTAACTATAACTCGCGCGCCCGCAATGCACTGCTGATGACGTCACATATTACATCACTCATGACATGGTCAGTGACATCACTAATGACATCACTGATGACATCTCAAATGACATCACTGATGAACATCACTGATGACTTCATCCAGTGAATGTGTGTTTTTCTGAAAATTACATATGTTTTGTATATGTATATCTCAAGGTCGATGGAAGAATAAATGGGTATATAAGGGTCTAAATGGATGATTTGTTTTTGAAAAATTGATTGTATAACTAACTGATTAAGTTCTCGAATGAAACTGCTCTATGAAAAGCACGCGCCCGTCCAGAGAAGGAAGGACGTGTTTTCAATGTCACCGGGGAGGTGCTACACATTCACTTTCAAACGTCGTGAGGAGAACGGCTTGGTCATACCCTGGTGCCTCGGACTTGCTGCATCCCGCAGTGTTGCCTGCCTTCTTTGCGCCACTCGCACCACTGCCGTGAGGGGAACGGCTTGGCCCTGAACTACATCTCCCAGGGGGCTGTGCGCTGAAAGCGCTGAGTGCAATTAGTGGGCGCCTGAGGCCCATTTAAGCGACCAGCGCCTCCCGCTGCGCGGGACGCGCTACACTTTCACTTTCAAACGCCGTGAGGGGAACGGCTTGGTCATACCCTGGTGCCTCGGACTTGCTGCATCCCGCAGTGTTGCCTGCCTTCTTTGCACCACTCGCACCACTGCCGTGAGGGGAACGGCTTGGCCCTGAACTACATCTCCCAGGGGGCTATGCGCTGAAAGCGCTGAGTGCAATTAGTGGGCGCCTGAGGCCCATTTAAGCGACCAGCGCCTCCCGCTGCGCGGGAAGCGCTACACTTTCACTTTCAAACGCCGTGAGGGGAACGGCTTGGTCATACCCTTGTGCCTCGGACTTGCTGCATCTCGCAGTGTTGCCTGCCTTCTTTGCGCCACTCGCACAACTGCCGTGAGGGGAACGGCTTAGCCCTGAACTACATCTCCCAGGGGGCTGTGCGCTGAAAGTGCTGAGTGCAATTAGTGGGCGCCTGAGGCCCATTTAAGCGACCAGCGCCTCCCGCTGCGCGGGACGCGCTACACTTTCACTTTCAAATGCCGTGAGGGGAACGGCTTGGTCATAGCCTGGTGCCTCGGACTTGCTGCATCCCGCAGTGTTGCCTGCCTTCTTTGCGCCACTCGCACCACTGCCGTGAGGGGAACGGCTTGGCCCTGAACTACATCTCCCAGGGGGCTGTGCGCTGAAAGCGCTGAGTGCAATTAGTGGACGCCTGAGGCCCATTTAAGCGACCAGTACCTCCCGCTGCGCGGGACGTGCTACACTTTCACTTTCAAACGCCGTGAGGGGAACGGCTTGGTCATACCCTGGTGCCTCGGACTTGCTGCATCCCGCAGTGTTGCCTGCCTTCTTTGCGCCACTCGCACCACTGCCGTGAGGGGAACGGCTTGGCCCTGAACTACATCTCCCAGGGGGCTGTGCGCTGAAAGCGCTGAGTGCAATTAGTGGGCGCCTGAGGCCCATTTAAGCGACCAGTGCCTCCCGCTGCGCGGGACGCGCTACACTTTCACTTTCAAACGCCGTGAGGGGAACGGCTTGGTCATACCCTGGTGCCTCGTACTTGCTGCATCCCGCAGTGTTGCCTGCCTTCTTCGCGCCACTTGCACCACTGCCGTGAGGGGAACAGCTTTTGCTGAAAGGGCTTAGTGCAATTAGTGGGCGCCTGAGGTCCATTTAAGCGACCAGCGCCTCCCGCTGCGCGGGACGCGCTACACTTTCACTTTCAAACGCCGCGAGGGGAATGGCTTGGTCATACCCTGGTGCCTCGGACTTACTGCATCCCGCAGTGTTGCCTGCCTTCTTCGCGCCACTCGCACCGCTGCACTGAGGGGAACGGCTTGGCCCTGAACTACATCTCCCAGGGGGCTGTGCGCTGCAAGCGCTGAGTGCAATTAGGGGGCGCCTGAGGCCCATTTAAGCGACCAGCGCCTGCCGCTGCGCGGGACACGCTACACTTTCACTGTCAAACGCTGTGAGGGGAACGGCTTGGTCATACCCTGGTGCCTCGGACTTGCTGCTTTCCGCAGTGTTGCCTGCCTTCTTTGCGCAACTCGCACCACTGCCGTGAGGGGAACGGCTTGGCCCTGAACTACATCTCCCAGGGGATGTGCGCTGAAAGCGCTGAGTGCAATTAGTGGGCGCCTGAGGCCCATTTAAGCGACCAGCGCCTCCCTCTGCTCGGGACGCGCTACACTTTCACTTTCAAATGCCGTGAGGGGAACGGCTTGGTCATACCCTGGTGCCTCGGACTTGCTGCATCCCGCAGTGTTGCCTGCCTTCTTCACACCACTCGCACCACTGCCGTGAGCGGAACGGCTTGGCCCTGAACTACATCTCCCAGGGGGCTGTGTGCTGAAAGCACTGAGTGCAATTAGTGGGCGCCTGAGGCCCATTTAAGTGACCAGCGCCTCCCGCTGTGCGGGACGTGCTACACTTTCACTTTCAAACACCGTGAGGTGAACGGCTTGGTCATACCCTGGTGCCTCGGACTTGCTGCATCCCGCAGTGTTGCCTGCCTTCTTTGCGCCACTCGCACCACTGCCGTGAGGGGAACGGCTTGGCCCTGAACTACATCTCCCAGGGAGCTGTGCGCTGAAAGCGCTGAGTGCAATTAGTGGGCGCCTGAGGCCCATTTAAGTGACCAGCGCCTCCCGCTGCGCGGGACGCGCTACACTTTCACTTTCAAACGCCGTGAGGGGAACGGCATGGTCATACCCTGGTGCCTCGGACTTGCTGCATCCCGCAGTGTTGCCTGCCTTCTTTGCGCCACTCGCACCACTGCCGTGAGGGGAACGGCTTGACCCAGAACTACATCTCCCAGGGGGCTGTGCGCTGAAAGTGTTGAGTGCAATTAGTGGGCGCCTGAGGCCCATTTAAGCGACCAGCGCCTCCCACTGCGCGGGACGCGTGCGGGCTAGCCCGGGCGAAGCCCGGGACAAGGGCGGGACCATTTGTGACCGTTAGTGGCCGGAAGAGGTCTGGTCGGGCCACTCCTCTTGGTGTTGTGATCCTGTGCCGTTAAAATCAGATAAATATAACAGACGACTTTTTAAATTGCACCAAGTGTACATCAGCTATTCATATATATTGCAATCGTTGTTTATAGGTTATTCCTTTCGTATTATGTTATAGTATCTTTCTGGTGTAACACATAGTGTTGTATTTATCTGCCTGCTGCTATTTGCATCTATAACATCTATTCTTCCATCCATAGTCGTAAAGTATGGGGAAGAATAACCCTGTGTTAACTGTCCCTGCACCAAAGCAAAAAGCTGTTCAAAATCAACCACTACCCACTATGACAGCAATTGACCGTATGTTACAGAAAACTATTGGGGTGGTGGCTAACGCCATCGAAAACACAGAACGCCGCCTCTCCCTCCCTGTCGGTTCACTTCCTCCTCTGCCCTTTGCTAATACATCAGTGGTCACTATTAACTCCCAGGACTCGATACTGGTACCATCTTTTGCCGCCCTACATGGGCCCATCATATACCTACAATTCAGGATACTGCTCTGACCACGGGCAATGTTTCTCCTGAATTTCTGCCCTTCTCAGCAAGGTTATCATTGACCCCCACCACTTTTCTTAATAAATCTAATATTGATTCCCCTGCTCAGGTAGAGGATCTCACAGTCAATGGGTCTTCTGAGATGCTATCAAGTTCAATCTTGGTCCCTGCCCCACCGCTGAGCGTAAATTTTGTTAGCTCGCGGGTGACAACTAGAGGACAGAAGGCCAGGTGTAAGTCGAAGGACGGTAGCAAGGTTGGGCAAGCTGTAAGAAATGCTAAGGGGAAAGTAGGTGGTAATAAACATAATAATCATAAGAAAGCTGCTGTTAAATCTATCGCAGTAAAAACGAAAACTGCTATTAATAATGTACTTGACCCTATACTTACCTTAACAAATGATAGAGGGCCACATGCTGTAACCATAGAGAAAGTTGTTACCATACCACCTTCTCTCTCAGATAGCGAGGGATTGCTGGATAAAATCAGCCATCTTATGAAATCTTTAATGATCCCACTCCTGGAAAGGGTAAAATGTATTGGGGAAAAAATAGACAACTTGGAGAAAATTATGAAAAACACCTCTATTACTCCAGGACAACCGTCGCATGGAGCACCCACGAAGGCCATTGATTTACAATCAAGCACCAGACCCCAAAAATCTAGTTCTGATAATACTACTCAGTCATTACCTGGTTCTAGGCCTTTATTGCCTCATACAACCAAGAACATCGAAACTATTGCTAGGCCTTCCCAGACGGCTCCAAGGGCAACTGAACCCGGGGTTTTAGAAAGAAGGGTGAGCGATCCATCTAGGGACACAGAATCTGCGGGACGGGGGTATAACAACCTTGGTGTTCCCAAGGATTACTTTCCAACTGGTAATCCTAAGAGGTTTTTCCCACATATTGATTTTCCACCACAATCGTCACCATATACCATAGTGCTAGTTGGCGTTCCGGAGTTTCCCCAAGAAAAATCAGAAACCTACCCTGAGCTATAAGGAGATTCAACTTCTTTATTTGTTAACACATATACTGCATCCTCAGCTTGTCAGTCGTACACGCACCTCTAGTATGAAGTCAGCCTCATCAACATTCTAAGGTAGACTTCGTCTAAAGGTTCTAAGACTGTACCATTTGCGATCACGGGGGAGGGGTGCAGGGAACATACCAAGTGGGGAGATTACAACACATCTTTCCCCCATAAAAGACAAATGGGGTGAGGACCCCAACATGTGGAGGAGGAGAAGAAAACAATAAGGTCTCCCTAAGTGTCCCTTGCACAGCTGAAGCCCCTGAGTGGAAACCTCTAATTCAACATGAGCCTCCCATACTAAAATCCTTGTGCCAGCTCGGAGCGTTCTTTTGCCGGCACCCTCTCCTGAGTTGTGCCGTCTCCAACCCAGCTCCTTGTCCTTGTCCCCTGTTGTCCTCTCTGTTGGTCCCCTCCCTCACATCCAACGCCACCCTGTCCATACTCCATTTTTTCCCATCTTCCAGGATTACCACATTTCTCTTGACATCCTTAATTCTTCCCTGAGAGTAGTACTTCCCCCCTTTGCCACCCAGGATCTCTGGTTTCCTGATGGACACCCTTTGCCCTGGACTGAGGGATTTCTCCTTAACACCCCACTTCCTGTCATACCACTCCTGGTACTTTTTCTGTCGGGTATCCGTTTTCTCCCTGAATTCATCCTTGTTGACCACTACCATCTCCTTTGGGCACAACCAATTCGGGGACAACTTTGAACCTGCCCTCCTTCCTCTCAGCAGTTCAAAGGGGGTATGTCCCGTTGAGAGACTTGGTGTGGTGTGGTAAGCCCATAGCATGTCTCTGATAGCAGGCTCAATAGCCATCCCTGATTTGTTCGCCAGTTGTATGCACTCTTTCAACATCCTATTGGCTCTCTCCACCTTCCCGGTGTCTTTGGGATTATTAAGGGGGGTACGCACATGTGATATGGACATGTCTTTAAGAAACTCTCTCATCTCCTCTGAAACAAACTGTACCCCATTATCTGTGACCAAGGTGGAGGGAATCCCTTCTTTAGAGAAAACCTCACTCATGAACTCTATAAGTGTCTTTGTGTTGATGGTGTTCACAAATTTACAAGATATCCAGTTCGAATAATAATCAATGAGGACCAAGAGGTACCAATCTTGTGGTCCTTTGGCACGAATTGGCCCTGTAATGTCGAACCCCAGTTTGTCCCATGGGACCATTGGGATTTCCACTGGTATGAGTGGGGCATGTCTTATACTTCTTGTTTTGTCACTGATACTACATGAATAACACTCTTTCACTTTGTCCTCCATTTGCTGATCCATTCCTGGGAACCAGTAAACCGCTCTCAAGCGTGCCTTACACATGCTCCTGCCCATATGTCCCTCATGAGTCAGTTCAATAATTTTTTACCTTAAACTCTCTGGGGGTACAATTTTTCATGACTTAAGTAGTAACCTCCCATCAATTGACAAATCATTCCTAACATTCCAAAAAGGTTGAATGTCTTCTGACAGATCCCTGCACTTATTGGGCCACCCTTTGGTGACTAACCTTTTCACCTCGCCCAGGTTGGTATCCTGGTCCGAGTGCAAGTCCCATACTTCTCTCGTTACTGCTGGTATCTTTATTTCCATCACCCTCTTCCTATCGCTTTCCATTTCTAAAGGCTTTTCAAGAGGTGATCTAGATAGAAAATCTGCCACTTTTTTGTTTTGTTGACCTGGGACAAATCCTACTTTGTAGTTAAAGCCTTGTAAGCCCAGAATCCATTTAGCAATCCTTGGCGTCAAGCTCTCCAAGTTTTTTTTCCCAAACAACCCTACTAAAGGTTTGTGGTCTGTGTACACTTCGAAAGGCATACCCCACATGTAAAAATTGAAGTGTTTGATAGCCCAATACACCGCCAATGCCTCTTTCTCAATAGTAGAATAGTTGGACTCTGCTGCCAACAATGTTCTGGAAGCAAACGCCACCACTTTTACACCATCCTCCGTCCTTTGTGATAACATTGCCCCTATCCCTTTGCTACTGGCATCCGTGGTAATGATGGTATCCTTCTTAACATCAAAATTGCCAATGTAAGGGGCCGTAGCAATGGCTTCTTTGATGTTCTCTATCGCCTCTTCCTGTTTTTTACCCCAAGTAAACTCACATTTTTTCTTTAACAATTCTCTTAAGGATTGGGCCATCATTGCAAAATTCTTGATGAACTTCGCCATATACTCAGCCAGGCCCAGAAATGAAAGCACTTCCTCCTTGCTCGTAGGTGTTGGCGCCCTCCTCACTGCTTCCACTAGACTATATTTGGGTTTGATTCCTTCTTCCGATACTATGTGTCCCAAGTATTCTACCGATGTGACACCCACCTTGCATTTACTTTCCTTCGTGGTGAATCCTACCTCTTTCAACCTTTCTAAGACCCTCTCTGCATTCACCTTATGTTCCACTTCGCTTGAACCATAAATAAGTATGTCATCTTGGAAGCACATGGATTTTTGGCAATCCTTGAGCACATGCTGCATGGCTCTTTGGAAAGCGGAAGCTGCCGAGGCTAGTCCAAATGGCATTCTTAGAAATTTGTAATTGCCAAATGGAGTGGTAAACGCCGTTAAAGGTTGTGATTCTGGGTGTAGCCTTACTTGATAATAGGCGGATGATAGATCCAAGACACTAAACACTTTCGCTCCTTGCAATGTGCTCAGCATTTCATGAATCCTTGGCAACGGGTGTCTGTCCACTACTATGTTTTCATTAAGGGCTCTCAAGTCCACACAGAGCCTAATTCTCTTACCACCATCCTTTGTCGTGATGACAATAGGTGCCAACCATGCTGAGCTCTCAATTTCCTGTAAAACCCCTTGTCTCACCAATTTCTCCAACGCCAACCTTAATAGTTCTCTCATTAATAAGGGGACCGATCTCGTCCTGTGAACTACTGGCGTTGCCCCTTCTTTCAGTACGATTTTGTGCATGTAGTTTTTTAGCAACCCCAACTCCTCATTAAAAACTTCAGGGTAACTCTTAATGAGTGTGGCACCATCCCCTGGGGGTTCCATGAGTAAGACCTGTTCACTGTTGTTGGGATCCAGCTTAATGCCAAGCTCCTTCTGATGTTTCCAGCCCAACAAGCTCGACCCCTCCTTGGTAATGTATACCTTCTCCACCGTGTGCCTATCCTTGAAAGATATCCGCATCCTCACCATGCCCTCTAGGAGTATTGGGACCTTGTTGTACCCTAAAGGAGAAATGTCTGCTGTTTCTAATTTGATATCATGTTTTGCGAATTTCTCATCAAATATTTTCTTTTCAACTAGTGTGAAGGGAGAACAAGAATCTGCATAGACTTTAACACATACATCATCCAGTCTAATATCACACGTAGGATACACTGTATTGTTTTCCGTGCTCCCCTCCTCAATCTGAAAAATATAATTCTTATCTGTTTCTTCTCCCACATCATTGAGATCGACCATATGTACTTTAGGCGTAAACACATTACATACTTTTGAAAAATGCCCCTTTTTGTTGCATTTCCTACATACAATATTCCTGGCCGCACACTTCCAGTTGTTCACTAAATGGTTATGGCTACCACATCTGAAGCATTGTAAACTACCCATCTTCTTGTTTACTACTTCTCTATGTTTTTGATCCACCACACACACCGCCTCAGTGACCGCTCCCTCCTTAGCCTCGGACTTTTCCTTTCCTGCCTCCCCTATTTTCATTTCTTTCATGCACTGTGCCGTGTGTTCCAGCCCTTTAGCTATACTAATGGCCTCCTCTAGATCTGGGTTTCTTGTGAGTAGTTCCTCTTGCACTTTCCCATCATTCGTGCACCTCACCAATTGGTCCCTTATGAGAGAATCAGTGAGGGCACCGAACTCACATGTGGCTGACATGCCTCTCAACACCGCTACATAGGAGGAGACTTTTTCCTCTTTCTTTTGACTTCTCTTGAAAAATTTGTGTCTCTCTAAGACCACATTTAGTTTCACCTTGAAATGCTCCTCCAATTTCCTCAACGTATACTCATATACATCCGCACCTTCATCCTCCTCCAGGGGATCATCCTCTACCAATCTCCCTGTAACATCCTCATACACCTTCCTGCCTTGTATTCCCAGATTGTGTAATAAAATATGCTGCTTTCTTATGTTTGAAAAGTTTGCACCCCCTATGGCAATTAAATAGGACTTGAAAATTCCTACCCATCTCCTCCAAGGTATATCTGGCTCCCCTAACTCATTCAAAAATGGGGGTGGTTGACTCATCCCTGCACCTGCCATTATATTCTATGCGTAGAACTCAAAATTCATATTTTCCACCAGATGCACCTTCCTGCAATATAAAGATCACACCAATCTCCGATGAATAGTACAACAAAAGTCCCTTGAGGGATAGTTCAGACCTAAAAAGTGTCTGGGCAACAGAGGTCCTAATGTTTTACTTATTATGTCCCTCCAGATATTTGGGCTTCACAAAGATTGAAATAAAATGCCCTCTAAAATACCACAGAATTATGTATTCCAAACACTGTATTTAGACATTTTTTTAGTCCTTTTTCTATGACTGAGTTTGTTTTTCTCCTGAATCTCCGCCTACTCCAGGAACTGGCTGTGTGCTTCCCTACGATTAGCCGGTATGAAGAGGGAGGCGTCTACTGAAGCGCTGACTGGAAACTCCTCTTGTTGAGTCACTTCCGCGAAAATCAAGGAAACACACCAGCGCCGCTTCACGAGAGGTGAGTAACCTCCTAGCGTATTTATTTAAACCTTTACCGTCCGTGCCGTGAGCCGCTTTGAATTCCCCTCAGAAACTTCCTGCTCCGTTGCTACGGCTACGCCTCGTGAGCTTTCGTCCTTCGCTCACATTCTCCTCACATCGGCACCCACAGCAGTTAAGCGCCGCCTTCAGAATTGTGCCGCAATCGGTAACGCGGTCTACCCCAATCCGGCCTCACTCTCCACCAGATCCACCTCTTCTCACAGTCCGATTCAACGTGGCTGACTGGGGTATATTTCTACGCAACCTCCACCCTGCGTACCGTGAATTATTTTCTTTCCAAATGCACTGCACAGCTCCACGCTCACCCAGGTAGGGAGCCTTTTTGACGCTCATACACCTGCTTTAGTTCCAGCGTTTACAATCAATGTCTTCCTCACCATTTATTCCCTTAACTCAGGTAGGAGCTTACCCCGCCTCCTTTGTACTTTGGACCCTCCTGTAGCCTCACTTTTATATCCGCCTTCCAAGCCAACCAGATATAACGGTGATCCGGCCCCAATTATTTCGCCTCACCGCTAATAAGGTTTTCTTTTCTCTTCTTCAACAGATGCTCTTCAGTCCAACCTGGTCCACTTTAATCCCCGACACAAGCCGAAATTCTACAGGGTAGGATGCAGCGCCGTCCCTGTCATAGCTTCCCTTGTCGCTCGTCGCCAAAAATGTAGTAAGGAGCAACGCTGGTAAGGAGATTCAACTTCTTTATTTGTTAACACATATACTGCATCCTCAGCTTGTCAGTCGTACACGCACCTCTAGTATGAAGTCAGCCTCATCAACATTCTAAGGTAGACTTCGTCTAAAGGTTCTAAGACTGTACCATTTGCGATCACGGGGGAGGGGTGCAGGGAACATACCAAGTGGGGAGATTACAACAGTCGTGTATTGGCTAAATAAGCATAGACCACTCCCCTCTAAGATATCTGGGGAAATTCTATTTGTGAGAAGGCTAGGTTGGCTGGGTCATAGAAGAAAGGATTTGTCGGGGGATTGTATCGTCATTAATTTTAGGGATAGGCGGGTGGTTCAACATATATGCAATTGGCCAGCTCATTATGGCGAGAGCGATATTCTCACCAGGGATTTGAGTTTTTTCTACCCCCAATCCCCATCCTTATCGCCAACTACTTGTCATAGGGGTATAGCGAATGTGGAGCTGATGGAAGGGACAAGAACCAGATATAACATTCCGACTTTTAATTACTTTGATAAACTTCCTGAACTGGAAAGTGTGGATTGACTTCGGCTGGAGGACAGGTTACCTAATAATATGAGTAATATATCTACTTTTGGTGTATACTTAGATAACTTGAATCTAGATGGTGACGTGAACGAAGAAGCTCCCTCCAGCCTTATTCAGATTACCCACCATGAGGAATTTACGGAAAAGGATCTTGAACCTGTAGCTACTTAAGACGATCCATCTCTGAAAATATTATTTTGGAATGTTGCTGGTCTGCGCACAAAGGTTGCGAATGGCATCTGGCTCGATTTTGCGCATAATTTTGGCATTTTATGCTTACAGGAAACATGGGCGCAACTTGAACTTCACGTCGAGAGCTATAAAACATATTTTTCCCCGGCATTGCCCTCTCCTTCTGGTCGAGTAAAAGGTGGTTTGACCATCTTTATATCTAATCTTTTACAATTTATAAGTATAGTCCCTATCAAACTGGACTTAAACTTCCAAATACTTATTTTACATCAGAACAATACTAAGGCCCTTGTAATAGTGAACTTTTATAATAATCTTTCTGTGGATGGCTTAATAAAGGTGATGAAGGAAATATACTCATGCCTCCAAGAATTATCCAATAAGGTACACAAGGAGCTGGCTATAATTTGAGGTGGGGATTTTATTCAAAGTCAAAGTCTCTGTAACCAGAGCGTAAATACAGTCTGCGGTATTGTGGACGAAAATGGCGACCCGGTTACTCATTTTTCCCACACTTCAGTTGGCCACTGCTTGAACGGAACTATCTGTGGCTTGGATCTTGCTCTTGTCAATGATCTGGTGAACCCTCCTATACCCGTCATCCCTACTTTCAATGGCAGAGGCAGGCTAAGCACAATTGATTTTATTTTTCTCTCTGTGCTAGCCGGAAAGGAATTACTCAATTGTAAAACCCATGATATCGCTATTAGCGACCACTACCCAAATAGTATTACCTTAAAAACCATCAAAAAATGTGAGAGGCTTAATATCAAGACGACCCTAAGCCAAAATAAGCTAACAATAGATAGATTAAATGGCTACTCTCTAAGGTGGGAAAAAGTGGATCAGGAGGCTATTACAGCAACACTGGTTGTAAATCAAAGACCAGTGATTGATAAATGCCTTGATCCAGCCACTTCTAACGAGGGAATTATGGCAAATTTTGCCATATTGCTAAAAGCAATAAAGGAAATTCTATTCGTTAACACAAAAACTGGCCCAAATAAAACCAAGGGATGGTTTGATAGTTCTTGCACAAAAGCTTACCAGAACCTGAAAGCCGACCTCCATATAAAGGTCAGAAACTCAAAGGAAATTGCAGCTTCCAGGAAAACTTATAATCAGGCCTTAAGATGCAGAAAGTACAACCTGAAAAAAGATCTCTGGGACCAATTCCATAAATCATGCACTCTGAGGGATAGTCCCCCCTTCTTGAAGGTTGTGAAGTCCCCTTTTCTCTCAGATACAGCGACTAATCCTAGTATCGATGTTGCAATTGACGAACAACTATGGGTTGATTATTTTGAGCGGATATTCAGCCTTCCTTCAAGTGAAACACATTCAACTTTACCCGGGTCAAAAGTAACTTCCTTCCCCTTGCCTATTGATATTTCATATGAGGAGGTGGAGTTTGCCCTAACGGCTAGTAAAAACGGTAAAGCCCCAGGCCCCGACGGGGTCCCAATTGATCTTTTTAAATTCACTACGGATATATGGCTGCCAATTTTAACTAGGGTTCTCCAAGCATCCTGTGCTCTGGGACTTATTGATTCGTGGTCCCAATCAATTCTCGTGCCCATCTTTAAAAAAGGGGGTCGCCAATTACCATCATGCTATCGCCCTATTTCCCTTTTGGATTCGCTGGGGAAAGTGGCTGGTCGTGTTATCTTGGAACGCCTCCAGCAATGGGCATCAGATAATAAAGCTGTATCTGACTTGCAATTTGGGTTTCGCGAGGGCATGGGGACAACAGAGCAAGCCCTTAATCTATCTTTATTAATTGGTAAATATGTAAATGCCAAAGGGGGTGCCCTATATATGGCGTATGTTGATCTCTCATCAGCATTTGATTGTGTCAACCATACTAAACTGTGGACTATCTTAGCGGACATGGGAATAGAGGAGGCCCTCATAACTTTTCTCTGTGAATTATATTCAGATGCCACAGCCAGAGTTAGATACGGCCTGGGGGGGCGAGTTAAAAAAGTCGTTCAGAGTAGAGCGCGGGGTAAGGCAGGGATGCATCCTGGCACCATTTTTATTCAATCTATACACTAATGGCCTGGAAAAAGCCATGCTAACAGGGTCACAGGACCTTCCCACTATAAACAATCGCCCAATACCGGCTTTACTCTATGCGGACGATGCTGTAATTTTAGCTCGTACCCCCATGGAATTACAGCGTGCTCTCTTGAAATACCATACTTTCATGGCCAACCTCGACCTGAAGATCAACATCAAAAAAACCTTTGGAATGTCAGCTGGGTCGAGGAGCAAGAACACAAAGACCATGTTTATTGAAAACCAAAAATTAGAGAGCACAATCATGTATCCGTATCTGGGTATTGTATTTGACCACAAATGCTCCTAGAAGTATGCTACTGAATCCAGGAAACTCATCTTCATGAGAACAACAGTTGCCTTGGCTAATTTTGCTAATAAATTAGGTAGACGACCTACGCTAGAACTTTTAGAAATTTATAGGGCAAAATGCATAGGTGCCGTAATATATGAGGCTGGTGTTTGGGGATATGCCAAGGTTGCGGAGGTCCAAAGGGTGGAAAACAGTTTTCTTAGATTTCTACTGGCAGTCCCCCGGGGCACGTCGACCTATGCATGTCACCTGGAACTGGGTTTGTCTTATCTAACAGATCTCATTAGGATCCAACCCTTTCTCCTTTGGCATCACATCTGGTCATCTAATGAAACTACTCTTTGCCGAGGGTTCATAGAGGACTGTATTTCTCTAGATAACGCACACAAGATCGGCTCGATTGCTTATATTAAGAGATTCCTTAGCGACCTTGGCATGCTGCAATATTATCATTCTCCCACCCTAATTGCGGCAATCCCGAGAAAACAGCTTAAAAAGGTTTGTTTGGTGCACTTAGAATCTTTGAGGCTGTCTAGCGAGGTCTCTAAAGTCACTGTGCAACATTCGCTACAAATCCAAACAACCCTGGCAGTTCAGCCCTATTTAACTTTTAACTTTTCGGGTTATGAAAGATTCTTGCTAGTTAGATTCAGACTAAATATTTTCCATCACCTGGTCACTTTTCCCAAAATTAACACCTGGGAAAATCCCCTGCAACCCTGCCCTTGTGATGAGGTCTCTCCTCAAACCACGATTGATATAAGATTGTTTTGTAAATTTTATCTGGATTTGAGGAAACAGTGGCTCATACCGATTTTTAAAATATGGGGTCTGCGTAGGTGTCGCCCTGCATTTCTTGCCCTTCAATTTTTGGATGCTGAACCATTTGCCAAATCAATAGTTAACTTTCTGAAATTAGTTGTTAGGCATAGGCAGAATTTGGAGTAATACGGGTTGTATTGTGCCAATGCCTCTAGTGGCTACGCTTTCCCTCAATTGGTGCATTGGCTTCTTTTAAATCGTTCTTTTCTAACATAATGTTTTTAGATCATTGACATAGGAAGTAACACGGGTTGCACTGTGCCAACGCCTCTAGTGGCTATGCTTTGTTCCAATTTCGGCCTATTGGTCTTTTTTAAATTGTTCTTTTTTAACAAAATGTTTTTAAGACCATTGTTATAGGAAGCATACCTTAAGAGAAATATTTTTCTGTCTCTCTTTGATAGAAGACTGAAAGTAATGTACTGTGTCAAAATGAATTTGCCACTATTATGAATGATGTATTAAGTACGTATTATGAAGTTTTTTAGATTGTTGAATTGATGTATTTTATTTGTACTTTTATGGTATTCTTTTTTCTATACCGAATAAAGTATTGATTGATTGATTGATTGACTGATTAAGTGTATCTTAGTGAATACATGGCTTAGTGAGTAATGTTTAAATATGTAAATATCTGTATCAGTCTCTCACTTTGTGTATAAGTGGCTGCATGGGTTGGTGAGTAGCTACATGAGTGTCTATATAGGTTATTAGTTGGTTTTTTGAGTATAAGTATGAGTGTCTGAGTGTCTGTATGGTTCGGTGGGGATTATTACGTAGTGCATAGGTGCATGAATGAGTGACTCACTGTTTGTATGTGTTGAAGACAGCATGTGTGCAGGACTGTATGGGTGGATGAGTGTATGCATGGGTGTGTTAGTGAGTGAATGACTGTCTCAATAGTGTCTTTATGAGTAACTACATATGTTTTAAACTAGTATATGTGACTATTGGTGTATATAAGTGAGTATATGTGAGAGTGAGAGATTGGAAGAGTTCCTGTATGAATAAGTATGTGTTTCTATAAGTGATTGTTTAAAAGACTAAGTATGTGTAAGTTTCTGTAGAAGTAAGTGTGGTGGTGTGTGTATAACTGTATATGCAAGTAAATGGATGTTTGATTCTTTATTAGCATGAGTGACTATGTGTGTGAGTAACTCTATGGATGAGTGGCGTTGTGTAACAGGATGTATAGGTGTATGAGTACATATGATGAGTGAGTACATGTATGAGTGACTGTATAGGACTGTTGGTGAATGAGTTGATGTGTATGTGGATCTTAGAATTACTGAATAGGTTGTTGTAACTGGTATTGGTATGTCCATTGTTTTGAAAATTTTGGTTTCTATTTTTGAATGTGTGTATCAAAGGTTATATTAGGGGGAGAGGAGGTCTGCCACTCTATCACAAGGATGATGTCATCAGTGATGTCATCAGTGAGGTCATTTGAGATGTCATCAGTGATGTCATGAGTGATGTCACTGACCATGTCATGAGTGATGTAATATGTGACGTCATCAGCAGTGCATTGCGGGTGCGCGAGTTATAGTTAGCTGAACTAACTATAACGGGGTAATTTCAATGGTTTTGTACAAGTGAAAAGTCCAGCTAACTATAACGCCTGTCAAACCTATGGTTTCTTCAGTGAATTTCTAAGGTTTTTTAAATGCTAATTCCTAACTATAACGTGCCTGAAACCTATGGTTTTTTCAGTTCATTTCAAAGGTTTTTTAAATGCTAATTTCTAACTATGCCTACAGAGATAGGACATGTGAAAAAAGAAGAAAAAACGCACAGAAAGAAAAAAAGAAATGCAGAAAGAAGCAACAGAAGTCCTCAAAGACGAAGAAAAGCGCAGGAAGAAGGATAACGTGCAGAAAGAACAAACAGAAGAGCAGAAAGAAGCCTTGTTGCAAAATCATCCTGTACCCTCAACTTTTTCAGACGGATAATGGTGGTAACTGAGTCTGACTAACCAGTCCTAGAGCCAGTGCTATGTTAAAAGACACTCAGAATACAGTGAAAATACCTACATACACTAGGGAACATTATGCGTTGGGGTCACCCTGTGATTAGCATGACCTCCTCTGTAAGCCCCTAGTATATAATAGGGCAGGGGATTAAAACTACCTCTTAAAACTCACCACAGGGCGTGTTTGCACACGTCACCTCAGGCCCCATCCCCTCCCTTCCCCACTGTGTAAACATGCCCTGTGGCCCTTTTAAGTTGGGAGATTAAGTCCCCTTGAATCTAGACCCCTAGGTACCTCCAGTAAGCGCCACAGAGCTGCGTTGCAGAGAGATGTAAAAAAAGGGGCATGGCCTAGACCACCTCTCTGCAATGCAGCGCACTAGCACTTACTGGAAGCACCTGGTGGGCTAATTGGCCCCCAGGGTCCCTCAGGATTGAAAGGGAATTATTTCCCCAACTTAAAACGCGCCACAGGGCGTGTTTGCACACGTTAACTCAGGCCCCGTCCCCTCCCTTCACCATTGTGTAAACACGCCCTGTGGCCGTGTTTAGTTGGGAGATTAAGTTCATTTGAATCCTGAGGGTCCCTAGGGTCCAACTAGCCCACTAGGTACCTCCAGTAAGCGCCACAGAGCTGCATTGCTGAGAGGTGTAAAAAGTGGCACGGCCTGGACCACCTCTCTGCAACGCAGCTCAGTGGCGTTTACTGGAAGCACCTGGTGGGCTAGTTAGCACCCAGGGGCCCTCAGGAATGAAGGGGAATTATTTCTCCAACTTAAAACGAGCCATAGGGCGTGTTTGCACACGTCACCTCAGGCCCCGTCCCTTCCCTTCCCTTCCTCACTGTGTAAACACGCCCTGTGGCCCTTTTAAGTTAGGAGATTAAGTCACCTTGAATCCTGAGGGTCCCTAGGGGCAAAATAGCCCACTAGGTACGTCCAGTAAGCGCCATTGCAGAGAGGTGTAAAAAGGGGCACGGCCTGCACAACCTCTCTGCAACGCAGAGCAGTGGCGCTTACTGGAAGCACCTGGTGGGCTAGTTGGCCCCCAGGGTCCCTCAGGATCGAAAGGGAATTATTTCCCCAACTTAAAACGCGCCACAGGGCGTGTTTGCACACGTCACCTCAGGCCCCGTCCCCTCCCTTCACTACTGTGTAAACGCGCCCTGTGGCCGCTCGAAGTTGAGAGATTAAGTCCCCTTGAATCCTAAGGGTCCCTAGGGTCAAACTAGCCCACTAGGTACCTCCAGTAAGCACCACAGAGCTGCGTTGCATAGAGGTGTAAAAAGGGACGTGGCCTCAGAACACCCCTTTGCAACGCAGCTCCCTGGCGCATACTGGAGATACCTGTTGGGCTAGTTGACCCTCAGGGACCCTCAGTATTGGAGGGGAATCAATTCCCCAACTTACATCTGGCCAGGGGGCGTGTTTGCAGAGTGCTGCAAGGAGAGGGTGTGGCCTCCGGCGCGATGCCGGTCTTTTATTTATTTTATTTTTTTAAGAAGGAGGGCTGTGTGGCCCCCCTTCTTTTACTAATTTATTGGCCCTGGGGACCCCATCCCCCAGGGCCTGCACCCTAATTTTTTTTGTTGAAAAAAAATTAATTAGGAAGGGGGCCGTGTGGTCTGACGCCCTACCGTGCCTAATCCCTGCGCCCCCACCGGTGGGTACTCTTCAAGTAGACACCCTTGTCGTTTATTTACACAAACATGGGTAGCTATTGACGGGCACATTTAATGCACACGCACGAAGCCATTCAAAGGGGATTCGACTAAAATTAGACCAAACTATGCAAGAAACCTCCCTCACGGTTAATAAAACACACATCCACCGCCGGATGTGCAATACTTTTTATTTTACTCTCTGGAAAGGAGACAAACCTCACTTGAGAGTCACAGCATGCTCCTGGCCGAGCCCAATGCTGTGTTATACCCACCAGTGCCCGCCGAGTGCCACACACCTCTGTGTTATATTCCACCAGCTAGTGCGTATGCTATGACACTCTGTAGCCCATGTGCACTGTAACACCACCCCGTGAATATGTCATGCCACACTTGCCTTCGCACTGGTTATATTGGCCCATCTAACGTGACTTCCTCGATGCCTATGTTATAACGCACAGCGCTATGCCATACATATTACAATCTGGGATCCATATCTTTGTCACAGTGCATATGCAACGTTACACTCCCCAGCACATATTTTACATTACAACTTTAGAGACTAGTTAGGTTACACAACACTGCCCTGTGCATATTACACTCCAAGGCGCATATCGCATAGCACGCGCTAGTGCCTGTGCTATCTCGCGCTCTCCAATGAATCTGTCATTGCGCACAATGTATTGCATATTATATTTCACGCCCCGGTTCATCTTATATCACACTTTTTGGTGCATAGTTTATACCATATACTATATCTAGTATTCCTTTTCAATCGTGCTCTCAGGACTATGTTCTACATAACACTGCATCCACCTACCCTTTTCACGGGCATTACATTTTGCGATGGGGGGTGGAGGGTCAGGGGGTGTTTCTGCCAAGTGAGCCCGGAGTCACAGTCACAAACGTCCTCTTCTTCCTGAATAAAAGTGAGAATATGCTGCATACTTGTTCATATTTTAAGTAGTTCGCACATTTTAAAAACAATAACGTTCCTAATACCCACCTTCTCTGAACAGTTAGCTTGCTGCCCCATCCACCTTCTCCCTATCCTCTGTTGTCTGAATCCATGGACTAGCCTCCTCCCTCCTGCCATGCATGGTCTGATGTGCTGCCACTGCCCTCGATTTAGCATAATGTACCAGTCCACTCCTCCTGCCCTCCATTGCCCAATTCTATGGCCCATCATTTACCTCCTGCTTAGCCTCTGTGCTTAGCTTGCTGCCCCTATTCTCCTTCCCCCTGCCCTCCGATGTCTTTGTGCATGCCCCTACTCCATCCTTTTTGCCCACCATGTTCCATGGACCTGCCATTCCTATCTACTCTGAGTGTTCTGTTGAGCTGCCACTCCCCTCCCACCTGCCTAGCATTGTCAGATGACTGTAACCTGTCCCTGCCACTTCCACCCTGCCTGTCCACATGCCATGCCCCTATCCCCTTCCTCCTGTCCTCCATGGTCCATTTTACTGCCACACCCTTCTGCCCTCCCTGGTCTGTTGTGCTGCAACTGCTCCTCCTGCCTGCCCCGCGCGGTCTGTTGTGAGGCCCCTTCCCCTGAACTCTCTTGTCTGTGCCCAGGTCCTGACCCTCCCTTCTATCCTCCATGGTCCTTTGTGCATGCCCCTGCACCCTCCTTCTTGCCCATCATAGCCATTGTGCTGCCACTAACCCTCCCGCTTGCCATGCATGGTCTTCTGTGCTGCCATGGCCCCTCCCACCTTCCCTGTGTGGTCAGCTAGCTGCCCCTGACCCCCTCCCACCTTCCCTCCATGGTCTGTGTGTATGCCATCATAGTCTCACTGTTGCTCTCCATGGTGTGTCTTGTTTCTAGTGCCCATCCTGCCTGACCTCCATGGTCATCTTGCTGCACCTACCCTGCCACCTTGCCCCCAGCCCTCTGTTTCCATGTGCAGACCACTATTCCCTCCCTCCTGGCTTGTCTGTTCCATTGTAATGCCCCTGATCCGTCCCTCCTGCCCTTTATGGTCTGTCTGTCCATTATGGTCAGCTAGCTACCATTGCCTCTTTCCCCTCTGTTCTCTGTTGTCCATGTGCATGGTCCTTTCCCCTCCCTATTGCTTTCTATGGATTGTTGTGCTTCACTCCCGTCCCGCATGCCCTGTGTGGTGTATTGTGCTGCTGCAAACCCTGATGCCTGCCCTGTAGGGTCAGTTTGGTGCACCTCTCCATGTCCCTCCTGTCCTCTGTTATCCGAGTCCATGTCCCTACCCCAATTCCTCCTGCCTACCATGATCCAATGTACCATACTTGCGAACATTTTGAACTTGGTAAGAGGGAGATTTTGAAAATAAACTGGGGTATTGATTTTCCCCTTTGAGTTACATTGAAAAAGAGGAGATTGTAGACAGGAGAAAGATCAAATAAAGCCCATTTGAGCTTAAAAACATTGGACGTTTCCTGGCTGAAACGGGTCTGTTGGCATGTATGGTTGTACTATCACTGCCTCTTCCTTCTGCCCACAATGGTCTATTATATTGCCACAGCCTCTCTTGCCAGTCCTGTATTGTTGGTTTGTTGCCCCTGCCCCCCTTTCCACTGCCCTCCATAGTCTGTTGTGCTGCCACTGCCCTTCTTGCCTGCCCAGTGTGGTCAAATTGTTGCCTCTGCACTCTCCTACCTGCCTTCAATTTTCAGAGTCCGTGCCCCTGGCCTCTGCCTCTCAACAGTATCCAAATGAACAACTAGATTGCTAACATTCTATATTTATTACAAAAGTGTGGAACGCCTGACGTCATCTTGATGTAATAAAAACTGTAATACCTAGAGCATTTCCTTTAGAAATTACATATATGAGAGGGTCTTATTTGCATCAAAATTATGGTTAGTGCTATAAAAAACTAAATTGAAGACATATTTTCTGAGTTTTCAAATAGCGACAAAGAACTTTTAAATTATTTGTAATCTTTATGTTTTTTTTATCCAATTGACCACTTGATTAAATGTTGCACTTCGGGGAGAGGATGTGGTGTTACTTCCAGAGCTGCAGACTTTGCAACTGGGGAACCAGGTTGGAGTTTCTGCTTCAGCTCAACATTCTGTGATTCTGGTCAAATCACTTAATCGCCCCATGTCTACAACCAAAATGAATTTGATCTTGTGTGATGTAACCAATGCTCATGTAAAGCACTCCAATACCTGACAAGTCTGCACTATATAAAACTGCAAATACACAAAAAATAAGTGTTTTGCACACTTCTGTCATTGGGCTACATGTGGGCTACATCTGGGTGATATTTGTGCTGCATTTGGCCTCTTTTGTCTCTGGTGGCCATCTTGGGAGATTTATTTGTTATGAAGTTTCCTAATTTCCTCATTTACTGCAGTCACCTCAGTAGGAAATACTTTCAGTTTTTTACATTGGTTCCATCAAGAAGGCATTTAGATGTGTGAAACATTTGCCATAAATTCTGAATGTTAGCACTGTAGCTGCTCATTAGATCACTGTAGTAAAGCTACTGCTCACCAGGGAAGTCTGCTGCTGGCATTCAAAGTGCATGTTTCAGTCTGCATGTCAGAATTGTTTTATGAAATAGAAGAGGATTTGAGAAGTCAAAATGTGCTCTAATTTTTCTTTCTGCAGCACTAATCATAATTTCTATGGCAAAATGAACCCCCTCATTGTGTTCCTTTGTAAATTAAATGTTTTAAGTGTTACCACTTTATTCTAATCAAGATGGCTTCAGGTGTGCCATACTTTTGTCATAGATAAGACTGTTAGCGCTCTAGTTGTTCGTTAGAGCACTCTGGGACATTCTGTCATTGGGCTATACTTGGGCTACATCTGGGTGATATTTGGGCTACATTTGGGCTCTTTTATCTCTAGTGGCCATTTTGGGAGACTTATTTGTTATGAAGTTTCCTAATTCTATGTCAGGACCGGAGGCTCCGATTATGCTTCTCATTTCTTTGCTTTATTAGAACAGCAGCGAATTTAAAAAACATATTTTTTTATTACAAACTACAAATCCCATGAATCTCTTGAACCACAGTACCATAGAGACTATCCTATAAAGAGTCTAGCCGAGACAAACACCTCCTCTTTCTTTGCTGCTCCGCAGCCAGTTAAGTGCCTCTCCCTTATCACTGTATTTATGACTGTGGTTTATGGGTCTGGGGGGCACTGCTTATGGTGATTGCCTATTATGTATTTATTGCGTATTTATATTTCATCTTTGTGGTGCGAAAGCCGCTTTACTAAGCGTTTTGCCTGTCGTTAGCGCTGGCTTCACTCATGTTGATTTTCAGATCGAATTCTATTCTCCTGGGTGTTAGCGCTTAGCGCGATCTGCTTACCGCTCATTCTTTTCAGCGCGGCAGTTTTTGGAGCGCTTCGGCCTCCCCGGCTGGGCGCTCGGCGCCCTGCGCTGTGTTCTGTGTGGAGCGGGAGTGTGTGGGGCCTGAGGACGGCGCGTCTGAGCTCGCGCGCATCCTCTGTCTTCTTTTGCAGGCAGGCCGTTACCGCGCATGCGTGGCGGCCATTTTCAGTGCAATTTTACCGGAGTTGTGTTTCAGAGCGGGAAACGCTCGTTTTTCAAACTTATAAGCCCGTATTTTGGCCCCGTTGACGCCCAACGCTGGTTGATAGCTGAGGGCTGGATAATAATCGCATAGGCTCTGCCTAGAGAGGTTGGCAGCCCCTCCCTCCACTTTCTAACATCAGTTTTGGAGGCTTCATTGCCTGGCCTGCCTGGGGTTGTTCCTCTCCCGCTTATTAACTCCTGCCTTTGCGCCATTGTGGGGCTCTAAAGGTGTCCGCCCCTGCCTATACCATGGCTGATTATTCCTATGAGGAGGAGTATTTTGATTCAGAGCCTTCAGGCTCGTTTGAGCAGGACCTCGTTGAGGCCCTAGATGCTGGAGTGCAGCATTCGGTGAGCTCAGCGCTGGTGAGGGCGATTGCACCCCTTAAGCGGCATCTTAACAACAATGCTCTGCAGCAGGGTTGGCTTCCAGCCGCTAATACCCGCCCCAAGTCATCGGGTAAGAAAAGTATTAACCCTCACTCAGAGGACTTTGCTCGGCTATCCAGGGCCCTAGCTAATGACCACTCTTATTTGGCGCAAACTGATCAAACTGAGTCTTCCCATGAAGACAAGGAGGATTCCTCAGCGGATGGTGATTCCGATCAGGAGGAGTTCGCTCAACCAGCTAAGAAAACTAGGAAAGAGCACCATGTGGAGCCCACCCTCCACCTAAACATCTGACCTTCGACCCCATGGATATCATTCTTCTCAACTCTACAGCGTGGATGCCCTTGCAGGAGGTAGCGGACTATCTCCAGTCGAACCTTAGGTCCAAGTGCCCGAGACCTGACCTGGCATCTCGCGTGGCGGAGACCCCAGAGGTGGACCCGACCATGCTGACGTATCTTAAAAAATACTCTAAGGACCCGAAGAAGGGCATTGACCGCGCCTGGCGGTCATGCCAAGATAAACTTCTGGATCTTTCAGGGCCTTTGGCCAAAATTCTCGAGATGGGTCTCCAGGCGAAGGAGTCCGGATCTCCAGTGGATCCCGACGACCTGATTGGTTGGGCACAGCGTGCGGTCTGTCTTTTGGGCAACACAAACTGCACCATGTCTAGCGAACGGAGGAGGTCCATCCTCCTGAAGCTTGATCCGAAACTGGCGGAATTATCTTCATCGGGAGCAGGGCCAGTAGCCCAGGGTCTCCTTTTCGGGCAACCCTTTCTGAAGGAGCTTACCAAATTTGTAGCTACTTTCAGCGGCCTGGATAAGGCTCAAGAATCGTTACGATGGGCCTTCCGACCGGTTTTCGCCAGGGCCGGACGAACTCGAAGGCGGTCGTTTGGCCGAGGTCATTCCCAAGGCGCCCCGCGTGGTCAGCAGCACCACAGAGGAGGATATCAAGATAACTCTTCCGGAAACTCTAATTCCTACCCCTCCAGACGAGCACGGAACCGTTTCCGCAGAGGCAGATTCGGTGGCAACCAGGGAAACCACCAAGATTCCGGATCAGCAGGTGAGGCTTATCCTTTGTTCAGAGGTGAAGTTGGGGGGTCACATTCAACACTTCCTTCACGCTTGGCAAACGCTCTCGCAGGATCCCTGGATCCTGGAAATGGTACAGGGTTACAAATTGGAAATGTACAACACCCCCATTCAGCGAGCCCATCCCCCTCCCATCCATTTTTCCCTTCTCGATCAGAGTTTTATCTCGGACGAAATTCAGTCCCTCTTACAGAAGGGGGCAATAGTCAAGTCTCAATTTCACCCTCGAGGTTTTCTCAACAATGTGTTCCTTGTCGAGGAGAAAGGGGGCGGGTCCAGGTTGGTGCTGAACCTCAAGGAATTCAATGGCTGGGTCGTTTACTGCCATTTCAAAATGGAAGGCGTCCACCTACTGCGCGACCTGTTACAGGAAGGCGATTGGATGGTCCGACTGGACCTGAAGGACGCCTATTTGTCCATGCCCATTTACGCCCCTCATCGCCATTTTCTTCAGTTTCTCTGGCAGGGAGTCTGTTACGAGTACGCGGTCCTTCCCTTCGGACGTTCGTCAGCACCATGGTGCTTCACAAAACTGCTTCGGCCAGTGATGGAGTCTTAACGCTCGCGCGGGGTGAGGTTGATCGTTTATCTGGAAGACGTAATTATCATGGCGCAATGTCCGCGTTTAGTGACGACCCTTCTGGAGTGGTCCATTCACCTGCTTCCATCACTGGGTTTCATTGTGAACCCTCAGAAGTCCATTCTGGTACCCACACAGACTATAGAGTATCTGGGTTTTCAGGTGGACTCTTGCAGCTGCCAGCTCCTACTGCCCACGATCAAGATCAGAACCATCAAGAAAGAATTGAGATCGATTGCGAGCAAGCAGACTGTGTCCTTGAGATCAGTGGCCCAGATAGTGGGCCTGTTAGCCTCCTTGATTCAGGCCATCTTCCCAGGCCCGCTTCACTACCGTGCTCTCCAACGCCTCAAGATTCAGCATCTCCGCAAACGCCTCAGCTATGCCGAGCAGGTTCCTCTGTCAGAGGAGGCGAGGTGGGAAATGTTGTGGTGGCTCGACCACATGGAGTCGTGGAATGGCAGAGCCATTTTCGGGTCCAAACCGGAGGTAGTGATCGAATCGGATGCCAGTCGCTGGGGCTGGGGAGCCCGCTGCGGTCCGATCTCGACGGGGGGACGTTGGTCTCCGGAGGAGCTTTCCCTGCATATCAATTGCCTAGAGTTCTTGGCGGGTTCGTTCGCAATTCGCAGCCTCTCCCCACAGAAGACGAATTGTTGCATTCTTCTAAGAATGGACAATATATCGGCGGTCCGGTATGTGAACAAACCAAGGATTTTTGCCACTATTGCCTCCAATACAATCTGTCGGTAGTGGCGGAGTACCTCCAGGGCCGGAAGAACAAGGTGGCCAATTGGCACTCCCGTTACCTGCGGGATTTCAGCGATTGGCGGTTACACCCTCGGGTCTTCCGAATGCTGAACCTCTTATGGGGACCTTGCCAGTTGGACTTGTTCACGTCTCAGCTGAAGAGGCAACTTCCGGATTTTTACAGCTGGCGCCCGGACCCGGAGGCTCTGACCTCAGATACGTTTCTTCAGACCTGGCCACCAGTCCTTTGTTATGCCTTCCCACCTTTTGTCATGATATCCAGGGTCCTGGCTCAAGCCAGACGCCAACAGACGGAGATGGTGTTGGTTACAACGTTCTGGAGAGCCCAAGCTTGGTTCCCGATAGCCCTGGAAATGTCTTGTGCTGTACCAATTCTCCTTCCACAGAGGTGGAACCTGTTGCTGGACCCTCTCAAGACCCCTCATCCATTAGTGGTTGCAGGTCAGCTGCCTCTGGTAGCGTGGTGAGTTTCAGGGACAGGTGGCAGGTCCCAGGTCTTTCATCAGACGCTTCCGCTTTTGTCAAGCAAGCCTGGTCAGATAATACCCATAAGCGGTATTCATCAGCATGGAGCAAGTGGTGTAGCTGGTGTGTTCAACGGGACATCGATCCCACTACAGCTAATGTCTCTATGGTCATGAATTTCCTGGCCTCTTTGGCTTCATCGGGTTTTGCGTATAGGACAGTAAACAATTTCAGGTCTGCTGTTTCGGCTGGTCATGCCCCGTTAGAGGGCAAGCCAGTGGGGGAACACCCTCTGGTGTGTAAATTACTTAGGGGCATTCGGATGGTCAGACCCCCGTGTCCGAAGTACTCCTTTTTGTGGGACGTTTCGGTGGTGCTTCGTTTTTTGGATTCTTGGCCACCTAACGACCACCTATCGCGGAAGCACCTTTTAGCCAAACTGGCAATGTTATTATGTCTGGTCTCTTGTAAGAGAGTTTCGGATATTCGAGCTTTGGATCTCGCAGGTCGTCGGTTCTCCCCAGAAGAGGTGACTTTTACTATCTCCAGATGTACCAAAAGCAATTCCACTTCGGTGTCTTACCCGGCTTTTCCGGATAATCCAAATCTATGTGTGGTGCAATGTGTCAAAGCGTACGAGGTGAGTACAGCTAGTTTTCGTTCTGACATGCAAGGTCCACTGTTTATTGCATTGCTAAAACCCTTTCGCCCAGTATCTTCAGCTACTTTGACGAGGTGGGTGCGTTGGCTTATGAACGAGGCAGGCATTGATGTGTCTCAGTTTGGTGCTCATTCTGTTCGGGGTGCAATGGCATCTAAGTCTTTCTCCTTAGGTGTAAGCCTAGCCGAAATCATGAATACTGCGGATTGGTCAAATTAATCTACTTTTAAATCGTTCTATTACAAGCCTATAGTAGATGTTGCATCTGTAGTGGTGGCTAAGCTTTAAACAAGCATAATCGGAGCCTCCGGTCCTGACATAAAATAAAAAATTTGCGAACATCCGTGACAAGAATTTTCAATTCTATTAAGGACAACGGAGGCGAGGATTATCCCACCCAGTCTTTATGTGGTTACAGGACTTTATATGCAAATCATTTTACTATGGAATTTTGACTGCATTGTATTTGCTTTCTGTCGTTTCTTTTCCCTCCCCTTTTGTTATGGTAACTTTGGAGGTTGGAACATGATGTGGCGATTACCGTTATTACGGACTTTTATCTTTGTTTCAGATTCCAGTGGCAAGTGAGAAGTGCCTTCGTTTCTGGATATAGTTGAGAATGCTTTTACCCTCCACGCTGTGAAGCTCGTTTGTCGGCGTTGGACGTCAAGAATTTCATTCTTCAGAACCGAAGTTTGCCGGTTGGTTCTCGGATGTTGATTTTTACATGGACAGTTGTTCGAGATCTTAGTTCAAGACGGAGTATTTTGAGTTAAAGTGTTGGATTTATCTGCTAACGGTCTTGCAAAGAAAGAGGAGGTGATTGCCTCGGCTAGACTCTATATAGGATAGTCTCTATGGTACTGTGGTACAAGAGATTCATGGGATTTGTAGTTTGTAATAAAAAAATATGTTTTTTTATTGGCTGCTGTTCTAATAAAGCAAAGAAATTAGAAGCATAATCCTCGCCTCCGTTGTCCTTAATAGAATTGAAAATTCTTGCCACGGATGTTCGCAAATTTTTTATTTCCTCATTTACTACAGTCTCCTCAGCAGGAAATACTTTCAGTTTTTTACTTTGATTCCATCAAGAAGGTATTCAGATGTGTCACACATTTGCCATAAATTCAGAATGGTAGCACTCTAGTTGCTCATTAGATCACTGTAGTAAGGGAAGTCTGCTGCTGGTATTGAAAGTGCATGTTTCTGTCTGCATGTCAGTATTTTTTAATGAAATAGAAGAGGATTTGAGAAGTCACTCAAAATGTGCCCTAATTTTTCTTTCTGCATCACTAATCATACTTTCTATGGCAAAATGAACCCCCCCATTTTGTTCCTTTTTAAATTAAATGTTTTAAGAGTTACCACTTGATTCCATTCAAGATGGCTTCAGGTGTGCCATACGTTTGTCATAAGTAGGACTGTTAGCGCTCTAGTTGTTCTTTAGAACACTCTGGGAAGCTGCAGTAGAACACAAAGGAATCAACTGACAGTCTCTGCCCTTGTTGGATGTACATGTTTTACTGAGAATGTCAGACTTCATTCTCACATGACTGAGAAAGATAATGTGAATTTACAGAAAATATGCTCCAAATTTAGCTTATATATCACCTTCCAAACCTCTGTGGGAAAAGCATGAGAAAATAGTTTTCTCTCAAACATGATTCATGATATCACAGCAGGAGGCTTTTTCACAAGGTAAAATCACCCTAGAACACACCACAATTCCTAAAATGAGTATGGTACCATCAACAAATGATTTATAATGTAACTAAAGTCTTAAAACCTTCTATTAACTGCAATGCATTTTAATGAGGTGCTATCATGTATATTGGTCCCAAGATGGCTGCCTACACTTCTTGGATGAAGTGCTGACAGCCAATCAGATCTCACGATGCGATGTGTGGTTAGGCTCCGCCCAGATATATCTATCTTTTTAACTCAAATTTTCTCAGGAACTACTAAACGGATTTACACCATTTAAGCAAAAGGCACGAGTCTGAACAGAGGACTACCTCTTTGCCAAATTTGGTGTAATTCCGTTGAGCAGTTCGGGCTGTAGCTGCGTCAACAGGTCCTATGGGAAAATGCATGGGGAAAACGCGTTTTGGGACCCCCCTTTTTTCTCAGCCCCGGCTTGACGAATCACCGTGAATTTTCAGGATAGGAGCGGACCGGAGCTGGCCAAAGGTTTGGAAAATTTCGCAAAGATTCGTCAATCAGCGCCAACGTTATTCCAAATAGAATGTTGCAGATTTCCTATGGAAAATAGGTCCTAACTATAACTACCTACTGGCGACTGCCAGTAGGTAATATATATATATATATTATATAATATATATATAGTTTATATGATTTAAGCAAACTATACTATTATAATAGTAACTAAAATTAGTTTCAGAATATTTTAAATTAGATATTTCTAAACTAACAATTATATTAATGTATGTGTTTGACTTTCTGAAAATAATTGTTAGCTTTAAAAAAAAAAAGCATTATATAAGTTTTATTATTACATTAGTGTTGTCATTTGACATAGTTAATGCTTACTATTGAGATGTTTATATTTAAAAAAAATATTGTATTCAATTCTGTTAGTGACAATGATAATGTATTCATTAATAATTTTGAAATTATAGCATGACGATATTTTTGGTATAGATAATTGTCATGATATTTGTGGATGGGGATATTTTGGGAGTCGATATTTTTCCTTTAAACTCTAGATTACCAACCAGTCTGAGAGAGAGCAGCAACCAGTCGATATGGGAACGTGTGCCATGGATGCATGAGCTGAAAGTGAAATGTCTAACCCTCGGATGTGTCAATTACCAGTGATCTGTCATAGCATAACAGGTATATTGTCAGATAGCAGTAATCTGATCCAAGGGTGTTGGTCCGCACGATTTCCAGAGTTGTCAAGGGTCAAGGTTACTAACCCCCCAGGACCCCCTTCCATGTGCACCCTAGCCATTGCAAATAGTCGTTGCAAAAGAAAGCCAGAGATTGTTCAATGTGGGAAGGAAGTCCGCCTTGTCACCTACTAAAGCATATAAGGAACCTATGTTCAAGACCTTATTGCGACTCCGGATTTTGCATAACACATACCTACCCATTCGGTCTATCCATGTCCAAAATGTGTGGAGCACCAGGGATTTACAAAGCGGATGGACGCCCTCTGTATCATAGGGGTAGTCGGGTGGGGGGGAGTCAGTATCTTACTTGCATGTATCACAACACCCATCCAATCCCGTCTAAGTGCCCAATATCGACCTCGTCAGGAAAGCCCTCCGGACGACTCCAATCTGGAGAGCTTTCCGAACGACTCGCTCTCCGGGAGTCCGTTTGAACAATTCTGATGTATCCGTATAGTGACAGATGGGTTCGGTTGGACTCCCAGCCACTGGCTGCCTCATCCAACACAAAAGAGTAAAGGTCCATAAATCGGCTTGGAAGCCTAGCATTGAAATTAACACTTGTGAAAAAGTAGAACCCATGTATAGTTTGATATCAGAGCGCTCTTTAAGCAGGTTGTCTATAGCCATATATTACAAAGATGATGGTGCCTGCACCATGTCTTCTTCCTCCGAAGCGTTGGGCAGAGTCACCCTAGAGGCAGCCTCACAGAATGGGAGTTGGTGCATGGGCTTGGAATCGACGACAGTCAAGTCATCCATGTCGAGGTAAGAAGTTGCTGCCTTGGTGAATCAACGGTTCCGAACGGGAACCTCCACATACCTGCCCCTGGAAGTAGGAAGAGGGGTGCACCACAGGCGTGGAACACCATGACTGGGCTTTAGGGGTGCTGTGGCAGCAGGGCACAGAAAGCACTAGGCCTGCGCATAGTGCTAGGAAGGAGGGAAGTGGGCCAACCTGGTATCAAGAGAAGGGTGACTGACGTTGACGCTTGGCTCCGCTTTGATTCCAGCAAGGCTGGGGGCTGTAATACATAAGCTGTGCATCCCCGTTCGTGGAGCATAAACAGTGGTTGCTTGAAATGCTCCTAGAATTGTGGCAGCACTGCTTTCGCTGTCCGCAGAAGAGTCCCTGGGGTGACTCTCACTGTGGGGACACACTCAGACTAGGCCTCGCTGCCAATCCAATCTTAGGGGCTCATTACAGTGACGTGCGGACATCGTTGCGGTGCTGGGACCGCCTGCCAGATGTGCGGCGGTCCCACCACACATATTAGGATTCACCCGCCATTCTGGCGGGTTCATTCCGGGCCCTTAACATTGCGGACGGTGTTGCTGTATGCAGCACCGTTCGCTATGTCAAATTGGCATGCATGCAATTCCCTGCACTGCGTGGCAGGCACCATGCGGTGCCTGCGGTACTCATGGTACCCCCCAGTGCAGCAACGACCCCCCCTGTAAACCCAAACCCAATCCTAGCCAGCCTTTCCGTGGCGGCATCACCTCCATGGAAAGGCCTTTTTCTACCCCCATCCTAATTTGGTGGACGGTGCCTTCTAGGCACCACCACTATTTTAGGAGCCCTGCACCGTCCGCCAGGCAATTGGGACAATTGCCTTTGGCGGTGAAGCGGCGGACAGGCTTTGCGTCTGCCATGGTACCCACCGCCATCCTAATTGGGCGGTGGGTAAAATGTTTATTGATGGCGGAAGGACCGTCTCCGCCGGCCCCACGGTGGCAGTACTTCTGCCATCATAATGAGCCCCTTAGTTTGCAAAACAGACCTAAGGTGTCAGGGTCCTAGGCCAAGGCCAGCTGCTCACAGCAAAACTGGACTTAGCAGGTCGTGGCCTCAGTCTTGGCCCAGCATTCGGGGTCACCTAGCGCCTTCCTCTAGGAAGCTAGCTCCTTATATACTATATCATAAAGATATATACTTTGCAAAGAGTCCAGGTATTCCTTTATGAGTGGACAGGGGCTTGCTCTAGCAATCTCTAGGTGCTCTTCTAGGGTCTAGTGTGGTTGAGCACCCTTATGCTTATCAGAGAGGAGTGTTAGACATCTGCAAACACATGATAGTCAATAAATGATGCACATGTCTCAAGGACATCCACACCAATGTATAGAAAGAATATGTATCTTTATATATATATATATATATATATATATATATATATATATATATATATATATATATATATATATATATATATATATATATATATATATATATATATATATATATATATATATATATATATATATATATATATATATATATATATATATATATTTTGGCCTGAGAATCAATACGATGAGGTAAGTTCATTTTGCAATAGAAACAATTTTGTTTAAAAAGTCAACACTGCAGTTTTCAGAGGCTGCAATGTTGTCATATAGAAGGAGAAACAAATACGGCATACAAGTTCTTTGCTGGGACTTACAAGACCAACCTCCTGTAATTTAAGGCGAGTATAGGGCAAGATCCAAGGCAACACCAGCAGGTCACCTCCAGCTCCACTAGGGCTCCCAGGTTCAAATGGTACAAAACAGTGTTGGGTGCTCAATTCAAGTTAATGGGGATCGGTCATCATCAAAAGAGGCTGCAGGTTTGAACTGGGAAGCCAGTAGGTTTGAACTAACAGGGTGGTTCAGGCTTCACGATGCTCAGGGATTTGAGGGCAACTTTGGTCCTCTTCTCTGCTGGCCACAGGTGACAGGTGCAGAGGTGTCCTTATGCTTCAGGTTTTTGTCACCGGGAATGGTCACAGTAGAGGGGGCCTGCAAGCAGAGGTTGCAGGCGGCGTTGAGTAGTCCACAGCGGGGAAACCCAAGGTAGGCTTCAAGTTGGTATTCAAACAAAATATTGAGTAACAGAAACATTGTGTTTAACATATCGTAATGTAAAATATCACGATAGGTAATACTGAAGTCAAAAATATCGAAATTAGGTGTTGTATCGTATAAAATGTCAATTTAAAAAAAAATATATATATTTTGTATTCATATTTTTTATGTATTCCTATACTAAAATAATATAAATATATGTACATTTTTTGTGAAAATTAATATGTTGTAAATAATTTAAATTATAGAATTATTTGAATTTTGTGCTTATAAATATTTTTAGGAGTGGGATGTTGGGGTTATAGGTGGAAAGGATGGGGAATAATTTTTTTAAATGTTAATAAATTTCAAATTTTTCATTACATTTTTTACATTTATATAGAATTTGTAAAAAGATAGGAGTGGGATTTTGGGATTTCAGAGGATAAGGTTGAGAAGGAACTTTATAATTTGAAAAAATAATTGTATTTGTTTTTTAGCATTTTAATATTTTAAAACTTTTTTTAAATTTTAATTAATTAATTTAGTAGTGGAATGTTGGTATTATAGGATAAAATGATGGGTAATAATTCAAAAATATAAAAATAATTTGTGTTAAAATTTCATTTTTTACATTATTTTTAAATGTGATATTTTGAAATTTAGGAACCGATGGTGGGTAATAGTGGAAAGGGATGGGAAGTATTTAAATATATTCCAATTGTAAATTTTTTTAGGATAGTTATAAATGTAATTATTGTTATGATAGGCAGTAATATTAGATATTACATTTTTTTAAACATTATATTAAAAAGTGTGTGAAAATTAAGGGCCTCATTATGATGGCAGTCGGACTTATGTCCAACCGCCATCATATCGGAAACAGGACTTCCCAACTTGCTGTCAGTGGTCCCGCCAAAGAAATCGCAATGTTTATGTTTTGTATTGCAGCGGATGCTGCGTGCTGCAGCGCATGCCGCAGCACAAAAGATAAACATGACATATCTCTGCACTGCGTGGCAGGCACCATGCAGTGCCTGCTATGATGCCCCCCTAAACCTAAAACTGAGGGCCAGGGAAGAAGGGGGGCCCGCATTGTCCCTTTCCGCTAGCCTTTTCATGACACGTAAACCGCCATGAAACGGCCGACGGGGAGGGACATCATAATCCCTACGGCAGTGCCTGGCAGGCTCCACCACCATTGTAGTGATCAATAATTCCTCTGACGGTCCCATGAGCTCCTTGAGCATGTTGGATCCGTGGCGGTCAGTCTCTCCGACTACCACCCTTCCACCCTCCACCCTAATGTGGCGGGCAGAAAACAATATTGCGATGACAGTGGGACCGCCACTAACGGGCTGTCGGTGGTGGTCGCACCATTATCATAATCAGGCTCTAAGATTGTTTTTACGGCGATTCATAATATATTTGTTTAAAATAATTAAGTAGTGAAATGTATTGTTTCAATGAAAAATATTGAGGTATATTAAATTATAATTTTTTACAAAAACATTTTTTTCAAAACATTTCGGAATTTTTTTGTATACTTGTGTCAGTTAATTTATGTTTTTAGTTGTAAATTATTATTACATTATTTTATAAAAATCACCATCTTAATTTGTAACAAAATGAAATTTGTGAAAAAATAAAGTAATTTTTGAATGTGGGTGTTATGTTTATAGTTAAGAATTGTTGCATCTCGGAAAGTGACTTTGGGGGCACTAGCAGGTCCCCCATGCCTCTGAAGCCTCAGGCTGGGGGCCGGGAGGCAGGTGCCCTCCTGTAAATTCCTGCAAATTGTGGAAGGCACTGTGAGGTGCCTGCCACATGGTGCAGGGAATTTACACAAACTCACATTTCTCTATGGGAGCTTGGGATGCTAGAGAAATGGTAGTTTGTGACCGCACCATGTGTGGTCGCATCATAATACGGTGTACGGAACCGCCGTCTTATGGTCGGTCAGTTTCAACAGCGAAACTGTGTCGGGTGGACTTTATGCGCCCAACATCATAAGGCCCTTTATTGTTTTTTGTTGAAACTTTATAATTTTTCATATTATTTTGTAAGTTTTCCAATTATTGTATTGTTTCATATAATTTCTCTATTTTGTGGGTTATTTTTGTTTTATTGTTTTGTAGAAAATATTTTATTTTATAATTAAATATTTCTGTTTGATATCTTTAATTATGTGTTGTATGAACTATTTCATAAAATGTTTGATTAGTTTTATGTAAATAATATATAAAAACGAGGTGATTATTATGCATTAAGTTTTAATATTTAATTATTAAAAAATGTATATTTAGGGGTCGATTCCGATCCGTTAAAAATGTCCCCGTTTTTTTTACCGTACGAATCGTACAAGTGCCGTACAAACTGGCAAGTACGATTTGTATGTGAAAAAATCCATACGAGTCGCATTGGGAAAATACCCCGACACGTCCTCGGGTTGGAAAAAGTGTCCGACATGTCCCCGGACAGTTTTACCTACGAATCGGGAAACTGAAGTCCGAGCGCGCAAGTACGTCCCGTCCGTCCGAATGCACAACCGTATGTAAAAAACACCTTACGGTGCGAACTCCCATGGCAACTATGGAGACGTCCAAATAGTTGCCCGCATATGCGCCGAACACCCCCCCAGCACACACCCCCACGTACGCGCCATACCCCAGCCCCCCCCCATGTCCGCGCCGTACCCCCACCCCACCCCGTAGGTACGGAGCGTACCACCACCCCCGTAGGTACGAGGCGTACCCCCCTCCCCCCCTATGTACAGTGCGTTACGCGCTGGGGGGTCCACAGCGTACCTACGGGGGTGGTGGTACGCTCCGTACCTAGGGGGGGAGGTGGGGGTACGCTCCATCCATAGGGGGGGGCTGGGGGTACAGCGCATACATACGGGGGGTGGGTGTACGGCGCGGACATACGGGGGCTGGGGGTACTGCGCGTACACACAGGGGTGAGGGTATGTGCTGGGGGACGGTGCGTACATACGGAGGCTGGGGGTACGCACCGTCCATACGGGGGTGGGGGCACACACCGTACCCCCAGCACCCCGTATGTACGCGCCGTACCTCCAGCCCCCCCATGTACGCATCATACTCTGGGTTCATGTATGTATGGCCTGTACCCCCAGGCCCCCACACCCTGCCCGTGCCTGTAAGCACCCTACCTGAGGCCCCTACACCAGCACCCTCACCCAGCCGTGCGCATGTACGAGTCGTACCAAGCCATAGCAAATGTGAGCACTGTACAACAACATGGCCGATGTACGCACCGCACAGACGCGAAAAACACACGTACTGAACCAGGACACTGCAGAACACCACAAGGAGAGTCAATTCGATTCGCACAACACCACAAAACACGTCCAACAAACCCAAATACATCCAAGACACTGACCTGCAACAGCCAAACAGGTAAACAGAGGCCCAAAACACAACCACTCCTTATAACACACCCACCCAAAGTTCAAACACAGCCACACCCACAAATGGACCAATGAAAAGGGCCCACACACACAAACCATGAGCCTTTGCAACAGACCCACTGCTGCCAGACCCCACAGACAACCCACAGCACCAGACTTGAACCTTTACTACACCTTACACTTGCACGCCTTCACACAACCACCTTCACAAACACCCCCTCATCACATTCACACACACACCTTCACAACCACACCCACACACCCACAACCATCCACATCCACACCCCACACCATGCCCACAGACAGGAATCCAAAGTTCACAACAGCGGAGCTGGAGATCCTTGTCAACGAAATCATCAGAGTCGAGCCACAGCTCTTTGGAACATTGGTCAGACAGACCAGCGTATCAGAAAAATCAGCCATGTGGCAGAGGATCATCGAGAGGATGAATGCTGTTGCGCCCATCCGAAGGACCAGGCATGAATGCCAAGCCAGGTGGTACGATCTGTGGAGGACGGTCCGCCGCAAAATGACTGACGAACACAACCAGGGGAACATCACTGGAGGTGGGCCGCCCCGCAGACCGGTACACTACCATCCCTGGGAGGAGAAGGTGATGCGAACGCTGCCGCCGGTGGGAGTACACGGACTAGAAGGACTCACCGAGCCTGGTGAGTACACAAACAACTCACCCCACATGGGGGGAACCGCATCCACAACCCAACTCCCCATAATGCACGCAACTACCCCAAAGCCATCACCGGACACAACCACATTCCAACAACACGCACATGCCACTATCGGCTCCATGCCCCATGCACCAAGCAAGGCCATGCCAAGTCACAGGCCACACAAAACACCAACACAAGACAGGATGTCCGTGATGCCGGGAGGGGGGGCCTCCAAAATCACATTGTGCAACTCAGAAGCAGACACCAATGTCCTCAGCCCATATGGCCTAGGGCAGAGCTATACAAACAGTGTGTCCCGACACTGTACTGTGTCGCCTGCAAATGATGGCCGCGTCGCAGGATGACATGGGTATGAAGGCCCAATTCGCACATAACAGCAGCTAATGAAGAGGCAACACTGTGAAAGAGTGTCAGCACACACCGCCGCTGCAGCGCAGACTCAGAGACACTCTGCCCAATGGGGGCCGGGAGATTCTATACAACGCCACATGAACAAGCCAATGGCCTTTGAAAGACCTGCAAAATGTGTGTGCCCAGGAAGCTGGGCTGAGGTGACAGAGGGTGACAGACAGACGGAGGGAGAGGGCGACGGAGGGTGACAGAGGGTGACAGACAGACGGAGGGAGAGGGAGAGAGAGGGAGGGAGACAGAGGGTGACAGAGGGCGACAGAGGTTGACAGACAGACGGAGGGAGAGGGAGAGAGAGGGAGGGAGAGGGAGACAGAGGGAGGGAGACAGAGGGAGACAGAGGGAGACAGACAGAGGGAGGGAGAGGGAGAGAGAGGGAGGGAGACAGAGGGAGACAGAGGGAGACAGACATAGGGAGGGAGAGGGAGAGAGAGGGAGGGAGACAGAGGGAGACAGACAGAGGGAGGGAGAGGGAGAGAGAGGGAGTGAGACAGAGGGCGACAGAGGGCGACAGAGGTTGACAGACAGACGGAGGGAGAGGGAGAGAGAGGGAGGGAGAGGGAGAGAGAGGGAGGGAGACAGAGGGAGACAGAGGGAGACAGACAGAGGGAGGGAGAGGGAGAGAGAGGGAGGGAGACAGAGGGCGACATAGGGCGACAGAGGGTGACAGACAGAGGGAGGGAGAGGGAGAGAGAGGGAGGGAGACAGAGGGAGACAGACAGAGAGAGGGAGAGGGAGAGAGAGGGAGGGAGACAGAGGGAGACAGAGGGAGACAGACAGAGGGAGGGAGAGGGAGAGAGAGGGAGGGAGACAGAGGGAGACAGAGGGAGACAGACAGAGGGAGGGAGAGGGAGAGGGAGAGAGAGGGAGTGAGACAGAGGGCGACAGAGGGCGACAGAGCTTGACAGACAGACGGAGGGAGCGGGAGAGAGAGGGAGGGAGAGGGAGAGAGAGGGAGGGAGACAGAGGGAGACAGACAGAGGGAGGGAGAGGGAGAGAGAGGGAGGGAGACAGAGGGCGACATAGGGCGACAGAGGGTGACAGACAGACCGAGGGAGAGGGAGAGAGAGGGAGGGAGACAGAGGGCGACAGAGGGAGACAGAGGGTGACAGACAGACGGAGGGAGAGGGAGAGAGAGGGAGGGAGAGGGAGAGAGAGGGAGGGAGACAGAGGGAGACAGACAGAGGGAGGGAGAGGGAGAGAGAGGGAGGGAGACAGAGGGCGACATAGGACGACAGAGGGTGACAGAAAGACGGAGGGAGATGAAGAGAGAGGGAGGGAGACAGAGGGCGACAGAGGGCGACAGAGGTTGACAGACAGACGGAGGGAGAGGGAGAGAGAGGGAGGGAGAGGGAGAGAGAGGGAGGGAGACAGAGGGAGACAGAGGGAGACAGACAGAGGGAGGGAGGAGGGTGACAGAGGGAGGGAGAGAGAGAGACAGAGGGAAACAAAATCACCCTTGGGTGGTGTGGGCATGTCCGCTCATCAGCAGGTGGACTGTGTGCATGTTGACAAGGTCTGGCAGTGCGTGAAACACCCCTCATCTGTTTGGAAAGCACTGGCCCATGTGTTAAACTGTGCACGAGTCGATCCTCGCTGCTGGCACAAACCTAACCACACACCCAGTATACCCACTCACTGTGTTTGTCAGAACCCAGTCACAAATGCATAAGTTTCCTACCTGCATTCTCCAATAGACATGACAAAGCAACATTTGGCCGCGTACAGTGCAACACGTAAGTCGGTTCTGCAGCGCTCGCTACGCACGCTTGCTACACTGCTCCCTGCGTTCAAAACTGATGCAACAACAAAGAGTGTGTCACACATAGGAAAAGTGTTGACAGCCGTGGCCAAGGGACATACCCATGCACCATGCACAATGCACAGGGACTTGTCAATTACAGACAAGGTAGATGACACTTGGCCCTGCTGTAGACAGCACAAGGCAAACCTGTGACCACTGTACACTCAGACACCAACTCCACATGCCACCTACCTACCACAGGAACTCACATTCACTGTCATGCCAGCAGGCACCATGAGGGGATAGACACATCACCTGGTAGACCCAATGACAAATCACACCACACCCAACAGCATGCCCGGTCACACCCCCCCCCTTACACAAGCACACACCCCGGGGCAGCCAACGCAAATTGCCACTCCCATAATGGATATGTGACACAACAAGACCAATCCATAGCCAAATAAGCATCCCAACACTCATTAGACAGGCCAAATAACCAGGAGTACATATCAATCTGACCCCCGCAACATACCCATCCACAATTGCACTGTGAGAGGAATGCTAGACATATCCAACTACCCAGAGCAACTGTGCCAACTTGAATATGTATGAAACATGGATGACTCATGTAACACCATTAACATTGTCTCTCTCTCACACACAGGGCATCTTCGTCGATCTCCCCCCAACACTGGGGGGGAAGACACACAGGACCCGGCTCGGCGTGACGATGATCCCACCAGCAGCGACGACTCTCACCACACCGTGGATGACCCCGACCAACCTGGCCCCTCTGGTGCCCAAGCACCTGCAGCACCTGCGTCAGGTACAACTGTGCCAACCACCACCCCCATTCCTGCCACATCCCAGGATACACACAGGAGCCCTGCTCGCACACAATGCAGCCAGTCTGACCAGGAGGGACGAGGGACCCCGGGCATCCAGGAGGAGGCAGGCGACCCCGCAAATGCCATCCCTCAGGGGTCCCGGAGACCCGACGTGCCCACAAGGGCAGGCCAGGCTCAAGTGGGCAGGGGTGGTGGGAGTGGAGGACGGCGGAGGCGCGAGCCTGAGCAGCCAGCTGAGGAACCGGTTATGTCACATGTCCGCAACATCCTGGACACATACCGGCGTGACACCAGAGGCATCGAGCAGGTCGTGTCAAGACTCTCCGAGATGCAGGGGACCCTCGATGAGATTAAGAACCTGCAGGTCGAGCATCATGCCAGTCATCAACAACACCAAGGACGGATGGAGGCAAGACTGGCAGAGCTCCTGGCGGTGCACAGGGACGTGAGCCAATCACTCCATCAGATCGCCCAAAGCCTGGCAAACCCTCCCTGTGCCACCAGGCGTAGACCAGCACCAGACACAGGAAGGGAGGAGGAGGAGGATTCATCTGACGGAGCGTCCCCAGCATCGTCAAGGCCTGCATCTGAGGGTCCCCGGAGGAAGGTGGGTCGTCCACGCAAAAGACCGTGAGAGTCAGCGGACCATCACCATCTCCCAGGTCACCTGGCCTGGCACCTGGCCCTCTGGCGCAACAGCAGCACCTCATCAAATGACATTCTCTGCCACATGGACTTGCTGGTCACTGTCTGACCAATGTTGACAAAGACTGTGGCATGGACTCTGATGACTTCCAATGGCAAGGATACCATCTCCCCCTGTGAACTTTGGATTCTATACCCCCGGTACAGCACCTAATTGCATCCCCCCAAAAACGTACCCCACCACCAATAAAAATATTAGAAATCACGAGATGATGCCGTCATTTAGCATTATTCCATTACATGTGTGTGTTGGCAAGTCAAACCATGCCTGAGTTTTGAAGTAACTCCAACCATGCATGCCCTGGGGTCTGAGTCTGGCACAGGACACACATGGGTCACAATGTATCATCCAATACAGACATGGAGCACCATACTCACCCGTGATGGGCCCAACCAGCTGAGGGGGTGCCTGCACAACTGTGCGGACAGACCTATTTCGAAGAGCAACAGTCATGCGCAGAGGTCAGGAATCATGTGGAGTGTCCTGGGGTGGGAGTCCCAGGTATGTGTAGCCAGGTGGGAGAACTATGTCCTGCAAGTAGGTGGATGTGGAGAATGGTGGCCAGGCCAAGGTTGGATGCATGGAGATGGCACAATGGGGTCTTGGATGACAGTGCCACATGGTTGTGTTGGGGGCGTGGTCATGGGCTGCATCCTGTGTGTGGCCGTGGATTGTGAAGGTCATCCTGCAGATGACAGTGATCCATTGCCGCTATCCCTGTTGGACGGTGATGTGGCTGGGTTGCCGGATAATGAAGCAGAGCTGTGCAGATGCACCCTGGATGTGGACAAGTGTCATGGGAGTTGTAAGGTACTTCCCCCAAGAGTGCAGGGTAGGATTGGACATGGATGTCGAAGTTGACCTGGGGGATGGTCTGTCTTGCCTTGAGGTGGATCGAACAGTGGACCGTGTGCATAATGCAGAGTGTTCTGAGGCCTGAGGTACAGATGCTGGTGATTAGCATAGCACATGTGAGCAAGCATTCCATGATGCACACCAGCTCGTGTGCGTGGACACTGTGTGCCTGTGCAGGGCCCTTGCGGGTGGGACACAAGCAGTTGACCCAGCTGTAAGGGCAAAATCCGCAGATGAACACCTCAGCCGTGTACAAGTCCAGCATCAGGTGGCCAACGTGCAGCCATCTGCCAATGGATACCATGCATTATTCAATATGGGAACTGGCAAGGACTGTGTCTTTGGGGAGGGTGAGGAGCACCTGCCTGTCAATGGGACACCAGATGATGATGAAATGCAGTGTGCATGTCATGGTGTAGAGGGGGATCCTGGACACATTGTAGACTGACACGCTGCGACATGATACCTGTGCCATGTGTCCCACAACGACACCATACTACATGCAGAGGCCTGGAGTACCACTCACATGGCCATGTTGGGGTACAGAGCCGGTGGGGAGTAGGAGGGACATGACCTGGTTGGTGTGACATGGCCTGGAAGGCGTGCCAGCGCTGTGTAGGCAGTTGGAGTTGCACACTCATTATGCAAAGGTGTTGTGTGGGCAATGAGTGCATGCCTGAGTGCATGCAATAGATGTATTGGATGGACATTGCTTGGTGGGTGGCCTCAACATCATGGTGTAGCGTGATGTGGCACATGCAAGGACATGAGGCACGTGCAATGTGCACGTAGCATGTGCAGACGGTCCAGCCTTTGCCACCGCAACTGTGTCACACACAAGCAGATTACACCAAAATGAATGGGTGGAGGGAGGAAGGGGGTGTGTCTTAGAGGCGTGTGTGTGAGGGCAAATCTAGAAACTCTGTGTGCCCTTGCTGCAGGGCCTGCAGCAGCAGGCGCCATGTCCTGGAAACCATGCCACAAGTTGCACACTAAAACAAGCATGTCAGAAAGGACTACTGCAAAAGGTGTATGAGAAGGGAGGAGTGTCTGGTTCAACATGGCACACACACAGACAATGGATGCACATGCAGCAAAGTGGCCGTTGTGGGGAGTGAGATGGCAAAATACCTACACAGCCATGTACATCGTGCACAATGCATATCATAATCCCTGACAACAGCTTGCATCTTGCTACTCTACACATAGACTCATATGCACAATCTGTGACAACTATGCCAGACATGCCGCATGCACAGTGCCAAGAGACCTGCATTGACAGAGATGAGGCACCTTGGAGGCTGAGGGACACCTTTATTAGTCATGTTTGCCGGAAGGCAAATGCATCTATATTAACAGATGCACAGGTCATGTGGATGAACATGTGGAACCAACACTGGCAACCCCTTTGCACCACAGATGCAGGAAACCCATAGAACTGGCACACAAGTGACAGGTTTGAGGCAAACACCCCGTGCTGCTCACGGAGAGGCTGCAATTCACCATTGAACCACTAATGGGGATATCCCACACTATGTCAACCCGGTCCATCCCGTATGTTTCCGAGGGCAGTGTTACACACATTGATGCCTTCATCACAATCCACAATCACATTACAGATGACTGTCACCAAGTGTGACTATCAATTCAGGTGAATCCAGCTCCATGTCATGTGACCCATGGTGAATCTACATGTATGCTAAGTAACCAAACATGAACAGGAGCAGTGCACACACATTCCAAACACATAGCACACTCAAAATGCCGTGGTGCATCCCTTACCCTAAGGTGATTTTTCGACATGTCCGTGCATGTTACGCTGATTCAGCACACGTTGCTGTATTCATGAGGAATAGCAGGAGCACAACAATGCCACCAGCAGACAGCATGCGCAAATACCTGGGGATGAGAGACACACAAGAAGTGAGCCAAAATAAGCACATCCGCATGCATGGGCATGTACTCGACACGTATAAGGTTGTCAACATGCTAGGTTAAAATAGTGTCTCAGGTAAGACATACTGTTATTACACCATCACTCGAATGACACATCCCAACACACCTCTGACTCACTTGCCAGACATGCAGATGGACCCACACATTGCAACACATGCCACACAAGGCTCAATGCGTGCACACTCAGACACTGCAACTCACCACTAAGCAAAGAAGTTGCATATGAGCCGACTCCGGATGTCCTCTTCCTCCTCCTCCTCTACATCACTTGCCTCGTCACCAAGCCCCTCGTCCTCCACGGGTGGATGTTCCTGCTCATCCGGAGCCAGGATGAGTGGCACAACTTTCTTCACTGCCATGTTGTGCAGCATGCAGCACACGAGGAAGATTTTGCAGACCTTCACCGGTGCATATGGGAGTGCGCCGCCGGTCTTGTCGAGGCACCGGAAGTGGCTCTTATGGAGGCCAAAGGTCCTCTCTATCACTCGCCTGGTCTGCCCATGGGCGTTGTTGTACCGGTGATCGGCAGCCGTTCTGGGGTTGCGGAGAGGTGTGATCAGCCATGGCATGTTGGGATAGCCAGAGTCCCCTACATGGAAACATCATGGACAGAAGTGGGTCAGGAGAAGCAGTAAGACAGAAAGATGACGCTAAATACAGGAGTAACAGAGTATACCCACCAACAAGACATGCTCGTTCGTTGCGCAGCTGCAGCATCATTTCAGGCACCCTGCTACGCCTCATGATGTAGACATCGTGTGCTGATCCTGGAAAACGAGCACAGACATGGGAAATCACCATGTTAGCAAGACACACCACAAGGGCATTAATGGAGTGGTAATGTTTCCTGTTCCTATAGGCTACCTCCTGTGCCTGTGGTGGTACCAAAGCCACATGTGTCCCATCAATAGACCCAATGACATGGGGCATCCCTCCCAGGGCATAGAAGTCACCCTTGACACCTGTCAACTGCTCAGGAGTTGGGAAATGTATAAACTCATCCAGGTGAACCAACATGGCCTCTAAAAAATCATGCAGGACATGGCTGAACATGGTCTGGGACATGCCACCAACATGAGCAATGGTATGTTGGAATGTACCCATGGCAAAGAAATGTAGGGCTGCCATCACCTTCATCTTGGGTGTCAGTGCAGTAGGATACCTGTGTAGCGGTTGGAGGTGTGGTGCCAGCCTTGCTGTCAAGTTCAGAATCAACCGTTGGGTGAAGCGGTAGCGGCGTATACAGTCACGTTCCCTCAGGGCAGCCAAGTCTGGGATTGGTCGGGGGAGAGGCGGAGCCCTGCAGTAATTTGGAAGGGACAACGAAGAGTGAGTACAGTACAACAACACTGTCAATGTACTGAGCACATGTTGAACAGCCAATACACATATGCTACATGCAGAGTCAGGTCTGTGCAATATATCCTGGACACGTATGCCATGCAGGTGACACTCCTACCAAGAGCCATCTACAAACGTGGATTCACAAGCTCAACATGACATGGCATAAGACTAGCTGTGGGCTAGTGTAAGTGAACAGGCAGATGCATTACAGGAGTGACAGACATCCACATGTGTGCAGGAGAAGGATGTTTATCATACAGACAGGTTGCAGAACACTAGAGGCACAGGTCACATGTCCCTGAAAAAAGGACAGACCACACACCTTGCCATGAAGGGGTACATGTCAAAACTGATCACACATACATTGATACTACGCAGATATGTCCTTGGCTCGCAAGTCCATGTTCGATGCATACATACACATGTTACGTCTGATTCCACATGTGTCCTGGTGTGCATTATAGTGTGCCATGCCCACCCACACACATGTACATGTTGGATGCAGCAACTGCAGATGCATTGGACGGTACACCAACAGCAAGCTTATGGGAACACATGACACACACATGACATACTCACATCGTGCAAAGCCGGTAGTCACATGTCAGGTGTCATTATCCGTGTACCTGGCATCAGGGGACAGTTGTGGGTGTTGGCGACTGTGCCATGCCAGTGACGCAGTGCTCAACAAGTCTGTACTACATGCACACATGTCAAAGGTGTGAAGGGGATGTGTGGCACATAGTGCAGCTTGACACATGACATGTGTACACAGCTCATCACACATCTACTGGGTTCAAACATGAGGAGATTTGTGCCACATCACAGCCTGACACACCTAGGCCCGAGACATGTAGGACTGCACTGACAATGACTTGATGTCCAGCCTCGGACAAGTATGACAGCTCAATTCCTTTCTGTGTGCCGCCTGTCACCAGTGTAAGGTGTGAAACGCACCGTACACACGCTCTGAGGGCGTGTGTAGGGTCCTTATCACTATGGTTGTGTCGCCGTAGGCGTACGCCATAGGGATACGGTCCGTACATGCGTGTGTAGGGTCCGTACCACTATGGTTGTGTCGCCGTAGGCGTACGCCATAGTGATACGGTCCGTACACACGTGTGTAGGGTCCGTACCACTATGGTTGTGGTGCCATAGGCGTACGCTATAGTGATACGGTCCGTACACGCGTGTGTAGGGTCCGTACCACTATGGTTGTGTCGCCGTAGGCGTACGCCACAGGGATACGGTTCGTACACGCATGTGTAGGGTCCGTACCACTATGGTTGTGTCACCGTAGGCGTACGCCATAGTGATACGGTCCGTACACGCGTGTGTAGGGTCCGTACTACTATGGTTGTGTCGCCGTAGGCGTACGCCATAGGGATACGGTTTGTACATGCGTGTGTAGGGTCCGTACCACTATGGTTGTGTCACCGTAGGCGTATGCCATAGTGATACGGTCCGTACACGCGTGTGTAGGGTCCGTACCACTATGGTTGTGTCGCCATAGGCGTACGCCATAGGGATACGGTTCGTACATGCGTGTGTAGGGTCCATACCACTATGGTTGTGTTGCCGTAGGCGTACGCCATAGTGATGCGGTCCGTACACGCGTGTGTAAGGTGATAATGTGTTAGGTGTCTGGGAAATGTTGTAGTGTGCTGCTCATGGGGTGGACCCTGGTATCTGTGTGCCATCACATGGGCTCTGCAAATAATCTTTGATCACGTGTGCTCTTACTGTATGGTGATATTGTCCCAAGGTGTGTTCCTTCCTCTGTGGACCCTGACATCTTCCCTGCAGGCTGTTTCCCAATTGTTGTGCTGAGCTGTGTCTACATATCCTGGATGTGTGACGGATCCCTTCAACTTTGGCCATGCCTGCTCAGCAATGTCTCCACCTGCATCATTTGTGGCATCCTTGGTGGTCACTGTACTAGTGTATGGAGTATCTTGACATGACTTCATGTGGACATGTTCCCTTTTACGCCCTATGCATGTGTGTACTCCCAGCCTCGCACACATGTGTTACGTGGTCTGCAGGGTCTTTGGTCACCTGACTGACAATTGTGGGCATTGTATCTGTGGGTACTCCACCCTTTTCCTTCCATGGGAGGCAACAACTTGTTGGCTGCCCCAGCACCTGTACACTGTACATTCCTATCAGTCCTGGAATGTGCGTGACAGTGTGTGTTCCCTTTGGGTCTCTTAGTTTAGTAGGGTGGCACATGAGTATACAGTCGTGTTGCATGCTCTCATTGTGTGTATTGTGCTAAGTAACCAAACATGAACAGGAGCAGTGCACACACATTCCAAACACATAGCACACTCAAAATGCCGTGGTGCATCCCTTACCCTAAGGTGATTTTTCGACATGTCCGTGCATGTTACGCTGATTCAGCACATGTTGCTGTATTCATGAGGAATAGCAGGAGCACAACAATGCCACCAGCAGACAGCATGCGCAAATACCTGGGGATGAGAGACACACAAGAAGTGAGCCAAAATAAGCACATCCGCATGCATGGGCATGTACTCGACACGTATAAGGTTGTCAACATGCTAGGTTAAAATAGTGTCTCAGGTAAGACATACTGTTATTACACCATCACTCGAATGACACATCCCAACACACCTCTGACTCACTTGCCAGACATGCAGATGGACCCACACATTGCAACACATGCCACACAAGGCTCAATGCGTGCACACTCAGACACTGCAACTCACCACTAAGCAAAGAAGTTGCATATGAGCCGACTCCGGATGTCCTCTTCCTCCTCCTCCTCTACATCACTTGCCTCGTCACCAAGCCCCTCGTCCTCCACGGGTGGATGTTCCTGCTCATCCGGAGCCAGGATGAGTGGCACAACTTTCTTCACTGCCATGTTGTGCAGCATGCAGCACACGAGGAAGATTTTGCAGACCTTCACCGGTGCATATGGGAGTGCGCCGCCGGTCTTGTCGAGGCACCGGAAGTGGCTCTTATGGAGGCCAAAGGTCCTCTCTATCACTCGCCTGGTCTGCCCATGGGCGTTGTTGTACCGGTGATCGGCAGCCGTTCTGGGGTTGCGGAGAGGTGTGATCAGCCATGGCATGTTGGGATAGCCAGAGTCCCCTACATGGAAACATCATGGACAGAAGTGGGTCAGGAGAAGCAGTAAGACAGAAAGATGACGCTAAATACAGGAGTAACAGAGTATACCCACCAACAAGACATGCTCGTTCGTTGCGCAGCTGCAGCATCATTTCAGGCACCCTGCTACGCCTCATGATGTAGACATCGTGTGCTGATCCTGGAAAACGAGCACAGACATGGGAAATCACCATGTTAGCAAGACACACCACAAGGGCATTAATGGAGTGGTAATGTTTCCTGTTCCTATAGGCTACCTCCTGTGCCTGTGGTGGTACCAAAGCCACATGTGTCCCATCAATAGACCCAATGACATGGGGCATCCCTCCCAGGGCATAGAAGTCACCCTTGACACCTGTCAACTGCTCAGGAGTTGGGAAATGTATAAACTCATCCAGGTGAACCAACATGGCCTCTAAAAAATCATGCAGGACATGGCTGAACATGGTCTGGGACATGCCACCAACATGAGCAATGGTATGTTGGAATGTACCCGTGGCAAAGAAATGTAGGGCTGCCATCACCTTCATCTTGGGTGTCAGTGCAGTAGGATACCTGTGTAGCGGTTGGAGGTGTGGTGCCAGCCTTGCTGTCAAGTTCAGAATCAACCGTTGGGTGAAGCGGTAGCGGCGTATACAGTCACGTTCCCTCAGGGCAGCCAAGTCTGGGATTGGTCGGGGGAGAGGCGGAGCCCTGCAGTAATTTGGAAGGGACAACGAAGAGTGAGTACAGTACAACAACACTGTCAATGTACTGAGCACATGTTGAACAGCCAATACACATATGCTACATGCAGAGTCAGGTCTGTGCAATATATCCTGGACACGTATGCCAGGCAGGTGACACTCCTACCAAGAGCCATCTACAAACGTGGATTCACAAGCTCAACATGACATGGCATGAGACTAGCTGTGGGCTAGTGTAAGTGAACAGGCAGATGCATTACAGGAGTGACAGACATCCACATGTGTGCAGGAGAAGGATGTTTATCATACAGACAGGTTGCAGAACACTAGAGGCACAGGTCACATGTCCCTGAAAAAAGGACAGACCACACACCTTGCCATGAAGGGGTACATGTCAAAACTGATCACACATACATTGATACTACGCAGATATGTCCTTGGCTCGCAAGTCCATGTTCGATGCATACATACACATGTTACGTCTGATTCCACATGTGTCCTGGTGTGCATTATAGTGTGCCATGCCCACCCACACACATGTACATGTTGGATGCAGCAACTGCAGATGCATTGGACGGTACACCAACAGCAAGCTTATGGGAACACATGACACACACATGACATACTCACATCGTGCAAAGCCGGTAGTCACATGTCAGGTGTCATTATCCGTGTACCTGGCATCAGGGGACAGTTGTGGGTGTTGGCGACTGTGCCATGCCAGTGACGCAGTGCTCAACAAGTCTGTACTACATGCACACATGTCAAAGGTGTGAAGGGGATGTGTGGCACATAGTGCAGCTTGACACATGACATGTGTACACAGCTCATCACACATCTACTGGGTTCAAACATGAGGAGATTTGTGCCACATCACAGCCTGACACACCTAGGCCCGAGACATGTAGGACTGCACTGACAATGACTTGATGTCCAGCCTCGGACAAGTATGACAGCTCAATTCCTTTCTGTGTGCCGCCTGTCACCAGTGTAAGGTGTGAAACGCACCGTACACACGCTCTGAGGGCGTGTTTAGGGTCCTTATCACTATGGTTGTGTCGCCGTAGGCGTACGCCATAGGGATACGGTCCGTACATGCGTGTGTAGGGTCCGTACCACTATGGTTGTGTCGCCGTAAGCGTGCGCCATAGTGATACGGTCCGTACACGCGTGTGTAGGGTCCGTACCACTATGGTTGTGGTGCCGTAGGCGTACGCTATAGTGATACGGTCCGTACACGCGTGTGTAGGGTCCGTACCACTATGGTTGTGTCGCCGTAGGCGTACGCCACAGGGATACGGTTCGTACACGCATGTGTAGGGTCCGTACCACTATGGTTGTGTCACCGTAGGCGTACGCCATAGTGATACGGTCCGTACACGCGTGTGTAGGGTCCGTACTACTATGGTTGTGTCGCCGTAGGCGTACGCCATAGGGATACGGTTTGTACATGCGTGTGTAGGGTCCGTACCACTATGGTTGTGTCGCCGTAGGCGTACGCCATAGTGATACGGTCCGTACACGCGTGTGTAGGGTCCGTACCACTATGGTTGTGTCGCCGTAGGCGTACGCCATAGGGATACGGTTCGTACACGCGTGTGTAGGGTCCATACCACTATGGTTGTGTTGCCGTAGGCGTACGCCATAGTGATGCGGTCCGTACACACGTGTGTAAGGTGATAATGTGTTAGGTGTCTGGGAAATGTTGTAGTGTGCTGCTCATGGGGTGGACCCTGGTATCTGTGTGCCATCACATGGGCTCTGCAAATAATCTTTGATCACGTGTGCTCTTACTGTATGGTGATATTGTCCCAAGGTGTGTTCCTTCCTCTGTGGACCCTGACATCTTCCCTGCAGGCTGTTTCCCAATTGTTGTGCTGAGCTGTGTCTACATATCCTGGATGTGTGACGGATCCCTTCAACTTTGGCCATGCCTGCTCAGCAATGTCTCCACCTGCATCATTTGTGGCATCCTTGGTGGTCACTGTACTAGTGTATGGAGTATCTTGACATGACTTCATGTGGACATGTTCCCTTTTACGCCCTATGCATGTGTGTACTCCCAGCCTCGCACACATGTGTTACGTGGTCTGCAGGGTCTTTGGTCACCTGACTGACAATTGTGGGCATTGTATCTGTGGGTACTCCACCCTTTTCCTTCCATGGGAGGCAACAACTTGTTGGCTGCCCCAGCACCTGTACACTGTACATTCCTATCAGTCCTGGAATGTGCGTGACAGTGTGTGTTCCCTTTGGGTCTCTTAGTTTAGTAGGGTGGCACATGAGTATACAGTCGTGTTGCATGCTCTCATTGTGTGTATTGTGCTGCCAGCACCAGGGGTGGGTATGCATGTGTCATATGTCTGGGCACTGCTGGGGGGACTCTGCACCCACCCCTCCTATGTCTGGGCACTGCTGGGAGTGATAGGCACCCACCCCTCCTATGTCTGGGCACTGCTGGGAGTGATAGGCACACACCCCTCCTATGTCTGGGCACTGCTCAGAGTGATAGGCACACACCCCTCCTATGTCTGGGCACTGCTGTGAGTGATAGGCACCCACCCCTCCTATGTCTGGGCACTGCTGGGAGGACTCTGCACCCACCCCTCATATGTCTGGGCACTGCTGGGAGGACTCTGCACCCACCCCTCATATGTCTGGGCACTGCTGGGAGTGATAGGCACACACCCCTCCTATGTCTGGGCACTGCTGGGAGTGATAGGCACACACCCCTCCTATGTCTGGACACTGCTGGGAGTGATAGGCATCCACCCCTCCTATGTCTGGGCACTGCTGGGAGGACTCTGCACCCACCCCTCCTATGTCTGGGCACTGCTGGGAGTGATAGGCACCCACCCCTCCTATGTCTGGGCCCTGCTGGGAGTGATAGGCACCCACCCCTCCTATGTCTGGGCACTGCTGGGAGGACTCTGCACCCACCCCTCATATGTCTGGGCACTGCTGGGAGGACTCTGCACCCACCCCTCCTATGTCTGGGCACTGCTGGGAGTGATAGGCACACACCCCTCCTATGTCTGGGCACTGCTGGGAGTGATAGGCACCCACCCCTCCTATGTCTGGGCACTGCTGGGGGGACTCTGCACCCACCCCTCCTATGTCTGGGCACTGCTGGGAGGACTCTGCACCCACCCCTCCTATGTCTGGGCACTGCTGGGAGTGATAGGCACCCACCCCTCCTATGTCTGGGCACTGCTGGGAGTGATAGGCAACCACCCCTCCTATGTCTGGGCACTGCTGGGAGGACTCTGCACCCACCCCTCATATGTCTGGGCACTGCTGGGAGGACTCTGCACCCACCCCTCCTATGTCTGGGCACTGCTGGGAGTGATAGGCACACACCCCTCCTATGTCTGGGCACTGCTGGGAGTGATAGGCCCCCCCCCCTCCTATGTCTGGGCACTGCTGGGGGGACTCTGCACCCACCCCTCATATGTCTGGGCACTGCTGGGAGGACTCTGCACCCACCCCTCATATGTCTGGGCACTGCTGGGAGTGATAGGCACCCACCCCTCCTATGTCTGGGCACTGCTCAGAGTGATAGGCACACACCCCTCCTATGTCTGGGCACTGCTGTGAGTGATAGGCACCCACCCCTCCTATGTCTGGGCACTGCTGGGAGGACTCTGCACCCACCCCTCATATGTCTGGGCACTGCTGGGAGGACTCTGCACCCACCCCTCCTATGTCTGGGCACTGCTGGGAGTGATAGGCACCCACCCCTCCTATGTCTGGGCACTGCTGGGAGTGATAGGCACACACCCCTCCTATGTCTGGGCACTGCTGGGAGTGATAGGCACACACCCCTCCTGTGTCTGGGCACTGCTGGGGTGACTCTGCACCCACCCCTCCTGTGTCTGGGCACTGCTGGGAATGATAGGCACCCACCCATCCTATGTCTGGGCACTGCTGGGAGTGATAGGCACCCACCCCTCCTATGTCTGGGCACTGCTGGGAGTGTTAGGCACCCACCCCTCCTATGTCTGGGCACTGCTGGGAGGACTCTGCACCCACCCCTCATATGTCTGGGCACTGCTGGGAGTGATAGGCACACACCCCTCCTATGTCTGGGCACTGCTGGGAGTGATAGGCACCCGCCCCTCCTATGTCTGGGCACTGCTGGGAGTGATAGGCACACACCCCTCCTGTGTCTGGGCACTGCTGGGAGTGATAGGCACACACCCCTCCTTTGTCTGGGCACTGCTGGGGTGACTGCACCCACCCCTCCTGTGTCTGGGCACTGCTGGGAGTGATAGGCACCCACCCCTCCTATGTCTGGGCACTGCTGGGAGGACTCTGCACCCACCCCTCCTATGTCTGGGCACTGCTGGGAGTGATAGGCACCCACCCCTCCTATGTCTGGGCACTGCTGGGAGTGATAGGCACCCACCCCTCCTATGTCTGGGCACTGCTGGGAGGACTCTGCACCCACCCCTCATATGTCTGGGCACTGCTGGGAGGACTCTGCACACACCCCTCCTATGTCTGGGTACTGCTGGGAGTGATAGGCACACACCCCTCCTATGTCTGGGCACTGCTGGGAGTGATAGGCACCCACCCCTCCTATGTCTGGGCACTGCTGGGGGGACTCTGCACCCACCCCTCATATGTCTGGGTACTGCTGGGAGGACTCTGCACCCACCCCTCATATGTCTGGGCACTGGTGGGAGTGATAGGCACCCACCCCTCCTATGTCTGGGCACTGCTGGGAGTGATAGGCACACACCCCTCCTATGTCTGGGCACTGCTGGGAGTGATAGGCACCCACCCCTCCTATGTCTGGGCACTGCTGGGAGGACTCTGCACCCACCCCTCATATGTCTGGGAACTGCAGGGAGGACTCTGCACCCACCCCTCATATGTCTGGGCACTGCTGGGAGGTCTCTGCACCCACCCCTCCTATGTCTGGGCACTGCTGGGAGTGATAGGCCCCCACCCCTCATATGTCTGGGCACTACTGGGAGTGATAGGCACACACCCCTCCTATGTCTGGGCACTGCTGGGAGTGATAGGCACACACCCCTCATATGTCTGGGCACTGCTGGGAGGACTCTGCACCCACCCCTCCTATGTCTGGGCACTGCTGGGGGGACTCTGCACCCACCCTCATATGTCTGGGCACTGCTGGGAGTGATAGGCACACACCCCTCCTGTGTATGGGCACTGCTGGGAGGACTCTGCACCCACCCCTCCTCTGTCTGGGCAATGCTGGGAGTGATAGGCACACACCCCTCCTGTGTCTGTGCACTGCTGGGAGGACTCTGCACCCACTCCTCCTATGTCTGGGCACTGCTGGGAGTGATAGGCACCCACCCCTCCTATGTCTGGGCACTGCTGGGAGTGATAGGCACACACCCCTCATATGTCTGGGCACTGCTGGAAGGACTATGCACCCACCCCTCCTATGTCTGGGCACTGCTGGGAGTGATAGGCACCCACCCCTCCTATGTCTGGGCACTGCTGGGGGGACTCTGCACCCACCCCTCCTATGTCTGGGCACTGCTGGGGGGACTCTGCACCCACCCCTCCTATGTCTGGGCACTGCTGGGGCTGATGGCCACACACCCCAATGTGTCTGTCCACTGGCGTAGTACGACCCGTACCCACGTCCTACGGCCTGGGTACGGCCCATACCACCATTGCAGTGGTGATGTGGGGGTATGCTTGGTACGAGCCGTACCCACGTCCTTGAGGCATGGGTACGGGTCGTACCCCCATGGTTGGGGTGCCGTAGGGGTACGCACCGTACCCATGCCTTTAGGACGTGGGTACGGCTCGTACCAAGCGTACCCCTACATCACCACTGCAATGGTGGTACGGGCCGTACCCATGCCTGTGGGACGTAGGTACGAGCCGTGCCACCATATTGGCGTTGACGTAGGGGTACGCATGGTACGGGTCGTACCCACGCTCTGGGGGCGTGGGTACGGGCCGTACCACCATTGTTGGGGTGCCGAAGGGGTACGCACCGTACCCACGCCTTAAGAGCGTGGGTACGGGTCGTACCACGCCCACCCCTACGTCACCCCAAGAATGGTGGTACGGCTCGTACCCATGCCTTTGGGACGTGGGTAGGGGCCGTACCGCCATTGTTGGGGTGACGTAGGGGTGGGCGTGGTACGACCCGTACCCACGCTCTTACGGCGTGGGTACGGTGCGTACCACAATTGTTGTGTTGCCGGTTCGCCTCCATGTTGACTTCCGTTGTGGCGGACGCAGGCCTTGGTGGAGACGCCCCCACCCCCGAAGTGACCAGGCCCTGGGGGTCAGGTATGTACAGGGCATGTTTGATTTTGGACTTGGTTGGGGGTTATGTTTCCTGCCCCTGCCCCCCCCCCTTTGACCCTGGGTGTTGTTCTGTTCTTCTGCGGCGTCTGCGTCGGTTCCTGTACACCAGGTGGACTGCAATGAGGGCCGGGATGACACGTAGGTTTGGGTCCATGGCTGTCCGTCGCGTACAGGTGCTCCTTGTGCGCGTCGTCCTGATTTCCCGACAGTTTTTGGCTCCCGTGAAATATTGTCCGTGCGGAGTGACGTCGGTACGAATCGTACTTGCTGGTTCGTGAAACGCTGCCTGACTCCGTCCGGACGTCACGTCCGCGATGTCCCTGATCGGAATTGTGGGTATTTTTTGTTCGGTAGGTGTTTTTTACGAATCGTACGCAAATGGTGTCTGCATACGAATCGTACTTGCATGTTTGTAAGGTATTTCGACCGGGTACGAGTCGGACGGAGAAAACTCTCCGTCCGACGGTTCGTACCCGGTTTATCCAGGATCGGAATCGACCCCTTAATTGTTTGTTTCATTTATAATAATGTTTTAGTTTTTGTTCATGAGGTGTGTAATAAATGTATATCAGTGAGGGCCCGTGCTGCGGTCTGAAACCTCCCGCAGCACAAGCTCCATTGTACCATTGAAGTTTTTGCACATCCCTGCACCGTGTGATGCCAGCCACACGGTGCAGGGATGCGTATGGTGCCCCCCAGGACCCCTGCCGGAGGCTGCAGAGGCATTGGGATCCTGCTAGGGTTTCCCAGTTTGTTTACACTCCGACCGCCAAATTTGTAATTCGGCGGTCGGAATGTAAACCTTCCATGTTGCAGATATATTTTTAATTTGTTATAAACTATATACATTTTAATATATAATAAAATAAATTATATATTTTTATTTGGACAATGAAATTATTTTTTTTATTTTTAAGATCTAATGATTAACAGCATGAGACATTTATCCAGTATTTCATGGCATTTCCTCATATGTTAGCCTACATTGCATACAAATAAGTGATTCCAATCACAGTCACAGCGCATAAACATTGCATTTGTGTACACAGGTAAACACCGGTACAGTTAATCTAATTGATACGTCCATTTGCCCCAGACCTTTTTATACTTGGGTGGGCAGCCCTGGGCCTCAAAAAAGGGTTGTTCCTATGCAGCACACCCGTCTACCCCTTGGCCCCATTTGGTTATACTTAGGGGTTTAGAATGCGCCCAAGCAGCTGCAATGTCACGCCTGGCTACCACGATGGCTGTACCAATAACCTGTGAGCTCGGGAACCATCTAGGCCGTCCGTTACTCCCAGGATGAGACGTACGGGATCATGGTGAACCTGACATCCCAGGACCAGTTTGAGTTCGGACTCTATTGCTGTCCAGTGTGGGATAAAGCTAGGGCAGGTCCAGATCATGTGTTAAAAATTGGCCGGAACTTGGCCGCAGCGTGTGCAGTCTGGAGAGGAATGTAACCCTGCTCTATGCAGGCGTTCTGTGGTGAAGTAGGCGGCTTGCAAGTAGTAACGTTGAATTAGGCGGACTCTGGCTGAGGTTCTGATGGTTTTGGGGGCTGTAAGGGAGTCACGCCAGTCCTCCTCCTCCAGGGTGCCCAGCCATCCCTGCCACCTGGTCCTGAGTGGATCAAGTGTTGTAGGGCCGTTATTGATAAGGGTACAATATATCCAGGATACCCCTCCTCTCCCCGGGTTTCCCATCATGAACTGGGCTTCCAATGGGCTAAATTCAGGAAAAAGACGTGCCTGTTGAGATGTGTGCATTAAGGGCATGATGCTGCCGGAATCTGTAAAATTGTGAGGCATGAAGGGTGTATTTCCCCTGCAGGTCTTGGAACTTCGTAATGTGGTTGCCCAACCATACATCACCCAGCAGTGATATGCCAATGTAATCCCATTGTTTCAACCCAACAAGTGCCGCCACTTTTTTAACCACATGCCTTGCTCGAGAGGTGTGTTCTGGCTCAGTTGCATAGCATAGCAGAGGTGGTGGACTCTTCAAAGCCCCCTCTCACCCCCGTTTTGGAATATTATTCTGCAGGTCACCCTGTGGCATGGGGGTGAAAACACCCTCTGCACGAGCAGGCTTAGTTTCTTGCATTCTGAGAGCAAAGGGCCTCAGAAACTAGTCTATAATGGCAGGTTGGTGAAAAATAGCCAGTCAGCACACCAGTGGCTGGTAATAAATAGCTATCCTGCTCGATTAACTGTGAGGACATAGAACTATTGGGGGCAGAATGCTCTCACCTTAGCAGTAAAGCAGATGAGTGGTGAACAAGGTGTTTTATTTGTGAACACCCCTTTTCTAAGCCCTAGCAGCTCAACCATTGCCCATCTCCATCTGCTGCAATCCTGCTATTGTGGGCATCTCCTTTGGTGGCGGAGATCATAAAGTTAACTTGTTTGCAGATCATCCCTTGCTTACTTCTTTTCCACCAATACCTCCCTACCGGCTATAGTTGACAGACGTGCCACATTTGCGGCGGTATCGGTCTTCAAAATCACCATTACTAAATCTTGCATGCTCAATCCAACTATAGCCGGGTAAGACCTCCCTACTCTGCAAGCCCTAGCGCAGTTACAATGGGCACCCAACGCGATTAGATATTTGGGTGACAATCTAGCCCTACGCTGTTCTCTTGGACACAGGCCAAATAGAAGTAACTCCGAAGGTCCATCCTAGCAGATCTAAGACACTGGAAACCCTTCATTGTTTCTTAACTGGGTCGCATTAATGTAATAAAAATCAATGTCATCCCATGGGCCATATATCTTTTTCCAGTCCCTGCCTACTCAGATCACCCAAGATTATAACTCTTGCATACAGCAGGGCCTTCGCTCTTTTATCCAGAATGGGAAGCAGCCAAGGATCTGTAACTCTTCCCTGATGCGGCCTAGAGAAAGTGGTAGACCGGTCTGCCCTAATATTCTCTAGCACTATTGGGCCGCCCACTTACATCTCTTGGGTGGTCCGCTAGAGTGTGAAAAATGGGGTCCACATGGATCTGGCAGTGGCCTGCCGGCCACTCAGGGTTCTAGCATGGCTATGCCAGCACGCTTGACTGCGCAGCACCTATAGCTATGTGTGTGTGTATATATGTCTATGTTGGTAGCACCAAAACAGTCTGAACAGCTATGCCCACTAGGACAGTACTCAACATAGGGGCTTACTATCTTCTCCTCCTCCACAGTCTGATTGCATGCAAATTTGATCTTTGTGGAAGCCTCCATAGCATTTTTTGAGCAATGTAAGGCTGATTACCCTCACCCTGAAACGACCAGGCTTGAGTACCGCCAGCTGTATCATTGAGTGTTGCACCCCTCTAATTATTATAGGGCTACCAGATTGTATATTCCATCAGAAAAATGAGTGCGAACATGGCGGTTCTAAGGGACTAATTGCCAACATATACCAGACCATTCAACACTCCACGCTCCCTCAAACCCACACATTTCAAACTTTCTTGCAGACTTCCAATATAGAGGGCATTTCGTCTAAGCAACAGGAAACCCTTTGGTGAGACTCCTAAAACTTACAGCAGTTTATCCCACAGGTAAATAGCTTATAAGATCATGGTTAAATGGTATTATACACCAGCTTACTTGTCCAGCATATACCCATCAACATCTTCCCTCTGCCATCAGTGTGTGCTAGTAGTGGGATATACTTACCACCTCCGGTGCTCCTGCAGCCTCATTACCACATATTGGAAAGCAATCCTGGAACAAGGTCACCATAGGGGAACCATGCCCTGCCTCTTACCTCACAGTTACACTAGGTGTGCAATACCTTGCCTTGGAAGCGATGACCCACGCTGACTGGAAGCTTATTAGCCACATACTGAATGCTGCACAGCTGGTATTAATATATTTCGAAAAAGACAACTGCCCTCCGAATAACTTAATGTTTCACCGCCCATGGGAGGTGATGGTGATGCAACAACTTTCCCACAACTTACCTCGCATAGAAGTTACATTTCATTAGATTTGGCAACCGCTGGTCTGCTATCTCACCCACTTGGAGTTCACCTGTTTCAACCCAGCAAAGCTTGGAGCATTTCAGCTTTTTAATAACTTTCATCCATGCTTAGCTTCAATCGAAAGGCCATGTCCCCCATCTGCCATGAGCGTCAATCCTGCGTTCTCTATTGCACGACTTTGCTTATATTGTGAAGCTGTATGTTAACAACATTGACCTGCGAACCTATGACGATTCCCCTCCCCTTGCCCCTCAAATGGGACTGGAGACACTGGTACATGTTTCGCATGGGAGCCGGCAATTAGGACTTTGTGGAATGTGTTTGTTGGGACCTGCTCTGCAGACAACAGCTAACACTTGACAGTTTTCATGCTGGTTTCAGTGTCTCACAGAGCCTCCACCTGTTAATGGTGTCCCACTGCCTATATCTGGAGGCATTTGAAGGCATGTTGGATTATGGTTCTATTCCTCTATCATCCATGGAAACTAGGGTCACCTCTGCCTGTCAACCCCAAAAGTAACTGTGACTACCTCCTTCACGATCACTAGACTCTACAACCCAGGTGTCTGCCCACAGGTAGAGGGGTGTGCCCTTATGGGACATTTGGGTTCACCCTTGTTGTGCCCATATGTGTAGCACACTGTATATTGGGGTGCAACCATCCTTTTCCTATGGTTAAGGAAGCCATTTCAGAGAGTAATCCTTTATTTTAGGTTTTTCTCCTCCGTCTTTATTTTGTTGGAAACCCTGAGCACCTGTCGATGTCACCACAATATACCTTACTTAATCTTTAAACTTAAATATATTTTTGAACTGATGAACATTCACCTTTAGGAAAGGGAATTCATTTTAATATCTGTGAACTAATTAATAGGCTTTTAACTGTAATTTTAAATAATTATTAAACATACATTTTTTTAAACCCAACTATAACACTTTTAGGGACAAAGTGCAAATAATATTAGGGTAACGGGAGATGAAATTGTATTAATACCCAGGCATAACTTTTAATTCCAGAGTACTAATTACTAGGGGCACGATTACGATGTCAGACACCGCTATTACGATGAGACCGCACCATGTGCGGTCACATTCTCCGATTTCTCTATGGGAGCTTGTGTTACGCCCGTAAACCTAGCATAAGACAAAATCCCAATCAGAGATTGTGTTAATCCCTGCACTCCTTGGCAGGCACCTCAAGGTGGAGAAGCAAGGGCAAGGGGCTCCCCAAACTCGCTTTCCATCAGGCTTCCCATGTCAGAAAGACTGTGGGAAACCAAGCATCCTAATACTGAAGGTGGAAACGCCTTCCTATGGGACTACGGGCCGGTCTCCGAATGGCCAATGGGCTCCTAGAGCCTGTCTCAATCCAGCTGTAATGACCGGCCAGTTTCAATTATGACCGGCTGCATTGTAATCAGCTGGTCAGAACTGAAACAGGCGATATCGTCGTAAAGCCTCGGACCTAAGGTCGGTGGGTTTACGATCGAGATCGTCGTAGGCCCCTTGGTCTTTAAATACATTTAATTTTAGCATTAAACTTCAATAATTTAATTGCACTACTATATTCACCTTTAGTGACAGGATATAAGGGATATAGGGGTAATGGGCGGGGTAGTATATTAATACCCAGGTAATACTTCATTTTTACATACTAACTGAAATTTATTTTAAAGGGAAAAATTAATACAACAGTGAGATTTTAACAGACATTTAAATATTAAACCACAATCATTATGAATAAATAATATTTACAGCGATACACCTTATTTTAGAGTGAGCAACAGGAAACAAATAAACACCACTTTTTTTTATTTCTTTGCAATTAGTTGATGAATTGACAATTTGCAAAAATAAATATATGTACACCTTTTAAGAAAAAAAACAAGCCTTTATTGCAATAAATACAATTTTCTTTAAAAAATGGTAGTAGTTTCCCATGCGTTTACATTATTTTAAATGTTGAAAATAGTCCTTTTTTCCGTTGTTACGCAAAGCCAGACTCTCTTTCTCAGTGATGACGAGGAAAATCACCTTGTCGTTGCATATAAAAAATGATTGACACACCCAAGACAGTATAAAGGAAAACCACAATTCACTTTTCAAATGTTTACTGTAATCTTTTCACTTTTGTACAAAAAGGGTGCTACAATTGGTAGATAAATATGAAATTAAACTTTTACTTATAAAACCAGAACAGTGAGCACAACAAATATTTATATTATTGTAAACACATTAAGATTCTACCTCCTACGTATCATGATATTTTTATTCGATCCACTGAGAGAAAAATGGGTTTATCCTTTTGCATTTAATACTCCAAAGATTATTAATAACTACATTGAAAGCCTTATTGCTTTAGTAAGGTTGCCTCTTCTGTTTGAAAGCATTGTAAATGTATCCATCTGAAGAATTAAATACATAGTACCTGCTGGGAAAAGGGAACAAATAAAACAAAAATATGTTAGACAGTTTGCTTATTATGCATAACAGAAGTTTTAGCTTTGCTAACTAAGGGCCTAATTACAAGTCTGGCCGTCTTGCGGTGGCACGGGAGGAGGGTGAGGGATGGGGGCGGTTCACTGTACTGCAGATTACAATTTACAAAGTCATAATGGCGCCGGTGGAACACCTACTGTGCCAGGGAACAGTGGCGGTTGTGCTGCAGCGCCACAACGCAATATACTGAGCAGGGACTGGCGCAGTCTGAGGCAGCATATTTTTAGTTCTTGCACCACCAGCATTTTCATGGCACAGCCCCACCATGAAAAAGCTGGTGCTGCAAGAACTACAGGGTGTACATTTGGGGGGCAAAACATGTGCCCCACCCTTGACTGTATTTCCCACAGTTCCAGCACAGCATGGAAGTCATCGCCCATGCCATGCTGGAACTTTTTGGCAGTTCCTATTGGGGTGCATCACCGTGGAAAAGGCCAAAGAACTGCCGACCATATTACGAGCTGCACATTTGCAACTCGTAATACGGTCGGCGGTGCTTGTGCAGCAGAGGCTGTATTGTGCCGTTGCTGCTGCTCTAAAGTTGTAATCAGGCCCCTAGTCATGTTGAGGAGGTTTTTTTTTTAGAAATGCCTGTATGAAAGTGCCCCTTTTGGACATGGTTAGCCCCATGATTTGCATGATATCGGATGCATCTTTGACAGAAGAGCACTGGGTTCCTGCTAACCAGGTTCCCCAGTGCCAGTATTATTTCCCAAAAATTGATGTAAATGCTTAATTGTGCCACAATTGGCAAGGCCCTTTGCACCGCTGTAAGTCCCTAGTAAGGGGTATCTTTTGGTATGTAGGGCATGGGTCCTGAGGAAGGCCCCTTATAGCTGCAGCATATATTGTGCTGCTCTAAGGTTACTGGGTCTCTGAATTTACACAATAAATTACTTGCTAAACTCACGCATGTGCACAACACAGCAGTCAGCATTCCAGTCCACTGTACAGAACGGCTCTCCATAGCTGCTGCTGGTGAATCTGCGTACTAAATTACATGCCTAGACGTGTTTGCGTACCAGATAGCAGTTAGCATTCTAGTCACCGGCCACTTTCCAGGGTTTTTGAAATATACTGTCAATACAAACCACTGCCAGGTTACCTGACCAGCACGTCACACTCGAACTAAAGAGACCCACTCTGGCGGGAACTTAAGCCCGACTGAGTTTCGGATGAAGTACGTTTTTCCTCCCTTCTCCGCCCCTGTCCCCGCAAAGTCCAGACATCTATTGCATGGATACTTTTTTTTCTTCAACATTATTGGCATTTATTTTAATATACATCCCTAATCATATAGTTCAGCAATTAGTGATATATAACAATACAGCACTTATTTGGCATATAGAATATATAAAATCGTCCTGTACTAACTTTAGTTACTTTTCGAAGAAGCCATAGAGCAGGTTATCCATAAAAGTTCTTACACATGAATCATAGTCTCATATGTTAAAGTCTTATTTTGCCTGTAAGTTTTAGGAAAAGATTATTTCGGTTAATGTATACTATCACATATTATATGCCAGTCTGTAAATATCTCACAGATTTAATAAAAAAACTATACAAATGGTGAATCATACTATGTAATTAACTAACTGTGCAGTGGGGCCAAGGGTTGTGTATTTGCTAATACGTTAAGCAGGCTGTGTGGGGCGTGCACATGGGAGGCGTGGGGCCGGGTGGGCACTAGACAACCAGTGGGTCATTATCCATATGTCGGGCCGTAAGTTCACAGTGTCCCCAAGTTTTATGTGTGAGCTGGGCAGTGTGTGCAGTCCCTATCGTTTGTCGTGTGGTATATCAGGGTCTGTTTGCAGTAGTGTTTTTATGAAGGTCAACTCAGTGTTTTCATTTAGGTATCATACCTTTGGTCATCCTCCTTGCCGCTCGTATGTGTTCCCTCCTCGCTCCCCCCTATGTCGCTCCTGTCTCTGTCTGTGTTTTCCCATGCCTCTAGTATATCTTTCCGGAGGTCGGCATGGGTGCGTTGCCTCAATCCAAGCACCTTTTACCTCGTCAGTACTCTGACTTCTGCCCCCGCCCAATGGGTTACATCTTATTTCCAGGCTTCCGTTGCTGGTCCATGTACGAATTTCCAGGCCAGTGCTATTCTTCTCCAGGCTAAGACCAGGGCTAAATCTAGGAATCGGTTTCCCGATTTCCTTTTAGGAGAACAGGGAAAGAGCCCCAACAGGCACACTCCCATTGAAGGTTAAAGTAAGCGCCCCACAGCTGCACACATGAGTTGTATTGTTTCCTCCCAAAACTTGCGTAGTGGGGCACAGTCCCAAGTCATGTATATAAAGACTGCGTCTACACGGTCGCAGATGTGGCATTTGTATCCAGTGTCTCCAAAGGCAAGCTGAAGTTTGTGAGGTGTCATGTTTATGTAATTGAACTGTGTGTACTTCAATCTAGTATTGCGTAACACTTTCTTAGGGTATGGCAACATTTTGGACCATTCTGGGTCTGTGATGTGTCTATACAGAGCAGTCTCTCAACAGGTGGGCAGTTTTGTTAGGGTTGTGCGGACCATCTCCAGTTGCGATGTATAGAACAATTTTACCTGGTGTCTTGCAGTGCCTAATGTAAGGACAGAGTGTAATATCGAGTGTGATTTAGGCTCCTGTTGGCTCCCTCCCATAGCCCTCCAAAGGTGGGCAGTATTATCTCATAGGTTAAGAATTGGCCTGTTAGTAGGTCGTAGCTCTCAAGTAGTTCTTCAAATGGAGCCAGGGTTGCTTGCTGGTAGAAATCCCCCACCGTTTATGGTCTGCCTTATTCCAGGGCTTCAACATTGCTGGGGTTAGTATCTTCTTGGTGTTCCCGTGGGGGAGGCCCACCAGGGGCAGGGCCGGGGCATATAGGGGAGATTTCCCTTCTTTTAAGAGACAGCGTTTCCAACAGCGTAGAGCCATGGTCTGCAGCAGGGATAGATGAGATGGTGATGTCCGCAACTAGCATCTTTGCCAGCATCAGATCCGTACGGATCCCTTGGTCAGTGCCTACTGGGCCCGTATCTGCCAACCACTGCACCAGTCACTGGCGTTGAGAATCTAAAAAGTAGAGCTCGAAGTTAAGCACTCAGAGTCCTCCCTCCGCGGGTGGGCGTTGTAGGATCGACAGGGCTACCGCCTCCTCCTTTTTACCATATCAAATCTCGCAGTAGAGCATCTAGTTGTCGAAACCACAAAGCGGGAACGGTTATGGGGAGATTGCTGAAAAAGTACAGCAGGCGAGGCAGCATGACCATTTCTGCAAGGGAAACCCAGGCCATGATCGGCAGTTGTAGAGTGCACCAGAAGGAAACATTTGATCTCGGAGACAGGAGGGCCATGCCAAGATTACCTTCACGTAAGTCGTCCAGCGAGTGGAAGACCGGAATCCCCAGATAACAGAAGGTTGTGGGGGCCCAGTAATGCCCACCATAAAATCTAATGGGTGAATCCCATTGGCCGAGATGGGGAAGAGTTAAGTTTTGCCATGGTTAACTTTGAGGCCAGACAGCAATTCAAACTGCTCTATCAGGCGCAGTGCAGTATTGGTACCCACCATTGCGTCACTGAGGTATATCAATAAGTCATCTACATACAGGGAGATATTATGAGTGTTATACCCTAATGGGATGCCTAGTCCCTCCCCGCCTTGGTGGAATAATACTGCCAATGGTTCCATTGACAGTGCAAACAACAGACGTGACAATGGGCATCCCTCTTGTGTTCCTCGGAAGATCTCATACTGTGGGACAGTTTTCCTGGTCTGTATCCTAGCTGTGGGACATTCATAAAGCACCCTCACCCAGTTTACCCCAGGCCCATGTGTCTCATAGTTTCAAGCAAGTAGTCCCATTTCACGAGGTTGAAGGCCTTCTCGAGGTCTATCAACAAGAAGGCTGCATGCTGTAAATGACAAGTTTCTGCATGGTACAGCATCGAGTACATCCTTCGCAGGTTGTACGATGTGTTCCTGGCCGGAATAAATCCATTCTGGTCAGCGATAACCAGGGTCGGCATGTGCGATAGGAGGCAGAGCGCCAGAGTTTTACTAACGATCTTGAAATCAAAGTTTCAGGGATTCTGCGTAGAACTTTTCCAATTGCGGCAGAAGCTGTGCAGTGTAAGTTGAGTCGAATTCGTCCGGGAGACAGTCAGTCCAGGGGTCTTCCCTCATAGCCCGGATCTCAGGGACTGTCAGAGACCCTACCAGCATATCAATTATGTGATCGTCAAGGATTTGGGGGTGCAGCAACTTCAGGAATTCCTTCTGTATATCAGGGGAGGTGCCTTAGTGATGAATAATAGTCACAAAATAAGGCATTAAGGGCCTAAGGACCATAAATTGGGTCACCCTCAGGAGGTATAATTAGCGTTACTGGGGATCCCCGCGTCTCCGGTTTAATTAGCCAAGCCACAACCTTCCCGAACCCCCCCCTCTACTTCTTGCACCTAGGTGAGGTAACTCCTAAAGTCGTGACACAGCTTTCGGTCAAGAGCTTGATATGACGTGCATGTTTGAGGGCGTTGGATGCGTCTGGTCTAGTTCCTTGTTCGTTTTCCTGTCTATGTAGGTCGCCTTCTAAGGTTTCCACTTTCCAGGTGAAGTTCCCTCTGGGCTCCCACTGTTTCCCCCACACATTTCACCCTCAGTCCTACCTTGAAAGCCTCCCACTCTATCAGTGTATTGGAGGCAGTCTGTCTGTTGCTGTCGAAGTAGAAGTCTATAGCTGTGCCTATGGTCGCTCTGAAACATGCCAGCGTGTTCAACCGCCACACTGGAATTGGCGGGCGGTGTTCCTCCGGCTGGACTGCTAGCAAAAGGGGACTATGGTCAGAAAACGTACGCCCCAAATATTCTGTGTGTAACTAAGCAACTCAGGCCCAGTGTACCCAAGAAGAAGTTCAGTCTTGTTTGCAAGTGATGTAGGGGCGAGTAATGAGTAGTCTCGGTCTCTGGCATGTCCTCCAGTGTACCCTCCAATATCGGAACCCCGCCGCAGTTTTGTGTATTTGGGCACTCGGCAGTGGGGGGTGAAAGCGATCTAGAACCATGTCAGCAACACAATTGAAGCCCCCTCCCAGTATTACGCTTGGGGTTAGCACCGCAGTCAAGGATCCTGAAAGCCTCTGGAGGAACTGCACTTGATCTTTATTAAGGGCATGTATACTACCCAATGTGAGTTCCTGTCCATAAATTCTTCACTTCAGCAGTACATATCTTCCCTCTCTACCAAACAGTACATGCAAGGGTTCGAATGGTATGCCAGTTCTGATCCAAATCAATGCCCCTTTCGCGTATGCAGAATAAGAGGTCGCAAATACCTGCCCTCTCCATCGTCTCCGCAGCTTCTCACCCTACCCACAGGTAATGTGTGTTTCCTTGAGGATTGCAATCTGCACCCCCTCCTGCGCAGATATCTATGTATATTGTGACGCTTGGCGGTAGAGCCCATTCAACTAATGTTCTATGTTACACATTATAGTGTAAGCCTTTCCATGGGCATTGTAAGCATTGAGGCGTCCAGGTCTGCCTCCCCTCCCTCCCAGCCACAGAGGCGATGGGCCAGGGCCCCACTTGCACATAAAAACCCAAAACATGGATATGAAAACTAAAATTCCCACAAACCAAAACTCCCTTTTCCCCGGAGCAGCCGGGCAACGGCCAGCCGCCCAACCTACAGGCCAATTGTCCAAGACTTCGGCAGGCTCCATCCATGGGTGGGTGGAGCTTTCCACAGGGGCAGGCTATTGATGGACAAACCACTGTTTATTTCACAAAGTCCTGTGTCCGACGTAGCCAGCGCCAGGCCATGCATTCAACATTTCCAGCAGTAGTGTCCTTTGTCATGGTGAGACGATTCATGATGTCTTCTCCTTTTGGTCCCCTAATGTGGAGGTTCTTCATGGCTATAGGTCATCACCTGTTCTAGCGGTAACATCCGGCATTATGGCACTATTTGCTTCTAGACTGTCTGAATCTGAGCTATCATTTCCTTTGAGGCATCTAGTTCCGGGCTCTGAGACAGTCAGTTGGTTTCATGAGGTCAGCCTCCGCTTGTAGGGCTGCAGCTCTCTCCTTCACAGTTTGGGGAGGGCTCGGTCTTTTTGGTGGTTTCCGTCTTCAATGGGTCTGTGTTCTTTTTCCTGGTTACGCTATAGTTTGTGAGCGCTCAGCAAAGACTGTACCTGGGTCTTTATCACCTTTGTAGGATTCAAACCATTCCCAGGCTGCTTCCGGGTGTTCGCAAAAGTAAGTTTTCTCATCTAGTATTATACGAAGCCGAGCCGGGAACATCACAGAGTATTGTAAGCCTTCATCTCAAAGTGTTTTCTTTTTTGCCAAATATGAGGCTCGTCTTCTCTGTACTTCAGCGGTATAGTCTGGAAAATTGAGACCCAGGAGTTGTCCACGGTGAATGGGCCATCCGTACGTGCCTTCTTCAGGAGGATGTCTATCTTTATAGTGAAAGGGTTTCGCTACCACTGCGTGCGCTGGGTGCCCCGAAGCCGGGGGGGGCGAGGTGGAACCCTGTGCAAGGTAGGTTTAGTGTCCGCTATCGCTTCCAGGATTTCAGTTAGTCGCTCATGTACTGGGTCGGCCATTGATGGCGGTGCCTCCGAGACCTGTGGAGGGTCTGCTGGATCTTCACCTTTATCCAAGGGGGCCCCTGCCGCCTTCGTTCTGGGTTTACCCATGTTAGGGTCTTATTGTGTACTTAAGAGTGTCATCAAGTGGGGCTAATCTCCAGGCACCAAGGGGGTGGTGGTCGACCACTGGGGAGGGGTACTGGGGGGGGGGCAACAATTCAAGCTGACCCTCCTTGCGGGTAACTATGAATAGGCTCCGCGGTGTATCCGAGGCAAGGCTAGTTCTCTGTCCTCTGAGCCCACCCCCCAGTTCCGCAGGTTGTGGGGGTCATGATGGAGATCGAGGTTGAGCAATATGGGAGGCGCAGGCCTGCCCCTCCAGGCCACGCATGAGGTTGGATGAGTACTCTCACATTCCAGTTACTAGGTCCAATGAGGCACACCGCTGCTTTTCCACACTAGTGGCGTCCAGTGATTTTTCCAGCTTGCAGGCCCCAGTATCTTGCATCTCCCTGAATTTGTGGAGGGCTGTCAGGTCTTGCTTCCCTCCACCTGGGCCAAATTGTCAACTGGGTGGTGAGGTTTGAAGTCTCTAGTGCAGGCCACCTCACCCGCCCCAAGTCCTACTTTCGTTACGAGGTGTTTGGGGCAGGGCTCAACTTCTCACTCAGTTGAGGGTTGCAGACCAGTACAGGCCTCTCCCCTCAGGCAGATCGGGCTGATGCCGTTTTTGGCGGTTGTGCGGCTCCCCAAGGTGCATCACCTTTTTCCGGTGCGGGCGGTGTCGCAGGAGCTAATCGGGTGGCTAATCTCTCCTCCCTCCCGTCGCAGATCCGGTGGTACGCACCAGCAGCAGGCCTCGGCCCTCCGCTCCCAAACTGGTTCTGGGCCGGTGTCCCATTCAGGCTCCCAACACTCACGGCCCGATCTCCGGCAAAGCGTGTGGGTCACGGGATCCAGGCAGTCAGTTCAGCAGTCCTTCAGGCCCTCAACAAGACATGGCCTCGTGTTACCATCAGGGAGGGAGGGAGGGCTGCATCTCTACATCCACACATCACTGCCACTATATTGCGATTAGTGGCGTCGGGGCAGATGAAGCCTCGTAATAATGTCTCTCTTCCTCTCGCCTTGCATGAAAGCATCTCAATTGATGCAGCAGACTTTCCCCTTCCTGCACCACCGTTTCAATCTCGGGCGTCGCGGGCTAGGGCTGGATTACGGCATGAAAGTTGTCGGGCCGGCGCGGAGCTACAGGCTCACACGTCGCCATTCGTGGCTCCCAAGACACACCTTCAACCATCTATTGCATGGATACTTAAACTGAAATTTTCAATCCGTAATTAAACTAGTTGCGGCAGAATTAGCTTCAGAAATAGTTGTGTTAAACCTTATCCGTGACGATTAGCACCATGGCTCTCTAATTGGTAACAGGATGGGTGGAGGACTACTCAACGCTCCTCCCGGTTTTGATAACCTTTAAGCGATCAATTACAAGTAACAGCCTCATTACGATGTCAGGCGTAAAGCCTCCTCCCAACAGTTGGATTCCCCTAGACAGTGTCAGAAACCTTCCGACCACTTACAATGTTCATGGTGGGATTTCAAACCAAATGGTCTTTCCGAATCGGTTATGATCAGCTCTCGGAGCATTCATGTCGGTCAGACCCGCATCATACAGCTCTACAGACTGCATTTCCAGCTGGGCAAATTACGATGTTGGCTTCAAACTGCATGTCTGAGTCGGGCTGACACGAAAAGGCTGTGGTAAAGTGACTAGTAGGGCCCCCCTCATCCTGAGTCCTCCGGTTTGGAGTCAAGGGGGTAGACAAGGGACCCCCCTGTAAAATAATGCAGTGTGGCCACCGCCACAGGGTGCAAGGTTTTCTGCAAACACCCATTTTCCCCATAAAGGCACCTGTGCTGTTGGTAGGAACACAGGCTCCCATTTAAGTCAATGTGAGTCCTTCCAAACGGTGTTCGGAAGCATCATAATCAGTCAGGCGTAACAACTAACCACGAGTAGGTTGGAACCGTATCAGACAAGAAGTCAGGTGGTTTAGTTTCCGACCGAGAACGTAATGTGGCCCCAAGTAATAAATAAAATAAATTATTTTTAATTTAGCTGCTAAATAACTTCCCACCTTGTTCTCCTACAACCACAAAAAAACACCAAATATACAATGTAAAAAGTGCAAATAGAATTTAGAAAATTATCACTAAATTGAATATTTCAATACAAATTAATTACTAAATAATTTTTATTTAACTACCTGCCAAGCCATGTTGCCCTACAAACTAAACCTGCAGTTAAAATGTAACTTTAAAAATATGATAGTTACACAATTTACATTATATTCAATTAAATAATCAATAATTACTTAACTTCCCACCCAAAATCTCCAACACAACCCACATCTAATATAATTTAAAAAATATAATTTCATAAATTACATAATTATTAATAAATGTTAAAGATATATAATTGATTACATTTTCACCCTGTACCCCTACGAAACCAAACAAGCTGCATCTAAAATATAACTAGAAAAATATATTACACAATTGACATAATGATCAATTAAAGAATACATCAATATTTAATTATTATTAATTATAGTTATTAACTTCCCACTGTTTACCGCTAGAAACCTCACAATCTGCTACCTTACCATAAATTACAATTAGCAATTAAATTAAAATTATAAATAACTTAAAAATACAAATCATATTTCAAAAAACTTAGTTTATAACATTCAATTAAAATGTAAACTATAACATATAAAAATAATTTTAAAACGTTTTACAACTATATCATTGTAACCGATATTTACAACTCAGATAGTTTAGACAACCATATTAGTTACCCTAAAGAATTTTTGTAATTTTTAATCAATATTTCAGCATCACAATATTAGAAACTTGATATTTGTGTAGCTTCATATTTTGGATTCAATATTTTGTCAAAATACCGATTGAATGATTGGCTGTGTACAGGGACGTAGTTGTAAATGAAAATGGCGGTTTCAGCACTGTACACAGATGAGGGTGCGATAGCAAGTTTGAGTCTGTGCAGAATCTTTATGGTGGAGGTGACTGAGTACAGAGGATAAGGCTTTCTTACATTGGGAGCGTCTGTTGGTAAGCGTTTGTTGGTAAAAAACAAATTAGGTCGTTGATTATCAATTCCTTATTTTTAGCAGAAATTTGAATCTATGAATAGTGCTTCTCTATTCAATTTGAGCATTTTTGTGAGATATTTTTGGCTGCGTTTCTGGTAAAGTTAGGAGGAAAAATGATTCGGACCGAGATGTGCCCAGCGGGAGATAGTAAGTGGTTCAACATAATGATGGGGGATAATTACATGGTGAGGTCACTGGGCAGGAAGGAGCTAGTGTAGTGAGGGAGGGAATAGTTGTAGGACCGTAATGGAAGAGGACTTGTTCCAGGAGGTCTGCCCCCTAAGAGTAGTAGGGAGTTTAGTCCTCTTTCTATTTCTTTTAATGTCTATCCCAAAAGGAAAGGTCCTACCTAGGGAAAAAGCCCTCGTGATTTCTATGGGTCATTCATGTAAAAAGACCTTAACCTGGGAGTCACAAAATGTCCACTACAAAGAGGACATCCCTGAACCCCAACCAAAGGAACAGGCAATACAGCACCAACTTGAGGCATTGGATGCAAATGGAGGATAACCCACAGCATCTATGTGGAAGGAGTGGCTCGATCGGGTGTGAGAGGCCTGCAGACACCGTGCTCATATTCAGTCCTTCATAAAGTGAATCACTGTGATACTAGATTCTGGTAAAATCTGGTGAGCACTGAGCTCTGCACTGGCCCTCTAGGAAGAACATAATACGTCGGGGCAAGGCTGAGCAGTAAGACATTGGAGATCTTGGCAGGGAGGGGTTTTGCTGGGTTACCCATTAGGCTACAGTTCGGGGATTCATGGGATGGCTGCATACTGCCTTCTGAACCTCAGCAGTCTAAGGACCGGATTACAATTTTGACGTAGTTGCACCGACTCTCCGCCAACACAGCAGCGCAAGGGCCACCCACCTTATTACGAGTTTAATTTGTGTAACGCAAACAGTACTTCGCCTTTCCCATGGCGGTGCCTATAAACAAAGCACCACAATGGGAATGGCAGAAGAGTTCCAACACAGCATGGGGTGGTGATGTCCATGTTGTGTCGGAACTTCGGGGGAATAAGCAAGGGGGCACCTGTTGTGCCCCCCTAAATGTATCCCCATGGGGGGGCTGTAGGGTCCCCTTTGTTCCTCCACCCCCAACTTTTTCATGGGGGGGTCTCCTGCCATGAAATGGCTGGCGTAACTCACAATATGCTGAGTGGGACTTGCGCTAATTATGCCCAACATGTTACACTGGGACGCAGCTCCACCACTGCCAGGCAACGATGGTACCATGGCACAGCCGGTGGTCCTCCGCTGCAACAACTTTTGAAGTCGTAATGTGGCGGACGGACCACCGTGAGTCTGGGGCTCTTACGACCGCCATATTCGTAATCAGCCCCTAAGACCTCAGCAGGGTCGACCCTATAATGGATTGTTCATCACCCAGATCCGATGCCTAATGCAGAGCCCCACAGAGGGGGATATCGGGCTATGAATTTCTCTGTGGAGTCACAGAAGGAAGGACGGACCTGGGGCATTGCTGGCATTCAAAATCATAATAAATAGGGGGTCCAAGAAAGGGGAGAAACAGGGATCATCATGCACTGTGCCCAATACCGTTCCATACTACCATGAACAGTTGCCATGTGACAGCACTGCAAAGCAAAGTGTCTGTCGGATGCAGGCAAGAGATGTCGGCCCACAGCCGCTCCCCGCCATGCTGTTCCAGTGGGCAGCAGCCACCAGCCTGTAGGACCACCAGCATCGACCAATGGATTCTAGGACCTCATTAGCCGCCTGTAGAGTAGTGGTCTGCTTTGACAAAGCCTATGCACAGGCAATTAGAATAAACAGATGTCGCTAGGGTGGGGTGAGGGGGCAGTGCGTACTCTAGGGCACTTTTTCCATGCCTCCGGGAGTACAATTCAGACCACTTGATGGACAACGTGGCGAGATTATAGGCGATCAGGTACTGTTGCAGATCTAAATCAGGTCTATAAAACTGCTGAGCAGTTAGTAATTGGGTTGCAAAAGTGGGAGGGCACAAAAGTCTGACTTAGTGTGTATTTAATCAAAAAAGGTCATCCATAACCCTGGAGCCTCTGAAAGTCAAAGCCCTGTGGTAGCCATCTTGCCCCACGCCAGACCTTGGAGATGCATTCCCTGCTGTCTACATCCCCACCTAGCAGGATCACCTGATCCAACTTGGAAAGAACCTTGAGGGGCTGCAGAGTGCAGGCCTCACTATCAAGGTAAGCAAGTGCCAGATAGGGCAGGGCTATGTTGTATACTTCAGCCACCGTTTCTGCAACCAACGCTTGTTGAAATACCAGTCAGGACTCCAGCGACAGCACTGACAATCAATCGATGAGGGACATCGGCACCACAGAGGCCAGCACCAAAAGTGGCCCAGCTGTTCTATTTTATTCATTCTTACTGGTCTTGACCAAAACCAGCAAGCGCCTTGACAGACAAGTTCCAGCTGACAAAAACACGCTGCACCTAAGCTGTCCAGCCTAAAGAAACTGCCTGCTTCCCCCATGTGCCCAGACCCTCACGACTCCACCCGACGCCAAGGTGGGAGCTCTCGGAAGTCTCCACTTGCAGCCTTTTTCCAGGTGGTCCCTCTTCCTTTCTAACGAGTCGCACGCAAGGTTACCAACCCGTCTAGCACCTCTGCAACCAGACTCTCCAGGGAATTCAGAAAAAATATTGGAGTTTAAAATATTGATGTGCAAGAATATTGATTCTAAAATATCGTGACATGGAACTATCAATGTCAAGAATATCGATTTTAAGTTGGGTAATGCCGATTTTTTAAATATCAAAGTCATTAATATCATTTGCAAAAATATAGTTTAAAATATTTGTTAAATTATTGTTATGCGATTTAGTTTATATTTTATATGTATATGTTGTAATTTTTTGTATAATTGTTTATTTTTTTAAATAGATTGGATACATTTTTAGTAGTTATTCTATCAAATGTATTGAAATTAAATTTTGTGTTTAATACCGTTGCAGGTTTTGGGTTTTATAGGGAAATAAGTAATTTAATTATTACACATTTATAATTTTTTTTAAATAACAATATTTATTTTATTGGTTTTTACGTTAATTGTGTTCTTTTTCTAATGTCAATTTTATGTGCGGGGTATGTGTTTTTTTTGGGGTGAAGGGGGAAAGTAATTTATGTTTTATTAATTACTAATTAATTGTTTAATAAATGAAAATTATATTAATTGTTTTTTTGGGGGGTTTCAAGGTTATAGGGTGATGGTTGGGAAGACATTTTTGTTAATTTGAAATAAAAATTAATTATGTTTAATTAATGAAATATTTTTAGGTAAGAGTTGTGGGGTTTATAGGGGTAAAGGGTGGGGAGTAAATTAATGTTAATTAATTATTAGTTAGATACTATGAATTATTTAATTGAGAATTGTTTTAATTGTGTAAAAAAAGAATTACTTTGATTTTAGGTCTGGGTTATGAGGTTTATATGCGTAAATGGTGGGAAATATAATTAATTTTTATGAATTAATATTAAGGGGCTTATTAAGATGTCGGTTGGAGTTGCCTCCGAACAACACGGTCTCAGACTCGGGATCGACAGTCCTCAGGTCGGCGGTTCCGACCGCCTGATTACGATGCGATCAAACACTGTTCGGTCGGATTTCCACAGTTCCCAATGGGTGCTTGCATTACAATTGGAAACGGGCAGTAATACAGGCTCCTACTGAGAAATGGGTGTGTGTTTGAGAAACCCTGCACCCTGTCCCAGGCACCCCATGGTGCCTGTAACAGTGCAGGGTTTTACATTCAACCAGCACTGAAGCACCCTTCCTTTACCCAGTTTCAGTCAGCTACCGAAGAACAGGTCAACGCACTTGTTGGCAAAATTAAATCAGGCTCTCCGTTGGACCCATGTCCTCCGACCATAATGAACCAACTACACAATGTGGTTACCCAGCCGCTGACCAACATATGCAACTCCATCTTTAGGACAGGTGTCTATCCACAGACCTGGAAGAAGGCTATTGTTAAACCCCTGATTAAGAAGCCATCTTTAGACCCTACCATCACTTCCAACTACAGGCCAATTGCCTGCCTTCCATTTCCTGCCAAAATAGTGGAGGCAATAATGAATAAACAGCTCTCTGAGTTTATTGAACAACATAAGCTCTTAGATGACACTCAGTTCGGGTTCCGGAAGGGACACGGAACTGAGACAGCATTGATAAAGGCCTCGGATGAAATTCGAGAGATCATGGATTCGGGAGGTGCTGCAGTGCTCATCTTATTGGACCTGTCAGCTGCTTTTGACACGGTCGACCACGTCATCTTGGTCGACCGTGTCGCAGCCCTTGGAATTAGTCATCTGGCTAAAGACCTTATAGCCTCCTTCCTTGTTAATCGCAAACAGGCAGTCAATCTGGGCAACTACTACTCGCCCACTTCTGAACTGCCCTGTGGAGTCCCTCAAGGATCCTCGCTAAGTCCCACGCTTTTTAATATCTATGTTGCGGACTTGGCGAGGGTTATTAAATCACATGGGATGCGATTAACTACCTACGCGGATGACACCCAGCTTGTGCTGGCGGTGCATAAGAACGGTCCAGTGGTAGCAGCTAAGTTTCAGGAGGGGTTACTGGATGTACAATCATGGATGCACAGTAACTGCCTGAAACTTAATGCAGAGAAAACCGAAGTTATGACTTTCGGTAAGATCTCCCCCGAATGGTCTCCAACTTGGTGGCCCAGTCAGATGGGCTCCCCCCCGATTCCAGCTGTCAAGGTTAGGAATTTGGGAGTGATCTTTGATAACAGGCTATCTTTTGGTTATCATGTCAACAAGGTGGTCTCTGCTGCATTCTTCGTGCTGAAGAAAATAAAAAAACTCATGCCATACCTACCCGCTTCGGCAGGGAAAACACTGATTACCACCTTAGTGTTTTCGAAGCTGGACTATGGAAACGCCCTCTTCCTTAGCACTCACAAATACATCCTGAACAAATTGCAGTCCGTGCAAAATGTGGCAGCACGAATTCTGCTTAATATTCCTTGGCGACACTCTACTTCAGCAGCCATACGCCATCTACATTGGCTAAGAGTGGAGAGCAGAATTAAATTCAAGGCTCTCTGCATCGCCTACAAGGCCATTCATCACACTGGACCAAAGTTCTTAAAGGAAGCTTTTCAGGTGTACATACCTGGAAAGAATCTAAGATCAGCAGCAAGCCACCTATTGCATGTTCCCCGAACAAGAACGGCCACATGGGGAGATAGACGCTTCCTGGTAGCGACCCCCATACTGTGGAACACACTCCCCTTGTATATTAAAACAGCACCAACACTCATTGCCTTCCGTAAGGCTCTGAAAACTTGGCTATTTAATCAATAAGTTCCTGTCCTCAATTTTGTGTATCCTAGAGCATCTCATTGCGCCTAGACACCCTAGGGTATTAGTTGCGCATTAAAAATCCCATAAATAAAATAAAATAATAAATAAATACCCTTTCGAACATCAACCGTAGGCCACGAAGGCAAGGGGGCCCTGTTAGGGGCCCCCAGAGCCGCTTTCTGACATCCTTTCCATGTCAGAAAGGCCGGCACGGAAAGGCTTTCGAAAACCAACATCATATTCCCGATGGCGGTAACACCATCCATAGGGGATTGCGGTGCAGTTCCGACCAACAGAAATGGTTTACGTTCTGACCGCAGACATCGCAATCGAACGGTCGGAATGCAAACCGACACTGCGGTCGGAAAGCTTCCGACTAGCGGTCGGAGGCATTACTACCGACATTGTAATCGGCCCCTTTGTTTTTGATATTTAATTGATAATTGTTAATTGTGTTATTAAATTATTTGTTTTAGATTTTGGGGTCGATTCCGATCCAGTACTTTTTTTCCCGTACGACTCGTATCCGTAATTTTTTCCGTACGAATCGTACAAGTCCCATCCGACCCGTGAAGTACGATTCGTACGGGAAAAATACATACGGATCGGCCCGATCCGTACGAATTGGATCGGGAAAGTTGTTCGAGATGGACCCGGACACTTTTCCGTACAAATCGTAAAAATACAGTCCGACCATACAAGTACGATCCGGACCGGCTTTCCAATTTACGAATCATACGGAAAACGTCCCATACACGGGGAATGTCTTTACCCGCTACAAAGCGAACTTTGTATGACTGTATCCCGGGAAAAGTTGTTCCCGGGGTGTGAGTCGTACAGGGGTACAAGTCGTACAGGCACCCCCCATGCATATGTACGCACCTTACAACAACATCGCGTATGTACACACCATACATACGCAATGTTGGTGTACGCACCGTACATACGCAATGTTGGTGTACGCACCGTACATACGCAATGTTGGTGTACGCACCGTACATACGCAATGTTGGTTACGCACGTACATACGCAATGTTGGTGTACGCACCGTACATACGCAATGTTGGTTACGCAGCGTACATACGCAATGTTGGTGTATGCACCGTACATACACAATATTGGTGTACGCACCGTACATACGCAATGTTGGGGTACCATCGTACATACGCAATGTTGGGGTACGCACCGTACATACACAACGCATGGGGGTGTATGCCTGTACGACTCGTACCCCTGTACGAGTCGCACCCCTGGGAACGTGTCGGAGTACGACTCGTACCGCGGAGAACGTTGCATATGACCGAGTCGGACACACAAAAAAACAGAAGCAAATACAACGAAACGAATCGTACTGAACCACGGACACTGTAAAACAGCACAAGGAGGGCCAAACGACTCGCACAACACCACAAAACACATCTACAGTGCACAAAACATGGAAATGACTGACCTGGCCACATCCAAACAGGCAAACAGAGGGGCAAACTCACAACCACCCCTTATAACACACCCACCAAAAATTCTAACTGTGGCCCACCCACAAATGGACCAATAAAAAGGGCCCACACACACAAACCATGAGCCTTTGCAACAGACGCACTGCAGATACAGAGCACACACCAACAACTGCACCCATCCACCTTAACATATACACCTTTACACAACCTCCTTCACACATACCCCCTCTTCACATTCTGACCCACACCTTCACATTCAGACACACACACCCACAACCATCCAGACCCTCACCCCACACCATGCCCACAGACAAGAATCCCAAGTTCACAAGGGAGGAGCTGGAGATCCTTGTCAATTAAGTCATCAGAGTCGAGCAACAGCTGTTTGGAACATTGGTCAGACAGACCAGCATAGGCGAAAAATCATGCCTGTGGCAGAGGATCGTCGATAGGGTGAATGCTGTTGCACCCATCAGAAGGATCAGGACTGAATGCCAAGCCAGGTGGTACGATCTGCGGAGGCCAGTCAAGCGAAAAATGAATGACGACTACGCCCAGAGCAACATCACTGGAGGTGCTGGGCCCCGCAGACCAGTACATTTCCATCCCTGGGAGGAGAAGGTGATGGCCCTGCTTCCGACGGTGGGAGTACATGGACTTCAAGGAGTTCCAGAGCCTGGTGAGTACACAAACAACTTATGTAACATGGGGGTAATGCCATCCACACCCCAACTACACAAAATGCAATCAACTACCCCCAAGCCCTCACCGGCCAGAATCACAGTCAAAAACAACGCTAATGCCATTAACATGTGTATACCCCATTGAGAAAGCAAGGCCATGCTATGTACCATGCTACACGAAGCACTAACCCAAGAAGGGATGTCTGCTATGCTGGGAGGGTGGGTGTCACAAAACGCATTGTTGAACTCCAAATCAGACACAATTGTCCTCATCCCATATGGCCCAGGTACATACCCATGCACCATGCGCAATGCACAGGGACTGGGGAAGTACTGACAAGATAGCTGACACTTGGCCCTGGTGTAGGCAGCACAAGGCCCTCCTGTGACCAGTGCAAACACAAACACCAAGACAACAAGGTCAGATATCTAGGACAGGAACTCACACTCACTGTCATGGCAGCATGCTCCATGGGGGGACAGCTACATCACCTGGGAGCCCCAGTGCCAAATCACACTACACCCACCAGCAGGCCCTGTCAAACACACCCCTTAAACAAGCAGACACCACCGGGACAGGCAATGGATTTACCCACTGTCACAATGGACATGTAACACAACAAGACCAATGCATAGCCGAAGAAGCATCCACGACAAAAATCTACATGTCAAAGACTCAGGAGAACATATCAATCTGTCCCCCGCAACATACCCATCCACAAGTGAACATTGAGGAGAATGCTAGGCACATACAACTACCTGGAGGAACAGTGCCAACTTGAATGTGTATGAAGCATGAAACAGCATTAACATTGTCTGTCTCTCACACACAGGGCAACGTGATGAATCTCCCCCCAACAATGGGGGTGAAGAATCACAGTCCCAGGATCGGGAAGAACCTGATCCCACTGGCAGTGACCCCTCTCAACACTCCGCAGATGACCCCGATCGACCTGGACCCTCTGCTGTCCAAGCCCCTGCAGCACCTGGTTCAGGAACATCTGTGCAAACCACCACCCCCATTCCTGCCACATCCCAGGAGACACCGAGGAGCCGTGCCCGCAGTAAACAACTGAGCCAGTCTGACCAGGAGGGACAAGGAGCGCCGGGCACCCAGGAGGAGGCAGACAACACCGCCACTGCCATCCCTCAGGGGTCCCGTAGACCCGATGTGCCCACAACGGCAGCCCAGGCACGTGTGGGTAGGGGTGGTGGGAGTGTAGGCAGGCAGAGGCGAGAACCTGTCCAGCCAGCTGAAGGGACTGGTATGTCACACATACACAACATCATGGACGCCTACCGGCGTGACACCAGGGAGTTCAGCCAGGTAGTGGGGACCCTCACAGAGATAAAGGGGACCATCACAGAGATGAAGAACCAGCAGGCCGAGCAACACGCCAGTCAACAAGAACACCAAGGACGGATGGAGGCAAGACTGGTTGAGCTCCTGGCGGTGCAAAGAGACATAATCCATTCACTCCGTCGGATCGCCGACAACATGGGCAACCCTCCCTGTGCCACCAGGCGAAGACCACCACCAGCCACAGGGAGGGAGGAGGAGGAGGATTCGTACGACGGAGCGTCCCAAACATCGTCAAGGCCTGCATCTGAGGGTCCCCCGAGGAAGGTGGGTCGTCCACGGAAAAGACCGTGAAAGGCAGCGGCCCATCCACATCTCCCAGGTCGCATGGCCGGGAACCTGGTCTTCATGTGCGACAGCATCACCTCATTGACTGACATTATCTGCCACATGGACTTGCTGGTCACAGTCTGACCAATGATGCCAAACACTGTGGTCTGGACTCTGCTGACTTCAAATGCCAAGGATCCCATCTCCCCCTGTGAACTTTGGATTCTATGGTCCTTGTATTGCACCTTTTCCTTTGCGCAAATCATGCACCAGACCTATAATACAAAAAAGAATAATTGAAATTTTATGTTGCAGTCATTTAGCATGAGTCCACAACATACGTGTGGGGATATGTCAAAGTATGCCTGAGTGTGGAACTAACTCCAGCCATCCATACACTGGGATCTGAGTCCGGTCGAGGACACACATGGGTCACAATGTATCATCAAATACAGACATGGAGCCCAATACTCACCCGTGATGGCCTCAAGCTGCTGAGGGGGGGCTGGCAATACTGCTCGGACAGACCAATTTGGAAGAGTATCATGAAGGCGTAGAGGTCATGGGTCATGTGGAGGTGCCCGGGGAGGGAGTCCCAGGTCTGTTTGGCGAGGTGGGAGAACTATCTCCTGCATGCAGTTGTTCTGTGGATGTGATGAATGGTGGCCAGGGCAAGGTTGGCTGCACGGAGTTGGGCCAACGGGTGTTGGATGACAGACGTCCAAGGTCGGTTTTGGGTCTGGGGTTGTGGACTGCCTCCTGAGTGTGGTTGAGGAGTCTGAAGGTGATCCTGCAGCAGACAGTGAGCCATTGTAGCTATCTCAGGTGGACGGTGATGTGGCTGGGGCGGGGCATGTTGAAGGTGAGGTGTGTGGATGCACCCTGGATATGGACAACTTCTCCTGCAGTTTTGCTGTTGTTCCTGCGAAGAGGGCGGTACTGTAGTTGACCCAGCTGGTGTCGTGGACCTGGGGGACGGTCTGTCTTGCCTTGGAGTGAATCTATCTGTGGATCATTTGCAGCATGCGGAGGGTGTTGCAGCATGAGGTACAGATGGTGTTGAGTTGCATGGTAATTGTGAGCGATGAGTCCATGATGAACACCAGCTTGCGTGCGTGGCCACTGGGTGCTGGTGCGATGCCCAGGCCGGTAGGACACAAGGAGTTGACCCAGCCGTAAGGGGACAATCCTCAGATGATGACCTCAGTCCTGTCCAAGTCCAGCCTCAGGTGGCTGATGTTCAGCCATTCGTCAACGGATCTCATGCCTTCTTTAAGGTTGGATCTGGAAATGGCTGGGTCTTTGGTGAGGGTGAGGAGCAGCTGGGTGTCAATGGCATACGAGATGATGATGAGGTTGTGTGCGCATTTGATGGTGGAGAGGGGTTTCATGGAGACATTGAAGATCGTCACGCTGAGAGATGATCCCTGGGGCATGGGCCAGATGACCCGAGTGTACTTCATGCTGAAGGGTGGAGGTCGACTCCCTGGGTCTTGTTGGTGAGCTACTTGTTGATTTAATCCTGGGCCCTCCTCTGGATACCAGTGTTGGAGATGTGTGAGCTGACAGTGTGGTAGCACATGGTGTAGAATGCCGTTGAGAGGTCAAGGGTGGTGGTCTCATCATTGTTGAGCAGGGCAAAGTTGTCGTTGGTGATGGCAATGATGACGGTTGCAGTGGTGTGATTACTGTGGAAGATGGTCTGGTGCCAGTAGCCTGGAATTGTTTGCGTGGAGGAAGTTTGTCAGTTGCTCATTGAGTGTCTTCCTGATGACATTTGCTGGGTAGGGAAGCAGGGTGATGTTCCAGGAGATCCTGCGGTATTGCCCTCCGTTGTTTAAGAAGGACCTGGGTCTCTGCATGCCTCCAGCTCCCATGGAATGTGGCAAACTCAAAGGAGACATTCATGACGTGCTGGACGTGGGCTTCAAGGATGGGGAATGATGTGGTTGAGATGTTGTGTGGGAACGGGCCAGATGGAGAGCCAGAGTGGATGGTGCACATGAGCCAGGTGGTGTATTTGCTGCTGACAGGAGTCCAGAACCTTAGGGGGGTTTGTCCCGCGGATAATAGTGCTGTCTGCCTCTGTGTGCCAAGGCTGTCGTGTATGTCCATGAGCTTGCAGTGGTAGAAAGTTGCAAGGGATTTGATCTGCCTTGCAAGGGTGGGGTGTCTTTTGGATGGAGAGCTGCTGTCAGTTCACTCACAATGCTGATGAGCTCCTTGATGTCATGTGTTTTGGTGCCTCGGCCCTATCTGAAGGATCTCCACTTGTCCTTGCTGATGATATGGTGATTGCGGTGTGTGGCGTTTTCCAGGGCTGTAAGGTAACTGATGGTTCTTTGTGTTGCAAGGTTTGCACAAGAGTCCGGCTAGATCTGTATGAGTCCAGTAGGTCTGCCTTGTCCCAGGTGGCTTAACTGTTGTTGTGCTTCACAGGAAAGTCCGTTAATGTGGCAAAATTGTTGGATCAGTTGCTGATCCAGTGTGTGAGGTTGCAGGGTGTGGCGGTGGTGTTGGTTCGAGTGTCCCACACAGCTTGTATGTGGTGACTTACATCAAGCATCTTTGGGGGATAGGTAGTGGGGTGTGGGGCAGTGTGTTGCTTGTCGGAGATGTGGATGCAAATATTGATGGCCCAATGATGGATGGTGGTGTGGTTCTCCTCCAGCAAGAAGTTACTGGCCCCCAGCCACATGTAGCCTGTGGAGGTGAGGGCGTGCGTGCAGATGTACGTGTTGATGGCTTTGCGGAATTGTGGATGTAGGCCTGGAGATCTGTAGATGAGTGTTGCCAGGGGGTTGTTGCGAAACCGGATTTGTGGCTCTGAGGGTGTACTTGTGAATAAATTGCAATTCATCCTCCGGGATTGTTGGTGCCGTCCCTGCAGGTGATCTTGTATCCGTCAGAGATGGCAATGAAGAAGTTGTGTGCTGAGGATGCTTTTATCCAGGTTACTGTCATGAAGGTGATGTGTGGGGCTGTTGTGTTGAGGAGGCAACAGAGTCCAATGGCGTGCTGGTGGACGGAGTGGGTGTGGAGTAGGAGGCACATGACCAGGTTGTTCTGACAGGGTCTGGTAGGCGGGGCAGCGCTGTGTAGGCAGTTGGAGTTGCACACTCAGCATGCGAAGGTGTCGTGTGTGCGCTTAGGGGTTGCCTGTTAGCATGCGGGTGATTGTCTGGTGGACATTGCTTGGAGGATGGCTGCAGCATGAGCCTGTTGTGTGACGTGGGTCATGTAAGGACCAGAGGGTCGTGTGGGTTGCAGAATCAGGGAACTCGGTGGGGCGGTGCCGCAGGTGAGGCAGCAGCAGGCAGAAGGGGTGAGAAACTAGGCAAAAAGTAGCACACAAAGACAAGGAGGTCAGAAAGGCACAGTGCAACAGGTGTATGTAAAGGAAGGAGTGTCAGGTTACTCATGGGTCACTCCGAGAAAATGTATGAACAATCACCAAAAATGACAGCCACAGGATCAGGCAACAAAATGCGGAGCTGCGCACAGGAGACACACCATCAGCAGGCGTTGACGTCCCGTTGTGGGGGGCAACCTGCACAAAGACATACACTACCAGGTACTTCACGCACAATAGAGATTATTAGCCATGAAGAACTGCATGCATGTTGCCGAAGTACACATACACTCATATGCTCAATCTTTGACAATTATGCCATAGATGACGCATGCAAACTGGCAAGAGATCTGCAGTGACAGAGATGAGGCACTTTGGATTGTGCTGAACACCTTTATTACACAAACTCACACAAAGGGAAATGCATCCATATGAACAGACTCACAGGTCAGTTGACAGAACATGTGGGACATACGCTGGACCCCCCCCTTCACAACACAGATGTTTTAAATCCCAATGAACTGGCACACAAGTTAAGGGGATGAGCCAAACACATCCTGCTGCACACGGAGAGGCTGCAATTCACCATAGAGCCTGTTGTTGTGATGTCCCACACTATGTCCACCCGTAGCATCCGCAATGTTTCAGAGGCAAGGTTTTCGCACATTGATGCCTTCATCAGACTCCACACCCCACTACAGATGACTGTCAAGAAGGGTGCCTATCATGTCATGGGAGTGATGCTACATGTTATATGCTCCATGGTGAGAAGACATGTATGCATGGTACCACAAAATGCACACAAGCAGTCCCCACATATTCCCAACCAGTACCACCACCAAAAAGCCTTGCTGCAATCTTTACCCAAACTGACATTTCCACATGTGCATGGAACGCTGATGAGCACACATTGCAATCCTCATGAGGAATAGCAGGAGGACAAAGATGACACGAGCAGACAACAGGCGCAAAAACCTGGGAATGACAGACACACAAGAAGTCACCTAAAACAATTCTCGCCGCACACATGGTCAGTTACGAAACATGAACAATGTTGGACACATGCAAATTTCAAAGAAAGTCACTTTGCTTTCAGCCAGCTGGACACACACATTGCAACACATGCCACTCAATGCTACAAGCTTGCACACTCATACCCAGTGACTCACCATTATGAGAAGAAGTTGCGTATGAGCTGACTCGGGATATCATCCTCCTCCTCCTCATCGCTTGCCTCGTGACCAAGCCCTGGATCCTCCTCTTGTGGATTTTCCTGCTCATCCGGATCCAGGATGAGTGGCACTGACTTCTCAACTGCCATGTTGTGCAGCATGCAGCACACGATGAAGATTTTGCAGACCTTCTCCGGTGCATATGGGAGGGACCCGCCTGTCTTGTCAAGGCACTGGAATCGGCTCTTCAGGAGGCCAAACATCCTCTCAATCACTCGCCTGGTCTGCCCGTGTGCATTGTTGTACCAGTGATCTGCAGCTGTTCTTGGGTTGTGGAGAGGTGTCAGTAGCCATGGCATGTTGGGATATCCAGAGTCCCTTACATGGAAACATCATGTAAATAAATAGGTCAGGAGATGCCGTAAGAGCCAAAGATACCGCAACACACAGGACAAACAGAGTATACCCACCAACAAGACATGCTCGTTCGTTGTGCATCCGCAGCATCATTTGTGGCACCCTGCCACGCCTCATGATGTAGTCATCGTGTGCTGATCCTGGAAAACGTGCACAGACATGGGAAATCAGCATGTTAGCAAGACACACCACGAGGGCATTTATTGAGTGGTAATGTTTTCGGTTGCGATAAGCTTGCTCCTGTGCCTGTGTTGGTACCAAAGCCACATGTGTCCCATCAATGGACCCAATGACATGGGGCATCCCTCCCAGGGCATAAAAATCACCCTTGACATTTGTCAACTCCTCAGGAGTAGGACATTTGATGAATTCATCAAGGTGCTCCAACATGGCTGCCAAAACATCACGCAGGACACGGCTGAACATTGTCTGTGACATCCCACCAATATCAGCTATGGTCAATTGAAACGTACCTGTGGCAAAAAAATGTAGGGCTGCCATCACCTTCATCTTGGGGGTCAGCGCAGTAGGATACCTGTGTCGCGGTTGGAGGTGTGGTGTCAGCTTGTTAGTCAAGTCCTCAATCAACTGTCGAGTGAATCTGTAACGTTGGATGCAGGCACGTTCCCTCATGGCAGCCAAGTCTGGCATTGGTCTTGGGACAGGCGGTGCCCTGCAGGACATTGTTAGGAATAATGAAGATTGAGAGTCTGCCAACATCAGTGTCCATGAACATAGCACATGCTAAACTGCTACTAAACATGAGGTAACTATGGAGTCTGGTGTGTGCAATACATCCAGGACACATATGCCAGCTTGCTGGCACTCCTACGAAAAGCCAGATATACCTGTTGATTGTCAAGTCTACATGACATGCCCTGAAATGAGCTGGGGGCAAGTCTGAGTGAACAGCCAGAGATATCACCGGAGTGACACACATCCACATAGCTGCATTGGAAGGATGTCATCTCATCCAGTCAGCTGACTGCAAGGCACACGCACAGGTTACATGGAATGTCAAATGTACATATCAAACACATTGCAATGAAGGGGTACACGTGACAACAAAAAAACACAGCCATTGAAACGACGCAGACATGTATGCCTGGGAAAATATGATGTCCGATGCACACAGACCCTACAGCCGTGGGAATCCACATGTGGCATGGTGTGCGTAGATGTGTGCCATGCCCATCTTCACACAGACCCATGTTGGATGCACCAACAGCAGATGCAGTTGATGGAACACTAACAGAAAGCTCATGGGAACACATGACACACACCTGACATAGTCACATAGGGGCACAATGATCGTGACATGTCAGTTGATAGAGTGTCCCTGTCCCTGGCATCAGGAGACAGGTGCGGGTGGTGATGATTGTGCCATCCCACTGCTGCTGTGCATGACACAGTTGCACTACAGACACACATGTGGCAAGTGTCAAGGTGATGTGTGCCACATAGTGCCCCATCACACATGACATGTGTACACAGGTCATTACACATCAATTGTGCAACTAGATGAGATGACCTGTGCAATATCACTGGCTGACACACCTTGGGCCTGCACATGAAAGTATGCAATGACAAGTACTTGATGGACATCCTTGTGCGACTCGTAGCCCTCCATTCCTGGCGTGTGTATACCTCGTATCACCATTGTAAGCATGTGAAACGCACCGTACCCCCGCATTCATTGCGTGTGTATGCCCTGTATCACTATTGTAGTGGTGCCGTAGGAGTACGTGTGAAACGCACCGTACCCACGCATTCATTGCGTGTGTATGCCCCGTATCACTATTGTAGTGGTGCCGTAGGGGTACGTGTGAAACGCACCGTACCCACGCATTCATTGCGTGTGTACACCCGTATCACTATTGTAGTGGTGCCGTAGGGGTACGTGTGAAACGCACCGTACCCACGCATTCATTGCGTGTGTATGCCCCGTATCACTATTGTAGTGGTGCCGTAGGGGTACGTGTGAAACGCACCGTACCCACGCATTCATTGCGTATGTACACCCCGTATCACTATTGTAGTGGTGCCATAGGGGTACGTGTGAAACGCACCGTACCCATGCATTCATTGCGTGTGTACGCCCCGTATCACTATTGTAGTGGTGCCGTAGGGGTACGTGTGAAACGCACCGTACCCACGCATTCATTGCGTGTGTACGCCCCATATTACTATTGTACTGGTGCCGTACGCGTACGTGTGAAACGCACCGTACCCCCGCATTCATTGCGTGTGTACGCCCCGTATCACATTTGTACTGGTGCCGTACCTGTACGTGTGAAACGCACCGTACCCCCGCATTCATTGCGTGTGTATGCCTCGTATCACTATTGTACTGGTGCCATACGGGTACGTGTGCAAAGCAACGTACACGTCCACTCCCGTTGTTGCTGTACGCAGGGGTTGCTGGACACGCCCCCCCAAGTGACCAGGCCCTGGTGGTAATGTACGGGTTCCATATTATAGGTTTGGCTTTGGGTATGGGGTATGTTTCCTGCCCCTCACCCCCACCCTGGCCCCTGGATGTTGTTCTCACCTTCTGCGGCGTGTGCGTCGGTTTCGGTGCACCAGGTCATAGGCTAAGAGGACCGGGATGACACATACGGTGGGGTTCATGGCGTGTACGTCGCGTACCGGGGCTCCGTTTGAAGGACTCTGCTTTTATGGCTGTTTTTGGCTCCCGTAAGAAAAGAGCCGTACGGAGTGCCATAGGGACGAATTGTACTTGCTGGGCCGGAAACCGCTGCTTAAATACGTCTGGATGTCGCGTACAGGCTGTTCCGGATCCTACTCGTTGTTTTTTTTTACCCATACGGTCTTTTGTACGATTCAGACGGAAATAGGCTTTCTGTACGAATTGTACTTCCTAGGTTGTACGGAAAGTTTACCGGGTACGAGTCGTATGGAGAAATGGCTCCGTACAACGATTCGTACAGCCTTTTTCCAGGATTGGAATCGGCCCCTTTGTGTTTGTTTTTTGAGGGTATAGGGTAGGAAGTAAATTATTTAAAGGAAATAATTTTAAACTTATTAATCAATAATTTGATAATCATGTTTAGCGTGTAAATCATTTTTGTTAAATTTTATGAGTAATGTGTGTGTTTTTGGGGGTATATTGTGCCAAGTAAAGTACATATAATTAATATTTTATTAATGATATTTGGATTGTTCCACTTTATATTAATAGAATAAATATTCATTTTTAAATTACATTTTATGGTGTAGGTTGAGTTTTGTGGGGTTGTATGGTGTGAAGTTAAAAAAAATATATATATTTTAAAAAAGTATTTCTATAAAAATGATTTTTTAATTTTATTTCTAATGATATTTGTAGATATTTGTGATCTGATTGTAACATTATAACATGGGTTTGTTTTGGATATATATTTGTATATTTTTTTCAACATATTTATATTTTTTAACATTTGTTTTTGAAGTAAATTAATTTTGTTGAAGATATTTGGTTTCTTTTTATTGTTGTGCTAATTGAAGTGGGAATAGTAAATTTTACTCCTCCGCAATCCAACACTTTCCCTACTGTTGCACTTATTGGAGTGGAAATAGTAAATGTTACCCCTTTAGAGCTTGCCTACTGTTGTACTTTTGTTTCTTTTTATTGTTACACCAATTGAAGTGGGCATAGTAAATTTTACTATTCCGCAATCCAACACTTTCCCTACTGGTGTTTTTATTGGAATATTACATTTTACCATTCTGCACTGCAACATTTTCCCTACTGTTGTAGTGTGTCAAATGGTAATATCAAATAAAACCTATCTGCAATTAAACATTACCGCTAGGTCCCTTTAGCTTATCTCCATTACGCAATGAGGTCCCTGTGCCTCGTAGACACACAGCCCTACCAAAATAAAGGCACCGCCCACTCCACAAAACCTGTTCTTTTGGTTCTAGACACAGTAGGATGTGTGCGGAGCACTCACTCCAGAGTGAGTTTGTTTGGCGGTGTCAGTTGCTAAATTTTTACCGCACTGGGTGGGGTATGGCTCCTGCTCCAAGGAGTTTATTCTGGGTTGGGCACGCATGATGTTCCTTGTGGCTTGGTTTCCTGCCACTCTGTGCCGGCGGTTGTGTGGACCGGCTTCTGCGTTCTTCTCTCCTGGTTGTCATGTCTTGAGGCGTGCTGGGTGGAGGGGGAAGGAAGATGTCGTTCAGGTGAGGTGGGGGAGTGGGTCTGCTTGCCGGCGTGGGGCTCCTCTCTCATTCCCGTTTTTTGCTGGGATGGAGGTCTGCGATGCTTACCTCCGTCTGGCTTGCGGAGGTGTGCAGGGACTCTGTTGTCTCGCTGTGTCGTCCTCACTTCCACATTTAAAAAAACCACAAAGGCCTGTTTTAGTTTCTTACATGGAGGTAGACTGTGCTTTCCTCCGGTCGGGGTGGCCTGTTGCCAGGGCTGGCAGCGGCCCTGTGTTGCTCAGCGGGGGGCATTTGTTGGCCCTGATGCAGCACATGGCTCTGCCTCTGCATTGCTATGCATCTGGTCCTAGTGCGAGTTTGTCGTGTGTGGAGTGTGCCCTTCTTGCCCTGAATTGCGCCTCTTTGTTCCTGCTGGTGATGCGATGGGGGGTAGATGCTAGCTTTTAGCATCTCCTGGGCTGTTGGGTTCTGGTCGCGACGCATGGGGTGGTTTCCTCTCCTTTCGTTGTGTGGCCAGGGGTGCTGTTGTGTGTCTCCTGTGTCCCACGTGGGAGACTGTGCCTGTTCATGGTGCTGCAGGATTTTACCTCGTTTGGTTCTCCTGGCCAGAGGTCTGCTGTGCCTTTCTCCGGTGGAGCACTTTTGTCTCTCCGTGGTGTTCGGGGGAGTGTTTGTGGCTGCTGCCAGCTTGTTTCTCTTTAGGGTGGCTGGGAAGGGTGCGCTTGTTGGCTGATAGCGGTGCATTAGCATTGTGCGTTCTTTGCTCTGATCTCTTCCGTACGTTGGGTTGCGGTGCTTTCTCCGGCCTGGGTGTGCTTCTGGGGTTTTTGGTCCTCTGGATGTTGGCACTGTTTGTGTGTCTGTCATGGGTGGACCCTATTGCGGCCCTCTGCTGTGGCTCCATGGGTCTGGTGCCTGTCTATAGCTTAGGATTGGCATTCATACCGGTGTTCCTGGTCCTGCCACGTGGGTTTGTGTAGGTCTGCTCCTACACGGGTTGGTCGGCCTCTGGTCTTTAGCTGTGGCCTTTTTGGATGGGTGCCTAGTGCTCGCTACGGTGTGGATGGCTGTGCTGAATTTAGCCTTGTGTGGCCTGGCCTACTCCTCTGGTTTCAGCGCACTCCTTTCTTGTGGGTGCTTGGCTCCTGGCCTTGGCGGCAGCTTCCGTGCATCCTCGTGGTTCTCTCTGCCAGTGTTGGGCGGTGCTCTTTTCGAGTGCAGGTTCGGCTATGCAAGGGTTTCTGGGTTTTGGCGACTTCTTGGCCTATGACTGTCCCTGGGCTTGTCACGGGGCTTAGGAGCATTGTTCTGGCTGTCGCTGTGGCTGGATGGGCACCTCAGTGCTGGTGCTACTGGCTTTTTGGCTCTTCTGTTTCGCTTGTTGTGGGGTGCTTGGCCTCTCAGCGTCTGAGGTGGGGGATGCATTTCTTCTTGCCGTTTGTGACTGTGCCTCTCGTTTGGTCATCTTTTTTGTGGTGTGTATAGCTGTGCATTTTTTTTTGTTGTGTTTGGGTTGTTTCCTAACCAGTCATTTTCCCCCTTGCCTGACGGTTTTCCTGTGCCTTGCCTCTGCGCCTACGGTGCAGTGCTTGCAGGCCTGGTGCTGCTTCTTCTGGAGGCATCCCCCAGGCTGCTGGGCGCACATGCCGGTTGCAGGGCAGAGTCTTGTGCCAGCCCTTTCCCTGCACTTCCTATGTTTTCAGCTTCCTATGGGCTGTGGGTGCCTTTGGGAAGGGGTGCGCTCCTGCCAGGGTCCCTGTTTGTGGCTTTGGTGTCTGTTAGAGCTGTTGCACGTCGTTTTCGGGGCTTCTCTATTGTGCAATTTCTCCCCCCTTGGTATGGCTGTGATCATTGTCTTCGGCTTCCCCTGCGCGCTGTTTCATGGGGTGCCGTGGCTGCTTCTTTCTGCCTGGTTGTTCAGTCTTGATCCCGCCTGTTGGCTGCTTCTTGTACTGGAGCTCTTTGCCTGCTGTTCCGGTGTTTTCCGGTGGTTTGCTGGCGAGTGGTGGCTTGTGGGTCGTTTGCTGACCTCTGGTTTTGGCCTGGTCTGCCTTGTTGTGCCAGTGGGGCATGTGCTGGTCGCCCATGTGCTGTTGTCCCGTCCTGTGTTGGGGGTGTCTGTGTCCTTTGGCCATACGACCCTGCAAGCACCTGCCCTCGTATGTTCTCCGACGTTCTGCAACATCAGGTCTGGTTCGTTCCTGGTTGGGAATCTGCCTGGGATTGGCGGGGGCTGTAAGCTTCGCTGCCTCCTCTGCCCTCCTGACCTGAGGGCTGTGTATTGTGGTTTGGTTTGGGCTTTGCCCTCTTCGGTTTCATGGTGGGGCAGTGGTCTCCAGCTCCTGCTTCTCCAGTTTCTGGGTGGTTGGGGAAGGTGCTGTGGCCTTGTTCAATCAATCAGGGGTTTTAAAGCACGTGGGTAAGGGTCTCAAGGCACCAGAGGTGGGGGTGGGGGAGCAGCTCCGGTCAGTCGAAGAGCCAGGTCTTGAAGGCCTTCCTGAAGATGTGCAGGGTGGGGGTGCCTCCGATGACGTTGATCAGGATGTTGTTCCAGGCTTTGGCCGTTCTTGTTCTACGGATGCGCAGGGGTTCGGTAAGGGTGAGGTTGGCTGTTCGGAAGTTCCTCTAGGGTACGTGGAAGGAGATTCTGTTGTTGAGATTTTGGGGTTCGGTGTTCTGTAGGCATTAGTAGGCGTGGATGAGCATCTTGAAAGTTACTCTTATCTCAACGGGGAGCCAGTGGAGGTTGCACAGGTGATGGGTCATGTGTTGTTATTGTTGTAGGGATGCCAAGGAGGAGTCTGGCTGAGGTGTTCTGTATGGTTTGGAGTTTGCGGAGCAGAGACTTGTTGATCCCAGCGTAGAGGGCATTGCTGTAGTCCAGTCTGCTGGTTATGAGTGTGTGGGTGATGGTCTTCCTTGATTTGGGGGGAGATCCATTTGAAGGTCTTTTGGAGAATGCAGAGGGTGTTGAAGCAGGTGGAGGTGACATTGTTGACCTGCCGGGTCATGGAGAGAGAGGAGTCAAGTACGATGCAGAGGTTTCAATCAATCAATCAATCATGGAATTTATATTGCGCACTACTCACCCGGAAGGGTCTCAAGGTGCCTGGGGAGGGGGTCTGCTACTGCTCGTACAGCCAGGTCTTGAGCTGTTTACTGAAGGCGAGGTGGTCCTGGGTCAGCCGCAGGTGGACGGGCAGGGAGTTCCATGTCTTAGCTGCCAGGTAGGAGAAGGATCTTCCTCTGGCGGTGGCTCTCTGGATGCGAGGGACGACGGCGAGGGCGAGGTTCGCGGATCGTAGCTGGCGGGTGGGCGTGTAGAAGGTCAGGCGGTCATTGAGGTACCTTGGGCCCAGGTCGTGGAGGGATTTGTGTGCGTGGGTGAGGAGTCTGAACGTGATCCTCTTGTTGACAGAGAGCCAGTGCAGGTCTCTCAGGTGGCTCGAGATGTGGCTGCGTCGGGGGACGTCCAGGAAGAGTCGGGCGGAGGCGTTCTGGATGCGCTGAAGTCTTTTCTGAAGCTTGGCTGTTGTACCGGCGTAGAGGGTGTTTCCGTAGTCTAGTCTGCTGGTGACGAGGGCCTGGGTGACCGTCTTCCTGGTCTCGGTCGGGATCCAACGGAAGATCTTGCGGAGCATGCGGAGGTTGTGGAAGCAAGATGAGGAGACGGCGTTGACTTGTCTGGTCATCGATGGGGAGGAGTCCAGGATGACACCCAAGTTGCGTGCGTGGTCCGTTGGCTTGGGTTCGGTGCCTAGGGCCGGGGGCCACCAGGAGTCGTCCCATGCGGAGGGCGACGGTCCCAGGATGAGGACTTCTGTCTTGTCCGTGTTCAATTTCAGGTGGCTGGTGTTCATCCATTCGGCGACGTCTTTCATCCCTTCGTGTAGGCTGGCTTTGGCGGTGTCGGGGTCTCTGGTGAGGGAGAGAATCAACTGGGTGTCATCGGCGTAGGAAATGATGTTGAGGTTGTGTTGGCGTGCGATGGCAGCGAGGGGTTTCATGTAGATGTTGAAGAGAGTGGGGCTGAGCGACGATCCTTGCGGGACGCCGCAGATGACTTCGGTGGCCTCAGAGCGGAACGGAGGGAGGTGTACTCTCTGTGTTCTGCCGGAGAGGTATGAGATGATCCATTCCAGAGCCTTCCCTCGGATGCCGGTGTCGTTGAGGCGTTGGACTAGGGTGCGGTGGCCGACAGTGTCAAATGCTGCGGAGAGGTCTAGGAGGATGAGTGCCGTTGTTTCACCGTTGTCGAACAGGGCTCGGATGTCGTCGGTGGCTGCGATGAGGGCGGTCTCGGTGCTGTAGTTGGCTCTGAACCCGGATTGCGATGGGTCGAGGGATCCGTTCGTCTCGAGGAAGGCGGCCAGTTGCTTGTTGACGACCTTCTCGATGACTTTGGCAGGGAAGGGAAGGAGCGAGATGGGGCGGAAGCTCTTGAGGTCGGTCGGGTCTGCTGTTGGTTTCTTCAGCAGAGCGCTGAGCTCGGCGTGCTTCCAGCTCTCCGGGAAGGTGGCTGTGTCGAAGGAGGTGTTGATGATGTCTCGGAGGTGGGGTGCGATGGTAGCGGCGGCCTTGTTGAAGACATGGTGGGGGCACGGGTCGGTCGGAGATCCGGAGTGGATGGTGTTCATCATGCGTGTCGTGTCTTCGGGGGTCACCTCGGTCCATGTCTGGAGAATGGCGGCGGGGTGCGTAGGTTCGACCGATGGGTGCGGGGGTGGGACGCCGAAGCTGTTGTGGATGTCGGCGATCTTGCGGTGAAAGTACGAGGCGAGGGAGTCGCAGAAGTCCTGCGAGGGGGTGATGTCGTTGTTGCCGGTGCTGCGGTTGGAGAACTCCTTGATGAAGTTGAAGAGCTCCTTGCTGTCATGGGCGTTTTTGTCCAGTCATTCCTTCAGAGCTTTCTTCTTTGTGGTGCGGATGAGCTGGTGATGTCTGCGGGTGGCGAGTTTGAGGGCGGTCATGTTGTCGGCGGTCTTTTCGAGGATCCAGGCCTTCTCGAGGGTGCGGCAGGCCTTCTTGGAGTCCTTGAGTTCGTTGGTGAACCAGGGGGCCTTCTTGCTTCTGGGCCTGGTGAGAGGGTTCTTCAGTGGGGCGAGGTCGTCGGCACAGGAGGTCAGCCACTGCGTGAGGTCGAGGGCTGCTGTGTTAGGGTCCGTTGTCCTGACAGGTGGGTTCTGGCTGAGGGATGTGGCGAGCTGGTCGATGGTGATCTTGCTCCAGTTTCTGTGGGGAACCTGCTTCGGGTGGTGGTGGACCGTGTTCTTTTTGAAGCTGAAGTGGACGCAGCTGTGGTCAGTCCAGTGAAGTCCGGTGGAGTGGCTGAAGGTGACATGCTTGCTGGATGAGAAGAGGGGGTCGAGCGTGTGGCCGGCATAGTGGGTGGGTGTGTTGACCAGTTGCTTGAGTCCGAGGTTGGCGAGGTTGTCCAGCAAGGTGGTGGTGTTGCGGTCGTTGTTGTTCTCCAGGTGGAAGTTGAGGTCCCCGAGGAGGATGTAGTCGGCGGAGGGGAGGGCGTGAGGGCTGATGAAGTCCGTGATGTCTTCGCAGAACTGTGCGCGTGGTCCCGGGGGTCTGTAGATGAGGGTGCCTCTGAGGGTAGTCTTGGGGTCGGTGTGGATCTGGAAGTGCCGGTATTCGGCGGCGTTGAGTGCGTCGATGGAGTCAGTCGAGATGCGAATGGTGCTTTTGTGAACGATGGCGATGCCCCCTCCGGTCTGGTTGGCGCGATCCTTCCTGATGATCTTGTAGCCGTCCGGGATGGCTATGGCAATGTTGGGGGCTGAGGAGGCGTTCATCCAGGTTTCCGTGAGGAAGGCGACGTCTGGAGATGCGGTGTCGAGGAGGTTCCAGAGTTCCACGGCGTGTCTGTGGACGGAGCGGGTGTTGATCAGGATGCACTTGAGGTGGTTGCTGTTGTCCATCTTGGTGGGTGCGGTGCCGGTTCGGAGGCAGGAGAAGTTGCAGGATCGGCAGACGAAGGGTCCATGGGTGCGTCGCGGGGATGCTCGGTAGCACCCGGGGGCTCGGGCATGGCCTATCGGGGTGGGGGGGCTGCCGTGAGCGGTGGCCCACCAGGTCAGGTGCTGTCCCATGCAGAGGGGGAGGGTCTGAGGATGAGGACCTCGGTCTTCTCCGAGTTGAGCTTCAGGCAGCGGCTGTTTATCCAGGCTGCAACGTCCTTCATTCCTTCCTGGAAGTTGAGTCTGATGGTGATGGGGTCTTTGGCGAGGGAGGGATGAGCTGAGTGTCGTCGCCATAGGATACTATGCTGAGTCTGTGCTGTTTGACAGTGGCGGCGAGGGGGGCCATGTATATGTTGATGTGTGGGGCTGCGTGACGATCCCTGGGGTACAGTTGATTTCCGTGGGTTCTGAGAGGAAGGGTGGTAGTCGGACTCTTTGGGTTCTGCCAGTGAGGAAGGAGCGGAGCCAGTTGAGGGCGGTTCCCTGTATGCCGGCGTCGTGGAGTCTTGTTGTGAGAGTGCGGTGGGAGACGGTGTCGAATGCTGCAGAGAAGTCGAGGAGGATTAGGGCTGCGGTGTATCCCTGGTTGAGGAGGGTGCGGATGTAGTCTGTGGCGGCGAGTAGAGCGGTCTCCGTGCTTTGGTTGCTGCAGAATCAGAATTTGGAGGGGTCGAGGATGGAGTTTTCTTTGATGAATTTTGTGAGTTGGATGTTGACGGTCTTCTCGGTGACCTTTGCTGTGAATGGGAGGAGTGAGATGGGTCAGTAGATTTGAGGTCCGTGGGGTCTGCCGAGGGCTTCTTTAGTAGGGGTCTGACTTCTGTGCATTTCCAGTTGTCGGTGAAGTTGTCGGTTTCGAAGGTGGCGTTGATGCGTTGGATTTACGGGGCAATGTGCAGGGGCAGGGGTCCGTGGGGGCTCCTGAGTGGATACTTTTCATGGTCGACACGGTGTCTTAGGTGGTAATTGGGGTCCAGGAGAAGATGGTGGGCTGTCTGGCGTTGCTGGAGGGGATATCGGGGGGCGTGGAGTGGTTATGGAGTCAGGTGTCTGGTCGTTGAAGTGGTCGTAGAGGCACTTGATTTTCAGATGGAAGTAGGAGCCGAGCTAGTTACCGAGGTCCTGGGAGGGGGTGATGTCTGGTTTTGCTGGGAGTTTTTGTGAATTCATGGATGACGCTGAAGAGTTCCTTGGAGTTGGCGATGATCCTGTTTTAGATTAAGGTCCTTTTGGTGTATTTAATGTGTTGGCGGTATTCAGTCATGGCGTTCTTGTATAGTGAGAGCGACATTCTGAGGATTTACTATTTCTCCAGTTTTTCCTCGAGACTTCTGCAGGTGCGTCTGGCTTCTTGTAGGTCAGCGGTGAACAAGGTGGCCTTTCTGGGGCGCTGTCAGTCGGGGTTGCGAGCTCGTCTGTGCAGTTGGTGATCCATCTGTAGAGCTCTTTGGTTGCAAGGTTGGCGTCAGTTAGGGTGATGGGGGCATCGCAGTTGAGGGTGGAGTTGAGCTGCTCCTCAGTGACCTTGCTCTAGTTTCTACGTGGAGAGCGGGGTGCAGTTTTGGGTGGCGTGGGTTTGTTGGCGAAGAAGTGTATGCAGTGGTGGTCCATCCATGGGGGTTGCGTGGTGTTGTTCCCACTTGTGAAGATGAGGTCGAAGGTGTGTCCTGCCATGTTGGTGGGGGTGGTGATGACCTGTCTCAGTCAGATATAGGCTTGGTTGTCCAGGAGGGTGACGGAGTTGGGGTCGCTGGGGCTGTTGAGGTAGAAGTTCAGGTCTCCGATGAGTATGCAGTCCATGGAGGCGATGGCGTGGGGTGCAATGAGGTTGGTGATGGTGGTGAATGAAGCTTGAGGTCCGGGGGTCTGTAGACTAGGGTGCAGTGGAGTGTGGATTTGGGGCCAGTCTGAATCTCTAAGTGGAGGTGTTCAGTGGAGGTGGAGAGTCGGTGAGAACTCTTGTGTGCGATGGAGAGTCCTCCTCCTGGGCGGTTGGGGCGGTCCTTCCTCTGGATCTTGTATTTGTCAGGGTTGGCGGTTGCGATTTTGGGGGCGGAGGCGGTGTTGGTACAAGTTTCTGTTAAGAAGGCGACGCCTGGCGAAAGGGTGTCGAGAAGGTCCCAGATCTGTACGGTGTGACTGCAGGGAGCGCACGTTGAGGATGCACTTCAGGGCTTCGGCGGTGTTGGGGTCTGACGTGGGGGAGGAGACTGTGGGGTTGCAGAGGGTGGTGAAGGTCTGTCGGGAGTGGCAGCAGGACTGGGTGTGTGTGATGTTCGGCGTAGGCAGCTGGAAGTTGTTGTTTCTCCCAGGGTTGAGTGCAAGGAGTGGCTCATGTTCAGAGAAGCAGGGTTCCTGCCGCTGGTCGCAGACGGGCTTGCCTTTGGCACACTTTTGGCACACCAGCAGCGGGCAGCAATCATTAAATAGGGAAGGGGGAAGGGAAGCGCAGCTGGAAGGTGGGAGTCGGCAGGGAGGAGGGGCTGCGGGGGCAGTTGCGGCGGGAAAGGGCGACAAACTGGCACAGGGCACATGGGCAAAAGCAGCATCGCAACAGAAAGATAACAAAATCACTCCTACAATTACAATACAGGAACAATTACGAATTCAGGCAGAACAATGCTCACCAGGCACAACACGGGAGGCAGGACTCGAACACCAACACACTAGGAGAGGCGGGGGCAGCGGCAGACGAGCAGAGCTGCTGGGGCAGGGGACAGAGTCCCTGAACAGGAGGTCAGAGATCTTGCTTGCGCGCCCTAGCAGCGGCTGACATTAAATAGGAAAGGGGGGAAGCGCAGCTGGGAGGCGGGAGTCTGCAGGGAGGAGGGGCTGCAGGGGCAGCTGTGGCAGGAAAGGGCAACAACAATCGCAAAAGCAGCAAGGCAACAGAAAGATAACAACAAAATCACTATTACAATTACAATACAGGGACAATTACAAATCCAGGTGGATCAACACTCACCAGGCACTACACCTACTCACTAGGCGAGGTGAGGGGGCAGCAACGGTGACACACTAGCGGAGCTGCTGGGGCAGAGGGCAGAGTCCCTGAACAGGAGTTCAGAGGTTTTGCCCTTGTTCTGCCTGGTTCCTTCATGGCCCCTCTTGTTGCCACTGCTTCTTTCGGGTTCATGGGGCATCGGTGACAGCCTCCTCTGCTGTCCTGGCCTGCTGGTTCCATGTTTGGTGTCCGGTTGTTTGGTTTACCAGGTTGCCAGGCTTGGTTGCCCTCCTGGTCCTGTTGGTCTTCTCTCTACTCTTTTTCTAGCTTGGCTGCCTGCATCCCCTGGGTTTTTCCTGCATACAGTACCCCATTTCTTTTCCTTCTGTGGGGCGGTTTCTGCCCGGATGAGATTGGAGTCTGTTTTTCCGCTGTGCTGCAAGGTCCCTCTGGCTGTGTGCCTAGTCTGGGGTGACCAGTGTGCACCTGTCCTGTGGCTGGTTGGTTGCTGTGGGTAATCCTGCTGGGGGCTTGCCTTTCTTTCTAGTGGGTGTGTTGGATTGTTCGGGTCTCCCTGCTTTTCCTCCAAACTAGTTTGTTGTGCCTCCCTGCTCTCGTACCCTGGCAGGCCGCCTTGGTTCCGCCGGCTTTGGGTCAGAAGAGGGGCATTTGCCGTTGGCACTTGGGTCTTCGTTCCTCCTTCTTTTTGCTGGTTACGTTCCTGCACGTCCCCGTTGGTCCATGTCTTCTGCGTTTCCTGGGGGGTCCGCTGTGATCTCTGAGCCTTTCTGGTTCCTGCCGACCGGGCTATTTCCTGTGATCACCTGGGTGTGGGTTGCCCTACAGGCTGTTCAGGCGCCTCTTTTACATGGTTTCCCGCTTTGGTTTGTGGATGTGGGGGGGTTGCTCTGCGGTTTCTTTGACCTGCAGGCCTCTTGGTGGCTCCTCTCTCTAGGACTTGTTCCAGGGTTCTGTTTCATTGGGATGGGAGTCCGGTTTTCTGGTGCCTTCCGGCCTGTCCTGTTCCTTTAGTCCCTCTGTTATTGGAGTTGGTGGTGGGTCTGGAATCTCCGAGTCTGTTGGTGACTGTGGCCCTGTGGTTTCTTTTTACCTGGTGCCCTCTCGGGTGTTTCCCAAGTGGGCGTCTTGCAGATGGAGCATGGTTGACGATGATGCCTTGGTCTCTCGGCTTTGGTCGCCTCTTCTCTGAGAGTGCCTTTTGGGGGTCTGTCTGGTCTTCAGGTGCTCTGCGTCGACTGTTGGCTGGGACGTGGTGTGCTCGTGGTTCCTTTCTGTTTCTCTGTCTCTGGCACTCTGGCTGGCCTTTAGGGGCTTAGCAGTCCTCTTGCTGGGGTCTGTTGATCAGTCTGGGTCTATTCTACCGGTCCTTTTGTTGCTTTTATCTGTGGGGGTTGCACCTTCTGGTTCTGCTGGTTTTCTTCCTTTTGTTTTCGGGTTGCCTTTTGTGTCGGCTTGCAGGCTCGGGGGTCCTTGGCTCGTTACCTGTGGGTCTTCTTCTTTCCTGTGTTTGAGGCCGGGCGTACCTCCGTGATTCGGTCCACTGTGTTGGGACTGGCCTATCTTTTCTGTTTGTTTGCCCTTCATTTGGGCATCTTTTGTGATGCTCTGGGATGATGCTTGGACCGTTGGCCTGGTTTTTTCCTTAGCTTGGTATGGCTCATTGCGTAATGGAGATAAGCAAGAGGGACGTGGAGGTAATGTTTATATTACTTACCAGTAATTACATTACTCTTAGTCCTGCTCTCGCTTACCTCCACTGTGGCTCACCCTCCCTCCTGGTGGCACGGCCAACAGTCTATGTTGGCTTGGTACATACAGGTATTGTGTATTGGGCGACGTCTTTTTATATTGGATGGGGAGTGTGTCTACGAGGCACAAGGGCCTCATTGCATAATGGAGATAAATGAGAGTAGGACTAGGTGTAACGTGATTACCGTCAGGCAATATAAGCATTTTCACTATTATCATATTTATTGGAGGGAGGGAGATATGTGAAAAAAAAAAAAAACGCGTTGCGTAAAGTGTGAATTGTACGTGTAAATATATTTATTATAATAGTTTGCGCAGTTTTAAATACATTTTAGTGTTGTAATTATTTTTATAATAGTTAAATGTTAGAATTACTTATAAAATGGTATTTTTAAACTTTAAATTATTGATATAAGAAATAATTTTATGTGTATGTAATTTAAAAGTTTACAAATTCAATAAAGATAATTGTTAAATTATTTTTGAGTAAATATATGTATAAATTATTGTTTGTGTGTTTATATTTTTTAAATTAAGTTTATTTGTAATATTTAGTTTAAATGTCAATATAGGGGTCGATTCTGATCCTGTTTTTTTTTTTCCCGTACGACTCGTATCCGTATTTTTTTACATACGAATCGTACAAGTCCCGTACAAACGGCGAAGTACGATTCGTACGTGAAAAATACATACGAATCGCCTCGGGAAAAGTCTACGAGACTTCCTCGGACAGTTTTACATACAAATCGTAAAACTGAAGTCCGAGCGCGCAAGTACGATCCGTACCGCCCGTCCGAAAACACAAGCGCATGGAAAAGGCTCCGGTCGGAGCGAACTTTGTATGAGCCCTACCCCGTGTGCCCGGGGTACGAGTCGTACAGCCCCCCCAGCCTCCCACCCCTCCCGCGTACATCCGCACCGCACTCCTAACCCCCGTATGAACGGCGCGTACCCCCCACCCCGTATGTATGGCGCGTACCCCCACCCGCATATGTTCGCTCCGTACCCCAGGCGTACCCCCCACCCGCGTATGTTGCACCGTACCCCAGGCGTACCCCAATCCTCGCGTATGTACGGACCGTACATACGCGAGGATTGGGGTATGCCTGGGGAATGGTGTGAACATACGCGGGTGGGGGGTACGCCTGGGGTACGGTGCGAACATACGCGGGTGGGGGTATGCCTGGGGTACGGTGCGAACATACGTGGGGGGGTCGCGCCGTACATACGGGGGGGGTGGGGGGTATGCGCCGTACATACGGGGGTGGGGGGTACGCGCCGTACATACGGGGGTGGGGGGTATGGGCCGTACGTATGCAATGTTGGGGTACGCACCGTACATGATGACACGTACGACGTGGGGGATGGTGTGTACGTCACGTAGCGGGCCCCCTTTTCCTCGGGCATCGCAGCGTACTTAGCTTTTCCGGCACTTTTTGGCTCCCGTAAAAATATAGCCGTGCAGAGTGCTGTAGGTACGAATCGTACTTGCTGGTCCGTAAAACGCTACCTGACTCCGTGCGGATGTCGTGTACGCGCAGTCCAGGATCGGAATCGTATGTATTTTTTAGCCGTACCGTGTTTTTTTACGATTCGTACGAAAATGGTATTTCTGTACGAATCGTACTTGCTGGTTTGTACAGTGGAATTCCCGGGTACGAGTCGTACGGAGAAAATGCTCCGTACAACCATTTGTACCCGGGTTTTACAGGATCGGAATCGGCACCTAAATGTAGTAAGTTTGGTTAAAAATAATATTCATATTTAATATATTTAATACATTATATTTTATGTTATATATATATTAAAAATCTATATTATTTACATCTATATTTTTGTACTTACCTGTTCAAGTTTTGGGTAGTCGATATTTTTGTATTCAATATTTTTACTGCGATATTTGTTATCGATATTTTTTACATAGATATTTTATCAGTGAACCGGTAATATTCTTCCTCCTTGGACCTTTCTGTAGCTTTCAGCTCCCTATGCAACAGCTTAAACATTCCGACATATAATCCCTGCCAGATCTTTTCTGTGGTGGACAACAGATTGTGTGCCCCCATCTGTTTTGTCACCATGTATGACAACTTTTTTCAAATCCTTTCTTTCTTTGAACTCCGCTATTTTGACCGTACCTTTCTACCCCTCATCACAATCTGTTCCACAGCATCAGTTCCTGTGTTTGACTTTGCCCCCTCGTTGTTCTCCTGCTGAGTTACCTGTCCGTGCACAAGATCCTCCATCTCTTTGTGCAGCCTCCTTTTTTTGTGTACCTTCTTCTTTTGTATCAGACCTTCGCTCCTCCGTGCCTAACCCAGTGTCCTTAACATACCAATACATCGGTAGACATGTCGTTTACTACTTTCCATTCCCAGCCTCCACCCCAATTGAAAACATAACAGTGGCAGAGAAAGTGGGACTTACATCCTTACCTGGCATTAAAGTCAGTACCCGCTCCGTAGTCTGCTGCCTTGCTTCTGTAGCCTTGCCAGTAGAAGTCACCTGCCCACCAACCTTGTGTCAGTGGATCTGGCCACTACTGTGTCTTGAACCTGTAAAACACTAGGTGGACACTGATTAACAAATCCAGCTCCCACCACCCACTGACCTTCCTGCCCCTTGCTGCCACCACATCTGTGACGCCTTATCAATTACGTCACTGCCCAAGACCTTGTCCTCCTCCTGGGAGTTTGTCATTATGAACTCCACAACGCCATAATGGCCACACTGTAAACTGAAAAGTTTGGTATCAAACTTCTCAGCACATTAAACACACACTGATGCCAGTGTGGGACTGAATGAAAAATGCACACAGAGGGCATCTTAGAGATGCCCACTGAAAACTAACCTACCACTAGTGTCCAGGCTGAGTGGCTGCTTTCAGCTGCCACCACCAGACATGTTTCTGGACCCCTGGGGCGAGAGCCTACTGCTCTCTGGGGCCTGAAACAATGCACCTCATGGGACGAGGTCCAAAGCCTCCTCCCCCAGGATTGGCAGGGTTCACGAAGAGGAAGCGTCAAAGGCTTGCTGCCTTTGTAAGCTTCCCTAGGCCACTTGCAGCTCTCAGCAACTGGCCCCCACTGGTTTTGACCCCCACTTTGGGCGGGAAAACCGGCAGGAACAACAAGTGAGGAGAGAGGTGTGCCCACCTCTGCCAACTTCACCCCTTAGGTGGGGGAGGCGAGGTGAAGCACAAATCTTAGTCCCCGCCATCTTGCAGATGGGGGAACCCAGCTAACCAGGGATAGGCCAATGCCCCCTCCCACTGGAGGGTAGCATAATAGGGGGTGTACCCACCCCAGGGAAGGGAGCCATTGGTCCCAACCTTTTTACCAAACTGTAACGCCCCTGAATCTAGTATTTAGGGGCACTCCTGAACCTTGCTGCCTCAGACAAGATGAAACTACAAGAAGAAGAAGAAGGACTGAACAGCCGTGCAGAAGCTCACAAGAGGAAGACGCCCACTGGCTTGGCACCAGCCCTACCGGCCGGTCTCCCCCTCGAACCTGCTCCTGCAAAATTCCATTGTGTCCTGCAGCAAGCAACCTTGAAAACCCCGGAGGACCTACCTGCCTTCAACCCCAAAGACTTTGTCTCCCCTGAACACCGGATTTGTTAACCTGCAATCTCTGGCCTCGGCCGGAAACTGAGAATCCCCACAAGTTTGCACCCGCCGTCCACGGCCGGAGCTCGAGTGGGCAAACAGCACGAGGTGGTCCCCCTGGTGATCCTGACCCGAGATCCAGTGATGCCCGACCTGCCTCCAGCCTCCAGCCGATGCCTGCAACCTAAATCCAAAAGGACCTCTCAACCGCGACCAGGAGCTGGTAAGATGATCCGACCCCAAAAGGGACCCCAAAAGGCATCCCTGCAACCGACGCCACGTGGCCTTGGGTGGCCCAACCAACGGTGCCTAGCCAACCCCCAACTTACATTTTGAAGTGGTGGTCGCACCCAGGAGACCTTCTTCCCTGCAGTGCCTTTTCAAACCGGAGGTTCCCCATAGCAAACAACAGGGTGCCTGACGTCAAAACAGCACCCTGCACCCGGCCACCCCAGTGCCGCTGAGGGTGCACCTTTGCTTCCCCATTTGTCCTGAGCTTAAGTTCAGGAGCTTTGCTCACACAGCCAAGTGGCCTGCTAGCCAGCAGCCACCAACCGGAGAACCCCCATCCCCCATTGGATAATATTGTGCCTCAGCACTCTTAACCCGGCCGCCCTAGTGCCGCTGAGGGTGTAACGAGAGTGAATCCTTGACCCTGGGGAAACCCTTGTTCTAACCCAGAAGCTCAACTCCAAAGACCGATTACTTACCTGGTAACCATTAACTTAATTTCTCTCCATAGGAACCTATTGACTGTTTTTCTCTGAAAAATGTTCCAAGTGTGGAGTTGATTTGTATGGAAACCTGAAAAATAACAATTGTACAAAACTGACTTAACTTACCTTTTCTCTTGGAAATGTCCCAGTGTGATAGCTAGGCATATCACACTGAGTAGAAAAAGTAATCTAAAAAGTAATCTCAAAGTAACGTAAAAGTAACTTACCAGTAATTTTAACTGCAAGATCGATACAAAGTATATGTACAGCAGTTCACAGTATTGCATTACCATTAATTCAAACTGTAACCATTCCAAAGTACATTTGCAACGACATTTCAAACTGTATATTTACTACAAAGTATTTATCAACTTACCTGTGCCAGGCTTGCTTGGTTCTAGGAAATAAAATAACAAAGAATATTTTTATACAAAACCAATTGGTCTGAAGTTCAGTCTTTGAGTGTGTGAATTAATTTGCTGACTGGGTGTGTGCAACAAATGCTTAACATTTGTCCTCTGATAATGCCTTCCTGCTTGACCACACTACCACAAATAGAGAGTGAGGTGCTATCTAACTTTACCTCTGCCTACCTTTGGGGTTCCACTGGACTCTGTGCACACTATAATTCACTTTGGTATAGTATATACAGAGCTAGTTTCCTACACTGGCTAGCCTTGAGAATCGTTTGGTTGATCTAGGTAGAGCAAGAGGCCTTGGTGAGTTGGGATGCTCAGGTAGCGGAAGAATTAAAAAATTCATTGGAGGAGTACCACGAAATCGCTGACAGTGAGGTTAAACACATGGGGAAATACGCAGTTGCCAAAACATATGGGGAGGGGGAAAGGCCGGGCTCAGTGTAAGAGGCAGGCTGTGCTGAGAGTGTGGTGGGAGTAGGGCTGTGTCTGAGTTGCGTGCAGAGAGTGGCGAGCTACTGAGAGACCCAACAGCAATAGCAGATAAGTTTGATCAGTACTATTTCTATCTGTACCACTCTAGAGTGACCGCTGGCGATGCAGCGATCAAAGAATACTTAGAACATATTCGGATGCCCTGGTTGACTGATGAGCATAGGGAGCACCTAATGAGGCCGTTAGATGCAGGTGAAGTGCTTGCTGCGCTAAATGCAATGCGTGCTGGAAACACCCCAGGGCAAGATGGCCTTACTGTTGCTTTCGTTAAGGAGTTGCTTACTCCACACCTGATTACTCTTTTTGAGGAGATAGGGGGTGGGGGGAATGCCCCCTCAATGAGGGAAGCCTTAATAGTTACATTATTAGAGCCAGGCAAACCCCCTAATGAATGTTCATCCTTTAGGCCCCTGTCACTTCTTAATGTGGATAGCAAGCTCTTCGCTAAAATCTTAGCTAACCAGCTGGGCCGCTGGTTGCTTTCTTTGTTGGTCCGGAACAATCAGGGTTTGTCTCAGGGCATAACTTGACATACAATCTACAGACTGTGTTTGGAACAATACAGCATATTAAGCAGGAAACCAAAGCTGCTACATATTAAGCCAGAAACCAAAGCTGCTGAGGTCTTTCTCGATGCTGAGAAATCCTTTCATGCAGGTAGTGTTGAGGCGGATGGGTGTGGGAGAAGTTTCCCTGCAGTTAGTGGTGGTCATATACAACTCCCACACAGCCAGGGTAAGAGTCGGGGATACTGTCACTGCCCCTTTCAAGATATCACGGGCACTCTTCAGGGATGCCCCCTATAACCTTTGCTATACGCTCTGGTGGCGGAGCCCTTGGCACGTGCCTTAAGGGAATATCATGGGAACAGGGTGACCCGCTTCCCAAAATGTAATCTCTCAGTGTCGTCCTACACGGATGATACTCTTCTGTACATTAGGGATCCGGTGTCTAATCTGTCCCCAGTGCTGGATAAGGTGGTAAGACAGTGAGCTATCATGCCTCAAGATTAATTGGGCAAAGTCAACTATTTTCCCATTGTCCCCAGCCATGGAGCCTATTGAATTAGTCTATCCCCTAACATGGACTACTGAGCCTGTGCGCTACTTGGGAGTAAAATTTGATCCAGACTCTGAGCTGGTTCCCAGCAAGAACTATGGCAAAGCGATTGCTAAATTAGAAGAGGTGGAATGCTGGATGCGCTTGCCTTGGTCTCTATTGGGTCTCTCATGAAGATGGTGGTGCTCCCAAGGTTTTTATTCCTGTTTTTGAATGGTCCGATGGTGCTCCCTGCACACATCTTCAGGATCATTCGTTCATTATTGGTGAAGTCAGCCTGGGCCAGGAAACAGGCATGTGTCAAATGGGATATTCTCACACTACCCTACTTCGGGGGGGAGGGGGGGGACTTGGGGCCCCGGACTTAGAATTATATTATTGTGTGGCACAATGTTCACATGCGTACCACTGGGTACACCAGCAAGTTGGCCTCCCACATGTACAGATTGAAAGGGTTGCGGCTGCGCCCCCTCCTCTCCCATTGTTGTTGTTTCAGGCGAGTTGGTATTTTGGACTCCGTTAATTCGGGTACTCATGCATGTCAAAATTTGTTAAAAAGGCAGGTGGGCACTATCTTGTATTTCCCTTCGACCCCGCTGGAGTGATGCCATTGGCTGCCAGCATACCGTGAAAGAGAGGTGGTCCACGCACTGGTATCAATTAACATTGTTAAAATTGGGGAGCTACTTTCTGAAGGCACGGCTCGAGGATGAGCTGATATTGAGGCGGAAGGGCATGTTCACACATTGCTTGTGAAGTTTCACTTTCACAGGGTGATGCATGCCATTCGCAGAACACTTGGGGAGGACATGATGGAACTGCCCGAGATAGCCTCCTTTTCTTTCCTTCTGTGTACGGAATCTCCTCGTAAGATAGTCTCCAGTATTTAGAACATATCACAGGACTATCGTAGGAATCACTTCACCAAGGCTAGCTGGAATGGCAAAATTATCTTGGGGAGGCTCTCCATGACATCACCTGGTTATATTGTTGTGAGGTCACGCAGCATGTCTCCTTGAATGGGATACACGGTCTCATACATTTTAAGTTCCTTAATAGAGTTTATTATACGCCTGGCAGGCTGCACAGATATGCCCTCCGTGACACTGCAGAATGTTTTTTGAGGTCTGTATCAGCACTATACAGCTGGAAAAGAGATGGATGTGACTGAAGGGGATGGCCCTGCCTGATGGTGCCGACTGAGACAAGGGTTTTGCACTGTGGGATGATTTGACGACAAACCTGTTATTCACTGCATGTGTTGTAACTTTCTACGTACTAGATTCTGCTAGTAGTTGATCAAACATCGTGTATATTTATGCACCTAATTGCATTGATGTATCTCCATGTAACATGCTGAGTATATGCTTTGCATTCTTTCTATTAGTACATCGTCTGCTCAACACTGAGTACTACTGTGATTGCTTTTTGTTATCGTATTCACGAAAATGTAATTAAAAAAAAAATAGGTATGATCATGAGACTCCCTGAACTCAGCAGGTTACGGGATGTCCTTTTGCCATGTCTGATTTTTACCTACAGAGAAGTGCCACAGAAAGGAGTGGTATTTAGTCCCTTTGAGCTTCTGTTTGGTCATCCTGTGAGGGGAACACCATGTCTAGCAAAGGCTGGGAGAGACCTCTCAAAGAGGCCCACATAGCTATTGTGGACTATGTGCTTGGCCTACGTCAGGCAGATCCCACGTCACCCTTTTTGAAGCCATATTGGTACATCATTACCCGTGACAGCTCTATTGTTTTTACTTTGTCAAGGGGACCACTATAATAAAAGTCTCCTCTGTACTCTTTAGGCTATTTTAGATCACCGAGACCCAACCCTTCTCTTACACCCCCTCACTTGAATTCAATACGGCTAAGAACAAAAAAACAAAGCCAAAGAACCCCACTGAGGAGCCTGTCAGGCACTGCAGCATCGGCCCAACGAGGAACAGCTCAATGATGAAGCTGGACACACTTCTGGGTGTTTGATGGCATTCAGATCTGATCACTTAGACCCCCCCCGCAACCGAATCCCAGTACACCCGCCCTTTCCTTCTATCAGCCATATCATCCCCTCACCCTATATGAGGAACTGTAACCGTATTTTGTGCTAGATTGCCTGTGAATTGCTTTAGCCTGCTTTCTTCTGTGGCCGCACCACAATGCATCAGTCTTTGTTTACTACCCTGGGCAAGACACCTCTGTGCCCGGACTCGCTTGCCATGACTTTTGCCCAACCCCCACATGCCCTTCATTATGCTAGCTATCTCTGTTTCTCTGCGGGACATGAGTCCAAGCGGGAAGCGTCTTGCAATGTAAGACATGGCTTGGCAGTTCGGGCTGGACTGTTCCCACGAGGCACAGGGTCAGACTGATTTGCATATGGCCATGTCTGAACTGGGGTGGCAGAGTGGGCTAAAGAACGGTGGTGGATTAAACCCAGATCAGTTGACTGGGGGTGAGTGCTTGCAATGTTCAACACTCCGTCCATCATTTCCTTTGGTTTTGCTTTGTTCGCCATAAGTTGGCAGGGTATGCTCAGACGTGAGTCCCTTGCTCACTTTGCCACTGGATTCAAGCAAGCCTGGCTGAAGACGGCTGAAATGCCAGAAACCGGTCCTAGGAAGCTTGTTTCCGGTCCATGGAAGACATGGCTTGGCAGTTCGGGCTGGACTGTTCCCACGAGGCACAGGGTCAGACTGATTTGCATTTGGCCATGTCTGAACTGGGGTGGCAGAGTGGGCTAAAGAACGGTGGTGGATTAAACCCAGATCAGTTGACTGGGGGTGAGTGCTTGCAATGTTCAACACTCCGTCCATCATTTCCTTTGGTTCTGCTTTGTTCGCCATAAGTTGGCAGGGTATGCTCAGACGTGAGTCCCTTGCTCACTTTGCCACTGGATTCAAGCAAGCCTGGCTGAAGACGGTTGAAATGCCAGAAACCGGTCCTAGGAAGCTTGTTTCCGGTCCATGGAAGACATGGCTTGGCAGTTCGGGCTGGACTGTTCCCACGAGGCACAGGGTCAGACTGATTTGCATATGGCCATGTCTGAATTGGGGTGGCAGAGTGGGCTAAAGAACGGTGGTGGATTAAACCCAGATCAGTTGACTGGGGGTGAGTGCTTGCAATGTTCAACACTCCGTCCATCATTTCCTTTGGTTTTGCTTTGTTCGCCATAAGTTGGCAGGGTATGCTCAGACGTGAGTCCCTTGCTCACTTTGCCACTGGATTCAAGCAAGCCTGGCTGAAGACGGCTGAAATGCCAGAAACCGGTCCTAGGAAGCTTGTTTCCGGTCCATGGAAGACATGGCTTGGCAGTTCGGGCTGGACTGTTCCCTCGAGGCACAGGGTCAGACTGATTTGCATATGGCCATGTCTGAACTGGGGTGGCAGAGTGGGCTAAAGAACGGTGGTGGATTAAACCCAGATCAGTTGACTGGGGGTGAGTGCTTGCAATGTTCAACACTCCGTCCATCATTTCCTTTGGTTTTGCTTTGTTCGCCATAAGTTGGCAGGGTATGCTCAGACGTGAGTCCCTTGCTCACTTTGCCACTGGATTCAAGCAAGCCTGGCTGAAGACGGCTGAAATGCCAGAAACCGGTCCTAGGAAGCTTGTTTCCGGTCCATGGAAGACATGGCTTGGCAGTTCGGGCTGCACTGTTCCCACGAGGCACAGGGTCAAACTGATTTGCATATGGCCATGTCTGAACTGGGGTGGCAGAGTGGGCTAAAGAACGGAGGTGGATTAAACCCAGATCAGTTGACTGGGGGTGAGTGCTTGCAATGTTCAACACTCCGTCCATCATTTCCTTTGGTTTTGCTTTGTTCGCAATAAGTTGGCAGGGTATGCTCAGACGTGAGTCCCTTGCTCACTTTGCCACTGGATTCAAGCAAGCCTGGCTGAAGACGGCTGAAATGCCAGAAACCGGTCCTAGGAAGCTTGTTTCCGGTCCATGGAAGACATGGCTTGGCAGTTCGGGCTGGACTGTTCCCACGAGGCACAGGGTCAGACTGATTTGCATATGGCCATGTCTGAACTGGGGTGGCAGAGTGGGCTAAAGAACGGTGGTGGATTAAACCCAGATCAGTTGACTGGGGGTGAGTGCTTGCAATGTTCAACACTCCGTCCATCATTTCCTTTGGTTTTGCTTTGTTCGCCATAAGTTGGCAGGGTATGCTCAGACGTGAGTCCCTTGCTCACTTTGCCACTGGATTCAAGCAAGCCTGGCTGAAGACGGCTGAAATGCCAGAAACCGGTCCTAGGAAGCTTGTTTCCAGTCCATGGAAGACATGGCTTGGCAGTTCGGGCTGGACTGTTCCCACGAGGCACAGGGTCAGACTGATTTGCATATGGCCATGTCTGAACTGGGGTGGCAGAGTGGGCTAAAGAACGGTGGTGGATTAAACCCAGATCAGTTGACTGGGGGTGAGTGCTTGCAATGTTCAACACTCCGTCCATCATTTCCTTTGGTTTTGCTTTGTTCACCATAAGTTGGCAGGGTATGCTCAGACGTGAGTCCCTTGCTCACTTTGCCACTGGATTCAAGCAAGCCTGGCTGAAGACGGCTGAAATGCCAGAAACCGGTCCTAGGAAGCTTGTTTCCGGTCCATGGAAGACATGGCTTGGCAGTTCGGGCTGGACTGTTCCCACGAGGCACAGGGTCAGACTGATTTGCATATGGCCATGTCTGAACTGGGGTGGCAGAGTGGGCTAAAGAACGGTGGTGGATTAAACCCAGATCAGTTGACTGGGGGTGAGTGCTTGCAATGTTCAACACTCCGTCCATCATTTCCTTTGGTTTTGCTTTGTTCGCCATAAGTTGGCAGGGTATGCTCAGACGTGAGTCCCTTGCTCACTTTGCCACTGGATTCAAGCAAGCCTGGCTGAAAACGGCTGAAATGCCAGAAACCGGTCCTAGGAAGCTTGTTTCCGGTCCATGGAAGACATGGCTTGGCAGTTCGGGCTGGACTGTTCCCTCGAGGCACAGGGTCAGACTGATTTGCATATGGCCATGTCTGAACTGGGGTGGCAGAGTGGGCTAAAGAACGGTGGTGGATTAAACCCAGATCAGTTGACTGGGGGTGAGTGCTTGCAATGTTCAACACTCCGTCCATCATTTCCTTTGGTTTTGCTTTGTTCGCCATAAGTTGGCAGGGTATGCTCAGACGTGAGTCCCTTGCTCACTTTGCCACTGGATTCAAGCAAGCCTGGCTGAAGACGGCTGAAATGCCAGAAACCGGTCCTAGGAAGCTTGTTTCCGGTCCATGGAAGACATGGCTTGGCAGTTCGGGCTGCACTGTTCCCACGAGGCACAGGGTCAAACTGATTTGCATATGGCCATGTCTGAACTGGGGTGGCAGAGTGGGCTAAAGAACGGAGGTGGATTAAACCCAGATCAGTTGACTGGGGGTGAGTGCTTGCAATGTTCAACACTCCGTCCATCATTTCCTTTGGTTTTGCTTTGTTCGCCATAAGTTGGCAGGGTATGCTCAGACGTGAGTCCCTTGCTCACTTTGCCACTGGATTCAAGCAAGCCTGGCTGAAGACGGCTGAAATGCCAGAAACCGGTCCTAGGAAGCTTGTTTCCGGTCCATGGAAGACATGGCTTGGCAGTTCGGGCTGGACTGTTCCCACGAGGCACAGGGTCAGACTGATTTGCATATGGCCATGTCTGAACTGGGGTGGCAGAGTGGGCTAAAGAACGGTGGTGGATTAAACCCAGATCAGTTGACTGGGGGTGAGTGCTTGCAATGTTCAACACTCCGTCCATCATTTCCTTTGGTTTTGCTTTGTTCGCCATAAGTTGGCAGGGTATGCTCAGACGTGAGTCCCTTGCTCACTTTGCCACTGGATTCAAGCAAGCCTGGCTGAAGACGGCTGAAATGCCAGAAACCGGTCCTAGGAAGCTTGTTTCCAGTCCATGGAAGACATGGCTTGGCAGTTCGGGCTGGACTGTTCCCACGAGGCACAGGGTCAGACTGATTTGCATATGGCCATGTCTGAACTGGGGTGGCAGAGTGGGCTAAAGAACGGTGGTGGATTAAACCCAGATCAGTTGACTGGGGGTGAGTGCTTGCAATGTTCAACACTCCGTCCATCATTTCCTTTGGTTTTGCTTTGTTCACCATAAGTTGGCAGGGTATGCTCAGACGTGAGTCCCTTGCTCACTTTGCCACTGGATTCAAGCAAGCCTGGCTGAAGACGGCTGAAATGCCAGAAACCGGTCGTAGGAAGCTTGTTTCCGGTCCATGGAAGACATGGCTTGGCAGTTCGGGCTGGACTGTTCCCACGAGGCACAGGGTCAGACTGATTTGCATATGGCCATGTCTGAACTGGGGTGGCAGAGTGGGCTAAAGAACGGTGGTGGATTAAACCCAGATCAGTTGACTGGGGGTGAGTGCTTGCAATGTTCAACACTCCGTCCATCATTTCCTTTGGTTTTGCTTTGTTCGCCATAAGTTGGCAGGGTATGCTCAGACGTGAGTCCCTTGCTCACTTTGCCACTGGATTCAAGCAAGCCTGGCTGAAGACGGCTGAAATGCCAGAAACCGGTCCTAGGAAGCTTGTTTCCGGTCCATGGAAGACATGGCTTGGCAGTTCGGGCTGGACTGTTCCCACGAGGCACAGGGTCAGACTGATTTGCATATGGCCATGTCTGAACTGGGGTGGCAGAGTGGGCTAAAGAACGGTGGTGGATTAAACCCAGATCAGTTGACTGGGGGTGAGTGCTTGCAATGTTCAACACTCCGTCCATCATTTCCTTTGGTTTTGCTTTGTTCGCCATAAGTTGGCAGGGTATGCTCAGACGTGAGTCCCTTGCTCACTTTGCCACTGGATTCAAGCAAGCCTGGCTGAAGACGGCTGAAATGCCAGAAACCGGTCGTAGGAAGCTTGTTTCCGGTCCATGGAAGACATGGCTTGGCAGTTCGGGCTGGACTGTTCCCACGAGGCACAGGGTCAGACTGATTTGCATATGGCCATGTCTGAACTGGGGTGGCAGAGTGGGCTAAAGAACGGTGGTGGATTAAACCCAGATCAGTTGACTGGGGGTGAGTGCTTGCAATGTTCAACACTCCGTCCATCATTTCCTTTGGTTTTGCTTTGTTCGCCATAAGTTGGCAGGGTATGCTCAGACGTGAGTCCCTTGCTCACTTTGCCACTGGATTCAAGCAAGCCTGGCTGAAGACGGCTGAAATGCCAGAAACCGGTCCTAGGAAGCTTGTTTCCGGTCCATGGAAGACATGGCTTGGCAGTTCGGGCTGCACTGTTCCCACGAGGCACAGGGTCAAACTGATTTGCATATGGCCATGTCTGAACTGGGGTGGCAGAGTGGGCTAAAGAACGGTGGTGGATTAAACCCAGATCAGTTGACTGGGGTGGAGTGCTTGCAATGTTCAACACTCCGTCCATCATTTCCTTTGGTTTTGCTCAGTGCATTGAGTTATGCCACTTGTCTGCGATCCTGCCACCCTCACTCCACTCAGACATCTCCCTGCTTTCAGAGGCCCTCCCTGAACCCACAAGCGGCCCATCCAAAAACATAGGCTTCATAATGTCCACTGGCCCTGCCTTAGAGTGCACGCCAATACTGCGGCGGCTAGCCGGACGAACTGACACAGAGACCGCTCCCCTGTCCAACAGGGAATCAAGGCACCCTGCTTCTCGCAATAAGCGTAGCAACTCCTGCACTCTGTCTTCTGCCATGAAGTCTGAAGAGGTCATGTGACAGACTGTAGTCAAAAAAGTCTAATAATAATCAACAGTAAATAACACTAAGTTCAGATATCAATCAATAAATCTTAAAAATAGAAATGTGGATTGCATTTTCTCACACTGGAAGGGAAAACACTGGGTGAAGGGAGAGCAAGGGTCTGCCCTGCATTTCAAAAGGTAGCTCTTTCATTTGTAAGGAATCACTGGTCAAAGGAGGCCGGAGCACATCTGTCGAAGACTATAGGACTGATAAGGGAATCACAACGAGTGGGACCAATGTCATGGGTAACCTTCTAAACCACATATCACTGATGAAAACATCAAGGTGGCCTGTGTTGGGAGCTCCCAAATTTGAAAACTGCTCTTTAGTGATAGATGACTTACAGTGTCATAAGATGTGGGCATTTCCAAATAGGCCTCCCGTTACATGAACATGAAAAGCAGAGAGACAAAATCGAACAGTGTATATGGAAAATGTTTAAATAGGAGGCTTGAGACGAAGACTTGGTCAAATGAAGCTGATCATCAGCATGTAAGATCTCAAGAGTTCAGCATGTTGCAACCAGGATTGTGACCCAGAGGGTCGTCCAATCTCCCATGCTTGCTGAGGAAACATCACCCAAGAGGATCAAGAATTCTCACCTAGTGCACAACCTTCTACCTAACCCAAGACCAGTGAACTCCGTGAGGTTCAGGACAGAGCTAGGCGGTAGCAAGGTCTAGAAGTCATGGTGCAAGAATCTGAGAGGAGGAATGAAAGATTAGGGTGCATCCGGACCACTGCACCGATCGGACTACCTGTCTGCATGCGAGACATGACCCCTGAATTAGAAAAGGGGGGACTGAAACTTTAGGGCCATCGTGTTATAACAATACATCAGAGACTATAGGGCTGCCTTAAATGTGAGAGACAACCACTGCACAAGAGTGAGCAACAGGAACTTAGGGACGGTTGCCCTGGTTCAACGATGTTGAAATAATAGGGCTACAGCTGTGAATCCAAGCGGTTTGCCTCCTTAGGTGAGTAACACAACCTCTGTATACCAGGAAAGGCTCATGGGGATTCAAGGGCCATCGCCTTTGGTACACTGCTGCTGGAGAAGACCGGTTTGTCACCCTAGGCAGTGATGTGACCAGAATTGGGACGTCGTCTTGAGTGTGTGAAAGACACCTCAGATTTGCAAGAGGAGACCTTGAACACCAGCGTGGGTCGAGACTCACACAATAAGTGCATCTGCTCAATCAACTTTGTAAACACTGACGCACTCAAAATCTTTATCAGAAACCAAAGGAACCTACTGTCAACTCTAAAGAGCAGCGTGAAGATCCAAGTCCAGAGATGGTTGCAAATAGGCGGGTATTCTTTTCAAGCACCAGCCGCTGTAGATTTGTAAGCCAGACTACCAAATGTTTCTGGGCCTGCTGCTAGGTCTCCTGTGGTGCGGGCTAGATAAAACTCTGTGGTGCACAGCCATGAGTGGCAGCTACTTTAACTTTAGCACTGCCGGCACTAGGACACATTGTCCTTATCTAGGAAACTGTGGGACTTTAAAGCATCATTCTTTTTTTGATACCCAAGTTCTCAGATTTCGTCATTTTCCGCAAACAATTCTACAAGACTCCATAAAAATGCATTAGAGATATAGACATAGTAAATACATTATCATTACCCATTCAGGCCATGATTTATCCACCACCCGCTCCACATCTTATAATTTCGGTGGCAAAACAGGACCTCGTAGATCGGCTTCTCATGGCTGGCACACCAGTCCACCCCCTCTACCCCTCGAATGAGGCATGGTTCCGGCGACTTCCAGTTACGGGCGATATCTTGTTTGCCCAACAATGTGGCCATGCCGATAAAGGTTCTCTCCAGTCTCAGTCAACCAACTTCCTCCAAAAGGCACAACAGGGCTGTCCTCAGATGATTGTGTGATGGAAGTTCACAATGACATACAAAAAGCGGGAGGCACATCTTCTTAAATAAAGCTACCCGCCCCATAGTGCTTAAAGGCAGGAGGCCCCATTTCTACAGGTCCCTAGTCAAGGTTTTAGTAAAGGGGCTGAAAATTAAGAGTCCAGGCCAGGGCTGGGAGGTGTAGAATATATAGACATCAAACTATTTGAAGGAGTAAGCATATCGGGATCACAGGGCACAAAGAATGTCCTCCTGTGTCTTCAACTGGTACCAACAGTGACTTGTTCATGTTCATCTGCAGACCAGAGGCTTCACCACATAGGTGGAGGTGTCTGGGGCCAAAAGACTGCATGTAAACCAGAAATAATAGGATGTTATCCACATACAGAGCTGTGCGCTCTTCAGGATCCTACTCTTAAAGCCATCCAGAATTTGGGAGTCGCATCTGATAAGACGTGCCAAGAGTTCAATTACTAAGGCAAGAAATGGAGACAGAGGACAGCCCTGGTTGGAGCCTCTGACTACTGGGAAAGGCGGGGATAGGACTCAGTTTACCTGGACTTGGATGCAGGGGCATTGTATGGCAGGCTAATGAGCCCGAAGAAGTAAGTTAAAAAACCTGCATGTTTCAGCACAGCTTCCAAGAAGGTCCACGAAACAGTGTCCAAAGCCGTTTCAAATTCAATTCGGAGTAAGGCCAGGGAGCTGCTCAAACGGCACGCCTGGGGCAGGGTGAGTTGTACCCTCCGTATTCAACAGCGGGTGCTCCTGCCAGGCATGAACCTAATTTTGGTCTGGGTAGACTAGGTAACTCAGTGTCTGACAATGTAGTCACTAGGACATTTGGAAAAATGTGATGTCTGTGTTTTTGAGAGAGATAGGCATATACGAGGAGCAATGTCCTGCGGCCTGGTTAGCCTTAGAAATCACCACAATAATGGCAGTGCCAGGTCTGTGGGTGAATGATCAATGCTCTGCCCCCTCAGTTTAGAGGGCCAGTAGGTGAGGGAGCGAACGGGTCGGGTAACTTTTAAGGAATTCCATGCTGAACTAGTCTGTGCCAGGGGTCTTTCCCCAATTGAGATCTGAAATGGTCATGTTTATCTCCTCAGTTGTGATCGTTTGGTCAAGTTTTTTGACTAGAAAAGGCAGGGAATCGAGTGCATGGGAAATCTCCTTTAGCAATGGGAATGCAGACTCCTGTGCGGGTACAGGGGTTGCACCATAGAAGTCTTTTTTATGCTGCAATGACATGAGCAACCTCGGGCATACTTTCATGAAGACTTCCATGAAAATTGCAAATGGCCGGTACAGTTCTAGTCGAGGCAGCTTAAGCTGCCAGCCAAAATAAGAGCTTGCTAGATTTGTATCTATGCTCGTAGACCAGCTGGGCCAAAGCTCTCCCACACTGCCTCTAGGAAGATCTGTTTCAGGGTGGGCAGTCCAGATCCTCTATCTAGAGTGGTGGACTTGCAGCTGTCGCTCAATATCGCCGAGGTGCAGCCAGAGGTCCACCACTCCAAGGAGAGGATATGGGCTCCTAAATCCATTACCTGTACCAGTTGGCGTGCCTTTTTTCCCCCTACATATCCCTTGGTCAGACCCCCTCAGGGTGGGTTTACTGGACGCCCATAAGCGTTCCAGCAAAGGGCACAGTATTACAGCTGACCTTAAAGAAGATCTTTAGTGCTCTATAAAGTCAATACAGTCTTGGTCTACTAGATGCCAGGCGTTGATGCGCTACATAGGTCATAAGGTGCACAAAAGGGTTTCCTTGTGTGTTCTGAGATGCTTCAGGTCAGGATCTTTTTGCATTGTAATACAAGGGAAGTCACTGGCTGGGAGCCAAATCAGACTGATTAAATCAATCATGATTTGTAGAACACAGATGCTTCACCTCTGAGGGTCTCAAGGTCTTTGACCCAGTTTATGCGCTGCTGACACGCAAGTGTACAGCCCTTGTGAGGGGTTACATAATCTCCAAGCATCGCGTAGGCCAATTTAGGTTGGCCTACAATGTAAGTTGTGATGAGCGCGCAATTCGGCCTGGGCGAAGGGCCTCGAAAATATCAAGACTGGTGTCTGGGGCGACATTAAAAATAACCCACACCCCCAATCAGGTAGCCCAGGGGCTTGGGAGGCACCACAAGGTCCTGGAGAGCCTGTAGTGTCCAGTGCAACCTCTGTTCGGGAATGTAGGCCGATATGAAGTACTAGTGTCTAGTCTCTAGAGGGCCCTCCATCCCTATGTACCTCCCCTGCGGGTCAATGTACGAGGAGGACACCTCAATTGGGAAGGACATATGCAGCAGGATCACGACCCCTCGTGAACCTCTTAAGAAACCAGCATAAAAAACGCAGTCATAGCCAAACATGATGCGAAGGGACAGTGGGAACCTAAAAGATGCGTTTCTTAAAGCAGGACCACATCCTTGCTAAACCGCTTTATATAGCAAAGTACTGCCGATCTCTTATCAATTGAGGACATGGTTTACATTCCAGGAAACTACCTTAGCCATTTGGGGGCTATACTGGAAAGTGGTGAACTGGCCCCTCTCCTCATGAGAGGCCTCCTGGTCCAAAGGGGGATAGACTTAGTGGAGCCGTAGAGCATTTTGTATGCGAGTGCCCGCAGTGGACGAAGTTTGTTGTAAATGCCTGCAAAAGAAAGCCAGAATAAAGGAAAACAGAACAATACCCCATGCACCCAACAGCCCCACCTCCAACACATACAACTATAAAGTGTCTGTCGCCCAACATTTCAACATAAAGAAACTAGTAGGGTGTGTCAGGATCCATCAGAGGCTCCCTGTTGCTCAATTGAAGGATCACACCGGCCGACAACAATTTCTAATTCACACAATAAAACAAAAGAACACAGGAAAACACTTCCTCCACCCCACATCCAAAAATGTGTTATGCAATATAGCAATAGAATAGTTCACAGCGTCTGCAGCAATGGTTGGCTATGCATGACCGGGTCATTCTGCACCTCTCCCCCTGCCAGGGTTCAAGTGAGTGGCTCATGATCGCCATCTTAGTCTGAAAGAGAGTGGGGGTGCCTGAGAGCGACGCCTTTGGGTCCAGAGCTCCTGGTGGACTCCCAGCAAGAGATGGGTTCAATAACCATAGTCTCCTGTGCTGGTTTGGTCTGTCTCTCCTTGAGTGGGTTCTCTTTCCCCAGGGGGTACCTGAGAGAACTCACAGGGGACCCAGCTGTCCTCGAGTTTGCTGCCTCCCCAACTCTGGTGGGCCAGAGTACCCATTGCTCCATCGCCCACTTCCATGCTTGTTGGTGAATGTCAAATAAATAGGTGGACGGGTTGAAAATAACTTTCAGATGGACCGAGAATAGGAGCATATATTGGATCTGAAGGGCCCGAGTTTATGTTTAATTACCTAAAGAAAGCATCTGCATTGCTGGCCTGCCCAGGTGTAGTCTGGGAAGACCATGAGCTTGGTGGTGAAGCGCAGATATTGGTGATTTGAGCCTCCTGGAAGATGACATACCGACAGTGGTGGTTGAAGATGTGGCCCATCATGGGATGAGAAAACCCTTGGGGAAAGACACTTAGCCATGACCCCCTGCGCCCTCTCCTCCATGAAACTAAGAGACAGCTTATCTAATGGGACACAAGAATGGAACCATTGCTCCAGAAAGCAGTCTGTCACTGAGGTCTCAACTCCCTCTGGGAACCCAACGAGGCACAGGCTGTTTCTCAGGCATTGCTTTTCGGAACCCTCTGCTTGTTCTTCCAGTGTATCCATTGTGGAGAGCAACTTGGAGGCCTGGAGTTTAAGGATCGTCACTTCATCTTCAACCGTGGAGACCCTGGCTTCAGCCTCAGTCGCCCGGTCTGCTATTTTGTGAGTATATTGGCACAGGAGGGTGACATCCACCCAGACCTCATTCACTTTTGTCTCTACTGCTACCCGGCGCCTTGAATTGCGTTGAGAATGATGGGCATGAATCTTTATTGTTATTGATGGGGAGGTGCTCTGCGGTCCACCGGGTATCTACAGTAGGTTCAATGTACTGGTCCATTTGTCTTTGGGCCAGCTTTGGCTGTGGAAGCTAGTCACGCCCCTCTCCAACAGCATAGCCATATTCACCTTGGGAGGGTAGAGGCACACCCCAACCGGCCCGCTTGCTACAGGGCAGCTTGAGCAGCCTGAAAAGGCATACAAGAGGTGGATCACAGAGAGTCATTGCTGCTGTGCAAGGCTCTGAGTAGATACAGTGCAGGATTCAGGCTTCTGCAGTTCCCTACACCTATCCAGGTGCCACAGAGCAATTGAGAGGACAGTCTACGACCTCTTAATCAATCAAGGATTTATAAAGCAAGGCATCTCACCTGTGAGGGTCTCAAGGCAGTGGAGTTGCTTAACTGCTTTGTGGTGCTCTGTTCATTCGAACAGCCAGGACTTGAGCCATTTCCTGAATTGCCGGAACGGCCTGAAGGTGCAGGGGAAGGTCATTCCAAGCTTTGGCCACCAGGTTTGAGGAGCGTCCTCGACTATTAACCGCGGGGTATCAGAGGGCTTGTCTGCGAGGAAGAGGGAAGCCGATCGCAGGTGTCTGGTCTGTTAGTGGAAGGTTATGCTTTTGTTGATGTATACTGGTCCTTCGTTGTGCAGGACTTTGTACGAGTAGATCAGCATCTAGAACTGGAATCTCTTCTGAATCAGGAGCCAGTGTAGTTTCTTGATGTTGAGTGTAATGCTGGTCTATCTGCGAGATGAGGAAGAGTCTTGCCGCTGAGTTTTGTATTGTCTGTAGTCTCTTCAGAAGATGTGCGGTGACTCCTATGTAGAGTGTGTTCCCGACTGCTGGTGACAAGGGCCTGCATGACGGTCTTTCTGGTGTTAAATGGGAGCCAACTGAAGACCTTGCCAAGCTGGGTAGGGTGTGGAAGCTGTTTCTTCATAGATGGTTTGCTGTTCAAGATGACGCAGAGGTTGCGGGCATGGTCTCGTAGGGCGGGGAATGGGCCAAGTTAAGCACGCCACCTTGCATTGTTTCATGGTGAGGTGTTGTCCCCAAAGATGAAGACTTCAGTCTTATGCGTGCTGAGCTTGGGAGAGCTGCCATTCATCCAATCAGCGGCGTTTCTCATACATCTGTGGAAGTTGTCTCTGAGGGGGAGGGGTCTTCAGACAGTGTGAAGATGATCTGGGTGTCAATGGCATAGGAGATGATGTTGAGTCTGGGCGATCTGATGGTGTTGGCCGGGGGGCGGGTCATATGCATGTTGAAGAGAGTGGGGCTGATGAACGATCCAAGTGGGATGCTGCAGATCTTCTCGGGCTCAGAGGTGACTGGTGCGAGAAGGATTCTCTGAGTTCTTCTGTGAGAGGTGATTCATTTAAGAGCGTCTCACTGGATTCTGGTGTGGTGAAGTCTGTTGATCAAGATGGGATGGGTGACTGGGTTGAAGACGGCTGATACGCCCAAGAGAATAAGGGCCCCGATGTCGTTGGTGGCTTAGATGAGGGCTGTCTCTGCTGTGTTTGATTCGGCATCCAGATTCAGAGGAGTCCAGGAGACTGTTGTGTTCTAGGTGTTTGGCGAGTAGCTGGTTGAATGTCTTTGAGATCCTTTGCTGGAAACGGGTGCAGGGAGATGGGCCGGTAGACCTTCAGTTCTGCTGGATCAACAGATGGTTTATTCTGGAGGGTAAACCTTTTTACACAGAGTTCATAAAGGAGATTGTGGCTTGCATTGTGAAGGTCCCAATTGGTGAGCAGGTGTTGGGGGTTTCTGTTTGTGGGTGTGAGCAGGCTGATTATGTCGGCAGCTGGGGGTTAGGCTTTTGAAGTTTCGTTGTTGACTGATCTGGTCATGGAAGAAGTTAGTCAGGGTGTCACATTTCTATGGAGGGAGTGGTGTCGTTCTCGGTGGCTGGGGAGTTAGAGAACTCATTCACGATGTCGAAGAGCTCCTTGCTTCATTTTGTACTGGCCTCTATGCGGTCAGCTAGAGCGTTCTTTTTTTTCTATCAGGAGGGGGTGGTACTGGTTTAGAGCTGTCTTGAAGGTGGTACAATTCCCCATCTCTTTGCTGATGCGCCACTTCTTTCTACTTGCCAACAGTTGCATGTGGTGGATTTCAGCTCAGCGATTAACCAGCTTCTGACAAGTTATCTGAATCTGGCTTGCTTGGCAGTGGTAATTATGTCGACGCATTCTATGAACCACTGGGAGAAGTTTTTCACAGCTTATTGTGGGAGGTGAGAGTTGAGAGTATTGTTCATATTTTTCCAGTTTCTGCGCATGGAGTTGGGGAGCATGGTGCCAGAGTTGGTAAGTCTTGAGATGGTGAAGTGGATGCTGTAGTGGTTGGCCCAGGTGAGCTGCGAGATGTGGTTGAACTTGACCAGGTCTCTGGAAGTGAAAATGGGGTCAGGCGTGTGTCCGGCTATGTGGGTAGTGTGAGAAGTTGGTCTGGTATATATGCTGTCCACTAGTTCTAGTGCGCACCTTGCACCAGTCCAAACAACCCTTATTGATGATAGGTTAAAGACAACCTTTATTGAAAGCTATCCTAGTGGTAGCTATGGAGAGCAGCCTTCAAGCTAAGTTTTGAAGGAATGTAAAGCAGCTGGTTTTACCAGTCTATAATCTCTTAAATAACTAAATGAAAGTAGATCTACACCAGATATATATATATATATATATATATATATATATATATATATATATATATATATATATATATATATATATATATGTATTTATTTCTGAACACTCCCTACTAATCTCTTTATGATATTAGAGGTCAAAGCACATATGTTGCAATCAATACAGCACAGTAAATTTGCACAATATACGACAGGCCCCAGGGGGGGCGAACCATATACTAAATAAAGTGGTATAAGAACCACGACTTGGCTAGACACAGTGCCTAGAGCACGTAGACTTGCTGGGACCCCACAGGGGACGGGTGCAGTGTCTGAACACAGGCGTGAACCCCGTACAATGCTATGACAAAGTTGCGGTTGAGAAATTAGAGTTTAAGGACACTTAGAGGATGACTAGGAACAAACTCTTTTGGACTTAGAAGGTTCTAATGTCAACACCCACGGGAGCACCAGAGTACTCGTGTTACCTAACCCAGGGAAGCCGGGTGCATGGGTGTCACATGGTGTCGGGAGTCGTCCTCGTTTTCAATGGCGAGATGTTGTAAAGTGCTGCTACCGTGAAGAGGAGAAGCGTCCGAGGAGATCCAAGCTTGGATCCGAGATGGGAAGAACCTGAAAGCAGAGGGGACAGAGTCTGGGTCACTAGCAAGTGACAAGATAGGCAAATACCCACCGATGTCGTGTGCTTCAGTTGAAGACAGTTGAAGCTTGACTCTGCTGCCACGAGGACCAGGAGAAGTCGACGACGACCAGGGTCCGCAGGCGAGCTATCCCACAAAGGATGTCCAGTGATGGGGTCTCAGTTACCGGATTGGAACCAACAAGCCTTGGCAGTGGCAACCCACGCGATGAGAGAACAAAGGCTTCGGTGGGGACCAGTAAGGTCCAGGGGACTCCCCAAGCAATGGAGAGTCAGGGAACTTCTGGAGCAACCAGGAAAGCCCTCTGAAAGTAAAGTTGCCCTTCTCAAGGACCCATAAGTCAACGGACAAGAGATCTCGAAGGGGTGTTGAGAGAAAACACTTGGAACCAGCCCACGGAACACTCGGAGAGTGTAGGCCAGTGATCTTCAGTGCAATCGCTGCTCGGGTCTGGACTATAAGTAGCCCAAAGCACAGCCGCGGTGAATGCCGGGAAGAGTGTGCAGCTGCAAAGGTTCACAGTGTCCAGGGGTTCGGGTTGCACGGTCCCCACAAGGGCTACGGGTCTCAGGTTTGCTGAGGAATCATGTCAGCCTCATGGACGCTTGGAAACCCACCTCCTGTGTGGTAATAGTCTTCGGAGTCCTCAGGAGCTTCGCAGATGCCAACAGAACAGATGCGTCTTTTTGGTGCCTGCCAAGCAGGGGAGTAACTCCTTTACTTCAAGGGAGATTCTTCAGTTATCTAGTCTTGTAGATCGTTGAAGATCCAGGATTCAGTGTCAGAGTTTCTTCCAGGAATATCTAAAGTCCTGTATCCAGGGGTTCCTACTTTATACCCAAGGAAGGGATTGGACATACTCTGTGGACCCACCTATGGGAGGGTCAGGAAAGAGGGGTGGCTACACCTATTTCGTTTGTCCAGTTTCGCGCCAGAGCAAGGGCTGATAGCCCCTGGGACCGGTTTGAACTGGACTATGCACAGGGGCACCAAACGTGCCCCAGTGCAGACATCAAAGCACTCTTGGAGTGCACCCACCCAGCCCCAATACAATAAAGCCTGTCTCGAAGGTGGTCACACCTCCCTGTGACAGGAAACCTATTGTCAGGCCTTCCCCTGCCAGAGTTTCATCCAGCAGCTGGAGGGCAGACTTGTATCTGTAGTTGGCAGCATCCATTTTGTGGTGCCCGGGTTCTGTTAAGCTGGTACCAGTGTAGTCATGTTTCTCCCTCTAGTAGGGTGGAATCATACCTCCCACGCCAGTTACTGGCGGGGAGGAATGATTCCAAAGTGTTTGACACTAAACACGACATGTTTCTGTGCAGCCATTCCAAAGTTAGCATTTACCGCGAGGTTATAATGCACTTAAGAGTATATGGTCTGGCTGCATCACATACAACCCCGGGGAATAGATTCCGAAGGCTGCAGAGGGGATCTGCTCATGCATGGGCACCCTCTCACATGAAAACCAAGCACCCTGCCTTCAGGATTGTTAAAGCCTCCCATAGGGGTGACTTATAGGTTTATATGTGTGTGGTCAGAAGTGATATAGGTAACCTATACCACAGTAAGGGGTGAATGCACCACCTTACCCAGGCTGCAGTACCAGACCTGTGGTGTCATTTTGGAAGGCTGCTCAGGGGTGGCATAATATATGCTGCAGCCCCTGGTAGGCCTCTGGGGTACCTATGCCCTTGGTACATAGTGTACCGTATAATACTAGGGACTCATAAGGGTACCCCAGTATCCAAAATGGAGTGTACCTAAAGTACATGGAATCAATTTAGAGGGAAATCAGATAGTCTGGCTGGGATCCTGCCAATCAGAACCCCAGCCTAAGTCAAAATACAGTGAAACATCAGCAAAAAGTGGGGGTAACTATAAGAAGCAGATCCTACTCTCCTACAGGTAGAGTTGGTGACGAGGGAGGGAGGGGGGAAGAGAGAGGGAGGGGTGAGAGAGAGAAATAATGAGGGGACACAATGTACCAGATTTATAACAAACACAGTCTAACAATAAGGAGTGGAGAGGCCAAAGCACAATGAAGGGGTAAACAACAGTATTACCGTCAGGTAGGTAGGGAGAACACGGAACACTAGGATATCTAATAATCAGGCACGAGAGAACGCGGCACACTTGGGAGGTAACAGCAGTATAGCAAACAGGCAGAGGAAAGAGCGAGGCATAATGAGGATATGCGGTAGGGGGCAGCAGGAGCAGAACCTAGGCGAGGTAGCTGCTCTTAGAGCTCAGAATAACTCCTAGAGGGTAGAAGAGACCTGGAGAAGAACAGGGCTGGACGCACCACAGCCCTAGCAAGATGACAAGAAAAGTGTCCCAGGTCTTACAGGGCCCTCTCTGGACCCGAGGCAGAGGTCGCTCCGCGTAGCCTCAGCGGAGAATCGAAATCGGCAGCAACCGCCTACGCGTTCATGCTGGGCTGTGTCTGTGGGCGAAGATGTGCCGATAGAGTGTACCTGCAGGAGCCCACCAGGCATGAATTGCTGAATCAGAGTGCTGCACCCATCCAAGTCATGGCAGGTTTAGGCCCATGACTGCTTAGCTGTCAGTAGTGGCCATCCACCAGTCAGGCCACAATGCGAGTCTTGCCAAAATACAACAGGCTGCTAGGGGTAATTACTAGTGCTCATCTGTGAGGCTGCATAGACCATAAATCAAACAAACAAAACCAGAATGTTGGCCAAGCAAACAAGAGTGCCGCTTCAGTGACCTTACCAAACAAGAGTCTCCAACCTCCAACTGCTAATCTCTTGGTCGACCTAATGGACACTGCAAAAATAACGCCAAAGGATACCTCAGTGGGGACCGGCCAACACCTGGAGGGTCAAATCGAGAAAACCGGAAAAATCACTTTGGCTGCAAAGACAAGGGTCTCCTCATGCAGGACGTCTCCTCAGCAATATTCCACTATTCCGTCAAGACCACTCCTTCGGAGGGCCACGTCTCCGATGAGGACCCACATGTCTGGCGCCAACTGTGGAAATGTGCCTTTTAATGAGCACACTGGTGCAGGGGTCACCCTTCTCTGTCCACGGGTCCTTAGACCAACAAAATAGAGATTGGCACTGAAGCTGGAATTCAAATAACAAGTTCATTAATCTCTCATGAGTGCGACTACGTCCACACAGCACTCTCAAGTGCTGCCTGAGGTAGTACATTGAAGTCACAGAACACAGGCCTTATATACGGCTTTTTTTGCACTGGTAAGCATGTGGATACAAATAGAAGGTACAGGCCTACACAGGAATAGTTACCGACAAACATGGGCAGATGGGAGATCACTTAGTCAGCAAAGTGGGAGGGGGAGCAGGAGTGCTAATGGCAGCAGTAAGAGATTGAGAGTTGAGTCTGAGACCAGGTGTTCTGGCAGCTACAAACTCTTAGCATGCATATTGCTTTTAGCTGAGTCAGGAAGTCAACTAAAATAGACAGCACAGGCAGGGAAAAAGATGAGCAGCAGAGGATGGGAGAGTTACAAAGCCAACAAAATGGATGCCATAACCAAGATGGCTTCAGCTTATGCTAACTGAAATTATTCCGGATTTCCACACAATAGGGAAAAACAAAATACACAAGTGGAAATTTTACAAGCCCCTTGCGCCACTTTTGCGTCACTTTTAACATGAGAAAAGTAGCGCACGCAAAAGTGGTGCAAGGGGCTTGTAAATCTGCCCCACAGTATTTCACTATCAGCACATGTAAAACACACCAGTACATGTCCTACCTTTCACATACACTGCTCCCTGCTCATGGGGGTACCTTGTGCCCATTGTTCTTCTCAGAAGCCCACCACTTGCGCTGCCAAAAGTCAGGGCTGCTGAATATCAAGGCTTTCTAGATTTGTTTCCATCTCAAGCCTCTTTCATCCACCAGTCAACACTCCCTGCATTTTATCTCACTCTGGTAGGTTTTATTTTTATCTGTGCTCTCTCCCTTTGAGGCTGTTTTCTCCTTTTTTCCCTCCTTCTGTGCCTTTTTTCCACCTCTCTCTCTTGTTTTGGGCAGTATCTGATGATGACAATAAGTCTTAGTCCCGATAAATGATTGCCAATGAGCACCACCTGCAACCACTGGCTCCGATTAAGTACTGAGTTTGACCCAAGTTCAACTCCTTCTCAAATTTGAGTTTAAAATGGACTATGCTCTGAATTTCCGGGATAATGGCCCTGCGATCTTTTCACCCCTTTTTTAAGTGTAGATAAGAGTTGGCAACATGGCTCACAGATTGAAACCTCACCAGAGAAATGTGGCATTCTACACGGTACAATTTCAAGTCCTGGCAAGGCACAGTCAGTCTTTTACCTTTCTGACGGCACAAAATTGAAAACCATTATTTTGAATAATAGCAACAGATGTTATTTTTTTAACATTTAGAAACGGCAGAATTGGGGTATGACGTCCTTTTTTAGAAGTTACCTTTATTAATTGCTACAATACTAAGGGCCTCATTTATGAAAAGTGACGCATCACTGCGTGAAAACAGTGATGCGTCACTTTTCACTGCGCCCTCCCTGCGACTCCAATGATGCGTCATATTTACAGTATGACGCATCATGTCGCAATGAGTCACAGATATGTCAGTATTTCTGACGTATCTGTAGGCGCAAAAGTGACGCATTGCTGGAGTGTGTCACAAAAGTGACGCAACTCCAGCAATGTGTCCTTTCACATGGGGCAAGCCCCATGTGAAAGGGCCTGCGTCAGTCTTAGGCCTGCTGTGAGGCAGGCGCAAGATATTGACGCATTTGCACCCTAGAAGTGGCGCAGTGAAATCTCGTAGATTTCACTGCGTCACTTCTACGATGCTTACTTACGTGGGTACGCCAACCCTGCATACATTATACCTGACGCAGGTATAATGTAGCGCAGGGGTTTACAAAGTGACGCATCTAGGTGGATGCGTCACTTTGTAAATATGGCGCATCATGGCGCATGTTTTACGCCACTGGTGTGTCACAAAAAGTGACGCACCGGTGGCGCAAAAGTGACGCAGGGGCTCATTAATGAGCCCCTAACTATTTAAAGATTTGATCTACTTAGTCTAGTACTCAGAATAAGACTGAGTTTTAAGGTCGCTGAGGAAGAAACCTTAATAGGACAGATAAGGTGCATTCCTTTGGAAACTATTTGAGGAGGTATGGAGAGATAAGGAATATATAGGAAATAGAACACAATAGAATTTAGAATTAAAAGATAAAAATTACCATTTGCACGCTTAAAAATACATAGGTCTGTTCCGCGAAATACCAAGAAAAAATAACATTCGAAGTTGAGCAGGACAAATGTGGTGAGGCAGTCAAGATATAAACCGTTTCCGAAACCTAAACTAATTGTTCAGAAACTCCAAGCTTTGTTCCTAAATTTATCTTGTCTTCTTTTTTGTCCTCCTTAGAAATGTCTACATTATTTACTGGTAGTCTTCAGTACTCTGTTTCTGCAGTCTCCTAGTCCTGTAACCTATGCAAAAGTAAGTAAAAAGACTAGGAAGGTAGATGAGGAGGTAATGTCTACATTACTTATCGGTAATCTCAGACAACAGATTTCAGTAGGAAATAATTTGAGCTTATTCTTGGGTCTTATTGCAGTTTCAAACTGTCATACCTCTAGAAATGACCTGTCTAGTAGTGGCAAGTAAATTGTATTGAAGTTTACTGCATTTGGTGTAGTGTTTTGTGTAGAGGTTCTGTGGGATGTGGTGTTATGTCAGCAGGAATGTAATTGTATGTTTTTTTGGTTTTTTATGTTCGGTGTAACAAGATAATTAGAGCTATTTGGTACTTTGTTGCCAGATGATATATAAGAAAATTGGATGGGTTTAACTGACATATTGAGAGGTATTGTACTGCCTGTCATGTAATGTTGTGTGCTGTGTTTTGATGTGGTTGATTTGGTATGTTTGATTGTACAGTTTCATATAAACAATGCATGGGGCTGAGGTGACTGGAGGAGTAGATGAAAAAAAGTGGAAATGAGAAATTGATAATGGAGCAGGAAGGGACATGTCTTGTGGAATTTTTGAAGGTGACAGAATTATTTGTTTTGTGCTGTGGTAGCATGTGAGGCCTGATATGAGTACTATGTGGTATTGGTGGTTGGAGGATTCCCTTGAGATGAAGAGAGAAACCAATGATGAGAAGGAAGAATGGGATGACTGGACTGGTGGGGTAGGTGCGCGTAGTGGTGAACTGAAAAGAGCTGGAAAGTTTGTGCTGGACCAACTGATGGGTAAAGAGCACAGAAAGGTAAAGAATTTGTGATGCAGACATGGAAAGAAGATGGAGGGGAAATGTGGCAAACGGAGCAACGTTTTTCAACTAAGGCAGAGGAGAAACCATCTAGAGTTCAGGAGAAACATAGAAACCCACTCTTCTCTCAGCTGTGATGAAAACCATAGATCTAGTGAAGATTCAAATTGGTTGAGTCAGCTTGCTTCCAGCTCCAATAAGCTACTAATTTTTAATTTTACAATGCCCAAATAACACACAATAAAACAACCTGCCACTACATAAAAAGCATGATAGTCTTTTATGAACAAGTAGCAGCCTAAATTGTCTTTGGTTCTGTTCTTGTGCATTTATTATGGCCTGCTCAGGTCTTCAAGATACTGCAGCCTGTAGTTGAAAACAACATTAGGTTGTACAATACACCGAGATGTTGGTGTTCTGTGGACTCCTTGGGTACCCACTGGAACTCATTTCAGACAACGGGGTGCAGTTTACATCTACTGAGATGAAAAACGTTTTGAATAATCCTGGGATTAAATACAAGAGGTGCACTTTATATCATCCTCAAGCCAAGGGGCATGTTAAAAGAGCGAATAGACTTGTCACTGAGTGTGTAAGAGGAGCTATAATTGGGGGCATTGATGTAGTGGGTGCTAGTTGAGCCATGCTTTGGTCCTATCATATCACTCCTCATTCAGTGACAGGCATATCACCCTTTAAAGATTTGAGAGGAAGGATTTCTTGTGACTATTTAAGACCTGCATGGTTAAGGAAATTGAATTGTGTTTTTACCAAATGTGGAAATCTGCAGTTGATCAGCCAGGCTTGTATCAAAATGAAATTTTGTCATGATAAAAGCTAAATCAGATATGCTCATGTGAAAAGTACCAAACAGGTGTGTTTCAAGAAAGGGGTGTGGGTATTAGTGAAACTGCCAGGGTCCAGAGTGATGAAGGGCAAATATAGATATGGCTCACAATGATTTGTAGATAAAGTCAGCCCTGATGGTTGTGCAGTTAAATTGAGTATTGGCCAATAGTGGAATGTAGCACAGGTGCCCAAAGTGGTTGCAACTGAGAGTGTTGTCACAAGTGAAGGGGAAGGCTGCATTATTGCGCAGAAGGTGCTGCAGCAAGCAGTAACTTCTCAGAAGTTCAAATGTAATGTGCCACCAGTAAGAGTGTCTCTTCTACTTCTAACTTGTCAGGTGAAGGCAAAGGTAATGTCTGTGGCAGACGGGTGAACCGTACTCCTGCTACGTTTGATGAATATATTATGGGGTAAGATTCGTTTTTTTTTTTATTAACTGTGCTTTCTTTCCATGATCCTAATTTTTTAACAGCCCTACAGTGCTGATTCTAACATTTTCTCCCATGTTCTTCACTATATTCTTTTACAGAGTGCTTTTTATTCATTGCTCTCTTTATTTATTACTATTGTAGTTTCACATTGTTCTGATAGCTATCATAGCAGCTATGATTTTTGTATTTTGCTTATTGTATTTGCAATATGTTTCCACTGTGTTTTGTGCATTCTATGCCTTAATGTTATTGTGTTTGAAATATAAAGGGAAAGGTGTGTTATTTACTGTGCTTTTTCTCCTGGCGCCGCGCAATCCCTCTGAACATTTGAGAATGTGAATGTGAGTGGTGGAGTGGACGGTTAGCCAGCGACGCGAGACGAGCACGTGCCCATAAACTGTTACATAGATGAAGACAAGTATTTTTAATCTTACATTGCCTTCACGCAATATCTTTATTTAACACTCACACCATTCAATACTTGTTTGCCATTAAAGAAACAGCCCAGTTTAGAGGTGGGTGGCCAGGTAGGTGGTAGAGTAGCTCCAGCCTTAAAGTGTCTAGTAGCTGGAGTAGCTGCCTGCTGCTGCCCATATCTGGGTTAGGCAACCTATATCTTCCCCATGTCCTGCCACACGTGAGCAGCCACCCAAAAAGAGAAGGGCTTATTTCCTAGTTTTTGTCCTGGAGTCTGCCTTTTTTCCCCTGCGCAGCCAAGAGGCCCTAAAGGGTCAAATGGTTTCATGCATGCAAAGACTTAGTAGAAGTGCTTGTTTCAAACAATAAATATAGCCCTGTTAGGAGAGGGCTTCTTAAAATAAAGTGCTACAGATGTACCTCATACAATACATGTATAGCATTTAGGGATAGTGGGTTATGAGCTAGGTCCTTATAGGGTCCACTGTCAAAGGTGCCGCTCGAAGGCTTAGACTTGGTCGCTGAACACTTGGGCTTCACTTTTTTACCGGCCCTCACACTCTGAAGGACGCTACGCTGTGTGTTGTGCTCTGCCAAAGGGGGAAGATCATCATTTGAAACCGGACAACCACGCATTTGGGACTGCGAGGACCAGGGTGCTGTGCGCGTTGCACATCAGCTGCACCTGGCCCTCTTCCCGACTCCACCCCCGCAGACCTTATCACGCCTCGCGGCCCCCGCTTCGCGGGAGCCGCTCGAAGGCTTGGACTTGGTCGCTGAACACTTGGGCTTCTCTTTTTTACCGGCCCTCACGCTCTGAAGGACGCTACGCTGTGTATTGTGCTCTGCCAAAGGGGGAAGATCATCATTTGAAACCGGACAACCACGCATTTGGGACTGCGAGGACCAGGGTGCTGTGCGCGTTGCACATCAGCTGCACCTGGCCCTCTTCCCGACTCCTCCCCTATTCCTACTTTCTGCCCCTATATTAATAAAGATCCGCCCACACGCGTTAGCGGGACGCGTGCGGGTCGAAGCCCGGGGCGAAGACTGGGCAAAGAGCGGGCCGTTTGAGGCCGTTCGAGGACGGACGAGAAAGGAAGAGGATTAACTCCCAGCCCATTACTCAACCGGCACGTCTTGTGTATTCGCCTAGTTAAGGATGTCTCCAAGGGCAACTAGGAGTAAAACATCGTCGACTTTGGGGGCCCCCACAGGTACATTGGATACATATTTTGTTAAAGCAGGGTCCCTTCTTATAGATGAAATTACTGTACTGGAAAGGCGCATTTCTCAAGAGCTAGAATGGGCTAGAAGATCTTCGTTGGGCCCTCTGCAATATGTTACCTCTCCTGTGCTTCCAGTTAGTGGCATAATAATGGAAGAGGAGGGGGTAAATGCAACAGTGTGTAATATATCCGAGCACTCGGTACTCGTTAACTCAAAGAATTCTTCATCCGAACATGACTCCTCCACCCACACTGAGTTCAGCTCATTACCACTCCCATTACCTACCTTATCTACAATAGCCACCACTATCGAACCTAATCTGCCTGATAAAGAGTTAACCCCAACTCCTTTAGTTCAACATGATTCTATCACTACACATGCTAGGGAAGGAGCTATCCCAAAAATAAAGGGAGGGGCACAAGGTACAAGAGGGGGTAAAACCAAATTTACTAAACGCTCTTCCCTTCGTGACAATAATGTAACCGATATGGCTAAAAAAGTCACAAACAGATTTCAAAAACAAGGGTTTTTACCCTCTAGTACCCAGCTTAAAGATAAACAAAATATAACTGTTGTTCCAGGAGAGGAGGGCCTTACACTCTCAAATATTGCTACACTTTTGAGGGATTTACTTAACCCTATTGTAAGCTGTCTAGTGAAGATAGAAAAAGCCTTAGTACACCAACAGAAGGATCTGACTCGTGTACTGGAGGGCTCCAATGTTCACAACCAGATTCCACGTAATAACCCACTAGTTTCCACTAACACTCTCACCCCTGAGATTGCAGGGTAAGTGGGTTGTCTGACCTCACAACCCAAGCAACTGCAGGAGCCCACCATCACCTCTGCAGTGCCCTCGACCGATATTCCTATGACAAAGCCTAATGGTTCAATCAAACAACCGAAGATGGTCACATCTCTTGCGACCACCAACGGTTATGACCCAAATTATAGAACTATTGATTTACCGCCAGAAGCAATACCATATACCGTAATCTTAGCTGGGATCCCCAAACTAAATTCTTCTACTAGAGAATCACCGGGGGCCCTTAAGAACAAGGTAATTTACTGGCTTTCAATAAACAGGCCGCTATCAGAAGGAACATATAGTGAGGTGCTGACTGTGAGGCGAATCCCCTGGATAGGAAACACTAGGAAGTCAATCGAGGGAGATTGTGCTCTGATCAATTTTAGAGATCCTTCCACTGTCTCGCACATTTGCAACTGGCCTCATGAGGTACAAGGGTCACAGATTCACCCCCTTCCTTTGTCATTTTTCTATCCTACTGCTAATTACGAACCAGGAGAGGATTGTTGGGAATCAGTGTCTAGAAGGGCAAGAAATCAGGTCCCTAGAGCACAAACACCAACCCACCATTATAGGCCATCACGTCTCGACTGCTTTCCTATTTATAATAGATTTAGTAGTCTCGACATGGTGGACTGACCAATAAAGATAGAGGAGGAGGTATCCTTTGGGTTTAATGGCTCTACCAACACACAGACCAGGTCATTTGTTTTACCTGAAAAGATTCCAACTACTGGAGTACAACAAGTCACAGAGAAAGATTTTGGCATCCCCCTCCCAACGATTAGCTCATATGAGGAATCTGCACTCCTTGTAGCGAGTATGCAGGAAGCCTCACCCTTAGTGCAGGTTATGAGGGAGGTCCCCTCCCCAACCATAGTATCAGAAAGATCTATTCGCCCCTACCTTAAAATCCTATCTTGGAATGTGGCGGGTCTGGTAAATAAAGTTAACTGTCCGGAATGGAGCGCATATATTAAGGCCCAAGACATCTGCTTCTTCCAAGAAACTTGGGCGAGAGAACATCTCTCTCATGTGGGTTTTGCTACATTTTCTGCATCGGCAAAATGGGCTGGTATAGGACGTCCCTCAGGAGATTTGGCTACTTGGGTATCCACTGATTTGGGATGTAGGGCTGTTGTTCAACCACAAAACTCGGCCGACATCCTTGTGGTCCAGCTTGAATGGCCGAACGCAGGTAGTCTCCTGCTGATTAACGTATATTCCAGACCAACTAAGATCTCGCAGACCTCACATACGATAGAGGAGTTGGCAGTAGTTTTAGATAACATCCCGCAGGGTATCTCTTTCCTGATAGGCGGAGACCTTAACTCCCACTACGAGCCCCTCCCGGGCTTATTGGTAGATCTAGCCGCGGAAGAGGATATGGAATAGTCCATACCCCCTTTGCAAGCATCGGCGCCTAGAGCTTGGACCCCTCTTGCCACACAAATTACCACTCTAACCATGAAATATGGCTGACGGGCATGTAATGGTAGGGCTACCTCGGATAAACCAGCTAGCAACACTTTTAATAGTAAAGGCAGAGAGTCAAGACTGGATTACATACTGGTCCCCCTAGCATTATGGTCATGCATTATCGATTTCCGGGTATTGCCTAGGGAAGATAGTGACCACAATGCGCTGGAACTGGAATTTGCACACCTTGGCCTAGACCCTAAACTGAGACAGAGGGAGTCCCTGGAGGCTGGCCTTGGGCTCACACAAAATAGACGCAGAGTAAAGTGGGAGAGATTTATCTCTAACCCAGAGAAGATACCAATGCTCTATGTGAGGGTTGTTCCCATTCTCGAAAAGGTTTACGCACTTAAGGTATGTGATACAACCCAGAGTGAATATGAACATCTAGGACAGTGCCACAGAGATCTCTCTGAGACAGTATCCGCAATCCTCACTCGTATACCAAAGAGGGTAAATAGCTGCGTTGCTGGACCATCCTGGTATAATAAGACCTGCCGCAATGCCAAATTAAGCCTATTAAATTCTATTAAATCGGGAATGGGAAATGAGGTAATTAGAGCCAAGAGAGCGGCATATAAGACCTTAACTTGTAATGCAAAAAAAGAATGGGAACACCAAAGATGGGAAACCCTCTCTACATCTTTGGCCAGGGGCGACTCACGCTTATTCTGGCGAACAGTGAATACTGGTTCAATGGAATTGGCTCCTGCATTGGAGCCGAATATCTCACCAAAGTCATGGTCAGACCATTTCCATTCGCTTTATCAGCTACCGGACGGGGAACCGGTCGCTTCTCATCTTCTTCTGGCTGAAGATTCCATAGTAACGCCTTTGTTTACAGCTAAGGAGGTTAGAGTGGCTATAGCTGGTCTGGCATCAGGTAAGGCTCCTGGCTTGGACGGTCTCCCGGGTGACCTCTTTAAGCAGGAGCCGGATGTCTGGACTCCCTATCTAGTCCTACTGTTCAATTGCATTTTACGTGGCATGGAGGTTCCTGCTACTTGGCTGGGCGCAGAGTTTGTCCCTATTTATAAAAAGGGCTCTCCTCTGCTCCCAGCCAACTACAGACCTATTAGCCTCATAGACGTCCCACAAAAAATCTTTGGTAGACTGATTCTGGACCGACTTCAGGTCTGGATTGAAGACTGCAATATTCTGAGCCCCTTCCAAGCAGGCTTCAGGTGGGGGGTTTCAACGGTGGATCAAATTTTACGTTTAAACCTTCTCTACTGGAAGTCAGTAACAATTGAGGGGGGCAGTCTATACACCATATTCGTCGACCTGCGAGCGGCATTTGATTTAGTCCCTAGGGACAAACTATGGGCAGTCCTCTCAGCTTTAGGGGCCCCGGTTGACCTGCTTAAAATTTTGAAAAAATTACATCATAATAACTTTGCAAGGGTAAGGTGTGGCAGAGGAGGTACCCTTTCGGAACCCTTCCCTGTTGACAGGGGGGTTAGACAGGGTTGTGTGCTTGCACCCACCCTCTTCTGCCTCTTTGTCAACGGGGTTTTTAATCATTTAAATGAGATAAGTAATATTGATGCCCCCAGGTTGGCGGGCAGCAGGGTACCAGCAATTATGTTTGCAGATGATACCCTGCTGCTCTCCAAATCTCCTATGGGCATACAAAGGGTCCTCAATGGATTTGTTGACTTTTGCAAGTCGCACGGCTTGGAGATCAATACCACAAAAACTAAATATATGATCTTCAACCCGCCCGCCGCAACCCGACCAAGCCCGCGGATAGGGGCTTCTAGTCTTGAGAGGGTATACACCTTTGAATACCTGGGAGTCATTTTTAATCAATCAATGAAATGGGATTCACACTTGACAAAAGTAACTTTGAAGTTAACCCAGATGACGGGGGCCATCTCTAGGATCTTGAGCGGGCTGAATTATAAACCACTAGGTCCTCGCCTGCATATTTATAAAGCTCAGGCTAGGGCGGCTGGATTATATGGGGGTGAAATCTGGGGACATATACCCAAACAGAATCTACAGATTATTGAGAATAACTTCTTGAGGCAGATGACAGCCCTACCACCAAGTACACCATTACTACCCTTAAGATTGGATTTGGGCTTGAGACCAATAACGGTGGAACTTAGGGGCATATCAACAACAACCGGCGATAATTATCGCTCAGCGCTCTTAGCGTGAGGATAATTATCGCCGGCTAGCGTGAATTTTTATCGCTGAGATAGCGTGCTATTAGCAACGCTTATCTCAATAGCGATAAAAATCTACATGCTAACAGGCTAACGTGAGATTATCGCTGGAAACCCAGCGATAATCACACGTTACCTTGTTGAAAGGGACAGGCAAACTTAGCCATGATATCCTCCTTCCATAGGATATCATGGCTAAGTCTGAAAATTAGCAGACGTAAAAAAGCAGCGTTAACCGCGGTTTGCGCTGCTTTTTTTGTCTCTAACAGGGTTAGCGACATTCTTTATAATAGGAGAAATGTCGCTTAGCGACATTTCTCCTATTATTTTACACTGGAACGCCCCCTTTGCATCTCATTAGAGATGCAAGGGGAAGCGTAGAGTAGAAGGGTGCTAACATGCAAATTTGCGTGTTAGCACCCTGTTGTTGATAGGGCGCTAGTTTTATCTCTGCTTTTTTGGCTTTTAAAGCCAAAAAAGCAGAGATAAAGCCCTTGTTGATATGCCCCTTGGTCTTAAACCCTTAATGTTCTGGCGTAAATTATGGTGTTCCCCAGAGCTTGAGAACTATAGAATGGAGTTACAAGAGATTCTGCGCCTCATAAGAGCTGACCAAGTACCATGGCTTCTCTACGTCAAACATTCCTGTGAGTTAATAGGAAGACCCGATCTGTGGTCTGACCCAGCTAATGCATGTCGAATGATCTCCCGCAAATCCATTTCTCAGGCCTACTATGAGCACAATTTACGTGTTTCATCTACGAAGGCTAGTGCGGGGTGTTTAACTGCGCATTTTCTGGAATTTAAAGACACATATTACCGGGAATCAGTCCTAGATAATATTGAATCAACGCTAACTAGGAAACTTTACCTACAATGGTGCTATGGCACTTTGCCTCTAGGAGCTCATACTGCCACTTGGTCGCAATCAAATTCAACACCACAATGTCCAGCATGTGGCCATCCATCTGAGTCTGACTTGCACATAGTTTTCTTTTGTCGAGCTTATCATAGATCAAGGAGATATTGGATCCTTCCACTCTTAAAAAATCTGGGCTTTAGGCAGTATACACCAGCCTATAGAATTTTAAAAACTGATCTATCTGCACCCACAGTGTTTGCAGTTGCGAAATTTTTAACATCTATGTGGATAAATCGTAATCGGTGTATAAAATCTAAACACGGTGAATGAACAGTTTTTCCTATTGCAATGCTGTAATTTTTATCTGATGTATTTTAACAAGTGGTGTGCAATATGTATTTCATTTTGTATGCTTATTTTACAATATTCTTTTATGGCCCGAGTGGGCGAAATAAAGTTGAAAGTTGAAAGGTTGTTTTCTCATAATAAGTACTTTGATGTTGTCATTGCTGTACATGCTACATGCACATTATGCAGAATTCTTCTCCTATCAATGAAAGTACCTCCCACCACCCCTGTAGGGAGAGCACCCACAGTGGAATCTGGCTGTCTCAGAGCAGGGTTTCTCCAAGGAGTCATGTAATTTGAGGAGCTTAACTTAAAAAAACTTGTAGATGCGCGCTTTCCACCTGTCAGTAACCTTAGCCTGGGGCCCAGGATTGTGATCACACGGAATGTAGGGCGTTTCTCCTGTTGAATGTCAACTGAACGCTGCATGGACTTGCAGCCACCCATCTGCCTAGCACAAGACCTGGCAAAGTGATAGCAGGGGGGAGAGCAGGGATGCTTTCATTCCAACGGGAAGTTGTCATCTCTCTTGCCATCTTTTGGGGTCTCTCTGATAAGGAAGGGGTGAAGGCCCTGTCCTTGAGATTACAGACAGAATGATAATGGTCTACTGGTGTATGCACGAGGAATGGATGAATATCTCGTAAAACGGGTGAAAAGTGCAGTGTTTGTTTTAGAAAGGAAAAACAAAATGTAATGCTGCTCACACATTCTTGGTTGCTGTCTTTCATAGAATTCCAGACCATTTACACAAGCAGTTATCAATATCTACCCGATTTTCCCTTTAAGTGGCAGATGAGTATTCTTCTGTTGAAGGTAGTATAAAAACTAAATGTGAAATTTCTATGTAACTCCCATTAATACAGGAAAGCCAGACCAATGCTAATTCCTGGCTGTTGTTTTCAGACGTTTTTCGGAATAATTACTGGAACAAGTCAATGAGATGCAAGTTTGGTTTTTCAGAAAGCACTTGCATTATAACTGTTATGTCACTGTGTTTTCGAGTAACATCAGATGCAAATGGTATGCTGCATTCAGCAGATGGGATTTGTGGCGATGAGCAGATTTGTGTTTAAGGGCAACGGAGGTGGTGAATAGATGAACAGATAATTTCATGTTTCAAGCTGAAAACAGCTAGGAAGTCATTTAGGGACTAGTATCCCTTTCTGACTCGGCAGCAAAAACGTTCATAGGATAGTAGCTGCTGCTATTGCATCAGCCAATGAGTAGGCGTTATGAAAGAGAACACTGATTTTTAGACCTTTTTTTTTTTGTTGCATATTTATATGGCGCGAACTCGACCCGAAGGTATTGGAGCGCTTTACATAGCACCGTATTTACATTACACATTCAGGCACGGGGAGCTTAAGTGATTTGCCCAGAATCACAGGATGTGGACACGACCTCGAGGCTCGAACCCTGGTTTCCTGCATCAGAGGCGGCAGCGCAGCCGACGGACCACAACCTCTCCCCATCACTCATTCGGTAAGGGAAAGTATGTTGCACCAAGTCCTATTCGAATAATGTCATATCACATATGTGAATTCTGTACTTTATGCTGTAATGAGCATATAAGAGACTGAGGGGTATATTTAAAAGGGGATAGCGCCACCAGAATGTCACTTTTACCGACGTTCTGGTGGCGCTACGCCCTTTTCCATATTTATAAGGCGGTGTTAAGCCACTTTTTGTGGCTTAACGCCACTGTGTAAATACGGCCCCGTTTCGTGCATCACTTCGCATGAAAGAGGCGTGCAATGGGCGTTGCTGTGGGAGTTCCACCGCAACATCCATTGCTTTTTGATGCTGCCCCAGATTGAGGCAGCGCAAAAAACGAATGCCATGCAATAGCAGGCGTTCGCATGGTGCAACAAGGAGAAATACTTTTATTTCTCCTCGTTTTTGCTTTTTCTAAGACCAAAACACCATTAATGATCATTTATGTGCAGGAAGGGGCCCCTTCCTGCACATAAACAATCATGAAATAATGAAAATGTGCTACTTCTATGTGTGCAGCAGAATCCTGTCTACATAGAAGTAACAAATCGCCATTATTGATTTTTTATGTGCAGTAAGGGACACCTTCCTGCACATAAACAATCATTCCATGCAACACAGGCACCCTTCCACTATGGTGCAAGGGTTCCTGCATTGGCGCTAGGCAGCTATTTTTAGGACCAGTGCAAGTGAAAACACAGGGGTGTGCCATATTGTTGAAAATACTGTGCATCCCTGCGTTTTGGACATGACAGAGCACGGCGCTGCCAAATATGGCACAGCTACATGCTCTGCCATTTTCTTGGGATTCTGCCCCTGAAGGGCTTGGTAGACGTCAAAGTCTTACTATAGGAAGCCAGTTAAACACAGCGGGCTTGATTTAGCGTGCACTCTCTTTTTAAGCACTCCCTTTCTTGACAGCTGAAGGGACAGGTTCTCCGCCTGGGGAATGAAAACACGCTTTGCTCAGGACCATATTTTTGACATAAAGTAGTAAATTGCCATGAGCTTTGGGATTCCTGGTTTCAAAGCTGAAAAAATTCAAGTGGGAGCATTTTTCCTCATCTTGCAGAGGATCTTCAGACTGGAGCAAAAACTCTCGGGCAGCCTCCATGATCAGTTGCCCTACTTTGGTGACCAACATACATGACCTCAGCATCCTCCATAAGCATGTGACACACTATACAATAGGAAAAGTATGCCCTTGCAGGTAAAACAATTTTAAAAAGTGGCTTTCACTATGTAGCTAAAACTTCATCTTCCATGAACTGATGTCACAGTTAAAAAAATAACTTACGAGCTGGTTGGGGACACTGCTTTACCACTACCCCGCAGTGCTGTCTGCCTCCTAGTCTGACAAGGGCTCAGGCCTGGTTTGAAACCCCCTCCAATTGCCTAATACCATAGCAGCTCCGTCAAGGACGTTATCTGAGACCATCTAAACAGATTGCCTACCTGGACACGCATGTCTACCTCTTACATCCACAGAGATCCTCCAATTGCCTAACACCCCAGTCCATTAGGGACGTTACCTGATATGGCCACTATGGGCAGACAAAAGAGTACCAGGAGCCAATCCCGCCCACCCTCACTAGCGCCTCAAACATTGAATCCGATAAAATGTAGTGACCTGGTACCTCCACAATCCCAAGATAAGCTAGACGTTACATTACATGCCATCGAGACCTTCACACGCATCTGTCATGTCCCGCATAGAGGAAATTTGAGTGCAGTTCGGACTCCTTCGCGAAGACCGAAAATTAGCCTCTAGGGTCTCTGATGCTGAATGTCCCATCTCAGAGATGAAGCCATGTTTGTCAAATCAAGACACAATAGATCTCCTCGAACAAATGCAAAGACTGGAATATCGTGCAGATGATGCAGAGAGGAGGGCATGGCAAAACAACATACAAATAGTGGGTCTCCCAGAGAGCATTGAGGGATCCAGAACAAAAGCTGGATTTCTGGAGGAATGGGTGAAGACCTTCACGCAAACCCAATCCCTCGCCACAATTTTCTCAATGGAAAGAGCGCATCGGTTACCCTCCAGCAGACTTCTACCTGGCACACCCCTCCTTCCAGTGATGGCAAAGATACTCTACTACAAATACAGAGATCCCTTCCTACAGGGGGCTAGACACACAGCTCCTCTGGAATACGAAAACTTCTGCATATCGATATTCCCAGACAATACAGTGCTGACTCAACTGCAACGCTCCTCATTTCTCGCAGTGAAGCACAGCCTTCGAGACTTGAATGTTGAATACTTTCTATTGTTTCCAGCAAAATTGAAGGTAATGCATGACTAACAAGCCCACTTCTTCACTGAGCCGAACTCAGCCTGGGACTGGGTGAAAGCCCACCTTGCGGGCTGCCATCTCCCCATAGACAATATCAACCTATCCCATCCCGGCAGGCAGAGATGCCAGAGAAATAGACCTTGAAACAGGCTTGGGGACATCCTTAGAGTGCCCATACCTCATGCACTGCACCAGAATCTACGTTCAGCATTAGACGCAGCATTTCCGTCCGACAACAATCCTTACGGACCCAGCATACTGACTCCAGTGATACCGCAAGAGAGGATCATTTGGTTTGGCATAAGGGGCTACTGTTAGGCACAGCTTTAATGCCACGAACAGCAGACAATCTACTATAAAGGTTCCCCCGACCACCCGGGGACCTCCTGATGTCCCACCTCTACCATGACTTGGTTCGCACGTCTGAAGCCTCTATTTGTGCTATTCCTCCAGCTTTAGTGGCACTCCGCCATCAATCCTGTTTGATGTACTGGCTCATAGAGCAAACGTTTGGGTGTGTGGCCCTTGGCTGCAGGCTCGGGGTTTGGTTGCAGTTTTGTTGTTTGTTACCTGTTGATTTTACTCCCATTGCACAAGTGACACACAGTCCCCCTTCTTGCGGGCCAGAAGGGTCAAATGGTAAGGGCACCCGACCCCACCTTTCCTTTCCAAACATATCTGACATTTCCCTATGGCCCCTAAAGGCACCACGCGATTTCTCACACTAAATATACTGGGGTTACATTTAGCACACCTCCGTTACTCAGTTATGCTTAGATTAAAAGACAGTGGGCACACAGTAGTTTCCTATAGGAAACACATCTTACTAGTGATGAACTCCAGCACCTGAGTAGGTGATGGAAAGCTACGGTTCACGGTACAACATATTCTTCATATGCCTGGGTGCACTGCTCTGGATATGCCCAGGTATGCCTTTTCATATCCAAACCATAGTCATAGTTCTGGAGGGCAGATATGTTTTTGTGGAGGGCCGGTTGGATGGCAAGCTAATCCTATTAGGTAGTATCTATGCACTAATTTCACAACAAATGGCATTCTGGACGACTCTATCAAGAGGCCTAACTCAATAGGTAGGTATCCCATGGATAATTGGTGACGATTATTACAATGTACTAAATGTTTCTCTTTACCGTTGCCACCCCTACTTCTTCATGCCCCAGCTCATTAACACTCCAAAGTTCTCTGGATGGGCTCAACATTGGTCCCTTCTCGATGCATAGAGAGCCCATAACCCACACTTACGCCTTTACTCACATTATTTGGTCCCACATAATCTTTACATCTGCTTAGACAACTCTATGTGTTCTCAGTACTTAGTCCCATGTCTTCTCCACTCACACTACCTGGCCATGTGATATCGGACCATGCTGCACATATAGTGACATCAGATTGGGTACTCCTCACCCACTAGTTACTGCCTGGATGTTATCCAAAGATAAAGTGGTTACTAGGTGCTTCTGCATTCAAAACCTAGCTGGGTTTGCAGAGAATTGATCAGGGCCCTCCGAGATGCGGATGAAGCAGTGTTCACATTGGATAACTTGCCCCTTCTTGATGACATGGTGCACCACGTCCTGAATGACACCAAGAAACAACAAACCATTTTAGTAGAATGCCTCCGCTGTCATAATTTCACAGACCACACAGCCTGCATTCAAGCTGTGGGGGACAAACCCTGTCGTATACTGGCATGGTTGGTCTAACAGGAAACAAATATTTCCTCAATCACGGGAATCGCCACTGCCGCGGGCGCAATTTTGAGATCCCAATCGGCTATATAACAAACATTTAGTTCGTACTATGCTGAGCTATACAGGGATTCTCCCACCCCCTGGCACAATAAGACATTTCCTAACACTCTCCCCCTGCCCATCATTAAAACTTTGCTATGAGAAGAGTTAGAAGAGCTCATTACTGTGGTTGAGGTAAAGAAAGTAATTCATGACCCAGATCGTAATAAGACCCCAGGGCCAGATGGGTTTCCAACTGAATACTATGATCAGTTCTTAGGCAGCCTGGCTCCACATTTAGTCAATGTGTACAGTGAAACTCTAACCACCAGCATACTCCCATCCTCCCTCCAGGATTCTCTTCTAGTATCTCTGCTGAAGCCTGGTGCGGGAGTCCATCCATCTCTCCTCCTATCGCTCAGCTGCCATATTGGATACTGACTATAATATACTATGTCAAATCATAGTAAATCAATACTTGAGTGTAAATACAAGAAAAAAGCAACAAGCAGTGGACCAAAAAAGGTGCTGCACATACAGCTGGTAACTAAAAGTCTGTTGGACACAATAATTTAAAACTAACAATGTGGGCACACACTGCAAACTCCCTCTGCCTAAAGAGTGTCAACCTAGGTTAGGTATAAACAAAAACAGCAAGCCGAGGTGCACGATTTTTGCAAATATATGTCTATTTTTAGATATATTCACAATATTCCAGGATTAGTTGAAAATCTTCTCTTTACTATTGAATCTATCAAAAAGGATCAGCCAACTAGTTTCGTCCACAAACATGTGGACTTCTTCAGGGGACAAGAAAGAATAAGGAATATCAATCCTAACTTGAGAAGATACATTAATGAAGTCCATTCATCCTGGATTGTTAGAAATATATAAACCTCTTCAAGGTGGAAATTTTCTATATAGCCAAAAGGCTTGAAGAGGCAGTCATAAAGTATTCAGAGTCCACAACTAATTTAGGATATGTATAAGAAGCACCATATGTCCGTGCTTATTCGTTTAGAATTAAAAAAAGAGGCAGGGGGAGGAATCCAACCCCATCCTACACTGCGATGGGTGTGGTGCAGGCACACAATCTTAGTGCTATTAGGTTGATTTAAAAAATACTTGCGTGTACTTCCTGCCCTCATTCATTGTAACCAAAATGGATTTGTACTTGGACACAACATGACTAATAATATTATGTGACTCTTCCATGTAATAGATCAAACCTCGCTGCGTTACCCGCAGGCAGCATGCCTCATTTTGGACCTGTAGAAGGCCTTTGATTTGTTGTCTTGGGAATACCTCTTTGAGGTTCTACAGGCAGCAGACCTGGGCTAATGCCTGCTGACCTCTACAAAGCTGTTGTCACAAACCAGTCATTTAGGGTGCACAGCACACTGGTCGCTTGGTTTCACTCCCCTTTCCAATAAGTTTTGGCACACATCAGGGATGCCCTCTCTCCACTATCCTATTCACAATCACCATCTAGTACTTTCTGGGACTTTGAAGAAGTAGCTGGCCTCCAAGTGAATTGGGGTAAATCATGCATTTTTCCATTATGCAGCGATGCCCCCCTCAGGTATTCCAAATGGGTGACACTCCGCTAGCCTGGAAGACAGTTGTGGGCTGTTATCTAGGGGCTCGTTTATACCACTCCCAAAAGACCTTTTTGAGGGTAACCTGAAACATGCCTACATAATCCTTAGATCCCAAATCCCCTTCAGGCAAATGCTCCCCCTTGCATTCACAGGCAGGATAAGAATTTCTAAAATGATGATCCTCCCCCGCATCCTATATTATTTTGTAAATGTTCTGGTGTTTCCCAAATGCAGCTTTTTACGTGATTTGGATCAATTGGTGGGGGACATGTTGTGGCACGATAGGAGGTGACGTGTGGCTCTTCAGCTATAGATGGATCAAGGTGGGCTTGGGGCGACATCCTTTGAAACTTAGGGGTCCATTATTATGTCGGGCGGATCGCCAGTGCCCGCATGGCCCTGGCGATCCGCCCGACATAATCCCCCGCCCGCCTCCCGTTTCCCCCCGCCATATCAGTATGGCGAGGGGTACCGCGGCATAGGGGAAGACCGTCTGCCGCTTTTCGTCGACCGGGCGGAAAAAAGGGTTTAATATGGTGGTGGTGTCTGCTAGACACCGCCATCCATATTTGCATGCAGGCGGGGAGCAGCCTTTCAGAATGGCATGTGGGTTTCACATTTGGGGGCCCGTTGCGGTCCCCCAGGAAGTTGGAGGGGGTGGGGGGTGCACTTGGGGAGTACCTATGGTACCCCCCTGCATTTGCATGCACAATGCAGCAGGCACCGCGCGGTGCCTGCCACGTTGTGCATGCAAATGCACAACATGCATTTTTGGCATTGCGGTGGGTGATGCTGAAAGCACCGCCTGTCGCAATATTAAAAATGCAGGATGCGCCTGCCAGTGTGGCGGGCGCATCGTAATCACCCCCACAGGATCACGTCACTTATGGCGGGCGGTCCCTTTTCATGTCAGGATGGCGGGCATCCTAATGATGCTCTTAGTACCTAGCGTCACAGCTGAAATGGGTATCCCGATAGCTTGCAGAAGCAACCCTTTCTGAGACAAGCACAGGAGATGGTCCTCTCCTCTCTTATTGAATAAGCCAGCTCTTACACCCCACTATCAGGATACATCACTCCTGGTCCCTACACGTGTGGATTGCCCGTAAAAGTCTAATTAGGGTTTTCCAGCTTACAAGTAAAATCACCCCATACTCCTCCATAATTCTCCTCCAGGGCCTACCAGGGCTCTTAGGTCCGCCTATGGTGAGCAGCTGTCGAAATGGCCTGCCCACTCCTTGTAAAATGGTGGGAAACCACTTCCAAGATGCCAAGATCCTTACATTTGAGCAAATTAGTCAGGACGATGATAATCCCCTGGGACAGTTACTAACATATGGTCAATTGCTGATTGCACTCCGATTATTGTGGAAGGACTAGCTGACGAACTGCCTACCTATGCTGTGATACATACTCTTTACCTCATGGGGGGACGTTGACATCTTATCACATGGATATACAAAGCTATTGGGGACTTTACAAGACCTCTTCACAACACCGAGTAGTCTAGAGCCCTGGAGTCCCCTAAAACTGTTTTGAGGAATGCTCATTTAAAATACATCCAATGTACGATCCTTCACAGGGCCTCTCTTACACCTTCTCGATTTCATCATATGTTCCCTGCAGCCAACTTCACTTGTCCTAGATGTCTCACCCAGATTGCTGACCCTTGGCACATGCTTTGGTCCTGCCACAGCATAGCAAGTTATTGGCACACAATACATACTTCATTAACCACAGTCACAGAATTTACCAGGTTAAATTTATGGGAAGCTACCGCCTTACGTATTTTCCATAGACAAAAAAAATCACAGGGTTCGGGTGCGCTTTGCCAACCTCGCCCTCCTGCTGGCCGAGTGTTTATTTACCATGCACAGGAGAGCCCAACACCCTCCGGCTCTCTCCCAATGGCGTAAGGCACTACTTACATGGGGAGCGGCAGAAAGCTCTGCACTGCATTGGGAGGAGGCTCGCCGTCTACTCTGGTGCCCTATAACTGCTGCCTGGGAATCTATGTTTATTTAGTACAAGGAACTGGCTAAAGAAGACATCTCTCCCTTTATGGGCCAAATGTAAAGGTGTCAGATCCCCAGCTACCCTCCCCCTCCATCGTAATATGCTAAGCATTATACCATTATCGCTCATGCTTCCCCTGTTTTATTTTTCCAAGTTCTGTAACCCATTCCCATTTTTCATTGGATCAACCTCATCCTCCTAGGACACACGGAGACAATTTTACAAGGCAGCACATAGCTATACCTGAAGGACTCTGATTTCATTATGAACCAGTGCAATTTACTACTAGCCTTTTGTTTGTGCAGGTACAGAACATTGATTTCTTTCATGTACTGAAATTGTATTGTATCTGTAAATTGCTACCTGTTTTTGTTCTTATCCTGCTACACTTGTTAATGTCTAAAAAGGTGTGCCACACATTTGTTGACCTCATCTTGCTACAATTCCTAATGTATAAAGTTGAGAAAACCCAATAAAAAATATTTAATCACAAAGAAGAACCAAACAGGTTCTCAAGGTTTCCCCCTTAATCCTAAATCTGGTAATGGATTATCCAATCCAACAATGGAGTACCAGCTCAGTGTCGTAGTTCATGATGATGTTTTGGTGAATCACATAAACATGTCATTGGTCCTGAGGGATGTAGTGTTCTTGTGAAGTTGGTTGCCATGTTGGATTGGTAGGCACCTCAATGAGGTAAGCAAGGAGCCCAATGGTTCTATAATTGGACTGCATTTTCTTAATAATCCGCGAAACGTTGCCCATGAAATTAAGGCCAGTAGATATTCATAATTGCAATTTAAATAATAAAGGCAAATACATCTACAGGGTACCACATACATTCAGTGAACCCAGAAGATAAATGTATACATAGGATAAAGCCTAAATAAAAAGCATGTAACGACAAACGATAGAGCCCAAGTGGCCAGGCGCTTTGCCCACAAGGGCTCTATTGATTGTGGTTAGATGCATGTACAAATTTTCCCTGATTATTAATCAATGAGACCCCGAATGAGGAAACACCTATTCATTCACTAGAGTTATATATATATATATATATATATATATATATATATATATATATATATATATATATATATATATATATATATATATATATATATATATATATATATATCAAAGAAATACCCTTTCAGGCATAGAGTGACGAATAAATTATGCAAAAAAGAAGCAGAGAACTCTGGGTAGTTCTCAAGTTTAGGTGGAAAGCAGCTCCTGTATGGAGCACTCTCAACACCAGCAACACTCTAGATCTGCTCACCTCAAATGTCTGTTTTTCTATCAAAATCTTTAAGCATAGGATTAGCACAGTGCCATCCACGCCGAGATAGAAAAGGACAAAGTATTTTGCCATTTGTACAGCAAAGTCTTTAAGCATAGGACTTGCACAGTGCTGTCCTTGCTGAGCTGTAAAATGACAAAAGCCAATTACCACTCCAGGCACAGTATTACAGCTTTGAATTGGTAAAATGCCAATCAAGCCAACCTGAAATGAGCAAAAGCAACCCCTGACACAGTGTTTCGCTCTAATTAGAGCTCTTCAGAGAGGTATAGCTTTGTCCAGACACAAGCTAGTCCTATGCTTAAAGATTTTGCTGTACAAATGGCAAAAGACTTTGTCCTTTTCTATCTCGCCGTGGATGGCACTGTGCTAATCCTATGCTTAAAGATTTTGATAGAAAAACAGACATTTGCGGTGAGCAGATCTAGAGTGTTGCTGGTGTTGAGAGTGCTCCATACAGGAGCTGCTTTCCACCTAAACTTGAGAACTACCCAGAGTTCTCTGCTTCTTTTTTGCATAATTTATTCGTCACTCTATGCCTGAAAGGGTATTTCTTTGACTTATACTGGGTGCTCCCTTGTGTCTGGACAAAGCTATACCTCTCTGAAGAGCTCTAATTAGAGCGAAACACTGTGTCAGGGGTTGCTTTTGCTCATTTCAGGTTGGCTTGATTGGTATTTTACCAATTCAAAGCTGTAATACTGTGCCTGGAGTGGTAATTGGCTTTTGTCATTTTACAGCTCAGCAAGGACAGCACTGTGCTAGTCCTATGCTTAAAGACTTTGCTGTACAAATGGCAAAATACTTTGTCCTTTTCTATCTCGGCGTGGATGGCACTGTGCTAATCCTATGCTTAAAGATTTTGATAGAAAAACAGACATTTGAGGTTAGCAGATCTAGAGTGTTGCTGGTGTTGAGAGTGCTCCATACAGGAGCTGCTTTCCACCTAAACGTGAGAACTACCCAGAGTTCTCTGCTTCTTTTTTGCATAATTTATTCGTCACTCTATGCCTGAAAGGGTATTTCTTTGACTTATACTGGGTGCTCCCTTGTGTCTGGACAAAGCTATACCTCTCTGAAGAGCTCTAATTAGAGCGAAACACTGTGTCAGGGGTTGCTTTTGCTCATTTCAGGTTGGCTTGATTGGTATTTTACCAATTCAAAGCTGTAATACTGTGCCTGGAGTGGTAATTGGCTTTTGTCATTTTACAGCTCAGCAAGGACAGCACTGTGCTAGTCCTATGCTTAAAGACTTTACTGTACAAATGGCAAAAGACTTTGTCCTTTTCTATCTCGGCGTGGATGGCACTGTGCTAATCCTATGCTTAAAGATTTTGATAGAAAAACAGACATTGGAGGTGAGCAGATCTAGAGTGTTGCTGGTGTTGAGAGTGCTCCATACAGGAGCTGCTTTCCACCTGAACTTGAGAACTACCCAGAGTTCTCTGCTTCTTTTTTGCATATATATATATATATATATATATATATATATATATATATATATTATCTACTGGCGGTCACCAGTAGATAGTTATAGTTAGGACCGTGTTTCCATAGGAAATCCGCAACATTCTATTTGGAATAACTTTGGCGCCGGTTGACGAATCCTCGCGAAATTTTCAAAATAGGTGGGGTGCTCCACTCCGCTCCTACCCTGAAAGTCTCGGGGGCATTCGTCAAGCGGGGTTGAGAAATAAGGGGGGTCCCAAAACACGTTTTCCCCATGCAATTTTCCATAGGGACCTTTAGTCCAAGGTACAACCCGAACGGCTGAACAGAATTACTTGAAATTTGGCAGAGAGGTAGTCCTCAGCTCAGGGAAGTGCCTTTTGCAGGTCTGGTGTCAATCTGTTCAGTAGTTCCTGAGAAAATCAAAAGTAAAATCATATATATATGTGGGCGGAGCCTAACCACACATCTCATCCTGAGATCTGATTGGCTGTCAGCACTTCATCCAAGAAGTGTTGGCAGCCATCTTGGGACCAATATAAATGATAGCACCTCATTAAAAAACATTGCAGTTAATAGAAGGTTTGAAGACTTTAGTTACATTATAAATCATTTGTTGATGGTACCATACTCATTTTAGGAATTGTGGTATGTTCTAAGGTGATTTCACCATGTGAAAAAGCCTTCTGCTGGGATATCATGATTGAGAGAAAAATATTTTCTCATGCTTTTCCCACAGAGGTTTGGAAGGTGATCTATAAGCTAAACTGAGAGCTTATTTTCTGTAAATTCACATTATCTTTCTCAGTCATGTGAGAATGAAGTCTGACATTCTCAGTAAAACATGTACATCCAACAAGGGCAGAGACTGTCAGTTGATTTCTTTGTGTTCTACTGCAGCTTCCCAGAGTATTCCAAAGAACAACTAGAGCGCTAACAGTCCTACTATAAACGTATGGCACACCTGAAGCCATCTTCCTTGGATTAAAGTGGTAACTCTTAAAACATTTAATTTAAAAAGGAACAAAATGAGGGGGTTCATTTTTCCATAACAAGTATGATTAGTGCTGCAGAAAGAAAAACTAGGGCACATTTTGACTTCTGAAATCCTCTTTTATTTCATTAAAAAATTCTGACATGCAGTCTGAAACATGCACTTTCAATACCAGCAGCAGTTTTCCCTGGTGAGCAGTAGCTTTACTACAGTGATCTAATGAGCAAAAAGAGTGCTAACATTCTGAATTTATGGCAAATGTGTGACACATCTGAATGCCTTCTTGATGGAATCAAAGTAAAAAACTGAAAGTATTTCCTACTGAGGAGACTGCAGTAAATGAGGAAATTAGGAAACTTCATAACAAATAAGTCTCCCAAGATGGCCACCAGAGACAAAAGAGCCCAAATGTAGCCCAAATATCACCCAGATGTAGCCCAAGTATAGCCCAATGACAGAATGTCCCAGAGTGTTCTTAAAAACAATTAGAGCGCTTACTGTCTTCATTATGACAAAAGTATGGCACACCTGAAGCCATCTTGATTGGAATAAACTGGTAACACTTAAAACATTTAATTTAAAAAGGAACACAATGAGGGGGTTCATTTTGCCATAGAAATTATGATTAATGCTGAAGAAAGAAAATGAGGGCACATTTTGAGTGACTTCTCAAATCCTCTTCTATTTCATTAAAAAAGTCTGACATGCAGACTGAAACATGCACTTTTAAATACCAGGAGCAGACTTCCATGGTGAACAGTAGTTTTACTACAGTGATCTAATGAGCAACTAGAGTGCTAACTTTCAGAATTTATGGCAAATGTGTGACATATCTGAATACCTTCATGATGGAATCAAAGTAAAAAACTGAAAGCATTTCCTACTGAGGAGACTGCAGTACATGAGGAAATTAGGAAACTTCATAACAAATAAATCTCCCAAGATGGCTACCGGAGACAAAAGAGCCCAAATGTAGCCCAAAATCACCCAGATGTAGCCCAAATATAGCCCACTGACAGAAGTGTACAAAACACTTAGGGGCAGATTTATGAGCCCCTTGCGCCACTTTTGCGTCACTTTTAACATGGGAAAAGTGACGCAAAAGTGGCGCAAGGGGCTCATAAATCTGCCCCTTATTATTTTGGGTTTTTGCAGTGTTATATAGTGCAGACTTGTCAGGTATTGGAGTGCTTCAGTTCAAATAGCTTTATTCGATTTTAAAAACAAAAACCATAAAAGCACAATTTTAAAATATTTCAGAATAAATACATCACAGTTACAAGTGGTTAACCTTTAAATATCTGTTTTAGAATTACATAACAGGATTAATTCATTGAGGACCTAAATCTAATAATGGTTTTAAGAAACATTGACACCGAGAACATAAGGAGATCATCATCTAGCATTTTCAGTCTTAACAGTGCCACTCTACATTGTCTCAGGCCACATTCTCTCAATACAGGTATTAATATTCGCTTCCTAGGGCCTGAATAAAATTTACAAAAGAAAATACAATGAAGTGAGGATTGAACAGAGACCAGGTCACATGGGCAGGGAATTAGTTCTTTTGACCAACAGTTCAACTCCGGGAAAGTAACTAATCTAAAAAAGATGTCCAACCTGAATCGAGTCAATAGCATATGGGAATAACAACAGGGAACTTGCAGCAAGTATGGCTAAATGCCTTGATTTTGTATAAGTAAGCAGTTTGCCATAACAGAGCTCTTACATTTCTCTAATTGGGACCGTTTGTCATCCAAGTAATGTAAGCATAGTTTCTTGAGCTTCCTCCTTGACATCCCTGCCATGCTATCTGGTACGTCAAAGAATTCCTGGTGACCCATGGCCGCCAAAAAATTCTTTATGTACTCAAACCAGGATATCTTTGAGGCCCCCTCAAGGCCTAAACAGTCCAGGATAATATCCCTATTCAGGCCTGTTTCATTTGAGCACCACACTTTGTGCCACAATAAAATCGGATCAACTTTGACAAGGTCCTCAATGTATCGTAGGCCTAATTCTTGATGACAAACAAAGGTAGAGATGGACCCTGGAACTGCCAGGAGATAGCGAAGAAAAGCATTCTCACAGAGCTGTAGACTGTGATTTTTCGCTATCCCCCAAATCCCTGCGCCATATAACGCCGTAGACACACATTTAGATTTATAGATATCCAGTAGGGCAGATACTGGACGTCCTCCCACCTTATTGGCAACATTTTTAACTGCCCCAATTGCTCGTGTAAATGCCAATTTTCTTGATTCTCCTGCTACGGACCATGAACCGCTTTTTTCGAAATTGATACCTAGGTAAGAAAAAATATTTACCGTGTCAATTTTCGAATTAAATAAAACGGTTTTACAGGTGATATTCTTCTTTTTGGAGCAGCACATATTAAAGGTCTTACTTATGTTGATCTTTAGTCCCCTAATGCCCATATAGTCTGAATTTTTTTTTAGTGATCTCTGCAGTCCCACTTGGGTCCGAGCCATGATCACTGCATCGTCTGCATATAGAAGGATGGGGATAAAGGAGTTTCCTATTTTGGGATAATCTTGCTTGTCTTCCAAGAGGTGAGAGGCTACCGAATTTATATATAAATTAAACAAGAATGGAGCTAGTATGCAGCCTTGTCTCACACCCTTCCCTATAGCAAATTTGGAAGTACATTCCCCCTTTTCCCCAAAACGAACCCGAGCACCTGCCCCTCGATACAGTTCCCGGATAAAGATTAAAAGGTTTGGGTCTATCCCCATATCCTGCAGTATAGACCAAAGTTTATTATGGTTGAGGCAATCAAAAGCCGAGCTTAGATCTACAAAAGTTAGGAATAAGCTTTCATTTTTAGCCTCAACATATTTGGCAACTAAAAGAGCTAAGTTCAAGCCTTGCTCTATTGTTCCCAGGCCTTCCCTAAAACCATATTGAAACTTTGAGAGAGTACCGTTATCTTTAGCCCATACTTGTAGTTTAATAAGTAAGACTCTCCCGGCGATCTTCATAAGTGAGTCCAGTAAAGAAATCAGTCTATAACACTTGGGCTCATTTCGGTCGCCTTTTTTAAAAATCGGAACCACAATTGCTTCCTGCCAAGTAAGAGGAAATCCTACTTTGGTAAAGCTATTTAGAACATTTGTTAAAAGGGGAGCCCACAAGGCAGTGTTAGCCTTGAAGATATCAACAGGAATCCCATCGGGGCCCGGGGCCTTTCCTGCCGCGCTCTTATCAATGGCTGCCAGAACGTCTTTTAATAAGAATACTACGTTTATAGGGTATGGGACGATATCCTGCTCTGGTGGGTGGAGCCCCTGCCCTGGATCTTCCGTGATCTCTGCTAAATAAAGCTCCCCAAAGTAGGTCACCCACGCCTCTTCCGTAATTGCTGTCTCAATAGTGTCTGCAGAGTTATCTCTAAAAAAAGGGGCATTTACAGCTCTCCAAAAAGCAGTATTATCTTTTGACTGCGAGGCTTCTGGCAAAGTCTGCCATGCATCCTGTTTTATCTGTTTTTTCCTATTTTTTAATGCACGTTGATATGCAGATCTGGCGGATCTAACTTCAGCCAGATCCCTAGGGTCTCGTTTTAACTGTGTCATTAGGCAGGCATGGGTGTTGCTGCACTCCCTATTAAACCATCTCTTTATTCCATGCTCTCTTGATTTCTTAGGTTTTAAGAGCAGATTTCTTATTTCCTCCGAAATACTAGTAAAAGCGTCATGCACATTAATTGGATCATCGTGTTCGGAAAGACAAATATCAAAATCCCTCTCTTTAGTCTGGATTAATTTTCTTAGGAAAGTAGATGGTTCCACTTTATCCCATTTAAGAGCATAACCATTCTTCCTGGCAAGACCCAGCCTATAGTTATATAAATTTTGAACTACAGTATTAGCCTTTCCACTACCCCCAAAAGAGGAGATTGACATACTGATTGGCAGGTGGTCCCTCACATGTAGCCCAATGACAGAAGTGTGCAAAACACTTATTTTTTGTGTATTTGCAGTTTTATATAGTGCAGACTTGTCAGGTATTGGAGTGCTTTACATGAGCATTGGTTACATCACACAAGAACAAATTCATTTTGGTTGTAGACATGGGGAGACTAAGTGATTTGACCAGAATCACAGAATGTCGAGCTGAAGCAGAAACTCCAACCTGGCTCCCCAGTTGCAAAGTCTGCAGTTCTGGAAGTAACACCACATCCTCTTCCTAAGTGCAACATTTAATCAAGTGGTCAACTGGATAAAAAAACATAAAGATAACAAATAATTTAAAAGTGCTTTGTCGCTATTTGAAAACTCAGAAAATATGTCCTTATTTTAGTCTTTTAGAGCACTAACCATAATTTTGATGCCAATAAGACCCTCTCAAAAATGTAATTTCTAAAGGAAATGCTCTAGGTATTACAGTTTTGATTACATCAAGATGACGTCAGGCGTTCCACACTTTTGTAATAAATATAGAATGTTAGCAATTTAGTTGTTCATTAGGATACTGTTGAGAGGCAGAGGCCAGGGGCACGGACTCTGAAAATTGAAGGCAGGTAGGAGGGTGCAACGGCAACAATTTAACCACACTGAGCAGGCAGGAAGGGCAGTGGCAGCACAACAGACTATGGAGGGCAGTGGAAAGGGGGGCAGGGGCAACAAACCAACAATACAGGACTTGCAAGAGAGGCTGTGGCAATGTAATAGACCATTGTGGGCAGAAGGAAGAGGCAATGGTAGTACAACCATACATGCCAACTGGCCCGATTCAGCCAGGAAACGTCCAATGTTTTTAAGCTCAAATGGGCTTTATTTGATCTGTCTCCTGTCTACAATCTCCTCTTTTTCAATGTAACTCAAAGGGGAAAATCAATACCCCAGTTTTTTTTCAAAATCTCCCTCTTACCAAGTTTAAAATGTTCGCAAGTATGGTACATTGGATCATGGAAGGAAATGGGGTAGGGACAGGGACTTGGATAACAGAGGACAGGAGGGACATGGAGAGGTGCACCAAACTGACCCTGCAGGGCAGGCATCAGGGTTTGCAGGAGCACAATACACCACACAGGGCATGCGGGACGGGAGTGCAGCACAACAATCCATAGAAAGCAAGAGGGAGGGGACAGGACCATGCACATGGACAACAGAGAACAGAGGGGCAAGAGGCAATGGTAGCTAGCTGACCATAATGGACAGACAGGAGAGAAAGCTGCAGCATAACAGACCATAAAGGGCAGGAGGGACGGATCAGGGGCATTACAATGGAACAGACAAGCCAGGAGGGAGGGAGTAGGGGTCTGCACATGTAAACAGAGGGCTGGGGGCAAGGGGGCAGGGCAGGAGCAGCAAGATAGCCATGGAGGTCAGGCAGGATGGGCACTAGAAGCAAGACACACCATGAAGAGCAACAGTGAGACTGTGATGGCATACACACAGACCATGGAGGGAAGGTGGGAGGGGGTCAGGGGCAGCTAACTGACCACACAGGGAAGGTGGGAGGGGCCATGGCAGCACAGAAGACCATGCATGGCAAGTGGGAGGGTTAGTGGCAGCACAATGGCTATGATGGGCAAGAAGGAGGGTGCAGGGGCATGCACAAAGGACGATGGAGGATAGAAGGGAGGGTCAGGACCTGTGCACAGACAAGAAAGTTCAGGGGAAAGGGGCCTCACAACAGACCGCACGGGGCAGGCAGGAGGAGCAGTTGCAGCACAACAGACCAGGGAGGGCAGAAGGGTGTGGCAGTACAATGGACCATGTAGGACAGGAGGAAGAGGATAGGGGCATGGCATGTGGACAGGCAGGGTAGAGGTGGCAGGGACAGGTTACAGTCATCTGACAATGCTAGGCAGGTGGGAGGGGAGTGGCAGCTCAACAGAACACTCAGAGTAGATAGGAGTGGCAGGTCTATGGAACATGGTGGGCAAAAAGGATGGAGCAGGGGCATGCACAAAGACATCGGAGGTTAGGGGGAAGGAGATTAGGGGCAGCAAGCTAAGCACAGAGTTTAAGCAGGAGGTCAATGCTGAGGCATAGAATTGGGCAATGGAGGGCAGGAGGAGGGGACTGGTACATCATACTAAATTGAGGGCAGTGGCAGCACATCAGACCATGCATGGCAGGAGGGAGGAGGCTAGTCCATGGATTCACACAACAGAGGATAGGGAGGAGGGCGATGGGGCAGCAAGCTAACTGTTCAGAGAAGGCGGGTATTAGGAAGTTTATTGTTTTTAAAACGTGTGTCTGTGCGAACTACTTAAAATATGAACAAGTATGCAGCATAATCTCACTTTTATTCAGGAAGAAGAGGACGTTTGTGACTGTGACTCTGGGCTCACTTGGCAGAAACACCCCCTGACCCTCCACCCCTATCGTAAAATGTAATGTCCGTGAAAAGGGTAGGTGAACACAGTGTTATATAGAACATAGTCCTGAGAGCATGATTGAAAATGAAAACTAGATATAGTGTATGGTATAAACTATGCACCAAAAAGTGTGATATAAGATGAACCGGGCGTGAAATATAATATGCAATACATTGTGCGCAATGACAGATTCATTGGAGAGCGCGAGATAGCACAGGCACTAGCGCGTGCTATGCGATGTGCGCCTTGGAGTGTAATATCCACAGGGCAGTGTTGTGTAACCTAACTAGACTCTAAAGTTGTAATATAAAATATGTGCTGGGGAGTGTAACGTTGCATATGCACTGTGACAAAGATATGGATCCCAGATTGTAATATGTATGGCATAGCACTGTGCGTTATAACATAGGCATCGAGGAAGGCACGTTAGATGGGGCAATATAACCCGTGCGAAAACAAGTGTGGCATGACATATTCACGGGGTGGTGTTACAGTGCACATTGGCTAGAGAGTGTCATAGCATATGCACTAGCTGGTGGAATACAACACAGAGGTGTGTGGCACTTGGCAGGCAATGGTGGGTGTAACACAGCATTCGGCTCTGCCAGGAGCGCGCTGTGACTCTCAAGTGATGTTCGCCCCCTTTCCAGAGAGTAAAATAAAAAGTATTACACATCCGGCAGTGGATGTGTGTTTTATTAACCGTGAGGGGGGTTTCTTACATAGTGTTGGTCGAATTTTTGTCGAATCCCCTTTGAATGGCTTGGTGTGCATGTGTATTAAATGTGCCCGTCAATAGCTACCCATGTTTGTATAAATAAACGACAAGGGTGTCTACCGGGATTAGGCACGGTAGGGCATCAGACATGTCAGAGCTTCACTAGTGGTGTAAATACATTCCACGTGGATTCATTGTATGCATAGTCGCCTTTTAATGAATTTCACTCGAACCGTCATGGTGATAGGTACGTACGGTTTGTCCAGCATGTCCTAGGTGTGTCTATAAATATATATTTTTTAAAAATAATAAAAAACAGTGGCCGGCCCTGGGGATTGGGGTCAAAAAAATATAATTAGGAGACAGGCCCTGGGGGATGGGGTCATCAGGGCCAATAAATTAGAATAAGAAGTGGAACCACACAGCCCCCCTTCTTAAAAAATTAAAATAAATAAAAGACTGGCATCGTGCCGGAGGCCACGCCCCCTCCTTGCAGCACTCTGCAAACGCGCCCCCTGGCGAGTTGTAAGTTGGGGAATTAATTCCTCTTCAATACTGAGGGTCCCTGAGGGCCAACTAACCAAACAGGCATCTCCAGTATGCGCCAGGGAGCTGCGCTGCAGACAGGTGTTCTGAGGCCAAGCTCCTTTTTACACCTCTCTGCAACGCAGCTCTGTGGCGCTTACTGGAGGTACCTAGTGGTCTAGTTTGAGCCTAGGGACCCTTAGGATTCAAGGGGACTTAATCTCTCAACATAGAACAGCCACAGGGCGCGTTTACACAGTGGTGAAGGGAGGGGACGGGGCCTGAGGTGACGTGTGCACACTCGCACTATGGCACGTTTTAAATTGGGGATAGAATTTCCCTTCAATACTGAGGGCCCCTGGGGGCTAACTAGCCCACCAAGTGCTTCCAGTAAGTGCCACTGAGCTGCATTGCAGGAAGGTGGTCCAGGCTGTGCCACTTTTTACACCTCTCTGCAACGCAGCTCTGTGGCACTTACTGGAGGTACCTAGTGGGCTAGTTGGACCCTAGGGACCCTCAGGATTCAAATGAACTTAATCTCCCAACTAAAAACAGACACAGGGCGTGTTTACACAGTGGTGAAGGGAGGGGACGGGGCCTGAGTTAACGTGTGCAAAAACGCCCTGTGGCCTGTTTTAAGAGGTAGTTTTAATCCCCCTGCCCTATTATATACTAGGGGCTTACAGAGGAGGTCATGCTAATCACAGGGGGACCCCAACACATAATGTTCCCTAGTGTATGTAGGTGTTTTCACTGTATTCTAAGTGTCTTTTAACATAGCACTGGCTCTAGGACTGGTTAGTCAGACTCAGTTACCACCAGTATCCGTCTGAAAAAGTTGAGGGTACAGGATGATTTTGCAACAAGGATTCTTTCTGCTCTTCTTTTTGTTCTTTCTGCACGTTATCCTTCTTCCTGCAGTTTTCTTCGTCTTTGAGGACTTCTGTTGCTTCTTTCTGCACTTCTTTTTTTTCTTTCTGTGCATTTTTTCTTCTTTCTTCACATGTCCTATCTCTGTAGGCATAGTTAGAAATTAGCATTTAAAAAACCTTTGAAATTCACAGAAAAAACCATAGGTTTCAGGCACGTTATAGTTAGGAATTAGCATTTAAAAAACCTCAGAAATTCACTGAAAAAACCATAGGTTTCAGGGGTGTTATAGTTAGCTGGACTTTTCACTTGTACAAAACCATTGAAATTCCCCCGTTATAGTTAGTTCAGCTAACTATAACTCGCGCGCCCGCAATGCACTGCTGATGACGTCACATATTACATCACTCATGACATGGTCAATGACATCACTCATGACATCACTGATGACATCACTCATGACATCACTGATGACATCTCAAATGACATCACTGATGACATCACTGATGACGTCATCCAGTGAATGTCTGTTTTTCTGAAAATTAAATATGTTTTATATATGCATATCTCAAGGTCGATGGAAGAATAAATGGGTATATAAGTGTCTAAATGGATGATTTGTTTTTGAAAAATTGATTGTGTAACTGACTGATTAAGTGTATCTTAGTGAATACATGGCTTAGTGAGTAATGTTTAAATATGTGAATATCTGTATCAGTCTCTCACTTTGTGTATAAGTGGCTGCATGGGTGGGTGAGTAGCTACATGGGTATCTATATAGGTTATTAGTTGGTTTTTTGAGTATCAGTCTGAGTGTCTGCATGGTTCGGTGGGGGTATTACGTAGTGCATAGGTGCATGAATGAGTGACTCACTGTTTGTATGTGTTGAAGACAGCATGTGTGCAGGACTGTATGGGTGGATGAGTGTGTGTATGGGTGTGTTAGTGAGTGAATGACTGTCTCAATAGTGTCTTTATGAGTAACTACACATGTTTTAAACTAGTATATGTGACTATTGGTGTATATAAGTGAGTATATGTGAGAGTGAGAGATTGAAAGAGTTCCTGTATGAATAAGTATGTGTTTCTATAAGTGATTGTTTAAAAGACTAAGTATGTGTAAGTTTCCGTAGAAGTAAGTGTGGTGGTGTGTGTATAACTGTATATGCAAGTAAATATATGTTTGATTCTTTATTAGCATGAGTGACTATGTGTGTGAGTAACTCTATGGATGAGTGGCATTGTGTAACAGGTTGTATAGGTGTATGAGTACATATGATGAGTGAGTACATGTATGAGTGACTGTATAGGACTGTTGGTGAATGAGTGGATGTGTATGTGGATCTTAGAATTACTGAAGAGGTTGTTGTAACTGGTATTGGTATGTTCATTGTTTTGAAAATTTTAGTCTCTATTTTTGAATGTGTGTATCAAAGGTTATATTAGGGTGAGAGGAGGTCTTTCACTCTATCACAAGGATTTGTCATTTGAGATGTCATCAGTGATGTCATCAGTGATGTCATTTGAGATGTCATCAGTGATGTCATCAGTGATGTCACTGACCATGTCATGAGTGATGTAATATGTGACGTCATCAGCAGTGCATTGCGGGGGCGCGAGTTATAGTTAGCTGAACTAACTACAACAGGGGATTTTCAATGGTTTTGTACAAGTGAAAAGTCCAGCTAACTATAACACCCCTGAAACCTATGGTTTTTTCAGTGATATATATATATATATATATATATTCACTGAAAAAAACAAAGGTTTCAGGGGCGTTATAGTTAGCTGGACATTTCCCTCGTACAAAACCATAGAAATTCCCCTGTTATAGTTAGTTCAGCTAACTATAACTCGCGCCCCCGCAATGCACTGCTGATGACGTCACATATTACATCACTCATGACATGGTGTAACGTCCTGGCTTTCTCGGGGTTGGGACAAACAGACGACGGACCAGAGAAATGGAGGTTTAAGGATGATTTAATAAACAGATAAACATCTACAGACAACAAATAATACCGGTACTGGAATCACCAGTTAAAGTACGATACCCATTCACAGCTCGTCTAACCGTCCTCCGCATGCACACCGGACCCGGTATGCTCCAACGGAGGGCACAGTGCTAAGCAGTGGCCGACAATGCCACTCGACCGCTGTGAAGGGTAGTTCCAAGGTTGTGGAATCTACGGGGGGCACGTGGGAGTCACCCGGCCGGGCTCTCTACCACCTGGGAACAGCCGCTCTACCAGTATCCCCCAGAGTACTGCCACAACACAAAGACGCTGGGAACACCTCCTAGTGTGCATCTCTTGTATCCGGGTTTAAGTGATGATACCCAAGGTGGCGCAGAGAATGGATGGGAGCAGCCGCTCTACCTATCCCAGTTCTCCTACGAGTGTCGATGGCTAAGACGCGGAAACACCTCCTAGATAGCGTCTTAGCTCTAAGCGTGTGTTTACCCAAGGAACGAGGGTTGGGAGCTTCGGCTCGCACCAACCTCGTTTTCTCCAAATTGTCAGGCCGTTGGGAGCTACGGCTCTACCAACGGGACTTGTGCCCAATGACGTTGAATACGGCTCTCAGAACGGGACAGGACACGGGCAGGAAGCACACGCCAGCACCTCTCCTCCGCTCCTTAGAATGTTCCTTCCGCCGCTCAACTCACCAACGGGTCCGTGTACCTCAACCAGGTACTCCGGCAAAGATCAGAATATCCGACGCCGAGTCCCAGTGATCTTCTCCTTAAGTAGTACTCTCGGCGTTGTATAACCATGACTCTTGAGTTGCATAACATGAAAACTAGGCGTTCCCCTTGGTGTTATGCAACCAGAACTCTTGAGTTGCATAACATGAAAACTAGGCGTTACCCTTGGTGTTATGTAACCAGAATTCTTGAGTTGCATAACATGAAAACTAGGCGTTTCCCTTGGTGTTATGTAACCAGAACTCTTGAGTGGCATAAGGCAATTGTTGCCGGAGGGCATTCTGGGAGTTGTAGTCCGCTCTCCTCCATGCGCACCAGGTTCACAGAAGTGGCATCGTGGGAGGGAATCCATGTGCGGGAGGGGATTCCTGACACATGGTCAGTGACATCACTGATGACATCACTGATGACATCTCAAATGACATCACTGATGACATCACTGATGACATCATCCAGTAGGTATGTGTTTCTGTACAGTTTTAATATGTTTAATATATATAGGGAAAGGTCTGTTGAAGAATGAGTGGGTGTACAAGTGTGTGAATGGATGATTTTGTAGGTGCGTAACTGACTCTTTAAGTGAGTCATTAAATGTATCTTACTGCAGACTAGTGACTAAACTGTGTGAATGTCTGTATGTGTCTGTGTGTAGGTGTATAAGTGGCTGCATGGTTTTGTGAATAGCTATATGAGTGTCTATATGGGTTATTGATTGGTTGTCTGAGTATCTGTATGGGTGCCTGAGTGTTTGTGTGGGTAGTGTGTATGTGACTCTATGCATAGATGTGTGAGTGGGTGATTCTATGGGTACATGGTTTTAAGAGTGCATCTGTGATGGACTGTATGGTTGGGTGAGTGTATGTATGGGTGTGTTAGAGATTGAATGTATATCTCAGTGGTACATGTGTGACTAACTACATATGTGAAAGGCAGTATATATGTGTGTAAGAGTATATAAGTGGGTATATGTGAGAGTGTGTGATTGTGAGAGTGGCTGTATGGATGAGTGTGTGCTTGTATCAATGATTTTATTAGAGCGAAAGAATGTGGTACTATTTTTATGAGTAAGTGAACTTGAGTGTGTTTAACTGTATAGGTGAGTAAATTGGACTGTGTTTAATTACTTGCACGACTGACTAGGTGTGTCAGTACCTCAATGGATGATTGGCGGTGTGTGAGTGTCTATATAGGTGTATAAATGCATATGATAGTCTTGTACGGCGTGACTGTAAGTATGAGTGACTGTGTATGTAGACCTAAGAGTTAATGAGTGGGTATGTAGTTATTGGTATTGGAGTATCTATGATTTTCAAAATGGCCGTCTGAAATTTTGAGTCGGTGTATCAAAGGTTGTATTAGGGTGTGAGAAGATGCACTAATTTATCACATGGATGAAGTCATCAGTGATGTCATGAGTGATGTCATTTGAGATGTCATCAGTGATGTCATGAGTGATGTCACTGACAATGTCATGAGTGATGTAATATGTGACGTCATCAGCAGTGCATTGCGGCGGCGCGAGTTATAGTTAGCTGAACTAACTATAAGAGGGGAATTTCTAGGGTTTTGTGCAAGGGAAATGTCCAGCTAACTATAACGCCCCTGAAACCTTTGGTTTTTTCAGTGAATTTCTAAGGTTTTTTAAATGCCAATTCCTAACTATAACACCCCTGAAACCTATGTTTTTTCAGTGAATATATATATATATATATTTTAATGGTTATATGTTTATCTGTTGAGCTCGATTTTATGTATTTATTTCTTTTACTGGGGCTCACCAAATGTCAACAGTGATGTCACTGACCATGTCATGAATGATGTAATATGTGAATATGTGACATCATCAGCAGTGCATTGCGGGGGCACAAGTTATAGTTAGCTCAACTAACTATAACAGCTGAATTTCTCCGGTTTTGTATAGGAGTGGGCGGAATTTGCGAAATTCACTTTCGCAAACTATCGCGAAAATGTTAAACATCTCTGTAAACGCGCGGAAATATCGCGAAGACACAGAAGTTTTTTTCCCGCCCGTTCGCGGTATTTTCTGCGTGATCGCGGCTTGCCAACTTACCCATGCGGTTGCTCACGGGCGCGGCCATCTTGTTTTCACTTGTCCCGCCCGCTCGCGTTCGATATGACGTGCCCACGTCCTCATGCTCTCGCTCGCGGTGGAGAATGACATGTTCGAGATGTCAAGCATCTCATACTCTCGCGGTGTGTGTTCACGAGAAGAAAGACATGATCACGCGACGAATGACGTGATCGCGCGACTAATGACGTTAATGGGGGCGCGAACTGTCGCAAGACAGCGCAAATGGCTACCAACAATCCAACATCTCGTGGAGAACGCGACCGGATCGGGAAAACTTGTCGGCGAACGTGGGGATTCAGGTAAGGCGATCGCGCGCACGCAAGAATGTATTTTTTCACAGCACGAGCAAGAAAGAAAATTCCGGTAAGATGCGGATTGCGGAAATTTTGAGATTTTCGCGCTCTCCGCGGAACGTGAAAATGTCAAATTATCGCAATTTCCGCGAGCGGAACAGAATTTTTGCCCAGGCCTAGCTTTGTACGAGTGAAATGTCCACCTAACTATACCGTCCCTGTAACCTTTGTTTTTTTCAGTGAATTTCTATGGTTTTTTAAATGCTAATTTCTAACTATAACGTCCCTGAAACCTATGTTTTTTTCATTGAATTTCAAAGGTTTTTTAAATGATAATTTCTAACTATAATGTCCCTGAAACCTATGTTTTTTTTCAGTGAATTTCTGTTTTTTAAGTGCTAATTTCTAACTATGCCTACCGAGGTAGGACATGTGAAGAAAGAGGAAGAAACGTGCAAAAAGAAGCAAGAGATATGCAGAAAGAGGCAACAGAAGTCCAGAAAGACGAAGAAAAGTGCAAAAAGAAGTAGGAGATATGCAGAAAGAACCAACAGAGGTGCAGAAAGAGGCCTTGTTTCAAAGTCATCCTGTGCCCCCAACTGGTCCTGGGGGTAACTGACTCTGGCTAACCAGGCCTAGAGCCAGTGCTATGCTAAAAGACACTTAGAATACAGTGAAAACACCTACATACTCTAGGGAACACAATGCGTTGGGTTACCCCTGAGATTGGCAGGCCCTCCTCTGTAAGGCCCTACTACATAGTAGGGCAGGGGATTAAAACTACCTCTAAGTCAGAGGTGCAGAACGATGCTTCTTTAAGTTAGTAGTCACGTTTTCAGAGTGGTAGAGAAAGGGTGCTGGGCCTCCAACCAGCGCTCTGGAATTCCGCTGTGTAGGACTTACAGGAGGGCTTTTTTTTCACAGAGTTTTATATAGCGCGAACTTGACCCGAATCGGGTATCAGAGCACATTACATACAAGTGATTTGCCCTGAATCACAGGATGTTCAGCGTCATTGCCGAGACTCAAACCCAGTTCCCCAGATTCTAGGTCGACCGCCCTAGCTGTTAGGGCAACTACTCTCCCCCTCAGGAGTAAAGTGGACTTCATCCCTCATCCTGTAGTCTGTCAGGAGGTGCGTTTGCAGAGTGGTGGAGAAGGGGGGGCATGGCCTCCGAAGACTTCTTAGCAATCCCACTGTGTGGGACTTACTGGAGGTAAAAAGCGGGTGACTTGGCCCCCAAGGACATTCTTGGGGGCCAACTACCCCTCCTATTACCTCCAGTAAGTACCCCACAGCAGAATTGCTAAGTTTTCATAACAGGCCACGCCCCCCCCTGCCCACCACTCCCTGGCATGCTCTTGAATGGGGATTGAAGTCTCCTTCGCTGCTGGGAGTCATTTAGGGGCCAACCAGCCTACCTCTTACCTCCAGTAAGCCCCACACTGTAGGATCGCTGAGAGGTGTACACAGGCCGTTCGCCCTTTCTCCACCACTCTGCAAACACGCCTCCTGGCACATTCTAAGTTGGGAGATTAAGCCCCCTTGAATACTGAGGGTCCCTGGGGGCCAACTAGCCCACCAAGTACCTCCAGTAAGCACCACATAGCTGGATTGCAGAGAGGTGGTCCAAAGCCACTCCCCATTTTTACACCACTCTGCAAATGCACCTCTTGGTGCACTGCTGCTCAGGGGATGAGGTCCACTTGTGTCCTGAGGTCCTCAGGACACCGAGGACCTCATCGCCCCACCAGCAGTGCGCCAAGAGGTGCATTTGCAGAGTGGTGTAAAAAGGGGCATGGCCTCCGACAACCTCTCTGCAATCCAGCTGTGTGGCGCATAGTGGAGGTACCTGGTGGGCTAGTTGGTCCCCAGGAACCCTCAGTGTTCTAGGGGACTTAATTCCCCAACTTAGAACGCCCAAGGGGGCGCGTTTGCAGAGTGCTGCAGGGAGGGGGCGGGGCTCCGTTGAGACGCCAGGTTTTTTTGTATATATTTTCAGAATGGGGCTGTGTGGCCCCCCTTCTTTTAGTATTTTTGGGGCCCTGGGGACCTGATACCCCAGGGCCTGACCTTTTAAAAAAATGTTTTTAAAAAAAACGGGAAGGGGGAAGCCAATTTCGGCCCCGGGGACCCCATCCCTGGGGCATGGCCTCCTTTTTATATTTATATTTATAGGGAAGAGGGGCCGTGGGGCCTCCCTTCCCTGGGCAACTTTTGGCCCTGGGGACCCCAACCCTCCGGGGCATGGCCTCTTCTTGTTTTAAATATTTTCAGGGATGGGAGGCCGTGTGACCCCCCTTCCCTGGGCCACAATTGGCCCCAGGGACCCCATCCCCCAGGGCTTGCCCGTTATTTTAAATATCTATTTTTGAGGAGGAGGGCCACGCAGCCCCCTTCCCCAGGCTGATATCGGCCCAGGGGACCCCATCCCACAGGACCCGGCCATTCTTTTTTTTAACTAAAGGAAGGGGGGCCGTGTGTCCCCTCTCCGGGCCACTCCATGCCCCGGGAACTCCATACCCTGGGGCCGGCCCTAAGCTTTGGGGACCGTGGGGGGATCCCCAATACCCCCACGGCCCCAGCCGGCTCACTGCCTCCTGCGGGAGCCGGCATTGCTTTTGCACAAGGGAAGCTGCTGACATGCAGGTCCTCTTGGCAAAAGCAATTCTGCTTTGGTTTTTGGAAACGAGAGCAGGTTTCCTGCTCTCACGTCCAAAAAACAAAACAGAGTTTTCTATAGCAGGGCGGGAGCCTTGCTCCCACCCTGTCATAGCAAACAGCAATGCCCCGGGGTGGGCACCCTGGGACATTGCAGGAGCCGTCCCTAGGGGGTGGCGGTCCCCAGGGCCATCAAGGGCTCCTGGAGGGGGGCCGTGCAGCCCCCCTCCCATCATTTGTAAAGCCCTGTTGAGGTGATGGTCCCTGAGACCGGGGTCCATTACGGACCCCCGAATTTGAATAATTAGTGCCCCGGGGAGGTGGTGGTCCCTGGGGCAGTGTGGGGAAGCAAGAGCTATTTTATATTAATTTAAGCCCTGGGGAGGTGGCGGTGCCCAGGGCTATAGGGGGCCACATGCCCCCTGCGCATAATTTCCCCAGGAGTTGGCAGTCCCCAGCATGGGGGGGCCTGGGAGCCCCCCCACATCCAATTAAAGAAGCCCCGGGAAGGTGGCGATCCCCGGGGCTGCGGGGGGGCACTTGTTTCAGCATATAATCAGCATAGCCCCGGGACCCTCAGGATTCAAGGGGACTTAATCCCCCAACTTACAATGCACCAGGGGGCACGTTTGCACAGTGGTGCAGGGAGGGGGTGGGGCCTGACATAACAAGTGTGCAAATGTGCCCCCTGGTGCATTGCAAATTTGGGGATTACGTCCTCTTCAACCCTGAGGGCCAACTAGCCCAGCAGGTACCTGCAGTAAGTGCCACAGAGCTGCGTTATAGAGAGGTGGTCCGAGGCCACGCCCCTTTTTACACCACTCTGCAAACGCGGCTTCTGGTGCACTGCTGGTGGGGTGATAAGGTCCTCTTGTGTCCTGAGGACCTCAGGATACAAGTGGACCTCATCCTCTGAGCACCAGGCGCCAGAAGACATGTTTGCATGGTGGTGTAAAAAGGGGCGTGGCTTCGGACCACCTCTCTGCAACGCAGCTCTGTGGCATATACTGGAGGTACCTGATGGGCTAGTTGGCCCCCTAGACCCTCAGGATTCAAGGGGACTTAATAGGGATGTTATAGTAAGAAATTAGCATTTAAAAAACCTTTGAAATTCACTGAAAAATCCATAGGTTTCAGGCACGTTATAATTACAAATTAGCATTTAAAAAACCTTAGAAATTCACTGAAAAATCCATAGGTTTCAGGCACGTTATATTTAGAAATTAGCATTTAAAAAACCTTAGAAATTCACTGAAAAAAACATAGGTTTCAGGTTTCAGGGACATTATAGTTAGCTGGACATTTCACTCGTACAAAACCAGAAAAATTCCGCAATTATAGTTAGCTCAGCTAACTATAACTTGCACCCACGCAATGCACTGCTGATGACGTCACATAGTACATCATTCATGACATGGTCAGTGACATCACTGATGATATCACTGATAACATCTCAAATGACATCACTGATGACATCATCCATGTGATAATCTGATACACCTCCTCACACCCTAATAAAGTCTTTTATACCACCACTCTAAAATACAGACTATCAATATCGAAACCTTAGACAGACCAATAGCAGTTAGTACATACCCGCTCAGTGATTTTTAGGTCTACACACACACATCCACTCATTCACCTATACAGTAACTCATACATGCAGTCACTCATCAATACAACACTATCATGTGGACTCATACACCCATAAAGACACTCCCACACTGCCACTCATCCATAGACTTAGTCACACACCTACTGAGTCATGCAAAGAATCAATCACACCCATTTACTCACCTATACAGTTATACACAGACCACCTCATTAATTTATACAAATACTAACACATACTTATTCTCTTATACAATCACTGATACAAGCACACACTCATCCATACAGCCACCATCACAATCACTCACTCTCATGTATAGTCATTTATATACTGTAACACTCACATATACTGCATTTCACATATGTAGCTACTCACACATGTACCACTGAGACATCTATTCACTCACCAATACATCCATACACACACTCACCCACCCATACAGTCCTTTACAGATGCACTCTTGAATCCATACACCCAGTGAATCACCCACTCACATATCTATGCACAGTCACACCCCCCCCACCCACACAAACACTCATGCTCCCATACAGATACTCAGACAACCAATCAATAACCCGTATAGACACTCATGTAGCTATTCACAAACCCATGCAGCCACTTACACACCGACAGACTGATACAGACATTCACACAGTTTAGTCACTAACCCATGTATTCAGTAAGATACGTTTGATCACTCACTTATAGAGTCAGTCATGCACCTACTAAATCTTCCATTCAGACACTTATACACCCACTCATTCTTCGATACACCTTGGTCTATATATATTAAACATATTTAAACTTTACACAAACATACATTCACTGGATGATGTCATGAGTGATGTCATCAGTGATGTAATTTGAGATGTCATCAGTGATGTCATCAGTGATGTCACTGACCATGTCATGAGTGATGTAACATGGGAAGCCATCAGTAGTGTACTGCGGGGGCGCGAGTTATAGTTAGCTGAACTAACTATAACGGCAGAATTTCTCTGGTTTTGTACGAGTGAAATGTCCAACTAACTGTAACGTTCCTAAAACCTATGTTTTTTTCTGTGAATTTCTAAGGTTTTTTAAATGCTAATTTCTAATTATAACGTGCCTGAAACCTACTTTTTTTTCAGTGAATATTTATGTACACATATATACATAAATGTGTATATATTACCTATTGGCTGCCAGTAGTAGTTATAGTTAGGACCAAATTTCCATAGGAAGAGCATTTTTTGTTTTGCTTATAACTTTGACGCTGTTTGATGAATGTTCATGAAATTTTCCAAACTAATTCTTCGTTCATATCAGCTCCTATGTTGAAATTTGGGGGTGATTCATCAAGGGGGTGCTGAGAAAAAAGGGGGTCCCAAAACGTGTTTTCTCCATGCAATTTCCATAAGAAACTTTAGACAAGGCTACAGGTGGAACGGGTGAACAGAATTACCCCAAAGTTGGCAGGGAGAAGGGTCTTGGTGTAGAAAGCACGCTTTTGTTTATTTGGTGTTAATCGTTCAGTAGTTTTGGAGAGATATCAAAATTTACAGATATCGATATTTGGGAATTCTGCCATCCGATTGGCTGAGGCCTTACGAGCACGAGCTTGCTGCTTATTGGCTGCGAGCTGTTGCAACTAGGAAGTGCTGGCAGCCATTTTGTGATTCCGTTGAAACGATTAAGGGGAAAAAAGGGCGAAAAGAGTAGGAAACAGGAGGATAGGAGCACTGTAACCTCTTTGGGGGAGTACGAAGCGAAGTACTCACTCCTAGCGGTCTGAAAGTGCGGTGTTGCTCAGAGTGACATGGTACTGAGATGAGATGTTGCTACACTCAGGTATGAAACCGAGAGCCTAAACCGTGAGCTCATTGCTGTAAAGTGATGTGCTCTGGTCTTTGTAGCATACCTGTGCAAGTAGTGTTAGTAGGCGTTTATACCATACAGGGAGTGGGAAGCGAACTACTGACCTCTACCGTGCGTTTATACTATACCGGAAGTGGGAAGCAAAGTACTTACGCCTACCGGTGTGAAGAATCGGGGCTCAAACTGAGCTGATAGCTGTAAAGTGATGGGCTCTGGGTGCTGTAGCATACTGGCCGCTGTAGTATAACTGTGTAAGTAGTGTTAGTATGTGTTTATACTATACAGGGAGTGGGAAGCGAACTACTCACCCCTACTGGTCTGAAGACTCAGGGATTAAACCGTGAGCCTAAACCGTGAGCTCATTGCTCTAAAGTGATGTGCTCTGGGCGCTGTAACATACCTGTGGAAGTAGTGTTAGTTTGTGTTTATACAATAGAGGGAGTGGGAAGCGAACTACACACACCTCAAGACTCGTGGATGAAACCATGAGCTCATTGCTGTAAAGTCATGTGCTCTGTGTAGTATTCCAATGTAAGTCATAGTAGAATGTTAGTATGTAATGCTGCTAGAATGTAAGTATGTAATGTTAGAATGTAGGGCTGTCATGATGGGAATCTTGGGGAGTTTGTACACGGTGCTGGAGAAGATGGTTGCCTTGCTGTCTGCTCCTGTTGGTGGCTGTTTAAGCTGTCTTCTTTTCCCGCAATAAATCTACTTATCGGATCCACTGCTGTCTACCTCTTCACTACATAAATTTGGCGATGAGCGGGAGAAGGTAAAAAGAAGGCAGCACTCACCAATATTTTGAGCTTCCTTGCGTTCTGCTGAAGACCAGTTTTCTTCATGAAGCTGTTTCTACTCATCCCAGGGTCGTCGGCTCATCGAACTTTGTCATCCGACCTCTGGTAGGATTTATATTTTTTGATTTTGGGCTTCCGCTGCCTCTTCACTACTCTCTGGTCGCTGTACTACACATGTGCAAATAGTGTTAGTATGCGTTTATACTAATTCTGTATTTATGCAGTAACCAATGCATCATGGCCCTATGGAGTGCCACCTCCCAGGCGCAGCTCATACAATGTCCTGGGGTGTGCACCCGCGGGACATTTATGTTTGCTATTACAGGGCGGGAGCATGGCTTACACCCTGTGATAGCAAATCGTTGTTTGCCTAGTTGAAGCGAGAGGATGAAAACCTCGTATCGCTTTAATAAAGCGGATCCGGATGGTAAAAATGGAGGAAAAAAATGAAGCGGGGTCTCACCCATTCATTTAAATGAGCCCCCTGGTGGGTAATGTTCTGGGGCCAATCCTATTATTTTATTGCGGGTCTCTGCAGCACTGGGGACCTTAATCTCACATGTAAATTAGGCGCAGAGGGCACAGAGATGTTTCGCAGCCTAGGGGATCGCCACCTCCCCGGGTATTGTTTACTAATTGTTCGGGGGGCTTCGAGGCCAACTCAAGTCCAGGGATCGCCACCTTCCGGGGCTTTACTTAAATATAAAGGGTGGGCCTCACCAGTCCCTGAAGCCTCGTGGCCCTAGGCTGTGCCTTATTGGTTCTGTAATCACACGGGCAGTACTCATGGTGTTATAAAGTGATACACTCATAGAACCCTTGCAGGTGTAGAATTACCCAGGCTTAATTTATGTAATAGTCTATTGGTTTATATTTGGTAGGTGCACCGCAAAATTATAAATGTTTTCATTCATAAACTCCTATCAACTGCCGAATTTCACAATAAACTACAGACAAGTGTTTTCAGAAAAAGAAGACCCATACACTCACTTATTTATTGGTAAAAAAAATAACCTTTATTAAAACAACACAAATAAATGGAAATGCAACTATATTAGAAGAAACAACAGTATAACATGAAATAAGTGGCGGGGGGGACTTCTCCGGAAGCAGCGTACAAAACCTGCAAGACAAAAATTAAACATAAGTATGTGTGCCATGTCCAAGAGAAAAAGAAAGGTAGTCAGAATGAAAGGAAGAAAGCGAGAATGGGACAGAGAGCGAGTGGGTGGAAGGGAGAAGGGGAGGGAGAGTCAAAAGAACAGAGGGAGGAGGACACAGAGCATCGGCCTACTGCACCCAGCCCTTACTGTTCCCCTCCCATCACCCGTGTGTGTCTGAGTTATAGTTAGCTCAACTAACTATAAAAGGGGAATTTCTATGGTTTTATATGAGTCAAATGTCCAACTAACTATAACGTCCCTGAAACCTATTGTTTTTTTGTGAATTTCAAAGGTTTTTTAAATGCTAATTCCTAACTATAACGTCTGTAAAACCTATGGTTTTTTCAGTGAATATATATATATTTATATATGTTTGTGTGTGTGTGTTTTTCTTTTTGCACTGAAAAAAACCTTAGAAATTCACTGAAGAAACTAAGGTTGCAGGGACGTTAAAGTTAGGAAATTGAATTGAAAAAAATTCACCAAAAAACAAATGTTACAGGGATGTTATATTTAGGCTCAGAAAACAATCGTACACAACCAGTGACATTCAGCTTATAATTCATGTTATGATTAGCTGAGCTGTCTATAACTTATGCCCTGCAATGCACTGCTTAGACCTCACATGTTACATCATTCATGACATGGCCAGTAACATCACTGATGTGCCATCACTGATGACATCTCAAATTATATCACTGATGACATCATCCCGTGAGTCTGTTTTGTAAATGTTTCTGACACTTAAAGATATATACTAAGCTACAGCAGAAGTTACATTACTATTCTTTCTATGCTAGTAATTAGTCATACTATTTCTAACATATCTCTTGAGTGAGTGTGTGAGTGGATTTCTGAGTGGCTGTATGAGTGTGTGAGTGGCTGTCAGTATGTGTAAGTGGGTATGTGAGTAGCTGTATGGGTCATTGAGTGGCTGCATGAGTGGCTGTATTGGAGAGCGAGTGGGTGTGTGAGTGACTGCATAGGTGAGTTAGTGGCTGTGTGAGGAGCTGTATGGGTGACTGAGTGTCTGTGAGAATGGCCCTATGGGTGAGGGAGTGGGTGTGTGAGTGGCTGTATGGGTGACCAAGTATTTGAGTGTGTACATAGGTAGGTGAGTGGCTGTAGTGGTTGGTGAATGTCTGTGTGAGTGGCTGTAAGGTGAGTGAGTTAATTGGTGGGTTGTTGTATGGATGTGTGAATGGGTATTTAAGTGGTTCAGTGGGTGTGTGAGTGGGTGTATGGGTGAGTGAATGGCTGTGTAAGTGGCTGTATGGGCATGTGAGTGGGTGTGTGAGTAGCTGTATTGGTGAGTGAGTGACAGTCTGAATGGCTATATGGGTGAGTGTGTGGATGTATGAGTACCTCTATTGGTGAGTGGCTGTGTGAGTTTCTGCATGGATGATAGAATGTGCAAGTGAGTGGCTGAAAGTGTGTATGAGTGGCTGTGTAAGTGTCTGTATGTATGTAAGACTGAATGTGTGAATGGCTGTATTGCTGAGTGAGTGGGTGCATGAGTGGCTGCATGGGTGAGATAGTGGGTGTGTGAGTGGCAGTATGAGTGAGCGGATGTGTGAGTGGATCTATGGATGAGTGATTGGTTGTGAGTACTGGTATGGATCTGTGAATGGGTATGTGAGGGATTGTGTAGGAGTGGGTGTAGGAGAGGTTCTATGGGGATGTCATTGGGTATGTGAGTCATTCTGTGGCTGATGTCACCAGTTATGTCATTTGAGATGTCATTAGTGATGCAACAGTGATGTCACTGACAATGTCATGAGTGATATAATATGTAACGTCATAAGCATGAGTTATAGTTAGCTCAGGTAAATATAACTGCTGAATTTCAATGGTTTTCTACAAGTGAAATCTGAGCTTAACTTTAACATCCCTGTAGCCTTTGTGTTTTTTCAAAGAATTTCAATGTTTCTAAGTGGAGTGTTTGCTATGGCTTGGCAGGAGCGGCAAAGCTCCCGCCAAGCCCTAGCAAACAGCTAGGCCCTGGAGGTTGGCACCCCGGGGCATAGCAGGAGCTTGCCCCAGGAAGATGGTGGTCCCGGGGATGCGGGGGGATCTGCGCCGCCCGACTGCATTTAATTTGATAAAAGCCCTGGGGGGTTTGTTCCCTGGGATGCAGGGGGGTCCACATGGCCCCTTGGCATTGTTTAAACATAAAACTCCGGGAAGTGGCAGTCCTTGGATCTGGGGGGTCCAACAGGACACCCATTTAAAAATAAATAAGCCCCGGGGAAGTGGTGGTCCCCAAGGCAGCAGGGGAAGCTGTACGGGCCTGCCCAGCATTGGTTTGTAAAAAAGCCCTAGGAAGGTGGTTGTCCCTGGGACATAATAAGCCCCAGGAGGGGTGCCCATTATTTGCAAAATGCCCCCAGGACCTGGGCCACCCAGGGGCTGATAATAAATGAAGTGCAGAAGCCTGCACTTTAGGCTTTTTTATTATGCAACAAATAAATGTTTTTTTTGCGCTGTGGGACTCCCCCCTTCCCCCAAGAGGCCTAGGGGGTCAGGGTATTTCTACCATGCCCCCTCTTCTTTGCTTTTTTCATGGTTATTTCTGGGACTTGGTTCAAGCCGAGTCACAAGATGGCAGGCAACTCTCTGCTGGTTTGAAGTGTTGGCAAACAATCAGATCTCAGCACGCGATTGGGAGGGCTCAGAGATCCTCCGTGTCTCTATATATACCATTGGAAATTTCTTCAAATTAGTCTGCAACTATTCAATGGATTTATACCACATCACAAAAAGGCACTTCCCTGAACCAACATCTACCTCTGTGCCAAATTTAGTGTAAGTCATACTTATATATTCATGCAGGCGAATTTGGTGGTCCTGGAGCAAGGCGCTGGTGTGGCGGCATGCTCCAGAACGACCAAACTTGTAATTGGGTCCTTAGTATTTATTTATACCATAAAATTGAAAAGACAACAGTTGTATTAATTTTTTCAGGGAAAAATACCAAACATTAACGGCAAGATTTCAGTTGTGTATTAGAGCACAATTATTAATGTGAATAATTTCTATACTCTTTAAAGAACCTGATGTTTGAATTAGCTCTAAATATTTACTGTTATAACATTACAGTTTTTTCAACAGATGTAAAGGACATCCATTAGTAGCTGTCCCAAGAAACAACTGAAATATTTTAATTGCAGAATTTTATAGCTTTGTTTCTGTTATTTGCTTCTCTTTTACCCTACGCTGTGTCAGTGTCTCACGTTTCAATTGCAGAACAATGCAGATTCAAGAGAGTTTGACCAATGTCTTCACTCCCAAAGGTCCTTGCACTGCCAAGACAAGAGATCAGTGCTTATTTTGTGCCAATGGGCTTAATTTTAATAAAAATCCTTTGCATACTTGCTAGTCATGGAAAAGTAGTAGAGATGCCATTAAAAGTATGTAGTAATCTGCTTTTAATGTAGTCCATTTCCTTTGCCCTGCTGTTCTCCCATGCTGGTGATGTCATGTAGAATGTTGGGGATGTTGGTTCCTGAAAGAAGACAGTTGGAGAGATGGGCTCAGTAGCCAGGAGGCTGCTCCTGGTGGGGCTAACTTAAAATCTTATTAAAGAACTTGTAAGAATATATTAATGAATAAACTACAACTACGAGACCCCGTCTACGGGACTTCCTTTTATTTCTACATTGGCGACGATTGAAGAAGAATTTACGCGTGAAAAGGTGAAAAAGAAAATTTGAAACTGCAACTAAGGTACTAATTTTGAACTAATTAAAATTAAAATTATCTGGCACCTGCCCCACCAGTGACCCCAAGATCGGTCGCCCTAGAAACTAAGATTGCCAGATTAATTTAATTATTGTAAAGGTGCAGAGAAGTTATGGCGTTTTACCGATTTAAATATTAACTGTGGCAAGCTGTGAATAATTCGTTGGCGTTTTACCAATTTAAATATGAACTGTGGCAAGCTGTGAATAATTCGTGAGGCAACTGAGAGTGAGCCCTAAAGACTTATGAGTGCCATATTCAGCTGTGAAGATCAAGGTCAAGAGCCGGTGTTAATTAAATAAGTGTTTAGAGATGACTGTTGGTGCGTGCGCACTGCATCCTGAGTCAAGTCTGTTAAATGGAAATCCATGTTTTCTCAAAGAATATCGACTCGACATTACAAGCTGCATGTTCTAATTTTAACTCTAAGCAAGAAACTTACTGTAAATATAATAATAAGTAAGTGTAATCAAATAACAAGAAATATCGAATTCTATGTAAAAGGGGAATCCTCCTCCCTTTACAAATAGCAGGACCAGGGAGTATTACCGCAAAACATAAGGTGGGTGAATACATGCAGAGTTATGAATTACTGGGAACATAAGCGCTGGCAGTTATATTCTTAAGCGCGTGTGTTATGCTTGAAAGAAGACAGGTGCGTTAGCGGACACACGAAGAAATGTCAAGCATTGGTGATTCCTTTAGGCTGCATTTTGATACCCCTTCTGACTACGGAAATCAGTCATAGTCATAACATCTCAAGGGAGCACGAACGAGCAAAAAATGAGTGAAATTAAGACTTTCAATTCCTTTGCAAGAGTGCCATCTAGTGGATTTTCGAAGTATTTTTTCTTTGTGTTTTAGTTTCTCAACATGGATTTATGGAAAGCAATATTTGAATGTAATAAAACCTACTGCAAAAGTGAGAGAACAGAAAAAACGGCATAGCAACAGTGACTGTCAAATCAGTACAAGGAAAGAACAGTGCTGTAGAAAAGGTTGCAAGACTAGAGTGTTAACTCGATACCCGACGGAGAGCTGAAACAGAAAGCCTGCTAATGGTCCATAAGCGGTGGATTGCTGCACATAAGTTTATATTGAGATGGTAGTTCCTCTCATCAGTTGGATGTCGTATTGAGATGATTGTCTTTCATTAATTTGATGTGTATTTTCATTTACAGTCTATTGTAGGGAGAAGGATTCCCCCTACAATTTTCATGTCGCAATTCACATGTTGTTATTAGTAATGAGTGTTATGGGTGGAGGATGTCAATATGCTATTTCATATTTACTGGTGAGTTTACTCACGTTGCATTCAATAAGCAAAATGTTATTCATTTCTTGAGGTTTCCGATCTAGATAATTTTAGAATAAAGCATTGGATGGTCATAATAATAGTTGAAAGACAGACGGTCTTGGTAACTTACCTTTACATGTGTTTTGGAAGTGGTTAAAGAGTATAGGGAGGAGGATTCCCCCTGTATGTATGCAGAGTTTTTTACTTTGATCCTATCTAAGGGAGGTTTCCCATCTAGATGATTTTAGGGTACTAGGCTTTGTTAGGTTTGTGTGGGTATTAGTTGTGTTGGAGCCGGTCTTCACACACTCTATTTTAATCTACAGTGGGGGTAGTGCACACCCTTTACACTGATTCTACCCTAGTTGGTTTTCTTTTGTGCCTAGCATTAGTGTTTCAATCTCGCTACCCTTTTTATAGTGTTAGTTAGCTGTGTGTTTGATGGGTATCTCTAGTTGTTACATAAGGTTGAAGTGCGCAATGGACAACATTCTTATTTTATTGGTTATGCGCAATGGTATGTGTAGGGAGGAGGATTCCCCCTGTCCAGTTGGTGAAGTGTGTATGCAGTAGAGGGCATGTAATATTCTCCCTGGTCCTGCCATTTGTATTGGGAGGTGGATTCCCCCTGTACATTGTGTTCGGAGGTGGTTAAGAGTATTGGGAGGTGAATTCCCCCTGTACATTGTGTTCGGAGGTGGTTAAGAGTATAGGGAGGTGGATTTCCCCTGTCCAGTTGGTGAAGTGTGTATGCAGTAGAGGGGATGTAATACTCCCTGGTCCTGCTATTTGTAAAGGGAGGAGGATTCCCCTTTTACATAGAATTGGATATTTCTTGTTATTTGATTACACTTACTTATTATTATATTTACAGTAAGTTTCTTGCTAGATGTTTATCTTCCTTTTACTACGCTTATAGAATTGTATGATAATTCATTTTTGTGAATTTTATTATTATATTTATAGTGTATTTCTTGCTTAATTTTTATCTTCTTGTCCTGTGTTTATAGAATTGTATTCTATTTCATTTTATTAATATTTAAAGGGGGGAGATATGTAGTAATCTGCTTTTAATGTAGTCCATTTCCTTTGCCCTGCTGTTCTCCCATGCTGGTGATGTCATGTAGAATGTTGGGGATGTTGGTTCCTGAAAGAAGACAGTTGGAGAGATGGGCTGAGTAGCCAGGAGGCTGCTCCTGGTGGGGCTAACTTAAAATCTTACTAAAGAACTTGTAAGAATATATTAATGAATAAACTACAACTGCGAGACCCCGTCTACGGGACTTCCTTTTATTTCTACATAGTTATTATCCTCTTAGTTTCAAAATGTAACTCACTGGTGAAAGTAGGTTTGCAATATCTTTAGTGGAAAAGTAACTTTAAGCAAGTGCACTTTGTTCTGTATGAGGGCAAATAGTTTGGAACTGTTCAGCCCTTGAGTCCTGTTCTAGAGACTGAATATCCACCTGCCCCTGGCATATTTATGTCCCTTCTCGTTAAATACAATGGCTTGGCCTCTGGCAATAGGAAAGCAGTGGTGGTTTTAAAAAAAACTATGCAAGGGCAAAAAGGACAAACCAGAAGGAGCACTATACTGAGCACAAACAGTTAATCTCCCCTAAGCAGAATCCATAGAAATCATCTTAAAATACTCTAAGTTTTCTCTCAGGAACCAAAGCAAGGGGGGAATCTAAGGGAGGTTTTTTTAAGCATCAGGAGCAAATAAATAGTCAATGGTGGAATATACTGTTGAGAGGGCAATCGCAAATAGTATTGTGACTGTTGTAAATAGGCACTTTCAAAGAAGTACTGAGTATGCTCTGGATAAATCCTATGTGTCCAAATGAACCTTTCATGTAGAGAAAAAGTCAGTGAAGACAACCTCAAATTTATTCCCGGTGCTTCGAGAGTTATGGCCAGAGGATCCAGGTTTCCAGCACACTTTTCAGATTGATGTTGAGAAGTTCTCTATTCCAATAGATTCAGACATCCATATTGTCATGATGAATACTATGCACCTATGGATGTGAATCCCAAGAACTGGTTAAAGGAGTAGAAGATGTATGCTAAGAAAGATTGGGGGCAAGTAATCAGCTGATGTCCTATGGCCCAACTGACTCTCCAAATGGTTTACAAAATCAAGTTTGCGAACATGGTAGAGTGCTTTGACCTCTCATATTTCTGGAATATAACAAGTTTGAATTGTGGATGGTGGATGATGTTCTGATCTATTTATAAGCGGCTCAGCATATGGAAAATTCCTATAATTAAAGCTCTACCCAGTAACCAAGGCACAGTGTATAGTTGAACTATGGCGACTGAGTCATCTGCAGGCTCACAAATTCAATGGCTCCTAGCTTTTGTGAAAGAGGCACCAGTGCATGGCCACATGACTCCATTAATGGACATGGCCCTCTCTGCAGGGTCACCCCAAAACTTTTTTCCTTCACCCTCCTGTTTTCTGAACCTGTTTTTCTTGATTTAGGACTCTGCACACTTTGCTACTGCTAATCCGTGCTAAATTGTTGTGGTCTCTCCTTTAACCTTGATAAAATTAGCTCATTACCAATTGGCACATTTAATTTACATGTAAGTCCCTAGTAAAGTGGTACTACATGCATCCAGGGCCTTTAAATTAGATGCTACAGGTGTGTTTGCAGCACTCATTGTGCCACCCACTTAAGTAACCTTTTAAACTTGTCTCGGGCCTGGCATTGAAGCCTGAGTGTGCAGTTTTAAACTGCCATTTAGACCTGGCAAGACAAAGGTCTTACCAGGCCCAAACATTCCTTTTTTTAATCCATGGAAGTCACCCATAAGGTAGGCCCTGCATAGCCTAGAGGGCAAGGCACACATAAATGAAAGCAAAAATATATGTGGCACAGGCGCGCAACGCCCATAGGGCTGAAAGGGCTTCAGCCCACACTGTTGTGTGTGTCAGCCCCGGCTGTTGCAGGTCGAGCTGCTGTGGGCTCGGCTAGGCAGTGTCTGAAGTCTTATCTCTGGCATGCCTGAGTTTTTCACTGGTCTTTAAAGACCATTTGCATATTTACATACCTTTGTAAACTGGTTACCGAGGCTTAGTTATTTTTCTGGTTCCAGTAACCCCTGGGCCACCACTTTGCCTATTCCTAACATTTGTATTTTACAGTTACTGCCGTAGTGTGAGAATGCATTTCATGAAAATGAATACAAAGTAGTGTTGCCAAAAGAAAATACCAGCCATTTGTTGTTTCAAGAGCATGCAAAGGCCTCATCTTAGCAATGATAGGGGTATAAACAAAATAGCATGTATTCCTTTGTAATGTGACTTTTCTGTCTTTGTTCCCTTTAATTATCAGTCATGGATTATTCAGGCAGCCCTGGAACACAATTAAAAATGTTTTCTATTTATATTTGCTGTTCCAAGTATGCACAGATAAGTGCTGAAAATAGGCATTCAGTGACTGCTTATATTTGTACAGCCTGGGACATCAATATAATAGGCTAGCAACCCTAATCACAAGACTGGAAGTTTGTTGCAGGATGAGCACAATATTTATTTCCTTCACCCTCGATCCCTGAACAGGGCCGGACTGGGAACGCAAACTGCCCATGGCAATTGTGTCAGGTGGGAGGGGTAGGGGAAGGGAGAGGGTGGGGTGCACGTGGAAAAAACTGCTGCAGCTTTTGGTACAGGGAGCCGATATGGCAGCACTGCTGCAAAACCGGCCCCCTGTACCAAAAACGGCTTCCACTGGTCCAAGACCGGCCTCCACCCTTCTGGCCCACCAAGAAAACACCTGGAACCCGCTACGGCCAGTCCGGCCCTGACCCTGAATAATGCCATAATAGCAATAGTTTAACTTATATCTGGAACCCTAAGCCAGCCCTCAATAACATGCTGAGTTACTTCAAGTGTCTGGGAATGCACCCTAAATTCAGACACCTCACTCCTCATTCTGGCCCTTCATGTTGACACTCACCCTGCACTCACAGTGATCACAATGCATTCGCACTGATCACCATACACTCACACCTTTCACCCTGCACTCACGGCGATCACAATGCACTCAAACTGATCACCATGCACTCACACCATTCACCTGCACTCACAGTGACCACACCACACTTATGCCACTCGCCATGAACTCACACCGTTTTCCCTCCACTTCCCCTGCGGTCACATGAGCACACTGCTCACTCTGCGCTCACAGTGATCACTCTGCACTCACAATGCACTTGTGCTGTTCACCCTGTACCTCACCCTGCAGTCACACGAGTACACTACTCAGCCTGCGCTCATGTGACACTTTATTCACCTGTCCCCCTCACCGCTCACTCTGCAATCTCACTCAAACAAGCAAATCACTAACCATGCATTAATTTGTCCCACTCTGACTTACAGCTGCACCCAAGTTTATATGGTCACCTCACTCACCCCACAGTCACTCCTCTTACCCTACTCTCACAGTGTTGCATCGCTCACCGTGCACTAATATGGGCACTCCTGCCACCCACATAGTGCAGAGGGTTAATGTGCCCGCTACAAAGAACGTGTACCATTCAGATCACAGAACTGAGTGTGAGTAGACTATGATTAGTCCTATAACAAAATTAAATGTTTGTCAGAAAGGGGCTATAGAGAGATGAGGTGCATTGTTGGCAAGTGGTAGTGAGGGAATTCATGGAGAAGGAGGAAATGGGAGAGGGGACCCCAAAAAGACTGTTGCACCGTGTGCTAGGGTCAGCCCCAGTTGGGAGTCTTACCACCACCCGCCCACCCTCCCCCCACTGGAGTTCGGGTCTAGTTGCGCCCCTGGCCTGATGTGGCACACACCATAGAGCCAACGGTGAGAAATAAAGAAACGTGCCCCGTTTAGAGTACACATGATTCATAAAGGTATTAATGTCATTCAAATGGCCTCCCGTGTTTAAAAAAATTAATCCGGTGCCTTGTGCCACCTGTTACTGCGCCCGTTCTGTCGCTCCTGCCCTCAGGTGGTCCCAGTCCGCCATCCCACTGATAAACACTCAATAGGTTTTTTGGGGTTTTTTTTTGTTGCGTATTTATATAGCGCTGACTCGACCCGAAGGTATTGGAGCGCTTTACATGAGCACCGTATTTACATTACACATTCAGGAACGGGGAGATTAAGTGATTTGCCCAGAATCACAGGATGTGGACGCGACCTCGTGGCTCGAACCCTGGTTTCCAGCACCAAAGTCGGCAGTTTAAGCCGACGAACCACATCCTCTCCCCTTGATAGACTGAAATTTATTTCACTTGAATGTTTTTGCAGAGCTACGCCCTGCTCAGGGTTTATGTTCTTACTGCTCCCAAGCTGGCTGCAAGTTACTTTGGGGGCGTGTGATCTCAGGCGTGTTTCTGTTTAAGGCTCAGGAAAACGTAGCCCGGGGGAAGAGGAAAGCAATAAAAAAGGAGGAGTCCCCCACCACCTGCTTCTGAATGATCAGCCCGCCTGATCAGTCTGCTTAAAAGCGTCGTGGGCATGCAGAGCCTGTCTGGACACAAAGGCGAGCGAGGGGCTGCTTAGAGATAGGGATAGGGACGGATACGGTGGGAATAGAGTGTCAGGCAGCTCACCCATGGGGGCCATTACGGCCATGATTCAAGCCTCATAAATCTATGGACTACACAATGAACAGCATGTATTATACACTATGATGTTTTACTGTTTACTAAGGTGAATACATAACACACTGAAGTACATAAAAATGCACATCGAGAGAGATACCTTGCGAAATGAGATGTAAAAGACTGTTTATTGAAATGGGCGCATGCTCTGTTTATCTTATGTTGTATTTATTTGTAAGTTGCTGTATACACAGAGCTATTTTACGTTATTTAAAGTAACTGAATCACCAATAAGCAATTTTTACAAACATAAAACATCCCAGGCAAGAACAATGCCGTCATCGCAAGAGAAGAAAATTGAATTATTGAACAAGTAATCATGTTTTGCTGGTTTATCTACATCTAGGCAGGCTGGAATCAATACACAGAGCGAGGGTTCCACAACCTATCAAAAGAAGGGCTTAATAGGAAGAACGTAACGAACAGTCTGGGTTATGCTACTTAAAGTTTGTGGTCAAGATGGCAGTGGTGTTCCGATAAATTGTTTTACGTGTGATGATCATTCATGGCCTAAAAATGGACCCTGCTGCAGACCGGCCGTCAACGTCCGGTTTAAGAACAGAAGTGATATGTTCACGTTTCTAGAGTTCTATTGCTGGAGCAGGGTTTTCTATTGAAAATTTATTGAGATTTAAACTCCAGTTTTATGTTTATATGTCATAATTAAATTACTGATAATTAATCATTAATTATTAATTTTGTTTGAAGTTTCTGACTAATCAACTTTACTAATGAAAGAGATACACGCGGGAATGCATTTATGTTGCTTTATTAATACGTGAACTAAATTGTTGAGCGAATTAATTAAATAAGTGTCGTAAAAGTGCTATTTGTTTTTGTGATTGCGCTTTGAATAAACGTGCTTTAATGCTTCTTTATGTCGCAGAAGGCTAGATAATTGCATACACATAAGGGTATTAGTGGGTATTAACACTGTATTATCATTACAATGTATTAACGTTGTTTTGTATTTCTTTTAATTAAGATGGTCCGTTTTGGCCTAATCCAAGATGGCTGCTATTTACAGCCTGCACTCGAGTGATTGAAATTTGACAAGAGGCCTCGCTGAACATGGTTGGAAGTCACCTGACCACAGCCTCTGTCTGTATTAAAAGTTTCCGTGAGGACAGCAGCTCCAGGCTCGCTGCCAATTGCCCTTGGAAAAGAATAAAGCCACAATGAACTCTGACAAACTTGCGGTGGCTTCACTATGGTTCCGAGGAAAAGTATTCATGGATGTATCATTTTTTAGTTTGAATTTCCTTCTTCCGTGTTTTTATTTTTGTGATTTTTCTGAGTGGAGGTTTTCTAAATGTTGCAAATCAACATCCTTTCCTGCTCGCTCTGCTCAGCGGCTCAACGGACGTTTAGAGTTTGTTTGTTACTTTTATTTTGTTAGTTTCATTATAAATATTGTTAGACTAGAGAGGGTCTAAGGCCACTTCTTCCTGAACCTATGCTCGAGAGGATCGACGCTGATTGAGAGGACGGCAACTCGGGAGACTTTACTGAGAGACCTGTCCTGACCCATTTAGCTAGAATAGGTAACTATGAGAATAATGATTTCGCTATTGATTGACTTTCCTTTGAACTAATTTAGATAAACAACCATTTTGTTTGAATTACAGTGTCGGGTGGTTATTTCTTTGTCATTTATTGAGTTTCAAATGTATTTCCTGTGTTTAAAATCATGACTCAAGACATATCTTTAAGGTCGCATTGACCTCGCATTAGATGCAGATCGGTTTAGGTTTTCTCTTGTATCTTCAGTGTGGATAGAGTAATAGTTATGAATGTCGGTGTGATGGGCCCTAGCGTATGATGAGTGTATGTGCGTGTGACTGTGGAATTACTCTGTCCGTGGAAGTAGGGAGAAATTATATGTGCCGATCTGCAGCAGTTTCCTGGTAGCAGTATGATGGTTAGATTATTGTCTTGATCTGATAGATTGCTTGTACATAGGCTTTGATTCATTGATTTATTGATTGATGTTAATATATGTACTAATACTATATGTTGAGGTCGTCGTATTGAGTTCTATGTAGTGTGTACGGCTTCTGGAACGTGGGGAGCTGGTGACAGTTCCGTAGTAGGGCAGAGGGAAGTGAGTGCTGCTCTCTGGAAAAACGGGATTGTTGGAATTACCTGTACGTATGCAGGAAAACCGTGTGACAATTGAAGTTGCGAGTCACATTGTCTGGGTTCGGAATTAGTGACATCGTCGTGTGTTACTATTAGGGACATATTTTCAGTATAAAAGGAGTGCGTATGGTAGCGAAGGTTATCTGTGAAACTCTGGTCTTAAGTCCCAGGGAACCGTAAGGTTTGCCGTTAAAGCTTACTGCTGGAGAAGTAATAGGTATTCTCTGAGCTTGTCTGAAGGACTGGGCAGAGGTAAGCGCTGCTTGGTTAACGTGTGTTATAATTCTGTAGTGGGACAGACTGTTCGCTGTTCTCGGGAAAGGCAGGATTCTGTGTGGATGTGCTACATTTTCTGGTGTGAAAGTGCGTGAATGTATGAGCATTTAGTTGATTGTGAGACTCTTTGGAGCATTCCTGGAGTAAACAGTTAATGGATGCATGTTAGAAGGGCAGAGTAGAGGGATGTGCTACTGTGTCAACGAAAGTAATAATTCCGTAGTGGAGCAGAGGTAAGCGCTGTTCTAGAGAGAAGCGGGATTCTTGTGAGAAAGAATTTTCTTCACTATTCTATGGTTAGCGAAGCAGACAATGGAGATGTTTATATGTTGTAACTAATAGATTTTGTAGAATCTGAAACGAAGTCTACTGAGAAGGCTTTGTAAAGGGGGGTAGACGAGTGACAGGAGACAGGAGCAGAAGCGTCTGCAGCGACTATTGACGTCAGAGAGTCAGAGTCAAACCGCGCTGTGATTGGACAGTGGATTAGAACAGTGCTCGCGCTGGGATTGGTGCGTTGGTGTGAGCCGTGCAGGGATTGGAAGGAGTACAGGGTGACGTAGACGCTCCAGGATTGGTGCGTTGGTGTGAGTCGCGCTGTTATTGGACAAAAGATCGTACAGTTGCGGAAGGGTCTAGAGAATAGTGGTAAACGCTAAAATGTATTACCAAACAGAGGAAAAGAAGAAGAAATCCTTGTTCAGTAAAATTAAAAGGTGGTTTGACAAGGATAAGAACATAATAACTAGAGAAGGTGAATTGTTACCTCCGACAAGAACTCCTGCATCCTTCATGGTTGCGAAATATGGGTATCATACCTGTATATGGTTAGACAACTGGGCTAAGTACACTAAGGAGGATGGTGTTTTAGCGTTCCCGGAACATGGTTCATTTAATTTGGCCGTGTTGAGAAATTTACGGGAGAAAATGATGTGTCTAGAGCCTAGACCAAGGCCGACACAGTTTGAAGCGTTGGTAGAATGGGAAGATGAGGTGCATGAGCGAGAAAAGCAGAGGAGTGGAGGCAATTATAGGTATATTTTCGGGAGAAAATATGATCGTGAAACTCATCATGATCGAATGAGGAGATGGCGAGATGCTAGTATGTCAGAGGGATTATATCCTATGAGAACTGTTGAAGAGACGGAAGAGAGGAAGGGTACGGAAAAGGTGCCTGATGCAGAAGTGAGAAGGTATGGGGCTAATGATTATGAGGATGATGTCTTGGATGACATGATTTACAAGAGACCACCTCCATATAGACCAGAACCAGAAGAGAGAACGCCAGTTGCTACTCCTATCAGAGATACTTTGCGAATTGTTAAAACTGAGGTTGTGACACCTGATCTGAAAAGTGGTAGCTCTTTCACGGAGAGAGAGAGAGAGAGAGAGAGCGAGAGAGAGAGAATCGAATCGGTGATGAGAAAACAAGAGAATTAGCCAGAACTACATCTGAGCTGACTGAGAAAATTAGAGAGCTGACGAAAAATCTAGAAGCTGTTACAGTGCCTGTAACAATAGGTCCGGTTATGCCTATTTTTGATAAACAAAGAATGGGTGAAAATGGTTTGACAGTTCCCTATGTAGGAAATGGTTTGGTTGGTTCTTGTTCTTTGGAGGAATCAGGAATGAGGACGGGAGAAAATAATTTGAGACAGCTGAGACATGACACGTGAAGTGTAGATGTACAGCCTAATTCAGGATTGAATACTGGTTGTTTGGGAGGATCAATATTGGAACCACAGAGGATGACCGAACAAGTGGGTGCAGTGAAAAAATCTACTGAAATAACAGCTGAAGATTTGAATGATTGGTTGAAAGTTCTTCAAAAGAAGGATAACGATTCACAGGCAATAGATGTAGCCAGGTTGCGCATAGAATTGGAGGAGCTTATTGCAGGAACAATTCCAACAGAAATATTGAAAAACCATCATGATGGAGAGTTGTTATTTATGTGCAAGAGTATCACCTGGAGGGCTAAAAGTACACGACAGGTTAAAAGCAATAGCGAGTGAACAGGGAGTTGACATGGATAAGGTGAAAACTTTGCAGAAGTCTTACAGGATGGATTTCTCGGATAAGGACATTGAAAATCTAAATGGTGTTGGCAGAACAGGGCAGATTAAGGAAATGATTTCTTTATGCAAAAATGGGGTGATGTGGAAAAGTGGAAGGATAGGTGGTACAAGAAAAGGGAAGATTCAGTGGACAGGACTTACTCAGCTTTTCCTTTGAGAGAAAAAGAAAAAACAGTGGATGCTTATCCTATGAGAGAGATTCCTGGAGGAGGATATGTACATGTCCCATGGACTAGACAGGATATTTTGTCATTTACGAATGATTTCCCTCGACTGAGAGAAAAGCCCGTCGAGTGGTATAGGCAGGTAGACAGGTTTGTGAAATTGTCAAAGGTGCTGTGGATTGATCTGAATAGTCTGTTTGATATAATTGTTCCAGCAGACTTGTGGGCAGAGTGTAAAATAGTTGTAGATTGGCCTGCTAAGGAGTACCCAAGAGATCCGAAAACAGGAGCTCCAGACCCAGAAGTCATGAGGAAGTATGAGAAGGTTATTGTGTTCCTGAAGAATAAGGTACCCCCGAAAGAAACAGACTGGGTTAAGATAGATCGAACACATCAGGAAGCAAAAGAATCAGTTCATGCTTTTTATGAAAGGCTGATACTGGCTTTTAAACAGTTCAGTGGAGATGAACACCTGGGTGATAAGGATTTGAGTCATTTTGTATACAGGTTTGTATATGGCTTGAGACCTGAAATAAGTGAAAGAATTCGTGAGCACACAGTTGACTGGCAGAGTAAAAAGATTGATGAAATCTTGAGACATGCAAAGTACTTCAGTGATGAGATTGAGGCAAAACAGAGAAAGCTGAAAGAAAAAGCAATGTGGGCACAGGTGAAAGTTGCAGAGAGACAAGAAGCACAGCTGGTGGAACAAGCAAACAATCCAGGAAATAGGCCCAGATATGGCACAGGAAAGGGAAAGGGGAATCTAGAAGAAGCGAAGAAAAAGTTCCCTTGTCACAACTGTGGACAATTGGGGCATTGGAGATCCGACTGTACTAATCCACCATTAGTGAGTAATGAGAATAAATCATTGAATCAACAGGTGCAGAACGAGGGGTGTAATCATCAGCAGCAACAGCAGAAGGTTGTCAGACAGCAGAGTCAAGAGCCAAAGCCGCCCTTGCCGCAGAATAGAGGGTCCCAAAAGTATAACCAGGATTCGGGATTCTACAATGATGAGCAGGTAAACAAACCGAGACGTACAAACCCGGTACAGCAGTACTGGTTAAAGAATGAGGGGAGTGAGTCTGAAGGGGACTATTTACGGTGCCGAAGAGAGGAGGAAGAGTGCATACTTGGTGCAACTCTAGAAATAGACCAGGCAGGACCATTTGTAGATGGGAAAATAAATGGGGAGAGTGTTACTTTTTTGGTAGACACAGGAGCGACGAGATCAACTGTCAGGTCAGCAGATATAAGAAATCTTCCTCTCTCGGACGAAGCAATCCAAGTGGTTGGTGTAGCTAATACACAGATTAAGACTCGTCTTACCGAACCAGTAAGGGTAAGAATAGGGAAATTTTCAGACATGCACAGATTTGTAGTCTGTGACACTAGTCCAGTGAACTTGTTAGGTAGGGACTTATTGTGTAAGATGAACTGCACAATTTTTTGTACTCCAGATGGAATAGCCTTTGAGACACCAGATGAGGATGTTTTGTACAGGATGACTCTGGATAATAGAGAGAGTGAGATTGTTGGTACATATGCTGTGTTTAATCCAGATGATTTGCCTCAAGAGTTGAGACACACAGTAAAAACAGCAGTTTGGGATTTTACTGGAGAAGATGTGGGATTGATGAATAATGTGGATCCAGTGAAGTTTTCAGTGAAAGAGGGAATTGTTTATCCTAATATCCCACAGTATAGATTGACACCAGAGATAATTGAGGGAATAACCCCTATAATTGACAAGATGATTCAACAGGGTGTTTTGAGAGAGTTACTGAGTAGCCCGTGTAATTCACCGATAATGGGGCTAAAGAAACCTAATGGAAAGTTCAGAATTGTACAAGATTTGAGAAAGGTTAACAAAATTGTGGTGGCATGTTGTCCCATTGTGCCAAATCCGTCAGTGATTTTGTATCAGATTCCTCATGATGCTGAGTGGTACACGGTAATTGATTTGTGTCATGCTTTCTTTTCAATTCCATTGCATCATGACAGCCAGCCGATTTTTGCATTTCGGTTTGGACAGCGTATTTTAGCATGGTGTCGTATCCCACAGGGGTATACAGAGAGTCCATCGATATTCAATCAGTTATTGAAGAAATCATTGGAGAGTTTGATCATGCCTGAAAGTTCAGTACTAGTGCAGTACATCGATGACCTACTTGTGGCATCGAAGACACGTGAAGCTTGTGAAGTAGATACTATAGCTGTACTGAATCATCTGGCAGATGGAGGGTTAAAGGTATCTCCGGCCAAATTGCAATTTTGCAAGAAAGAGGTGCCTTATCTTGGACACAATATTGAAAAGGGTCTGAGAAAGGTGACAGATGACAGGATCAAAATTATCAGAGGAATGAGAGCCCCAATGACCCAGAGAGAAGTGAGGATGTTTCTGGGGATGGTGGGTTATTGTCGTCAGTGGATAAGTAATTTTTCCCTGATAGCAAAGCCACTGATTAAATTGACTAAAAGTGAGGTGAGAGACCCATTGGAACTGAATGCAGAACAAATGGCAGCATTTGATGAGTTGAAGAGCAGAAGGTGTGAAGCTCCTGCTTTGGGAATGCCAGACTATGAGAAGGAGTTTGAGTTGTATTGCAGTGAAAGAAATGGTTGTGCACTTTCAGTGTTAATTCAGAAACATGGACAACTGAGAAGGCCAATTGCGTACTTCTCATCGACACTTGACCCTGTAGCTGTGGGTTTGCCAGGTTGCCTGAAAGCAGTAGCTGCTACATGCAGAAGCTTGGAACAGAGTGAGGGTATAATAATGGGATATCCTGTACGGGTGTTCGTACCTCATGATGTGGCAATTCTTTTGACAAGAAGCAGAACTCAGTATATGTCACATAGTCGGCTGACTAAATATGAGAACATTATTCTGGGAGCATCAAATGTGACTCTTGAGAGATGTGTAAATGTGAATCCAGCAACTTTGTTGCCAGATGCTGAAAATGTGAATGTGGGAGATGATGTTGATCATGATTGTTTGGATGTGCTTGGTTCCAAGGTGGGGAAGGCCAAGACAAGTTATTCTGACTACGACAACTGCAGTAAAGTGTGCTGGTGTGAAAAACTGGGTGCATGCAAGTCATACTCTGAGAGTTCCAAATCCAAAGGATGGGACTGGGAAGGAGTATTTTGAAGAGTCAGATTCCAGTGATGATGCGGAGACTGAACCAGTGAGAAGGAAAAAGAATCCTGAAAGGGGGGAAGGAGAAGGAGAAAGAGAGTCAGGTGATTCTTTTTTCTTTCCAAGAGAGGCTTCAAGAGAAACATTGAGAGTTTCAGAGGAGAGATCGGATTCTGTAAGAGTGCCTGAAGTTCCAACAAGCAGTGGAGAAGAAAGAAGAGAAAAGAGCAATTCCACAGGGACTACACCTGAAGCAGATGAGGAGGTTGAAAATCCACCTGAGATTACTCCTGAAGTAGTAGGGTCAGAAGAAGATAGAGAGGGACAGATTGCGAAAGACCCCCGAGGAGGTGTAGGGAACATTCCTGATAAGCTAGGTGAAGGGACAAGTAGACAGCAAGAAGATTGCGTGTCGGAGACCCGAGGAGGGACAGTGGTAGGGAAATCTCAATCGGTGGAGAGGAAGTCTGTGGAAAAAGAGAAAATCGTTGATGAACAAGAGGCAAATGAAACAGAATCAGATGAAAGTGAGAATGAGAAACCAGAGGGTCGAGTTCTGAGAAAGAGAACTTGGATCGGAGAAAGAAATAATAAAGAAGTGAGACCAAAGAGGGTTGTAAGAGGAGATCTTTGGCCTAACAGGATAAAGAGGCTGAGGTACAGACTGACACGAGCAAGTGCAAGTTCAAGTTCATCGAAAGCTGAACAGGTGAACGAGGTGTCCAGTCAGAATCAAGCAAAAGGTGAAAAACAAAAGGTCTCAAAAGAACCAGAGGAGATCAAGAGAATAAGAAAACCTAACCAGAAGTATAGGTCACCGGAATGGACGTACGTGGCACTGTCTGAAGGTGAAGAGGCAGAAAGTCAAGGAAATCCAGAGGGGACCGTACGAGAAGTGGTTGAGGAGGAGAAAACTGTTGGAATCCTGAAAGTTATCTTGACTGACATTGGAGAAGAGTCGGATGCTCAGGATGTTGAAGATCTGATACAGTTTGATGTTGCTGAAGAGGAAGTGAAAAGTGATGAAAATCCAAATTGAGTGAACTGAAGGAGTCACTTGGAGAGGAGTGAAAAGAAGAAAATCTGAAATTAGCTGCTTGAAATAATCTAGAGTTCTAGAAATTCAGTAGTGGAGTAGTAGAGGCTAAGTTAAAAGATACTGCCGAAGTAGTAAAATGGCTAACACAGAGAATAATCAAAGTAGATGTGCCTTCCTGAAAAGATGGTGTAGAATGTGCTGCTGCTGTACAGGATTATTAATGCTACTATGGAGTGTACTTGCTTTACTAGTTACTTTTAGAGTTATAATAGACACTTTTGGAATACATACTGAAAATGTGACTAACATAGAGAAGAGTTCACAAAAAGTAGTTCCAACTAGAATTAGTAACATTTACATACATAAAGATAGGTCAATTAATGATTTTTCTAGCAATGTTTTTTCGAAGTTGTTGTACGAATACGTAAAGACAATGGAAGTTAGGGATTGCTACGTTTGTATGCAATTACCTGCATCCGTTTCAGAGGGTGTTACTTATCATCATTTACCAGCTACGTATGGAATTTCATGTAGTGTGTTAAGTAGTGTTTTTCATTTGTTAGGGAAAATAGATTATGAGATGTCTAACAAGGATAACATTTTCGGGCAATTGCCTATGAATAAGAAGCTGAATCCAGCTAAAGAGGCTAACATTTTTGGTGAGATTTTTATTGAGTCAGAAGAATTAACATTAGATTACATTTTTAGAAACAATTTAACTTGCAGTTTGAAAGAAGAAGAAAAGGCTTTCCTAGACATGGTAGAGAAAAGGAGAGTGAGCATGCATGAAAAGGCAGGAAAATTTAAAATGAGTGAGACAATATGGGATATTGAGATGGGAAAGGAGTTGAGGAATGGGGCCAGTCCAACTTTGGCTTTCGATGCACCACAGAAGGGTAAACTGTGCATTACCAGAAGGAAATCCCAATATGATAGCTATTTTGTTGGGACTAGTGAGTGCCATGATACATACTTTATTGCAACAGGATGGGGTTTTAAAGGTGGAGAAGATCCAGTTTTCCCGGGAGTGTATTATATTTGTGGGAATAAGGCTTATTACAGGTTGCCTGACCATTGGTATGGCACATGTTATGTTGGCCTGGTCTTTCCGAAGATTTTCCATATAGATAAGATAGAAGATGTAGATCACATTAATCTACTAACACATTTTAAGAGAGAAACTTGGTCAGAAATTGTAGGTGATATTTTTGGAGCTTTAATTCCAGCAGTGGGAATTTCATTAAATGCATATGGAATTCGGAAACTGTCAACAGTGGTGGATCGCTTATCGACAAATACCGCTGGAGGGTTTCGTTTGGTAAATATGGAGATGATTGCCGTACGTGCCATGTCTATGCAAAATCGACTTGCCCTTGATATTCTATTGGCCAAAGAGGGTGGAGTTTGTGGAATGCTGAAAGTTCAACATTGTTGCACTTACATTCCTGACGAAAGCAAAGATCTAAAGGTCTATATCAAAAATATTACTGATTTGCATGAAGAATTAGTACCACTGGAAGCTGAAAGTGTCTGGACTAAATTAGCTAATAAGATAGTTGCTGTTAAGAGTTTTATTGCTAAGATAGGTAGTACCATTATTGGTAAAATATTATTTCCTTTGACATGTGTGATTGTTGCTTTATTGATACTTAGATTAGGGTGTTTGTGTTGTAAAAACAGGAGAGGGAAAAAGAAAATAATTAGGCAGAATACTGAAAAGAAACAGAAGAGGTCAAAGAGAGACCCACAAGAAATAGAATTAGAAGAATTGAGGGAGAGTGTTTACTTGGAGTCAAAGAGGGATGATGAAAGAGAGTCTGGTGTGTAGTGTTGTAAAAGACATTTCAATTTCTCCTAACATGGGGACTAAATTTTTTTTTTGGGGTTGTTTTTTGTGGTGATATATATCACCAAAGGGGGGATTGCTGGAGCAGGGTTTTCTATTGAAAATTTATTGAGATTTAAACTCCAGTTTTATGTTTATATGTCATAATTAAATTACTGATAATTAATCATTAATTATTAATTTTGTTTGAAGTTTCTGACTAATCAACTTTACTAATGAAAGAGATACACGCGGGAATGCATTTATGTTGCTTTATTAATACGTGAACTAAATTGTTGAGCGAATTAATTAAATAAGTGTCGTAAAAGTGCTATTTGTTTTTGTGATTGCGCTTTGAATTAACGTGCTTTAATGCTTCTTTATGTCGCAGAAGGCTAGATAATTGCATACACATAAGGGTATTAGTGGGTATTAACACTGTATTATCATTACAATGTATTAACGTTGTTTTGTATTTCTTTTAATTAAGATGGTCCGTTTTGGCCTAATCCAAGATGGCCGCTATTTACAGCCTGCACTCGAGTGATTGAAATTTGACAAGAGGCCTCGCTGAACATGGTTGGAAGTCACCTGACCACAGCCTCTGTCTGTATTAAAAGTTTCCGTGAGGACAGCAGCTCCAGGCTCGCTGCCAATTGCCCTTGGAAAAGAATAAAGCCACAATGAACTCTGATAAACTTGCGGTGGCTTCACTATGGTTCCGAGGAAAAGTATTCATGGATGTATCATTTTTTAGTTTGAATTTCCTTCTTCCGTGTTTTTATTTTTGTGATTTTTCTGAGCGGAGGTTTTCTAAATGTTGCAAATCAACATCCTTTCCTGCTCGCTCTGCTCAGCGGCTCAACGGACATTTAGAGTTTGTTTGTTACTTTTATTTTGTTAGTTTCATTATAAATATTGTTAGACTAGAGAGGGTCTAAGGCCACTTCTTCCTGAACCTATGCTCGAGAGGATCGACGCTGATTGAGAGGACGGCAACTCGGGAGACTTTACTGAGAGACCTGTCCTGACCCATTTAGCTAGAATAGGTAACTATGAGAATAATGATTTTGCTATTGATTGACTTTCCTTTGAACTAATTTAGATAAACAGCCATTTTGTTTGAATTACAGTGTCGGGTGGTTATTTCTTTGTCATTTATTGAGTTTCAAATGTATTTCCTGTGTTTAAAATCATGACTCAAGAAATATCTTTAAGGTCGCATTGACCTCGCATTAGCTGCAGATCGGTTTAGGTTTTCTCTTGTATCTTCAGTGTGGATAGAGTAATAGTTATGAATGTCGGTGTGATGGGCCCTAGCGTATGATGAGTGTATGTGCGTGTGACTGTGGAATTACTCTGTCCGTGGAAGTAGGGAGAAATTATATGTGCCGATCTGCAGCACTATCACCAGACAAGCTGATACAATTTACCAGCGAGAGATGGTGCAAAATATTTCCATATTTCCCTTGGTGAAGAAGCAGTGCTTTAAATGGTAAAAGATAAGTACCTGTACTCACCAAATTGATTGCGCTGTTAGGCGATTTGTTGTCTCTACTTTGTAGGGTCTGACTCCTCCTAAGCTTTGGATTGGCTTTTGTCTGTGTTATTAAAAAATAGTAGCCTGCAAATGGGTAAAGGTAGGAACATGTCCCACCTTTTCACGAAAGTTCACTCCCATGGAGTATTGCAACGGGAGTGAACAGAGACGCGCACGCTGCTTGCGTGTCATTTTCTTTTCCTTTTGAGGACACTCGTTTCATTGGCTGCTTTTCCAACAAGTGGTCTGCGGCATCAGCTAAAATGGATTCCTGTCACAAAGAGGCGAGTGGTGAATAATTAACTTCAGAGTGCGTGTTACTTGTGCCCAACGAGCTGTGTTTGATAATCATCTCCGCAATAGGATTTGCTAAATAAGTGCAGCTTTTGACTTGGATGTTTAGACAGCAAAGCCCTTCTTCACACAGCTGATCCAAGGCTCTCACAAAGGCATTAGATTAGGGGAAACATGCCCCACATGCCCCAAAAACAGTGCACATCTGCAATAATGCTGTTTGCAGAGCTTGTTGCTCCTAACCTTGCTTGTGTGTGCTATATTCCTGGGCAGCAGCAGTTCCCGTGAATGGGAATCATTTAGTTGCCATGACAAAGGTCTCGCCCCTTACCCACTGAACACCCCTATGGAAGTCCTATGTTTCCAGCTGCCGAACAAAATAAACTTAGAGAACAGGTACATCTCCATTTATGGAAGAGAGTGGACTAATATTCCTCATAAAACTTGAAATTATTAACTACTCGTTATAAGAGTGTCATGTATCCAGGGTTTGACAAGCTAGATGCTAAAGTTCTGATGTGGCTGGGTCTTGCCTCCTCTGCCCAGCAGAAACTGCCAGACAAATTTCTATTTTGTAAATGCTTTAATGTAAAATATTCATCCACGGTGCTTTTCCCAGTGGCCAAAGCGCACTAAATTAGTATGGGAAATATGATCCTATGTGCAATGGGGCGGGTCAGTGAGTTTGGGGGCAGAGACAAAGGACTGGCTGAAAACACAAAACTGTAACTATTTTGTTGTTCTTCTTAATTCAGGTAACTGAATATACACACCTTCATTGAAAAATAAATGCAAGTTAAACTAATCAGTGGAAAATGCTTTATTTTACGTTATGAAACCTTTCATGCTTATTGTGATCACTGCAGCTGTCTTTGTGTGTGTAACCAGAGAGCCAAATGTGAATATGTAACTCATTATTTTACATTTAGATTACACACACTATAAAATAGGCTGCATTTTACAGTAAAACAAAATCGCTATATGTCCACCCATTCTGATTGGTTGTGCAGACATATCGCCATCATGGTCCACTCACCAAATGTATATGGGGGTGGACCTTAGGTTTGGCTACAGCTGTGACTACTCTGTCACCGCCATAGCCAAACCTCTCTGATGCCTTACGGAGTTGGTAGCGACAGAGTATACATACCGTGAACATATAAATCAGGCCCTAAATGTTTGGCATCCTGCTGCGTTAAGTGACTCCATCAATTAAAACCAATACTAGCTTCCAAGGGGGAGTTTACATTTGCAGATTAACCAGTTACACCAGTATAAATTCCTTTAAACAGCAAGCAGTCTGGCAAAAATACTTGTTTTTAGGTCTCACCTAGGTAGCACTTGCACTGTCGCTGTGAGACATGCTGTATTCAGGATATGGGCTTTAAAAGCTCCTCCCATTTTCAAGGACAGCCCCTGTTACATGTGTTGTTACTCAGAGCTTGTGAGCACTATTTCTTTCTTTAAGCTGGAGCATTGGAGACTTATGATCGTGGTTTACAGAGCTCTATTGTAAACAGGGCTGTAAATCTTACTCTTATCTTGCCACATTTGCTGTGCATTCGAAGACCGAGGTCTGTTTTGGCTGCAGCTGTCTCCTCATCCCTCCTGCTTTTGAAACGCATGGCCTGGCGGCACGGTCCCTTCCTTCATATCGCGGCTGCCGCCTCCGTCTCAGAGCTCAACAAGCATTTGAAAAGCAATAGGTCTAGCATTTGCGAGAGTTTGAGCTATTGGCATAGTAAATGTGAATGCCTTTTATTTATGTGTTTTGAAAACCTGCAAGCGGTGCGTAAACACTCACTTTGTACTTATAGTCATTGCTTACAAGAAGCAAGGATGGATGTAACTGCACCTCTTTTACTGCCAGCCTTGCTTCTCATAAGCAAAGATTATAAGTACAAAGTGTGTGTTTCAGCACTGCTTGCAGATTTTCAAAACACATAACCAAAAGGCATTGTCATTTACAATGCCAATAGCTCAAGCTCTCGCCAATGCGAGACATATTGCATTGCAAAAACTTGTTTTGTTTTATGCCACAGGGAGATTGCTCAGAATAACAGGATGTTGAGCGGAAGCTGGGAGTTCAACTCCCCGTGCCATAAAAACAAAATAAAGTATGCTTTCATATAGAACTTGTTTTTTTCATTTTGTAAAGTGCTTTATTAACCTCCTGCCAAGTGTGCGCTATATATAACTGCAAAAAAGTGCTAATTGCGCACTGTACACATGAGCTGAACTTGGCCAAAGGCACTGGGCTCTCTGACAGACAATTGCAATTGTATTCCAGCGCTGCAGCCTTACACTCTATCTGACAATGTAAAAGTTCCAATGTAGGGAGCCCTGTCCGTCAGGCCACATCTCCTTACTCCTGTCACACTGTCAGTAAAGAGAGCAAGGCAGCAGCAGCAACCTAGCGCTAGAATACACTCACTGTTGACTGTCAGAGCACCTCACATACATGCTACCCCTGAATGTATTCAGCAGCACCTGCAATTATTGTACTCATACCCCAGAGTCTGATCCCACCATGCCTCTAGGAGTTCCAGTACTTTCTTGACACAAGTAAAAGTTGCAGTACTCTAGGGGAGAAAACTGAGAGAGCCGGTACTCAGTATCAGTGAGTACTAGCCCATTTAAAGCACTGTGAAGAAGTAAATAATGAATCACAGTCCAGCCAAGAACAGGCTTAGGTATTAATCATGCTGAAAGGGTCAAATAACTGGTTGTAGGATCTTCAATTGTAGGAACCTTGGTGTTCAGTAAATATTCTGCATAAAGTCCCAGGTTACAAGACTCATGATGGTGGGGGCTTTTGGGTGCATGGCTTGAAACAAGAGAGTTTTGTTCCAGATGGAAATGTACAACTCGATGAGAAGAATCCTAGTGGTAGCCAGGTTTACATAGATCAGGCTAGTGGTCCACCAACACCGGACAAGTCAAAGACAGCGGGATTTGCAGTGTGAAGCCCTGAGCCTTATCCTCCAATGTTAAATGTTTGAACAGCCCAAAGATGAGCATAGTGTTACAATACCATTAAAATCATGCCCTTTCTGAAGTATACATTTTATAAGACCCTTATGCAAAGATTAAACAAAACTATTGACAAAACCTTTCCCCATAGGCCACCACTACTGAATTCCCTGAACACGGTTGTAAGTTGCAGACATCAACCAAGAAGTGCTGTAGCCAGTTGAGGACAATACCTGAGAAGCCTGCCTCAGCTAGTCAATTAATCAAGATGGCAAGGTTAATGGTGCTGAAGACTGCTGAGAGGTCAAACATAAGCACCATCTTGACATCGCCACCATCTCCCAGCTTGTGCAGGTCATCCAGCACAATGGGCAGGTGATCTATTTAAACTTTCTAGAGAGCTACATATATTTCTGTACTAAAATGCATCTGGCACTTACTGAAGTACATACAAGTTATGGAAAGTTAAGTGTTACCGACTAAGGAGGATATGTTAGTAGAATAGTTAGATGAGATAGCATAAACATAGCCTAAATTGAATGGTGATAAATACTCCATAGTAAAATAAACATATTATACAGGGAAATATGTAGGATATGTTATGAAATATATACTACTAGTTAAAATTGATATATTACTTAATACAATTGTTATATACATCTCTTTAAAATGGCTGGGCTGTAGGGTGACTCGAGCGTTCAAGAGATTACTCATAAACAGAATCTTCATTTTGTTATATACTCTATTGAAGATGTTATCTGATTTGTTATCCCAGAGGCTAAACATGGTGCCTTTATTTTCTCTAACTTCTTTCATTTTCTAGACTATGTTCAAGAAAGTGAATGTTTTTTCTGCTGCTGAAGCCCTTTTCTATGATTTTCTGATCAGCTTAGCCTTGCATTTTGGCAGAGCATATATAAGGCTCGAGACACTTGCTTTTTTTTTAATGTTTGAGAAGCTTTATTGAAGAAATTGTTAACATGTAAAGATATCAGCAGAAGCATAAAACATGTTTAAATATAATATAGAACATTGACAGTGCTAAAATCAAATATTAAAAAGACAGAAAGCATTTTATTAGGATTTAAAGATAAAGGAAAGGAGAAAAAGGGAGGAATAAGGGGGAGGGGAATAAGAAATAACAGAGCAAAATATGAACATTAAAGATTAAGTACGGCATATAAACAAATGATATAAATGAATAATACAAAATGATCAGCATAAAAAAGAAATAACATAAGAAACCTGTAAAAAATGACAAGGAGAGAGTCGGAATCCTTCAAGGAGGTTTGAAATTTTCTGAGTAGATACGTGGAGATTTTTCCAGGGTCAATCGATCCAGGTATGAAGTGGGAGGCAACCAGAAAAGATCAGTATTACGGATAGGTTTGCAGGAAGAGGCAAAGGCAACATCCAGTCTGTGAAAGTGACATAAAGTGTTCCACCAACCTTGTACTGAGAGATTAGTAAGGGACTTCCAGTTAGAAGATATGTGTTGGAATGCGAGAGCAAGCATGAGATCGAAAAGACCATGTGAGTGTGAAGGAAGGTCTAAAGAATCAGAAAGGCTACCTAAAAAGAGAAGAGCTATAGAGTAAGGAACAGAAAGTGTAAAAATGCGAGTAAAGTATGGCCAAATTTTTCCCCAGAATGTAGAAACAACAGGACAGAAAAAGGAGAAATGAAGAAGATCAGCATTAAGGGTACCACATGTCCAACATTTAAAATCAGAAGAGGCTAAGAAACGTGACAAAGAAAGAGGAGAAAGATAGAGTTAGATAAAATAAAGATTGAGTAAGAGAAGCCGAGCGGGAAATTTTTAAGGATCTGGACCAAAGTTTATCCCAAAGAGCAACAGACCAAGTACACCCGAAGTCCGACTCCCAGGAAAGTTCCAATTTAGTCTTAGCACGATCTGGATCGGGAGAGGAGAAACATTTATAAATAAGAGACGCTTTAGGGAGGTTAATAAGAATTTTGAGAAGAGGAGATTGAGGGATAGGTGATGATGAAGAAGGAAGAGAATAATAGCGGTCAAGAATTATTGTCATGAGAGTAGTACATTTCTGCAGAAAGGATCGGGGTCAATGAAATAAGGATTGAAATTGGGGAAAGGAGCAAGGTACTAGTCCATTAAAGAGTTGATTAATCCATATGATACCCTTTAATCTCCAAGTATTCCAAAATATAGGTCTATTATTCACAAGGATAAGCAAGTTATACCAAAAAGGGGTGTTTAAAAAGGATTAACGTGTGATGGTAGTAGGGAAAACCAGACATCTTAAAAGTGAAGAAGTATGTTTGAATAAGGGAAGTGAGGTATGGGGAGTTTTGGTAGAGAAACGAACAACTTCATCGAAGGAGAAGGATAATACTAATGTTTGTTCAATGAGGAGCCAAAGAGGAGTGAAAGGGGAAAGGCCTGATGAAAGCCATCTCGAGGCCTGGCGTAGCGAGAAGGATTTATGGTAAAGACGAAAATCTGGAAAGTTAACTCCACCCTTAGGTTTGGACTTTCGAAGGGCTGCAAGAGAAATTCTGGATTTTTTGTTCTTCCAGAGAAATTTCGAAAGGGATGAGTCAATACGTTTAAAATAGATTGAAGTAACATGAACGGGTAACATTGAGAAGATATATATTAGAATGGGGACTATCATCATTTTTATGGAGTCTAAACGACCGCACCAGGAAAGAAAAAGGGGATTCCAGGTAAGAAAGGATTTATCAATTCGGGACAAAACTGCGGACATATTTAACTTAATTGAAGAAGAAATAGAGTTAGAGAACCAAATACCTAGGTACTTGATCTTTGAACTATTCCAGGCAAAGCCAGTAGAGGAGAAAAAATGAGGGAGACAGGTTTTAGTGAGAGGAAGGATTTCAGTCTTATCTGAATTAATCTTATACCCTGACACCAATGAAAACGAGTTGAATTCAGATAATAAAGGGGGAATAGATACTTCTGGGTCGGAAATAAATAATAGAATATCGTCTGCATATGCAGAAAGTTTCAATTGATTATTACCATAAGGACAACCAAAAATGGAGTTATTGTTACGGATGGAGGACAAAAAAGGTTCAAGTGCTAGAATAAAAAGAAGTGGGGATAAGGGACGAACGCCTCGTTGAAGAGCAAAGGACGAGGAGACCTGACCATTCACAAGCACCGAAGCTTTGGGTGCAGAGTATAACAGGGAGATAAGGGATATGAAATTGGGACCAAGCTATGCCAACGTAATGAAGCAAACAAAAAAGACCAATCAACCCTGTCAAAAGCTTTTTCTGCGTCAACAGAAATAGCGGCTAAAGGAATAGAAAGAGATAAAGCGTTATTCAAAACATTAAGAAAAAGGCGAGAATTATCAGAGGTAAGTCTGCCTTCAACAAAGCCACATTGTTCCTTACCAATGAGATGAGGCATAACGGGATCTAAGCGTAGCGCAAGTAACTTAGCAAATAATTTATAGTCCACATTGACCAAAGAAATCGGACGATAATTTTTACAGAATTGGGGGTCACCACCGTCTTTAGGAATAAGACAAATGGTAGCGGTTTGAAAAGTACCTTCCGCCTTGCCAGATGAGTAAAATGATTGAAAAAGCTTTAAAAGCTTGGGAAGTAAGAGAACAGAAAAGTGTAAATAAAACTCAACAGGAAAACGATCAGGGCCAGGCGTTTTACCTTTAGTGAGAGATTCCAAAGCCATGGAAAGTTTGTGTAAGGAAAGATCAAGTTCAAGGTCCGGAAAATTGAGATGAGAAAAAGAGGGTTTAGGAAGTCTCTCAAAATAGGTCTGAATAAGCGAAGGATTTGGAGGAGATTCTGGGGTATAAAGATGCTGATAAAACAATTGAAATTGATCAAGTATTTCCTTATCTTTGTGTAGGAGAATGTTATCAGAAGAGTAAATAGAATCTATAAGAGTACGCTCTTTACGTGATTTAAGATAATTAGCTAACAATTTGCCTGATTTATTACGACTCCCATAGTAACGAGCACTACTACGAAGAAGTATTGAAGATGCATTATCAGTAGTAGATTTATTGAACTCCAATTTTGCTCTTAAAAGGTCTGGTGAAATAAATTTATCTGAGGAGGTATAAAATGTATGTTCCAAAGACTTTATGTGAGCCAATGAGAATTTCCGTTTCTGGAGATATTGCTTCTTTTTCTTAGAGACAAAATCAATAATAAATCCTCTCGCTGTGGCTTTAAAGGAATCCCAGAGGATATAGGGAGGAGTACAAGGATCACAATTAAGCAAAAAGAAATCCCTAGTAAAAGTGCGAAAAGAGGAAGAAAAGTTAGGATCAGTAAGAAGGGAACTATTGAAGTGCCAACGAGAGGGCTTGGGGTGCGGCGGAAGCAAATCAAGGTCTGTAACAACAGGGGCATGGTCCGATATTACTATAGGCTCAATAGAGGAAGACAATAAGTTTTGAGATAAAGATTGAGAGAGAAAAATGTAATCAAGGCGAGAAAAAGATGTGTGAGGAGGAGAGAAAAAGGAGTAGTCCAAAGTATCAGGGTGAGAAAGTCGCCAAGAGTCAATAAAACGTGATTGCAAGATAGTGTCAAGAAATTGTTTGTGAGTCTTGTGAGGAATGAAGCGAACTGTGGATTTACGATCAAGGAACGGATCAACAATCTGGTTACAATCTCCACCTAAGATAAATAGTTCATCCCTATGTTGAATGCATTTTTTCGTAATTAGAGGCCAGAAAGAGCAACCAGGTTGCGTAGGGCCATAAACATTAAAAACAGTTAAAGGAACAACATTAATTAGTAACTTTGCTAGTATCCATCTACCATCAGTATCATTCTCTTGTGACAAAACGTTACATTGTAATTTCTTGTGACATAAAATGACAACGCCACTCTTTTTGTTAGTGGAAGGTGAAAATAAGACTGTACCCACCCAACTCCTCTTTAATTTAAGGGATTCACTTTCGGTAAGGTGTGTCTCTTGTAAAAGAACTATGTCAGGGTTATAGGAGGCTAGCCGTTTAATAGGACTAATAAAACCCTTTACATTCCAGGAAACAACCTTGATTTATCAAATAGTATAATATTAATAGAAGCAAAAAATACAATAATGCAGGTATGGAAGAGAACGCCAAAAAGTAAGAGAGCAAAGAAGTGAATGTAACAAGTACCATAAAAAAAAGGTAAGGATGAAGTAGAGAAAAGAAAAAAAATCAATACAGATATGAGAGTAGAAGAAAGAGCAAAAGTGGAAAAAAAAAAGTGAGTTTAACCATTGAGTGAAAGGGAAAGAAAAGGAGGGAAGGAAGGAAGGAAGAGAGTGAAAGAGGAGACAGTACATATCCAAAAGGATGACTGAAAGTAACGTACCTGAGGGGGACATATAAGAAGACAATGGGGCAGTGGTGTCACTCAACAAGATGGAACGCCTGAAAAACGGGTGTCCAAACTGCACCAGGACAGAAAACGAAAGAAGAGGACCACAAGAATTGAAGGGAAGTACACCCACGAATCTACATAAGGACATAAAAAGGTAATTAGCAATAGGGATATACAATAGGGTATATACAACAAACCAACAAACTATGGAAAAACATAGGGAAATGAAAAAACTGCAAGATCAATGCAAGTAATCAGTAAAGGAAAGACAAACCAGGAGAGAAACTATACTTAGTAGAAATTATCTAAAAGTAAACCTGAAAATGGAACATCATCAGAATTGCTGCAAGAAAAAAAGAACAACAATTAAACAATCAATTAAACAATCAATTAAACAATCAATCAGCCACTAGAAGGAGTGGAGGTATCCATGCCACTATTATATTGAATATGAATAAAGTTCTTGAGTTCTCCAGGGTCTTGAAAAGTCCATGTGCGATTCTGGTGAGTAACTTTAAAGATACATGGATGAAATCAGCCATATCGAGCTCCAAGAGATCGTAGAGGAGCACAAAGGTTCAGAAATTCTTTTCTTCTTGACGCCGTAGCATTGGAAACGTCTTGCGATAGAAACACTCTCTGACCCAGCCAGGAAACTTGACGCTTGGCTCTAGCCGCAGAAAGGACTGAGAGGAGGTCTGTGAATTTCAGGAAAAGAATGATAACACCTCTTGGTTTCGTTGAAGCAGATGAACGGGGACCAAGTCTATGGGCTCTTTGGATACTGAGAGAAGTAGTAAGCGGCATGTCCAAAAGTTTCGGAAGGAAAGAGGTAAAAAATTACACAGGATCATCACCTTCCAAGTATTCCGGTAAACCGTAAATACGTAGGTTATTCCTCCTATTCTTGTTTTATAAGTCCTCTGTATGTTGTTGGAGAGCGAGGACCGACTTTTCCAAAGAGGATATCCGCTGAGAATGAGCTTGTACCTCCAAAACCTGTTGTTCCACAGACGTCACCCTATTGTCCATGGTCGACCATTTCTCCTCCAGAAATTGCATTTTGTTGTTAGTTTCCTCTACAAATGGCCGCAAGGCGCGTATCTCCTCTAAAAGTAACTCCATCGAAATGGGAGATGATGGTTTGTCCGGAGATGAAGGTTCATGCTTCAAGCACTTAGTGGAAGAAGTAGGAGGAGAGGTCTTGTTCAATATGGGCTGCGCTGAGGAACGATTAGAGGTGACTCCAGCCATTTGGATTGTGGCAGTAGAAGAACCTGAGGCTGAAAAAGATGAAGAAACTGCCACCTGAACACTCTTGGAAGGTACAAAAACAAGCTTTGGTTTACGCAATTTCCCCATAGAAATTGATTACTTCCAATTAGTGATGTAAGGAGGAATAACAATGGCCAAGAATTGCATTTGATAACAGTACCATAGATAATCAAAACAGTCACGCCGTAGGAAAGGTGAGTACGGAGCAACAGTAACCAAAATGATCCACAAGGTGTGAAATGGTAGAGTGGACCAACATATAAACAGCTACTAGCAAATGACAAATGTAAAAATGTCCACCAAGAAGATCCTAGAGACTGTGAAAGAGATCTGTATCTGGTGTGGCAAACATTTCAAGGAAACAAAGTCTACAAAGAAATCTACATGTTCTTTTGTTTCTGCATATGTTTAGTACAGGAATGACAGCGCTGCATTATCAGGGTGAGATGATAAGATGTGAATGCAGTTCAGAGAATGCTACCCAAAAGCATAACATGCGACATTTCCACAAAGGTAGCATTGGTAAGCAGACATGTGTACAGCCGGTATTATTAGGTCGCCGTCAAAGCATGAGGTCAATAGGAGTCGTGACCTTAATTAGAGCCTGCTACACGTAAGTGAGCCATAGAGACAGGCATAGATAAAAGGCAGTCAATTTTGAAAAGAGGCATCCCTTTATTGAAGCAGATAGACAATGTAGAGTGCTCCAGTACTACATTGAACAGTTGATAATATATTCACCACAAAGTAATAGGCATCCTCCCATAAACGTGTAATTGTAAATTGGCAGGACACAGTTAATGCAGAAATAGCAGGACACAGTTAATGCAGAAATAAAGGGGCTCAGCGCGCGAACAGAAATCTTCTTCAGAAAGCGCGAAGCTCCATGAGAGGAAAACTGCGCGCGTTCACAAAATGGCGGGCACCGTGAGGGAATAGATGCGGTGGCGCCGATAAAGTGAAAAACCTGAAGTTTCAAGATTCGGTAAAGCTCTCACCAGAAGCGGCACTAATTCCAACACCTGTTGGTCACATTTGCATATGACAAAGCTCCGGAGAAGTGCAGCGAAGGCTCCGTGGAAAGGTCCGGTGCGGCGGAGAAACTCCCTAGGCAGCCATCTTGCGTGGTGCTGTAGCCACGCCCCCGAGACACTTGCTTTAAGGTGGTTGGTTTAGCAATTTATGTTGGCTTTGTTCTTGCTTCCAGGATAGAGACACTCAGATCAGCATCCTGTTCTGCAGCATAGAGAAGAATATGTGGACTATGAACATAACAGTTGACTTCAATCTCCTTGGTACTGCAATAGAGATTTTTCATGTGTCCCCAGTTTTAGACTGCCTGTCAAGAATTTAGCCATTTATTGAACAACTAGCATGTCAAACAGGCACTTAAGTATCACAGCAAAACAGGAACAATGCCAACATTCAAAGGGGGTTTGGACAAAATATCGGATTAGAAATATCGACTTGCAGAAATATCGGAGAAAAAATATTGTGCCACCAAAATATCAAGATGTAGAAATATCGATTTTTCAGGTAAGTAATATCGTTTTCAATAATATCGTTGTTGATATCTTTTCCAATGATATAGTTGTAAAAATAATGTTTTTTAATTCTCTTTATCTGTGTTAGTTCACATATTAATTTAATGTGTAAGTGTTCTTTGTATACATTTTAATAATAATTTGAAACATAGTTTGTAATTTCAAGTGGTTTATAAGTTTTTTAATAGTGATTTACATTGCCGTAGCAGGTTGCTAGGTAGGTAGGGGTGTTGGGTGGGATACTAATTAATTATAAATTAATAAATAATCAATGTATTCTTAATTATATAATTGATTACTAATTACATAAAGTGTGGAATAGTTGTGTTTTTTATGTTATATGTTAGGTTGGGGTGGTCGGTTTGTATGGGTACAGGGTAGGAAATTAAGTAAGAGATAATTAACAATTAATTAATAATGCATTCATCAAACAATTGATAATTAATGATGTAAGATGTGTAATAATTGTATTTGTTAAGTTATATATTAGATGTGGGCTGCTTGGTTTGTAGGGGTATAGGGTGGGAAGTTAATTAAGTAATAATTATTAACAACTCATAATTAATTTATGATGAATTATTTAATTAGTTGATAAATACGCAAATTGTGAAATATTTATATTTTTATGTTAAATATTAGGTGTGGGCTGTTTTGTTTGTAGGGGTATAGGGTGGGAAGTTTTTTTACCAGTAATGCTTAATTAATATTTAAACATTAATTTATTGTTCATTTTTTAATTGATTAATAAATATGATATTGTGTCGTAATTGTTTTTTTGGAGTTACATATTATGTGTGGGCTGCTGTGTAGGGGTATGAGGTAGGAAGTTAATTTTCAATTAATTATTTAATTAATTAATGATTATTAAAATAATAAATGCTTTCAAATTATGTTAATTGAGTTACATTTTTATGTTTTAATTATATTTTAAGTGTGGATTGGCAGGTTTGTAGGGGTATAATGTGGTAAGTTAATTAAGTAATTAAGAAATGTGTTTTAATGGATTATTAAATATGAATCATGTTAATTGTTTAATTCTTTTAATTTATATATATATATATATATATATATATATTCACTAAAAAAACCATAGGTTTCACACACGTTATAGTTAGGAATTAGCATTTAAAAAACCTTGCAAATTCACTGAAAAAACCATAGGTTTCACACATGTTATAGTTAGCTGGACATTTCACTCGTAAAAAACCATTGAAATTCCCCCGTTATAGTTAGTGCAGGCAACTATAACTCACGCGACCGCAATCCTCTGCTGATGCTAATACTGTATTTAGACCATGGTGCCGATCACGATCCTGCAAAAACCGGGTACGAACCGTCGGACGGAGCACAATCTCCGCCCGACGCGTACCCGGTCGTCAATTTTCACAAACAAGGAATTACGATTCGCACGGGTACACCATTACCGTACGAATCGTAAAAAAGCCCGACCGAACAAAAAAACACCTACCAATGCGATCCGGGAAAGCGCCGACCTGACGTCGGGACGCTCGCAGCCAGCCATTCACGACCCAGGAATCACGATTCGCACCGACGTCACCCCGCACGGTGAATATTTTGCGGCAGCCAAAAACTGCCGGGAAATCAGGACGACGCGAACAAGGACCACCAGTACGCGACGGACAGACGACGACGCGAACAAGGAGGACCAGTACGTGACGGACACACAGGACGACGCCACCAAGGAGGACCCGTACGCGACAGGACGACGCGATCAAGGAGGACCCGTACGCGACAGGACGACGCGAGCAAGGAGTACCAGTACGCGACGGACAGACATGGACCCGAACCTACGAGTCATCCCTGCCCTCATAGCAGTACACCTCCTCTACAGGTTACGACGCAGACGCCGCAGAAGGTCAGAATAACTAAGGGAGGGGGGAAAGTGGGGTGGGGTGGGGGTGGCACGACCAGGGCAGGCCACAAAACAACCACATAAGTCACACACCACACATGGCCTGGACATACCTGACTCCCATGCCCTGGTCACCACGAGGGGGTGGGGGCGTGTCCTGATAAGCCAGCGACCGCCACAACGGAAGTCCGTCACCACGCGAACCGGCAACACAACCAGACAGGTACGTCCCGTACCCACGCCTGAAGAGCGTGGGTACGAGTCGGACCACGCCCACACACGTCACCCCAACAATGGCGGGACGGATCGCACCCACGTGGCAAAGGCCTGGGTACGGGCCGCACAAACATCACATAGCGTGGGGACGGATATGTACGGACCCTACCCCCACCCCGTATGCAAGGAGCGTACCCCCCAGCCCAACAGTGTAAGTACGACCCGTACCCCCACCCGCGTATGCATGGAGCGTACCCCCCATGCCAACAGTGTAAGTACGACCCGTACCCCCACCCGCGTATGCATGGAGCGTACCCCCCATGCCAACAGTGTAAGTACGACTCGAACCCTCACCCGCGTATGCAAGGAGCGTACCCCCCAGCCCAACAGTGTAAGTACGACTCGAACCCTCACACGCGTATGCAAGGAGCGTACCCCCCAGCCCAACAGTGTAAGTACGACCCGTACCCCCACCCGCGTATGCATGGAGCGTACCCCCCATGCCAACAGTGTAAGTACGACTCGAACCCTCACCCGCGTATGCAAGGAGCGTACCCCCCAGCCCAACAGTGTAAGTACGACTCGAACCCTCACCCGCGTATGCAAGGAGCGTACCCCCCAGCCCAACAGTGTAAGTACGACCCGTACCCCCACCCGCGTATGCATGGAGCGTCCCCCCCCATGCCAACAGTGTAAGTACGACTCGAACCCTCACCCGCGTATGCAAGGAGCGTACCCCCCAGCCCAACAGTGTAAGTACGACCCGTACCCCCACCCGCGTATGCATGGAGCGTACCCCCCATGCCAACAGTGTAAGTACGACTCGAACCCTCACCCGCGTATGCAAGGAGCGTACCCCTCAGCCCAACAGTGTAAGTACGACTCGAACCCTCACCCGCGTATGCAAGGTGCGTACCCCCCAGCCCAACAGTGTAAGTACGACCCGTACCCCCACCCGCGTATGCATGGAGCGTACCCCCCAGCCCAACAGTGTAAGTACGACTCGAACCCTCACCCGCGTATGCAAGGAGCGTACCCCCCAGCCCAACAGTGTAAGTACGACTCGAACCCTCACCCGCGTATGCAAGGAGCGTACCCCCCAGCCCAACAGTGTAAGTACGACCCGTACCCCCACCCGCGTATGCATGGAGCGTACCCCCCAGCCCAACAGTGTAAGTACGACTCGAACCCTCACCCGCGTATGCAAGGAGCGTACCCCCCAGCCCAACAGTGTAAGTACGACTCGAACCCTCACCCGCGTATGCAAGGAGCGTACCCCCCAGCCCAACAGTGTAAGTACGACCCGTACCCCCACCCGCGTATGCATGGAGCGTACCCCCACCACACCAGTGTAAGTAGACTCATACCCTCACCTCGAATGCATTGAGCGTACCCCCACCGTGTATGTTCCAAGCGTACATATCCTGAAATCGGAGGTGTGTGTGCAGAGTCCACCCAGCAGTGCCCTGAGACAGGAGGGGTGTGTGCAGAGTCCTCCCAGCAGTGCCCTGAGACAGTAGGGGTGGGTGCCTATCACTCCCAGCAGTGCCCTGAGACAGGAGGGGTGTGTGCAGAGTCCTCCCAGCAGTGCCCTGAGACAGGAGGGGTGTGTGCAGAGTCCTGTCTGTCTTGCCTAATAAACTGTGACCCATGTGTCCTGTGCCAGACTCAGGCCCCAGGGTGTGGATGGTTGAAGTGAACAGATGACTCAGGCATGTTTAGACTGTACAAGACACATGTTAGGTAATAATGCTACCAGCAGGCATCTACTCTTAATAGTGTGATTTATTATTGGGGGGGGGGGGACAAAGTGAGGGGCTTTCCGGGATTAGGGAATCCAAAGTTCAGTAGGGGAGTTGGTGTCCTTGCCATTGGAAATCCTCAGAGTCCATGCCACAGTCTTTGTCAACATTGGTCAGCCAGTGACCAGCAGGGCCATGTGGCAGAGAATGTCTCTTGATGCTGTGATGCTGTTGCTCCAGTGGGCCAGGTGCCAGGCCAGGTGTCCTGGGAGATGGTGATGTAGCAGCCACCCTCACGGTCCTTTCCGTGGACGACCCGGCTTCCTGCGGGGAACCTCAGCAGCAGGCCGTGACGACGTCTGGGATGCTCCGTCGGATGTTTCCTCCTCCTCCTCATGATCCCTCCCTGTGGGTGGTGATGTTCTCCGCCTTCTGGCACAGGGAGGGTCGGCCATGGTGTCGGCCATCCGACGGAGTTCAGCGTGAATCCCCTGGGACGCCGTCACTTGCTCAGCCTGTCTGTCCTCCATCCTCCGTTGGTGTAGCTGTAGACAGGCTATTAGCTCCGCATGTTGCTGGGCCTGCTGGACCTTGATCCCCTCGAGGACGGACACAACCTGGGCCATGCCCGTGGTGTCCTGCCGGTATGAGTCCAGGATGTTACGGACATGGGAAAATACCGGATCCCCAGCCAACTGGTCAGGCTCGCGCCTCCGCCGTCCTCCACTCCCACCACCCCTGCCCACTTGCGTCTGGCCTGCACTTGTGGGAACATCGGGTCTCCGGGACCCCTGAGGGGTGGCATTGGCGTTGTCGCCTGCCTCCTCCTGGGTGCCCGGGACACCGTGTCCCTCCTGGCCAGCCTGGCTGCATTGTGGTGTTGGGGCAGGGATCCTGGGTGTCTCCTGGGATGTGGCAGGAGTGGGGGTGGTGGTTGGCACGGTTGTACCTGACGCAGGTGCTGCAGGTGGTTGGACACCAGAGGGGCCAGGTCGGTCGGGGTCGTCCGCAGAGTGGTGAGAGTGGTCGCTGCCGGTGGGATCGGTCTCCTGCATATCCGGGTCCTGTGAGTGTTCCCCCCCAGTGTTGGGGGGTGCAGCACGACGTTGACCTGTGTGTGAGAGAGAAAATGTTAATTTTGATCCATGCAACATCCATGTTTCATCCGTTACAAAGTTGGCACATTTCCTCTTGGAATTAGGATCTGTCTTGCATTCCACTCACAGTGCACTTGTGCATGGGTGTGTCCCTTGGCCACCAATTTGGCCCCTTTAACTATGTGTGGCACAGTCTTACTTGCTGCGTCAAGTGTGACTGCAGTCAGCAGTGGAGTGTGCATGTGTGGCGAGCCATGCATTTGCGCCTTCCTTGTAGCACTGTACATGTGCACATGGAGTGGATCCACACACTTATATGATGCAGGTGGCTGTCCTTGTGCTCGTGTACAGGTTGTGACATGGCCCTGCGTTTTGCCATGATGAAGAGGGGGGGTTCTGGCACTGGCCACCCTTGTCTACATGCACGCAGTCCACCTGCTGACGAGCAGACATTCCCACACACCAAAGGACTGATTTGCTCTCCCTGTGTCTCCCTCCTTCTCTGTCCCCCTCTCCCTCCCTCTCTGTCCCCCTCTCCCTCCCTCTGTGTGTCAGCCTCCTCCCTCTGTCCATCTTCCTGTGTCTCCCTCCCTCTCTGTCCCCCTCTCCCTCCCTCTGTGTCCCCCTCCCCCTCCCTCCGTGTGTCACCCTCTGTCACCTTGGCCCAGCTTCCTGGGCACACACTGTTAGCAGATCTTTGAGTGGCCCTTGGCCTGTTGATGTGAGTTTGTTTCTGATCTCCAGGCACCCATTTTGTCTGCTGTGTGTCTGTGCGCTGCTGCTGTGGTGGTGTGTGCTGCCACTCTTTCACAATGTTGGCTGTTCATTAGCTGCTGTCATGTGCAAAACAGTGCCTTCACCCCCATGTGTTGATGCAAGGCGTCCGCCATTTGCTGGCAAGTCATTCCTGTGTTGGGACACAGTGTTTGTCTGGCTGTGACCTAGGCCATATGGGCAGAGGGCATTGTTGTCTGCTTTGGAGTCGCACTATGTGATTCTTGGTGCCCAGCCTCCCGCCATCCGGGTTACCGTGTCATGTGTTGTTGTCTTCTGTGGCCTGTGACTTGACATTGTCCAGCTGGGTGCATGGGGCATGGTGGCAGCAGTGGCATGTGCCTGCTCATGGAGTGTGGTTGAGTCATGCGATGGCTTGTGGTGGTTGCGTGCCTGTTATTAATTTTGGTTGTGGTTGCAGTTCCCCCCATGTGAGGTGCGTTGTTTGTGTACTCACCCGGGTCTCGGAGTCCTTCTACTCCTTCAACTGCCTCCACCGGCAGTATGGCCATCACCCTCTCCTCCCAGGGATGGTACTGTATGGCTCTGCGGGAGGGCCCTCCTCCGGTGGCGTTGGCCTGGTCGTGTTCCTCCTGCCTCTTGGCTCTGACCCTCCTCCGCAGATCGTACCACCTGTTCTGGCAATCCTGCTTGGTCCTCCTGGTGTCCGCAACAGCATTCACTGCATCGACGATGGTCTGCCACATGGCTGTTTTGGCTGCCTGGCTGGTGCTTCTGACCAATGTTCCAAAGATCTGTGGCTCGACTCTGAGGATTTGATCAACAAGGACCTCCAACTCTCGGTGACTGAACTTTGGATTCTTGGTAGTGGGCATGGTGAGGGATGTGGGTGGGGATGGTGTGGGTGTGGGGGGTGTGTGGATGTTGGGGGGGGTGTGGATGGTTGTGTGTGTGTGTGAATGTGATGAGAGGGTGTTTGTGAGGGTGGTCGTGTGAAGGTGTGCAAGTGTAAGATGTGGTGTAGCTTGTAGTCTGGTTCTGTGGTGTCTGGCAGCAGTGAGTCTGTTGCAAAGGCTCATGGTTTGTGTGTGTGGGCCCTTTTCATTGGTCCATGGGTGGGTGTGGCAGTGTTTGAATTTTGGGTGGGTGTGTTATAAGGAGTGGTTGTGTATTGGGCCTCTGTTTGTTTTTGACAGTTGCAGGTCAGTGATTGTGTTATTTTAGTGGTTGTTGGCCATGTTTAGTGGCTGTGTGCCTTTCGAATGGTGTATTCTTGTGTTGTTTTGTTTTGTCCTTGTTGTGTACGTGCGTTTTGAGCGTGTGTACGGTGTGTACATGGGCCATTTGGTTGTACGATTATGTCCTTGTGTGTGGCTTTGTACGACTCGTACATGCGGTTGTGATGTTGGGGCATGGGGTGCGCTCCGTACTTAGGAGGTTGTGTTGGGGGTGCGCCAGGAACGTACTGGGGTGTAGGTACACGGGGGGTATGACACGTACTGGGGTGGGGCTCGAACGTACTGGGGTGTAGGTTCACGGTGGTACGACACGTACTGGGGTGGGGGTACGACTGGAACGTACTGGGGTGTACATAGACGGTGGTACGACACGTACAGGGGTGGGGGGGTGTACATTGACGGTGGTACGACACGTACTGGGGTGGGGGTACGACTGGAACGTACTGGGGTGTAGGTTCACGGTGGTACGACACGTCCAGGGGTGGGGGTACGACTGGAACGTACTGGGGTGTAGGTACACGGGGGGTATGACACGTACTGGGGTGGGGGTGTGGCTCGAACGTACTGGGGTGTAGGTAGACGGGGCTATGACACGTACTGGGGTGGGGGTTCGACTGGAACGTACTGGGGTGTACCTAGACGGGTGGGGGTATACATATACGGGGGGTACGTGTCGGACGTACGGGGGCTGGGGGGAGTGTTGGGCGCGTATGCGGGCACATGTCTCCATGGTTGCTGTAGGAGTTCGGTGCGGACGGTGTTTTTTCCATACGGTTGTAACCTCGGACGCACGGGATGGATCGTGATTCCTCGGTCGGACTTGGATTTTCACGTTTGTAAGGTAAATCGTCCGAGGACGTGTCGGACACATTTTCCGACCCGAGGACGTGTGGGGAATGATTCCCAGTGCGGTTCGTATGGACTTTTTACCATGCGAATCGTGATTGCCAGTTCGTACGGCACTTGTACGATTCGTACGGTAAAAAGACCCGATACGAGTCGCACGGGGGAATTTTTTACCGGATCGTGATCGGCACCAGAGTCTTCCGTGAGTCCCCTGGCCAAAAATTACAATCACCTAATAACAAAATAGAGGAGTTGTTAACGACCAGGGTGGCAAGAAGATCATGTAAGGCTGGGATAAAGTGGGACATGGATTGAGGGGGACGATAAAGCAGTACAACAGTGAGAGGGGACTCGAGATTGGTAGAACGTACCACCAAGAGGTCGACTGATGGAATAGATAGTTGAGGAAGAGGTTGAAATAGGAGGTTAGAACAAACAATCATAGCCACTACGCCCCCCATCTTACCCTCAGGGCGGTCAGCGCGGAGGATATAGTAGGAGTATGGGGGAGAAGTGAGAACATCAGGTATGGAATTGGCAGTGTACCAGGTTTACATTAAACACAAAATCTCAGGACTGTAAGTTTTGATAAAGTCAAAGAGCTCCAATTGGTGTTTAACAGCAGAGCGAGTGTTGAGAAGAGAGACCGAGGCCAAATGAGGACCTTCCATATTATTGTAACGTCACCACTGTTTGTAACCTAAACTTGCGTTGTCTGTCTCAATTTCAATACATTATTCATGGATAATCTTTAAATTCTATATAGTGTAGCCTGTAGCAAATAAGGGGCTAGATTTTCTAAAAGATGACCTAATCCTGCATGCTCATCCTCTGGATCAATATCCTTAACAATTTAGCAAAGATAAAACCTTTTTACGGTCTTTCAGACAATTATGACAGGGCAAAGGCAGCCAACACAAGTATCATGCATTGTATTCTCATTAAAGAACACTACTAAGTTGCCACTTCTACATCCTAGTACACGTCCTTTGAACATTACATTCTTTATATTTCATGTTTGCATGGATGGCCATTTTGACAGGTCAGTTTGGCACGATTTATTGTTTTTAATTTTCCTTGGTACCACCACAGTGGAAGGTATTGCTTGTGTATCTGTTCAAAAGTTAAGTAATTTCTGAGGTATCGGTCTCAATCATGTAAGACAAGTCACCCTCACTTTGGTAATGCATCAACTGTCAGACATTATGTTGCAGCAGATTCCTTACAGACCTACTTTTCACTCAAAACACTGTTGATTTATTTAGGGTTCAAAGGCCCTTCAGGGCAATAGTTGTAATTAATAACACTCCACGGCCATTCACTTCATTACTCGGCGCTTAAAGCATGGAAAGAAGTGAAAAGTCATGAGAAAAGCGCAAATTAGAGTTGGCGACATACACAATGCAAATGTCACAATGATGCAGGACAAAAATCCTAAGATGACACGCGTAGTAGACTGGCAACCCGTTACGTCACACAGGGGTTCCATTAACAATCATCTTAAATATCTATCATGACGTCTGGAAAATGAAAATTAATGAATATTTGGATAGGTCCTGTCTCTATCACAATATGCCTTACATAAGGTAGGTAACTTAAACTTTATGTTGGTTGTTTTAAAATTTTACAATTTCATATTTCTTAATAGTTTACATTTGGACTTTAATATATCTTCATTACTTATCATGCATTGGAACTCTATGCAGTTACAGCTGTAACTGCATTAAGAATCTTAGTTTATGAACACATATACTGTATTACGTAAGACAAAATTTTAGATTTAAATCATGTATGTTATTTCCAGACCACACTAACAAAAATGTAACAAAAGAAGAAAGTTCACACATAACTCTTAAAGTCTTTGTCCCCAAAACAAATTAAAACAAGAACTGTGTCTTTATTGCTTAGGATGCATTATGACAAGTATGGTTAGAACACTAACTCGCCCAACCTTCTTAGCATTTGTACATAGCTATTGTATCTCTCACACACAAAGTAGATTCAGGTCATGGATTACATATTGAAACTACACTGGGAATCTACTTAACAAAGAAATTTGCAACATGTGTTATTTAACATTGATCTTTTGTAACTCTTAAGGAATTGTCCAAAAAAACAATAATTCCTTTTTTATTTTTTTGGGGGAAATATGTTGGATTGCATATCCCATTGATACATGTTCTCAAAAAAGATAATTGTCATGTTATGACAAGGAAAGAGACTTTGTCCATGCTTGCTTGGAATAATGCTTCAAAGACTACAAATAGTCAAACCATTAAATTTTTATTTTTCAAATGTTGTCAAATATATTTACACTCAAGTACAAAACACTGTTCTGCTTAAGAAAAATAAATATTACATATAATTTTACATAATACATATGATATGTGAACAAATTAAACGCCTATATTACTATTAAAAATAAATGTAAAATCGATTATATGCATCTAAAAATCTCACTTCACATCACAGAGGTAGTGTTTCTAATACTCTTACAGCACTGCACAAATAAATAGCATTATAAGCATTTGCGGCATCTAAAACCATCAATCGCCAATAAGGATGATGCATCTGTTTCAATGCATTCAAGATGAATCCAACGACCGCATTCATCACAAAACGGCTGTTGGAAAAGGAAATGAATAAATAAATGTTATTTCCTTTAAATTGTATGCTGGTAAATATGTTATAGCTTTGCTAACATTTGTTAAAATTTTTGACGTTTGTAAACAATATGCATAGTAACCGGGCCCAATTTAAAAAGGAAAACTATTTTTTTAAAACGATACGTGATGCAACTGTTCCTGATAATCACTAGATTCATCAAAACTAGTACCTTAGTGCTATTGTGGTTTTCACAAAACATGGTCAATGCATGCTTATTATCACATTGGCGCTTCACCTCTCAAAGTTTTCAGTAATTATAAAACCTGGTTGTTAGAGCATTGGTATTAAGAAGGGTCCCTTTAAACAACACCTTGCATTGTGCCACCATAATGGTAGTTTGGAATCAACTCACACAAACTCCCAATAGAGGAGGCATTAAATACTGCAAACAAAATTAAAGATTTTAAAAGCATCAGGAAAAATACCTTATTTACTCTTTGCACAAAGAGTAAACTGAAATATTGGTAAAACAGCCTTACAACATGCCTTATATCACATACCGCAGGGATCATTACAGTCCAGGGCATAGCATATTAACATTCGCACATCTGACAATGCACTTTACAGTTTAATTAAGTATTTTACAAGTGAACTTTGAAATTGTACTGCCACTATTTTTTTTCCCAGGGTCATGATGCTTTCACAGAAACCGATTTTGTTTGCTGTTAAAGAACAAGTTACTTACATTCTGTAACGATGTATCATCAAGAATCATTATTTAGTTAGAGTCCTCACCTTAGATATAGCCCCAGGCATCAGACTGTATTTGGAAATAGTTTTGTAACAAAACCCCTTGCGCGTCGATAGGCGTCTAATGTGGCTCCTTGCCCGTTGTTGGCGTCCTGCGCCGGAATGACGTCGTCAGAGTACTTAGACGCCGCCCTCGTGCTCTGATGTCAGTTCTTGTACATAGATTTCCACGCCAGGAACGCACAGCCATTCAAGAGTCCGATACTGGTGCAAAAAAAGTCTAGGGGCCTGAAAAGGGTAACCTTAACCCTAGGTGTCATTTTCCAGAACTGGGAGGCAGGATGGGTCGGATTAGGAATCTAACTAACTAATGTTTCTTACAGATACATCGTTAGCAAAGGTAATTAACTTTTTTATCTGAAAGAAACACGTTACTTATATTCCTCACCTTAGAATAGATACCACAGCAATACCAACACCGGTGGTGGGTCTGCAAACCAAGATCACAACACAAAGTCCGGGAGAACAGAACTGCCAAAGAAGCCATCACTCCTTACTTCGCTATCTAGGCAATAATGCCTGGCGAACGTGTGCAGTGAAGCCCACGTCGCCGCCGGACAGATGTCCTGCAAGGGGACTCCCCGTCCCAGGGCAGTAGTATCCGCTTTGGCCCGGGTGGAATGGGCTCTCAGCCCAACAGGAGGGTCCTTTTTAGACAAATACTAACTGATCTTTATACACAAAACGACCCACCTTGACATGGTCTTCTTGTGTACAGCTTTCCCCTTCTTAGCACCTACGTATATCACTAAAATTTAGTCCTCATCCCGGAAATGTTTGATCACGTCCAAATACAAGGAGAGCACACATTTTTGATCCAGACGGTGGAGCCTCTCTTCCTCTTTTGGACGATGCAGAGCAGGAAAGAAGGTGGGCAAGGTGACAGATTGCACAATGTGAAAGGGTGTCACCACTTTCCGGAGAAAAGAATGACGAGTCCGGAGGACAACCTTGTCCGTATGAACATACAGAAAAGGAGGCTTAGATGATAGAGCCTGGAGCTCACTCACCCGTCTAGCCCAGGTGACATCTAACAGGAAAGCAGTCTTAAGAGTCAGAAGACGAAGGGGACAATTATGAAGAGGCTCAAAGGGAGCACACATCAGAAATGTCAGGACATGATTCAAATCCCACTGAGGCATTACAAAAGGGACAGGAGGGAACATGTGGGTAATGCTTTTATGAAAATGTGAAACTACAGGGGACTTGAAAAGAGAAGGCTGATCAGGAAGCCTCTATAATTTAGAGATTGCAGAAACATAACCTTTAAAGGTCCCCATAGCAGAGCGCTGCTGGGCAAAAGAATGAAGAAAGAGGAGAACCTGAGAAACAGGGGCGTAAAGGAGATCCACAGCCTTTGCTGTGCACCATTCCACAAATTTGTTCCACCTGTCGGCGTATACCGTTTTTGTTGAGGGACGCCTTGCGGCCAGAATGACATCCCAGACTTCAGGAGGCAAGTCAAATGGCATCAACTGCTGCCGCTGAAACTCCACGCATGGAGGTGGAGGCTGGACAGGTTCTGGTGAAGGAACGCCCCCTGTTGCTGCGACATAAGGTCCTCCTGAAGAGACGTATCGGAGGATCGGTTAACATACCGAGTAGCTCTGGATACCAGTACCTTCGTGCCCAATCCTGAGCCACTAATTTGACTAGGGCCCGGGCGTGCCTTATCTTCTTCAGCACTCTGGGCAGAAGTGGTATAGGCGTAAATGTGTACAACATACCGCAACTCCGCTCGCGACAAAAAGCGTCTCAGAGCGAGTGCCTTTTTGTAAATTCAAACACACAGAACTGCTGACATTGCGCGTTCTCTTTGTTGGTGAATAGATCTAAACAAGGGTCTTCCCACTGTAGAAAGAGACCTTGCGCCAAGTCCGAGTTCAGACGTTATTTGTGATCCATCATGCACCGGCGGATGAGTTAGTCTGCTCTGGTGTTCAGAGAGCCCGCCAGATGTTGAACCACCATGGTGATGCCCTTGTGTTCCAGCCATGTCCAGAGGCGCAGAGCCTCCTGACAAAGCGTCAACGACCCTACCCCGCCCTGTTTGCTGCAATACCACATGGCGGTGGTGTTGTCCGTGAACACCTGCACGACACTTCCCCGGAAAGAGCGAAGGAAGGATTTCAGTGCTAGTCGGATGGCTCTCAGCTCCAATCATGTTGATATGGAGTCGAGACTCAGCCGGAGACCATAGGTCACTGATCTCCGCCTCTCCCATACGGCCCCCCCAAGACAGGAGGGAGTCATCCGTCACTACTACATGCTCCGGTTGGGGTTAGGGAGAGGCATCTGCCCTTGACCCAATCGCTGTCCGTGAACCACCAATGCAATTGTTTCGCATTGCCATCCGAGATCAAGACATGGTTGGACAGGTTGCCTCTATGCTGGGCCCACTGAAACTTATGTTTCCATTGCAGAGCACGCATGCGCCGCCTGGCGTAATTCACTAACAGGATGCAGGAGGCCATCAGCCACAGAATCCGCAGCACCAACCTGACCGAAAGCAAGGATAGAGGCGGAAAGATGGGAATCAGAGCTTGAATATCACAGACCCGCTGCTCCAGTGGATAGACCCGGAAATGTGCCAAATCGAAAAAGGCTCCGATGAAAAGGAGCTTCTGGCAGTGACTCTGGTGCGACTTTGGCACATTGATGGAGAACACCAGCGGATGCAGGAGGTTGGCCGTAGTCTGGAGGTGGGAGAAGACTTGCTGGGGCGAGCCCGCCTTCAACAACCAGTCGTCGAGATAGGGGAAGACTGTAACCCCTCATCTGCGCAGATGACCTGCAAACACCACCATCACTTGTGTGAACACCCGAGTGGCACTGGTGAGGCCGAAGGGGAGCACGGTGAACTGAAAGTGCTCCTGACCCACAGTGAACCGCAGGTAACACCGATGGGCCGGCAGGACGGGGATGTGAAAGTAAGTGTCCTCCAAGTCTAACACTACCATCCAGTCTACAGGATTGAGGGCAGCCAGAACCGGAGCTAGCGTGAGCATCTTGACCCGCTCCTTCATAAGCAAGGCGTTGAAGCTCCTGAGGTCCAAGATAGTGCGTAGGCCCCCTTTGCCCTTCTTTCGAACCAGAAAGTAGTGGGAATAGCAATCACGACCTACTTCAGGCCCAGGAATGCGCTCGACGGCCTCTTTTGCCAAGAGGGCCGTAAAATCCTCCCGCAGCAGATTCAAGTGATCCTACGACTTTTGGTGGTATTGCGGTGGCATGGCTGGAGGGTTTGTCTCGAAGGGGAGGGAGTAGCCCCTTTTGACTATTTGCAGCACCCACCTGTCCTAAGTAATGGACCACCAGTGGAGCAGGTGAGGGCAAACCATGCTACCCACTGTGGTTGGATGGTCCTGAAATCTCGGACTTGGAGGCCTTTGAGTCGGATGGTGTCGGGGTGGATGTGGAATGACCGGCACATTGTCCTCCCATACCGCCTCTGTGGAAAACCACGCCCCTGACCTCATGCAGGTTGTTTTGTTGGCCGGTGGGTCGGCGGACGTGTGGAGGCACCCCTTCCTTGGCCACAAAAGGTGCGAAAGGAAGAAGTTTGCTGCCGTGGGTACGAGAGACCTAAGGACTTGCCTGTAGCCCGGGAGTCCATAAAACGACCCAGCGCAATATCCGCCTTCTTACCACAAAGACCCTTTGGCTTCGTTATTGTTAACAATATAAAGGTTTTTCTATTTTTTTCTTCATATTTTCTCCATAAGAAATGACGTTATATTTCTTTCCTTTTTAATTTCATAAGTTTATCCAGAAACATGTGTGGACACTATCATACGTCAATAGTGGAGAAAACACTCTGTTGAAACACGTACTCCCAAAAGGACTTTTGTTTACTGCAGCTCACCAATAAACTAATTATATGTCACTCTCTCTCTCTCTCCCCATTTTTGGCATGCTGCTGCCTCCATCACAAAATACCTCATATTACATGACGTGGTGAGGTATGCTCTATCCAGTATTTAGATTTTGATTTTCTATAATTGTGTATTGTTAGATAATTTTAAGGTTACGCTACTGAATCTTCCACCGACTCAACATCTGGGATCTGCATCCACATGTCTTATTCTCACTGTAATTTCCAACCCGTACTTTGCATTTCTTGCCTCATTACTTTTGAGAACTAGGAGACAGTCTTCATCCTCAAAGCAGATACAGCAACATATCTAAAGACGTCTGAGATTTGCGGCTCAATGCCTCTCAATCCCCACTGTTTTCTAATTCTTCTGGCAATGCCCACATGCGTCAGGAAGTTTCATTCCCGAAAGTATTATTCTGCTTGTATTACATTGAATGTGAGCAGTGTACAATATTGGTATTAGTCCCCTATTTAAATTCTGACCCGTCCCTACCCAGAACTCATACACCGACCACTAGTCTCACTGTGTAAGACCACTTAGTATTGAGATAGGTAGGTCCATGGAGTATGGTGTCTTGAGCAATCTCATCTTTATAGCTCAGAAGCTGTCCACCAACATGGTTTACATTGTGTCTTCAAATATGTTCTGCCGCAACAGTAAATGGATCTTTGATAGAGCTATGGCATCTGGAGGATCCGTGTTACGTTACCTTTTTTTATTTGTTTTCCAACAACAGACACTGCATCAGCCGGGACAAGTGGCAAGCCATATAACTTACATCTAAGTCATGGACCGCTAGTCTACCTCCGCTTTGGAGCTCTCTAATGACTACTATTGGACTGAGGGGACGCGTTGCACTTCAAATCTATGCAAAACCATTCCTGCAAAATTTTCAGAGAGTACCCACGGAGGTGCCTCTTTGGAATAGAACTGCACTACATGTTTCATGCACATCATTAACTCTAAAACCATGTGGTCCATGAACCAATCAACATTTGCACAGGTGGGCAAAAGTAATCACACCGGGTGTACATGCACATGCATTTTAAGCACGGGGCCTCTGCAATGCCTCATTCATTTCCTTTATACCATAATTTTCATGGTGGTGGAAGAGCTGGCAGTCACAGTGATGCTCCAGTGACAAAGTTGTAATTTCTCGTTCGCACTGCCTGAGAGGCATTGGGTAGATGAGCCACCCCCAAGCTGACACAAGTGTTCCGGTCATCCAATTACCAGGAGCATTAACAATTTACCACATTTATCAAAAACTATTTGTGGGAACGAACACTGTAGATCTGTTAAAAAAAATTTAGGTGCATTATGTAAAATGTACATTTAATAAAATGATTCCTGAAAAATAAGTTTATTCTGCTTTCCAATGTATTTTTATTCACATATTTACAAATATTATTGCTATAAAAAATAAAAAATTACCAGAAATTGATGTTCATCTTCAGGTGACTTCTTTTCGTTGCAGACCCCGCAGAACTCGTCAACAGAATCTAGATGTAATATTAAGTTAAATTAGAACATCTTAATAGTAAAATAAAATAGAAATTACACTTATCTGATGTTTCAATTACATGTTTTTAACTTTATAAAAATTACTATTTTTTTTTGCATATGTCTAGAATCAAGGAAATAATGAATATTACAATTTTGAAAAAATGAAAGGTTTAACCACATATTAAGGAATTATATGATGGCAGATAATGTGCATGTTTAAATGCATACCAAGTAATACATGTAAAGAGAGAACCATGTCTGTTGTTACATTAACGGATTCATTGCTACAAGTCTAATCATCCATTTTTAAAAAAAGTGGCTCTTTATGATGGCAGCAGGATCACCACCCCCGTGCCGGTGGTGTTGATCCTCCCACCATCACAATGTGATTCAACCACCCCAAAATTCGGATGGCGGTGGAAATCACATTGTTTACACGGCGTGTCTTGCAAGTCGGTCATTTTCTGTCTGACTTGTGTAACCCTTAAAAAGGTCTTCATTGCTACGGTGCTTTACACGCACCGCCCTAGTTATTAGTATGAGCCCGTCCATATGTCTTTTTGCGGCGGATATCCAGCCTCCAAAGAGACAGACTGATAGTCTATTTTGGTGCACGTTTATTAAGCACTCTGTGTGGTCGCACTGTGCCTTTGGGGTGTACGGGTACACACAAATATTTTCCATGAACAAGGTGGCATGCACCACCTTGTGCCTGATACTTTGTACGTTTAAAATGCACATAAGAGCCTTTTAACATTGCGGAATGTGCTGTTGCCTGCAGCACCGTTCGCAATGTTAAATGGCCAGTATGCACCTGCCATAATGGGGGGCGCATCCGAATTGGGCTGTTGGGACTGCCGGAAATCTGGCTGCCGGTCCCATCACCATTATTATGGTGGGCGGACTTATGTCCGACTGCCATCTAAATCAGCCCCTAAGTACAGATCATATAGGTAATATTCAGTAATTACCAAAAAAATATATATTTTATATTCTAAACTTGACATACTTCTTTGACGGTGTAATAATTTTTCAAAACTTAATGGCAAGACAAATGACATTTTTTAACATACTCAAACATTTACATTTAATTTTAAATAATATTCACACTTTTAAATTTATTAATAATTAGCAATGGAATCAAAACATTCAGTTGCCACAAAGGGATTACATATAAACCAAAAAGAGACATATACATTTTTAAACTCTAACCTGATGACTCCATTAGATCAAGCACAATCTTGATTCTTAAATCATCCATACATTTAGGATTTTGGGTAATTTCTGTTAGCGACTGATGACTGAGGTAGTGATCTGCAAACTAAGAAAATATTGGAAATTCTTACTTTCCTTAATTAATTTTAGAGTAAACTGTCTATGTTATTAAAAAGATCATGTTTTACATTATTGTGCGTAAAAACAAATATTGTGTTAATAGGATGTCATTTTCAAAGCCATACAACTTATTTCCGTTATTCGGAACAACATCAGAGTTCTCAATCAAACCACATTATTACACTACTTTTGGTTTTGTTGATACCCAAGCTGGAATCCCAACCTGCTTCCAATGGCCGATTTAACTTAGTCTGTGCCGCCGTCAGCAATCTAATCTCGGAAAGGCAACCGATACAGCCTTGCTTCCACTTTGAAGGCACATTTTTGTTTTTTATCCAGCACTTTCACAATGGCCAAACACCAATTAAAAGTCTTTTGAAAAATGACTTTGGTAACCACTAACAGGGCTGCATACTCCCCTTGTCCTCCACATTGTGTAGTTGTGGGCACATGTAGTGCCACATCAAATACAAGCCACATGTGGCTGCCACCTCAAGAAGCCTGCAAGACTGTGCAGTGTTCATTAAACTATGCATTTTTTTAATGTGGCTTGTGCTGCGAAGATCAGCATAAGGTGCAATTGAAAAAATTCTGTATCACACAGCAAACTCAGATATCAGATTCAAAATTTGAAAATATGAACTTGGACTCCTTGTTGGCAGTTCGGCTTACGCAATCATGAAGGTTTAATGCGATTCAAAACCGACATCGTAATCCGGATCAATGTGTCTTTAAGTGTTTTTACATGACGCTGGCTTTTTATCATCAATGAACTCTCCCTCTCCTGCAAATTATTTCAGAAAAAGCCCTTGTGACTATTTTATCAAATTTGTTTAAAAAATTATTACTAAAACTCAATGCAATCAGTTATTATTTAATTTACAATTATCCACTATTACATTTCATAACACCAGTTAAGGTTAATAATATCTTGAAAATTCGTTACCATCATGCAAAAAACACCGCAATTGAAGACGTCTCTTTGCTTTTGGGTACATTGTACCACCAAATCCCAATCATGGTAGCCTGGACGCTTCAACCCTTTAGGAAAGTGCTTTTGAGACATATGAATTAAGATGTTACAAATGTACTGGTTTTCCATCTGAAGTAATCCTTAACAAACAATAAAAAAACATGGTCTCAAATAATGTTATAATGGAAAAACAACATTACATGATTTTTTTTTTTAAAGAAATCTTACAAATACAAAATAGAAAAAGCAAATATTTTTGGGGAAAGGGTACCTCCAATTAGTCAATAACTTTTCGTAAGTTTGGGGATTTGTTGTCAATGAGTCATAGAGTAAAATTTTCTTTGTAAGAGGTTTCAATACCTGTGGTGAATTAAGTGAAATTTGTTGTAAAAACATACTCAGAAAGACAAACGCAATAACTAAATGTTATTTTTACTTTAAAATATCTGTTCGTATCAACATAGGTATAGAACATTAAATTAAATTCAATTCTATAGACATAAATATAACCTCATATGAATTGTAAATTTAACACAATTACTAACAAAATTATTCACAATAGTTCTTATGCCTCATTATGAAATTAGACTGTAATGTTTCCATTTATAATGTTTACTATTCCTTATTAATGTATGTTTATAGGGGTGTAGGGTCGTGCCACATGGCAAAACCCAGTACTAACCACAATTAAAAGTTTTTTGTATGATTAATATTACAATCCACCCTTTTAAAAACTGGCTTGGTATATGGTTCTCACTTATGAAAGTGTAGCATCGTGCACCAATAGAGAGAACACTTTTGGTGATTCCAGTTTTCAAAAACAACTTTACAAAGCTCTATAAGTGGTAGATTTGCAGAACAGATTTCATGTTTAGTCGAGAAGGACTATAAAGCACTTTTGTTCACAATGCAAAATGATATAGTATAGGTTAAGTGACAAAAAAAAAAAAAAGCACACAGAGGGGCCGATTCAGATTCCGTCCACAAAACGTACCGACTGACACGGAGCCGGACAAGAAACAAACAGACATGGACCGGCACCCTATGACCCGTGCAGTACAATGCAACGCGTGTGAATTACAAACGTCATGTACGGAATACAAGCCTTACAACCGAGCCATAGGGAAAACAATGATCTGGCTGGAAAACAAATGCTAGTTGCAACAACCGACACAATCCTGGAATGAACCCGACCGACAACTAACCGCGATGTCCGATCTGTGCTGTAAGATGCAATGTGTGTAAACCCTGATCTACTCGCATAAAGCCCAAGCAGCATAACCGACACGCACAGATAACCGGGAACACAAGTAATAGAGATCTCTGAAACCGACACGTATGAAAGTCAGCGCGAACAAAGCGGAGAAACACGCGCGAGTGAACATCAGAGTCCAGATTGCGGGTACGTGTCATTTGTTTGTGTGGTTGGTGTCTGACTTACCGCCAGCGCTGTTGGCGTCGGTTCCTGATCCGGTCATAGATGTAGAGTACTTCTTTGGCCTGTGCAATGGGATTAAAGATGTGTTCGTGTCGTACACGCTGCTTGTTGCTCTTTTCGTACCTGTTGCAAGCTGGTGCGTCTCGTAGCCGTGGATGGAGTTGTGAAGAGAATTGTAGCTGATATGCTTCTTTTACGGATACTGTGACGTGCCGTTTTTAAAAAGGCATAGAACAAAAATGAATGACTTAAAAAGTAAAGACTGGATAATAAAATGAAGGAGACCGGTGGAACCCAAAGCTGATAGAAAGTTAAGAGGTACCTGCAAGCAAAGGTTACAGAGTTTAAGACACTCAAAAGTGAACATGAGGCACTGAAGACGAATGTCCAACAATGTCAGAATGCAGGAGATGTTGATGGTGTCCTTTAAGTAGCAGCTCTGTGGACGAGGAGACGCCTTAGACGACCAGGGGCCGGATACGAGCTGTCCCAATCTCTGATGTTGAGCACAAAGGAGTCACTGTGCGACAGGAACACACACATGCGTTGCCAGTTAAAAACAATGAGGTTAACAAAAAAGAAGGAAGCAGTGTCAAGAACAGCAAGGTCAAAGGGACTCCGCACATGCATGTGAGTCGGAGGAGGCAACATGTAAGTGTTGGAGCACACAGGTGCGTAACCTGACCCTTGGTACAAGTGACGGACCGAATGAACACGAGTAGCACGAGGACCTCTAGCCAAGAGATGCAGGCACACAAATTACAGATAATGTGATGGGGTCGGAGATCTTTGTAGAAGAGGATGCTGGAGTTAGTAACTTATTTGAGCCTGAAGATTTATGGATTAGAGAGCCAAGCAGCCTATGCAAGTTCACTCATTGGACAGGGGTTCTGTTAAAGGGTTTCCAATGGGTGAAACAGGCCTCAAAGTTATTGTCAAGACTGCGCATGCCTCGATAGTGATGCTGAACTATAATCTGTGTTACTCAGCATGTCGGAGTGCATTGGAGCCCACAATTGGCAAAATTTGCAGCAGCGTTAATGTTTTCGGAGATGCATTGAATTGACTCCTTCTCTCCAAGGGATATTACTTCTGGTGTGTTTGATAACCACAGGCATGTTCAATAACCTGTATAGAGCACAGACACAGACTTTGCAGAAAAAAAGACAAGTAAGATCACGATACCAGGAGCAGCATGAATCTCCCCTCTTGTATTATGTATTCCTTAAGTGATGTCCAACGGAGTTCAGAGTGTACAGATGGTCGCAACTGAAATGGTATGTTATTTGAATCTTGCACATGAAGATTCCATGGACCCAACCTCCAATAAGTCTTTAAGTACCACCGATAAATGGTTGTGATAAAGACAGTGTCCCTCAAAAAAAAGCATTTGAAATGCAACGGGTTTCGCCTTTGGGAAATTTAACGTTTTATGCAATGCATCATATCATCTTGGGTGCTAAAACAGAAAGAGCTGTGTTTGTATCGGATGTTGTGGAATGGTTATGGGCGGCCACATCGCATGTTGTTGTGAAAGTGGTCACATGCCAAAGAAGTGCACAAGTCTTGTGACGATGATGCAAAGTTGGGATACTGACCACCAGGGCTGGCACAAGGGGAGGAGCCCACCCTCACAAAGCAACATGTTTCAATTATGAAAACGAAGATTGACTGCTTTCTACTTAACCGAGCTAACGCAGCAACAATATTGAGACCTTTCAATTTGGATAAATGCCTGTTGACACAAAATGATTTGTGCCGCTACTGGTTCGATCTTGAAGTCGTAGGGTATCTCTATGTCACGACAGAGGTGATTTGCAAATGCCAGGGCACAATGTGCCCCGGCAAGGTGAGGAGGTCAGCGGCTCAATATAGCTGTGTTCCTGAGAACTGCATTTTTTTTAAAAAGCACTCACATACTATTGTGTATTTCACGGCATTTTTTCGTTTTCAAACTGATTTAATGTGAAAAATGTGGTGCTGTGCAGAGAGTCATATCTGCATTGGTTTGCTGGGCCAACTTTGTTCTCTGCAGAAAACGGCTCTTGTGCCTTATGTTGTGTGTGTGAAGATTTTCTGGGAACAGAAGAATCTCAAAATGTGAGGATGATTATGGGAAGGAGACAGCCACTCCGGCTGCATGTCTCCTCTAACTTTAGCTGCACAGCTAAAACCGCATAGCAGGCGTAGGCAAAGCATCCTACCTCCAAAGCTCACCGACCTCGTCATCCTTATCGTCAAAGGCACGCGCCCTGCCCATGACAAAGCAACCATCCCTCAACTACAGAATACATGCGCGTTGAAAAATCCCACAAGAAATTCTCCTCACTCAAACACCCACACAATGCACTATAAAATATACTAAGCATGCACTCAAACCTCCGGATAACACATTAAACACAAACAACACACATACCCCAAACTACAAAGAACACCCCACCCCACAAAATATAGTGAAAAGTCACCAACCAATCACGAGACAAACAAAGACTGAAAATGCAATAGGAATGTAATTTCCATGCGTCCTATGGAATTTTAAATGGAAGTGCCATCATGAAAGAAGGCACGGATGTGATGTTTTGGGGGGGGGGGAAGGGTTTGTAGGTGTGGTACAACAATTATCAGATAGCGGAAGGGACCAACGAGAGACAGAGAAGCAAAACGGTTTTAGTAGTAAAGGGGCTGATTTACTGGGAAGAGGGAAAATGACGCCATGGCAGTCAGTAGGCGGTACTAAGACACCAATAAAAAAACAAAAAGCATGAAGAACAAGTTACTTTCCTTCGGTAACGATGTATCTGTAAGAAACATTAGTTAGTTAGATTCCTCACCTTAGAATATCCCCAGGCGTCAGACTGGATCTGGAAGATTTTTCGTCAGCAATACCCCTTGCTCGTCGCTAGGCGTCGTCTGCGGCTCCACGTCCGTCGTTGGCGTCGTGCGCCGGAATGACGTCGTCTGAGTACTTAGACGCCGCCCTCGTGCGCTGACGTCAGTTCTTGTACATAGCTTTCCGCGCCAGGAACGCAGAGCCATGCAAGAGACCGACACTGGTGCCAAAAAAGTCTAGGGGCCTGAAAAGGATAACCTTAACCCTAGATGTCAGTTCGCAGAACGGGGAGGATGTGTGGTTCGGTGCGGAATCTAACTAATTAATGTTTCTTACAGATACATCAATCTATCAATCAATCAATCCAAAAGATTTGTAAAGCACGCTACTCACCCGGAAGGGTCTCAAGGCGCTAGGGGGAAGGGGACTGCTACTGCTCGAACAGTCCGGTCTTGAGTTGTCTCCTGAAGGCGAGGTGGTCTTGGGTCAACCGAAGGTGGATGGGGAGGGAGTTCCATGTCTTGGCTGCCAGGTAGGAGAAGGATCTGCCTCCGGCGGTGGCCCTTTGGATGCGTTGTACGGCGGCGAGGGCGAGGCTAGCAGACCGTAGCTGGCGGGTGGGCGTGTGGAAGGTCAGGCAGTTGTTGAGGTACTTGGGGCCCAGGTCGTGAAGAGACTTGTGTGCGTGGGTGAGGAGCCTGAAGGTGATCCTCTTGTTGACGGGGAGCCAGTGCAGGTCCTTCAGGTGGCTGGAGATGTGGCTGCGTCGGGGGATGTCCAGGATGAGTCGGGCGGAGGCATTCTGGATGCGTTGGAGTCTTTTCTAAAGCTTGGCTGTTGTTCCAGCGTAGAGGGTGTTACCGTAGTCCAGTCGGCTGGTGACGAGGGCCTGGGTGACCGTCTTCCTGGTTTCGGTCGTGATCCATCGGAAGATCTTGCGGAGAAAGCTGAGGTTGTGGAAGCATGAAGAGGAGACGGCGTTGACTTTTCTGGTCATCGTGAGGGAGGAGTCCAGGATGAAGCCCTGGTTGCGTGCGTGGTCTGTCGGCTTGGGGGCGGTGCCCAGGTCTGGGGGCCACCAGTAGTCGTCCCAAGCGGAGCGTGATGGTCCCAGGATGAGGACTTCCGTCTTGTCTGAGTTCAGTTTCAGGCGGCTGTTCTTCATCCACTCGGCGACGTCTTTCATCCCTTCGTGGAGGATGTTTCTGGCGGTATCGGGGTCTCTGTTGAGGGAGCGGATCAGCTGGGTGTCGTCGGCGTAGGAGATGATGTTGAGGTTGTGTTGGCGTGCGATGATAGCGAGGGGTCTCATGTAGACGTTGAAGAGGGTGGGGCTGAGTGATGATCCTTGCGGGACGCCGTAGATGACTTTGGTGAACTCTGATCGAAAAGGGGGGAGGCGGACTCTCTATGTTCTTCCGGCGAGCAACGAGATGATCCACTTCAGTGCCTTCTCTTGGATACCAGTGTTGCTGAGGCGTTGGACAGGGGTGCGGTGGCAGACAGTGTCGAACGCTGCGGAGAGGTCCAGGAGGATGAGTGCCGCTGTTTACCCGTTGTAGAGCAGGGCTTGTATGTCGTCGGTGGCTGCGATGAGGGCGGTCTCGGTGCTGTGGTTGGCTCTGAAACCGGACTGCGAGGGGTCGAGGGATCCATTTGTCTCGAGGAAGGCAGCAAGCTGTCTATTGGCGATCCTCGATGACTTTAGCCGGAAAAGGGAGGAGCAAGATGGGGCGGAAGTTCTTCAGATCGGTGGGGTCTGCTGTTGGTTTCTTCAGTAGGGCGTTGAGCTCGGCATGCTTCCAGCTCTCCGGGTAGGTGGCGGTGTTGAAGGAGGTGTTGATGACGTCTCGGAGTTGTGGTGCGATGGTGGAGGCGGCCTTGTTGAAGACGTGGTGGGGGCAGGGGTAGGTCAGTCGGAGATCCGGAGTGGATGGTATTCATCGTGTGGGCTGTGTCTTCGGTGGTCACTGTGGTCCAGGTGCGGAGGATGGCGGTGGGGGGCGTTGGTTTGACGCTTGGGTGTGAGGGTGGTGTGCCGAAGCTGTTGTGGATGTCGGCAATCTTGCGGTGGAAAAACGAGGCGAGGGAGTAGCACAGATCTTGTGAGGGGGTGATGTCGTTGTTGCCGGTGCTGGGGTTGGAGAACTCCTTGACGATGCTGAAGAGTTCCTTGCTGTCGTGGGCGTTGTTGTCCAGTCGATCCTTCAGAGATGTCTTCTTGGTGGTGCGGATGAGCTGGTGGTGCTTGCGGGTGGCGTGTTTGAGGGCGGTCATGTTGTCAGTGGTCTGGTCGAGGAGCCAGCCAGGCGATGATGATGTCGGCTGCGGCTCTGTGACCGATCCTTGGACCTCCTCCTGGACCGGGATCGAGAGGGGCGCGGAGCCGAGTGGCGAAGCTCGAGAAGCTTACGGGACCGCTAACGCCTAGCTTTCGAGGTCAGGGCCTTACAGTCCGAACACGACTCCGTGTCGTAGTAGAGGCACCAGCGGTGGTGATCTGTCACCGACATCAAGCGGTCACAGTCATCGCTGGCCTTGAAACCAGGCATCCTACCGGCACCAGATGTCGAGACAGTGATCAAAAGGGATCAAAATACTTATTAAAAAAAGACTAAAAGGGGCAGCTCTACCGGATCGGCACTTACTGGCGCGGAAAAAAGAAGAACTGACATCAGCGCGCAAAGGTGCGTCTAAGTACTCCGACGTCATTCCGGCGCACGACGCCAACGATGGACGCGGAGCCGCAGATGACGCCTAGCGACGCGCAAGGGGTATTGCTGAAGAAAATTCTTCCGGATCCAGTCTGACGCCTGGGGATATTCTAAGGTGAGGAATCTAACTAACGTGTTTATTTAAGATTTTTTATCCAAGGCAATCAAAGTTATGGCTTGAAAGTGGGCTTAGCTTCACCCGGTACACTGTATAAAGCATCTCTCGCAGAGCCAGGGCATAAGGTGCCTAGGAAAAACCTAAAAAGATGGGGTAGACCGTCGGGAAAAAAACTCCCATGTCCTGTGTACAGTTTTACGGCAGAGTGGTAGGCAAGGTCACCATGAAGTAGTTGCAAATTGGAGTATGCTGGGAAGGCAACAATTGTGTCGTTTAATTAGTCGCAGTGTTTTTGCCATGCGACCCCACCATAACGCAATACAATAAATAATATCGGGTGGTGTTCATACCTCACTGTGACAGGATATATTCGGTTCTGCCTTACCCTTAAGAAAGCTAGGCTCTACAGCAGGATGTGAGAAACATGTTTTTGGGCGGCAGATGTTCTATCTTGCTGTACACGTCTATAACAAAGGTCCTGGGAGGAGCTTTAACGTTCATGTAAAGATACATCAAACAATGTTTACATGTGTGGATTTATGAATCCAACATGTTTGGTTTCAAAAATTTACATCGATTGTTAATAACTGTTTTGAGTTGTTTAACCCTTATTGAAGCATGGTTACTCTATATGTCGTAATCACTGATTCACTTGCCACACTGGTGAATAGACTAGATAGGCTGTAGGGTAGTCCGGTTCATGCAATGGCAACCTCCAATTTCTAATGGAGAATAAATTTAGGATTTGAAGAGCCTGCACTATGGGTAACTTAAATTTTTAAAGTGTATTGACTTTATAAATATGGGACCTTACTTATGTTGTAAGTGGTGCAAGCACCGACTTACACATGCTCGCAGCAAGTAAGACTGTGCCACACATAGTTAAAGGGGCCAAAGTGGTGCCCAAGGGACACACCCATGCACAAGTGCACTGTGAGTGGAATGCAAGACAGATCCTAATTCCAAGAGGAAATGTGCCAACTTTGGAAATGATGAAACATGGATGTTGCATGGACCAAAATTAACATTGTCTCTCTCACACACAGGTCAACGTCGTGGTGCACCCCCCAACACTGGGGGGGAACACTCACAGGACCCGGATCTGCAGGAGCCCGATCCCACCGGCAGCGACCACTCTCACCACTCTGTGGACGACCCCGACCGACCTGGCCCCTCTGGTGTCCAACCGCCTGCAGCACCTGCGTCAGGTACAACTGTGCCAACCACCACCCCCACTCCTGCCACATCCCAGGAGACACCCAGGATCCCTGCCCCAACACCACAATGCAGCCAGGCTGGCCAGGAGGGACACGGTGTCCCGGGCACCCAGGAGGAGGCAGGCGACAACGCCAATGCCACCCCTCAGGGGTCCCGGAGACCCGATGTGCCCACAAGGGCAGGCCAGGCGCAAGTGGGCAGGGGTGGTGGGAGTGGAGGACGGCGGAGGCACGAGCCTGACCAGTTGGCTGGGGATCCGGTATTTTCCCATGTCCGTAACATCCTGGACTCATACCGGCAGGACACCACGGGCATGGCCCAGGTTGTGTCCACCCTCAATGAGATCAAGGGGAGCCTAGATGAGATAAAGACCCAGCAGGCCCAGCAACATGCGGAGCTACATGCCTGTCTACTGGTACACCAACGGAGGATGGAGGACAGACAGGCTGAGCAAGTGACGGCATTCCAGGGGATTCACGCTACACTCCGTCGGATGGCCGACAACATGGCCGACCCTCCCTGTGCCAGAAGGCGGAGAACATCACCACCCACAGGGAGGGATCAGGAGGAGGAGGAGGAGGAAAAATCCGACGGAGCATCCCAGATGTCGTCACGGCCTGCTGCTGAGGTTCCCCACAGGAGGCCGGGTCGTCCACGGAAAGGACCGTGAGGGTCGGCGCTACATCAACATCTCCCAGGACACCTGGCCTGGCACCTGGCCCACTGGAGCAACAGCATCACAGCATCAAGAGACATTCTCTGCCACATGGCCCTGCTGGTCACTGGCTGACCAATGTTGACAAAGACTGTGGCATGGACTCTGAGGACATCCAATGGCAAGGACACCAACTCCCCTACTGAGCTTTGGATTCCAAATTCCCGGAAAGACACTCACTTTGTTGTCCCCCCCCCCCCCCAATAATAAATCACACTATGAAGAGTAGATGCCTGCTGGTAGCATTATTACCTAACATGTGTCTTGTAAAGTCAAAACATGCCTGAGTCATCTTTTGTCTTCAACCACCCACACCCTGGGGCCTGAGTCTGGCACAGGACACATGGGTCACAGTGTATTAGGCAAGACAGACATGGAGCACCATACACACCCGTGATGGGCCCAACCAGCTGAGGGGGTTACCGAACAACCGTGCTGACACACACATTGAGTACAGCAACAGTCATGCGCAGAGGTCAGGGATCCAGTCCAGTGTCCTGGGGGGCACCCAGGTATGTGTAGACAGGTGGCAGAAACATGTCCTGCAAGCTTGAATCCGGTGGATGCAGAGAATGGGGGCCTGGCCAACGTTGGATGCATGGGGATGGCACATGTCACAATACCCACACAGTCATGGACATCATGCCCAATACACAGTCTCAGCCCACACACACAGCTTGCATCTTGCCACTCGACACATTGACACATAGCCACAATCAGGGAATACCATGCCAGACAAGCAGGATGCACCGTGGCAACACACCAGCATTGACTGAGAAGAGGCACCTTGGAGGCATAGGGACACCTTTATTAGTCATGTATTCGGGATTGCAGAGGCAACTCGAAGTACACATGAACACATCATGTGGAGTAACATGTGGGTCCAACACTGGCACCCCCCTTCAGCAGCACACATGCGTGTTCGCCATGGAACTGGCACACAAGCGTCGGCTAACAGCTAAATACCCACAGCTGCACACGGAGAGCCTGCCATACACCATAGATCCGCGGATGTCGAAGTCCCACACCATGTCAAGCCAATGCTAACCGAATGTGTCCGAGGGCAGTGTCACACACATTGATGCCATCATCACAATCCCCTATCCCATCACTGATGACTGTCAACCAGGCAGACCATCTATTCAGGTGTACACAGCTGCATGTCGTGTCCCATGGGGATGCGACATGGCTGCAGAGGAACCAAACACCGACAGGGGCAGTGTGCACACATCGTGAACAACTGCCACACCCAATACACCCCAGATGCATCCCTTACCCTATGGAGACTTCCAAACGTGTCCGTGCCTGTAACGCTAAGTCAGCCCACGATGTCATGTCCATGAGGAATAGCAGTGCCACAACAATGCAACCAGCAGACGGCATGCGCAGGTACCTGGGGAAGAGAGACACACAAGAAGTCAGCCACAAAAAGCACAGCCACTTGCATGTGCATTTACTCGACACATGTATGGATGACAACATGCTAGGTCACAATTATGACTGAGGAAGTACAACCATCACTGGCACCATCACTCCAGTGACACATCCACACACACCTCTGACTCACGTGCCATACATGCAGGTGGAGACACACATCACAATGCATGCCACACGGGGACCAATGCGTGCACACTCAGACACTGGTACTCACCACTATACAAAGAAGTCGCGTATGAGCCGAGTCCGGATGTCCTATTGCGGCTCCACATCCTCCACATCACTAGCCCCATTGCCAAGCCCTTCGTCCTCCATGGGTGGATGGTCCTCGTCATGTTGATTCAGGATGAGTGGCACTGCTCTTTCAACTGCCATGTTGTGCAGCATGCAGCAGACCATGACGATCTTGCAGACCTTCGCCGGGGCATATGGGAGTGCGCCGCCGGTCTTGTGGAGGCACCTGAATCGGCTCTTCAGCATGCCAAACGTCCTCTCTATCACTCGCCTTGTCCGGCCATGGGCGGTGTTGTAGCGGAGCTGGGCCGGCGTGATGGGGTTGCGGAGAGGTGTGAGCAGCCAAGGCATGTTGGGATAGCCAGCGTCCCCTACATGGAAAGCAAATGGTCATCATTAGAAGTGGTGAAGCGGTCGTGCTGGTAGGCTATACTGAATACAGGACAGACAGACTGTATCCACCAACAACACATGCCCGTTCGTTGCGCATCTGCATCATCATATCAGGCATCCCGCTACGCCTCATGATGTAGGCATCGTGTGCTGATCCTGGAAAACGAGCACAGACATGTGAAATCACCATGTTGGACAGACACACCACAAGGGCATTGATGGAGTGGTAGTGCTTCCGGTTGCGGTACGCCACCTCCCGTGCGTGTGGTGGTACCAAAGCTACATGTGTCCCATCTATGGACCCAATGACATGGGGCATCCCTCCCAGGGCATAGAATCCACGCTTGACCTCAGTCATCTGTTCAGGGGTTGGGAACTTGATGAAGTCATCCAGGTGAATCAACATGGCCTCTAAGAAATCATGCAGCACACCACTGAACGTGCTCTGGGACATGCCACCAACATTAGCTATGGTATTTTGAAAGGTACCCGTGGCAAGAAAATGTAGGGCAGCCATTACCTTCAGCTGGGGTGTCAGTGCCGTGGGATACCTGTGCTGCAGTTGCAGGTGTGGTGCCAGTCTCGCCGTCAACTCCAGAATCAACGGTTGGGTGAAGCGGTAGAGCCGGATGCTGTCATTCTCCTGCATGGCAGCCAAGTCTGGAATTCTTCGGGCAAGAGGCGGCGCTCTGCAGTAATTTGGAAGTGACAACGAAGAGTGAGTTCACTACGACAACAACTCATGTGTACTGAGCACATGTTAATCTGGCAATACACACATGCTACATAGGGAGTCAGGTATGTGCTACATGGCCAGGACACGTATGGATGCAAGGTGACACTCCTTCAAAGACCCAGCTACACACGGAGATTGAGAACCTCCCCATGCCACGCCATGGGAATAGCTGTGTCCCAGTGCAAGTGAACAGCCAGACGCAACACAGGAGTGACATACGCCCACACATCAGCAGCAGTAGGATGCCGATTGCAGAGATTGGTAGCGGAACACTGGAGCCACAGGTCACATGACATTACACTAGGCCAGCCCACACACCTTGCCATGAAGGTGCACATGTCATGACTCACCACACATACCTTGTGAGGATGCTGACATGTCCTTGTCACGCTACTCCGTGTCACATGCATACATGTGCACCTCACATCCGATACCACATGTGGCATGGTGTGCGGAACAGTGTGCAATGACAATCTACACACAGACACATGTTGGTTGCTGCAACGGCTGCAGCTTTTGAGGGTGCTCCAACATCAACCTGATGGGAAGCCCCCACACATACATGACATAGTCACATTGTGCACCGTGGGTAGTGACAAGTCAGGTGTCATAACCCCTGTACCGGGCATCAGGGGACACTTCCGTGTGTTGGTGTCCGTGCCATGCCAGTGACGCTCACCCCAAGTGCGCAGTACGACATGCACACATGTCAAAGGAGTCAAGGGCATGCCTGGCACACATCGCACCATCACACAGTACATCTGTACACATCTCATCATACATCTGGTGCCTTCTCGACTCAGGAGTAATGTTCCACATCACAGGCCTTTCACACCTGTGCCCCACACATGTAGTGATGCACAGACGATGCCTCGATGTCAATTAATGGACAAGTATGTCCATCCATGGACAAGTATGTCCGCCCTATCCCTACCTGTGTGCCGCCTGTCACCACTGTGATGTGTGAATACCGCTGTACTGCTGCAAAGAGGGCCTGTGTACGTTCCCATATCACTATGGGAGTGCTGCCGTATGTGTACCCATCGTGATGGCGAGCGTACAGGCATGTGTACGGCCCGTACCACTACGAGTACGCATACGCGAGGCCACCCATACTGATAGGGAGCGTACAGGCGTGTGTACGCTCCCTATCAGTATGGGTGGGCTCGCGTATGCGTACTCGTAGTGATAGGGAGCGTACAGGCGTGTGTACGCTCCCTATCAGTATGGGTGGCCTCGCGTATGCGTACTCGTAGTGATAGGGAGCGTACAGGCGTGTGTACGCTCCCTATCAGTATGGGTGGGCTCGCGTATGCGTACTCGTAGTGATAGGGAGCGTACAGGCGTGTGTACGGCCCGTACCACTACGAGTACGCATACGCGAGGCCACTCATACTGATAGGGAGCGTACACACGCCTGTACGCTCCCTATCAGTATGGGTGGCCTCGCGTATGCGTACTCGTAGTGATAGGGAGCGTACAGGCGTGTGTACGGCCCGTACCACTACGAGTACGCATACGCGAGGCCACCCATACTGATAGTGAACGTAGTCACGCGTGTACGGGCCGTTGCAATGCATTTGGGGTGCCCTAGGGCCCCGGAACGCACCGTACCTGTGTGTGGAGCTCAAAATTACATAGGGGACACATGAGGGACAAGTATTAAGGCCTACATGCATGCTGGTTGTCATGGAGACCAAGTTCAAAATTCGAATTTCTTCTGGAAGGTGAACAGCAGAAGTCAGTTTGAATAAAAATACTTTGTTGCAATGTGTTTGTGGAGCTGACATCATGCAGGAGAATAAAACCGATAGAGTACACACAGACTGCTAGGTTTGAAGGGATTGGTGGAAACATAGGATGCAAATGTGAGTGACCAATCACTCTGTACTCCTGTGCATGAGACAGGGCAGAAAGGCACATATAAGGCAGCCAGGTCCCATGAGGGAGTACTTGCCTGCACATCTTTGAATTCGTCGACCCAGCTGCTGCTACTGATTCCCTGGAACCATGTCAAGGGCTGTGGAGAGGTCACAGCCATTCACCCTGGAGGAGAACATGGCATTGCTGGATGTGATCCTCCCACAGTACCCCATGCTGTATGGGCGACCAGGGTATCAGGTGAGTGCATAGGCCACTGGCACAGACTGTCCCTATGTTGTGACTGTGACTTCTGGCATTGTGTCCTGGTGTGACACACATGCCATGTACTGTTGGGGGGTCCCAGGGGGGGGGATGCCTGATGTCTCCCAGCAGTGCCCTGAGACAGGAGGGGTGTGTGCCTATCACTAACAGCAGTGCCCTGAGACAGGAGGGGTGGGTACAGAGTGCTCCCAGCAGTGCCCTGTGACAGGAGGGGTGGGTACAGTGTGCTCCCAGCAGTGCCCTGAGACAGGAGGGGTGTGTGCCTATCACTACCAGCAGTGCCCTGAGACCGGAGGGGTGGGTGTGATGCACAGTGTGAGCCTTGATCATTGATTGTGACATTGCCATCATTCCACCTGTGTACCCACTATGGCACGTACTGCTTTTTCCCTCACCAGAGGATCATGTCCCTATGACAAAGGTGCAATGCGTTGGCTGCATGACATGCCTTGTTGTTACCAGCTAATTTGTCATCAAATGTCTCTCTGTGACATGTGGCTGGTGTATTGATGTGGTGTCACTTGTTCTTCCTCACAGGTAGGCGCCACTGCCAAGGAGCAGATCTGGCTGACCGCCGTCAGTGCCGTGAGGGGTGTGGATGGTCGGAGGCGGAGCCTGTCCCAGGTGAGGAAACGCTGGCAGGATATCCGGTGCTGAGCCACCTCCACCGGCGTGTGCTGCCGGTGGTCTTTCCAGACTTGGATAGGCGCTTACAGGCGAAGCAGCAGCCGGAAGGGGGTAGGTACATGTGTGTTTGTTGTGTGTCACCGGCATTTGTAAGGGCACAGTAGCATGAATTCACTGCCAGGGTTTAAAGGTGCTGTGCAGATCCATTTTGCCCCAGTATAGCGCTGCGCCCCTGCCACCCTTCCCCTCCTTGCAATGTAATGCCTGGTCTGTGTGTAGTCACTCCTTCACAAGGTAATGTAGGCTGGCGCTTTGTCCACGAGAACTATGCCTGTAGCATCATGTGTGGGGGTGGTGTGTAACAGGCTTTGGGACCTTGGCTGTGCCCTGTCAAGTTCACTGCATGTGGGTTCCATGTCGGTTGGCACTGATGCTGACTCCAGACATGGGAGTTGGTCTCTCATGTGTCATGCCTTACAGCGCGCATGTCCTATGTAGTGGCCTGTGACATGATGTGCATGAGTGTGCGATACGCATAGTGCAGGGATGGTGGCGTGGGTTGCAGTCATTACCATTCAGGAGCATGGAGTTGCGTGGCCACTACTGTCCCCTGGGGCACCTTTTCATCGGTGTTGTATGTGTCATCATAAACGTGGACACTCTCAGTGTCTACAGCGTAGGTTGTGCTCTGTGCCATTGTCCCCTGGCACCATGTATATAGACGTGCTATTTTGTACAGGTGTCCACTGCAGCCTGACCTGAATGTCCTTCTTCATACTCACAGTTGCTAGTGCCTGTGTGTCTTGTTATACTCATCTGAGGATGGGCACTGGTACCTCATTATTTGTACAGGCGCACCTTGGCTGTTTGGCGTCCAATCTTGCATTTTGCCTGCCCCTGTGTTTATCACCCAAACTATGAGATGTTGGTGCCACCTGTGTCTCAACTATTTGCCTCGTGTAGGGGGTGGTTGGGGCGGGCAAAGCCTATATGTCAAATCCAGATTTCTACTTGCTGGGTCTGGGCAGTGTGTGATGTTTGTCTGGACACACACGCAAGGTGCAGTGACCGAGTCATGTTGTGCATGTTTTCAGCATTACCTATGCAGCATGTGTCTCAAGTTCATGGATATGGTCCCTGGTCATCGGTATTTTCGCCAACGCTGTGTGGTGCAGATGCAGTGCTGGATTGTCCCCAGGGCCTGGGTGCTATGTCAGACTCCGTTTCCTGTCTTTAGCTATTGTCTCATGCTCTCCATGGTATTTCAGTGGCATGGTGGCTCAACCAACTGTGTGTTTCATGCCCTACATCGGTACCTTGTTTAGTAGATGTTAGGGATCTTCCTTTTCAGGCTATGCAATGTTACCTATGTAGATTGGACTCATGTGACAGATGTGTACAGGTGTCTGATTAATTTCTGTCTCTCCACCCTGCCCACAGCATCGTCGGGGGACACAGAGGGAGACATGGACAAAGACCAGGCGGAGGGACCGAGCACCAGTGCCAGCCGTGACATCGGGGCTGGCACATCGAGTGGGACAGAGGCGGAGGATAGTGCGGCCGAGGACCTGTCGACTGGCACATCAGAATACGAAGCTGACAGGTCCGAGGAGGATGTCTCCGAGTGGGCGGAGGCTGCACCAGCAGCTGACAGCGGAACAACACCTCGCACCGCCCCCTCAGTTCCCATCAGCCGCCTCCCGCTTGTGTCCCTTCCCAGCGTGCCCGGTCACCGCATGTCTACTTCATGCCAGGCACCGCACCCCCTGCCCCTGTCTCCACTGCTGCCGCCAATGCTGAGTCTGTGGACATCCAGTGGCAACTGCAGGTTGGTCAGGCTGCGATCCTTAATGTCCTCCATGCCCACGGGCAAACCCTCAACAACATCGAGGCATACTTGGAGGGCATTCATTCATCGCAGGCTGACCAACGCAACTTGCTGAGGTCCATAGACTCCACACTGACTGCAGCAGTGGGTCTCCTGCAGCGCGACCTCCCCCCACCTACCCCTGCCCCATCCACACTTCACACTCCCATGCCTGTCCCACGTACACCCAGATGTCGGCATGCACCCACATCAACAGACACAGGCACCACACCAGCAGGGAAGGTCCACCGCACTCCTCCTGACACGCACACACAGGGTGAGGTAGGCACACCCACTGGGTCGGGGGGCAAACGTGTGACACGCAGCCATAGTGGGAGTCCGCATTCCACCCAGTCCACTCCCTCCAAATCCCCTCCCCTCAGCTCTCCTGGCCACATCTCCCCCAAGGACTCCTTCATGGCCGCTCTGTCCCTGAGCCCCACAGTGACACCACCCCGCAAGCGGTCAAGGAAGTCCTCGGTCAGGGTGGTTGATTCTCCCCCCCTGTCTACACCCTCCCCCGGTGGCGCTGCGACCCATCCCTCTGACCCCCCCCCTCCTTGGGGCCTGTGGATCCTTCGGGTGCAGGGGAATCCCTGGAGGACCTTGCAAAGGTGTGTAGTGCCATCCTGGCCTCCGCCTTTGGCCCTGCCCCACCCCCTGTGGTGGAGTCCTCCATCCCTGCACCCACAACGCCTCCCCTTTGCCCTGATGTCCCTGCGGTGCCTGTTGCTTCCCCCCCCCTGATGCCCTCACCCCTGTGGAAGACGATGGCATGTAACTGTGCAGGCAAGGTAGGGGACACGCATCCCACTGTGTCCCCCATCCAGCTGAGACTCATTGACTGCCCTATGGGCTTTGTGAATATTGAACTGCCTGCGATCCACGGACATTGTGCTCATGCTGAATAAAGCTTAATTTTCTTTTCATTATAACACTACTGCTATGCTGGTATTGGTGTTGGTGGGGCTGCTACATGGTTTTGGGTGGTGTTTATGTGTTGGGTGTGTGGGATATGTAGTAGTGTGCTGCTCATTGGGGGGACCCTGGGATCTGTGTGCCATCACAAGGTGTTAGCTAACTTTCTTTGTTCATGTAAGCAGTTACTGCATGGTGCAATTGTCCCAGGGTGTATTCCATCCTCTGTGTACCCTGATATCTTCCCTGCAGGGTGTTCCCAATGTTTAGCGCAGAGCTGTGTCTACATGAGCTGTGTGTGTGATGGAGCCCTTCTACTTTGGCCATGCATGCAGGGCCATGTCTCCACCTGCAACATTCGTGGCATCCTTGGTGATCACTGTACTTGTGTGTGGAGTCTGTTGACATGAGTTCATGGGGACATGTTCCCTTGTAGGCAGTATGCATGTGGGTACTTACAGCCTCACACACATGTGTTGCACACCTCCTGTCTCTGGGCACTGCTGGGAGTGATAGGCGCACACCCCTCCTGTCTCTGGGCACTGCTGGGAGGACTCTGCACACACCCCTCCTGCGTCTGGGCACTGCTGGGAGGACTCTGCACACACACCTCCTGTCTCAGGGCACTGCTGGGAGTGATAGGCACACACCCCTTCTGTCTCAGGGCACTGCTGGGAGGACTCCACACCCACCCCTCCTGTCTCAGGGCACTGCTGGGAGGACTCCACACCCACCCCTCCTGTCTCAGGGCACTGCTGGGAGGACTCTGCACACACACCTCCTATTTCTGGATATGTACGCTTGGAACATACACGGTGGGGGTACGCTCCATGCATTCGAGGTGAGGGTACGGGTCGTACTTACACTGTTGGGGTGGGGGTACGGTACGTACATACGCGGTTGGGGTGGGGGTACGCTCCATGCATACGCGGGTGAGGGTACGGGTCGTACTTACACTGTTGGGTTGGGGGTACGCTCCATGCATACGAGGGTGAGGGTACGAGTCGTACTTACACTGGTGGGGTGGGTGTACGTTCCATGCATAGGGGGGGTGGGGGTAGGGTCCGTACATCTCCGTCCCCACGCTATGTGATGCTTGTGCGGGCCGTACCCAGGCCTTTGCCACGTGGGTACGATCCGTCCCGCCATTGTTGGGGTGACGTGGGTGTGGGCGTGGTACGTCTCGTACCCACGCTCTTGAGGCGTGGGTACGGGACGTACCGGTCTGGTTGTGTTGCCGGTTCGCGTGGTGACGGACTTCCGTTGTGGCGGTCGCTGGCTTAGCTGGACACGCCCCCACCCCCTCGTAGTGACCAGGGCATGGGTGTCAGGTATGTCCTGGGCATGTGTGGTGTGTGACTATGGTGGGGGTTTTGTGGCCTGCCCTGGTCCTGCCACCCCCACCCCCCCCACTTTCCCCCCTCCCTTAGTTGTTCTGACCTTCTGCGGCGTCTGCGTCGGAACCTGTAGAGGAGGTGGACTGCTATGAGGGCCGGGATGACACGTAGGTTCGGGTCCATGTCTGTCCGTCGCGTACGGGTCCTCCTTGTTTGCGTCGTCCTGTGTGTCCGTCACGTACTGGTCCTCCTTGATCGCGGAGTCCTGTCTGTCCGTCGCGTAGTGGTGGTCCTTGTTCGCGTCGTCCTGATTTCCTGGCAGTTTTTGGCAGCCGGAAAATATTCAACGTGCGGGATGACGTCGGTGCGAATCGTGATTCCTGGTTCGTGAATGGCAGGCTGCGAGCGTCCCGACGTCAGGTCGGCCCTTTCCCGGATCACATTGGTAGGTTTATTTTGTTCGGTCGGGCTTTTTTACGAATCGTACGGAAATGGTGTTCCATGCGAATCGTAATTCCTTGTTTGTAAATTTTGACGACCGGGTACGCGTCGGACAGAGAATTTGCTCCGTCCGACGGTTCGTACCCGGTTTTTACCGGATCGTGATCGGCACCTTTGTGTTTTGTTGATAGCTTCTTGTATGGTTTTCCTTGAGTACCCCCTAGATAAAAATCTCATCTTGCTGTCTTGTTGGGCTTTCATTAAATCAGCGGGGTTGCTGCAAATTATTTTAAGGCGCAGCATTTCCCCATAGGGAATGCTCTGAATTAGATGCCTTGGGTGGAAGCTATAAAAGTGTAACACGGAGTTGCCAGCAGTTTCCTTTCTGTATACCCTGGTTTCAAATTTGCATTATTGGGGTATATCTCTACATCTAAAAAATTTATGTTGGTGTTGCTGATGTTAGAGGTAAAATTCAGATTGATACTGATTTCATTAATATCTGAGACAAAATTCATAGCTTCCTCTTGGGTCCCCTCCCACACAATGAATAAATCATCAATATATCTGTAAAACAACTTGACATGATCATTCGTATATCGTTTATGCGTCTCCATGAGAACCAGCTCCTCCCACCAGCCCATAAACAAACAGGCATAGCTGGGGGAGAAGCTGGCTCCCATTGCGACTCGTTGCATTTGTTGATAGAGTGTTTTATAAAACAAGAATATATTGCTATTTAAACAAACACTGATCATGTTTAACAACATAATATTGTGTTGGGGACGTGTAGCCTTATTTTTACCCAGAAAAAACTCTACAGCACGCAGTCCGTCTTTGTGGTTAATACAAGTGTACAGGGAGGTAACGTCCAAAGTTAAAAGATGGTAATTGCTGTTCCATTTAAAATCTTTCAATTTGGGGATAAAATCAACTGCGTCCCTTATGTATCAGGGTAATCCCTGGACCCATTCCTGAAAGAAAAAATCAATGTATTTGGAAGCATTTTCTAGTAGGCTTGACCTGGCGGATATTATTGGCCTAACTGGTGGCGTTAATGCATTTTTATGAATCTTTGGAATAAAGTATATGTTGGGAACGGTTGGATGATCTTTTCTGATGAACTGGTATTCGTCCATTGTTAAAAGTCCAGCACTTTTCCAAGACACCCGTTTTCCATAAAAGTTGTTTGAAGTTTCCCTTGATGCCACTGCATTGCTGAGCTTATAACAGGTTCTGTCGTTCAACTGAGATATGGTCTCCTCCACATAGTCTTTTAGCGCCCACAGCACCACATTCCCACCTTTGTCAGAGTTTCTAATAATGACATTTTTGTCTTTTTGCAGTTTATTTATAAGCGAGTAATATTGCTTGTTTTTGTTGTTAGTTTTCTTCTTGATGTTTAAAGTTTTGTGATTCAATTTTTTAATTTCATTGATTACATTGTCACTGAAAATATCAAGACGTTCTCTCGCTGATATAGGAGTGAATTTAGATTTATTTTTGAATGGGGTACTTTTCATGAAAGATTCTGATGTGGGCAATGTATTAGAAGCAAAAGTGGGAGATAATTATATATATATGTGTGTGTGTATACTTACCTTATCCATACTTACCATTCATGCTAAAGGCATGCGTAGTAAAGGCATCTGCGTGGTTAAGGCATGCGTGGAAAAGACTGAGTGATAAAGAATGGTTCCCTATGGTCCTAGCTGAAGCAGAAAAAAATCTCTACATCACTTGGCACACTGATGATGCAGATAATGCTGAAAAGACCCATGCCTAGTCTCACTCATAACAAGCAGACTGGACTACAGCAACGCCCTATACGCCGGAATCAACAGAGCTCTACTTCACAAACTCCAAACCATCCAGAACGCCGCAGCCTGACTCGTCCTAGGAACACCACGCCAGGAGCACATGACCCAACACCTACGAGACCTCCACTGGCTCCCTGTCGAGAAGAGAGTCACCGTCAAACTCCTCACCCACGCCTACAAATCCCTCAACAGCATCGGACCCAAATACCTCAACGAGAGAGTATCCTTCCACGTACCCAAAAGGAACCTCCGCTCTGCCGAACTCGCCCTGGAAGAGGTCCCCCGCATCCGCAGAAACAGAACAGGTGGGAGAGCCTTCTCCTACATCGCAGCCAAGACTTGGAACGAGCTCCGCGTGAATATCAGGCACGCCCTGACCCTGCACATGTTCAGGAAAGACCTCAAGACCTGGCTCTTCGACTGATCCGGAGCTGCCCACCCCTCCCTCCCCCCAGCACCTTGAGACCCTCGCAGGTGAGTAGCGCGCTTCACCAATCCCTGAATAATTGATTGATTGATTGACTTTAAACATGGTGTAGGAAGGTGGAATCTGACTATATGGTTGCCCCCACTTTTTTCCTGGTGTTTGAGTGGTTTTTGACTAGTCTGGCTGGGATCCTGCTATTCAGGACCCCAGCCTATCTGCTTACTCCCTAAAATGATTGATGTGCATACTAGATGCACTAGTGATTGGATACTGTGGTACCTTGTGAGCCCCTAGTATATGGTACCTTAGGTACCTAAGGCATTGGTACTTCACAGGCCTACCAGGGGCTGCAGCATGTATTATGCCACCCCTGGGAAGCATTCTCAATCTGACACCACAGGCCTGCTACTGCAGCCTGTGTGAGGTAGTGTTAGCACTCCTCACAGAGGTATAGGTTTCTATATCTCACCATACACACACATATGAACCTATCAGTCACCCCTATGGTAGGCCCTATCAATCCCAAGGGCAGGGTGCATGGTTTACTATGTGAGGGGGTGCTTCTGCCTGAGCAGGACCCCCCTGCAGCTGGCAGAGTCTATTCTCTGCTGCTGTTTGTGGATGCGGTTAAACCATATACTCTTAAGTGCATTATAACCTCCCGGTTAATGCTAACTTTGGAATGACTGCATCAAAACATGTCGTGTTTGGTGTCAAACGTTTTGGAATCATACCCCCACACCAGTAACTGGTGTGGGAGTATGATCCCACCCTACTAGAGGGGACGACATGTACCCACTGTACCAAACGGTAGAAATCTTCTAGAGCCCTGGCATCACAAAATGGATGCCACCAGCCCAGACACCGGGCTGCCCTCCTGCTGCTGACCGAAACTCGCAGTGGAGGGAGCTCAACAAAGGGTTTCCTGTCACAGGGAGGTGTCACAACCTTCCAGACAGGATTTAGTGTATTGGAGCTGGGTGGGTGCACTCTTAGAGTGCCTTTGAAGTCCTGCACTGGGGGAGCAGTAGGCTCCCCTGTGCATATGCCAGCTCAAACCGGTTCAGGGGCCTCTGGCGCGAAAACTGGACAAAGGGAAGTGGGTGTAACCACCCCTACCCTGGCCCTCCTAGAGGAGTGGCCATAGAGCTAGTCCCTCCCATCTTTACAGTATAAGATACCAAATATTGCCAATGCAATTCAGATTACACCTGGACGACGCTCTACGAAGAAGAATCCGGTCCCTTCATCGTTCTACTACCTTTAGAAGACCGAAGGATCTCCCTTGGAGCCAAGGAGTGGCTCCCCTGCTTTGCAGGCACCTTAAGGACTGAACAACGGTTGCAAACTTTACCGCTCCCGCCAGAGCCCGAAGTCCCTGCGTCCCCTGAAGTCGATTTCCTGACCTCTCTACGGCCTTTTTGAGTCCCCTGCGAAGCTGTGGTGTTTGGACCCCACGAGTGACGAGGAACGACAATACCAGGGAACCGTGCACTGATTTCAAGTGCAAGCCCTGAACGACAAACTACAAACCTGTGCTTTGGACCACTTAATGTCCAAGTCCTGAGCAGGTACTGAACCAAAGATCAGCGGCCTACCCCATCCCGAGTGACCGTGGGCTGTTGCTGAAGTTTTCCTGCAAAGGCGTCTTTGCAGTTGCTTGCCTGTTGGCTAGTAGCCCTCCTGAAGACATCCTTGACTATTCCAAGGGCTGGCCTGGTTGCTCTGGGCCTACCCTCACTTACCTTTGCTGGGTAAGTCTCTCGGACCTTGCTGGTCTGAGCTATCCACCATCTTCACTCTCCCCGAGACTTGCAGTTGCCAAGGTTTGTTGGCTCCAATCCAAGTGCCGACACCGCCAACAGCTGCAGACGTCGTGGGACCCTCCAACTCCAGCTGCTGGTCATCATCGATCCCTCCTGGACGGCGTGGGCGAAGAGACAAAACACCATCAGCGACGAAAGCGACGCGACAGTTGTGGTCATCTATCCTGAAGGACACCGGTCACTGGCAAGTGACTCTGAACTCTGTCCCCTCAATTTCCAGGTCGCCTGCAACTCCAATCCATCGTTGGAACCGAACGGACACCTCTCTCGACGACACAAGCAGCAAGAACACCTCGATTCACATTGAAATCAGCATCGCGACCCGACACCAAAGGACACCTGTGCACCCGGACTCCCTGGGTGAGGTAACTCTGGCATTACGGTGCCCAAGTGTGCATTGGCTATCGAAATACTTACCCTGTAAGTTGTGTGCTTGTTGTCCACTCAGAAGTGCCCTAAAACTTTGAAATACAAATCGCGACATTTTTGCCTTGAAGTCTATGAGAAACTCGCGTGCGTGTTTAGACACTGCACGCGTCCCCTGTGGGCTAGTTACTTACCTGAAAACACTACAGCAGTGAAGCCCCAGCGATTCCCAAGGCCCTAGGCCTCTTCATTTTACTTGTCGAATTTGTTATACCATTTACTTAGTATATGGTCTGGTACGCCCCTAGGGCTACAGTGATTTATGTGCTTAATTTGTTGAGAAATGTTGATCTTTTAAATGTTTACCTGGGACTAATCTCATAAAGAGATTAGTAGAGTATATTTAGTAATAAATACATATATATTTCATATATATACCTGTGTGGTGTCTTTTCATTTGGTAATTCAAGAGATTATAAGGTAAAACAAGCTGCTTTACATTCCTCAGAGACTTAGCCTGAAGGCTGCTCTCCACAGCTACCACTAGGATAGCTTTCTTTTAAAAGGTTGTCTTTAAACCTATCTACCAAGAGTCGTATTGGACTGGTGCAAGGTGGCCACTAGAACTAGTGACCAGCATATGCCAGGCCAACTTCTCACACATGGTCAGTAAGATATAGCCCCAGTTGATACATATATAAAGCAGTCCCATAGTTAGATATTGCAAGATCTTTTCACCCTTTGAAGGTTTTACATTCCTGTTCTGGCTTATGGAGTGTCTGCTAAATCCAATCTACCCTACGGAGCTTTAATCTATGAGTACTATTATTCCACTAAGTAACTAAATCACCAATTTCTTGTTTATGATACTGTCTTTTAAACCATGCGAACTCATTTGGTATTTGTGGGGTTCAGTTTTATATAATCTTTTATAAAAACAAACTCAATTAGCTGGACTTTCAAGACAAAAAAATAAAATGCAGCATTACATGAGGTAGTAGTTGTCACTTCCGTCAGAGTTGGTTGCATTTATGTCCTGTGTTGTGCCCTCTCACTTTGCATACTGATTGCTTTACTTCCAGCCTTCTGGTAGAATTATGCCGGGGACAGCAACAGCCCGACTACAGAGGACATTTATTTTCTTACTGACCATCTCTTGACTTCCCATACTCCTGTCCTCCCTTTTAATCTGATTTACCTGTCACGTCCTGAATTAGAGTTTGATGAACATGCCACAAATCCAGACACAGTGGCCATTTGCTTGTTTTCTGGATGAAAAAGCGTCTGAGGGACAGTTCTGCCCCTCTTATAACTCTTCCATACGATGTTCCCCTCATGACATTTCCCATTGCTGCTTGCTATGGTTGGCCACCACATAAACAATTTCTCTCGCCACCTCCTCTCCCCAAACTGATCTGGGTCCTGGAAATGTACTCCTCTAGCGCAGGTTTAGTGAACCCACATTTTAACTATTTCTGATGCGCTGGGAAATTTGTACCAGAGTGTTAGGGCCCTTTTCTAATGACTTTTTGTGAAACCGACAAGGTTCACATGGCCATCAAACAGAACTGACAAACATCGGTAATGGTGGTGGGTCTGTTACCGTGAATCAAGTGCCCAGAGCAACAACACACAAGGGCCTTACTCCCAGTGGGGTGTGAGGCAGCCCTCTTAATCAGGTGGAGAAAGCTGAGGTGGGTGGACACGGCATTTGCTTTATATTCAAGCCTCGAGACACTGCTCAGACACTATTACTAACGAGTCACTCTCAAGGATAAAGATGAACAAATTTCCTGACAGCCTCAACCAAGTGGATCTGCAATTTCTAACCCAGAAGGAGAGCTGCGCGGCACTCAAGATAACATAGACATGGGATCAGAGGAACTTACTGTACACAGCTGTATCCCTCTCTTGCCTTGGGCTGCCTTCCTTTACGTTACCATCCACTCTGTTCTTCTTTCTATAAAAGGTAATAAGACATTGTTACCATCCGTAGATAACTCACTCCTCAATGCCAAACTGGTAATGGTGTGGTAATACAAATGTGTGAATTACCGCACCTCTCAATGGCACTGAATGTGAGTTGGGCAGATGTATTATGGAAGGTAATAAGACATTGTTACCATCCGTAGATAACTCACTCCTCAATGCCAAACTGGTAATGGTGTGGTAATACAAATGTGTGAATTACCGCACCACTCAATGGCACTGAATGTGAGTTGGGCAGATGTATTATGGAGGCAGCCTGTGGCCTGGAATACCGTTTCTGGCTGGCCCACGCATACATCTGGCTGTGACAACGACTTGCCGCTGAAACTGGGAGTAATTGCAGACTCACGCGTACGAGTCCCAAAAGTGCTGGCGGTTTCACCGTTCGAGGGATAAGCAAGCTTCCATTTACAACCTGCTCTTGGCAGGTGATACATTGAAGCGGTGGGCCGGTGTTTGCGCATGCGCGTAGACTTGTGCGCTGGGGAGCAGATAATTATAGCCTCCAAGTTTTGTGGCTGCATACGCGCCTGCGCAAAGAGATACGCATGCGCAAATGCTCAGGGGGAGCGCATAGCCGAGGGGAGCAATCCATTATGGAACACCGGCTTCGCCGTTCTGTGGCACCGGATGCGCGCCTTTCCTGGCACCAGGAACGTGTAGCGGGCACGGAGCTGCAGTAGAGAATGTTGTCAGTCTGGATGTGGTTCGTCGGCTTAACTGCCGACTTTGGTGCTGGAAACCAGGGTTCGAGCCTCGAGGTCGTGTCCACATCCTGTGATTCTGGGCAAATCACTTAATCTCCCCGTTCCTGAATGTGTAATGTAAATACGGTGTGTCGTGTCTTCACTGCTACTAATAACGACAGACACGGTGGGTTCTCGTAACACACTTTATTGGCAACCGGTCACTGGCGTGTCCCTACACTCACTGCCGTCCCTCAGGCTGCTCCGCCTCTTCCTGCTGGCCGTCCTCCTCTTCCCCCTCTCCCGACGCTCCACCCTCGAACCACTAGACCACCTCACAACTCTACATCTCCCCCTTTTGTTAGCAAAACGAAATGAGTCACTGACGGGTTACATTTCTTCAATTAGCCGCTTGGGCTGGCGGATTATCTGTCGGGGTCTGAGAGACCGTCCTTCAGGCACTACGGTGGCGTTGTCGCCGAGTTCCTTGCCCGAGTGGGTGCCGTTCTCACCTTGTGTTTCAGTCTGTTGAACTCTTGGTGGCGTTATCCGTGACTCGAGCGCCTCCTGCAGAGCTGGACTACACTTTTGAAAGTGAGACACATTTCGAGTGACGCGCCTGTTGTCTGACTCCGCTGTCAGCATGGTGCCCTTCTGTCGAGTGACTGTCAGAGGCTCCGCTCTAAACTTGCTGTCCGTTTTCTTGCATTGCTCCTGCTTGACTACCACACAATCTCCTTCGTGGAATGAGAGAGAGCGGGCTCGCCTTCTACCATCCGCGTATGTCTTCATGCTTTCTTTGCGAGCTCTGTCAGTGGCTTCCACTTCTTGATGGATGCGACTTGGGGATACCGGTCGTAGAGCTCCTTCCCAAGTGGGTATCCGCTTCCGGACCGGGCGCCCTAGCATGAGCGTTGCTGGACATTTGCCAGTGGTGGCGTGCGGCGTCGTCCGGTACGCTCGGAGCACATCGTTGAGTGCCACCTGTGGGTCTCTTTTGTCAAGAGCCGCCTGTTGGAATGTCTTCTTGAGGGTGGCCATGAACCTCTCCGCTGTGCCGTTGGCCTGTGGCCATAGTGGTGTTATCCGCCGGTGTCGGACATTCATTAGTTTCATGAACTCACTGAACTCACGGCCATTGAAAGGAGGACCATTGTCTGTTTTCACCTCTTTGGGTACCCCCCAGGCTGCAAAAACTTCATCCAAGATAGTAAGTGTGGCAGCTGCGTTAGTGGATGTCACAAATCTGGCGATAGGGAATCTCGAATATTCATCGATTATCACTAGCACATATTTGCTCGACTGCATGGGCCATAAAAATCCATCGCCAATTCGTGCCACACTCCTGGCGGTAGGGGCATCATCTGGAGTGGGGCCGGCGGATCTCCGTGCCTTACCACTTGACACTGCGGGCAGTCCTGCAGAGTTTGTTCTACCATTTTGTCCAGGAAGGGGAACCAGACACGCTCACGAAGAGCCCTTTTGGTTGCTACCACTCCTCGATGACTTTCGTGAGCCAAGTTGACGACTCCTTGTCGCAAATGTTGGGGGATGACGATTCGGTGATCCCTTAGCAACAGGCCGTCTGCTGTGATGGATAGTTCCTCGCACACGTTCCGGAACGCCTGCAACTCCTGATGTATTGTTGGGTCGCCGCTTTCATCCTCCGTGTCTGCATGCCGCCATCGGTGTGTTTGAACTCTGCGAATCACCCTTTGCAGCATGGCATCCTGCGAGGTGACATCTTGGATGACGTCTAGGGGAACGGCTGGTGGCCGCGCCTGATCCACTACAAAGTGGATGTATTCGTCAGCAACGGATGGTGTGGGGCGCTGGGACACTTCGGGGTGTCGCGACATATAATCAGCTGGGTTGGCTGCCTTCCCCGGTTTGTGCACAATGGTGAAAGTGTATTCTTGCAGACGTAGTCCCCAGCGTTCGATGCGGGGAGGCATTTTGGACCGCGGGTTTCCATAGATGGTGATGAGTGCTTGGTGGTCCGTCACCATTGTGAAATGTTTACCATAGATAAACACGTGGAAGTGTTCGCACGCCCACACCACCGCGAGGCTTTCCTTTTCAGGTTGAGAGTAGGCCTTCTCTGTGTCGGAGAGACTGCGGCTGGCGTGGGCCACTATGTGAAGTTGGTCAGTGTCTTTATCGTATTGAGCCAGGATGGCACCTAGGCCGACAGGGCTCGCGTCCACGGTGATTTCAGTCTTGCGGTCTGGGCTGAAGTATGCCAGGCTCTCCACCGTGCCCACAGCCTGTTTAATTTCTTGAAACGCTCGCTCGCACTCCGACGTCCACTCAAACGCCTGTCCCTGTTTTGTCAGCATACGAAGGGGGTGGCTGAGTGTGGCATAGTCCTTAATGTACCTCGAGCAGTAACTCGCCATGCCCAGGAAGGACCGTACATCGCTGACGTCTCGTGGACTCTTGGTGTTGTTCAGAGTGCTCACTTTGTCGGGGTCTGGCTTCATTCCGGCTCCAGAGAAGATGTGTCCAAAGAATTTTAGTTTCGACTGATGAAACTCGCATTTCTCTCTGTTGAGCGTGAGGTTGGCTTCGAGGAGGGCATGGCAGACCCTGTCCAAGGCTGTATCGTGATCCTGGATGTTCGCCCCGTAGACTAGGATGTCATCACTGTAGTTCAGTGTATTAGGGATGTGATGGATTGTTTGTCTGATAGCCTCTTGAAATATCTCTGCGGCTGATGAAATGCCAAAGTTCAGTCTCTTATATCTGAACAGCTCCAGGTGCGTTGCGAAGGTCGTGATATATCGTGAGCTTTCGTGGAGTTCCAATTGGTGGTAACCTTTGTTAAGGTCTAACTTAGAAAATACCCGCGCCCCGTTTAGTGCAGCTATCATGTCACTTAAGTGGGGCCCTGGATGGCGCTCCCGCTCGATGGCGGTGTTGGGCGCCCGCATATCCACACATAGTCGGACCTTCCCTGGCGTTCCTTTCTTTGGTACGACCACTACCGGAGACACCCACGGCGTTGCGCCTTCTGTTCGCTCGATGATGTCAGCCTTTAACAGGTCCTGCAGCTCGTCTTCCACAGCCTGCTGGAGGTGGAAGGGTACCTTCCGAGGGTGCTGGGCAACTGGGTGTATCTGTTCATTTATGTGGAGGCGAATTTGGCCTCTGTTCATTTTGCCGAGTCCGGAGAATAGCTTTGGGAATTTGTGGATGGTATCGTTGTCGCTGCTGACACGGTAAAGGATTTCCACCAGTCTTAACCGTTCAGCCGTCGGCAGGCTGAGGAAACAGTCCGCTTCTGGCCCTTCAATGACGTGTATCACAGCTGGGACAGATGTTGTTTGGTGCCTCAGCGTCGTCGGAAATTTCCCAAGACATGGGAGCGGCTTCCTGGACATCCAGGTGTAGACACGGACGTGTGCAGGGCTTAGTCGGGGCCGAGGATTCATCTTCCTATACTCCGTCACCGGGATGTAATTGAGTGATGCCCCACTGTCCATAACAAACTTTGTGTGATGTGTGCCCACACTGATGTCCAGGCGAGGGTATTTCTTCAGCTGGTCTGGATCAGCAATCATGTTTGCATATTCCACTGAATACTCCTGTTCGCTTGACGGTGAACCAGAGTCTCTAGAGGGTGATCTTCTCGACCACCTTGATGATCGTGACTCCCTGCTGGACTGGGAGGATCTGGACGACGACTTCTGACGGTCATGTACTGCTCGCGCATGGTGTCGGCGCGTTTCGCCTCTTGGCATCCTTGTTGCATTCTTGTCTTTCTCACGGCGGTATTCCCCGCACATGGTCTCAAAATGATTACTCCGGCCACACTTGTGGCACTGCTGCCCTATGGCGGGGCATGCTCCGCTGTGTGGGAAGTCATATCCACATCTATAGCACCTTCGCACGGGCGCCTTCTTCCCGTGATCCTGGCGTCTGCTCCTTCTCCCAGAGTCTGGCCGCCGATGCCCAGGGCGGCGATGTCTCGACGGCGGTCGTGCGTGTCGTGCTCGTTCTCTCGACCCCCGGCGGGGACGTTCGGTGTGCACTTGACAGATCAGCTCCTTGTGCTCCGTACGCCCTGCCTCCATGGTCTTGGCCTGTTCCTCTGTTTGGTCGTGTAGTCTCGTGAGTTCCTCAATTTCATCTAAGGTGTGGCTTTTCTTCAATAGTTTTCTACGAAGGGACTCCGACTGACAGCCATCGATCACGCGCAGCCGTATTGCGTCATCTGTCGAGAATGCTTCAAAGTTGCAGTGGCGCGCCAACCGCCGTAGTCGCGTTATATATGAGCCCATTACCTCATCTTTCTCTTGTCGCGCTCGCTGAAACACATACCGTTCGTAGTCCACATTCTTCTTGTGCAAGAACTTCTTATCCAGGGCCTCTCGCACCTTGGCATACGTTCCCGCATCTGCGGCAGGGATTTCTTTTATCATCTTGCTGATATCCTTCCCCACGAGATTTCGAAGTGCGATCAGTTGATCCTCATCCCCCAGTACCTTGGAACCTTTGATATAGTCCTCGAAATCTTCGATCCATTCTTCCCAGCGAGGGCCCATGCTACTTCCGACCACGAGCGCTAGGGGTTCTGGAGGGCGCAGATGCGATAGCCCCATGACAATTGGCTTCGCTTCTTGGCGGACTGGGGATCCCTGTGTCGACATCGCGTTTCACGTGATGCTATGTCTAATCTGTCCACTTGCCTTTGCCTAGGCTTGTTTGTTATTCGTCTTGTTGACCACTTGCCTTTGCCTTGGCTTGTTTGTTTGTTGCTTGTCTTGTTGTTATTTCCTGTCTTCCCCCTTTTTTTTTTTTGAATTTATCTGTCCCTTTTCACTCGTGTGGGGCTTTGCTTTGCTCGTGCTTGTTTGTTCTTCACGGCGCCTGACTTCAAAATGGCCGCCGGGTACACTTAAATGGGACGTCTTGCGCTTCGCCTGACTTCAAGATGGCCGCCGGGCTGGTAACATGCACAGGGCTTCACACGTGCTGCTGTCACTGTGAGGCTTCACTCACCCCCGGTCCGTGCACCGCTCATTCAGTCTCCTCACGTCTTCCGTTTCACTCGGGGAGGGGCTTCATAGCAGGGTAGGTGATGATCCTCGCGTCTGGCACTCACATCGAGACGCGTGTGCCAGCGTCGTCAACCTCTCTCCTTTACTTCGAGCGCCAACCCTCTTCAGATTCAGGGTGCGTTCCGCGCTTCCGCTCCTCACACTGCTGGGCTCTCTTCGCGCTCGGGGTGCGCTCTGCGTGCGGCGGTGTTCCCGCCGTCTTCTCCCGCGTCTTGCCCTCCGGCGGTCTCGGTTGCGCTTCAGGGTTTGGGAGAGCATTCAGCTCGATCCCACCCACGTCGCCAGCTGTCGTGTCTTCACTGCTACTAATAACGACAGACACGGTGGGTTCTCGTAACACACTTTATTGGCAACCGGTCACTGGCGTGTCCCTACACTCACTGCCGTCCCTCAGGCTGCTCCGCCTCTTCCTGCTGGCCGTCCTCCTCTTCCCCCTCTCCCGACGCTCCACCCTCGAACCACTAGACCACCTCACAACTCTACACGGTGCTCATGTACAGCGCTCCAATACCTTCGGGTCGAGTTCGCGCTAGATTTAAGATGCAAAAAAACGGAGCCAAGTCATGTCCCTCGTCTGATCGACAGCATGCGAAGGGACCTTCTGCACCAGAGTGCCTTATTAAAGTTGCGAAAGCAAGGGCTTGGATCCAACGCCTTCGGTCCTCTGACTTCCACCTTCCAATATGTCACTGGAAATAAAAGAGAAAGTTCCATATTTTATGGAAAAAAGACACTTTTGGCTAACGTCTGCATACTGTCTGTGATTTAATAATCTCTTCCTTCCACTTGCTAAATTATTTCTCTGTCTTTTTTCCTTTGGGCTCTAATCACTCTTTTTTGCAGCGATGTCGTTATTTTTCACCACTAAAATGTGATATCGAGAGCGCGGCCCCCACCGGTGTAAGCGGTTATTAAGGGGTGTCTGAGATCACGCCAATGTCAAAGCTGATGGCAGACAGGAGTGTTATGTTCTGGGCCCTAGGCCCACATGCTGAGTGAAAGACCACGCAGACACTGGAATGTGGTACTGATAACTCCCCCAGAGCACGTGCACTCAGGCTCTTTTATTTGCGGGGTCACCTGACTGGTGACACCCGTGTTGGATGGGTGAGGGGGTGTGTGTGGGCCAGCACTCGGGGGAGTGGCTGGCAGAAACACTAGACTGTGTCCAGCAGGACACAACAAGGAGTGTTGTCTTCTCTACATTTTACGTCTAAGGTCCCCCTTTAAAACCATTAATAGAAATGAGTGGCAGTGCATTGACATAGCCTTTTTATGGATTATATTTATTTCTGTTATTTTTCCACGCTGATTCAATTAATAAAGTAATTCCGAGCTTAGAGTAAATAGAATTTAGATTTCAGGGAACGCCTCGGCTTAACAAATATACACCCTTATGTCAATAAAATTCAATGTTTCCATACTTTGAAAGTTTTGTAATTAGCTGGTATTCGTATTTTCTTGTGCACGCATTTAGGCAGTGCTTGAAATGCAAAAATAGAAGTGCACGTACTTTGTACCAGAGTACCTGCTTTTTTTCTGAGATGTGCTGGTACACTCTAGTTAAAAGTATTACATTTATCTTGAGAAGTGCTGATACTCTCCCTCTCAACATAAGCACTCTGTACCGGCCCATTTTAAAGCAGAACAGGAGCCCTGCCCATAACAAAACTAAAGGTGGGCAAGCCAACAAATTAACAGGGAGAGCCGAGCCAAGGGTGCATCTCGCATCTTAGAGCACGTGCATAAGCTGAGCCCTGAAAATATGTCTTATGTACATCATATAACTAACCATGACATAAATGATAATGTTGCTTCAAAGTTAAAAAATGTGTATTTCTTTAACATGTGGAAGTTTTGCCATTAAGAGGGCGCATTATAGCACTGCACTGAGAAGTACATATTAAAAGTGATAATTTTGGTATAACTGGTAGTCTGTACTCACAAATTCAAAAGTAGTTTCATAAACGATAATAAAGAAAAAAAGAGTTTTGGTGAAACATGATATGTAGAGTGTTGGACTTGGCCCTTTTTGCAGGGTCATCCCAGAACCTTTTGCCTTCCTCCTGTATTTTTTAGGACCTGTTGGTGGTTTTATGACTCTGGGCACTATACCACTGCTGATCAGTGCTAAAGTGCATATGCTCTCTTAGAAAATTGATGTTATGGATTAGTGATTCCATGATTGGCATATTTAATTTACTTGTCAGGCCCTAGTACAGTGCACTATGTGTGCCCAGGGCCTGTAAATCAAATGCTGCTGGTGGGCTTGCAGCACTGTTTGTGCCACCCACAGAAGCAGCTTGTAAAATGTGGCTCAGGCATGCCATTGCAGAGTCTGTGTGCAGTCTGGGACTGCCATGTCGACTTGTTGGCAAGTGCACATACCTGCCAGTCCCTAAACCTTCACTTTTCTAAATATTATTCACCCCTAAGGTAGGCCCAAGGTACCCCTGTGGGCAGGGTGCATTATATGTGAAAGGTAGGACATGCCCTGATGTGTGTGGCATGTCCTGATAGTGAAATACTGCCAATTTCGTCTTTCACTACTGCAAGGTTATCTGTTCCCATAGACAAGAATGGGAAGTTAGTTTATAACATCTTATAAACATAACTGACCCTGGGAACAAGATCGAAAAATAAAGTTTAGTATGCCTGAACTCAGAATGTTAAGATGCATCTTTTAGTGAGGGTGATTTTTACATTCTGTGTTTGAAAATACCACTTTTAGAAAGTAGGTATGTTCTTGCCAAACCATCCAGTGTGCCTTTGCTAGGTTTGTGTATTGCATGTCTGGCTTTTGGATGACAGGGTCTGGAGGAGGGCCGTGCCTCTAGAAGTCTAATGAGTCAGGGCTGGGCTGAATAGGCTTTATCTGCATTTGGAGTGGTGGGAGGAGTAGCACCTTCACCTGAATAGGGCTCTGCCTGCCTTTCACAATGACGGCTCCACCCCCCTGTGGTATGCCTGGAGCCAGGGCGCACATTGACAATGGAGGTTGTTGTGCACTTGCAAAGTGCCCCACAGAACTGTTTTTGGCTGAGTACAGACACTTTCTGCCTTCAGAGAACAAAGAGGTTTGGTGTATAAAAAGAGAGGCCCAGGCCCCAGACTTTTAGATCACTTCTGGGAATCAAGAGAACCCTTTGCCAAGGAGAAGAGCCGATTAAGCTGAGGAGGAATACTGCCCCTGTGCTGTTTGCTGTCTGGTCTCTTGGGTTGGCCTGCAGTGGCTACTTGCTGCCAAGGAAAGGAGAAGAAGGACTTTGCTTCTTGCTTTGTCATCTTGAGGAAGATCTCCAAGGGCTTGAAGCTGAACTTGCCTCCTGTTCTGAAGTCTCAGGGACACAAAGACTTCACCACCGGCTCCCCTGAATTTCCTTGCTGGGAATTCCAACCTGCAAAGAGGTGACTGATG